>NC_142617.1:7525000-8775000 GCF_059453375.1 Lepisosteus platostomus | reverse complement strand
GATTAGCTTAAAACTTAGGTTAGATTACTCTCACAATAAGCTTCTATTATTGTATTTGTAAATTTTCATATTTGAAGTTGTGCAGTGTTGTGGCATAGTTGTTAGAATTGCTGCCTTGCAGTTGTAGGGCCCTGGGTTCAGTTCCTGGGATGGAGTTTGTAGGTTCTTTCCATGTTCACATGACTTTCCTCCAGCAGTCCAGAGACATACTGATAGGTTAATTGGCTTTGGTGTGCGTGTGTGTGTGTGAGTGTTAGTGTCTGCCTGTGGCCTGAGGTGGACTGGTATCACATCAAGGGTATCACATCTAGCTTGCTTGCTGGAAAAGGCTCCGGTTTCCCCACAACCTGTATTGGATAAAGCAGTTAGAAAATGGATGGATAGATATTTTAAGTTTAGAGTCCTAAAAGATGGCTGAGGGCATATTTCTAAGCACCTCCACATGAGAAAAATAGTTATAATTAGTTTATTCTGAAACTGGATAATATAATTTCAAGGAATAGTACGTTGTAAGCAGTTCAGCCATGCAAAAATGACCAATTTCAACTCAGTTGGCTATGGCTATCTCTATAAAGTTGGAATGAAAAAAGGAATTCAGCTACTGAATTACCAGGAACCATTTTTAGGGTTGGTTTTAAAAGAGTATAGGGTAATTTCTGCAGTTGATCTCCTCTTCTTTGACATAAATCTTAATATATGAATAAATATTGCATTTGCTGGACACAGAGACAAACACATTACCTTACCTCGTCTTTTAATCTAGGCACTAATTTCACACATCATAATTGATTTGCCTGGTTATTTATTAGAAAGCCAGGGAGAACCAACAAACCAATAAAAGAGCTGTAATGTGTTTCTGGGTTTTCCGCTGACTGTAGTGTTTTGAGGGCAGCTTATGCTTCACTAAGCTCGTCTTTTCTCTTTTCTTCTTAGCGATCTATCATGGTTACCCCTTCCCCCACTGTGTCCCGCACTCCATCAATCTGTCCCAAAGGGCATTTCTTTTGTTGACCTTGTGAAATATCTTTGTGTCTTTTTCTGTCTTTAGCATTCATTCTTTTTTGTTTCCTGCTGACTATATGATTTCCTTATCTTCCCAGCTGTGGTGTGAATTAGTCAGGTAACAGTGATTAGAACAAAAGTTTTGCTTTAGGGCAAAATACTTTTGTGTTCAGGAGCACTTAAGAGTTTAGCATCCGTGGTTTAAAAGCAACTGGATGCACAGTTGTGGGGTTGTGAAGATGACCCCTTTGACCTAAAACAAGCCCCTTCTCTTGTGTCAGCATCTAAGCTTCTAAGGTTAGTTTTGTTTGATGTTTATGCATATGCATGTTTTTTAAATGTCCCTTTAGTTTACTTCACTTTACAGTACAATTTAGTTGACGCTACTCTATTTTGGTACCTTGGTCTAAAAAAATCAACAAGTTCAACCTGGAGCCTAATTCTATCCAGGGCTTCTATACAACATTTCTTACTATTTCAGCAAACTTTACCTAAGGATAACGTGCAAGTATTTGGTAAATTGTGTTCAATACTGTAATAATTCAATTCTGTCATACATAATTCAGATCTGCATTTCTGTCCATATGCGTTTATTCCCCTTAATCTATTCACGCCTGAACTTTCAATGCAAAAGTTCATTATGTCCTGGATAAACACCCATTATAGACATGCATGGTTTTTCACTGTTTTATTCTATTTGTGTTTCAGCCATGCACCTGTTTGGCCTAAATTGGCACCTGCAACCCATGCAGAGGCAGATGTTTCAGCTTGGAGAAGACAGTGATAGCAGCCTGCCAGTGCCTACAGATATGGCACAGCCACCCCTGGGAAACACAGGCTTAGAGCTGCCTGACAGAAAAGGCAAAAGCCCAGATGATGGTAAGGAGTGTGGAATGTCTGGATGTTTAGCCTAACTTTAAGCATGTGTTGTAATGTAATGTCCCCCTTATCCTCTCCAAAGCCATAATCTGAATAACCAGATGCCAACCTTATATTAATTTTAGCCTTTCAGAAAGCCAATTAGATATTTTTTGTATGAAGAATGCACGTGAGCTAATTTGTTTAAAGCTTTTTGTTTTAAAGTATGTATTGCTTTGTATTCTTTTCAGTCCATTTTCATTCAGATTTGTTTGCGTGTGCTTGTGTACTCATGTGCACAAGGGAATTTATAATGTGCTAATTGAGGTAATTTCTGATGTTTAAGTTACACATGCAGGAAATAGATATCTGTTAATGATGAATGTCTTTAACTGCAAAGTGGTAGTAGATTTATCACCAGGTATGTGCTACTGCACTTGATGTTGTTGAGACTGGTAACTGAAATAGCATTTTATTGTTTTTATCATCACTTCCATGGAGTTTATTCTTGATACTTTGTATACTTTTTAATGCTGTTCCAATATACAGTTCTCTTCCAAAAGAAAGTGCTCAATTGTTTCTTCAGTAAAGTATGTTTAGAAAATATTAGTTTTCCACCAAAGAAAAATAAGGAAACTTCTAAGAGTTAATGACACCAAAGTACTATACTGAACATTCATTTTTATGGAAACCTTATCTCTGTGAAAAAGGAAAATTTAGCCAATACCATCCAGACTCAATAAATGGGTAATAATCCAGCATTTCCATACAGTATATTTTAAAGAAAAGTAGTAATGGGAGAATCACAAGTTAAAGGGGCTATGCTGATTTAGTTCTCTCAGAAAGAACAAACTGGAGTGCTTAATCTCTCATCCAATTTGGAACTGAGACTGATTCCAGCAGCCCATGGCAATCTGCATTGTAATCCAATGAGAAGTCATGACAGTGACTGTGAGTGGAATAATATGATCTGTTCCTGGAAGGAAGCACAGGCAGCTTTGGGGATTCTGCAACGAAAGGCTGGAAGGGGATTAGTTTCTCTGTCCCCATCTAAAGAGAAGCATTCCTTTCATCTCTTAATTTGGGCTCTTTACTGGCAACAGAAGAAAGGATACAACAGTTTGGCACTATCCCCGTGGTATTGAAGGTTATACAGCATGAAAGTTTGCTCAATCCCAGTCTTTAACAAATGGTCTCAATTTGGTCATCTTAATTGCCTCAGGAAGTGGACAAAGGTGCAAAATCAGATCCCCCAATTATCATATAGATTAATCCCAGAGTTGGGTGTTTGCGATACGAGACCGTCAAAGTTTTTTGTAAACATTGGTGATAGAAACGGAAAGCCCCCTGAGGCAGGTCTTTGTGAATGGCAGCAGCAGTTGAAGGAAAATCAATAACTATGGCTTTCTAATTCTGCCATATAGTATAGCTTTGTCAAGCAAAATACAGCAAATCAATTTATTTCAACCCAGACATTTATATGTGAAACTGTGTGGCTCAACAAACTGTGTCTATGCGCACATGTTCATGTTTGCACCTCAGATGTGTCTGTTATCTAGACATTACAGTCAAGGTCACATTATTTCAATAATAATTATGTTGTGGAGGTCAAATTGTTTGGGTGGAAATTAGGCTGAATGCTCTTAATTTGGGAATTTTGGTTTTCTTTAAAATGATGATAATTCTTTGCATTTATATATCAATTTTCATTCTAAAGGATCCCAGAGTGTTTTATTTATAGTAGGGGACCTCTTCATATACTTCCAAAGTACAGCACTGAGATCTTTAATGACCAAGTAGCCAGGACATCATTTTAATTTTTCGTGTTAAGGATGCCACAACCTATGGCACAGTGTCACCATATTGGGACACTAAATTTGTTTAAAACTTCTTGTCCAGAGGGAAGAATGACTCAGGTTACAGGGTGGTTGCAGTACAGTAATTGTGACAGTATATGGACACTATAAAAATCTATAAAAAGACACTATAAAAATCTGTATAGGTAATAAAAAGTTAAATATAAACTTAAACTTAATATAAACTTAAATCTATATACTTTTATATAGCCTTTCAAGAAGATTCTACCTGTAGGTGTCCTAAAATAGCTGTCCAACATAAGTTGATGTTTTGTCCAAACCTTGGTTGATAGATCAACCGATATGTATTGCAGATATGGATTATTTAATTTCAGTACATTTGTAATATATTAAAGAACTCCTCGCTCCAGGTTTAAATGTCAATTCCTTCTAAATTGAATTGGTTATTATTAGTTTTGTATTACATTTGGTATTAAAACTTTAGCTGAAGAGACATGCCAAATATTTAATTATCTGTGCTGAATTACGGACAAGATGTAATTTCAAGATTTGTGAATTTCATTTGGAACTTTAAAAGCTTTTAACTCAAGACAAATGACATTTGCAACATTAACCTCAAAACACTAATTGCTCATTTGCAGCTTAGTTATAAAACGGAGATATCCCTGTGAATATTTGAGTAATCTGTCATATCTAGAATGTGCATTGATTGAGAATTTGGTTTCTCGGGCTTCTGTAAATGGTAGGTGTGCAGGGTGTCTTTTTTCAGGTGTTGCACATCCTAAATAATTAACTATTGGACAGGAGAGAGACTTCCTACCATCTGCTGTAGTTAGTGTAGTTTTATGCCATTCTGTTTCCTAAATCCCATGGGTTCTGTTTTGTGGATGTCTAGTTTAATAGAAATCACATTTAAATTTGGCTCTACTTCATTGGCAAGCAGATGTTGGCATTTCCATGCAGTTTCAATGAGTTCGAGAGATTTTTAAGCATATGGAACTTGCTACTATGCCTTATTATTATTGATATTTGCTGGTAGCCTTCAGAAATCTTTGAAATAAAGTAATGGCACCTTATTGGTAAAGGCAAGTATCTCAGAAAATACCGAACATATTAAGTATGGCTTAAAAAGTTGAATTAAACACACATTTCAAATGAACATTTTTGTTTTTAGGGTATTTATTATCCTGGACACTTTATAAATCAGCTTTAAACCAGTATAATCCAATTTTCAATGACCGGTACAAAAACACATATATGTATTTAGACATGTCTAGTAATACAGTATTCAATATCTGTTTATTCCCATTAGTTCCAAAGCCACCAAGTATTGTCTGTCTAGCAGACGGTGGCCATTTGCATCATTTGGTTGTGTTGTGGTGTTTGACCAGCTATATTATTGCTACAAAATCTACCCATCCATTCATCATGAAAACAAAAAAAATTCTAGAGACAAAGAAGGAAAGAGGAAAAAAAATACTCCAGAGCAGATATTTGAAAAGACAAGATCAAAAGAAAAAAAAACTACAGAGCTGCCTTCATTTTGTTAAAGTAGTGAATTGCAGAAGTTTTCTGATATTCTAAATATCACTAGATTATATTATTTTACATTCCAGGCTTGGATAATCCAGTGTGATTTTGTATCTGAGAAAAAGTTTATAATGCATATGTATACCACACTAATAACCGACTGTTTCCTTTATACCGTATGGCTTTTGAAAATCCCCACAACTGGATCACAAATGTTTCATTATTAATGAATTATGTTAATTCACAGTTAATTAACCAATTACTACTAATTCATAAAATCTTCTGTTACAGTTAAACCTGATGGTATGCTCCCAGAAGACAGCTTTATAGACATGGGAGAGATTGACATTGGGAGAAAGGTCACGCAGAAGATCCCCCCTGGAATTTTCTGGCGATCCCAGGTGTTCGTCGATCACCCCATGTACCTCAAATTCAACGTGTCATTGGGAAAAGATGCTTTGGTGGGAATTTATGGAAGAAGAGGCCTGCCTCCCTCTCACACACAGGTAACTGAGAAACTGCTGAAAGTTTTGGAGTGTGGCAAGAGATGGCTTACTAGGCATTCGATCTAGTAGTCAGAAATGATAGAGTTTGCCGAGCAGAAGACTACAGAAGTTGAAAAGAATGTAAGATTACTACGTACACCTTTTCAGTGACTTTACTAAAATCACATTTACGTAAGAACATAAAACATAGTTCTTTCAAAGTCTTTAGAATTGTAAATTGCGTCCTTTGTTAAAATTTGGAATTCTCCATTTAGACATTAAACAATTAATCTAAAAATAATTGTGCTTGTGCTAATCTGCATGCTTGCAATTTAGAAGTAAAACAATTGTTTTTGTCCTTTTATATTATTTTTTATCTCAGATTTCCACACAGCAAAGTTAATTTTGCATGTACTGTACTCTGATCATTCTGAAAATCCATAAAATTCTTTTCACGCAAATCTGTATTTTTAAATGATAAATTATAAGTTGTATACCTTCACTAGAAAAGGAAACTGAATGAATAACATAATTACAGTCAGTAGTTTAAACCATGTTTTGAAATACCTTTCCATAACCAAGAGTTTTTTTTAAATCAATTGATGTTTTTGAAGGAGTTTTTTTTTTTAGTACTCTGAAAACAAAGTTGTTTTCTACACCGTTTGATGCCATGAGGTTGGGGGGGGTGCGGTAACCTGTTGGGTTAAAAGTAGGCAGACTCAAGACAAGAACACACCTTAGGCAAATTATACTGAAAAAAATAAACAGAAGTCACTTCCTTCTGGCAGTGGTAAAAAGTAACCCCCAGATCAAAGAAGCTGGTCTACCCTGATAAAAAAATGTGTATCACAAAACAAAAAGAAAGTCATCTTGTCAACATGGTAGAAAACAAATAATTTTCTTTTCTCAAAAACTAGAAATATACTTTTCTTCTCAAAGCTTGAGAAATAAATCTAGTCATTTTTCTTTACAGAACAATTCCAATCTTGCCTTCTTAATGATAAAAAATCTATAAATAGCCTTAGTATCTAGTTTTCTTTTATTGCTTTTCTTCTTCATATACATTTACATTCCCCTTTTCTGAATAGAGAGAAAAGCTATGGGTGCTTGTTAAAGTCATTTTATCTTCCTACTTCTCCTGGCCTCTTTTAGTCTCTTCTACAGAGTGATATATACAGGTCTCTTACTTAATTCTTTAGGATTTCTTTGTAGTACTTTGCTCTTCTCTTTTCTTTCCTGTGCTTTGCTATAGTTTAGTTTAATACAATAATACATTTAGTTTTTTAATACAAAAAACGTTTTAATAATAATAAAGATTTAATTGTATTAAATCTTTATTAGTAAAAAATAAAAGTTTTAATACAATAATCCGTTTTTTTCCAACCTGCTCTCTGTATGTTCTTTCACCAAATGAGAATTTGTGAAATCACCAAATACTGTCAAATGTAGTTTGTGTGCAGTAAGCAATGAATCACTTTCCCAGTGTTTCTCTCTGGATTCGAGGTTTATAGGCCTGTTGATAAGAACACACCTCTATCTTCTTAAGTTCCTTGTGGCAGTTTACATCATGGTATCTAAGTCTGTTCCACCATCTTAATGCAGTCAGAAGTCCTATTGAAGTCTGTGACGCTCTTCCTAATGTACCTCCCATTCAGTACACTGCCCCTAGTGGCATCACAATAGATAAATTAAATTGAGACTTTTCTATGAGATAATTTAAAGTCAAATGAGAAAATGTGTTTTTTTTAAATATTAACCTTTGTTTTTACTGTTTGTCCTTAAATTCTTCATTTCCTTTCTTTACAATAAACTTGTTATTACTTTACTTTAAAATAGTGTTGTATTACTTTTTTTGTTTCACTGATATGACAGATATAGGCTTTATGTATCTGGAAATTATTACTTTGAATTACAGAGAGTTATTGATAAATAACAATGGAGTTACTGTTTCTGGTTTAAACCAAGTTTAAAATAGACTTTATAAATCTGGTTTAATAGCAAATTAACTGTAAAAAAATTTCACATAGCTGCCTATTCTTTGGGTAATCGAGGTGATGTTGGTGCATGGTCAGGCCCAAATTTTGCCAGTTGTAAGAGCTGCTGAACACCAATTTGCAATGCAGAAATTGGATTAAAATTTAGCAAACTATTAAGTGAGAATGCTCTCATCTTACCATTTGTCAGAACAGAGTGGGCGGCTCTTTTTTAAAACAACTATACCACCGCACCTGGCATACAAAGGAGAATCTTCCCCGTGATAGAAGACCCTTAAAAAACGAAGGCTTGCCATCTGCGCTGTCTCATGGTTATTTCAATCTTCTGTGTCTTCAGTTTGACTTTGTGGAGCTGCTGGATGGGAGGCGGCTGTTAGCTCAAGATGTGCGCGGCTTGGAAGGACCCCCAGGCCAGCACCGGAGCTTGGTGCCCGTCATCCACCATGACACGGGATTCATCCAGTACATGGACTCGGGCATCTGGCATCTGGCCATTTACAATGATGGCAAAGAAGCAGAGCAGGTCTCCTTCATTACCACTGCCATAGGTGAGGTGCTTGGCCTGCCATCTGCCTGGGAGATCACTTCCATCTCCTAGGAGGTTTTCCACAACTATGATTTTAATTATTTTCCTACAGCATTACTCATTTTTCATTTTTAGTTAAAAAATGTGATTGCTAATGAAGGTTAACTAAGGACCACAAGAAGGCAGTTGGCGGGAATGGTCAATGGTTTTTATCCTCCCTGGTATAGAGCAGTGACTTGGATATGTCTGTCTCATTGTGAACATATAATGTGGTCATTAGCTTTGGTGTCTTGCACTACAGGGATTTCAGGCTTTTGATAATGTGCGTAGAATGTTGCGGCTCGATTTCAATGTCTGTGATTGTGGCCTGCCCCTAATGTTGTTTCAGGTCATTATTTGATCCAATTTTCATTTACTTTCCATTCACAAATCTCGTTTCCTACAGTTATAACTATCAGATTCAGATTTCTGTCCTTTTTGTTGTATAAGGTACAATTCCAAGACTAAAATGCCAGGTTTCTTTTTCAGGAGGGGGGTTGTATACGTTTTTTTTCCGCATTAGCATTTGGGCTTTCACAAACAGCTTTGATGGTATCATTTTAAAGGCAGGTGACAAGCTTAGACGTTTAATGCATGTTTACTGTGTGATTTTTCTCTGTTTTGCTTCCTTTCATTAAAGTTCTATAGCCAGAACCCATCCATGACACAGATCTCTGAGCAGCAGACTGATAGTAACTTTTAAACGTTCCAACACACTCACATTTATTGGAATAAAACCAGCAACCAAAGATGAAAAGAATGCACAGTGCTATCCTACTGAGATCAACTCAGCAATAGAGGGAGATTCAGAATATATATGATTAGAAGAGAGTGGAAACAGGGGACCTTGTTTACTGTAATGCTCAGCACCTCAGCAGGATAGAAGTGAGGTACCTTATGTAGGTTAGTTTTGCTGAACAGGAGTGTACTGTAAATCTTTGAACAAAAAATCAGCCAAAAGCCTGAGTATTCCAGAGACTGCACCAATGAGATGGCTGTCTTAAAGATCCAGCGACAGAGCTCAACAACAGCTGCTGCCTCTGGCCTTGTGGACAGGGCTGATTAGGTCACAGTATACCTTAGAGCAAAGGCAGAAGAAAATGTTTCCCTTTTTGGAAATAGGTCGTTGTAGCAATGTCCTTCAATAGCAAAAAACTAAGCTTGTTATTTTTTGTTACTGAATATTTGGTTAAACAGCATGGTATTTAGCACATTTCAGTACATTATTTGTAGTTATTAAAGATAAGCTCATGTAAATGTGGAAATTCATTAATGTTTTTCTGTTCCATATCAGCTACAAACAACTTTAACCACACACAGTATCATTAGGGGGTTTCTTGGAATATAACCATAAAAAATTGTGTAATTTTCAACAGAATGCATCTGACACATTGGGAATCACGGACACAGTACTTAATTTATGTTACAATAAAATACAGCAACATAAACACAATTTAGACAAAAGACAAACAAATACATTGTTTAGAATATTGAAACCTTATCTGTTGTTGAATATTACCTAACATCTCAAGGCATGATTCCTTTGAACTTCCTACCATTTTTATTTCTGTTGTTGATTTCAGTCATTTTGTTTCTTTATTTGTCTCTTCTCGACCAAGGTTTCTGAACAGCTACACATATTCCTTATTTTTGTGCCTTTTGCACAGCTTGAAATGAAAGACAAAGAACGCATCTTACTTTTTCACTGTTATGGGCCTTCTCTTTACCTTCTTTAGTCATTTTTTTTTCCACTGGTACAATTCATCCACATCTAAGTGTGTTCTGGTGATCTTGTTCCTGTAAATTCCCCTGGAGCAGACTGTGTTTTGCTTCAGTCATCTGCTGCTCACTAACAGTGCCTTCACATGCACCCTCCCAGTGCAGGCAACCTTTAACAGCTTTCAGGGCAGAATGATTTTTAGTCACTGCTGTTTGCCTCCAGCCAGCTTTCAGAGGTGCTGCTTTCTCTGGCTACCACTCTGTTGAAAAACAGAGTTCAGCTAAGATCTTCACAAGCACTTTATAGCTTCAGATGAAGGCTCTCAAATGAAGTTTGATTCATGTTTGCTGGCTAGGAAAAGCATTCAGGGTGGACGTTTTTGTTTTGTCTTAGGTTAGGAGCTGCTTTTTCATATGAAGGAGAGGAAAAGGCAGAGAATGGGGGAAAAGCTTACCTTGAACAAGCCAGAAGCAGTTACTTTTTTAGATATTCATTATATTGCATCAGATTTATTAACTGTATTTATGAATTGGCTGTATTGAGGTTAGCAAAGAGAACAATTACACATAAAATATTGGAGGAATTGACGCTGAAAATATGATGTCCCAATGCTTTCTAAAAATGTTTTTTTTTAACTTAATGACTACTATAATTTATTTTACAGTACCTATGCATTCATATACAGTGGTACAGTTCTAAAGTGTAAAAAAGTACGCTAATTAACGAAGTGATCTGCACAAAGCTTTCTAGTTCTCTCATTGTCCTGCAATGGTCACGGCCATGCAGTTATTCATGGCTGTGGTTAATCATTATTCACCATACCGCTGTATGCATTTACCACAGCTAAACTGATCGTTACAACACTATATTCTGGTTTACCATGGTATACAACATTAACTTTCTGGAATGATTGTGTCTGGTTTCTAAGGCTGATGTGTGTTGAGCGTACTGGTTCGCTTTGGCTGCCATTGCATCACCCAGGTGGGGGCTGCACACTGGTGGTGGTATAGGGGAAGTCCCCTTTACCTTGAAAGCTCTTTAAATGAAGTGTCCAGAAAAGTGCTATATAAGTGTAAGGATTATTTACCAAAGCATTTTCTGATTATTCTGTCTACATTAAAAATAAGATCCCAATTGATTAGGTCTGGGCTTTTGTATTATAGTGTAATTTAAGACATTTTTGACATTTGATTAATAGAGATTTCTACTGTGCTGGATATTGATATGCTTTTGGCCATTTTGTTTTTTTCATCAACCAGATGTAAGTACTAATTATGCAAAATTGACAGCCTTCGTCAAGTTTCAGGTTTGCATGTTTGATTTACTGGTAAACATTGTCACAGCCAGTCATTTCTCTGGTGCAAATTCATACACCCAATTCCCCAGGTCATCTTTGCAACATGCATTTTTCATGCTTATTAGTCATCCTAACAGAAATGGACCAAAGATACAAATACAAACTTTATTATTTTGTCTCATCTTTAACCTTTAATAGATGTAAAGTACAATTTTTTGTTACAAAATGTAAATTAGACTAAGCCATTCAGCACATCTACTACAATGTACTGTATACCAGACTGAAAAAATGTGATTTGTAAATAAGTTGGTTAAAACTATACTTGATGAGATGGCTTTGTATGCAGACCAAACCATGCTGTAGTACAGTACCTAGTGCATGCTTTAAAACAGAGCCCAGCATATTGTTAAGGAAGTTTGTGCTCAGATACATTTCTCTTGAATTTGTACCATGGAGTTCACTTCATAAATAATTCCTGTGTAATTGTATTTCAGGGAGAAAAAAATCTTCTATTGCTTTTGAACTTGTGTTCCCTCCAGCCATTCAGCCTTTGAGCAAAAGCTGGGCTTCCTAGTTAGTTGGTCTGCTTCAAAGCCATCAGGGTCTGGATGAAATACTGATCTCGTTTGAGACATCTGGGGATAGCTCCACGCTGGCCGCTCTCCCTCCATGGCTTGAACTGGAAATACTGGACCATGCCTTTATCAACATCATCACTTTTTCTTCTGCAGCCTGTGTGATGATTAACTCTCTTGAGGATGTGAAAGCACCAGCCCAATTCAGATAACTAGCCTTTGTTTAACACAAGAGCTGCTTTGTTCAATACACTCTGCCTAGCTGCAGGCAGTGGATGAGAGTGAAACTTGTTTTCCATTTAAATCTGATGGCACGATGGCTGGCCTGCTGAGTATTACATGGGGAAGTTTTGCTAACTCCTGTTGTGATATACAGTATTTCCGTTGTTATTTTGTGGTACTACAGAAGTGTAAAGAAAAAAGTTGTGCAGTAGGTTTGTCAGTAGACTTGAGGCTCAAACCTGCTATACTAATCCCTAGGCTTATGACTTTCATCCTTATAATTTTCTCATTTTTTACACAAACATGTACGGAATTGTAACTTAATAACATGTTAATAATGAAAAAGAGCTTGAAACTGAAATGCATGCACATTTTTAAACATTAAAATGTTATGGTGTTTTATATTAAAAATATAAGCAAAATTAATTTATTTAACTTGGTTTTTTTCTGTTTAATAGATTCAATTGACGATTGTCCAAGCAACTGCTATGGAAATGGAGATTGTGTTTCTGGTACCTGTCACTGTTTTCTTGGTTTTCGTGGACCAGACTGTGGGAGAGGTAAAATTTATTTCCTTACTTGATTTGAATTAAGGGAATGGAATTGGTATTTAGTCTGGTTATGTGAATAAGATGCCCTCATATAATATATAGTTAAATTGACCATATACAGCAATCAGTAGATGAAAGATATTGTGGTGTAATACTGGGCTGGCCAAAATGCGACTCACTCAAGCATGGTTCACGGTGAAGTGCTTGGTCACACCTGCGATGCTGAACAAAGGAAAGAAAGTAATACACAAGAGTGAAAAATATAGATAATGAGAAACCCTTGTTTTTGCTTGAAAAAGCTTTCTGGGATTGGTCAATACCCAGCAGTATGAAATATTTTCTGTGTCTCTCTTTGTTGTTATGTTTTTGGCATCAGACTCGGCAGCTTCTTTTGAATTAAAGGAGACTAAGATAGAACAGCTCACAGAATGCACCTTTTATATGTCCTGTTACTTTGGAACATATTGTCATACTGTCATATCTAATGACAGGCACAAAACTCTTTTAAAGATATTAATTGAAACACATGGAGAAGATGCCAGGGCAGGCTAATAATATCTCTTTTTTGGCTAGGTCGTTAGTCTTTTCTAGGCCATCTGTTCCTCTATTGATGATCAATGCAGCATTGATTTGTTCCCTTACAGCTCACCATG
Organism: Lepisosteus platostomus; assembly: GCF_059453375.1. Lineage (NCBI taxonomy): Eukaryota > Metazoa > Chordata > Actinopteri > Semionotiformes > Lepisosteidae > Lepisosteus > Lepisosteus platostomus. Next base: position 8,761,731 of record NC_142617.1, on the reverse strand, counting down.
TTTCAATATGGTAGTCAATCCAGAAATACATGGTTATGAATATTTTGTGCTTGCTCCTTAATTCCATTTCGGTATTTATGTTATTCTTCACACTCTTAAATAATACAACACTTTTTAATCAGGTCTCCGCATGAGTGTCAATTTTCTGTTATTTTCTTATAGAGTATGTACCTAAAATATTTATGAAAGCAGTAAGAGGTTGTGTTTTCAAGGTTTGTTTGTGCCATAAAAAATCCAAATCAATAAGAAACTGAGCACAGCATACACTAACATTAAATCTTTTACCACATTTTCAATGTGTTTACTCTTAAAATTACAATGATTGTTGCGCTTTTCGTATATAATGGAGTTGCCTATTTAAAGTAGCAAGATAATCTCATCTTTATTCTGCTTGCAACAACGAAAGTTGATAAGCACAGATCATGATAGAAACTGTTATCCCTTAAACAGAATTACATTGTTTTTGACTTGGGTTTCTGCTAATAATGAGCTGCATGAAAGGTCTGGAAATTACTTTTTGTTGGAATTTTTTGCCATTTAAAATGTCATTCACATACTTTGTGCATTGTTATTGATTAGTCTAGTTGCTAATATCTATCATGGTTTTATGGACTTTGAGCAACTCACACCACAAGCCTACAGACATCGGTATGTCCCGTTCACATGTGTGTGTTTTCCTTCTTCAAAGCGTCATGCCCAGTGTTGTGCAGTGGCAATGGCCAGTATCTTAAGGGACGCTGCATGTGTCACAGTGGATGGAAAGGAGCAGAATGTGATGTGCCCACCAACCAGTGCATCGATGTAGCCTGCAGCAACCATGGCACCTGTATCATAGGCACGTGCATCTGCAATCCAGGCTACAAGGGCGAGAACTGTGAGGAAGGTAATGAGTGAATATCATGTACCAGTCTTGCCTACTCTGCACTGCTCCGAAAGTATACTTTTTCACAGAATTCTTTTATAGGTAGTAACTCCTCTTTCGATGGCGTTGGAGAGAATGCTTAAATGAAGGTGTTAAGTGAGAAGTAGTAGAGATGTGTGGCTTCACCGCTGAGTAGTGAACTTGAGCAAATTCTTAAATGTACTGTGCTTTTTAAAAGAAGGCCCACTTATCACATTAGGGGCAAACACACCTAATGTTACAGTTTCTGAAAAGGGATAGCTGGCCGTCGCTTCACTAGAACCAAATTGAAGTTAACAATTTCAACAGAGCTCTTCAAAGCATCATCCAGTACATCCAGATCTTTGTGAATCACAAGTAAAAAACAAATCTATGCACAGAACATTTCTAAAAACCGTGTCTAAATGCACTTTCTATTAAAAGTATGAATGGTCTAAATTCATCATACATAAAGAGCTTCTGTTGGCTGTTAATTAAAATGTAAAAACCTGAAGAAACATTTTTAACTGTATTGAGTTTTAAAAGAATGATTTAATTTTTATTTTTACCCATGACAGATGGCTCGAGGAAACTGAAACAAATGTGTGCATTTGGTAAATGTATCAAACTAAATATTTTTGGAAGCTAGAGAGATAGATACATAAATCACTAAAACAATCCAAAACATAAATGTCTTTTGAGAAATTGAATGTCATTCATATATTTCAATATTTTACATTCTCTTGCAATATTGAGCATATCTATTTTGTAAATGCACATCTCGTCTCACAAAAATAAGCTCAAGAATGACATGGAAGACAATCACATGCATTGATTTTCAAATACCAACCCTAAATGCAATGCTTTATTTCATTTTTGTTTTTACAAATAAAGCCTGTTTTTCAAGGTTCTGGTCCTTCCATTAACAACACAGAAGTATTCTTTTGTTGTCTGAATTCCCATAAGCTAAATTTACGAAGAAGAAAGCAGGACTTTAATCCTTTCACAGACTTCTTGCTACAAGCTCACTAAAAGGATAAGGCAAGTAGAGATGAGATTGAAGTAGCCTTTGTCTGTGACAGCTCTTGAAGACCCTCATTTCAAGATGAAAAATGGACCTAAGATTATGATAAATGGGGTTTCTCACATGCATACCCCTTTATTCTATTTTGGTTCTAGTATTAGCCATAAAGAGAGGGCGGGAGTACAGATGAGGGCCCTTTAAATTTTGTTACCTTTCTTTCCTGCGACCTTCAGCAGGCATGATTAATTGCCAGGAGAGAAGTTCTTGTCAGTTAGCCTGTGATCTTTGTTCCTTGAGCCCAAACCATCTGCTAAGAGATGAAAGATCCTGTTTGCCTTATTATAACGGCCTTTATACCTATTTGTGTCGTCGTAAGAGTAATAGACATGGCCTGGCCCCTCTGTTCACAGTGTCTAGGTCCGAAGTCATCCTATCTTTCACTTGCCATATGGGACAGGTATTGTGTTTTTGGTTTCCCATCTACTGTCATCTTCTGTCCAGCCCTAGTCATGACATGTCTGTTGTCTCTAGGTGACCCTTTATGGAGTAGTCATTATGCATGCCTCTGTGAAAAAGGAGATGAACACAAAGACTGATTTTGCACTCCAACTTTCCAACTGTATTGATGATTTCAATTTCAAAATCAAGACAAACTAAATGCTTACTTAAACTTACCATTGTGCTTCACTATAGTTTACTGTAACTTAATGTTACCAGAAAGCAAGTTAATCAAGGAAAGTTGCAAGATCACTGTCAGCATATTCCATATTTGTCTCTTTTTTAGTTTTGTGTTTCATTTTCATTTTGTATTTCCACATGTAGTTACAGTAGGTGATTTTTCTGTGGAGGGACTTAAAACCAAAATAAGCCAATGTAGAAGACGCACAGCCCACTTATAAAAAAACCTGAAAATCTTTTTTAAAAGGGTACCTGACTGTTTCACAGTTTCTTTTTTTCATTTTACCCTTTAAGCACACATAATTACGGCTGTAGCATGAAACCTTCACTCACTGCAGGGATACAGTCCAATTCAGGCCTTATCAGAAGGAGCAGAATCCTGATCAAACGGCTCAATCTTGCTGAGTGAGAATAGGCAACTCTACTTAAATAATGTCCGTATTTGTTTTGTTTTTTACAGTGGACTGTCTGGATCCTACATGTTCAGGACGAGGGGTTTGTGTCCGGGGAGAGTGTCACTGCTCAGTGGGATGGGGGGGACCAAGTTGTGAGAATCCACGGGCATCTTGCATGGATCAGTGTTCAGGACATGGAGCTTTCATCCCTGAAACTGGAACTTGTAGCTGTGATCCAAACTGGTCTGGACATGACTGCTCCACAGGTGAGATTATGCACTGACAACAGAGTACAATAAAAACTTCCATTCCAAAGTATGCAAAGATTTTATTACTCAGCGGTGTCTTGGCATGGTTTCAGTTCCAGTAATGAAGACTTAGTTGTGTTTTGGGGAGAGGGGTGTAGATTAATACATTTTGTAATGTTTGTTTATATTTCATACACGGTGAAGAGACACAAGTGCAGAATGATAATTTTAGAATGCTGAACAAAATAATATTAGCATACAATCATGAGCTTGTTTCCTCTGAACATGAATCACTTTAGATTCTCGTGTTGTGGAGATATAATACATTAAAGTAAAACTTCAAAAATGGAAACAATTATATTATCTAAAATTGGAGTTCCATTAAAGTAGTTCCTATTCTTTGTTCCATTCCATTTTATTGTAAAGTCTGATAGTCATGTAGTGCGGTGTTGAATGAAAAATAGATGCTTTCTTGTCTGTCGTCATACACAACATTGATGTGAATTCTTTCTACTTCCAGCTGTATTATTATTGATGAAATGCTTCTGAAACTTTATGTCAGATGCCTTGAAAGCAATTTTTAATTTAAAGTTAAATCTGTTTCACAGCGTGATTTAATTGCCTGATGTTTAAGATAATAAGGGAGCCAGCAAGCTGAAAACTTTACAAGAGATAAATATAGTATCTATACTGAAAGAAATCTTTTTTTTCTTCATAAAGACAAAGACTGTTCGTGTGGGTGTGATTGAGCTGTAACTATTGCTAGCACTCAACATATATCAATGTTCTCCATCCTTGGATTTTAAATGACCTTTCCTTAAAGTTGCACGTTTGCAATTTGGAGTAAGACACATCCAGGTAGAATTAAAGTCGAATTTATAGTGTAGTAATGGTACAAAATGTTCCAGGAGAGAAAAACTGTTTTTATTTAAAGTAGTAAGGGTATTTAATTAGTGTTAGTGGGTGGTGCTGAATAGATACCACCTGCAGCTCTTTTTTCAGTGGAAATATCTCAGACATACTCTAGTGGAACCATCCAATAAGGGAGAAGAGGTTTTAAACCCAGACCTCTATTAATAAGGGCTCAAAACATGAGAATTATCCAGCCTACCTGCCCTTAAAATATTCGCTAAAGTAGACTTTTAAAAGGATCCTGATCTTAAACATTACAATTTTTTGGAGGATGTTCTCAAAGTATTTTATTTTTTCACATTTATTTTTTCTCATTATTTCTCCAGCTTTGGGTTTATATGAGCATGTTAATTAGTTAGGGCTTGGTTTATAACTGACCAGTATTTCACACCATTCAAGCTATTGAGGAAAACTGCTTCTGACAGTTCCAAAATTCTCTGTGAATTTGATTAATTGCTGGAAAAAATGTTAAGTGTGTTAATCTTCAGACCAGAAAAACTTACTTTTGCAAAGAATGCTGTGACAGTATATTATTTATTTTCAATGTGCCTTGGATTTCTGTTTTTGGCAGGCTTCTGAATAGTGTCCTGGGAACTGAGAAGGCAGATTCACTTTGTTTTTTTAAATTTATATTTAAGATTTTACCTTTCTGTCATCCAGAGTAAAAGTTTCAGCCTTTCTCTAGTAGAGACATCTTACTATACATACTCAGCATGTTCTCATGATTGTGTCTCACTATAGCAGGAGCAGAATTTCTCCGAGTGTGTTAGCTTCACAAATTTAGATTTTAAGATTGTATAGCATCCATGCCATTCTGTCGTATGAGTGAATCGCAAATTAGTCAGGTATCCAGCCTCCAAAGAAGAAACATAAATGAAAATTAAACCTTGTCTGCTGAAATGGAAAACAGAGTATTCATTTCTTTAAATTGTCTAAAATATCTTGTTTTCTGAGATACTGAAGCATAAAAGAAGACTGCTGCTTTTAGTTGCTGCTTGATTGTTTAGAATGAAGTGGAGATGAGAAGATGAAATACGTGAACTATTTTCTTTTATCCAAAGGAAGGCTTGGCTGCCATTGCTTTAAATATCACATTACAACAGCTGTACTTTGACTGACCTATTAGGTGATCCTGGGTTTTTTATTAAAGTAAATGGCTTTCTAAATATAAGGTTCTCAAGTAAGGAAGTATAGTAATGAATTTGCTTTCCCACAGTAACGTTCATTTATAACCAAGCAATTTGTGTGGTAGAGTAAAACATTTGTCCAGGTAGCTGGGAGTTCTAAAGGAGGAGGCAACTGGAACTGAAACCTGCAGTCTTGCCTCTACCCTTCTGTTGCTCAGTGTCAACTGAACAGCTGTACTACATCTGGAATTGCCAGAGGGTTCGACATTTATACAGCTCCTCTTCTCCTCCAAAAGGGTGTATAGCAGCACACAGCACAGTACACCAGACATCTGCTGTACACTTACTTAGCTCAGTGTAGGACAAATAACAGTGAATACAGCAGTGGAAGGCTGGGTAGTAACCTAAATATATTTTGTAGCCATATCCTGAACCCTATTAAATTATATGAAATTAATTTATATTTTTTATGTCATGGTCCACTGAGCTTTGGCATATTTGGATTGATTTATTATTAATGTATTTTTGATGTTTTCCAAACAATTACTGTTACTAGAGTATTAGTAGTATAAGCAGTATTGGTAGTGTTAATAGTAATGTGTCAGTTGTGTGCATCCTGTAGTTTTTGAATGGCAAATTTTAGATATATATTAAATTGTTTTTAAAAGTTATTTACTTGTAATTGGGTCTGTAGATACAAAGGTGATATAAAGAAAGTGAGCTCTCTTGATGTTGGGCTTCTAATATTAATTTGAATGTGTGAGAAATTCTACAAATCAATAGAAGAGATACAGTATACTTTTTTAAAATTTGAAAAGATAGAAAAAATATTTTCTTTCTTTAATACTTAATCGTAAGTGTCTGGAAGAGTGCTAGTTTAAAGAAAGAAATTAGAAACAATTTATTGCTTTGTTATAGATTGCCGCACGCAAATAAACATGAATAGAAGGCATGTGGTATATAAAAGAAGAAGGGCAAATGTTAAAGAGTTAAAAAAGAGAAAAAAATTAATCTTGATCTTTATCAGATAGAATGCCCTTAAAAGATGCAGAACAAAAAGAGCTTCAAAACCAATTTTAGGTTTATGGCAACTGATATACTGTAAATTTGCATTTTGCATTTTTAAAATTTAAAGCATAAGTGTTAAGAATTGACCTGTATTTGCAACACTCATGTAATGTATGTGCAGCTATGAGGGGTCGCCAGGTGCCCTGGTTCCCTCCCACCTTCTAAAGACACACTGGCAGGTTAACTGGCTTCTGGGAAAACTGGCATATCTGTATCAGTGTCTATGTGTCCCCTGTGATGGACTGGCGTCCCGTCCAGGGTGTATTCTGTCTTGTGCCCGTTGCTTGCCAGGATAAGGCTGTGGCTCTCTTGCAACACTTTATTGGATGAAGCAGTTAGTAGATAGATGGATATTCGCAGTGCTGTGTCAGTTGCACAGGAATCTTACAGTGGCCAACACTACTGAAACCCAGGCAAAATGACAGAGCAGACATGAAGCCATGTGTTGGTTGTGTACATGTTGCACAGAAAAGCTTTCACAGATTAAAAAAAAGGCATGCCTTTAATTCCCCTGCGTAATGCAGTCAGAGCATGGTTCAGCTAATGCTAATAAAATGTGTGTTGTTTCCAAGACTACTTAAAGCAGCTCACAATGAAATGCTGTACAGAAGCATCTAATTGAAAAGTCACATGATGTGAAATTAAGGGCATTAGCATAATTCAAGAAAGCATTATTCAGTAATTACCAAGGCCGAGTAATTGTTGTTTAAGGGTTTTAAATCACTGATCTGGTAATACCATATTATAAACTATGACAGAAAAGACCTTTACTTACTTGATTTAATTTTCAACAGCGAGGAAAAAGCTTAGCTGTAAACTATAGCTGAGTCATTTTTAAGTCAGTTCAATAGACCGCAGTACTGCTGGGATCTCCAGGTCTCTGGCTAGTTAAATAACCAAGACAAAGATGGATATACAATATAACCACAGTACAGATAAATACATAAAAGTGTGCTACATCTTTAGCTGACATTTCAAATTTTACATCAGCTCTTAAAAGATAGAAAAATAGACCAAAGAAGAGAAATGCAAAATTAAAAGTGAATTTATGTATCTCCAAGAGACTTCCAGTATAGCCCATTTCAAGTTGCTATTTTTCAATGCTGTGAGTCACATCTGTTAGTCTGTTTTTTACTGCTATATTTTTTTCTGAGAAAAGCGAGGTCAGTGTGCATTGCTTCAGTGGCCACACAAGGTCGGGTTTTAGGATTCATGTAGAGGTTCTAGGCGTTTTAGCTCAGGAGATAAAAAGCAAAGCAAACTCCAAAAGAACAACATTGTCCAAAGTCAGTCCTTTGTGCCCTTTCCCTGTTAGAATCGCCCCAGACAGCTGTGGAGCTCAGTGATCTCTCATGCAACACTGCTCCTCAACTTTCTGCATAAAAATGCACCTTTCCCTTTGTTTGACTTCCTCTTTCACCATGAACTGTAATTTGGTATGATTGTGTCTCTGATGTTATTGATTATTCTATCTGGGTATTTGAAAACTTAGTCCAGAGTCCAGAGCAGTTGGAATAAAGCTGTGTTTTATTTTGTAATTTTTCAGATTTCTGCTTTATATTTACTTCAATGTCAGAGAGCACATATGGAAATCAAACTTAGCAGAAAGATGTCAAACATGCTTATGTCTTAAAAGCAGATGTTTTTAGAATTGTTTTAATGACGAAAGCTATTTCTTCTTGATAGATCAGCTAATGTTTCATAATCTAAGTGAAACTCGCATTTAGGAAGGCTGTGCGATATTAGCGATGTACTTAACCAGTTTTTAATTAAATCTGACATGTGTTTCTCTTCCTTTATGGAGCCTCAATTGGATTCTTTTTTATTATTCTTTTCCTTCCTAGCTGCACAAAGGAGGGGAGTTACAAAAGAAGGAAGAGACAAGTAGGGGATCAGCCAGCTAAGGCCTTTACAATCCGTGTCCTTTTCTTTGTAATCTACTTATTAGATTCTTATTGTCAAAAAGGATTACTGTTATGAGGTGCAGGAATTTCTTTTCACTCACCCATCGGACAAGGTAGTGGAGCGTGGCCACTTTCCCTGACAATAACTCTTGGATTTGTCTTTCTTTACCTCCCCTCCTCTTCCCACCTCTTCTTCTCCCGTCCCCTCTCTCCCTCTTGCTCCCTTTCTCTGTCTCTCCCACAGAGATTTGTGCAGCGGACTGCGGTGGACATGGCATATGTGTCTCGGGCACCTGCCGCTGTGATGAAGGGTGGATGGGCGCTGGCTGTGATCAGAGGGCGTGTCACCCTCGCTGCAGTGAGCACGGCACTTGCAAGGAAGGAAAATGTGAATGCAGTCCAGGGTGGAATGGAGAGCACTGCACTATTGGTAGGGTGGAAAGAGGGGACTGCAATCAAAGGTGTTTGGTTGGGTGGCGGGGGGAGAAATAAAGGGAAAAGCATGCTTAATTGAATTTGTGCAACTTAGTTTAGCATGAGCGGGTTTGCTCAGGGATCTGAGGCTTGACTTCATGCATTTTAATGTGGGAACGTGCTGAGGTGTCCTTTCGTTTTTCTTCTCGCACTCTTTTGTCATTTCATTCCCCCCCCCCAGGTTTCCTTTTTTTTAAAACATTTGAATGTGAACGGTGCCCACAACGCTCTGAATCTGTGATTTCCAAGGAATTGGGAATTCATTCTTTCAGGAAGGTGTCGGTAGAACGTTTGGAGGCTATGATCATTTCAGTAACCCCATTAGGTATTCATGGGACTTTTCAGAATAGATCCTTTTGAGCAAACAGTCTTAGGACCTTAAAAGTAATTGTGACTACCTGGATCAGAAATACATATTCTCGTATCCATAAAATAGAATGTAAAATCCTGGGTTCGGTATAGGGTTTTCGACTTTATTGATAAAAAACAAAACAAAACTAGCAGACCGAGCAAGAAGAAGAAAAAGAATAAGCGCGAGCCTGCATGCTCTCCTCAACTGTCCACACCACACTTTTCCCTGGGTCAGAGATTAAATAAAACTTCCCTTGCACCAAACAAATTACCACATACAAAACACCGAACATGTTAACCCAAATATGTCTCACATTAGACCCACCGTGGAAAAAGAAACGTCTACGTTTCAAAGTAACATTCCTATAAGTAAACAAAAACATAACCAAACTTTATAACAAGTAACAAATACTAGAACAAAAAACAAATATTAGATGTAAGAACGTTAAACAACATGAAACCACTGAAACACTTTGTGTACATTTTTGTTCAACTTCGTTTTGCTATATAATATCATATTCCTCCTCAAAAACCCAAATATGAGATTAGAATTACATTTACACAAACATAAATGTCTCATCTATATTTTATGGTCATGGATTTCATAATACCATCGATTGCAAGCAAAGGTGTTGCCGGTGCCTTATAGCTGAGTAGCATTCAATTGTAAAGGTCCACATTGTGAAGGGTTTTGAGCTGATGCTGAGCCTCAGGGTTTGCTGAGGTTTCTGCTATAAGAAGTCAGCTGGATGTTAAACTCACTGTGTTGATTAACATGATGCTTTTCTCCAGAAAGGACAGGGAAATTAGAGGCTTGGCTGGGTACTGGTGGGGAATTATCTGCCACTCCATAGGCAGTATCCCACTGGCTTTTAAAAACATTCACTTGAAACTCTCCCATTAATTACCAATTTCAAAATGTCAAGACTATTTATAATTGCTATAGTTAAGTAGCCTCCTATAATTTGTTGACCTATCTAAAACACTATATAGCAATTTATAAAACATAAGGGGGCCTTAATTTACATTTATAAAGAAAATATAAAATAATATACTGAAATCTAACCCTTAATGGGTATCCAGTCAATCCTTCATTTAACCACATAAGTGAGAATAGTTTCTAACTTACATTCATGACTTCAAGCGAAGTAATAAATATTACATGAAGTAATAATAAATAGACATAAATAGATAGAAAAAACAGATTATAACAAGTAGAAGTACAAATCTGCAGTGAGTCAGTCGGTCTTGTAATATACATAGAAAAAATAATCTTAACTTTAGCTGTAGCTTTTTGTATTCATTAGTAAACTGAAGCTTACCACAGAGTATTAGTTTTTAAATACAATTTTAACATTTGGCATTTTAATACATGCTTATGTAAATTCTGGGGTAAAACTGTACTGTATTGAATATGCAGTTTTGGATTGACAGATGAGTCAAAGTTTTAATTTAGAAAGTTTATATCGCTTGTTATTTTAAAGAATGTTGCATTATCTTAAGTTTTCTTAGTAAATTAATTATACTGGGTTTTTTTTGTCTTCATATCAGATGTTTGATATTAATGCAAGCTTTGGTAAAATGAAAGGACATTCTGAAAACTGCACTTCTCCTGAATGCCTTCGAATGTCTTTCCAAATGCTATTCCCTTTCTCTCTGTTTTATTTTTTCTTCCCCAAAAAACTCAAAGTGGTTCTTTGTTGTCCTTCATGTGCATACATGTACTGTAACATTTCTAATTAAGCTGTTCATCAAATTTCAGGATTTGGCTTTCTCAATTACATGCAGGCAGTATATAAACAAAATTGCTTCTTGTTGTTTTCCAGCAAAAGACTGTAGAGTATCTGAGCCATATTAAATACCAGACGGGGCAAAAAAGAACTGACGAATGAAACAATAACAAGCTACAGTATACACTGAGAGCATTCTGGCTGTTAAATTTTATCGTAATATGTGTGCTTTATTGATATTTGGGTTATACTGTATATTTCATATTGGGAAGGACATTTGGAGGAGTACTTCTGTCTAGCAGCAAGAGCACTAAGAAGCACTTACTCTGTCTGATTTAGGTTGTTGAAATGAAAATGCATGTTTAATAAATTTAGCAATCTAACAGACAATTGGCAAAATCTGCAGTCTTTTTCGTATGTGTTTTTTACTTCAGCTACTTTATATATACGTATGTCGCATTGCACATTAGCATCCACATATGACTTGTTCCCATTTTCTCTCATTTTTTTAATCTCCCTTAGAGGAAAAAAGTATTTTATTGTGAGTCCTATCCGCCCTGTCTTGACAATATTGCCTGAGAGATTAAATAGGCGCAGAATATAATATATCATTCGAAACATTCATTGTCCTGCCACTTCTGTGCCAAGTTCTGCTGATCCTAAGATTTGTTAAACAGGAATTGATGGAAATGTTATTTTCCTTTATTGTCTGTCCTTATCCTACAGCCCTTGCTTGTGGTTTGCTTGATGATTGTGGTGCATGCAGTGCATTTCACTACTGCTCTTTTCTTAACCTTCTAGTGTTTTTTTTTTTAAATCTAGCTTGTGTCTGTAGTGGAAACCACATTGTTCTATCCTCCCTTAAATGTCCTGTCTTTTATCTCCCAAGCTCACTATCTGGATAAGGTAGTGAAAGGTATGGCCTTCCTTGTTCCTTCAGTATTTTGGTCGATTCTGTTGTCATTCTATTAAATGTTCATTGCATCCAAGTGACACAATTTCCTCCATTAACACATGGCTTTGCTGGCACAGGTGTTCCACAGCCCAGTCCTTTTTGTTCACATAAGATGTGAGCTATGATCTAAAAAAGCACTGTTCCTGGCAACTCCCTGCCCCCTGCCCAAAGTCCCTTAATCACCCATTGCTTCGAACCAGCGCCTCTGCTCAATTTCCTCTTTGCACTTTATACAAAGTGAATCATTGCTCCTGGCAGGAGTCAGCACAGAAAGGGCATGGTATTATTTTAGAGCACAGTATTTTAAAATTGGTATTTTGACTTTGTACCTCATTTTTCTGCACAGGTTTTTTTTTCTGTAACTTTTTTTTATGACTAATATATAGCAGACCTCACAGCTTCTGGGAGGGACATGAGGTGCTAAAAACTTTTATGTTTCCAATTTCTTTCCATAAGGGAATCTTTCCAATTTGTGAAATCAATGTGTTGCTTGATGTCATTCCAAGCCAAAAGGAATGGGAATATGGAGGAGTAGGAGTGAAGGGTAACTCCCTCTTTCCCCTATCTGTAGTGTGCATTCTTTAATCATGTCCGCTGCCACCAGCAGATTAAGGGAACATCACCATGATTCAATGGACTAAGCAGGTTTTTTTTGGACCACTTTCAGACATACTTTGTGAAAGACCCTAGGGGCTCGTTTTAGAAATGGCTGCCAAATAAATTGAACTGTTGCCAGTATTGGGTAGAATTTTTTAATGCATCCAGCACTTATGTAGCTATATTGGAACATGACAACAAATTAACACCACCTGAACGTCGTATTAGTTCAGATACTCAACTTTGTACTGTTCAGGTGTTTTCTAAGAGCAACCGCGGGAATGTTTCTTCTTACCAGAAGATATTTAATTCTCTGTTGCACGCTGCACATGCTTTCATTCTGAGTTCTTAAAAGCAATTAGGCTGTGTGACTGAAGACCCTTTATAATTTCATCTTCTGTCAAGACAACTGCAGTTTATTTTTCACTTCCAAGTTGCACTTTGCATGTGCCTGATGGAAGATTGTAGAAAGAACAGCCTGCTAGCCTTAGCAGACAAAAATAGGTCAGAATAAGCATTTGTGATCTAGGCATCTTGCTAATGTAATACTGTACATGTCAGGATTTTGCATTTCAAAACTCTCAGGATTTATTCCTTTCATCTCTGCTTGCATCAGGGAAGATTGGATCAAAAGGTAACAGATAAGTGCCAAGGGAAAAGGCAGGATGAAAAATAATCTAGCAGCACGTATGTCCTTGAGAACCTGGAACTCAAAGTGATACTCGGCAACCCCTTAACGGTCTCTTTTTATAGATCTCTCATGAAATGTTCTTCACTGCCATGTGGAGTCTTCTTTTCCCTTATTAAACATAAGATCAGCATCCTCACACCAAGCTTGATTGCCACTTTTGTTTGTGGTTTGACTTTCACTGGGGTTGTAATATTAAACAAACAATAGAAAGTTATCTGAAAATGTACGGCCAACGAATTTTATAAGCTTCACTTTGCCATTTTCTCAGATTCTGAGTGGATAAACTGTCATGTCATCTTAATAATATGTCCAGCTTTTTGAAATTGCAGTTCTGAGTGACTTTACTGATACCATACCAGGCTGTGTATGACTTGATTTTTCCAATCAATATTGTAGCCACTTAAAAACAGGAAAGTTTGGAATGGGGGATTTCAGGAAATACATATTTAGCTTAAAATTTGTTAAGGATTCAGGAATTTCAATAAAAAAGGCAACCTGATTAAAACATATGATAAATGAAATTTTCCTTCAGCTTTATAGGAAATCGAAGATAGCAATTAAATAATGTCATAGAGTTAAATAAAGGCACTAGTATTTTTTTCTTGAGTCTCTACATTCAAAACTTGTTTTTCATATCTGTTCAGCCAGGCCCCATAACTCAAATGTTATTTTATGTCTTAAAAAATGGAGGTTTGGGCTTTAAGAATGCACCTTTTGAAGTTTCCAGTGATACTAACTGCAACAGAATCGTCCTGTGAAAGTTCAATACCCTTCTTCAGTCTTCTAGTGAAGAAATAGCTTCAAAGCCCTGTCCTGATGTAAGCTCTTCTAAAGAGTTGTGTGGATAAAGGTAGTGCTAGGGTGAGTCTACAACCTTGGGTACTGTCATGTGAAATTCCAATATTTAGTAATTTTCCAATTCTGTTGTCATTGGCAGTATAGATAGTTTGAATAGAGGAAGGAATTGATTAATTGATTTTTCAAATTTTGCTGGAGGGACAAGGCCTGGGTCATTATCACCTGTAACCCTAAAAATATCTGTGAATAAACTCAAAATGTATCTAATCTTCTTTTAGTACGGTGTTTCCCAACCAGTGTGCTGTCAAGACAGAAATTGGTGCATCATGGAATTTCTGTCATACCACGGAAGTATTCATAAACTAAATGTGCCATTTTTCGGGAACGTATTAAATGGTATGAAATAAACCATAACTCATATCATTTTAGTTTTTTGCTGGAAATCCTGCTTCCCAACCTCCTCACCACCACTGATCTTTTGTATTTAGTGGCAATGGCTGCGCTCACTGTGTTGCTAGGCAACAGAATGCCGAGAACAGAGCTCAGCTTGTAGCAGGTTTGGAGGCGATTCAGTGAAAAAAAATAAAATTAATATCGTCTGGTCAAAGTTTAGTACTAAATTTGCTGCAAGACTAGAACCCCTGATATATGTTTTTTTTTTAATCATAAACAGGCTGTAAGCCAAACCCTTCATTTCTGTGTTTTCTAAACATAAGTGACTTCATTAAACTTAAGACGGTGAGTTCTGTTTGAACATGTAAAGTCACATTGAGACAAGTTCATTACTTCTAATTAGGCTTGAACTTTTAAGTTTATTAAGTTTTGTCACAGAAAGGTGATTTGACAACATGGTATGAAAACATCTGTATGAAGCACATGCATGCAACATTTGTTTAAATGTTCAAATGTGGAAAGAATTGGCTTTTTTTTGCCACACTGCGCTTTAATTAAAACAAGTAAACAAGTGTGGCTTAGGCTAGAAAAGGTTGGGAAACACTGCTTTGGTATACTGTATGTATCCTGTTAGCATTGACAAGTAATTTTTCAGCGCAGTAAAGGAGTTCTACTTTGTCTGTTACCTTCTTTTGCCTTAATTTCCCCCAAGATTGTGTTCCTTTTGGCAGACCCTGTCCATCAAGAGTCTCATAACTGTCACAGGTCAATAATTGATTTCCTTCACAAGTGATGGCCTTTTTAAACAATCCTGGAATTTTGCAGAAAGCATTCTGAGTTACTGTTGCCAGCATTGCTTTGGTAACGTGCCTGTCTGTTCTGTCTTTGGCTGTGTCTGCACAGAGGGATGTCCTGGACTTTGTAATGGTAATGGCAGGTGCACTCTTGGTCAGAACGGGTGGTATTGTGTCTGTCAGCTGGGCTGGAGAGGGACAGGCTGCGATACATCCATGGAGACGGCCTGCAGTGATGGCAAGGACAATGATGCAGGTAAGAACACTGATAATTTTCCTTCTTGATTTTACTTAGAATCTGGAATATACCCTCTGACAGAACAGGATTTTTAAATGACAATGTTTTTTTTATATTTTCAAGAGATATGTTCGTAGACATGTGTGGATGTGCTTCAATCCATTTAGAGGATCTTTAGTCTTATTTTTTGTGAGATAGATTGGGCACGTACGGTAGCTGAAAAGATTCCAAAAAAGACCCGGGTAAGGTGTTTATTATCACATTGACTAAGAGGCCACGGAGTTTCTGTCAGAGCTGCTCAAGGACCGCTCTATTGGGAGGTGTCTAAATCAAAATGGTCCAGTGGTACTCACGAATCGCACTTAGCAGTAAGCATGCTCAGTTTTGAGAACATGTTGCCGTGATGACTTTTGAAATCATACTGCAGTTTCGGATTGCTTCTTGATGCTGCAGGATTTTTTATTTATGGAGGAGCCATTTATTACCAGAGCAGTGCACCAGGCTTACAACAGCTAAGATGGAAATCTACAAGGGAATTGACTGACTTACGGCAGTAGTTATTTTTAACTTCCATCTGGTATACTGGCTTGTAGAGAACAGTGAGCGATGGAAACTGTGATCTACCATGAACCAATGCAAGGCAAAAACTGTGCTTTAACGCTAGTAATTGATTCGGAAAATTATTTCTAGTCCCACGTATAAGGAAAAAGAAGTGTGATATCCTGTTGCTGAAAGGTGCTCCTTTACTTGCCCTATAAAACAGAAAATTGTATCCAATACAATAAACTTTTGGTATAATTCCCATTGTATTTATGAACTTACAAGCCTGGTTTATGGATCCCAATTACAGTGAAACAGAGTTATCAGGCAAATGGGCATCACACAGGGAATGTAACAGATCGGAATGCAGTTGAACATGGTGCACTGGGATACAGCGATCCATGGTTTGTAGACATTTGTTAGTACTGTCAGTGAGAGGGAAGTATTCTTCATGGGTTCTATTTAGAAACATAGTGCAACAGGTCTGCATACTCTACAGAAGATATTAGGATTTTTGCAGTACTGACGGCTTACTTTAAAATGTAATGAATTATATGAAACAATTACAGCATGAAGCAATTTTATTAAAAATAGTTATTTTGTGCTCAGTTATTTTACCAATTTAAAAAGAAATTGTAGAATGTTTATATTGTGATTTACCTTCCGCAAAGACCAATCACTAGTCCTTCATTATGGTTTATGTTTCATTAAATCCATAAAACAATGGGCCATCTGTAATGTGAGCAGACATCAAACAAAGCAGCAAAATACAAGAATATTTAAATACAGTATTCATTTTGTTCCATGAACATTATTTTGGTTGAAATATTGACTTGTTGCTTTGAAAAATATATATACTGCTGGATAAAAGAAACGCAGCACGTTCTCCTCCACACTCTGGCCCTTCTGTCTGCGTGGAACAGGCTGAAGAGTGACTCATCTGTAGAGAGGACCTGATGCCACTGCTGACGAGTCCATCGCAGCCTCTGTCTGGCCCAAGCCAGTCAGGTGTGATGTCTAGGAGGTGTGAGCAGAGGGCCTCTGACAGGTCGCCTTGCTCTAAGGCCAGCAGCATGGAGCCTCACTGTCCTGTCACTGATGCGGGTGTTGTGTCTGCCGGCAGTTTCAGCAGCAGTATGGGTGGCAGATCTGAATCGATCTCTCAGATGGACCAGTCTGATGTGTCGGCCCTGCTCTGGTGTGGTCAGTCGAGGGCAACCGGATCTTGGACAGTCATCTGTCCTGCCGGTCTGCTGAAACCTTCTCTGCAGTCGGGACACAGTGGAGCAGTTTACTCCATAGTGTCTGGCAACGCTGGCACATGACATGCCTGCCTCCAGCATGCCAATGGCCCTCTCCCTTGCTTCTGGTGACATGTGAGGCATTATGGAATGCACAGAAAACTGACTAAGTGTGGCCTTTTTCTTGCAGTGACTTAAGCTTTGAATTAAGGCTTTTTTAAAGGTGACCTGATGAGGCATTGTTCCACCTGGATCTCGTTGGGTAAAAGTGCAAAATAATGAGCTCTTGTGTGATTGGCTAGTTGCAGTGCCTCACTGCACAAGCTGTATTTCCAGTCAGAGGGCTTAAAACAACTCTTTGTGAAAGTACAAAATAGCTCCAGAAAATGTTGTGTTTCTTTTTTCCATCAGTATATTTTCTCTCTATTCCTGTGTAGTTTTGCTTGAATAGGAAAATAGGGAAAAATGCTTTCTTTCAGTTCGAGATTTGCATTATTTTCTATTGTTTTCTTCAGCCAATACAAAATATACAGTAAAATGCATACTGTACATACTGTACTGCAAGACCACTTTTTATTCACAATGTTATTACTACTAGTCTAAGCTGTTTCCAAAGCACAATTATTATAATGAGAATTGAAGAATAATAATGAATTAACAATTCATTTATTTTGCAAATTTTTTTACCAAAGGTGATTTCAGAAATTTAATTCAATAGTTAATTTTTGTTTTGACCTTCCTTTCACTGGTATAAATCTCTATCTTAATAACGCCCATAAAAGGTTTGTTAGCTTGTGAGGGTGTACTGCATTTTGTAAAATCAAAATTATAACTATATTTTTTTAATCTATAGTATTAATATATATATAATATAATATAATTAAACATACAGACCAGGTAATGATTACACCTTTGTTGGCTGTCCAGTATTAAAACATTTATATGAGAATAAAGAGTGACCATAACAGTGTTAAGTAAAACTTCTATTTCAGCTTTGCCATTAATTTAAACTTTACTGTACTGCAGAACATACAGTTCAATTCACAGTCAATGTGTCAATTCACGTATCATCTCTTGAGGATTGTAAATATGTTGTAAGTGTTAATGTGTTTGTAGTGATTGGTCATATTTCAAGCACATACTAGGTTGTCGCATTTGCAGTTATGCAGTTTAATTTTCTTCTCATTGATTAGATGGGCTAGTGGACTGTATGGATCCTGACTGCTGTCTACAGACCTCCTGTCACGTCACCTCCCTCTGTGTGGGGTCACCAGACCCCCTGGACATCATCCAAGAGACTCAGATCCCTTCCACCCAGACAAGCCTACAGTCCTTTTATGAAAGAGTCCGGTTCCTCTTGGGCAAGGAGAGCACTCATGTCATTCCAGGAGCCAACCCCTTTGACGGAAGGTAAGCCCAGTGTTGCAAAGGGCAAGCAGAGGTACTTCCATGTCAGCTGGAAAAGGATCTAATTTAAAGAGGAGGCGTAATAGAGATCGTCAGTGAGGCATAGAAGAAGGAGAAAAGCTCAAAATGGAGTAATTCTCATTGACACTTGGCGGTGGGAAATAGATATCCAATAAAATGTATAAATTTTTATGACTTTACTGAAATGTAGCTGTAGCTTGTTCCCCAAGGTGGAAGACATGATGTCTCGGGAAAGAAACTGGTGAATGGAAACACTTTCATATTATAGGGTATCATACTGATGGAATCCCAGGCCTCCTCTGACTGTCTCCTTTTCTTCTTTTCCTTTTTCTAATTGCTTTTGAGGATTGATGCTGGCTTTTTTTTTGAATTTGTATTGTTAATAACTTCTCTCCATTTTTCTTTTCTTTCCTTTAATAAACACTGTCAGGAGTGTGAAGGAACAAAGATTTTCACTGCACCTTAATGAGAGCCTTACAAAATGCACATGTTGATTCAGTCAGAAGAACATTTTTTTTTCTATTAAAATAAAGATCCCAGGATTGCCGTAGCATATGCTAATAACTGTAGTTGTCAGTTATGTCTAAGTAAAGAGTAAACATTTTAACCAGTTTGAAACTACAGTATCTCAAACTCCAGAAAGCAGGAAATAGTGTCTTGCAGAAGGAGTTGATGTGGTGGTGTCTCTTTAAGATCCTGCCATTATGATGATGATGGCCTTGCATTGTTAAGTTTCCAGTTTTGTCAGTATATTAATGACATTGGTTGCTAAGATTTAATTTTTTTGAGCAGCTTTTAATTTCTAACATTTAAAACACAGAAAAAATATTTTTAGTGCTGTGTTCTGCAAGGTTTTTTGTTTGTATTTTTTAACAGACAGATATTTGTATCCCAGCAAAGCTAATGACAGATCCCTCGAGTGTAAAGCAATGTTTTGAAGTGTCTGTGCTCCACCAGGATGATTTCCTCAGCTGTAAATTGCTGTATATCAAATATGAACTCTTGTTATTTGTCACTTCTCTTGGGGAAGTGAGGAGCGATAAGTGTTGACTTCATGTATTGATACTATATGTCTTGTTCTGCCTGGTGCTCTTCCTGTAGTTGCTCCTAATCACATGGTGGTTTTCCTTCCGTATGTACACAAGTTCAGACATTCATTTTAAATGCACATCTTAACCCCTCAGGACTATCAAAGGGCTGGCATCTTTGCTCTGTTCGTGAATGTTTCCTTTCAAGTTGATCCTTTCATCCTTAACCTGACTGTGAGGAAAAACTGTCTGTTTTATGATAAATATATATACTGTAGCTAAAAAAGTGAAATGTCATCTATATTAAATGCATCATGTTCATGCAAATTTTGCTTAGAATGTATATTCTTAAGAAAAGGGTAAAGCTTAAAAAATTAATGGCCCCTTAAAGCTTATAAAATAATGGCACTCCTACTTGAGATGCGGTATATAAGAAATGCATAATGTTCAACAGTTCATACAAAAATCGGATTGATATTCAGCATAGTGTTGTCCAGTGCTCTAAACTGAGGGAGATCCCTTGTTACCAGAATAGATGCTTTCGTTTTGTTAAAAGGAATAGGAAAACATGCAGGACGTCCCTTTTAAAAATAACATCTCCCACAGCTCCATCAATGGACTCACTATTACCTCACAAGGTCAATAATTACTTCAAGGGAAAGTCCCTTAGCTCACTGAAATGGAGGAAACAATGACACCTCTTTCCTGTGTCATACCACAGAATGCCCCCCGTTCTTTTTACATCTGGAGTACTGGTCTTCTGTAACTCAGATCAATATTTTCCTTTTCTATTGAAGATTATCAGTTGTATATTATTTATCTACATATTTATACACAGATGACTTGTCTTTCAGTCAGCATTTATCCCACGTCGCCGTCTTTCCTACAGAAAAGCAGCAGCAACCTGTTGTTGGTGCTAGTATGCTTGTCAGTCAACATTTTATATTTTGTGAACTTTAATCTGTACAAGAAATGAAACATTTGGCATTCATTTCGCTTTTCATGAAAATGAAATTAACAATGTCAGTCTCACAGGAAAACTGTTTAAAAATAGGAAAGGAAATAGAGGAGGTATGATGAGTGAGAAAAGATGCAAGACTCAACTTCTTGGCTCACCTAAAAATATTAAAGATGATATATTAGTCATGGTTCAGATTTGCCACCCACATTTAGATGTAGGTGCAGTTATGATGAGGAAGCATGACTGTGGCAGCAAGGAGCAGATTGAGCCTCCCAAGTCAGGATAATGTCCAGATAATAGCGCTCATCCCCCACCCGCCACTTGATCAGGCCTCTATTGATTTCCAAACCACTTACTCATGCTGTTTGCTGTGTTCCTGCACTCTCATAGTTGTCCTTCACCACAAGAAGCAGCACGAATGGCTCTGTGTCAAGTGGTAGGCTTTCCACTGTGATATATGATACCAGGGCTCTTACCATGTCAAAGGAACATCACTGGCTGTTGAGTGTAACATCCACTAGGGGATTTCAATGGAGACTCTGTGCTTTGAAAATATGCTGTAGAAAAAAATATTCAGTTTGTTTTGTGCTGTCTTCTCGGCCTAAAGGCTTTATGACACACAACAGATAAAAAAATAAGGGGGCTAGACTAAAGGTATCCACCCTTCTTTGCTAGTCCAATGTGGCCAATTAGGGTAAATTAGGTAACAAAAACAAAATATTCATCTGGCGTTTTTGATTTCAGCACATTTTCTTTTGCTCTTCATTTAACATCTGGCGTCAACACGGCACAATGTGTTGTGTAGTACAAAAATAAAACTGCATTGCAAATTTGTATAAATTGTGGCTGACGCCTTTATCCAAAGTAGTACCTGTTACTAAAGATATGTTGTTGATTGTACATGGTCATTATCTGCATTTCTTTCCTTCAAAAAGAAGAAAGGTCAAACATTTACCATTCTAATTTTTCTGCAGTTGAAAGGGTGGAGATGGGGCATGCCATAAATTTTCTTAAGGAGAAAAGTAAAGCTTGACTTGGGAATAAGAAAAGATTGTTAAATCCTGGAATTCTGAATAAAACCTCCGAACAGTCTGGAGCTTTTGTCTTTAAGCAAGCTCCATTGATTTTTCCTTTAAGGTATCCTAGAAACTATACAGATACATCAAAAGTCCTGCTGTCCATTCTTTAATATGGCTTCATTCCTCAGTCAGGGGTGTTTGTCTTCTGTGATCATCTTATCTGTGTGTCTGGATGGGGTTCATAGGCCAGGAGTGGAGGAACAGAGTTGATTGCAGCCCGTTTCAGAGTGATGGTACTGGGATGTTGTTCTGGTCCTCGACACACTGTTCCGCCTTTTCTCATCACAAGTTATCGGATAGCTCACACAGAGAGTTAAAGAGATGCAACTGTCATTGCATCTCTGTTGATGTAGAGCAGCTCAAGTTACTTGCTGTCATTACTGATTGAGACATTTTTATTGTTGTATTTTGCTTATAGACAGGAAAAGTATTGCCTTATGCTGAATTAAAATCCAGGCAAAGAAGTCTGTTTACTAGAGCTAAATGGAGTTGTCTAATGCTTATTGCCATTAAGTTGAGTTGCTGTTATCCAATGCCTCTTGTTTATTTCTCTTGAGAGCCTTTTTATAATTGACTAAATGGGATTTTAAGATGCATTTTAATTTCATTCCATTTATTTAATTAAGAATATAGTAAAATCCTAAAAACTACCCAATTTGTGATAATGTGCTTTAAAATAGCTTATTGTAAATGGGCATTAACAAATGCATTTTTAATTTATTAGATCTATTAATTTATTAATATATACACTCAATTATTATTGCAACTACCGTGCATGTAATCTAAAACACGCCAAGCTTATAAAACGTACTTTTTTTAAATCTAAAAATGTCTTATCGAGAATCTATAGTAACAACATAATCTTCAAAAGATGGGAAAGGGGCAAAACTATTGAAAATCATTCATATTTCATTTCATCTTTGAATAAAGAAACACTTTAAAACAAAATGCGCCATTAATGAATCAGCTTTGTTTCACATTGTTTCTGTGTAAACTGCGAAATTTCATATAATTTGGCTGTTTGGCTTCGTCCTGGGGATTTAAGGCCTCCCACAGATTTTTATCATTCTTCTAGATCCTACATGTATACAGACGGTCCCTGGGTAGAGCAACACTCTGCTTCACAAATCCAGCTTTACATAAAAAGTCCCAATTATTTTTGAGATGTGGAAATTCCTGTTAGAGGTTTACGTAGCATAAACGAAGGGATTCTTTTAGGAAAGGCTTCTGGCTGATAAACATTTGAAAGATTGTAAAGGTGCTCATGCTGTGAAGACATGACTTCTAGATATTCTAGAAATTACTCTAGAAAAGATATTGGATATTATGAAACTATACGAAGGAGGCCATTCTCTAACCTCTGTATCATACCGATGTTGAAGGTAAAACACTTGTTCAACAACTTGTGAAAGGTCCTGCACCTATGAATTCGACTGTGAGTGGGACACAGTTGTACGTTATTGTATCAGAAATGTGTTAATCCTCGTTAAGGAATGCAGCAGGGATGTAGGCGTAACTTCCCGCATACTCAAATTTCTGCTTATTAAAGGGTTTGTAAGTATCAATTTATTAATTAAAACTCGAGTGGGCTGTAGAGGAATTTTAAGTGAAGAAAATGATGGTGTAAGGAGTTCCTGTTAGGGTAAAATAATCCACAAAAGGCTACCAAAAACATTAGGTTTATACATGATACCCTCTAAATGACTAATACCAGTTCACTTACTGTGTCCAAGAAGATTAGCTATGTAAAATGTAAATTCATAGGTTTATTTTGATTTCTAAATAGTCTAAATTTTCTAAATTTTTAAACAAACAGCATCTAGTTTTCAGTGCAACAACCTCTAACACCATCACACAGATAATTCCCTTTTTAAACAGCAGTTTAGTATTGCATGGCAGATACCATTGTACCTGCAGGGATATTTCTGTGTATATACAATAAACTATATCACTGCATAAACTAAGTGAATAAACTAAAACTAATTCCAACAAATTCTTCTTTTCAAGGTAAGACGCAGGCTTATACATTCATACAAAATCGAGAAAGTGTTGTGATTTTGTACCTCTCGACAAATTAGTTTTGTTACCAGTCTAATCTGTCTTATCAGTCAGATGCAGTGCGTTTCTCTTGTTTCAGTACAAAGTATAATGCATGCAAAATAAAGGTTAAATAGTACGTAAAACATGTTTCAATCAAATTCCACTTGTAATAACTGTTGAAGTTGAGAAGCTCTGAGGATACCCTCAAAACTTAGAATGGTAATGCTATTTCTGGCTGATTTCTTAAGTTTTTATTAATGGTATGAGTTTCTATTGAATTATTGAAATCTGCTACATCTCACTCCCATGTAGTGGATAGCATGCTCTTTTCACAAAGATAATTATTTAACTCTCCAAATTTAACATTTACCAGTTTATTAATAATGAAAGAAGAAAGCAAATGATTTTGTTTGGCCTCAGGTCATTTGTTTTAAGATAAAAATACTGTGTTTTTGCATAGGTAAAGTGTGTTGTTGTCATTGTATTATGATGAGATTGTAATATCAATCCCAGCCTCATGGAACTTTCTCTAGAGTACTGTAGTATACTCACTATTCCTTATTCCTGCTTTTTGTATTTGCTTTTACAAAGAAAAAAACATGTAAATGTAATTTGTCTTCTTATTATTGAATCGCTCCCATGTTTCACTGTGTAATTTTTTACTGGGCAGTTAGTTACAATTATAATATCAGTTTATTAATTTGGAAAAATGGTTTTTGCCCACAATGGGGTTTTTTAAATCCTGAAGCACAAATTATTCATTTAAGATGGCGGGATGGCAAAAAAGGAAAAGCAACCCCAGTGTCTGCTCTGGAGATAATTTTATGTAAATATACAGAGAGATCTTGGTGTCAGAGCAAAGGGTATTTGTGCTGCCACTTTGCTTGTTTGCAAAGTAATTGTGTTTGGCCAAGGTCTCCTGAAGGAAAAATGCTGACTAAATTAGCAATAAGTTTGGTTCCTGGGGAGTCAAATATTGTGGGTAAAATGATCTTGCCTCAAGTAAGGACAAGTTTACATCACAGAGGGCAGCTGCTTACAAGGCAGAGTTAATTGTTTTCCTGAATGGAGCAAATTGTTCACTCCTAAAGGGAAAAGTTTACAGATTTAATTGTGCAAACAGAGTGAGAATGCTTTTAGGTCCAGCATGGAATGCAAGGACAGCAATGTTGCTAAACATTAATGTCAGTATGAGGATGGCTTTATTGAGTCTTATTAAATTTAGAGACCAGCATTGTTATAAAGAGAAAGTTAGTTATATTCTCATATTAGCCACTGTATTGATGGTTGATCTGGTCCATGACATGCTGTTCCCAATTTTCCCATCATAAGTCTCCACAGTGATTGCACAGACAAGAGATGTGACTGCATTTAGAACAGAGCAGATTGAGTTACATGCTCTCATTACTGATGGAGACATTTTTTATTGTCGTATTTTGCTTATAGACAGGAAAAGCATTACCTTGTGCTGAATTAAAATCCAGGCAAAGAAGGCTGTTTACCAGAGCTAAATGGAGTTGTCTAATGCTTATTGCCATTAAGTTGAGTTGCTGTTATCCAATGCCTCTTGCTTATTTCTCTTGAGAGCCTTTTTATAATTGACTAAATGGGATTTTAAGATGGATTTTAATTTTATTCCATTTATTTAATTAAGCTTATAGTCAAATGCCACAGTATGTGTCAGTAGTTTCAATGTCACTCTATTTTGCTCAACCATGTGACTTCTTTATTATTTTCTACCACAAGGAACTGTACAGTTAGAACCTTACAATCTTTCGAAACCTGAGGAGTGGTATAAAAGATGTTCTTTTCTCAGTAATGAAATACAATTGCCAATTGTCTGTAATAATGGACAAACTGTGATATTCATACAAGTCAGAATTGTTTCCAGAATCGAGGATAGCACCCAGCTTGTTTTCCCCTTTTTCAAAATTGTGATTTCATTTGTGATTGGAAGCCTTTGTAATATGATGATTTCAAAATTGAGCAAAGCAACACATGTCACCGCAGTTACTAGCTGCCTTTGGGTCTCACGTCTACAGGTCTTTCCTTTGCCTGAGATCGAATTCTGCTGCATCTTTCATTGAACGGGTTTGTGTTTTGTTTTGTAGCCATGCCTGTGTGATTCGAGGCCAGGTGGTGACTTCTGATGGTACTCCTTTAGTTGGTGTGAACATAAGCTTCATAAACAACCCAGCGTATGGATATACTGTCAGCCGACAGGATGGCAGGTAAGCACTGTCCCCCTGATCTTGTGTAAGCAAAGCAGCCCTGCCCCCTGACCCTCCTGCTCTTTATCAAATTTATGACTAAGATAAGTAGCCCACCTGACATTCCTAACGAAAAACCAACACATTACTTCTTCCCAATTCTGCATCTCTTGTTGTAGAGCCTTCTCTCTCCCTACAAATGTGAACACAATGCACTTGGTATCCCTCCTCCCAAGCCCTTTTACCCCAATTTTCTGTATCAGTGATGCCTGTCCTGAGATACTGCATCTCTGCAGCTGGCTCTCTCTCTCTCTCTCTCTCTCTCTCTCTCTCTCTCTCTCTCTCTCTCTCTCTCTCTCTCTCTCTCTCTCTCTCTCTCTCGCCATATCTGTAAACACATCTCTTTTTTCCCTATTCCCCCTGTAAACATGCCCAGTCTTCTGCAACTCCCCCTGCAATCACTGTAAACAGGCTCAGCGCACCGTGAAATCAGAAATGCACCTGTTCATCCACTTAGAAATGGGAAAGCTTTCTCATATTGTTTTTATGATGCGTTTTTTATTGTCTAAGGGGCTTAGCTTCAAGATTGCCTCCTTGTCATCTGAAAACTTTTAGCTGGAACAAAAGGCGTTTCTGTAAATTGTGTGCAGGCATCCAGTAGCAGCTTAGCACTCCACAAATACCTTTCACTAGTTTCTCGCTGTTAAGAAGGAAATGCGCTTTTATATGGGTGGTTCTATTGGACATTTCAAATAACAGAGACAAGTAGGAATATGTAAAAGGTTTCATTCATCTAAAATACATTTTAGATGTTGGAATGGCACAATGAAAATGTGTGATGCAGCATTTTAAATTAATCTAGTACACATAAAGAATAATGCAGCATGTATATACAATGTCAATAACTTTTAAAACCCTATTTCATTATTGCTGCAAAAATACATTGTTTTATTTTAAAGAAAACGGTTGGTACAATACTGGCATTTTTCCAATATTTTTTTCCTTCTCGACATTCCCTCATTCCCTCATCGACAAAGCCCTCATTTAAGCCTTTGGCAGTGTCTGTCACATGGGTGGCATTACTACATTTGTTGTCTTTGTCACCTTTGCAAAGCCTGGTTTTGATTGATAGCTACCTGTGAATTTTTATTGATTGTTAAGCCAGCCTCTCTGAACCCACCAGCTGTGTTTTAATTTGCTCTGGCTGGGCAGACCAGCGGGGCAGAAGAACATCTGCTGATCTACATGGTCATTTGAGCTTCAGAGGAGCACAAGGACATAGTATTTACCGCCTCCTCTGCAACCCAACAGCTCAGAGGCAAGGGCAGAATTTGAAAGAGGCAGAATTGGCTTTATCAATCCAGTAAATCTGAGAATGTTGCTGGTGTGTGACTATATATTGGGGCATAGGAAATGTTCCAGAAGTAGCATGATTGGTTGAAATTCTTTTAATTTCCTGCTTATTTTTCTCTTTATTTCTAAGCTCCGCAGTACATACTGTAGGCACAGTCCCACACAGAGGGCAGCCTGCTCTCCACAGAATGGCAAATATCCAAATGTTAATTTCTTGTTAAAAACCACTGTTGCATGGAACAGGTGCAGTTCTTTAGTTGTTGAACCATTTGAGGTATTGCAGGTAAATGAGTCACCGTGAAACATGTCTGCAACTCTTAGGAGTGAGGGGGACAAATTCTTCACAAGCAGTTTCTCATCACAGAGGAGTGTAATTACATTACAGGCCTTTCAGAACTAATGGTTGCTGTGCCAGTGCACCAGCTGTCAAAGAAAAGTACAGCAATTTGAGAGGTTTTTTTGTAGATACCATTTTCTCCCATGAATGAGTTGAAAAGCATTTTATTGTTTAGGTAGATAAAGCTTGTCCTAATATGATTTGGGAGCTCTTTTGAAAAAAGGATAATTTAAGTATAGGTCTGTTATATACCTATTGTTGTTCAAAGTTAATTTATAGACTTTTCTATATACAGTATTTTATAATGCACTGTTTTTTGGTATACTTTGTGAAAGACCTATGAATTATCATTTCGAAATAGTCTGTTTTAATATCAGCAAGACTTATGCAGATTGTGTAAGCTTTTCCTAAGGCAGCCAAAACCCCCTAAAAGAATCCCATCACTTCTCTAAAAAGTGAAGAGACTTCATGAAACCAAAGTCCCACACCCCCTTCTAATCTCTGTGTGGCTCAATTTGAGTGATATCAAACAGAAAAGGCAACATAAAAAAAGAGAATAGGACTATGTTTCAAAATTTTCAGGCAGTAATGATAGATTCTTAAAATGTCACTTTTGTTTTCATTCTAGTTTTGATTTGGTCAGCAGTGGAGGGGTTGCCATCACCCTGCGTTTTGAACGTGCTCCGTTCATCACCCAGGAGCACACGCTGTGGTTGCCATGGGGACGCTTCTTCGTCATGGACACCATCATCATGAGACACGAAGAGAACGAGATCCCCAGCTGTGACCTCAGCAGTTTCGCTCGGCCCAACCCCATTGTCTCCCCCGCTGCCCTCACTGCCTTTGCTGGATCCTGCTCAGAGAGGGGTGCTATTGTCCCTGAAATCCAGGTAAAGGTTCATTTTTCATGCTTGACAGGAGTCGTAGTGAGTGGTAGTGAACGTAGTGCTATTCTCCTTTGCAAACATTTCTACAAAGCCGAATGTTCATATTTCATCAGACACTCTCGCCAGGTGACCCAGCCAAGATTGGTCAAGCCCCAGCTTGTGTCCACACGTCACTCCACTTGATCCACAGGCATCTTAAGTCTCTTTCAGCAGCCTCTATGGTGGCTGTGATGGCTTTCCTTTTGCTCAGCCCAGTTATGCTTAAAAGACATATTTTGGTTAGAATGCAACGATCAGAGGCATGTAATGGAGAAAATTAATTGTGTGTCAAATTAAAGAAGGTCTAAATACATTTGTGACATCTGTAATACTAAGTAACATCCATGGTGTTACTTCATTAAAACCTGATCTTATCAGATCACAGAAGTTAAGCAAGGTTGGGCCTGCCGAGTAGTGGGATGGGAAATCCCCATGGAAGAACTAGTTGCTCCTGCAAGTGGTGTTGGTGAAGTACTCAAATGCCCTCTTCTCTGTAGACAAGAATTTTCAAACCACTCTCCTAGTATGGAAACCACTGTGCTATAGGAGGGATCACCTTGTGGCTGTGATGTTAAACGCATTAGAGATCCCTTGATAGTTTTCACCTGAGCAGGGGTATTAACTCCAGCGTCTTGGCTAATTTCTACTCTATGCTTATACAGTCTGGGCTTTCTAATGATCCCCTCAATGCCGTTCTGTGTAATGGGGTTATTGGCGCATAATGGCTGCTACAGGTCACCTTGGTGGGTAATGCACTTCAGCGTTTTTTGAAGTGGGTTCTGTCACGCCCTCTGCAGCCAGAGGGCGCTCCTTCTCTGTCCTGTCCCAGTTTCCGGTCTGCTGTCCTTCCTGTCCCTCTCTTTCCCTTGGGCTATATATTTCCGGGTCTTGCACTCTGTCCTGGCTCAGCACTGACGTTCGGATGTCCTGAGACCCGCCTAGCACCAGGGCGCCCCACGTCCGCTCCCTGAGGGCATAGGTTTCTATACGGCATTCCTGAACTCTTTGCACTAATGAGCCCGGGTCTTTTTCCCGTCTCGCCGCTACGCATATGGGTCTTTTTCTGCTCTCCTGCTCCCCACGGTTAGTCCCTTTGGACGTCTGTGACAGGTTCCTTTCTTATATGTAAAGTTTTGGGATCCTCTGGGATATAAAATAGGCTTCATAAATGCTAGGAATTCTTAATTATTATGAAATGTTCCTTTCAGCTGTAGGCTTTGGTCTTTTTTTTACAAACTTTGAAAAGAAAAACATGTTGAATCCCAATCAAATAGATTGAATTGTGTTTTTCTGCCTTCTTTCCATTTTCTTAGTTCTCTTAGGGAATGTGATGTTAAATTTGCTCTGAACAAAATAAAGTGGACTGATTGAGCTCAAACACTGGCAAAGTCAAGAGTCAAAGTTTGAAGGCTCTGACTCTCATCATGAGGGTAATTGCAGTCCTCTGCATGCCTGTCTCAGTCTAATTGCAGTTTGTTTTTTTCTGTTGTATGATTAATGACCTACTTCATGGAGTACGCGGTGCATTACATTATGAATCTCACAGACTAACACTGGAAGATTTTCTGAAGCTTGTGCACTTCACTGCACACTACAGGCCTCTCCTGCTGCTCTTTTGTTTCTGACCAGACAAGTAGAGGCTGGAGTCTGCCTCTTCCTCTGCTTATCAGTTCCTTGACATCATATTCAGTTGAGGGTAATTTGATAGAATGAGGCAATTGAGAACAAGTGACTTGCCTATGTTCTTGAGCTGTGAGACAATGGTCACATTGGTCAGGCTATCAAGTTAAACCACAAAGTCGGGGCATTGGAGTCTTATTATGTTTTATTAAGGAAAGCATTTCAGCAAAGGCAGTAATTTGACTCTCTTTGTGCTGGAAGTGGGATACTGGAACTTCCTCACAAAGCTCTGCAGGGTGCAGAAGTTTAACCCAGTACAGGGCTGCAGTAGAAACTTCCCAGCAGTGAGCTCTGTTCTTTTGCAAGCAAGGTAAAAACGTTTTGAAAACAGAAGCTGTGATCCACTCTCTCTCCCCCTCTTCTCAGGCTCTGCGGGAGGAAGTAAACATACCTGGCACTAATATGAAGCTGAGCTACCTGAGCAGCCGGACTCCAGGGTACAAGTCAGTGCTGCGCGTGACCCTGACTCATGCCACCATTCCCTTCAACCTTATGAAAGTGCACTTGCTGGTGGCCGTGGAGGGCAGACTCTTCAGGAAGTGGTTCCCAGCTGGACCCGACATTACCTACTACTTCATCTGGGACAAAACTGATGTCTACAGTCAGAAGGTCTACGGCCTGTATGAGGCTTTTGGTACGTGGTTTTGGTATTTGGTATTGACAGTTACAATGACATTGACGAATGTGTCACAAAAATGTAAAAAGAGCACACAAAAAACAGTATACGATTCAGAGTAATTTATTTTATTGTCAACAAGGGATAAAAGCACTTAGCAGCAGAAGGCAATTACTGATTTAGAACAAAAGATGCTGCAATAATTGCAGAGGCTTCAGACTAAGGATAGTGCCCCCTTTTCAAACAGGATTTTAAATTAGTCCGTTTGAAAACTCTAGAAATCAGTTGTCTCAGTAAATTGGTAGATGCGATCATATTCGTTAAAAGGTCACTAAGATTTTGTTTTTTAATAAAGTTTCTCTTTGGTAGATTATATAGCATTTTAAACTGTTGAGAGATGCTTTTGTCTTCAATGTTGGTGTGTCAGTTGAGCAGTTTATGTAGCATATCCTGTATCGGTTATTTGAGCATTGTTAATTTACTATTGGATTTCTTTCCCCAGTTTCTGTGGGTTATGAGTATGAATCATGTCCTGACCTTATACTCTGGGAGAAAAGAACTGCTGTGCTGCAGGGTTATGAATCTAATGCTTCTAACCTTGGTGGATGGTCACTGGACAAACACCATGCTCTCAACATACAAAGTGGTGAGTTGTTGAATAGTTACAGTTCACACACCTGCACTTATTTTGGTGTCATTTGCTGTTTTGGCTAAGGAAATAAATGATAAGCTACAGTAAAATATGATGTATAGTTGATGTATTAAATTAAATGTATCTCATTACATCATTTTAACTACATAAGCCAGTGTGCATTTTTAGAATTTTTTAGAAATGTTGTGTTTGTAAATGTTGTATTGTATTTCTTGTTTTTTTGGAGTGTCATAAATAAAGGTGCTCTGGTGATCAATTTTTTTAAAAATCATTCAAATGGCCACGTAAAAAAGAAATGTTCCTATATGGGGAGGAGTCAGAAAAATTTCATTATAATATTCTGTCTTGCTGTTGTTTTAAAATGTTATGCATTTTCTATTACTATTACATTACATTACAGTAAATGCATAGGAAGCACTGTGGTACAGTTTTATGGTATTTTAATTTTTCTGTAAATTATTAACCAAAAGTTTGGCCAATAGTAAATTAATTATGCACAATCTATTTTGAATTTAGTGCCTGGTCATTCAGACTGTAAGTCTACCTTTGGGGCGTAATTATTCATAGATTGTCTAAAATTCACTTACAGAGATTCTTCTTCTTACTTCAATGTGACCATAATATATTGCTACGATGGGAGTAAAAAGCTAAGACTTAATATTTAATCATGTGAAAAATTTAAACAATTGTTTATTATCTTTACAGTTGGTTGCTAATCCATTGTCTTTTGCTTTTTATTAATTAACCCATTCATTGTTATTGATAACCCAGAATTGTCAGTCCAGTTGGAAAATGTGTTTGTTGTTGGTACAAGAAAAAGACATCCAAGGTATTAGGGTAGCAGTCAAATGAATAACTTTTGACATGCCATCTAGTAACCCCCCTCCCCAATTACAGCTTCAAAGCAGGATCCTGACAGCACTTTGTCATTACCTTTGCTGTAAATGGCAGTGATTTCTATTGGGAAGCCTTATTTTATTGCCATTGTTCCTGGCAGTTGAGAAGGGTCAATTTTCTTATTGCTGGTGAATTGCCTTTGAATGGCTGAGTAACCAGTCAAATAGAGAGCTTTCTCAGCTCTTGTCAAGTAGAAATCTTTGGCTAGTAGTTGTCAGGAATGCTTCATCAAAGTAAATCAGCCATAGTTAGATGAAGTTGCGTGAGAAGGTATCTGCACTGGCACTGCGAGATATGTTTGAAAGGTCACTGTCCAATCTTGTCCTACTGATTGTGCTAAAATCGCTTCCTAATCTTTTCAGCAGAAGTTATAGTAGGCTGTGCCTGTTTCCTGTCACCGTCAGGTTTATGGATTCACTTACAGTTTTAAAAGCTCATGGTTAATGGGTTCGGATCTCTCTGTAATCCTGGCATCAGACCACAACATTAAAAAAGTAAAACTCAAGACATAAAAAATGGTCATGCACAGAGAAACCCTATATGGCGTTTACAGCAAACAACTCAGAGCAAATCCAATCATGCAAAAAATATTGCTGAAATAAATATTATAGGAAACATGAAAGCATTCAATCTCATTTTTTTAGAAGCTGAAATTTCTTTATATTTCCTTTAATAGTAAATCTCAGTTTCGTTACTGAGGAAGGAGTTGACAGCCTACCATGGCAAAGTTAATCCACTCTCCAAGTTGGTGTGCTTTGCCCACACACATCATTTATTTTCCCCTTCCATCAGGTATCTTGCACAAGGGCAATGGGGAGAACCTGTTCATCTCCCAGCAGCCCCCAGTCATTGGCAGTGTGATGGGTAATGGAAGGAGGCGCAGTATTTCCTGCCCAAGCTGCAATGGGCTAGCTGATGGCAACAAGCTCTTGGCGCCTGTCGCCCTGACCTGTGGCTCGGATGGCAGCCTCTATGTTGGTGACTTCAACTACGTCCGCAGGATCTTCTCCACAGGAAATGTCACCAGCGTCCTGGAGTTGAGGTAAATGAAAGAGAGGAGCTGTTGGTCGGAAGACAGCTTGTCAACACAGACCTGTGAACGACTCGATGTCTGGTTTTGAGCACGGGTCACGAAGTGGGGACGTTGATATCTTTAGCTTCTCCTTCCTTGCAGAAGACATTGGTTCACATGGGAAAATAACTCCCATTCATTCTAGTATTGTACAGACTTGTGATGGTTGATGAGGATTCTTTCAGTTAAGGAAGCGAGTTGTACTTGCAGAGAATCAGAAGTGACACTCGCAGGTAGCTACAACCATAGCTATTGCCTTAGCTTTCACAAGATTAAGGTTCTTTCACAGCAGCATAAAGGGCTCCAGTGGTTTAACTGGAAGAATCTGATTCTTCTCAGTCATTTAATAGGTGAATAATAAACCCTTGTCGAATACTAGGGGTTTCTTTGAGGCTGAAATGAAGGGTGGGGAGGATCACATAGTGTGGAATGATATCTAATAAAAAAGAAACTTAAAATGTGGCCAGTTTTAGAAACAAACTAACTTAGAGATGGAGGATCATGAATCTTTCCTTTCATTTTGGTGTGTATGAACTCTGGTGAGCAGGATAGTCAGGGTAATCATTGCAGTGGGTGTGGTGTACATTGACTAATATTACAATTAAAATGTGCTATGTACTGTATAAGAATAATAAATACTGAAATAGTCTACTTTATATACAGTATAGTTGCAGTATACTAATATATCATGTATGTGTTTAAGAATTTTCATTCCTAGAACCAATATCATAAAGTAATGCATTACAGTACAGAAGCTTCACCATGATTTAATTATTTTATAAACGGTGATATCCATTTTCCTACTAACATCTTCTTTCTTTTTCCCTTTTTCTGCTGCTCTATGGGTATTGTGTCAGAAATAAAGATTTCAGGCATAGGTAAGGCAATGATAATAGACACGATTTTTCATCTCTTAAAAACTATTGTGTATACAGTAGGTATAAACTGATGATCGTGATGAACTTATGTAAGTACTTGAGTTAATTTGGGCAGACATATATCTAATAAAGAGTATTTGGACTAGCTAATATCCTTCTT
This sequence comes from Lepisosteus platostomus, assembly GCF_059453375.1. NCBI lineage: Eukaryota > Metazoa > Chordata > Actinopteri > Semionotiformes > Lepisosteidae > Lepisosteus > Lepisosteus platostomus. The sequence continues at coordinate 8,727,376 of NC_142617.1, read as the reverse complement.
TGTTATTGAAAACCAAATACAAAGGCTGAAAAATGTATTTGTAAAACTTCCCCCTTTTTAATTTGTTGGTTATGAGATGATTATCTCATCTGTGCATGGTTACCATATTACTCTGCTGTCCTGTAAAACATATCATGCAAAGAAACAGTGTAGCTTTCCAAATGTAAAATTAATTAAAACAAAAATACGCTAGCAAATTACTTAAAATGAATTCAGTTTTGCTGTGCTTTAAGTTTGTACAAGGATTTTATTTAAAGAATCCAAGGCTGTTTGGAAGTGCTGTACTTGGTCTTGATATTTGTCCCTGGCTTACCTTGTATAATACGCTCTCCTGCTGTAAAGGACTTTCTGAGCAGTAACTAATGAGGGAAATAATGCAAGGCTACAGTTTGCACTCTCTCCTGTGCTTCCTATGCGGAATGCTTTAATTCATGCTGATATTATTTACTTAGGTAATGTGATTATGAATGCAGTATGTACTAAAATATTTTATTGAATTATTCGGAGTGTAATTGAAAACTGTAGGTCATAAATTGTACATACAGCATCCATCTATGTGGTAATCATATCAATATGAACTAAAAAGCTTTGCTTTGAGAATACAGTAGTGAATGCAAGCAATGTCTGTATTTTGAAGGTGAAAACTGTCTTTTCATTTATTCTTTGATAGTTTCTGTAGTTATCATGGTAGGCATACTATTAAAGAAAGGAGGTATGGAAAAAGCATCTTAATTTCCAAGAGATAATTAAATATAGAATAGCATTTTAAATGGTGTCTGAGACCAGACTGAAAAAAAGCAGTTTCAGGATCTCTGATGCAGATTAATTGAAAGGAAAAGATGATAGCATTGACAAAGTGAGCAGAAGAATAAATACTGAGTGTAGAGTTTAAACAAGGTGTTGCAAGAAAGGATGCATTGATTTTTTTATATAAAAGCTATTTAGCTGGGTGATGTACCGTCCAATAATATTAAATTGTATTAACGCATTTTGTCACTTTACGGAGCCAAAATACAGGTAGTACTTAATTTGTGTGTTAACACACCTCAGGAATTTATAGAGCTTCTTAATTTAGAATGAATTAGTTCTCACTTTAACATGTGACCAGCAGCAGACAACTTGATGGTGCTTTCAAGACAATATACTGTATGCCATGCGTTCTAAATTCCTCACAATGACTTGGGTGACACACAGACAACTGGGAGATCCCTGTCTTCTGCTCTGTCTCCCATCTCCTCACCCTTGCTAAATAAATCAATATGTCTTTGCTGTCTCAATCTGTACCTTATGTTTATAGTGTAAAAAATCTATAAGAAAATAATGAAACCTCAAAAACAACGTAAGCTGGTGTGGGATAAAACTCTTAAAATAAGCAAAATTCAATGCAAAGATTTTGTCAATATAAAACAAAACATTTTGATTGGGGAGCTCCGTCAGGGTGTCAGGCTGCAAAGGAACAAGTGAATAATTTACTAATTGCTGAAAAACAACATTAATAAAAGTTTTCTTTCTACTTTTTACCTTAACTAACCTTTACTTGTTCTATGATTAACATTTTTTAATCCATGTTCAAATAATTGAAAATTAAAAAAACAATGATGACAAAATTGTCAACCTTAATTTTTAAGAAATAAAATAGTCTGCAATTATATTTTAGCTAAAAGCCCATCTAAAGAAAAAAACACATCTACAGAATAAATTGAGAATTATTTTTGGTTAATAATCTAGGCACTGTCTCTAAGAAGATTTAATCAGATTGTTTGATCAGGATTATATTTTGAAATTGTTTTTTAAACACTGGAGTGCAATCATTTTCTTCTTTTGATCCAGATTACCTTGTAGTAGTACAATAGGATGCACAATTACGATAAAACGCTGCAGTCATTTTTTTCAGGTTTTAAAGATAGTATTATTATTATTATTATTATTATTATTATTATTATATAAAGGTATAAGTTTGAATTGGTCCAAAGTAAACAGCAGATGAAAGGAACATTCAGTATATGACATTAGTTCACAGTAAGTCCGAATGCGCACACGTTGAAACCCATGTTGCAGAAGAGAATGCAAAACTGATGCTTAAATTATAAATATGCCTGCTTATTGCATATTTAAGACAATCTGATCTTCCAAGTAGTTAGCAAAGGTTCTAAAAAGTCTGTAAAATCTTCTGTAACCTAGCTTTGGCAATTTAATTTCTACAATTAAAATTCTTAATTTGCATAGCTTGACCTTGAATGAAAATTGTCACGTTGTTAATTCACACAGGCTAATACCTATAGGACATTTTCTATTGTTGTTTCTGTGTTTCATGGGCTGTATTGTGAGAGAATAAGATTTCCATTTGCAAACAAATGGGTTTTCTAATCATTATTGTTTGCATTCTAGATAAACGAGATCCAGCCGTGACATTTAAGAAATATCAACCACAAAATATAGTATTACAGAATCTGGATCATTTTTAAATACTAGCCCTAGAGCAATTTACAGTCTAGCTAGTACAAGATTTTATCTGGAAGCAGATTTGCCAACTTTTTCAATGGTAGTAAAAGTTTACATTTTTAACATGTATTTGTTATGCCTTTTATTCATACTACTGTTAATACCACTTATTAATATAACATCCTTTTAAGAAAGATAAGGGAGATTTTAATGAATGTAATTTTCTAAAGGGAAAAGAATAAAATCTAATCTAAGCATGACTCCCTTTTGAATTAAAAAAACCTTGCTGAAGTACAAATAGGATTTTCAGGTGTAGCCCATATAGTTTATTTTCCTGTGCCTTGAAATGAATCTGCAGAAGTGAGCTGATATAGAACAGTTCTTCCCAACATGGTGTCTTTTTCCTCTAACAGCAAGCCCATTTCAGTGCCTAGCTGCATGCAGCTAAATTAAATTATCTTCCAGAAACCAGATGTTGTCAGTGTAAGAATATAGATGGAGTTCACAGCGACTGCTGAAGGTCAGAGTGTTTTTCAGCAATGCTGAATACTGTTTAGAGCATAATCGGGTGGTATCTTTCAGTACACTATCGGGAGTGGTGTCATGCATTTAATGGTCAATCCTTTGAAAGCAAAAACAAACTTTGCTGGAAAATAGGTGGAAATGGAAACAGAGAACTCAAAAGATGGCACTTTATGCACCTTTCTCCTAGACCGGAATTCCTGTAACGTCTGTAATATCCCAACACAGAGCAAAGTCTCCTTGCAGCAAAATGCCATCAGTTAGATTTATATTTACACAGAGCTGGCTTGCTGCAAACAGCCCTGATGTGGTTTGAGGAGGTTGTTTTTTTCTTGACAGCTGAAGCCCCTCTAAGAATGAAAATTCAGTGTGACACTAAATGCAGTCTGTCATTTTCAAGTCAATAATATGCAAACACAGGTTAAACATTGAAACACAGCATGCAGCCATCAGAAAAGTTTTAGGCATAAAAATGGAAGACAAATCTGGGATATGATACCTTGGAAAAAATGCTGTAATTACACACCTAAGATACTTAGAGTGTGTTGTCCCTAGAACCAGCAGAAGGTCACTTGTCATTCAATTTAATAAACAAGCAAAACATTATCTAGGCCTACTGGTCTTCTTTCCTTTAACTTGTGCATGGTTATAAGATTTGACACAGAAGTGCCCTGCAGGACAGAACTTGACAGCTTTGCAGAAATTCAAAGTTTTTACAGAGTTTGAAATGTGATGCATTCCTGCCAAGTAGTTCGATAATGATAATCATATTTGGCAGAAATGCACTGAAGTGATATCTCAAACCCTAATGATTGAAGTCATCTTAAAAGTGCCACTACATCATAATACCACTCGCCGTGATTTAGAAGTAGTTTTGCTTTTTCCTGGGCTATACGTTTCAAAGCTGTCAAAGCCAGTGGTTCAGTTTTCTTAATTTTTTCTGGATTCCTCAAAGGTATTTCAATTTTTACAACAAAAGCTTCATTCTCCTTGAAGTTTGCTTGAGAGTAAAGCAGACTGCTAGCTGTCGCAGGAGGAAGCTGTGATTATTGACTGCGAGCTCTTCAAAACTTCACTATTCCATTCCTTTAATGTTGCCCTTTTGTCCAAATAAAAATAAATTGTACACTAAATCAGTTGTATTCATTGTAGACCAGCATTTGAAATAATGCAGAAAGTTCAGTGCACCAATTGTTATGATTGCTTCTGCTTTGAATACACAATGTGGATAGCAGATCATTTCTGAAAAACATTTTTGAAGGTATGCAATGAGCCAGTATTGGTACGTGATATTTCAGCAGGTGGCTGATTTCAATTTTTGTGAGTAATAGAAGACTTTATGCTGCCTCTTTATGGAAATACAGAAGAGCTACTGTGTCAGAATTTGTCAAGTTAAATTGACAGCATTATATTTTGATACCAGCTTGGACTGTTTGTGTAATGGTTGATGGTTTTACATTCAGATGAGAAAAGAGTGTTTGTTACCTGTGCTCAAAGACCACTAGTGGGCTTCCTACAACTGACAGCATGATCCCACAGCTATTTCTGAGCTAATTTCATTTCAGAAGTGCAGACTCCTTGGGAACTTCATTTTATCATAGCTGTCAGAGACAACAGTGTTTCAAAAGTCCTGCAAGAGTTTGATTGTATTTAACTCATGTCACTGAAAACCTAGGTTTTGAAGTTTACTGTACAATATGTACATTTTTGTTAGTTGTTAGTGTATCTACTTACATGGATTATTTATGATAAATTCCACCTATATGTGAGACCAGTATATCATAGCAGAGCAAATGTTTTTTCTAGAGTAATGATATTTAGAAAAGTAATTCTATAAGTTAGGAGTTTTCCATAGACTGTCACTTTTCCATAGATACCAATTTATTTACTAACTCTGCATTTTCATTGCAATTGTTTGTCAGTTTCAGGTGTTTTCTGATCAAAAGTATTCTTGATGGGATAAATCCATCTTTTATGTGATTTTATGCTAACAACAAAGATCTACTCTGGTTGCTAGCCAATATCTCTGATTTCACTAATAATAATTCATTTTTTGTCTACCTGTTTAGCAACAGTCCTGCACACAAGTACTACTTGGCAACCAGTCCCGTCTCAGGTACAGTGTACCTGTCTGACACCAACAGTAGGAAGGTGTTCAAGGTGAAGTCGTTGAATGTGGTAAAAGATGTGGCCAAGAATCTGGAGCTAGTGGCTGGCACCGGAGACCAGTGCCTTCCGTTTGATGAGACTCGCTGTGGTGATGGAGGGAAAGCTGTGGATGCCACCCTGACCAACCCAAGAGGTGAGACTGGCTTCAGTTTACTGGATGTCTTACGCTAGGATGTGATTTAAAAGAAGTGACTAAGGTTGACGTGCTGGCGCAGTGTGAAAGCCGGCAATGAAAAGGTTGTGTGGTACATGAGAACAGCATGTAATAGTTTAAATACAGTATATCAGGAAGAAAAATACTTCATTTTTGTATACACTGCTAAATTCAGAGGACACAGTATTCAACTAAGCAAGGTGCTTTCATCTTCTTTGCTTTCTCCGAAGGTTTAAACACCTAGGCTTTTAAACCAAGGACCCTGATTTTCTTAGATAAAAGCAGAATATAATTTTAGATTTTATGCATTGTGCATTTATAGAGGTTAATTTTGTAAGCTTTTGCAGCCCTAGAAAATGTTAAATACCATAACTAACAGAGGTAATCTTCAGCCAAGACATTGTTTTTTTCTTTGTCATCCTGCTTTTCCCCACTCTTAGGTTCCTAATATCCTTTGTGCTATTTCTTACCCAAATTGTTGTTCAGTCCTCTTGCAAAGTGTATTAGATTCAGATTTAAATGTACTTTTAAAAACATCCTACTGTTTTTTTATGGATAGTGAAAAATATAATCATTGTAGTGTAAGTAAAATGGAAGTTTAAAAATTAAAAATCATTTAAGATGTTTTGTTATTGTTGTCTCCATTGATGTTTTCTATTTAAAGCATTGTGGTTCTATAAAGACAATAAAACGTATTTGCTATTTTAGAGTTTTGGGAGACCTGAAGAGTTGTTTGAGATTGTAAACCAGGCCACTGTTTTGACCTGTGTTGAATTAAGAAGTAGTGAATAATTAGATTTAACAAAACAATCTCACACTTTCAGAAGAGAAAACCAGGGAAAAATGTATTATCTCTTAATACACTATTTCGATGTTTTAGGTTAAATATATATATATATTATGATGTTAGTGAAGCTAAAAATATATATTTTAAATTAACATTGACAAAACAGAATCACACCAGTCGGTCAATTAGAATCGTAGACTGTAAGTGAAAATGTTACAAGTGGACTTTTAATAAATAGTAACTGTCCGTTCTCACAGGTTCTTTGTTTAGACTTGAGAGGTGTTATCTGATCAAGCGCACTGTGATTGTATTGGGACGAGAGTTGCAGGAGGCCAGATCAATGCAGTTCAATTTTCGCACTGCTAATGATATTTTCCCTCTCAGCCCTATTTGTGTCTAGTTCCCCAACATATGGATCTTAAAACTCATAAAGGAATAACTGTGCTATAGTGGCTTTTAAAGGCCTCAGAGTACATACAAATTATTGGTCACCACGCTCAGTATGTAAGAGTGACCTATTTACAGAATAAAGAATATTACAGAATATTGGGCCTGAATACTTAACCGATCTACTCCAGAATACTCATGAAATAGTGTCATGCAGTTTCAAACTACAGTACTTCTATAGTGTTTTAGGAAATAGATTTAGATTTAGAACAGATGTTTTTGTTACATTTTCAAACTTTGGGCTGCCTTTATTACCGTCACAGAATAATGTTGTTTTTTGCTTTTCAGCAATCTGTATGAACTGTTACAGCAGAGTTTGTGAAAAGCGTTCACTAAATATTAAAAACATGGATAATGTTGTTAGCATTCTCAAAAGTTCTTTTAAAATATTGAAATATTTGTATTTTTGAATTAGCATTTACCTCAGGATTCAGGTCTAGATGCATCAGGGCTAAAGAAAGGTTTTAGTTTATGCTGACTTACATCTTGTGACATCCTGAGAAGAAGATTAAAGTCTCCTATTCTACGCTGTTGCTGTTCGATGGCCACAGCTGAGTAAAAAAAGAAGAAAATCAAGGAAAAAAAGAACTGTGTTCAATTGGATCTATCTCATCTCAGACTCCTTCTGTCTTTCTAATCAGGTCTCACTGTTGACAAGTTTGGCCTGATCTACTTTGTGGATGGCACCATGATCCGAAGAATTGATCAGAACGGAATAATCTCCACGCTCCTGGGCTCGAATGACTTGACTTCTGCCAGGCCGCTCAGCTGTGATTCCGTTATGGATATCTCGCAGGTACAACTCTACATGGTCCTGTAATAATAGACTAAACTCAGACAGAACTGTTTAATTCGCTGAAGCATCCGAAAGCACTTCTCACCATAAGTTGAATGACTTGTAGTTTACCAAGGTAGAAGCTGTTAAGCCCTGACAATAACGCTTCCCCTCACAGCACTGCAGCTGTGAATTGCTTGAGCTATTTGTGTTTCACTGTCAGTGGTGATAATGCTCTACTGCGATGTGGACCAACATTTGGTCAGAGCTCCAGGGCTGAGGACATCAGTCCCCAAATGTTCTTGTTATTTCACTGGTCACTTTTCATCAGCAGGCCAGACATAATGACAGCTTGTGACCCAGGCAAGGGCACTCCAAGCAGCTCATTGGTGGATTAAATCGTTTATGGGTTTTAGCAATGCTGTAACTTGCCTGAACTGGGACTTTGAGACGACACTGCCTCAGAGGCTCAGGGTGTACTGCAGCTCTCTTCTGTTTTACTCTGAATTAACATTAATGTCTGCTTCTCAGATTTTTTTTCCGTAGGCCGGCCAGTACTGTACTATGTGAAATCAGCTCAGGTTCAGGAAAAATCTACAGATTTTCATTTCTGCTCTTTCAAATACTTAAGCTCAGCTACATTGCTCCAAAATAATAATAATAATATCAGCAGCAGTGGTGGTGATGGAGATAGAAGTAACAGCAGCAGCAGAAGTAATAAAGGTTTGTTACCTTATTAGAACAGTCACTCATTTGAATATGTACAGTACAGGACTGACTGGATTATGATAATTAGTGTCACGCTATGATAGCTTTTATTCAAAACCAGCCTCTGTTGTCCCATTTTGGATTCTTTAAGGTTTAATGTGTTCTTTTTTTTATTAGCCATGCTCCTCCCCTCCTGTGAAACACAATTTGTAGCATCTGGACGCTACAAGGTTATTTGTGGCTCATGGCAAATAGGTCCAGCAGGGGCCTCAGCTGCCAGTGGAGACGGGTTTTATTTTTGTAAAAAGATGTAGCAGAATGGAGGCAAGGTCCCCAGCACCCCCGCCCATCCTCGGTGTCCTCACTAACTGCTCCCCCCACCCCCCCAGGATCCCTTTCACTGCTACTATGCGACATGAGAAACCGAGGAAGAGAGAATAGCCCACTGGAAATGACAGTTTTTTTACCAACAGTGGCAAAGATCCTCAAACACTATAAGACATTTAGTTTAAACGAGATCTTGTTCCAGTACTTCTGAATCTTAACAGAGCATGCCTAGCTTTTATTTTGGGGGGATTTAAGGGTTTTTATAAAGAGCTTACAGCATTTATAGAAGAATTTTCCATTATTGTGTGGTTATTTTCCTTTAGCATGCCTGTTACATTTGTGTCTCCAAAAAGATACAGCGATGTTAATGATTCAGTGTCATTCCTTAAGGTTATGCTTGGTAGCTACTAAAAGACCTTTGTTGTTCACTGATCTACAGTACCTTTGCAGTATTAAACAAAGCATCTGTGTAGCTGTTCAAAAATAATATACCTACCCCCCCCCCCCCCCCCAAAATAAAACTGTAATCATGAGAAAGCTGTCATCGTTGCATTGATTTGTCTTATTTTGTGTTACAGAAAACTGTATATAGACAACTCAAATGTTTAAAAATACATCACCATGCAGTACATTTCATGTATATGCCTGGATGACTACTCAGTTTTGCTGGAGTCTTTACAATAGCTATAATATGCTGTGATTTTGAGGTTTTAAAATTCTGGGCAAGTTAAGCCGCACTCATTTTTATGGGACATATTTCTTATTTTAATACCCTAACCGGAGATGTTGGGTTTCTCATTTAAAATTGACAGTATAAGCCAGCAGCACAGCAGGCACATTTCAGATGTGAATTTATGTTCTTATTTTTTCTTATTTGGCTAGAGAAATCATGATATTTCAGCACTGTTTCCCTGGCCATTTCACTGTCACTCTCGACAGCCGGTGTGTTGTGTGATTGCACTCAGGGGATCAGTTTCTGAAGGGAATCTTACTCTCTACTGAGGCCGCAGTCCTGTCAGTAAGTTTCAGTCATTATTTTCAAGTAAATTCAATGAATCAATAAAGTATTTTAAAAAACAACTGTGAAGCACAGATTCAGGAATCTCATTTTTTTTTCAAATGTGAGATCTATTGTTTCCCTTCAACACAAGGAAAATTAGTGATAGCAGTTTAAAAGATCAGGGAACTATACCAGAGCTTTTCAGTCCGGTTCCTGGTAGCCCAAGAGTCTTCAGGTGTTTGCTGTCTTTAAGCTGTTCATTACATCCTTAATTGAACTAATAATGTGATTCATGTGTACTCTTTTTTTGTTTCTAGATCTTAAATTGCTAGGAAGTTCAAGGTATTGTATTCTCTTTTCAAGTAACAAACAATCTGCAACTCTCAGTAGTGGGGAGAAACGTAATTAATGAAATTACCGGTTCAGTCAAGTTTTCAGTTAAGTTTGGGAGCTTAGCCTGATTGAAATTCAACAGGAAGTAGGGTCACAAGGTCTAGGATTTGAGATCCCTGGTTTATACTAATAGCCTTTTTTCTTTGTATTTTCACTAACCTTTCAAGAAGTGCCATTGACACAAAACATTCTTGCCATGTAGTCCAGTAACTTAGTATTGCAGTATTCTGAGATAAAACCAGAATATGATTTTCTGTGTATTTAAAAAAATATATTTATTTAATTCCATCTTTTGTTTTAGTTGATTTATTACCGCTTGATTGAAAAATGATAAACTCAAACTGTAAAACTTTTGAAACCACCCTGTACATTAAATAAGATGACTTTAACTCACGTTGCATGAAGGACATCATAGGCAAGTGAAAACTACCATATTCTGCTTGGTACCTGGTCATAACTGTTAATGAGGGTATATACAGAATCATTATTCATAATATAAGTACGCAAAGTAGAGTGTATAGTGCTTTATAGAAATTGTCAAGGAAAACTTAACATGGCAGAGCATTTATGAATTAAAAAAAAACATTTATTGTGGATTTAAGCCAGACCAATCTCTTTCTGCCACTTGCTTTTTTTTTTTTTCCACATTTACTCCAGCATCATTTTGTGAGCCAGGCACAAATGACAGCTGTTACCTTTTTAGAGGGAGCAGTGCCTGTTCTGGCTCCCAGCCTTGTCTTACACAAGGCAGTGGCTGGGGAAATATCTTTTCAGCATTTACAACGGCAAGAAAGCCCTTACAGTCAGGTCCCCAGAGCTGCTCTGGTCTAGAGGTCATGAAATATTTAACTGGCAGTGTTGACAAGAAATGGGTTTTAAGAAATTGAAAATTCCCCTGTCATTCCCAAAGTAAATGCGTTTTTATTTTTTTCTGTTCAGTGAAAGACTGGGTATCTCTACTGTCTCTCTCCTATTAGACGTGAGGCATAATGATATGTTTTATTATAGAAATGACATTGGTTTAATTTGGAGATGTGAACAGCGGAAGCTACTTGAGACAAATTCAACCACAATAGAATGGAAAGTATGATTCTTCTCAAAATTAAATGCAGATGTAGTTGAAAAATCTGCAGTAGAAAAAAAGAAAAAGTGGCATTACTGCGTTAAAGAATATTATAGACTTCAATACAGAAAATACTTCTGTGTGCAAACAATGTTTTCAGAAATACACCACTTTTTAGCTAACGACAAGAAGGTTTGCTTGGCAAGAAGATGTATTATAACTTGACGATGTACCTTTTCATCATATGCTGCTTGAGGATTATTTCTTTCAATTAAGCGGAGTAGCAGTATAAGCAGAGACATTATTAATGTAGTGAAGCCTGTTACTAGCCATTGATTACAGTTTTTCAGACAGGTTGTTAAAAATATTTTTTTTCTACTGGCTGTAGCAGTGGTTTGAGTAGATTTAAAGTTTTTAACCTGCAGTGAAAAGGATTTTGAGAACGAAACGTCTTCTAAGGCAGTTAATATTAGCATTTCAGGATAGGTTTTTACAGTATAGTACAGCACTAAAGCACACATTTTGCATTTGCAGTTGTAACGAAAGACTGAAAATCCACACAAATCTGAATTCAGCATTTTAGGGATTTTAGGGAAATTTAGGGGTTTTGTTCTTAATGAATTATTTAACAAATTAGCTGCCTTTTTAACTTTGTTAAAATAAAAAATACTGTATATGATGCTTGAGCTGGAGATATTGTTCCTTTCAATGTCTTTTTGGATTGATATTTTTATGAAATGGCATGCATCTTTTAATGCTTAATGCTCTGAATAGTATGGTAATAAATATATATTTTTAACGTGTAATTGACAGTCCTTACTTCACATTGTTTCCATGGACAAGTGTTCAGTTCTTTTTGCAGAAGGGGTGTAAAACATGCTATGTACTGCAGATAAACTCCTGAGCATGTCTTTAGCTATACTGTATATATATTAGTTTTACAATATGTTTGTCAGATTTTTTCATTCTGTAAAGATATGTCATACATCTATAGCACATTAATTATAACTATTATTAGTTATTTTAAAAGGCGGTGACATAAAGTAGTGGCTTAGCTGTTAAGACTAATGAGTGACAGGTTATGGGTTCAAGTTCCCTCCAGCAGACACTGCTGTTGTACCTTCGGCGAGGTATTTTACCACAGTAGGTCCAGTCCACCCACCTGTATAAATAGGGACCAGCATTGCTGGGTGGTAGTAACTGCAATGGACCAGTGTCCCATCTAGAGGGGAGTCACGTGCTCTTAATCCACTTACTGCTGCGTCATCTAGGATGAGCTCTGGCCTACTTTGAATTTTTATATTTACACTAATATGACTCCTTTCCCACAGCTTTTAGCTTGGCTGATTCAGTTGCTGTGTAACGTTGTACTGTAGTGGAAACAACCCCATTTGTCAAATAAATAGTAATTTGAAACTTGAAAAATAATCAAATCAATGTTGATTTTTAGCATTGTTTTGTAGAAAGGAAGTTGTTTTCACTTAGTATTTCTTTAATGAGTTCACACCTCATGTATGCATTAGTTTCTTTTGCTATTGCCAAAGGACTGCTATTAAAATCACGCAGCTAGGGTTGCTATGTGGCATGGAAAAGCTCAGGGTATTAAACGGAGTGCAGAAGGGGGTCTGCAACTTGTTTCAAAGCCAATTATTGCTGCTTGTTAAAAGCAGGATTTATTATGCACAGAACAATATGTAATAATTTGGGAGGCTAGAAACATACAATGCTTTCTTCTGATAAGGGTATTCAATTTTCTTTTCAAGGACTTTGTCTCCTGCAGTGTTTTTCCATTTAGAAATTGCTAACTCAAAGGAAAGAAAAATCATCTATTACAAGGATTGACAGATGCTCTCGTATTTACTGTAACTCCTTGCATAAGATAAATCACAGTTGTGCTGGGTTATTTAAGTGATTAAAATAACCTAGTTCTCTTTTTTAAGTTTTTCTATAACTCACCGTTAATTTGTTCATGCCTGACATCAATGTTTTTGCGTCTTGTTTGGTTTGGCAGTGACTGGTGTGTTGCATTTGCATTGTGTAGGGTTAAATGAGGAGTCTGAGCTGAGGCAACATTGATGCTGAGGCTCACATCAGTTGGATAAACGTTTGTCGGTTTCCTGAAGGTGTTGCAGAGTTTAAAGTGTCAGAGTTCACATCATGTAAAATGGTAACAGTGATGTCACCCTGGGCATGTCCAAGATGCTCCAAGGACAGTACTGGTGGATCTGTTCAGTCAAAGTAGGTTTGAAGGGGCACAAATTGCACATTCAGAGGTGTTCTACATGAAGGGTGCCGCTGAATATGTGACATTTCCATATATTAATTAAAATTGCTTCATAGTTTAATTTAGTTGTGTCTTTTAAGATAGAATTCCCTACGCCTAGTCCTGTAGGTTTTGTATGTCACCAGTTTGGAACATTTTTATTGTAATGGATTGCATTGCAAATGATTTGTGAAGTAATTTAAAGATAATTTGAGACTAAAATCCAAGTGCTCCTCAGCCCTCAAGGACCACAGCTGTGTTAGTTAAGATGACTTGCTTAATTCATTGGTCAACATACAGGTGTAGCGAGTTTTTAGAAACAAATGCCCTAAAAGGCTAACTGGACTGGAGCAAAATGATAAATGTCCAAGCATATTCACGTCTCTCTATTTGTGCTATGTGGTGGAGAACATCCTTTCTGATGCTTTTTAAAAAGCAGTAGTAACAAATATTTCAAATTCTCCCTCAAATAACGTTTACTTATTGTTGCCTCGACAGGTGCGACTAGAGTGGCCCACGGATCTCGCAGTCAGCCCCATGGATAACTCTTTGTACGTGCTGGACAATAATGTTGTGCTTCAGATCTCGGAGAACCACCAGGTCCGCATTGTGGCTGGGCGGCCTATGCACTGCCAGGTTCCTGGCATAGACCACTTCCTGCTCAGCAAGGTAGCAGTCCATGCCACATTGGAATCGGCCACGGCTCTTGCCGTGTCCCACAATGGCATCCTGTACATCGCTGAGTCGGATGAAAAGAAGATCAACCGTGTGCGGCAGGTTTCCACCAATGGTGAGATCTCGCTGGTGGCGGGAGCACCCAGTGGCTGCGATTGCAGCGACGCTAACTGTGACTGCTACACTGGAGATGATGGCTATGCCAAAGATGCCAAACTGAACGCTCCATCCTCTCTCGCCGTCTGTCCAGATGGTGAGCTATTCATTGCAGACCTTGGCAACATCCGCATCCGCTATGTGCGGAAGAACAAGCCTTACCTCAACCCTCATAACCTCTATGAAGTCTCCTCCCCGATTGATGAGGAGTTGTACCTTTTTGACACCAATGGCAGCCACATCTACACCCAAAATCTTGTAACAGGAGACTACCTCTATAACATTACCTACACAGGAGACGGGGATATAAGCTCCATCAATGACAACAATGGGAACACTTTAAACATACATAGAGATGCTACAGGAATGCCTCTCTGGCTGGTGGTTCCTGATGGCCAAGTTTTCTGGTTGACAATCGGTACCAACAGTGCCCTTAAAAGTGTTACAGCTCAGGGGCACGAACTGGCCGTGATGACTTATCATGGAAGTTCAGGCTTGCTTGCAACAAAGAGTGATGAAAATGGGTGGACAACATTTTATGAGTAAGTATGCACTGCCCCTTTCTTTGATCTTCCTTATATTAGGTACTCTGCTCCTCAATGAATATAATATTGAGAATCTGGGATACGTATTATTATATAACAGCTGATCCTGCTATCCAATCAAATTACACATATCTGAAAGCATGATGTGCTGATGAAGGTGCATCAGTTTCTGGAAACCTTTTTGTGGTAAAGGCCTTCTGTACGGATGTGATGGACATCTCTGAATGAGGCAGGCTGCTCCTTCAAGGATGCACAAAAAAATTCAGAAGCATTCAACTAGAATAGAGGTGAGGGAGAAGCCAAGGAAACATGGAGTAGAATCCAAAAGAGAACCTTAAGGAAAACAAAGTGTCATAAGAACAGGGGATTTAAAAAAGCTTAAACCTTAAATTCAAGGAGTATTACGACTTAAATGGACAATGTGACTGCAAAATAATTGGAATCACTGTTACATGTCTAAAAGAGAATTGTGGTGATGAACATAACAATGGATACACAGCTTTTTTTGAGACACAGGAAAGGAGGAAGGATCTAGATAGGTTCACTATATATAAAAAAGGAGTAAAGTACACGTACATCACATACTGTAGATGAATCAAGGTTCTCAGCATCACTGTAGCATCAGACTGATAAAAAAGGGATGAGTGCTAGGAAGATGCTTCAGAACACCAATTCAGACACCAATTATCATGCGGTCTTATACTGTCTGATGAAATCACGCATACATGGGTAATGGGTGGAGTGTTTTTGTAAAGAATGGTCAGTTATTTTTGTTAAATGATTGGCTATTCAAAATCGGATGGATATGTTTTTCACTTGGCTCTCTGCTATGATCCCTGCAACCGCACAGTTAGGGAGTGTGAAAGTATCAGCAGATTCTTCCAACCTGCCCACCTCGAAGGTGTTCGTCTTCTAACACACCTCCGGCACCACAGCCCGGTAGTGAAGTTTCGGAGGCTCCTACTGGAGGAGACGCACGTTCTTCACCCCTTTTGCACCCCGCTTGCGGACTCCTGGCCACAGTTGGCTCGTGACTCCAGGCTCGAACCCTTGATCATGGAGCTCAGGCTGTGCTCGTACTGCCTGTACTGCTTGTACTGCTTGAGCCACTTGGGGGTTGAAGTGTGTTTATGGAAGATTTTCAATTTTCCTCACATAGATTGTGAAACCCCAGTAGGGGCATCAGGAGAATGAAATGGTAGATATGGCTGCACACTACTTTCTTACTCCATTTGTTAGACCACCTACCAGAAGGAATGCCTGTATTGATCTATTCTTTTTTAACAATCAAGACAGAGTGAGGAAAACAGAGGCGAGAGAATCATTGAGAGAACTGAGATCCTAATATAGTGCGCTTTGAAGTATACTTTGAACAGTAGAGGTAAAATCCAAAACACAGGTTTACCACATCAGGAAAGCACACTATGAAGGGATTGAGTAGGATGGGATAAATATGCAATCAGTAGAAAATGAATGGCACCAGGTTACTGTAAATACTGTATATATATTCTGCATGATTCATCCTTGATTACATAAATCATAGCAAACCAGTGGTTCAAATGGTTTAATAAATCAATTAACAACAGTATAATGAGAGAGCACTTTATGTAAATTTAAAAAAGAGCAGGGTCCAATTAAAGAAAAGGAATATAATAAACTGCCAACAGGCTAAAAAGTATATTGTCAAGAAAGGTATAGAAAGGAATATTGCAGTAGAGGCTGAAATATATCAAATATTTGTTTTTAATATTAGAACAGCAAAGGATGAAGGGTTTTGAAGTTTTAGATGATAAAAGGGTAATGGCTGATGTATTAAATATTTTTTTCACTGAGGTGTTTACCAAGGAACAAACAGGCAACATGCCTCAGGCTGAGTAAACCCTAAGTTCTATATTAAATAATATTAGCATAGAAGAGGCAGAAGTGTTTCTAGAAGCACTTAAGATAGTCAGACCTCCAGGGTCCAATAGTATTCTCCCAATTGTACTTAAAGAAACAAAAGATGTTGTTCATAGGCCATACAAAATGCTTCCAGCAGTCTCATGAGGCAGAAGTAATTCCCATGAATTGTAAAATTGCCATTGTAATGCTGTCTGTAAAAGTGTGGCAGAACTGAATCAGTGTTTAATATCATTAATAATTATTGGAAACAGTAATCAAATCTAAGGTAAAGTATCATCTGTATGGAAGTAGGTTTCCTTAGAATAGTCCTGTGGGTTCTGCCAGTAGAAAAAGTCAGTGATCTTTGGGCTTCAAAGAGAAGATTGGGAAAATGTTTAGTGAGTATTAGACTACAGTCAAGATGCAGGGTTTGTCTCCCCAAAAATTATTTGAACATAAGCCCACAATATAATGATAATTATCCCTTACCCTTATATAGCGCTTTTTTGCACATTCCACTCAAAGCACTTTACAGGTAATGGGGTCTCCCCTCCACCACCGCCAAGCACCCACTGGGGACGGCAACCACAGAGCACCAGTACGCTCACCACACATCAGTTCTTAGTGGGAAGGGGAACAGAGTAATGAAGCCAGTTCATGGATGGGGATTGTTAGGAGGCCATGAATGGTAAAGACAGGGAATGGTGACACCCCTACTCTTTTCAAGAAATGGCCTGGGATTTTTAATAACCATGGAGATTCAGGACCTTGGTTTTACATCTCATCCAAAGGACAGCTCCTTTTTAGGATATTGCGCCATCACTATACTGGGGCATTAGGAGCCACACAGAGTGGGGTGAATGCCCCCAACTGGTCCCACTAACCAGTAGGTGCCTTAACTCCCCAGGAGGTCTCCCATCCAGATACTGGCTAGTCAACCTGCTTAGCTTTAGTGGATTGCCAGTTGTGAACTGCTGGGTGATGTAGCTGTTGCTACAATATTTTTTAACACAAAAACAAAAATTCAGCTTGCATTTCAAGTTAACCAACTTGAATTCTCTCAACGGTTCACGCATAATTGTTGAAGCAGGCCGCTACTCAGGCTTTTTTCTGGATTGAATGCTAAAACAAAATCTTAAAATCTTTAAACCTGCTAAAAACAAAATCTTAATGGGCTCATCTCACTTTAAACATTCTTATGTTGTTAAAATCTTCACTTGATATACATTTTCACTTAAAAGCATTGTATATCCCCAGTTGATGTATTTGTTTGAGAAATTATCATTGAATATACTATTCATTATTATACAAAAATAAACAGTTTCCTAAAAAAAATACGGCATTATTTTAACTGCAAACATGACACAAAGAACCAAACTAAGAAATCTGCTTGGCATTTGACTTGCTGTTCTGACATGCTGGGTCTGTGAATATTTTAGAGAGAACCTGGGGGCTTATAATTCTCTTTGTGAGCTTATTATAAATAATTGCCGTTTCATGTTGGCAGATCAAAGTTTTAAAGTGAACTAGACAGGGTGCTACTGGTTCAAATGATAATTGTAGTGTGAAAGTGCATCCAAACTAGGAGCGGGGCTGCAAGGGACTGTTACAGATGACATCCACACATCAGTCAGGATTAGAAGCACACACTTCACACAAGCTTTAGAAACAACTGATTTGAGAGTGAGAGAGTTTTGATGCAGAAATGGCAGAAAACATCTAGCAAATTGGTATTGCAAGTCTCCTTCAAAATTGTACAGTGCTCATTTTCATAAAGCTTTACTGAGATCATTCATGAACAGCAGATGCCACATTTGTTAAAAAATAAAACACCAGGTGAGTCTTTAGTTTTTCTCTTTTTTTTTTCCCCAAATTGTGGGGGCATAACGGGAGGATCAGTTGCCATCGGCAAGATTAAAGCACACTGTTCTCTTGGAAGAGAACAATGTTACATTAGTTGATATGTATTGGATTCTTTCTCTAGCAAACGCAGAGAAAAGGCCTCCATTTAAACAAAAACAATACAATCAATGTCATACAGCATTGTGGTGATAATCCAAGCAGAACAAATCACCCCATCCTCCTCCAGTTTCCACGATCATCATCACCCCTTTCTGATTTTTTGATTGACTTTGAGCTGCTGATTTTGAGTTGATTGATCAACGTAAGAACACCTTAATATGAAGTGTCTAGTTTAACATTTTGTTTGACCAAAAGTATTTGGGAAGTCATTTTTGTGGTGTGAAAGCTGTTTGCTGCAGTCTCTATATAAGACGTTATTAGCGGCTACCACATGTGGGAAACAAATTATCCCAGTATATTCCAACAATTTCTATAGTGTAATGCTGTGTAATCTGCATGCCAGCCTACGTGAGATGATTTGACCAGCAGCCAAACTCTTTAATACAGTGTACCAATTATAGTATAGTGACGTGACAGATCCCTACATTTCATCTTCCTTACTCAATTAATGAGTTATTTTCAAATGGTGCTCATCCTTAAGGTAAAGTGTTCTGAGGTGTTGTGCACTGATAAGGCTTTATTTTCTTAACAGTTTTTCTTTTTGGAGTTTTGCTGCTCCTTCTTCGAAGCCTCTTCCCTTGTGAAACCTGCCATATCACCCATGCATTACCTGACTGCTAGTGTCTTGCTCCATCACCATTATCTCTGCATTTATCACTGCATACATTATCTTCGGTGAGATCTTTTTAGAAATATAAAGCTGATGGTTGCTTTTTTTATCTAGTACTGTGGCAGATGATGTCAAATTAGACTTAGCAGCTTATCTGTCAAAAGCCTCCTCTGACTCACTCGTTGTTTCACAAGTTACTCAGGGGAGCAGCAATTTATAGGGTGTCAAGCAATTTTTATGCATTACTGTCTGTCAATCCCTTCTTCTCATTAACACAAATTTGTCTCATGAGGAATTTTAGGTTTTTGAGTCCCTTCAAACACTTGCCTTCCTTCTTCATTATATATTTTGAAGGGGGTTGTTTTTGCCTATTTTTTTCTTAGGATTTTTTATTCATTTTGATTGTTTTATACAACATCCTTTGTGAATTTAGATGTCGTTCACTGGGAATTACTGAATGAATGTTACAAAGTCTGTCGTTGATTGTTCATTATTGTTGCACTTTGTCACGGTCTGCCTTAAAGAAGCCCCAACAATCCATTTCCTTTATAAATGTAGTTGTGATGTGGTGATAACATTTTATCCTGAGTCAACTGTCAGATCTCACATTCCATGCCCAGTACCTGATATCACCTTTATACCTGGTAAATTCAAGAAATCTTTGTTAAAGTTGCCGGGGAGACAGAGTTTGAAATTAGCAGTTTGTGTGCATGTCTGTTTCATGGGTGGGTCCATCAGCTGGTGTTTTTTTGGTTAAAGTAGAGTTTCTACAGTATACCTTTTTTTTTTACTGTTTGTGAGATTGTAATGTAATGTATCCAAGATTTGGATTCATTATACATTTATATTTATTATACATTTGGTTTCTTTTTTTTCTGGACAGCAAAGCCACATACTGTATAAATATAAAATATTTAATTGCATGAAAAATTTTAAGAGTTCCTAAAAGCAAGCGGATGAAAAGTACTTAAGAATGGTTGAGTTTAATCCCACACTGACTGTCTATTAGAATCCTATTGCCATACCCATGATCCTCTAGTTTGGTTCTAATTAACATTTTCATATCTTAACATGCAATAGAAGTCAGGCTTGATGGTCTGTAATTTCTTGGTTTAGTTTTGTCACTGGATGAGCACTACCATAACTAATTTTCCAGTCAGTGGATCTTGCCCCTGTCCTCAGTGACTGTCTGTTGCAATATTTTTTTTAGAAGTCTATGAATAACCTGTTTCCTTAAGTACAAGTTGTACCTTACCATCCAGCCCTAGAAAAAGAAAAAAACAAGACAAGATAAAAAATATTTAAATTAATCATTTAGAGGCACTGTGCAATCTTCTCTTTAGCACTGATATAATATGCATCTAAAGGTTTAAAAGAAAATTTTTTCTTGCAAAATGAAAAAAAAGTCATAAAAATTAAGAATGCTTTATTTTCAATAATTTACCAGGCAATTAAATTTAAACATGATAAATTTCCCTGTAGGCAGGGCTGAACATTTCATGTATAATTTACCCCCATAACAGCTTTTTGTCATTTTTGCTTAATTAGCTTTGAAGGTCATGTAGCCACCTGAGGGTCACTGTCGGAGTTTTGCGATGTGGAACGGAACAGGTTTCCCTATTAATCTCTGTGTGACGAGGTGCTTAGCATTGTTTTCAGGCAGGCAGATGTTCTGTCATACACTGTTGCTGGTCTGGAATTAATTACTATACAATTTATTTAGCCTATGATTGAAGCCTATTTCAATAAATGTAATTGGAAAAAAAAACATAGTGGACCTAGAATAAAGATATCTCTGTTTTGCAGTCCCCACACACGTTATTGAAGGGAAAGCAATGACAACCCATTATGACACGGTCAGCAGCCTAACCTACCTCTATAGTTTTTCCAACAGCTTTGCCAGTGTGTTTCTTGTTGTTTCCCTTTCATTGCTCAACATTTTGTCTTCCTACAGTTTATAACAAAATTAATTTCTGAATCATATTTAACTATTTGAACCACTGAATAAGCAATGTGAATGTATTGTGGATAAACAGTACACTCTGGTGCACCCCTGGAACAATCTGAGGAATATCACAATAATCTTAACGTTTGTCAAATGCGTACTGCATAGTGCATATAATGCAAAATCTTAAAGCTCTCGGTTTTATTCATCGTAACATGCTTTTTTTTTAGTAATGATAGTAATAAATAACTTTCAAATTACTGAATAGGAAAAAGTAATGGAGAAATAAATTAGATGATTTATATATAATATTATAACTCATTGAGAACAAGCATATGAAAAGGGGAGGAAAATTGCACTGACATATTATATATGGATCAGACCTCTGATCAGGCTCTGGGTTTTTTTCCAAGCTCCTGGCAAACTTATCAACGCTACCCCCAAGTCGGTGTGTAGTATCTGAAATTTGCATTATTCAGGTGGATTAAAATAGACTTTAGATGTTCTGAGGTGAAACAGCAGGGTTTATCCCTTCTATACATATTTCACCCCTGCCTTCCCAAAAGCCCTGAAAATGAAGATAAAAGTGTCTCAGTGTGAACAGGTTGTAGCCATTAATACACAGCAGTGGAGGCTGTGGAAAAGCCTCCTCTCAGTCGGTAATTGAGCGACTTTGGATCAGTAATCAGAACAAAGCCCTTCACATTTTTTAAAGCAGTTTCAATTGGGGTTATTTGTGCTTGGTAAGCCTGCTCGGCGTCGTTATGTTCTGTCTGCGGGTTCCAAATCATTTCAGCCCTAAATGCAAAATCATTGTAGGTCATTTTTGTTCTTTCCAAACCATACCTTAGTAACTACATGAGATGTTATTAAAAAAACATTCAGTGACAATTTTCTCTTATGGATGGAAAAAAAAACAACTAAAAATGAACATTCTTCTCTGTATTTTTCCAGAACATTCTCTTTAGAAGAAATTAGGTGAATAGCAAATGCAAAAATTAGGTTTCCTTACAAGCAGTACATACTGTACATAGAAGAACTTACGCTTCTAATCAGTCGAAGGAAATATTAAGCAGTGACTTTGACGGTGCAGGAACAGTTCGGGAACTGCGGGAAATCGTGGGTATTGCTTGATGGCAGCACAGCAAGCAGGAGTGCTAGAGGAGTTTGATTTGTGTGGACAGGGAGAAGGGAGCCAGTGGGTGGACTCTTCCTTTAAGCCATCCAGCTTTGTAGCTGTTTAGAGAAATGGGCTCCGCTGGGAATTAAACCTCAGTCTCTTCAGTTGAAAAGCTGCTAACATTCCCAGAGGGATCTGATGCTTGGTGGCCATTGTTGTTTTGTTTTCCTGATGGTGGCTTCCAGTATTTGTTACTTTGTGGTGGGAAACAATAGTATATTCCTTAAGCATTCATGTTGCTTTGTATATGCAGAAGATAGTATAGAACTGCCCAATTTTGTGGCACCTAAGTTCCAGCCTTTTTATAGTTAAACACCATCTCTAAGGGCGATATTTAGCAGGGGTGATTTTCCATTTCTCCTTTAGGGTCCAATTGTCTTTTTCTGAAAATTGATTTTGCCATACTGTCTCTTGCCCCTTGTTTATATGTACTGTAGTGTGTTGACACCACAGCATGAGCCTAATTGCCATAATGATTGTCATAATATTTCTTTTCAAATAAAATAAAATTACTTTTCTTATTTTACCTGAAATTGAAACAACTCTGAGAAATTTCTGTTGAATCTGGCCACTGTGCAGAGGACTTAATATTCCATTCCTTGAACTCAGAAGCGCCTGAAATGAGAAAATTAATTTGACTGCTTCTCAGAATGTTCTACTTCAGCTTTCTGATGCAAATTGTTCATGTCATCTGTAGTTATCACTTGTCATTATTTCTGGTACTCAATAAATTATTTTCCCACTGTTCATATAATGGTACCAGGATCTTGCCCTCTGTAAAATTGTACAGATTTGTTGAGGTAACTGTAATTTTTTGTAACCAATATTAAACAGCATGGCTGTTATTCAAAGTATACGTCTTTGATGACATCAATATGTATCTTATTCTTATTTCCAAATTTTAAATGCCAACAGTGTAGCCTTGGCTCTGGACAAATAATAAGAAGCAAATTGCGACTCCTAAAATAATGGTTGAACCTCATCATATTTCTCAGAAAACGAACTTAAATCATTTTATGTTCCCAAAGAAGCAGGCAATTTGTGATCGGGAGATTTGTAAAAAAAAGAGAATAGTTGCACACACTGGCTTACTCTTGGTCTTCTCTTTGCCCTTTCAGGTTCGACAGCTATGGCCGGCTAACCAACGTCACCTTCCCAACAGGGCATGTCAGCAGCTTCCGTACTGAGGCTGACAGTTCAGTCAAGGTTCAAATGAAGGCGGCCAACGAAGAGGACATCACCATAACAACCAATCTCTCTGCTTCGGGTACCTTCTACACCTTAATGCAAGGTGAGTTCACTCCAGGAGGCTGAAGAGCAAGTGCTGGAAAGCTATCAGTGTCTTGTTCACAGCTCATTTCACTTCCTTCTCTTTGACATATATCTTATGGAACTCGTTTCTTCAAAATTATTTGTGAGGGTTCATGACACAGCTCGTAACTTTAGTTTGACATAACATTCTCGGGGCTACGACAGCACAGATTTTCCCCTGAAATCTGCAGCTTCTGTGGAGCGACACAGTAAGTGCATTTATTTGGAACTTCAAATCCAAGCTGGGTTAAATTACTTCGGCAACCAGCTCCTGTCTGTGTGCCAAAAAGTTGTAGAAAATTCTATTCAGGCAGTGCTCAAATAGTAGAAGAGCAGGCCTAAAGAGTTAATATCAACGTTTATAAATTTGTATGATTTAACACAAATATACAACACAAAATAAAATATTAATATATTACCTACAGTAATTGATTAACTGCAGTCAAGAGCGGCAGTTTGACAACCCCGTTTTCTATACAACCAAATATACTGTACCATGCACAAACTTGTAGAAACAGTGCAGCTGTGATACGTAATGGTAAATATTGCAGATTGATGGATCTGATGAGTTGATGAATCTGAAGATGGAAGACTTCACCGTTTTGAATGTACTATTTATATTCCAGTTCTATATACAGTATGTGCTTATAACATGAGAAATGTGAGACGTTTATCACGCACCTCCTTATAGACGCACATGAATAAAATTTAATGAGTCAGACACATTAGTGTTGGCCCAGAGTAAACGCTCTGAGATAAAAAGTAATGCGAATGCTTGTGCTTCAACTTTCTCCAAATATAGCGGTTTGGCTTTTTTCAAAGCAGTTGTCAATTATAAGAAGAAGTACTTTTGCCATGCTGAAACTGAAAAGGAAGAAAGAAATGCAGAGTGTGCAGAATGTGTGGGATTTTGCAAGCTGCATCAAGACTCTTCCTTGAAAATTTTGAAAAGCAGCTGATGCGTTGCACTTTATTGAGTGAAATCTCATATGGTCCATCAGGTTTTGAAAAACACCCCATACCTTTATATCAATAAGCTTAACTTGTATTTTATAACATTCTTTACTTTATACATGCTTGAGTTGTAGTCTATAAATGTTCAAACAGACTTGCCCTGTTCAGTCCTCCCAGTTTTCAACGTAACAGTATCGTTGCTGGTGTAGGGTATCATCATGCTGTAATTGATTTTAGATCAAGTGATTTTTTTTCTACGCAGATTACTAAAATGTGCTCCTACAGGAGGAACCTTGCAAGGAATATCAGAAAACTTCAGCTGCAACAGGCTATGAAGCACCTCACATGCCCTTTGCAGTTGTAGAGTTTTATTAAATTAGCCCTTGAGTGATGCTTCAGATGTTCTATTATTTTGTTATTCAAACATGGTAAATGGGGACCAGCAATTTAAAAATAATTTGTCATGGGCTAATGCATGATTTCCAATAGAATTCAGATCAAGCAGAAATGTCTTTAACATCTGTTTGTGATGCACTCAATACTAAGCCCTTACATATGTTTAGTAAAAATGTTAAATGAACAGATGCATGTTTTATTTAAAAAAACACAAGTATTGAATTCGGCCATTCTGGAAAAAAACTATTAATGCAGACTGTAATTAGAAGCTGACATTTTCGAAGCCGTACGATTTATTGAACCTTTGGGTTTTCAGAACTTGAGCAGAATGATGAACCTTATCCACACTAAAATGGAGTCAGAACTGAGAAGTGAAATCTTTGAAAAGCACCCATACATTGTCTCCTATTAATTAATATTCAGGTTTTGAAGTTACCTTCACAGGTCTTCAATTTAGGATTTTTCTTTTATGATGCTGCTGTATAGCCAAAATTTTAAAAAAGCAGCATTTCAACTGATACAATTTCATCAAGAATCTTGAATGAGCTTTCTATAGGAATCCTACTGCAATTTTTAAGCACCGAATAAGACTGAAGAAACATATTCCTTTATGACTGAGTTTGTAAAGGCAGATACTGTTGTTGCATTTTTTCTTTTCTTTTTTCTTTTCAGAGGTTATATTTGCAATATCCTGTTTTGCCACTGACCAACTAGAATATTGACTACAAATTGATTGCTTTGAACTCTTGAGGACTGCTTCCAAAGAGTCTGCAAAGATTGTTTTGTTATTTTTTTTCTAGTAACATTTTATTTTAAAAGACTCCCCTTCCTCCTCTATTGATTTTTTTCTTCAGCAAAAGTTGTACTTGAAAGTGAAAATGACAACCCGTGTTGCACCATATAATTGCCTGGGCAGCCAGTCACCCCAGCTGGATGACATTGTAGTAGACTGAGAAACCATGCCGCATGCGATTTGGAGTTAATCAATTTACCATCAACTACATCATAAGCAGACACCTAAGTCATTACATGGCCTAAGAGTGTGACCTTGCGGAGTGTTCAAGCCTGAAAGCAGTATGAGGGTATTGTTCATGGCAAATGTTCTAATTGTCTAATCTGTCTGCTACTTTATTAGTTAATGCCAAGATGAAGTAAGTGCACAAGTAATTTTTGAAATGTTAGGGCATGTGACATTTAATAAGCTCATGCATCAGCTTGAAAGAATTTTGGTTTATGCTGATTATTCCATCATTCCTAAATGCTGGGAAGCATCATTTTTTCAAAACATCATTTCACTTTTACAGTGCAGTGAAACTTGCTGTAAAATAAATTTTTCCAAGTCATTTATTCATGAATGTATTAACATTTTATGAAGTCCCCCCCTTTTTAAGTGATTGTTATTCAAAGATTTTTTTTCTTCACCGAGAAGACTAAAACATTAATTCATAAATACTTTTTTAAAGAAATCTGAATTGAACCAAAACCGGCATTTGACATTATGCCCAATCATGGGAGGTTGTTGGGTCCCGGACAGCTTTGCTTAGAGTGACTGTTCACAGAAATAAGGGTGATACCATAAGGTGAACTGTTCACAGTCAGTGCATTTCTTACAATTGAGAAGCTCCACCAATTGAAAATGGGAAATTCAGCAATTTGTGGAGAGATTTAAAGAATTCTTAAGTAAAATGTTATTTCCAGAGGCAGGGGAGCAAGTAATTGAGCAGCAGAGGGTCAAAATGATCATTTAAGAAGGTAACCATTCACAAACAATTTGTTGTTGGGACCTAGAGGAAGGTTCAGTGGAACTGCAGCTCTTGGATCTTCTCTTATTTAACTTCTTGATTCATTAGAAATTGCAGTTGTCAAGATGATTGTACCCTTTGCTCTTATTACACTTCCTCTGATTGAGGCTCCTTTTTCTTACATGCAATTTAATAATTATTCACCTCTCTGGGGGCTCATTAGCTCACAATTGTGCCTAATGAGGGTAATATTTATCAAGGGCTATACTCATTTTTTGACAGCAGGCCGATAGACTGACTTTGATGAATTTGGTGCTCATAGGAAGAATTAGACTAACTGTTCTGGACCTGAAGTGTTCTTTATAGGCACTGAGGGATGATGATGGGCAGACGGTTATTTATCTGCGTTTAAGCTGCATTTGTCTGACTCTGCCCTGGTCTGAGGGGACAGCCAGACTTGACAATGTAATGAAATTTGATTGTTTTCTTTTTTATCCTCGTGTGGTTTTGTTGTTGACAGCAGTTTTTAATGTATTTCCCCCCCCCCGCAGATCAAGTCCGAAACAGTTACTACATTGGCTTGGACAGCTCCTTGAGGCTGATTCTGGCCAATGGCATGGAAGTGTCTCTGCACACTGAGCCACACTTACTACCAGGCACAGTGAACCCTACAGTGGGCAAGAGGAATGTCACCCTGCCCATTGATAATGGGCTCAACCTGGTCGAGTGGAGGCAACGAAAGGAACAGGCCAGGGGCCAGGTTACTGTGTTTGGACGGAGGCTCAGGGTGAGTTACTTTCCGGCAGAAGCCCCTCTGCTTTTTTGCTGTCAGAAGTGACATCTGTGTTTTGCTTTGTCAAATGGGATAGGGTCCAATTTTCAGAAAACAGTCCTGTCACAAAGGTAAGAATCCAGGAGGAGCAGTAGAGTACAACACTCAGCGAGTGCTTTATTCTTCTTTTTTTTAGCCTTAGTTTTGTAAGTAAGTCATCCACTGGCAAAGCTACACTGGGATATTTCATTTCTTGATTACTAGCCTGCACTTCAAAATATACAGCCTCCTTCCTCTGCTCTCTCCTCTCTCCAGTCTGTTTATTCCCTTTTACTCCACACTCTGTGCACCATGTAATTACACCTTAATTGTAAGCTTTCTAACTTCCACTCATCAGTCAGCAAGCCAGTTTGAAGTAACTACTTGGTAGCAGCTGGCCACTGGAACATTGAAATCGATTTTTTGCAGTGTTTAAAATAATTCAACTTTCACAGGCACTGAAGATTTTTTTGACAGATGAATTGATTGTACTGCAGTCGTATTTTGCTGAGGTGTAAAGGTCAGGCCATATCCCGGTTATGGATTGAAAACATGCAACATTTCATTATAAGAAAATTATGTGTTAAAGAAACCAAACAGTTGATAATTGTCTGCAATTTATATGTTAATCTCTCTGTACATGTTTGTAATTATATAATTTGTTAGGTTATTTGCTGGACCAGATGCTTTCTTTAGGGTGCTAGGAACAGCTCTATAGAAGTTTTCACATTACCAGTTCACAGTACCACATGGTGGCTGAATATTGCTATTGCAGTGCAAGAGTTGTGAAGAGGTAATGGCTTCACTGGTTTTAAAAATAACATACAGTACACTGTTCAGGAATACATTGTGATTTAAAATTTATACTATTATAGCAAATCCCTTTAGATACATGATAACCAAACCAATCAATACAAATGACCTAGTTGATGAAAAGCTCCAGGAAGGCTGGCCTTTATAATGACACCAGGCTCCAGTTTCATATGGGAAATCGCTCCTACTTTAAAATGGAACATAAAGTTCAAATGACCTATTTTTTAACTAAACAGTAAAATAGGAAGAAGCAGTGTATCTGGGCTTTCGAATGCTTTAGCAGAGTAAAATCTGCATTTAATCTCAGGATTGAATGTGGTCAGACTAAGAGAGACAACAGCACAGCTAATTGCGAGGTGCCACTGTGTCTGTCATTGGTTGTTCGTTTTAATACCCTTCTCATCTTCAGAAGTGAAAGCTTTTAATGCATTTAACAGCCAATGGCCCCAAGGGTGTGACTGGAAATGGGGCAGTCTAATGGTAAAACTGAGGGATCAGCAGATGGAATCCCAGCCCAGAGACTGCACCACTTGGTGACCTTGAGTGGAGTTTCAAATGATGTTGTGCTCTCCATACCCTGCAGCAAAACTGGTCAATGCCGAGCCTAATTCACAGCGGCCCCTGCAGATTGACAGCAATGTCTGTTATGTTGTCTTCTGTGCTCAATATTTAGTTATGTACAATTTATGAGTATCAAAATACAGTGTAGTAACAGAGTTCCCACATGAGGTTTTAATCCCTCATGGCTTAAGTGGGATCAACTCTGTGTCTTTTATTCTGCAATGGTAGTGCATCTTAAATTAGTGTTAATTTAAAAGGTTGATTTCTTTCATTTTGTGTTTAAGGGTAGTGTCTGGTAAAGAATGTCACACTGTTTGCTTTATTTTTAACACATACAGAACATAAAAAGGAAAACAAATTCCGTAGAGCTCAAATGTCAGACTTACAGCTGAGAGATTGTGAATTTAATGTACTGTTCTTTTTGTGAATTTTGTGAAAAATCCACTAGGTTAA
Source organism: Lepisosteus platostomus (assembly GCF_059453375.1). Lineage (NCBI taxonomy): Eukaryota > Metazoa > Chordata > Actinopteri > Semionotiformes > Lepisosteidae > Lepisosteus > Lepisosteus platostomus. The sequence goes on along the minus strand of NC_142617.1, from coordinate 8,698,271 downwards.
AATAAGATAATTCATTTTCTCTGGTTCACAATCCTACTGGCTACTACTCTCTGTAACTAGAGCGAGCTATTACATTATTGAGTAATAATCTACAGCTTTGAACAAACCTTAGTTATATTTTAAAGAAAACGTTTAAAATAGAATTGTGAGACTGAGCAAATATGATTTTAATATTTTCGTCATGTAAGCAGGTGGAACACATTTAAAATGTAAAATCATAACCAAAGTAAATATTGGTCAGGAAACATAGGAATTTCATTATTTCCATATAATGAAATTGACAAAGATTTATTAAAACAAGTATCATTAAAAGTGTAGAGAATGGTGAATAAATTATGACAGCATGCATAATGTATGTATTAATGATGATTGCAAACTTGGCTCCAAAAAAAGAAATCTTCTTTAAACCAATGTAGAATGCTAATCCAATATTCCAGGTTCCTTACTCTGATAAAGACAATATCTTTGTTATTACTATTATTTAATCCAAAGTTAATATTAGTCCATCTAAATTGATCTAGAAATCTAGATTTAACATTTGAAATTCAAAGTGCTGAAAGGAGAAGAAAGAAAACACAATGTTTCGGCTGTGAAGCCTTCTACGGGTGTGAGTTTGAAGAAGGCTCCACAGCCAAAACGTTGTGTTCTCTTTCTTCTCTTTTCAGCGTGGAATAAACCTATTACTTGTTCCTTTGCAGCCTGCGCATGATGACGCGGCTACCCACCTGAACTACTCAAATTTAAAGTATCTAATTTAACCTGATCTGTTTTTATTTGCTTAAGCAATAGTAACCAGACGTGCCATGAAAAGCAATCTACAGTATGTGTTGAATTTTTACAAATAATCGCATTAGGAATGACTTGCCTTAACTAGTTGATCATTTAGCTCTAATCTTATGAATAATGATTGAAATGATTGATGAATGTTAGGATTTTTTAAAATTAAATTTAAATTTTGAGTTTTGCAAAAATGAACAACTTTTTTATCCTGTTACGTATGCTCCATACATAATGGAGAGTTTTTTCACAAGTTGCTCAAGGTTGAGAAAAATCTTATCTAATGTCCTCTGTGTGCCTGTCTCTTTGAAAATGTTGTTATACCAAGAAATACGAATAATGCCATTATTTGTTATTTCTAGTGTTTCCATACCTGAAAATCGAAAAAAAAAAGAATATGATTGGATGAAGCAAAAAAGGAGCTTTGAATTTATTTCAATCTCCCCCGAGATCCAAAAGATGAAAGATACTCCTTGTATAGTCTATTGTTAGGGTTGGTATTGAATAGGCAGATGTTCATGTTGCTGATTGATTGGCCTCTGTTAAATTATTTTTTTGAACTTGCATCTTTTATGTGGACTGCTGTGCTGCCCCCACCATTAGGCCTCTGAAAGTACTTAGAGTTTCTTATATTATACAGGTCTTAACCAGGAAATATCCTTCCCATTGTGAAGCAGACTTTTATTCTCCTTTTATTCTACTTTTATTCTACTTTTATTCTACTTTGATTGCACTTTCATTGTGCAATGACCATGCTTCTTCTTGTGTTCCTGGATCTCTGATGTTGTGCTGTTTGAGTCAATATTGAATATTAAATTAACAAGTATTTTTTTTAACTTTCAGCTCTAAGAATAAAATATCTATTTATCTGTAAAATATATCTATAAAATATGCAGCAAGAAATGCTTCTTTTGTGAAGAAGTATTGCAGAGTGTTTAGTTTCATTTTTATAGCAGTAAGCCAGCTGTTTAAAAAAAACCCAAAATAAATGTTTGCACAAAGTGCTTAAGAATGCCACGCAGGTCATGAGGAGGTGTGTAACCTGTGGAATCTGCTGTGAAAACCAAATCAATGATGGCTTCACCACTGTGAACAGAGAGGGCAGTCCAGGGGACACATGCCATCAGAGCTGGCATAATATGAAGTATACAATACCGTAATTTACAATACACCTTACGCTAAAGCTACAAATTAGCGTAGGGGGCCAGAAGACATTAGTGAAGGATCAAGTTGGGGGAAAAAAGTCTATTGACTTAAAACTCAACAGCAGAATACCATCTGAGCAGAAACTGTAAAAAATACATATTTTCGCATAACCTTAGGAGACATCGATTCTAGATAACCTCCTCAGCGGTGTTCTTATTTAGTGCTCTTGTGATCCTTTCCCGCTGTTCAGCTTGTTTCAAGTAATAGCAAATACAGGGGAGGATAAAAGAGGGTGTTTGATTAATTAATTTAATCCACCATCAGAAACTGTTGCGGCTGATAATCCTTCATTCCCTTCTTGCACTGTTCCTACAGAAACAGGAAAATCCAATTTATAGTATTCCTTCTGAGTAAACGTACACTTTTTAGCACTCCAGAGTGCTCTTACCAGAAGAGGTTTTCCACCCTGTTGTTGAACCAGAACATGGCATGGAGCTTTGTTCCCACTTCCTCTGTCATGTATCAATTAGAGAACGTTGTTACAGTTGTTTTATTATCTAAAAATCTTACACATCTGGAGTAGTTCCATCTTCATCCTTTTTTAACTAATGAGGAAGACTACAGTGTTTTACTTTTTCAACGTCCCTTAGAAAATATTAAATATTTGAGATAAAATGAAGTATTGGTAATAAAAAGGCAATTTTTTGGCTGGTGTTCCAAGTGTTTGATTCCCATTTCACATTGAGTGATGTAGTGATTATTCCCCAAAATAATTAAAAATGTAAGCATCTTTTGATGTTTCTTCATCCTCATGCTGTGGAACTTCCTGTTGTGTAGTGTAATTGCCCTGTCTGCACTGCCACAAATTAGTAACTTTGCCAGCTGGCTTGAGTTTGATATCAATAATAGATTATAAAGCCTGAAATTCCAAGGATTTGATATTTAAAAATATGGAAACCTGAAATTGAAAATCTCTTATTTATTCATCACCACTGTTTCCATTTTAATATGTGCAAATATACTCAACCCTGTTTCTAAGTACCTAAGATGCTGGCTTGTATTCTTTTATAGAATATAGGGTCCATCCTGTATATATTCAAGCAAGACTGATGATTATCATGCAACCCAGACCACAGATGACTATTTTCAAGAACAAAACACATAACTATCAAACTCAACTGGAGGGGCAGTGTGTTTGTCTTAATTTACTGTGATCCAGTAGAATACTAGGAAATGTCAAAGGTAATGCAATTTTCCTAACCAAAATTCCTGATCTATTTCAGTTCTTTGTTGGTTAGAAATAGAGTTTGTGTAGACTTTTAGCTTCCATATATATATACATATTTTTATAGTCTTACAAACATGAGCAGTATACAATTACACCCTCAAAACAGTTTGTGCACTCCTCCCACTTCAGTCTCTTGTGCATGAGATAAAGAAGATCATAAGAATTCTGCTCCTAATTCACTCAAATTGGCCTTGCTGTTCATGCCCAATGGGGAATTCTTTCTTATTCATGAACTAGTAGCTTTCAATGTAAAATAATCCTCTCAATTTGGTATTAGTGGCATTAATTGCCCCCAGTGTAACTGTTGTGTCTCAGACAGAAAGCTTAGACAAACTCCTGAGAACAAGGAGTACATTGGGAGGAGGGTCACATATTTCTTCTTCCTTCCCATTCTCAACATTAAGATTCCAATAAAACATTGTCTTAAGCTATGGTCTATGCTTAGACGCCTAGCCTAAAATGATCCAATCAGATTCATCCATTTGATCTCTTAACCAAAAGAATAAGATGAATAGGTTAGTTGAGAATTTCATTACAGCGACATACCATCACCCAAATCAACAAAGCTCTCTTGAAATGTGTTCAGTCATGCTTTGGATGCTAAGCAAGGGCAGACTGGGTCAGTACTTTTAAGAGAAATCAGTTTCTTACAGGAAGTGGAGTAGGTTGATAAGAGGGACCACTCTTCCTTCTGGACTTGAAATTCCAGAACAGTGTCACAACATGGTGGCAGGGGACATTGTGTTATAATGAGTACAATCTTTCAGATGAGATCTTAAGCTGACACATTCTTGACTATTTGTGGTTAGTACTGTAAATATACCATGGCGGGGTGACACAGAGGCACAGAGTTTAGCATTGCTGCCTTGCAGCACTCAGGCACTGGGTTCAATTCTGGACCTGGGGTGCTATCTGCATGGAGTTTGTTCACATATGTTCTCCTCGTGTTTGTATGGGTTTCCTCCAGTGCTCCCACAGTCTAAAAACATCTTTGGAAAATTGGCCCTACTGCAGGTGTGAGTGTATACATGTCTATGTGTCTGCCCTGAGGTGGACAGACACCCTTAGTGTGTCTGCTCATGCGGGATGTACCCTACCTTACAACTGTTGCTTGTTGGGATAGGCTCCGGCTTCCCCATGCCCTTGAATTGGAAGAAGCTGTTATAAAATGGATATCCTGTATACTGTTCCATGGCACTGTTTGAAAGAAACGACTCAGGTTTTCAGTGTAGCCTGAATCCACTGCAATGTATTTGTCTTACAAATTGAAATGATCACGTCTCCTCATTATACAGCTGCATATATAATTGATTGATATAGGCAAATTTGCATAAGAATTAGAAGATTCGCAGTGAAAGTGTAAGAAGACACTGCATCAAAGTAATTGAAGAAAACATTTCTGTTTATTGTAGTATCACAATACAGCTGTAAAGTGTAGTATAAATGATAAACTATTATATAAAGTATAGCATTTTTTGTATTTAAATTATTAAGAGGTTAGAGTGAGGAGCTATGTCAGTTTTAGGGCTTCAAAGGACTCAACAAGTCAGTTATTCCTTGGCAAAACAGGAAAGTGAACTACACAACATTTTTAAGCTGTTGACATTTATTCAGGTAAAACAGAGTCAAAACCTCACTCCTTTTTCTTAGTTTTCAAGATGGATCATTATCATTATCTCTGCTTCATTCATGATCCTATTTTTAAGCACTTGGGACAATATTCTATATGTTTCTCATACATTTGGTTTATATTTTAAGTAGTATATATATTTTAAGTATAACATACACAGTTATTCAATCCGATTTCTAGCAAAGCACTCTTTTCTGCACCAGCCTGGATATGACCTTTAGACACCTGTTTGCAAACTATTTCTCTTCAGTTGTGATCGCCGTGACCATTACAGTCAATACTGCTCCTTATATTATAATGTGCATTTGAATATATAAATAAGATATCACTCAGGCAGAATTTTATAGCCTCAATGGAAGTAGGAGGAGTGTATAGGAATGGAAATGATTTTCTTTTCTTTTTAGAAAACAGGAAAGTAATATGAAGTATTAAAATGAAATTCATCTGTGTGAGCCCCTGTTTTCTGAAGGCATGGAAAAAGATTTGATCAACATGCACATTTAGTTATGCTAAATCTAATAGATGGCAGTTTCCATGGTAAATGTAATTTTCTGCATTAAAGATGTTACGGCTGTTTCCCCCCAAAAAATAAACTTTGTTGTTTCATTTCTTCTTTGTTTATATTCTTCAATGACAAAATGCTCTCTTCATGGTAAATTAAAACACATAAGGAAACAGGGATAGTATAATAATTATAATAAATGATAATTAATAGTGATAATATTGATAGGGTGTTTGGGTTAAATCCTGAAGAAATGGGAATTTAAATGCTCACTAAAAGAAATTAAAAGGTTCCATATGGTACCAAAAATTTTTTTTCTTCTTGTGACTAAATTAATTCTCCACCATTTTCTTGCCTTTCTCTGCTTCCTCCGTCCTTCTCTCTTCCTTCCTGCTTCCCTTTCCTGATCCCTCCTTTCCCTCTTCTCTTCCCTGTTTCCCTCTTCTCCTCCCTGTTTTCCCCCACTTCCTTCGCTTCCTGCTTTGATAACTAGGTGCACAACAGGAACTTGCTCTCCTTGGATTTCGATCGCATTACCAGGACTGAGAAGGTGTACGATGACCACCGAAAATTCACCCTCCGGATCCTCTATGATCAAGCAGGACGTCCCACTCTCTGGTCACCCAGCAGTCAGCTCAATGGTGTCAATGTCACCTACACAGCAGGAGGGCACATTGCCGGCATTAAGAGGGGCACCATGTCAGTACGCATGGAGTATGACCAAAATGGCAGAATTGTGTCTCAGATTTTTGCTGATGGAAAGTCCTGGAGTTACACTTACCTGGAAAAGGTAAATCTCTTCTTTCCTGCAATGTTTTACTTTGGATCCATTTAACCAACCATGTTGTCTCTACCTAAGCATGCCTCCCATTTTACCATTTTTTAAATTAGGATTACACTCTTTTCTGCAAATTATTAACAGTCTTGAATACAATGAGAAGCATGTCCTGTTTATAGTTTGCGCAGTGCTGTTTCTCTGCTGTTTTGACTTCACCCCTAAGCATAATTTTTCCAGATGTTTTTGAGAATGTCACCAAAAATGGATTATTGTCTAAGACAGTTTTCCAAATTGCAATCTATTAGGCCAACATAGATAGGTTTACCCACAATTACACCCAATTGTGTTTTTAATAACATTAATCAGTGACAAGAAGTGAAATATGACTACTCTTTGATTTTTTGACCCTCAGATCAATTGTCTTCATTTAGGGCTGTTTATTAGATAATTGTTACCATTTTATTATAAACTGCCTGCCGTGATGGATTGTAGTTCTCCACATATCACCTTTTCATTATTTCCCTGTGCTTTGCTGTAATGTGGCATTAAACTCTTTGTTATGCTCGGAAAAAAAGACAATAACAAGCAGCTGTACAGTAACTCAATACAAACTGTAAGGGGCAAAGTTAAGACTGTGTTGGTATTTATTATGAGAAGAATAGCCTTCAACTTTGCGTTTCCTCTGTAAAGTAATACAAATAATTTTTCAACGTAAATATTTGTTTTTCAAATATAGAATTATAATGCAGATATAGAGAAGGTCCACACACCTTGGGAAATCAGTTAAATGTTCTTTTATAACTAGATGATTGCATTCCTATGACCTCTGTCAGCATGACATGACTAGAAAGGTCCAAGTGCACTGTCACCCTCCTGCTGCTCTGCTCTGATCTGCTGTCCAATTTCATTAGTCCAAGATGAATCACTGGCATTTCAGAGTCCAGTGACATTTGGACCAATTCTGATATGCTATGTTGGTTTTAATATATTTTTAAAGAGTGGGTATAAGGGGTTAAATTTAATCTAAAATAAATTCAACAAAGATTAAACCATTACTGAAGATAATAAATGTCAACTCTACCATTAAGCAACACTGTATTTAATTATAAAATTACTTTTTTTTCTCCCCCCCCCCACCTCCAGTCGATGGTGTTGCTGCTGTACAGCCAGAGACAGTACATCTTTGAATTTGATAAGAATGACAGACTGTCCTCTGTCACAATGCCGAACGTCGCCCGCCAGACTCTGGAAACCATGCGGTCAATTGGATACTACAGGAGCACATATAGACCTCCAGAGGGCAATGCCTCAGTGTTTCAAGACTTCAGTGAAGATGGGCAGCTCCTCCAGACAGCCTACCTGGGTACAGGTCGGCGAATAATTTATAAATACGGGAAGCTCTCCAAACTGTCAGAGATCCTTTATGACACCACTAAAATTGCTTTCACTTACGATGAGGCTGCAGGAATGCTGAAGACGGTAAATCTGCAGAATGAAGGATTCACCTGCACTATCCGCTACCGGCAAATTGGCCCACTAATCGACCGGCAGATATTCCGCTTCAGTGAGGAAGGTATGGTCAACGCACGTTTCGACTACAACTATGACAACAGCTTCCGAGTCACCAGCATGCAGGCGGTTATCAATGAGACCCCGCTGCCCATCGATCTGTACCGCTATGATGATGTGTCAGGGAAAACAGAGCAATTTGGGAAATTCTTGGTCATCTACTATGACATCAACCAGATCATCACCACTGCCGTAATGACCCACACCAAGCACTTTGACGCCTATGGACGTGTGAAGGAAGTGCAATATGAAATATTTAGAGTGCTCTTGTACTGGATGACGGTACAGTACGACAATATGGGCCGAGTGGTGGAGAAGGAGCTAAAAGTAGGTCCCTATGCCAACACAACACGCTACTCCTATGAATATGATGCTGATGGGCAGCTTCAGGCAGTTTCTATCAATGACAAGCACCAGTGGCGCTACAGCTATGACCTGAATGGAAACCTTCACCTGTTGAGCCCTGGTAACAGTGGTCGATTGATACCTCTTCGCTATGACCTGAGGGACCGGATAACCAGGCTGGGGGATATCCAGTACAGGATGGATGAGGATGGCTTTCTAAAGCAGAGGGGCAATGACTTCTTTGAGTACAGTTCTGGGGGCCTCCTGGTCAAAGTCTACAACAAGGTCAGCGGCTGGAACATCAAGTACCGCTATGACGGCCTAGGCAGAAGAGTGTCCAGTAAAAGCAGCTTCGGCCATCACCTGCAGTTCTTCTACGCTGACCTGTCCAGCCCCACCAGGGTCACCCACATATATAACCATTCCAGCTCTGAGATCACCTCTTTGTACTATGACTTGCAGGGACACTTGTTTGCAATGGAGCTCAGCAGTGGTGATGAGTTCTATGTGGCATGTGACAACATTGGAACTCCCTTGGCTGTCTTCAGCGGGAGTGGCCTGGTGATAAAGCAAGTTTTCTATACAGCCTATGGGGAGGTGTACATGGACACGAATCCCAGTTTCCAGCTGATTATTGGCTACCAAGGAGGCCTTTATGAACCACTCACCAAGCTTGTTCACATGGGCCGGCGGGATTACGACATCCTTGCTGGCCGTTGGACCACCCCTGATCACAGTATCTGGAGCCGTCTGAACAGCAACAACATTGTACCTTTCAACCTGTACATGTTCAAAAACAATAACCCAATCAGCAACAGTCAGGAAACCAAGTGCTACATGACAGGTAGGTCAGCATTTGAAGTGAGTAGCAACCGTTTTGTTTCATGAGGGATTTTTCTGGTGTTTCTTTGGAGGCTTTCCTTCTTGAAGGCATATAAAACATGACAGAAATTTCACAACTTTAAGCCTGTGTATACCAGGTGATAATGCAGTGTGAAGAACAGTTCATGACATTAGCAATTCGTAAACACTTTTAGAAACTGTAGCAATGAATGTATTGAAAAGTTGTTTTTTTTCTTCTTAGCTTCTGTGTCCTTGTTCAGTGCATTTTTCATGCCTTATTTTGCTTGTTTGTTCTATGGCTTTATTTTGAAAGTTATCTAAAGATAAAGGTTCATATAGCAGATTCTGTTCTTGAATCATCTATGCTTCCTTTACTAGTTACTAGTAACAGAGTGCCTTAACTGTAAAATCCCATTGTTCTGTTTGACTGCAATTAAAGTGAATGTAAGTGGCAGTACAGTGCATGGATTCTCAGTGCAGCACAGACACAGTGTGGGCTGCATGTAAAGGGGGGCTTGCTGTAAATGTTTTACCAGATGGAGTTGAGCTAGATAATTGGATACAAGAAGCAGGAGAAAATGGAGATTGCGTAGAACAAATCATAGTGCTAACACTGATGATTTTCTCAAAACCGCAAGCAGTCAAAATGACATTATAAAAGAATTTTCGGATGTTGTTACGTTTTTGGTAGTGCATTAGTTTAATTCAAGTGCAATGTCTATAGAAATATTTACATGGGTAGGTCATTAAGAATTAGCATGGTAATGAGAGAGCATCTGTTGATGGTGCTGATGTTAGGACTTGATGGATTTGTCTTGTTTTTTGCTTTGCCTTATATTCAGTATAACCACACAATCACATAACAATTCAGGGTAACCATTTTTCTTCCTCTTTGTATGCATGTGATGATGTGAGTTAGCTGAATTTATTACCAAGCTAAACACAGTGCCGTTAAGCTGTGCTTTCTACCATTACTGCACTGTCTGCGAGGCTGAATGTTAAACAGACTTTTAGGTACTGTGCTCTAAAGCATTGCACAATAGCAGCCTGCTCCCTGAATTGTGATTGATGGGACTGACATTTGCATTCCATCTCTCTGAATTAAGAATGTCTTGTCATTGTCCCTAAGCAAATTTATTTTTTTAAAGCTTTGTTAAGTATTACAAAGCAAAATAATAAAACAGTGACAGAACTTCACAGTTGTGTCAAAGTAATTGTTGACGTTCTGTTAGAAATAACTTTAGTGAATCCAAAACAGACATTTTTCAAAAACCTCCGAAGGGTATTGGATAGGTATGATGAGAAAGCTTTTTTTCCTGTGGATCAGGAAGAAAAATACAATTTACTGAAAGCAACAAGATGTGAATGATTAAGGCCGAGGGACATCATAAAACTGTATGATCTGAAAAAGGGCTAATGTTCAATGAAATGATTCACTGTAACGGCACCACAGTGAAGTCTTTCCTGCTTATAAAACACTTCAGTGACATTAATTCTATAGAGCATGATTTTAAAATTTAAATACGACAGCATCTGCAACATTAATTAAACAGTTCAAAGCTTTTGAAAGAAAAAAAAATTGTGCTATGAACCTGGCTTAAACACAAATGTTGCTGACTTGTGAATTCCAGTAAATTCTGGTCTCTTAAAGCCATTTACCCTTCAATCTGAAATTGTGTGGGAATCAGCAATCCAGTACATTGACCAAACGTGACTGCTTTTAATTAAAATGAGCTGATAGTTATTAAAAATAATTAAACATTTCAAATAAAAAACGTTTATGATGATAATGTGATCCAAAACATCCACGAAATGCCACACTGCAGAAGGAGAGACTCTTGTTCTGATGTATTCTGATACATCATGCCCACTGCAACACACTACATAGAAACACTATTCTCGCTCTCAGTCGTCCATATAGAAACACTTTGGGCTGGAAATAACTGAGGGCAAAAGCAGCCTTATATATGTATAGGCAGAAATATTCTGTGTTGGGTATCATAGTGGCACAGTGTTTAGGTTAGCATCCCTGCTTCACAGCACTGGGACCCTGTGAGTTTGTGTTGTATGTTCTCTCTGTGCTCACTGGGTTTCTTCCAGGTGCTCCGGCTTCCTCCCACAGTATAGGGACAGGCTGGTAGTTTAATTGGCTTGTAGGAAAAATTGACCCTGACGTGAGTGTTTGTATGTTTGTGTCTATGCATGCCCTGCAATGCACTGGCATCTCATCTAGGGTGTGTCCTGCCTTTGGCCCACAGCTTGGCAGGATAGGGTTTCTCTCCCCTGCAGCCCTCTAGCTACCTTTAACTAGTGGGTTGGTACAGTATATGTCAATATACATGTTATAACATATACATGTTATAACTAATATATAAATTAAATTTTAGTAGCTTAGATAATGCGTTGTACAGTACGATTGTTTATGGCAGCCCTGAAATACAATGGCCTAAAATAGGAGTGATGCCTCAGAACAAGTACTGTACCTTTTCATCATATACAAGCAGAAGTCATCTTTAGAGGTTCAAGAGGTGGCACTGAGCAGACTGAATTTTGAAACAGGCAGTGTAGCATTACAGAGATGTTCTGAAGCTTCTGATTGTCATATATTGACATATTACATTCAGACTTGCAGTTTGGTGTAGTTTGATTTTTGACACTGAATTTTCCCTTTACCCAACAATACCAACAAAGCACTTTAACATGCTTCAGTGTGTGCATCTATTCTTGTATTCAACATGTCATAATTACTGCAATAATTTATGATACATCTGTTTTTCTTTACCGCCTGTATGTTTTAATAAGATTATTACTGCAAGATTTTGATTTCCTTTAAGATATTTACATTGTGGATTACACAAGCATTTTTAATGTGTTTTTTTTGCAGAAAAAGGTTTTTATCTGCATGATTCATATTAGTAGCCTCTAAATGACAGAAAAGGTGTATGAATATTCTGTCATGTTCTCTTCTCCATTCTAAGTGTTGGTGCTGTCAGTAACACCTCAGCTGAACTTTAGAAGGTTTTATTTGATATGCATATTTCCCAGGAGCACTAAGCTTTGAAAGAAGTGTGTCAAGCGTTTTATACCAAAGAACTCTTGACAAATTGTGACTTCCAATTCTCAATTAAGTGTGAATCTCAAGTAACATATAAAATAAATTGTAGATTTTTTAATATAAAGATTATACTCCTAAATACCACCTAATTTTGAATAAAAAATATATTTGTTTTACATAAAATTAGAATAAAAACAAATTCCTTCTCATAATGCTCTAGCTGGCAGATTTTGCTCTGCCATATTTTACTCAGTGTTAATCGCTTAACAGAATTATCTTTCAGATTCCTGAACCATCTTATTTAAAAGTGGCGTCACACACACCCTAACCCCCACCATTTTTTCAAAAATTCTCTCTCAGAATGATGTGACTTGCTATATGCTGTGTATGGTGACTGTACACAGCTTCCTGAAAATGATGTCACTCTGCTGAGACTGCAGGGCTTGCCGTGAGCATATGGCAGACATTTTTGTATTTATTGCCCATTTACAAATTGCAACAAAGCAAACAAATGGCACAGGATCTCAGTGCTAATGAAGAAATTGAATAATTGAAGTTATTTTTTAAAGCTCTATTATGCATGACTCACAGGTCCTTTAATCAAGCTTTTTTCTGTTGAAATTTCTGATGGTACTGTACATAATACAGTAACCAGCAAGTACTTTTCAGTAAGCATCTATCAGCTATACTACTGTATACCGAACTACATCTTCTGTTAAAATTAAAGTGTATATATATAATTATATATATATAATAAAGTGCATGTAATTGGGCTTCGTTTACATGGTCATAGTTAAAAATAGTTAGTTATTAAAGCATTGCATTAAAGCTGCTTTCATTCTGTTTTATATCTTGAGGAGAATGATGTATTCACCATCTAAACCTAAGATGCAACATCCATGTTGTCCTTAACATCATATGTTCTGATAAGCTCCACAAATGTTCAACAATGTAGCACTAATAGTATTGAAAATACAGATGTCTGTGGCGTTCACTGATTTGTGCTTCTTACATCTCTTTTTCTGCAGATGTAAACAGCTGGCTCCTTACATTTGGGTTCCAGTTGTACAATGTTATCCCTGGATATCCCAAGCCAGACACCAATGCCATGGAACCATCCTATGAGCTCATCCGCACGCAGATGAAGACCCAGGAGTGGGACAGCAGCAAGGTGATCAATATGTCTGCCTGCTCCATTCCATTCTCTATTAGCAGAAATTAAAACCTTCTCTTACCAGACTCTCATGGGACCAATGAGGAGCAGCTGCTATTGACAGAATGTAACCTGTGCATGAGTTTCATTCTTTGGTGGGGTAAGAGGGTCAAAGGAAAGTGTGCCCATCAACATTCTAGTACTTACAATTTCAAACCACATCCTTGCTCTTTAATAGTAATATTCTATGGCTGAAGACCATATTCCACGCTATTGATTTTGTTTTGCTTTTCGGTGTTACCCAAAGTCTACCAGGCAACCTGCACACTTGATGCACACATTTACCTACCTTTTGAGTCACCTTTAAGCAATCTGAATAATTAAACAGATTGTATTCTTTTGGATTCACTTTTTGTAAATCATGTGGCTTCAGTACAGCACACACCAACACAAACACAATGCTGTTATACAATAGGTGTCGCTCATTGTTATCAACAAATTATTGTTCTGGCTTCTCACTAGTTCTGACAGTAGCAATGATACAAATGTTGCAGAAGATGACAAGTGTTTCCAACTCTGATTTCAGAAATGATTGTTGAGGCTGTCAAGAGCCATGCTCAGTTCGTTTGATGATGACTATCATCGTGTGTTGCTGTAGGATACTGACTTTATCATATTCCAGATCAATGTTAAATATGTTTATAAATATGTTTTTTAGCAACTTGTTCATTGAGGGGATGTAAAGCAGAGGTATAATGCCTCACTCAGGTGGAAAAGGTAATTTAATGTAAGACCCAAATAAAACTCACACCCTAATGAGGCCCTTGACTATACAACTTGAAAATGAACAATCATGCTTTTAAAGGATGTTCCTCACCATTCACATTTAACATAGTTGATCCAGGTTTTTGGAGAAATAGGTATAAATGCCCTTAAAGCACTAATGTTCTATACCTGGGTCTTTGTTCTTTTTTACTATACCATCTCCAACAACCTCCATTAGTATCAGACATTTATATCCAGGCGCAGAATATGACCCATGAGAGGACTAGGCAATTTTACTGAAGTAACTGCAATACTCTGTACCCAACAGGGATAGGCTGCTATTTTGGTAGAACTAAAAGTAATTTGTCCAGTAAAACTCATCTGTCAAAGTAAAAATTGGTAATCAGTTTCATTATTTCAGTGGTTACACTTCAAATTTCATAGTTTTTTTTCTACTTCCAACAAATAACAAAAAAACGCTTAAAAGACCAAAACAATAAAGCAGCAGAGAAACTAAAAGCATTCTAATAAAAAATGAAAGCCTTTGATGGAAATGTAGGATCAGTGTTGTAGGGACTAATACAATTTGAAGCTCCTCATTGTTGCAGAAAATTGTTTTCCATGTGATGTGGGACAATCTATGAAATCAGGCGCTGTGGTAAATGTTTTTGTGGAATAATATTCCAACACAGGTTCTTCTTCACAAACGACACGTACTGTATGACCATCCCACTTCTACTTCTCATCTCACTAGCCTTTGGAATGCTAAACTGTTCGCTCTCCCGTGATAATCTCAAGACTGCCAGATGCTTCAAGTCTTGTGCTAAGCCTGGTTGTAAACTGTGCATGGTTGTTTCACTTACAGTGAAACCCATACATTCTGAATTAAAATATGGCAAAAAAAAGAATTACATTTGACTGCATTATTTTGCAGGACGCTCCTTTGGGAAGCGCCTTATCACAGCTCACAGAGGACATCTCCACTCTACAAAGAGCCTTTGGTGCTCTGTGGGGAGCTCCCATACTTATTCTGTTGTGCATCTTCAAAGCCGACACAAAAAAGGCAAATTTACATTAAATTCAAAGATCTTCGTGGTTATTTCCATTTCAAATTTTCTTTAAAGCAAAATGATAGCATTTATACGGGCACGTACTCTGGACAGTCGCTTTTAAAACGTGTCTTGATATTACCTGTAACTAGTGCAGGTACATTGCTTGATTCTTATAAAAAGCCTCTCCTGCATGATCTATAAACATTATGCTAGTAGTTTATCTTGTTCATTCCTACCTCCACCCCCCACCAACAGCAATAACCCTCCTTGCTGGTGAAAGACGTAAGGCATTTAATTGCATCCCAATTCATTGATATTTGGCAATGTAATTTTGAGGTCACTTGTGTGCTTTTAACCTGATGTTTTGTCAAATGAGCTCACTTCTCTTCGCTCTCCCAGCACTTCTAATGACATTTAAAATCCAATACTCGTCATGCAAGCAATTTTCTTACCAGTGAAAAGGGCCCGCAGTGGATTGTCTGTTCAACAGGATCTCTGTTATTGGGCAGCTTGGTGTCTCTGGCCTTTGGAATATTAAAGGGCTTGGAGTACAAACAGAATATGAGATGATCCCTCTCATTCTCTTGTAGGGTTTAATGGAGAGCACTGCTATGACAAATCCTATTGCTTTGGTGCTGCATGTATTGCTATAGAACTGCGCTCTGAAAAGCAGTGTTTGTGCCCTCGTTGTTACAGTATAGAGGATTCTGTACTGGCTGACAGAGTTGTCATCATTAAAGTACAAATAACAATATTCAGAAGAAATCATTGTGATCTCTCTGCATTTTATTCTCAAAGAACATATCATTAGTTTTTGTTTTAATTCTTTACTGTGTTCGGACCAGTAATGGAAAGAAAGAGTTGTTCATCATTTTAAAAAAAGAAGACGTTTTTGGAAAACGCTGTTCCATTTTAAGCCCTTAACATACTGTAAAGTTCAAGGCTTTTATGGCACAAAAGTGAGTGTCAATTGCTCATTGCTTTTAAGACATTGATGAATGATGTCTTAAGTGTCCCCAGGATTCATTTTTAACTTCAGAAATGCTGAAGGCTGAATGCACACCAAGCCGATCAAAGAATTCCTGTTGTCATGTTAGTGGTATCGGCACGTCTTGAAAGAGTGCCCCTTAAAATACTGTGCTCTGTGTTTGCATGGGGATGAGAAACCAGTTCTGCGGTTCTGTAGACAACCTCTAAGGGGGCCGGTGGTGTGACTTAACCTTGAGGCAGGCTCTCTTAGCTCAGCTCAGATTGCAGTACAGACCCGTGTGTTTGCCAATTGTAATACAGGCAGCTCCAGGCTAGCGGAGGCTTAGGCAGATTAGTGTACGTTGAAAGAGAACGTTCCTAAAAAACAAGAATTTTCCTAAAAAGCTTCCAAGTTCTTTTAAGATTAAGATCATCATAAATATGATGTGACTTATTGTCCATACAAGTCCTTTTTTCTAGTGAGAGATGTTAAAAATAAATCTTTCCACCTTTTCAGCTACCCCTACGTTAACTCCTTTCTCTGTATGGGGTCCTACCTTCATCATCTTGCGATGGGGTGGTTGACCCTCACCCAAGTGGGTTAAGACAGAGTTTCTTATACCTGACTCTACAATAAACATTTGTGGACACATTTTCTTCTTTGGTGATGTTATTCCCTGTGATTAAGGATGTGTCATGCTTCATTCTGTTTGCAGCTGTAGCTGACTTTGTTAAATGCATTTCACTCCCAGAGATGCATCTCTTGTCAAGGAATATTACAGCTCATGATGATGTTCCACCCAAGAGAACTAAAAATCCACGTAATAGCACCAAACAGACAGGGCTTTCTTTTCATTCATGTGTTTTCCTGCTTTCAAGGTTGCCAGTTAATGTTCCAACACCAACATCAACGTTCTAATCTTTTTCTAAACTTCCAATGGTAAACCTTTAAGCACACTTATTAGCAAAGCTCAGTCTGATTTGATCAATTCTAAAATGCACTAAGTGAATATCCATATGAATATGAGTGAGTATTTTAAATAGAACTCTTTCAATGTGCGTTTGCAACATTAATAGTTTTGTGTGTGTGATGTTGTAATGATACAAGTTGCCAGGCTTTCTGAAATGATTGAGTTTTGATGAACCGCCACCAGTTCTGCTTAACATCTGTGCAAGAGGTTTGAATTTTACAATATTCCTGGAGGAAACACTGCCTGAATGTATTTGTAAAATTGCTATGAATTTATCAACAACATCCCAATGGGAAATAATAATGCTTAATGTAAGATTTTTTTTTAGATTACATTACAGTAGTTGTGTGCTCTAGCCTGCTTCATGTCGCTAGATGTGCCTGGGATTTTCCGAAGCAGTAGCTCACAATTAACTGAGAACCAGCAAGGCAGATTTAGAATTTCTGTCAGTTTAATGGTAAAGCAGCGTTGTTCTCATGGCTTCCTGGGTACCTGCAGGTTCCAATAGGTGCTGACTCTCCTGTCAGCCACTGTGAAGCTTGTTACATGTCAAATGACAAATGGCTCTGCAGGGGGGGTGCTTCAGATGAAGCATGTCTTCATGTTTTATTCTGTCCCAAGCGGGGTTTTGCAGCCTGAGAGCTGAGCTTTAAATCAATTGGCATTTCAAGAATAGATGGGGTCATAATGAAAACGTAATTAGAAATTCCGTTTTTTAGTTATGTTTTATCATCTGGTACATAGTGAGCAGGCAGCTCCTTACCTAATGTTTTTTAGTGACCTTGGAAAGCTGTATTCCATTGTAAAGGATCTTTATTTGTTGTTGTTTTTTTTCTGGAAAATCTTAGCATGAATTTTCATCAGTGAATGAATCGCACCATAGATCTAAAACTATAGCAAACACTAGCAGAGCTGTTTTTCATTTTAAAAAGGGAACCATTTAGCAGTGACTATCCGGAGGGAAAAAGCAGTGCTCCATCATCTTATCTATAGCTCACAGGGATTCTCTGAAACCCTCATTTTGATTTTGTTGAATTGATTTGCTTAATATGTTTCAGATTATGTTAAGCACTCAGTTCAATTATAGTTTTGCAGGTAAATATTTATCTTGGGAGAATATAAATCCAACCAGGAAATTGAAGGGTTATATTTATTTAAATTGAATTATACTTGGAAGGCAAAATAAATATAGCTCTGTATGTTATTGCAATTTCATTTTCCATTCAACCTGCCAGTGAAAGTCAGACTGAGTTTCTTTTAACATTTAGCTGTGTTTTCTGGGTCTACAGTAATTTATCCTTACTACTTTTTATGAGCATTGTGTCAGAACCAAATAGGTTGGGGTTTTTTTTTTTATTTGCAGCCAGAAAAAAACAACTTTCCCTAGTCGTATTTTAAGAAGAAAAAAAAAACATTTTGTAATAAATTAAAATGGAAAACTGTTATTTTCAAAATGCAAGAAGAAATGGTTAGGTTTTTTTTTCCCCAACAATACAACTTTGAAGTTTTCTGAAAGCCTGAGTTGGTCGTGAACCTTTTTTAACATGAGAACATATAGTTTGTGCTGCATAGCCAGAATTCCAAAATTGAAATGTTTGAAGTGTTAATGGAGCAGCATGATTCTTACTTTTGAAAGAAAGTGCATCTGAAATTTTGGTAACAAGGCAGGTTCCTGCTGCGTATTCCGAGATAAGTAAGATTTTAGGACATATGAAATATTCTGCAGAAATGAGAACATGACTATGAAATGATATGGAGATTGGATGTAGAGATCTGAGGCTGCAGTACTCAGCTATTTTTATTACTCTTGATAGCACAAACTGTAAGTAAACTTTCTGTATAAACGTAAAATATTTCTGTGCATTATAGCCTTAAATGAAAGAATACGTGCAAATAATGTTCCATTATTCTGTTCCTGCAGTTCTGGAAGGTTGTGCCCGACAGGTTCGTAACTTTATTCTCCTGTCCTTTTCCAGTCAGTGCTGGGAGTGCAGTGTGAAGTGCAGAAGCAGCTGATGGCCTTCGTTAAGCTCGAGAGGTTTGGACAGATCTACAGGGCGAGTGGCGCAGGATGCCGCCAGTCAGAAGGACAGGCTCGCTTTGCCACGGTGGGCTCCATCTTTGGGAAGGGGGTGAAGTTCGCCATCAGAGACAGGCGAGTCACCACGGACATCATCAGCCTGGCTAATGAGGACGGACGACGGACAGCGGCGGTGCTCAACGACGCCTACTACCTGCAGGACTTGCGCTTCACCATTGATGGCATCGACACCCACTACTTTGTGAAGCTGGCCCCGGTTGAGAACGACCTCGCCCTCATTGGCATGACGGTCGGCCGAAGAACTCTGGAGACGGGGGTGAACGTGACCGTGTCGCAGATGAACACAGTGCTCAATGGCAGGACTAGACGAATCACAGATATCCAGCTTCAGTACGGGGCTCTGTCATTAAATACTCGGTACGGGACAAGCATAGACGAGGAGAAGACACGGGTGCTGGAGCTGGCCAGGCAGCGGGCTGTGTCTCAGGCTTGGGTGAGAGAGAGACAGAGACTGAGGGAGGGGGAGGAAGGCACACGATCATGGACCGAGGGAGAGAAGCAGCAGCTGCTGAGCAGTGGCAGGGTGCAAGGCTACGATGGCTACTTTGTGATCTCCGTGGACCACTATCCTGAGCTGTCGGACAGTGTTAGCAACATTCATTTCATGAGACAGAGCGAGATGGGTCGGAGGTGACATGAAAACGGGGAGCAAGAGTGACAAAACTTGGACAGCGTTGAGGACTACTTGCCAAAGACAGCTGCTTATGTGGCCACTTTTTTTGACTGTGTTTTACTTATTTTTTTTATTGAAAAGAAAAAGTTCTATACAGTTGCACTGTATTTCAAAAAAGAGTGCCCAATTCTTTTCCATTTCTGTTTTTTTTGACTCTTCATCCTTCAAGAGGAACCGCGAGCGGATGGGTTTTTGTGATCTTTAGTGACGTTTTTATTTTCCGTCCCTGTTGGTGTTTCTGTTAAAAGGAATCATGAAGAAGTGGTGTAAATGCATTTATATTCACTGGTTTCTTCTGCCTCCTGTGTGAAACAAAGTGTGATTCACAAGCTTGTTTCATTCCAGCCTTTTCACGCTTCAGACAAGAAGGAAGAAGCGTTCTGGTTTCCTTGCTTCTTTTTATACTTGAAACCCGTTTGCCACTGTAATGGAAAAAAAAAAAACATAGATAACCTGACTCAAATGTGGTCACTTGTACTTTGCATTTCCTTATGTCCATGTTTCAGCTGAACGTGTCAAGCTCTGTACTTCACTGTAATTTCTTGTAAAGTTTTTCAAATAAAGATTTGCCTAAATCATTTGACAGAGACTTGCGAATCTCGGTCCAAATCCAAGCTCCAAGAGGGCTGTGGGATGCTATTTTACGGTTCACAATATTTTGGTTGACATTAATTGTCACCAAATTTGACCAAATCACTTAAACAGGGGGAAGACTGTGACCTGAAAGACTTCTAAAAACATGCCTTTTTAATTCATTCTTGGGGGAAGGGTGGCAAAAATAATAGGCATATGATTCAGTAAATTATTGATTGTTTTATTTTTTGGTCGCAACATAAATCTATTATGAATGCAGACTCCAATGAATCCCTGTGAAACAGAACTGGAGAATTATGAATTCTGTATAAAACTCATGAACTTTAATTTCCTCAAAAAGAGTTTTGAATTTAAAAGCTGCGGTTTCTTTTTTATATATATAAATACAAGTATAACAAATGTGAATTCAAAATGTGAAATATTGTCCCTTTTATTGCTGTTGTACTTGAACAATATTTAAGGGTGTTTCCAACACATGTGAAATAAAGTATAAACATGTTTGGAAGTTTTTTTAATGCTTTATTTGTGGAAAATTACATGTAAAGAATGATTTTTATGCCCTCTTTAGGCCAGTATTCACAATGTGTTTTTTTTTTTAGTAATGTGCTCTTTTTTAGCTGTTTTAAGTCTTAACTGTGAATCATATGGCTTTGAATGTGCCCTCTCAAGTTACAAAAAAAGAAAGTTGTGAACGCTTTCAAAAATAGCACATTACTAAAACGTGTCCTTTCATTTGTCAGTACCTTGTTAACACATTGACTGCTGCTTACCGTTCACCTGTAGGCAGGTGTTAAGAGCTGTAATGGTAAAAAGCCTCAGGCCTCCTTTGGGGGGTCGGCCTCTCAAGTGCTTGGATTATACCTACTGTAGCAGTAGTCTTATCAAGTCCCAGTGCACAAAGAAGCATTAAACCTTAAGGTGCATGCATGTCCCCTTCAGGGAAAAGCTTTAACATGTGCTCCCCTGCTGATCTTCCACAATTAACCATTTGCATAAAAATTACCGAATGAACAGACAACGCTTTGAGTTTGTAAGTATAAAATGGTAACTTGCAGTCAATGTGTTAAAACACATCTGGCAATTGTTTGCTTGTCTTGAATTTTAAACTGGTCATAGGTAAAGGGGGGCAGCAGTGACATGTATCTATTTCAGGTGTGACATGGACATCTGATTTTGCACTGTTACCTGCCTTGTTAACCACTTACACTCCATAGAATTCCTGAAAAAAATAGTCCTTAAATGGGGAAAAAAATTACCTAGTCAGGTGTGTCACAACCTTTTAAAATACCTTTCAAGCAAAAACACATTTTTGTTGAATTTTTTATGTTTTAGGTTTGTTTTTAATTACTCTGTACTTTGTAAGCATTATAAATGCAGTTTAAAAAAATTAACAGACTTTGTTCGAAGACGAACTGCATTGTGAAAACCGCACTGAGAACTTTTGCGTTATTACGCTGTACTTTTTCTAAAGTTTTGAATTCATTTTTTGAGAATTGTTTTTTTCGACACATTGCGTTTCTAACACTGTATTCTCTGACCATGTAAATAAGAACAAAACAAGAAAATGCTGTAAATAAAATGCAAATGTAGATACCTTCTAGAGCTACAGCAGTGACCCTGTGTAGTCTTTAGTGAAAAAAATAAAAGAATATTTTGTGTTTACATTTTTTTTCTTTATAGTTTTGTCACCCAATTCAGTATAGGAAATCACAGAGATACCAATACTTAGAGGGGCCTAGAATATGGCTAGTGTATGCATTTACCTGCTAGTATTTGAGTAATACTGTATTTTTGGTCATCTCAAAGAAGGAAATAAGGCACCTTTTTAGCATTTTAAGTTCATAAAAGCCAGCAGTGGTTATCTTTGAAGTGACATTTTAAGTCTTGTATGGGTTATTAAGTGAAAAGTACTGTGGGAACAGCTTCAGTCCTCAGAGCTGTACGGGTATCCAGAAGGAAAGAAGAGGGAGTTACTGGGAATGTGTCTTTACCTCCAGAGCTCCCAGCAGTAAAATCGCTCTTTTTGGGAAATAAGAGCTTTCCAAGTAAGGTTGACAATTTGAAGTGCAACATTACCTCCCCATGTATGTTTCTCCTTACAAAGCCATTGGAAATTACTTAATGGTTAAATCAAAACTTTGGATGACCCATCAGCTGCAAACAGTAAACCAAATACTTCATGCATTTGGTTTTTTGTTTCAAGAGGTCTTGCCAAGGGAAAGCCGTAATAAAGTTATGGGTTGCTAAATTGGTGAGTAGATTTGATTTAATTTTGGCCCCTAGATATGGACTTTTATTATTTCTCTGTTTTCTTCTCCAACACCCATTAGCAACTGAGTATGATACTAGGCATGAAATGGATTATTTATTTATTAGAAACAGCATGGAAGGTAAAAATCAGAGCATCTGTGTCCTGTTTTTAGAACATGAATATATGTTGAATTAAGGCTACATTATTTATTATTGCTTAATTAAGTTTATTACCCAGTACAAGATGTGTGCAGTGCTTGGAGCTTTGTATTGCTCGCTAGTAGTTTAGATTAGTGGTAACTGGCAGAGGGACAGTGAATAGTAGGGGATTTCTTGTAATATGAATATAAACTAAGGTTTAAAGTAAATCCCCATAGGGTATATCGGTTACTTGCAGCATCTCTGATTGCACTCTGGTGTGTTTATAATTTTTTTAGTTTATTCATAGTGCTGAAAAGGCAGCCATTCCATAATATTAGTAATTCTTTATTCAACAATACTTTTCCACAGATTGCCATTTAAAACAATGACCTGACCAGAAGCTTTTAACAGTGATATACATAAGACAAACAAAAAGAGAGTGGGGATAATAAAAAATAGCAAAAAAGGACATACAGTACTGTATCATAGTATTATTAACATTGTGACACACACATCCCTGGTAGTTTATGAATTAATCTGATAAATCAGTGAAATAATTTATACTTAATGCTAACATAAAACTCTGATTTAGTCTGAAAGCTTTTTATCCCTTAAGAACTTTTTTTTTTCCATTTAGACTAATTCCTAATTGAATGTCATGTACAGAGTTAAAAAAGAAATGGCTTGAAACATCTTGCAACAGATACACTTCATTAGAAGTGAGCATTTGCCAGAGCCTGCAAATGTCCACTGGCCATGTCCTTGATATGGGTTCTTTCAGCTATAAAAATTAAAATAGAGCTGTGTAGCTTAGCGGTCTGTGATGTAACAGTGGAGATGTAGTTTGGTTACATTATGATTTAAAGTACTGTTATGTACGTACAAATGCAAATTATGAAAACAATGTTGGAAATGTTCAAGGAAATATACAGTACCAGTTTAGAATTTTTAATAACCCTCTTTTTGTGGGTTTGAAAAAGAAGACCGTTTATCAAAGATGTTTTTCAAGCCACCTACTGTATAACTATAAAATGAGAACAATATGGTTTCTAGTGCTCAAAGTAATTTGTTACTTTATGACTGGTATCACAATTAAAAATAGGATCAAAGTTAAAAGAACTGCCTGTTGTGCTTGGACGTTGTCCTTTGAGCTGAAATGGACTTTAAGTAGTATCAAGGCCAGCCTTTATGAAATAATATTAAAGACAATACCTCTACAAGATGGCTTAAATAATTATTGAACTAAAATTATTTAATAAAAAATGGTCTTAAAAGAAGGTAAATGCTGACGGAATTTTGAACAAAGAAAATGATTAAAGATTCTAAGTACCCAGCTTTTTTTAATAGCTGATTTTACTAACCTAGAAGCTGCTACCCTCTGGGGCCTGCAACAATGAACAGAGAATGCTTCAGAATCTCAGAAAAAAGTTTGTTTATACCAAAACTATTTTAAAAGCAACATGTTATGTCCGAACATGTAAGGACACCAGCAACAATGGGAAAACAAGAAGAATGAACCCTGACAGAGGTACAGAAATATACTCTGTGTTAACACTTACTGTAACCAACAGCTTTGGACTGTTGCAAAGCCAGTTCTTTACACAAGTGAAAATTAAAAAAAATTGACTATTTTTAGTAGGCTAAAAACAGTAAATTAAAATAACTTCCAAATGTTTTAAATTGAAACACTTATTTGAATGAAGAGAAAATGAAAGCTACATGAGGAATAAATGCCATCCCTACATTTAATGAAGAGAGACTGGAAGAATGATTCACAGAAGGTGTTTTTCACATGGAAGAGCACATTTGTAGTAAGAATATTTTTATTTTTTATGCAGTTGGGCATCTATAATATATATATTGTATGTGTGTATTTCTTTGCCTACAGCTAGAAAGCAGAAAGAGCTAGCAAAGGAAGATTCTCTTGACAATGATACACTTGCACTGTATGTGGGTGGGCTTATGCTAATTTTCTTTGCTTTGAATGTTTTTCAAGCATCCCTCTGAGCGCAGGAACTGCATAAAATCTTACTAGTAAGAATGCCAGTGACAAAAGGAGTGAGGAAAAAACAGTTCACGGGGTAAGTTATGCTGCAGAAACCTGGCAATATAAATAATATTTCCTCGAAGCTAAATTCTTTACAAACATAGTCAAATTTGGTTTTCTTCTGAAGGATAGTATATTAAATAAAGTTTTTTTAAATACATTTCAAGATTTTCCTCCTTGTTCCCTATCAGACTGGTAAAAAAAAACTAACAGCAAAAGAAACTTTATTTCAAAGAAAAACATTTCACCATACAGTAAGTACACGTGCTAACAAAATACCATTAAATAAAAAACTTTCCAAATGAGGTGATTGTCCATTATCAAT
The DNA here is from genome assembly GCF_059453375.1 of Lepisosteus platostomus. Taxonomy (NCBI): domain Eukaryota; kingdom Metazoa; phylum Chordata; class Actinopteri; order Semionotiformes; family Lepisosteidae; genus Lepisosteus; species Lepisosteus platostomus. The sequence continues at coordinate 8,673,297 of NC_142617.1, read as the reverse complement.
CAGTGGAAGTGGATGCTGGGGCCAGATTTGCGCAATGAAAGAGTCCCTCCAAACCCTAGCACTTGCTTTTGTCCATTTTCCTGTCCTGGCTCTGAAACTGCAGAGCAGGAGCTCAGGGAACAGGGATTTGCACTTTCCTTGCTGGATTTCCTTTTCCTCGCCGTGGAAAAGCCCTATTTGGCGACATGGTGCTTCATCCTCCCTCTGTCATGATCTTCATCCCTCCTCTAGAGGGCGCTCCGGCCCTTTTGTATTTTAGTTTCAATATCACGTTCACCTGCCCCTTGTTCGGTCTGTTATTTAAACCCGGTCCTCCATAACCTCAGGGCTCTGCATTGGAAGACGGAAGCCCAGAGGCCCGCCTAGCATCAAGTTGCCCTACATCTGCGGCTTGAAGGCATAGGCTTCTGATCGACGTCCTGACCTTGCTGAGTCCGGGGCTCGGAGCGCCAAGCCTTGTCACTCTGTTTTTAATTTCCTTGTTCCATGTGGATTCCCTGGTTTGGGATTTTGGACTGCGCCCCGGATTTCCTACATTGGAATGTTTTTGGACTTGTTAGCCTGTGTTCCCCCTTGCACCTGGATTCACTGTCGGCACCGCCCCCAGTTCGCCATCCCTTCCATTCCTAACCATGTTTTCCCTGTAGCCCTTTTCCAGTCACTTCCAGATTATACCATCTGCTCAGGGTCCTAAACTATGCAGGACTGGCTCCCGTTACACTTGAAGGTCCGCAAGGATCCTCTCCTCCAGCTCCCTCGCTCCCCACTCGGTGTTGTGCTGGATGAGAGTGCTCCTCGCGTTCCACAGTCCTTGTTTTGTTAGGGACACCAGCAGCCTATCAGATTGGTAAATATGGGAACTGGTAATTACACTTTTGATTATACCTTTATGTTGGGGAGCTATTAAGTCACGCATACAGTATGTAGTTCAAGTACTGTAGGTAGCTGCGTCACCATGTGTAGGCTGCGAAGGAACAAGTAAAAGTTTTTCCATGCTGAAGAGAGAAGACAAGAAACCCAAAGTTTCGGCTGTGGAAACGTTGACACACCCGAAGAAGGCTCCATAGCCGAAACATTGCGTTTCTTTTCTTCTCTTTTCAGCATGGAATAAACCTTTACTTGTTCCATACAGTATGTATACATCAGTTGTAAGTGAAGTTTGTTAATGATCGCCAGCACATTTCCTGGTGTTATCTTGTACTGTACATTAAGTCGTTCTATTAACATTGAACCCAGTTCTTGCTTATAAGGAAGAATATGTGAATTGATATTCACAAAAATGTGGTTTGTTTCACAAACATATTGTTGCTCTTTAACCAAAAGCAAGCATTTTGAATCTTTTTCAGCACCTGTCTAAAACACTTCTATTCTTGCTGCTTTTGTAACAAAAATTTAAAAAAGGGATGAAAAATCCCCTTGTAAATGAAGAAATCTGGATATCTGGCTATAACCTGGCTGTTGCTTTCATTGGAACCCCATGTTCCCACATCTCCATTCACTGAACTTCAATTAATCAAAACCTACGGTGAAAAACTCCTTTAATGCAGAGACTGTGGACCACATGGATGGCCTTAATTTACATCAGTGTCTTATTTTTTTTTGTCCCCAGATTGTCACTAAACCCTTTCAAAGTACATATGATTTGATGTCTGAATTAGTCCCCGTGCTTTTTTATGTACTGTATTTTAACACAATTGCAAGAAAACATTACTGGACATATTGCAGCACATAAAAATCCAGCTCTCTTAATGCAGGCTTGTGTTAGGAGTCAAACCTTCTTCTTAATGCACTGCAGCATTTGACTCAAAAGAAATTCCATTTTAATAATTAATGTAAGCAATGTGAGCAGAATTCATTGACCACACACTTTATTTAGAAATGTTTATTTAGATAGCGGCAACAATGATTTTGGATGACTTTTTAAAAATCTAAACTAACAACTAGGGAGTCGGCTGTTCTCAAAAGTTTCAGAAATACATTTTGAATTCGTTAAATGAAGTTGGGGATTTTATGTTGTGCACCATATTTAAAGCTTTTCTAAGTTTGCTAACCCCTATTCTGTAGAGAAACGTAATGGTACACTTAAATCCATTATTGTTTTAGGTTTAGCTTTTAGTTTCATCTTCAGTTTTGTCATTGTATCCTATTGCTGGATTAAAAAAAAATAAAATCGGGCTGAATACTGGAAAAACAGGGATTTGTTTTGTTTGTTTCTGTGGCAAAAGCAGTTTTTCCCAGTGTACTAAATTGAATGATGATGTTCCATTTCAACTGCTGCAACAAAACATATTTTTTAAAAGTGTCTTTCAGTTACCAGTAACAAAAATGTTTTATAAATATTTAAATATATTTTATATAAAATATAATTTAAATATGTTTGATATTTAAAATATATTTCTATATTTTTTAAAAGGTAAAATATTTGCCAGTTTTTAAATATCTGTTTGAATAATAGAACATTTTGAGGACATTTGTCAGGAATATTACTTAATGTGGATTTATGTGTTAGAAATATTTTTAGGCACTACACAGCCAACCGGCACCGATGTCTGTCTTAATTTCCTCCATTTCTCTGTGATGCTTTGATTTACCATCCAAGGAGTATTGCAGACATGTCTGTACCTAGCAACCAGGCTCATTGCCGATCAGGACAAGCTTTTGAATAAGAACCGAGGGTTTGCTTGACTGAGAAAGCTTAGAGAAATGTTTGAAACTAACCCAGAGTGGTTGAGAACTATCAAGTGAAACTTGTGTTTCGATCATAGGTTTTTATTATCTGGAGTGTTACAGATGTAAACCTATTTATTTCATTCTCATCACTGATTTGTAAGCGCAACATAAAAAGATCTAATCAGTTTTTCACAAAAAATGTTCAAATTCAGTCTTTTTTATGCTGATTAGTTAATGAAGCTGGGTTGTACAAGGAATGACAGGGAGGAGAGAGGATAATAATGTGTCTGAGTTTGAGCTTCATTGGATATAACTGTTTCTCTGAGATACTGAAATGTAACCAGCATCTTAATAAAGGAAGCAAAGAATTAGAAATGATCATCATGAAACCCTGCTTTGATGTGTAGTATTTAAAAAGGTCAGAAAGATGTCAGATTGGTTTTGCAGCACGAAGGAATATGTCGGCTTCTATTTGAATCAGAAGATGGCATGTATACACTGTAACACTGTAGATACAGATTCCATTTGACATATTTTCCTTAAAGGGAAAGAAAAATTTGGATCTCATATTTTTATTATTTTCCTTCCAGCTAGCTTCCAGATGCAGATAACAGAGAAAGTGCCATAGAGAAAGTCCCGTTTTGCAGTGCCCAGTTTCAAAAACAGGCTCAACCTCCCTTGATCAAAGAGGACTACGAAGATATGCTTTTCAAATCAGGTCCCACATCTCACTTAAGCAGAATGATTTTGCATTATTTTCATGAGATTCACTGAAAAACTGATAAAGTACAGCTTATTTTTTTTAAGCCAGATGTCATCTTGACCTGCATTACAATTTTGAAGTGTGCAAGCAACAATAAAAATCACTGTCTACTTCAAAAGTGTAGCAACACTGCAAGCGTCTTCCAATATTCTGATATTCCAAAAATGCTTGTTTGTATTTTGAAACAATACTACATGCAATTAACCTTACAGCACTCAGATTTGACAGTGTTTTACATTATTCAGGCCAATAAAACACGCAATTTGCCAGTGAGATGCATATTTTCCTCCTCAACTGCAGTCATTTCACCTACACTCCACACTGCAGTATAACTGAATATACTCAGTAGTATACTCAGTAGTACAGTGTATAGTGTGTACACTGTATAGTATACATTGTAGTATAACTAAGTCCCTGTATTAAACTTTAGACTTGTGCTTCTGCGATATCAGAGCTCTCTCATTATGCTTTCTATTGGTGAGTGTAAAGGATTGAGCCACAAAAATGCCTTCTATGCTTTTTTAAGCAAGATAGACACTATTCTAAAACACAGTGGAACCTACCCATGGAAATGCAAATCATGTAGACAGCATATCCAATGCTTTATTATTATAATTATCCCTAAAATCTATCTGTTGACAGAGATTAGATTTCTTCGTAGCAAAAAATGAAACTAACATTTTCTTTTGATTTGCGAATTCCCCTCTTGAGATCCAATTTCTATCATGAAGGAAGAACTGTCAAACTCTGGATATTCTTTACGCTTGTGATGTTTGTCAGCATGGTTTTATCCCTAACTGGCTGTGTTGTTATTATTTTTTCTGTAATTTTACTGTCAAGAGTTTTCTATTCCCATTCCTTGCACTGAGCTAGGAATGCCGAAACAGAGAAATATTATATTATTTAAATATATCTAAATCAAGTCAGTCAATAAGTAGCATTGTAACATTTCTCAAAAACAACATAAAACGGTCGTATAAAAACTAAGTCCAAAGCCGGTACATCATTCTTACCATAAATGACTGATAAAAAGCATCCCCTTTGAATTGTCAATAGTTATAATAATTTACTTAAATTAATGAAATGTTAAATGTAAATAAAGTTTTAAATTTAAATAAAGTTTGGGTAATTGTTGAAAAGTATACATGTTTGATTGAAATTCAAGAATATACTGTATGTTTACAAAAAGACCTTTTTTTTTTCATGTTACGAGCTCCTACAATGAAATTGCACTGTTGTTCAGAATCATCCATTTTGATCAATTCTGGTAAACAGTGATTATCCAGCAAGGGCCAGAATAAAAATGTATCTTTCCTTTCATGTTCTGCATGGAGATGTTTATTTTCGTTAGTGTCAAAAGGAGACACATTCATATTTCAATGGCACGTGCCGCAAAAGTGACCATTTGGCAGTGGGCCAGCTTTGAAAATGTATAAAACATAATAAAGTATCTTCTGCTTGGATTAATATTCACATTCATTATTTTAGGCTTTTGCTTTCAGGGATATAGTTTTCATCTCTGACTTTTATAAAGTGACTTACCATTAAAGTTCAAGAACATATTACATCAAAGACCTTCTATTCTTTGTGGCTTACACCACTGAAGTCTTTATATATATAAGACGTCAGCCTTGTGCTCGTGGTTACTTAGAACTCACCAAAACAACTGTTAAGGTTGCTTAAGACTTTACCATTCTGCAAATTATCAATTAACATTAAGTCTGTTAAGTGAAGTGTATGTTTATGGTGTATTTTGATTGTTTATACATTATATGCAGTGCTGCCCATAGGACTGTTTCAGATATACTGTATATCTATTAATTTCTGAATTGCTTCAAGCTTCTGCTCTCCAAGTCTAAAATAAAAGATAATACTATTCTACAGCAAAAGACCAAGGGATGGACATTCATTGAAGAAACAAATTTAATAATGATATGAAATGTATCCATGTTTGAAAATGAGTCTTTTGGTATTAAGGTCAGAACTTTCAATGGAACAGTTATGTCTTAACATGTTTCCACTCACATTAACAGCATTCAAATATAGCATTTATGTATAAAGAAATAATGTATAAAACACACTACTACCAATAAAAATATAAAATATAAAAATGTTCATATGAAACTTACTTTATCAAATGTAATTCTAAATTATGATTAAAAAAGCTTTATGATGATTTTTTTCTTTTAAAAAAACAACAAACCTTTCAAATCAACCATCACTAAATAGCATTTTAAAAAGAAAAAATGTTTTTGACAATATGTAGAAATGCTGTAGAATTCTAAGCTCACAAGATTTTGTTTTCCAGCCCCAAGGTTATTTATTGAACAGCTTCAGCTTTCAACACCTTGCAGTACAGAAAAACATCCCCTCCTTTTTTTGTTATTGAATTTTGAAATTCTCATTTCTCCCTTTATAGCATCTCAAGATCTTTGGGAAAACAGCATTACAACCCACTTCTAGGAACAGTGTATCCATCAGTAGCATCAGGATTCATTTGCTTTTACCTTTTCCTGCATTCATTCGAAGCATTATTGTTCCTCCCTGTTCGAGGTGCTCACACTGTAAGGGCTTCCTTTTAGGCACTTTGGCAGACTGCGCAATAGCAGGCACTTGTAAAATGATGCAGGTACTTAAAAATCTCATCCATATAGAACACTGTCTCTACATTACTGCTTCCCAAAAAGGACGACAGTAAAACAAGGACTCGAAATGTACATATCAGTCATTGGGGTTTACAAAATACCCTGCTCTTAAAACAGCCTGGTCAAGATAATAGAGTGCTTTTACATCATTTCTTTTCTAGGAAGCAACATTATGCAACACCTTACAATTAGCTGAGTCTTAGTTAGTGAAACAAGATTATGGTGGATAGCACACTGATGTTTTTTTTTCTTTCCTTCTCAACGTTAAGGCGAAGGAAACTTTGGCTCATCCACCAGTCAAAGGGAGCGCTAATTGCATAAATTCAAATAAAAAAAAAACAAAATGGGTGCATCTATTTTATGCTTTTAACTTTGTTTATTTTTGTTATATAAAGAATGCACGGTGATTTGAGGATTGGGTCAGCCTGAATAGCATAAGCAGAGGGGAAAATAAGGCAGTAGTGAAATGGGCATGTTGTAAACAATCCCTTCAAGGGTTTTTATCTGTGTTTCTGAAGTGAGTATGTGGGTGTGCTACTAGAATGGTAAATGGCACTGACTCAAGTACATATGAAAGGTGGAGAGGTTACCATCACTGTGAGAGCTCTTCTAATGCTGACTAATACAGCATCAGGAAAACAAATAAATTAACTGCCACGAAAAAGCTCATCTGAACACAGCACGGTGAGAGCTAAAAGTTTCTCTCTCAAATCATTGGAAGGTTTCTTTTCTCACTGAGATCCCCTGAGAAATACTTGGTGCCATTTCCCATGGACAGGGCTGCACTATATAGCTTAATTTGGCTTTCTTCCCTAGCAACCATGACCCCTGCTGAGAAGACACCTGGTGAGGTCAGGTAGAGAACCACAAAATTCAGCTGCCTCCAACTAAGTCCAGGAACTGCGCCAGAATCTATATGTTATATACCTTTGTTCGGATGTATATCCTTTTTATTATACCATACAAACCGATTCTTTTCTCTTCCTGCTCCCATGTGGGTTTTAGCTTTGAGATGACATACAGGGCAAAGAATCCAAATTGCATATTAAGAGCATTGATGTCCATTTCAGCTAATGGCTAACTGCTGTGCTGTTGCACCATTATATGGTTTGTTAATTTTGCTTTTCTTTGGTGACACAGACAAGAGCCTATAAATCAATTCTCCCCACAAGTGTAACTGGATATTTAAATGAATAATGTATAGGGACATGCTTCTTTCATTGAATTACTCAAAGCCTAATCTACATCTGACTGGGTCCTATATAAAAAGCACAGGGGGTTTTGTCTTTTTTTCAGCTAGGATTACTGAAGAGGGGTTACGTGTCTTTTCACAGTATGCTAATTTTTCAATGCATGGTCATTAAAATATTGAAATAAAATATTTCCTTCTGGATCAACTGAAATTTCCATTCTATTTATATGGCATAGTGTTTACAGTACATGACAACGCAACCTTCAATCCTGTATAGTATTGAATACTGCAGCAATAGGAGACTCAGTCTTTTGGCATAGAGCAGTTCGCTGCTTGTCTAGATAGTAGTGTTTTGCAGCTCAGAATCCAAAAATGCCTGTGAGAGCCTGTATCTGAATCCCAGCAAGGGAAGAGATGCACTTGTCATGGTAGCATATACAGTAGTTCATAACAAAAGACATGTACTGTAAAAATCAAGCCAGTTTGATTTCACTATGGTAACCATTATAGATCACTAACAACATGAAAACCTAAGAAAAGAAAAGCTACAATTAAACAGTGGAGTAACCCGAGATGATTCTTTATTGTTTCTGTAGTTCAGATCACTCCCAAAGAAAACTAAATTCAGAGCATAATTAGAAAGAGAGAGATAGGGTCAATAAGGAAAGTTAAGGGGGCTGTTTCAATAAAACTGTGAAGGGTACATTGTCAATGATGATGCTCACATACAGTATTGTAATGACCATTACCATGATAATGTCAGACTTGGAAATAACAATGTAACCATTTCAGGCTGTGATCTACTGACATTCTAAACTAGAGATATTGCACATAAAGTAAATTTGGAACATTATAGGCTTAAAACTGTATTAATTTTGACTGCAATAAGCTAGTTGGAAATCCAGCTAGAGCAATCACTTAACACTTTTCACAAAAAGATAATTTTCTGTGGTAGTATAAGCTCCCCTAAAGTATATATTATGCTACTGTAAAAGTCACACAATCAAAACTCATCCATAACTTCACAATCCATTGTCAAAACAACTTTCAGTGATTAAAAAAAGAAATGAGAAAGCTAAGCAGACCTTGCATGATAAATGTCGGGATAAAAAAATAAATCAGCAAAGCTCCTTCTAAAATCCTCATGAAAAAATGACAGTGCTGGCATTATTTAAATGATTTTTCCTTCTGTGATTACTTTTGAAAGCTATGTATGTATATTCCCAGACACAACTAAAAGAGATGAGGCTACATTGGACAACAGAATGTGGTTTATCAGGAAATCTGCACATTGTGAGACTTTTGGTACTGTTATTTTATCAAACTTAAGCAAACAAGAGGCAGAATTGATTCCTGCAAAGCAAAATGAAGCTATATTCCCACTAGAATTGCCTTGGGGATGTAGGATTTGTCTACCTAAGCTCATGAAACATTAAGCAATGACAATTCCAAAGTTCAATAACCAAAACAAACCTTGTTAATTTGTGCAACACACTGAGCCTTAAAGGAACACGTGCACCACAAGTGAAAGTTGATTTGGGAAATACAAGTGTTTCATATTACTATGACAGATAGAGGATACTTGTGCTTTAAAGATATAAATCCAAACCCAGCACATTTGACTGTGTACAAATTTGTTTGTTTTAACTTTCCTGAAGTTTGAAGTCATTGGTAATCTGCAGCATTTGTATTTTATCATCCGTCCCGGAAAAGAACATGGTCTCTGTCTCAGTATAATAATGTAGGGGCCGCAGTATAGCGTCTTCATGTAGTACTTCTGTCCAGTAAATGAATGCAGACAGGTTTCAAATTGCTTTTTTTATATTTATCATGCTAATGTAAAAGCCGTTACAACTTGTAGAACCTGCAACTTTCATTATAGAACTAATACAAATCCGGTAAATAAAAAACAGTTATGAGGATGTTTTGAAAACTGAAAACAGGCATACACCAAAAGTCTGGTACACACTATTAAGTAGTAGTAGCTTTTTAACGACTCTTCTGAAAGCTGCGCTCTTAAATGGTGCTCTCTGATCATGCTGAGCTCGAAGCCTTTAAAAACACCGTCTCTGTCTGAGCATCTTAATCATATATTGATTGAAAACAAAGCAATGGAAACAAATAAGGCAAAAGACAGAAGAGCAAAGTGACCTTGCTGTTCAGAAACTGTAAAAATGTGCAGAGCATGTTGTTAAAGAGAGATGGCCCAAATAAGCAGTTCCAGAACTCCAAATGGACTTCAAGATAATACAGGATTTTGTCTGCTATGCAGATGTTTCTTTAAGAGCATGGCAGGAGTGAAAAATAAATAAACGTATTCTGCTTCATTATGGACAGTAGCCTACATCCTGTGTATTGTTTTGAGTTCGGGTATATCTATCCATGATGCACATCTGATTCTCTGTATACTTTATTTTGATTCTCATTCTAAGACGTTATAAGAACATTTTCTGTTTTGTTTACAATACAAATCACGAAACATGGTGTCCTACATGCTACAGGTTTTGTGCATCATTTGTTTGTTTTTCTAGATTTCTTCTCAAAAGAGAAGAGGCACAAAGTTTATATTTATAAAACATAACACTACAAATTCAATATGGGATGACAAGCACTGAGCATTGAACACAAAAAATAAACCTACAGTACGTTACACGATACAATATGAGCCTCGACAAAAGACAAATATCGGTGGGTTTTCCGCAAAGTGGGATTATGCAGTATGTGATGTAGCTGTTGTTCTTTCAGAGTTCCATTTGATTACATATGCGTTTACACAATGTCCTGGCTTTCAGAAAATAATGAAAGTTCTGAAAAGAAACTGACTTCTAGAAAATAATTAATGTCTAACCTATAGCTCTTATGATAAATAGAAAAGAAAGTAGACAAAATACAAAGTTGTAAAACATTGTTCTAGGGAGCTCTTTATTGTTGAGTTAGCTTGCCATCTGGTGGCATGACAAACTCAGTGCTCTGAGATTACTGAGTACTTTAGTGGTGAATCAGGATGTACAGCTAAAGCTCTTACAGTCATTTTCAAACAAAAGTGGGCAGCACATTGGGAGGAAAACAGCATTCAAGTGAGTCTGAGAAGTCTATCTACTATTAAGGAGGAATAAAGATTGATAGTGGAGCTACATTTGTGGCAGCTTTACATTACAAGAGGAATATTTTTGCAAATGATCATGTAATTTAAGTTGAGCTTTGACATTCATTAGCAGTTTTCTGTTAGGACTTTAAAAGTGGAATCTTTAATCCAGACCTCCACATTTGTTAAGGTAGATGCTCTGTGTTGGTCTTCTTTGGGGGGGGGGGGGGGGTTCTTCTCAAAACGAAACACGGATGAGCTCTTATCAAAATTTAAATCATACATTGTAAGTTTCTGAACAACACATAAAGGTTAAGAAATACAATAATGCTTTGTATGCACTTCCACATCGTAAGCATTAATGATGGCAGTAGCTCAACTGGTTGACTGTGACAAGGAATAAAAGAAAAATGCTGATCTCTATCTCTAAACTCCAGCAGTACTGTACAAGCTAAATAGCTTCATTCCAATGGAGATATTATCTGTGTAAAGGCTCTGTTGTCCTTTCTACCATTTCTGTAATCATTGGAACAGATGCATTGAAGCATACTTTCACCTCTACTATAACACTTAATGGGAAAAAGATGTCTTATTATTTTTTATTCACATAACTATGATGAATCATTTCAGCAACGTTTTTCATTTACACTACCCTTGGGCTAAGACTCATAACAATTGGAAGCAAACCAGTCTTATATTTTCCATATCTTGAATCCAGTTTCTCTTTATTCCTTTTAAGGATGAGTCTGGCTAAATTTAGAGCCCTCTGAGGATGGCATAAAATAACCCCAGTTCAGCATCAGTACAAAGTGGATTTTCTGATTGAAGTCATTCGTTGGGCACTAATCGCCACAAAATATATATAACAACTGTTCACATGTATTCTACAATTGATGATAAGGGATTAGCTATCATAGGAAGGGCAGTTAAACTAATGCTGGCTATCACACAGAAGGTGACATTTTATATTCTGTTGCAGTTGGAACCAATGTCACAAGCCAAAACTTTGCAAAGGGCAGACAGAGTTGCAAAGAGTTGACAAAGTAATATTTTCTGTGTCGCACAACAAGATAACTGAGAAATTAACAAGGTTTTAAAAAAGCTTTTCATTAGAAACACAAAAAGCGTCCTGAATAATCTCACATCTTTCTTCCCCTGTAAAATCAATGAGAATTACCCTAATTACTTATTGATGGTTTGCTGCTATTATATAGAACAAGTTCTGGGTTTAATAAGATACTGTAAATATGGGTTCATAAGGTCATGACCTTAAGCCTCAGGAAAAATGTAAAATATGTCTTGTTTACTGTTCTAGAAAGGGATGGAACACAATCTCTTTGTTGCTATTGATTATCAAAATTCCAAGGATTATTTTTTTCACTTAAAAGTATCTTTTTTTTACCTAACCTTATACAAGAGGTGACTATGGTTGAGTGAGTTTTACACATGACCTGCCTTGATTGTGATATTTTAGTTGTTACTTCCAGCCTGATGAAGTGCAACACACGCTTCAGAAAGCCTCTGTGTCACCTACTGTACATGACTGTGGGAAACAGCTCTGACACTGTTTGCTTTTCTTTGTAAGCCTGCAGAGAATACATATATCGAGAACCATTGTTGATAGAAAAACTGCACTCTAGTTCAGCAATGTGACCTTTTATGACTACATAATTTTAACTATATCATTTGCTAGGAAGACATAAACTAATCTAACATTCATATGACACCGACAGTATTATTACTCTTGTTGTGTACAATTTTACCTGGATTTCATTACAGTGCATATTAGATAAAATTGCCATATTTACATAAACAAACATAAAATGATTTCACTGGGACCTGCTGGTCCTCATTAAATGCGAAAATAACACTGGCACCATTAATTGTATATAACTGGTATGCCTGCATTAAGAATCAAACCATGTTTTTTAAAAACAAGTGATGTGATTAAAACACACCAAAGTATTTAACATAGAATTATTTTCAATTTACATTTATAGAAAAATTAATTTGGACATTTAAGTAAAGAAGTGCTACAGTGTAATATGTCCTCAGACCGTACGCATTTTGCTTTTATATACTATATTTACAGGGATACAAATTCATTTTACACACTTCTTCATGGCATCTGAAAGGCATGCTTTATTTATGGTTTTATTTTTTGGTTCAGATGTGTGAAAAATAAGTGAATTCAATATTTTATTTTCTGTAATATTCTTCTTTTCGCTTCATGTTTTTCCTTTCTGGATCATCTAACTAACAGACACATTGTCATATGGACTGGGTGTCAAAAGTAGGAGTTATTATTATTATTGATTATAATAATAATAATAATAATAATAATAAATACCCAGTTAAAACTAGATCTTGATTGTCCTAGAAATTTATCTGTCTGTGAGACAGCCAAAGAAACACACAGGGAGCAACAAAAAGGAAAGATTAGGCTAAGCACATATTTTGTCGTTATAATATTTGTTGTAGGATGTGGACAGAATACGTAATCATACCTGTATTAAGTATATTAATACATACTGTAATCAACAAACAATCCTTTCCATCGGCAGCTACCCGCTATGAAACTACATTTCCCAGCATGCATTTAGACATCCGCTTGACTCCTTCCTTTCTTCCCGATTGGTTTAATTCACGAATCACAAGAAACAGAGTAGCCAATACACTGCGTATGAAACGGGAAGTAGTTCGATATCAGGAAAAAGGGGAAAAGGCATGAATGTTAAAAGTGCAAAACGAATACTGGTTTCGGAAAGAATTGAAATATCTCTTCGTTTAAATACATTTGTATATTGAAGGCGTAGTTTTTTCCCCCCAATTTTCATGCGAAACCGAACATAGCCAGTATCGGCTTTCATTTTGTTCTATATCTGGTACATAACCTTTGGTACTGTAGTAGTTATTGAAATTTAGTAATTAATTTCAGATGTTACCAATCAAATTCTTACATTTATGTATACGTAGGTCGTGCTTTTCTAATCGTTTAGTATCTAATTGTAAATTTTACTGCCAGAAATCATCTTCAAAAGTGAGAATATGTCAAGTACTTTCAAGTCAGGAATTTGGAAAAAATGTACAAATTCAGGTAAGAGTGTTTATGGCAGGTATTATTAAATAAATATATATTTATCTACTATATTATTATTAACAAAAGAGGCTTTAAAATGGAGGTTATGACTACTTATAAACAAGATCAAAATGATTGCTTGTCATTATGTTGCGAGGTACCTTACCGTTACCGCTGACGAGCGAAGATGCAAGATTCTTGTTTCCCAGATGATGAACAATATTAAAAGTCAATCAGATTTGTTGGGGGGAGTACAATTCTGTGATGTTGTGCTGTAAGTGCTGTAGTGAGGCTTAAACAAGTGAGAGTGTTCCAGATACTTTCCCATGGAATTACTATTTAAGAATCTTTTTCCACATGGCCAGTTACTTCCTTGTTTTCCCTCTCTAGGGTTGGGTCCGTTCTGTCCGATCCCAGAAGGAAATTCTGTTTCTTCATGTCAACGATGGGAGCACTCTGCAGAGTTTGCAGGTTGTAGCCAATGCAGAGCTGTATAACAGGTATGACTTGGTTTTTACTATTACTTTCAAATGAAATTTTACTTCTAAGAATACGAGAAAGGTTAGAAGCGAGAGGAAGCCCTCTTGAATCACCTTCACTGGTCATTACTAGCTGATTGATATGAGTACTTCATCCAGCTTTTTATTAAAAAGATCCCAAGGAAACTTCTTCAAACAAGATGTGTAGTTTCTGCTGGACATCTACATCCCTTGTTGTAGATGCCTAGAACCCTTTTACAGAACACATGATACAGTACTGATATGATGCACTAAATACAGACTCTTTCACTTTCAATTTCCTTATACTGTATCACTAATAACTCCATACTGTGTGTATCTATGTAAATGCTTAATGGTGATGTAAAGATACAGTTTAATGATTTTGCAGAAACATTTATGCAATTTACATAAACTAATCTCACTTTGTACCGTAAGGTGTAACAAGTTTACAGTCAGATATAGTCACAGTGCAATAAGTACAGTGATATAAACAAGTGTATAACAGTATAATGATATGAACAAGTGTTGTAACATGCCCAAACAAGAACAAAGTACAAGTCAGGCTACAGTTGACTTAAGATTTAAGAGTTAAGAAAACTTCTAAGGAACAGCATGATAGTGTGATCAAGAGAAATAGAAGTCATAGTAATGTCTTAGGAATTTAAAATAAGAACACAAAGATGAATTTAATATACAGTACAATGGTGAAATACAGGTATATTATTAAAAATCGTATTTTTTATCAAACAAATGTGCAGACCAGTACTAGCTTAGAATTTGCATTTTGTTTGCACAGACAGAAAGGCAAATATTTGTGTGTTGTGTACAGAGTGTGGAGGGTGATGGCGCGTGAGCAGAATAAAGGATATTCCGTGCTTCATAAGCCTGTGAAATAGTTAATGTCAAGACAGTGGTCTCAGCATTTCAACCAACACTATGATCAGCTTGGCTTTCTCAGTTTTGACCCCTTTAAAATCTGAGAATTATGAGCCGTGAAAAGTAGTTACTGACGAGCGGCAAGAAAGTGGATTGCGGGTTATGCAGTCTTTCCCGTTTCATTATGGAAATGAAAACTCGCTCATCCATAATGTTTCCAAATGTTGGTGTTCCCAGCAATACTCTGCCTGGATAAACAGAGATACTGAATGCCGCATTTTATCTTCATAAATACAACACGTACATCTCACTGCATCTGTTTTTTTCAAAATGGTTTTGTTCAGCTCAGGTCTTTCAGCCACATAACATCCATCACTAAGCTCTGTAAGAAAACAAAAAAGGTTTCTTTTCTTGTCCACAGAAGAGCATTATTTTTCTCTTCCAGCCTCAGAACGTTTTAAAGTATTTGGGAACAACCATCCATCTTCTAACTGCTTTAACCAATTCAGGGTCACAGGGGCACCAAAGTCATTCCTGTCCATTCCGGCACATGGCACACACAGCCACAAACACGCACACTGAGGGCCAATTTTCCAAGAACCCAGTTAAGCTGCCAGTATGTGTTTGAACTGTGGCAGGAAACAAACTCCACACAGATAGCACCACTGGAGTTGAACCCAGGCCCTCAGTACCATGCCACGGACTTGGTAACATATCAGTAGTGAAATTAATTTGAATTTGGTCAACTTTCTTCACACATACAGTAGATGTTCAATTTTCATTTATGAAGCAACATTTGTATCTACTTCATACTACATTGTACCTCTTTCAACCTTTAATAACATAGTTTTAAAAAACATAATCTACAATTTTAATAGCATAATTACAAAATACTAAAGGCAAAGTTACATTTCAGCAAATCCTTTATATACGTTGTCATTTTATCCACTGAGTACAAATGTTTTTTGGACCCAACTAGGTTTCCCTGTGTTTCTGGGAACATCTGGGTTAGTTTCTGGGAATCTCCAGTGTTTTGCAGACAACTGGTTGAAAACCACTGTTTTGTGGAATTTTTTCTAATTTGCTTTTACAAATTGATATATATCGTACAGTACTCAGATGAATTACTGTATATCTTTATTTGTATCATTTTGTTATATAAAGGTGTCTTACATTTGGAAGTGCAGTTAAAATCTCAGGAACCCTGGAAAAAAGCCCACATAAGAAACAGCTTGTTGAACTGCAGGCAGACAGCATCCAAGTGATCGGAGATTGTAACCCTGTGGTAAGTTGTGTGCCAAGCACTTCCACTAACTGATGGATTACAAACCTCCTCTGTTTTCAGTAACCTAACCCCAGGTGGAACCTTGAGGTTTGAAAGTCTCACAATGAACGCCAGACAATCTGCGCACATATTACCTAGTTTTTAATGTTGTACATTGGGTGTATTTGTGCAGATTAGTGTTACATCATTTTCCACACTCAAAAAAACTTTTCTAGGGCTTGTGGTGAATCCAGAAGCTGACTGCAATCTTACTACATGCTGCTCCCCCCATAGACCTGGTCTTGGGCTGAATCCAGAGGGGATTTGGAAGGCTGCAGCAAAGTGGTCCAATCAAAGCACAGGGCTTAAGAGAAGAACTGTTCTCCTGTGATCTCACATAGCTTAAAGTATCAATGGTTTTCCCTCTAAGCCCCCTGTGTCCATGAAGAAACTGCTAAGCAATTCACTGGATTGTAAGTTATGAGTTGCTCTCAGATTTTCTTAAAGAAAGACATTAAACAGCCTTGTTCTGAACTTTTTTTTCCCTGATATTGCCTTGGCTTCAATATAAACAAAGCATCTGTATTATAAAATGTCATCTGATAACAAAGAGATGGCGTTACGTTTTTGTACATGAATTTACCATTTTAACACACACATTTTTTTTCGTATAGGTTCATTAAGGTTTAGTCAACCTCACAGTCTCCATCTCTCCACATACTGTCGCTGCAGCATATTTAATAAAGAAACCTTCCTATGTTTGTTTTAAGCTTGAAAGGGATTTAGGGACTTTTCGAAGTACTTTATTGGAATACCCACATGTATTTGTCTTTAATGAGGTGGTTGTAGCCTGCAGGCTTAGCCTACTTGTATATACAGTATGCATTTCCTTTATGGTATTTAGCAGGTGTTTCCCCCCCGTGAGCACCTGGAGCATACTGGGGGAATCCAGACACTTTTCATACTGGCAAAGAC
Source organism: Lepisosteus platostomus (assembly GCF_059453375.1). Lineage (NCBI taxonomy): Eukaryota > Metazoa > Chordata > Actinopteri > Semionotiformes > Lepisosteidae > Lepisosteus > Lepisosteus platostomus. Next base: position 8,656,248 of record NC_142617.1, on the reverse strand, counting down.
AAAACATTCAGCTCACATAATAATCCATGCCTTTAAATAGAGCTGATCATCCCACAGCGCATTACCTGCAGAAGGGAATCCACTTTATTCAAATAATTGCAATGTTTAGTTTAATTTAATCATAAATGAGCTCTGCGGAAGATACCTGGTGTGATAGAAAGGAGCAGAATGGTGCCTTCAGGTAAGAAACATGCAATCCCTTTCAGACCGAAATGTAGGTGGTAAGTTAGGTTATGTCAGTGCAGTGGAGCCGTCACCTGGATGACATTTGGCAGCCATTATGCTAGCAGCCCCACTGCACAGCAGATCAGGTAGAGAAGTGAGAAGTGACTTAAGTGACTTGATTTAAGGGGCAGCTTAAGGGAAGATGGATTGGTGTGGAACCTGGGAGTGGGCTTTGGTGAATGAAATGTTTTTGATGTTCCTGCTAATAAAGAATATAACTATAGAAAAATGATAGATTTGTTAAAACATACAGTAACTATACACCACTGCCAAAGTGTGGAATAAACTTTACCCTTTGAAGTGCCATTTTCTTTTCACAGAGTCACAGAGTCAGGTTATTACTTGTTTTCTTTTATTTTTTCATATGTACACTATTGATGTAATGTAATCTCGGATGCGTGTTCGAGAAAATCAATAAAGAGGAGGTTCAGAATTATACCTTACGTAAAAATACGCTTTGATTTCAGGATTATCCATTTAAAATCAAGGAAAGGCATTCACTGGAGTACATCAGGCAGTTCCCACATCTACGCTGCCGGACAAAAACATTCGGTTCCCTGTTGAGAATACGAAGTGAAGCTAGTACAGCCATTCAGTCCTTCTTCAAGGTAAGACCTCAGTGACTCCCATGCCCTTACCACTGCTCAGCCATGTCTTTGAGATCAATGCAAATACCTGTCTACATTATCCTGTTTCCATTTTGTATTCATTTGCTAGAACGTAGCACAAAACTGTATTAGACATTGGTGAAAGTAAGCAGACTAATAATAATAATAATAATAATAATTGCTTACGCTTATATAGTGCCTTTCTGGACACTCCACTCAAAGCACTTTACAGGTATTGGGGACTCCCCTCCACCACCACCAATGTGCAGCCCCACCTGGATGATGCAACGGCAGCCATAGTGCGCCTGAACGCTCACCACACATCAGCTATTAGTCGGGAGGAGAACAGAGTAATGAAGCCAATTCATAAATGGGGATTATTAGGAGGCCATGATTGGTAAGAGCCAATGGGAAATTTGGATGGGAACCCGGGGTTACACTCTTACTCTTTTCAAGAAATGCCCTGGAATTTTTTTAATGACCACAGAGAGTCAGGACCTTGGTTTTATGTCTCATTCGAAGGACGGCGCCTTTTTACAGTATAGTGACCCGTCGCTGTACTGGGACATTAGGACCCACATAGACCGCAGGGTGAGCGCCCCCTGCTGGCTCCACTAAAACCTCTTCTAGCAGCAGCCTTAGTTTTTCCCAGGAGGTCTCTCATCCAGGTACTGACCAGGCTCATACCTGCTGAGCTTCAGTGAGTTTCCAGTTGTGAGTTTCAGGATGATATGTCTGCTGGCTAAAGCAAATATATGCATTTAGAACCAAGCATCAAAATTCAAATAAACAGATGTTTACAGTATTTGGTACTTAAATTAGTAGATGCAAAAGATTGCTATAATTTCAAAACAATAACACTCATTCAATAATAGTTAAAATAAAAAAAATACACTAAAGGTCACACTTTTACATTATAGTTAGGCATTTCATAATAAAGTTAAAGTGCTACACAATTACATTTTTTTAAGAGAATTTTGAAGAGAGTGTAATTTTAATTTAAGATTTTTTTGGTCGTCTTGACAACAGTCAAGAAGTTTCCACATTTATTTTGCCTCATACTGTTGTTTCAAAGTTTCTAATTGAAACTCTCAGGACAGTTTTTCTTCATAAAACAGTACTACTCTGTAACCACAAGGAGGCAATGCATTTCACTGTGGCTAGATTATGCCAGTGTCCCAATAATACAGTCTTTTAAAAATGTATATATTATGTTTAAACTGAAGTATTACACAGTAATGTATTTGCTTAAATGTATTCTTTCAGGTACACTTCCTGATAGAAAGCACAAGACCCAGGATCTTTGGGGAAAAAATAAAGAGGAAATCTAAAATCTAAGCATCAGTTTTTTATTTTTCTATTTTAGGATAATGGTTTTGTGCAAATTCATACACCTGTGATCACCTCAAACGACTGTGAGGGTGCTGGTGAACTTTTCCAGATTGAAGTAAGTGCAGATCCCAAATTATTAACTTAAATGTTCTCTTAGAGAACTTTCACGTTTTGAAGGTGAAAAGACAGAATAGAGAAGAAAATCCTCTGTAGAGCTGTGAAAGTATAATATCTAAAGGGAGCATTTTTATTTTGACGAAATATGGGTATATAAATAATAATATGACCTATTTATCACACAGATGTTTTAAACCTCTTAGCCATCTATTCAAACAACGGAAATGCTTAGTTTAATTCAGTCATAAATTAAATCTGCAGCAGATATCTGGTGTGATAGAAAGGGGCAAAACTTTGCCTTCAAGTCAGGAACATGCAGCCCCTTTTAGAGCGAGATGTAGGTGGTACAGTAAGTGCATGGAGTATGTCAGTTTCCTTTTCCAAAGCAACTGCTTTTCCATAAACACTAGGGGCTGTAAGTTGAGCGTGTTAGTACATTATTTGTGACATCTTGCCTTGCAGATTTAGAAAATGACTTGGGGCTGAATGAAGATATCTGCTTAACTGGTGATGTGGAAGTACCTTAGGAGAATTATGTAACACGATTAAAGTTTCATAGGGTGTTTATAGGCTTGAAAATCCAAAGAAAAAATGTTTAGCATGCATTTCTTAAAGTAAAACTGCTGCATTCTTCTTCTAATTTTGTAAGTTTTGTTTATTTCAATATTATTTCAAAATTATGTGTAAAAACAAGTAATGGCCTTCATTTTTGTTCATACCCTTGTTGAGGAAGGAACAATAAACATTAAATAACGGAAATCTTTACAGATAGGATAATGTTTCTATCCTAGAAATTCTAAACATGTGAAACAGTCATCTTAAACGCACTGCGCAGAGCAAAGTCAAACTTTTCATAATTAATGAATTAAGTACTTACTCCATTTTTCATTAAAAAATGAAGTAAATAAGTAGTACTTAACATGGGCAGCTAGCATTTGATCTGATTTCAGGCATATCTGGCCACAGTGTCAGAATACTTGCCACCACAATGGATCAAATAATAATATTTTATTTTATAATCATGAATAAATCCTTTGGAATGATGAACTTTCCAAGTCTGTACTACTGTAGGTCCTTGATTTTAGATTCTCCTTTTCAGAGAGACAATTGCAGAGTTAATGTCCGACTGAAGATGGATGGCTTCTGTACTATTTCCTTGTCCTTAGCCTGCAGGCAGAGAGCAGGGCGCCAGCGAAGATGAACCCCACTTCTTCTCTGTTCCTGCTTTTCTGACGGTCTCGGGACAGCTTCATCTAGAGGTCATGACAGGGTGAGGAATGCAGTTTTCTTTGGTTTGTTTGTCTTCCTTTCATCTAGATCTCCAGGGATCCTGTGCTTCCTGATATTTTGAAATCACCTCTTTTTCCTTTCTTTTTGCTAAAAAACCCTTCCTTTGAGAACTGTCTTTTTTTGCTAAGTCAGAATAATCTGTTTTTATAATTCATCTGTGAGGCTAATGCCCTGGCCTTTTACAGGGAATGGCTGGAGGAGATTCTGACATGAATCTGCAAATACACTGGTCTGAATGGCCTTCTCACATTTGTAACATTCAGTATTTATCTGATATTTGGTTTTATTAGGCAGTTTCTAGGTGAGTACTAGTAATTAGTCATGAGAAAAATGGATGGCTTGTGTTATTACAAGTTGTGGTGTAGTAGAGGAAGGTCTGACGTATGTTTTTCTTGGTTTCTTGTGCCATGTAGTGTCTAAATATTTGTTTTTAGTCATCCAAGAATGGAAGATCCTGAAACAATCACATCTGCATTCTAAAAAATGTTCAAAATCTTCACCTTTGAAACTGTTGCCCAATTAAATTGAAACGTGGACAGTTTAACCACCCATAACTGCTTCAAATATGCACCTCACAGGTTGCTACAATTATTTTGCAGCCTGTATCGGGAACTATTCCTGTTAAAAAAACATTTGGCCAGTCACACTTTGCACATTCTCGTTCTAGTGACAGTCCTTTTAAACATGGCAAAATACGGTGTCTGCATGATCCAGGAAGACCACCTGACTGCCATTTAGTTTTTCACCCTCAAACAGACCTCCGGTCGATAAACTTTATATATTAATTATATATATTAACGGTATGATTTATATATTAATTATACGATTTAAGTTTTCAAAAGCTGTGGTCTTGCATAAGAAAATGGCTGGATCTAACTGGATCGAAGTGTAAACTGCAGACTGCAACTGTCCAAATGTGATAGGTGTCATCGTAAGGAATGTAGAGTGAAATGTTGTGGATTGGTACTATTTTTTACCTTTCCATGGGTCGTTTCTGCCCTCTTGTGGTTGTTTTTTAAATTGAAACATTGTGATCTTTCCAACAGCGGAAGACATTTCTTCCCAGGTCAAGATTTTTGAAAGACGTATCTATTTTTTTTTTACACTTACAAAGAAACCCTTCCGTATAGGTGCTTCATGACTTTAATTATTACCTTTTCTTAATCTGGCTAATATGAGTGTAGTTAATACAGTGACTCGGTTAGAAAACACTACACTACTGAAGTTTGTTTTTGTGAGGGTTAAGATAGTGTCCTTGGAGTTAAGTATGTTTCTCAGAAATCTCACAATCATTTCTGTTGTGAGTCCAACACCAGTTTCTTTAGAAGTGCAAGTGAATTAGATGTCAGTGATTGTTACTGAAGACACAAGTAATTCTTATGCCCTGTGCTTTATAGCTATATCTAAATCTATTCTATAGAAACTTAACTACTGCATTGCTTTACTAGAGTATTTATATAACAGTGCCTTTTGTTGGTGGATATGGTTTTCAGCCATGTTATGGAACCCGATATCCTGTCTTATTTCACAAAAGACTGGATGAGTTACTCAGAGCTACTAACAACCAGGTGATCTTAAAGGGCCAAACGACCCCCTCTTCTCTGCAACCTTTCTTATGTTCATATTTATGAAACCATAGTAAATCATTTGTAATCATTCTTTCTTTATTATTAACATCTCCATAGCAACCAAACTGCCACTTGGTCTTTCTGTAGTATTTCATTATAGTGGAACAAGCCTCAACATGATATCATAAATTAGCAGTAATATATCAGATGATTTTCAGATGTAACACCAAGATTTAAAATCAGCTTTCTTTCATTGGCAATTCTTTTAGGGCATTCCCCCTTAAACAGGAAGGAAAGAAAAATTAGAACAATAAATTGTGTGCCTATGAAGTTTATTGAATAAAGGATTGATAAAACAGAGTCAGAAAATGATGTCACTTTAGCTTACTTTGTGCATATTGGTTTTCCATTGACAACAGCAAGTCAGTCTTGCAAAATCAGTTAAACAAATTCCAATTAAAAATCAACATGTGCCTCATTTTAAATTAAATTATGCGTTGAATGGGAAAATCAGAGAGTAACCAGACTAATTAATATACTATCAACAGACTTAAAACAAGAAAGATGTTTCTGTGCGGTCATTGGTTATCTTCATTCCAGATTATGAGCACAGACCTTAGTAAATGACATTTGTTTGAGGAAAAATACTGTAATTTTAAAACTGAACATGGATTTTGATCTTGTTATGATTTTTTGTATTTTTTAAGGGCATTTCCCTGTGTCTACACATTTGGTCCCACCTTTCGAGCAGAGAACTCTCAGAGCAGAAGACATCTAGCAGAGTTTTACATGGTGGAGGCTGAGATTGCCTTTACACACAGTCTGGAAGATATAACAACGGTAATGAAAAAAAGTGTTTTCATGGCAAAGAAATATTGAGGAAGCATGATTTTCTTCCAAGATAGTTTTTAGTTCACTTTAATTGGATCCTCTGCTTGTTTAGTGAATGTTTAAGTATAGACGATGTTGAGGTTTTGATTCACTATGAAAAATGCCCCAAAACTATATTATTGAAGGGGTCTAATAACAGGTATTTGCTTCAGATCTGAAGCTATATACTGTACTTGTAGAACCATTGTGCATTATTTTACTTCTTCTAGGAATCTCAAGAATGGTGTCTCTAAGAATCGTAAGTCATTTTCTCTGTGAATAATCTAATTAGCTTGTTACGGCATCTCAAGAGAAACCATGCAAACATCCTTAAAGTATCCTGAAAGAGAAGTGTGTTTTGAGGTTTCTTGAACGGCTGCCTTGTTGGTCAGCTGCTTGTTCATTTATTCTTGTTTTTTTACATTGTATTACCACTGAGGTTTCTGTTGACATCCTCTGAACACAAATAAAGAAAATTGTAAAGTATTCCGTTAACAAAATGAAGAAGATGTTTCTAAAAACAGGATACTATTTTTGTATCTGTTAGCTCTTCTTTTGAACAAAGGAAATTTGTTTCTGGCTTGTCTGAGTCCCGGTCTAAGCTGACCTAATTACATGTAGCCGTGCCTGCCGTGTGAAACTGTTGCCAGTGGTACAAAATAGCAGTTATCATCTGGAAGTTTTCCCTTCCGTTACATCTGTATTCTATCCTACTGAAAGTCGTGCTAAGGATCATAACATCCGCTCATATTTATATTGAACAGCAGTGTGTGGTGGTAAGAGCTCTGAACCTGTAACTTCAAGAGTTGATGGAGCTATAAGCGAGCAGCAAGTGGTTATGTATAGCAGTGTATGAGATTTCGAGTTAAGGGCTTGGAAGTGAGCTTGGAAAGAACTAGGCTTTTGTCTTCAGGTTTTCCATGGCTCTTGTTCAACACTGTAAATAAAAGCACTGTTTTTCAACTCTGCTTCTGTTTCCAAAGGCTTCACATACTTAAAAGCACCCCGACACAGCAACACCCCACGCAGTGTCAAAATGTGTATCAAACATCGTTTCTCCACAATGCACGGTTTTCACATTATAGTTGTCTTTGAGTAGGCAGCTAACTTTCTAAACACTTGGCATTCAGCTAGCTCCTGCAGTGTGTTTATAACACAAATATTTGGAAAAACACATCATTATTTTCCTTATACAAGTTCTAGTTCAATATAAATATATTTATATAAATGTCTGTTTTTTCACACAAGTAAGATGTACATGTACTGTTTCCCATCTTAGGTTATGGAAGATCTCTTCAAAACAGCTACAGAATGCATTCTTTCCAGGTGTTCAGAAGACGTAGTGCTGTATCACAAGTATGTTGCACCAGGACACATGGTAAGGGAATCTAAAGCCCGCCTTACTATATCATTCACGCTTATTATGTTTTATAACTTTTTGTTTTTTTTTGGCACTCAGGACAGATTGAATCACATGCTGAAGAACAAATTTAAGGTGTAAGTACTTAATCCCAAACCTTCCGGTTTAAAGAGTCGTGTTTTCTTCTCTTTGTCCTGTAGGTAAAATATATTTTCCTTGTCGTTTAGTATTTCGTACACAGAAGCAGTAGACGTTCTGAAACACAGTCAGCAGAATTTTGCCTTCAAACCAGAGGCAAGTACTTCTGATAAGTAACCCGTTCACAGTTTCCATTTGTTTTTTTTATAAAAGCTGATACACAGCTAGCCATGATTACAGTACTGTACCTCAGATATGGTGAATATGTTTCTTTATTAATGTCATACTAGAGTTGTCTGGGATGGGCAATTCTAGTTCACAGGAGGCCTATGTGTCTTCTAGTTTGTATTCCACTTCTGATTCCTTTTACTTGATTGATTCAGTAATTTGAATAAAAAAGTTAAATTGCCTAAGTCTGTAGGTATTGATAAGCTGCTACTTAAAAAGTACCTGTAAAGACTGTGAGAATCTGACCACTGAGACCTGGAGTTGCCCATTCCTGATGAATAATGAGGATATGAAAATAAGTTGTTTAGAGATAGCTTGGTTGCTTTTTAAATGTATAGATTAAATGTCAGAGATATTGATTTTATTCATATACACAAATGTGAGCTGTTGAAACTTTCTAATAAAGTACTTCAGTGACATGAGATGTGGTATGATTTATGTTTCAATCTTGTACTACATTACGAACACAAATGACTCAATACAGGAAGTTAAATGACATTTGTGTCATGATTCGTCATTGGAAACTGTCCTGCTCTCTTTCGGTCACACACCTTTAATAATTACTGACATATTACGCCAGGAATGATACAGAGCTCTTAAAATCCGTTTCCAAAAAAGAGTTGGGTGTTTTGCTTGTTTTGGTATAGCACATTTTGAAACTACAAAAGGCAGATGGCATTTCTTTATACTGTATTACTAAACTACAAGTGACTGTTAGTTCTTTGAAACTCTCAAAGGTTAAATGATAGATTTGAAACCTGTCTAGCAGTTTGACGGTTCATATTCGTGATTTTTGTGTCATTGAAAAGATGTTTTTTAATTCATGTCTGTGTTGTGGTTTTTAGTGGGGCTGTGATCTTCAGACAGAACATGAAAAATACTTGGTACAGCACTGTGGTAACATCCCACTGTTCGTCATTAACTACCCCTATAACCTGAAGCCTTTCTATGCAAGGAACAATGAGGACAAGCCACAGCACACAGTACGTTTTATTTGTATTGGTTGTAGGATGTGTTGCAACCACCATATTGAGAGTGAACGAAAAGAAATGAAAATGTATTTCGACAAATAACATCAGTCAAAAAGGAAAAACCCTGTAGTGGAAAATAGGCATTTCAGCTGTACTGTTTTTGTCTAATATCTGATATTGATTCGTTTTTTAGACATTTTTAAACATTTCTCATGACCATATTTGATTCCCTGAATATAACTTTAAGGAATGTGTTTTACAGTACATCCAAGTTTGTAAACTCTGATTTTGAAATTATCCTGTATTTGTTACTTAACTTTCTCTCAACTGGAGATGCAAGATATAATAATAAACATCTTATGCTCTTGTGATTTTTGCAATTACCAAAATTCAAAAGAGCTAGATGAACTAAATGCCCCCCTCTCATTAGTAAACATTCTTTTCTTTTTTAGGATTAAAAGGGGCATTTAGCTTGGCATACAGTTCCTCGATAAATCAGAATATTTCCTCTGCGTGACTCCACCCTTTTTGAAAACCCTACCCAGTCCAGATGCATGATGTACATTAAGCCTTGATTGTACAGTGATCCCCGAGGAACCACACTCACAGGAAGGGATGCTGTGTATTTTATTTGTGTTTCCCAGGCTGCTGCTGTGGATCTCTTGGTGCCTGGAATAGGAGAGCTGTGTGGAGGGTCTCTGAGAGAAGAGCGCCTGGAGCTGCTGAAGTCCCGCCTGGAGAAGTAAGAATGCACAAACACCACCTGTCCTTTCCCATCTGTCACCTCAGAATTGAGCAGAGAAATCAAAAAGTTACTATACCAGGCCTGTACAGGCCACCCTTTCCAAGATAATTTGAGATTTTTTAAAGGGTACATCCATTCCAGGAGGTCGTTGACCTTGGCTTCCAATTTGGGGAGGGGGTGTATTAGGTTAAAGAGGCACAAATTCTGTTTTTGTTCTTTAAAAATGGCCTAGAGCATGAGAGGCGAAGGGCTTTGTCATAAAACTTGCGCTTATGATATTCTACAATTCTCAACCCTCTTCCATTGCTACCTCCAGCTTAATGTTCCTTGCAGGCATGTACAGTATAATATAGCAAGCAACACTATATAATGACAGTAGTAATTAATTTCTAGGGATATAGGCAATTCTTGGAATGTAGAGCCATTTTAATACCACAGTGCACATTCACAAAATTATGACATTTTTGACATCAGTTAATTACCTTTTTTTAAAATAGTTGTAGTCATAGTGCCCATGACAGTCTCATCTTATTTTCAGACACTGTTTCCCACTGCGTACAGACTCAGTGAGGGAGTCTTGCATGCACATGGCTTATTTACATGTTCAATAGAGCAGAGCAGCGATCACTGCAGTCCATTTAAAAATCTTTTTGTTTTTGGTTAACAAAGCAATGCATTGTTCTCACGGGCTTTTCACTTTCGGTACTTTATAAAATGTCGTAGTGTGTTCCGCCCAAATGGATATACTTCACCTCTTTCATGTACTTACTACAGTATTTCAAGGACAATAAAAATAACCCTGAGCCACAGGGTTTGAAAATATTTTCAGGATTGTATTACTCGTTAAAATACTGACACTTGTTTCTGAAAAATGTGAACAGAAGTCATTCATTGTGTATTTTTTCTGCATTATTCTACTATACCTTAAAGCTATATTGGCTTTTGTTGTGTTTTCCTAGGACAGGACTGAAGGATACATACCAATGGTAAGGCCACCCTTATTATTTGAAACAGCTGCATTTTAGTACAAATTGATATATAATCCTGTATGTTTTATTTCTTGAAAGGTAACTAGTATAAATTGGTAAACAAGTCTCGTTTACACTGCTGTATTTTTCTCAGGTATTTGGAGTTGAGACAGTTTGGCTCAGTCCCTCATGGTGGATTCGGCATGGGATTTGAACGCTATCTGCAATGTATCCTGGGAGTTGACAATATTAAGGATGTTATCCCATTTCCACGATTTTCTCATTCCTGTGTACTTTGAACATAAAACGTACAGTATTTGAGCTAATGTATGCAAATGTACATGAATTGGGTCCATTGCTTTTGCCTGTCTTTTTTAAAATAAATTAACTCTGTATTATAGCCAGTGCATTCACCCCAAGATTTTGTTGATGAAAATTTCCTTTTAGCTCCTTACAGTTTGTGTCACTGTATGCTGTAGGTGAAAACCTTTGATCAGAGAGCTTATGGTATCAGGTTACAAAATAGTTGTGAGAAACATTCTCCAGCTCTGTAATTAGACCTAATTACACTAGAGAGATTTGAAAGAGACCACAGGTAATCAGATTTCTTAGTAAGTAAAATTAACTTGGCTTTCTTGCATTGCTGATTCCCAACAAATCAGGTTTAACATTCTCTAACAAAAAAATCAGTACACACTTGAAGCCGATTACTTGGATGGTTGTCCAACCAGTGTGTTTTTTTCTTTAAGCAGTGTATCACAAAATAGTATTTAACATAATTAGAGACTTTAGTCAAAAACTTTAAAATTGAATGCAATGCCTTGTTTTTTAGGGGAAGTGTGAACGAAAGATGTAATAATGTTTGTTTCAAGCTTACTCAACTTGCTCAAAAAACAATTGACATTTGCCGTCTAAGGTATATTCTACCAGAAAATCACAGGTCACAGTGGGTAATCCAGAATCAATGCAGCCCAATCTACAGTCTTTTCAAGAGGGATTCAAGTATTAGTTTATTACTGTTTCCAAGACCAATATTTTGGTGAGCAGCAGCCAACAAAGTTACCATGCCAGTGCATTGCTGCTGTACTTGTTTTTTACACTAGATGGCGTGCTTCTGCATTAATTCTTTTGCTTCTGTGATCTGTGTGTGCTTCTCCTATGTACTGTCTCACTGGTTATGTGCTTAGTACAGGCAATTAGGCAATTACTCTGACTTGATTTGATTATAATATCCCTGCGGATGGTACCTCCCAACAAGATGGTCTAATTTCATTTTGTTTACTTCAATATGCTTTCCATCTAATTTACTTATTTTCTTATTATTACTGCAATTGTTTTGCTGACTTAACCTAGTAAACAGCCTTATGTAGTGTTTCAGTCACAATCAATGTGTGTCAAATTATAAATCTTAACCTAGCATATCGAACAATCTCTGGAGATCTTAGTGTTGACCTTTTGCATTTTTCTCTGGGCTGTTTTCTGTGTACTGTTGTCTACGACAATCCTGACCAACTATTTACATTAGGTATGTTAAAAATCAGGTATTGATCAACAACAAAGGAGGGCACACCTGAGATTAAGGTGAAAGAAGTTGAGCACAAACAGCATGTGACATATTTAACAGTAACAGATAAAATATATTACAAAGAGAGACCTTCCTGTTTCTCCTGCCATATTTGCTTCCTACACAACAAAAAATATATAAATTCTAAAAAGAGCAGGATGCAAAGATGTGACTCTGTTAATAACCATAGTTATCAATAGACAATGTGTGGATATAACTCTTAGATTAAAATTACTTTTACACATTTTCTTCCATATAGAAGCAGTTTCCACGTCTTTCTGTGAGGGAGGACTCCCTCTGTTGTTGAACTCCCCCAATATGTTTGAAGGTGACCCATGTTACAGATGTGGATCTTTAAGGAAGTAGCTACTGTCCTTAGTTGTACAGTGATCGACCACTGGGTGTTACTGCTTTCCAATATGGACATACAGTTCCTTCATTTCACAATGATTTAAGATCCTTATTCAAATAGGCCCATAAGAGAGATGCAATTTCTTGATGACCAGATCCTGACCAGCCTTCTCACTACTTAACATTGCTGAATTCCGTTTTGATATCTCACTTTAGATATAAACCTCTGCAGTTTCTCTGCTGTGAGGTTCTGACTGTAGGCTGACTCCCACTCAGCAAGGGAGTGACCCTGGATTGAACTTTCTCCAGTCTCTTTCTGTGATTCTGCTAACTTTTTCCAGTATCTAATTACCGTTTTTCCTATGAAGTTTTTTTTCCCTTTGTGTTCGCCACATTGTATCATGAATTGTGTTATACATCTCTATTGCACATAACTATCATGGTATTAAAAAATCACAACACAGCAGAACAAAAAATCCAAAAAAGTGCAAATCAATAATTTATTACATGAATCGGATGCTTATATTGTGAGCTTTAAATACCACACTGTACCTTCCACAGTGTTTTCTGTCTTAATCTGTTTTGCTGGTCTTCCCTTTAAGCCCATCCTATTCAGTGCTGTAGGCGTGGTGAGTACTGGAAACAAACAGCAGACTCTTTACTTCCTACAAAACGATAGCTGGTGTTTGCCAGCTATCGGACAGGGTTAACTGCTGTCAGTGTGCAACTGGCTTGCGCTTCGCACTGAAGGGATATACTGTACTACGCGTTCTATAACCGAGAAGAAGCATTGTCCATTGTTCGCTGTCCTGCAGAGTTGGTGGTTTGTTAAATGGGGAAGCAGATTGCACCAAAGCGTGTGTGATATTGATAGCACTGCATTCTCCAAGCCAGCATGAAGTAAGCAGGACCAGAGATTGAAGGGGTACAAGTCTCTTGCGCTGAATGCTGTAACTGGAACCAAGCGCAAACTTCAGGCATTCTCATCAGGATGAGTGGAGGAGAAATTATCTGTCAAGGCTGGTTGCGAAAGTCACCACCGGAGAAAAAATTAAGAAGATATGTGAGTAATTAATGCATACGTCTTTGTGTGCCTCTGTAATTAATGCATACTGTATGTTATCCGAATATATGCACGTTAGTATCCTTTATAGAGCTAATGAAATAGTTGTAAAAAGGCTGAAAATGTCAAGTGAGCTTTGATCTCCTACTCGTTAAATAGTTTGAAGATTAATGGGCATGAGCTTTATCGAGAAGAATATGCGACGTTTTAGTGATTAAACGTTTTATTGAGTACATCAAGGTTTTGGAGTTAAGGCGCCGGCAGGTGTTTCTCTATCAGCAGTGCTGGCAAGTTGCGTGTGTTTTGTTGATTCCCTTTCCAGCTTTGTTTGCGCCGCTCGTTCAGGGGCAGCAGAATGAGACATTGTCTCCACTTGTGTTCGTTGCTGTTCCCTGGGTTTGCCCTGATGTTGGTCGGTGGAAACCTCATACCGAAAGTTTGTTTCGGGCTTTTTACTGCCTTGTTCCATTTCTAATCTAACAGTAAAACAATCATAAAAAGTACAACCACCGAAACCCCAGAACCAAGGTACAGCAGCAGCTGAACTCAAGCTAATGGGGTCATGAAGATCGGCAAATTCTATCGAAACTCTTAAGCCCCGGGTTTTACTGTTTTACAAGCTCACTGGGGACTATTGTTGTCCGCATTGCAATAATCTTATTGAAAGCAACCCAACGAACGACATTGCGAACCTTTGTATACACGTATTATTTAACAAGTGTTCTGTATTTTGACAGCAAAAGACGAATCCCGCGATTTACAATTGGTAATATCCCTAATGGAACGAGGGTGCTGGCACTGTGTACAAATCGTCAGCAAAATAATTATTGAATTTTCGCAAGCTACCGGCAATCAATTAGTCGCAAAAACCCCATATGGTTCCTTTTACAACCTTTTATGGTCGTATTTACAGCAAGAAAATACTTGTTGTCTGTCATAGATCAGCTCCCTGTTTCAAAGTTATGTAAATACTGATGTTGTGACAGGGTACAGTTTTAACATTTTATGTTGCTTCCAATTTAAGTCCCCCCCCCTCCCACAAAAAAAATAAATCCGGAGGTCTGCTGTAGGTAAAGGAAAGTGAGCATGATTTAATTGTTTAGGATTGTATTATTTTAAATATCACCATCTGCAGCTTGTTAAAAGCGGTGGTAAATTCTTCATTAGGAGTGGGGGGGATTAAAGATTCTATGTGGTCATTACTCCTTTAATTTGTGCTTCAAAATTGCTCTGGATTTTCATAGCCATTTCCATTGGACTCTTTGGTAATATCCTTTTACACTCATTCCATGATGCAGAAATGGCAAGTACTGTACATTGATACTGGCCAAAAAAAAGACTTTCTTCTTCTATGGGCAGACTGGGCTGTGGTTACATTATAGTCCCCTTTTTATCTCAAATTTTTAAACATGGCTTTGCATCTCACTAATCATTGTCATATTTTAATTTCATTCTAATACTTTAAACATACAGTATATTTTTGAAAGAAGAGACAACATATGCAATATTGGTACAGTCTCTACTCTTCACAGGTGTGTTTTTATAGCTTTTTGTTATGAGCTAGAACAAGTTTGTTGAGGCCACAAAATATTTAATCTGTGATCTAAACTATATTTGAACCCAGACCTCCCAAGCTGAAAGGCTGACATTTTTTTGCTGTGCCATCTGGTTATTTTATTATCCATTTAAGATATTATTGGTGGTTATCGTCTTGAGAAGGACAATATTTCAGTCCAAGTTGTGAGACAGGAGAGGACACTGTAGTTCAGGGCTGCTGTGCCAAGGGTTTTTAGCTTTCCTTACAAAACATCAGGAAATGTGAGAAGCCACAGTGGTAAAATACTGAAAGTCATGAATTCACAGTGTATATAAATACTGCTGACACTTGTTTATCTGTAAATCGTAATTATTGAAAACCCAGTATATCACAGAAGTAACCCATTTTTGCAGTGTCTCCCTTTCAATTTAATGGGAAGCACACTCCTCAAAATCCTGTTGCAAAAAATGTGGAATCAGCAAAAATGATGTCTGCTTTACTTGACAGCCCTGGAAACATCCCATTGTCACTGAATTAAAAAAAAACAATTGTCTTCAGCAGTAGAAGGAAAATGTAATTCTTTTAAAGTGAGTATTGAGTACTGTTGAATATACTGTATGAAAGAAAATATGTATGTAGAAACCTCATGAGGATGTGCACTTTATTGTAAAACACAGCAGTTTAAAACAGCATTACTTTTTGAGGCATTTTGCAGTGGTTAGCATTGGTGCCTCACATTGCAGGGGCCCTGGATTACATTCCTGGAGTGCTATCTGTGTGGAGTTTGCATGTTCTCCCTGTGTTGGTGTGGGTTTCCTCTGGGTGCTCTGGTTTCCTCCCACAGTCCAGAGACATACTGGTGGGATAATTAGCTTCTGGGAAGATTGGCCCTGGTGTGAGTGTGTTCATGTCTCTGTCTGTGTGTGTCCTGTGATGGACTGATGTCCTCTCCAGGGTGTGTCTTGCCTCACACCCATTGCTTGATGGGATAGACTCCAGCTTCCCCTTGACCCTGTATTGGAGGAAATGGTTAGAAAATGGATGGATGGACTTTAATAATCAGTTGGAATTCAGGATAATTCCTCTGTTCTTTTATGTCTTTTCAGTAAGGGAATTATCAAAGACTGAAAGTAACACTTTGGATTCATTAGCAGAAGGCTCATACTGTATGTACTGTTTTTTCTGCATCCTTTTTCAAAAGTAATGATGTTAGATGTGGGAAAAGCAGACATACTGAATAGAACACAAGGCAATCATTCTGTGTATCGTTACACTCACTTTTTTAATTAGTTATCCTTGCACATTGGTAACCTATGTCATTTGACATCCCTGAGAACTTACTAAAGAGTTTAAAGTGATTGCACAATGTTTCATAGTTGTTTCAATTAGACAGCAAAATAATCGTATAGTGCATCAATATGTAATCAGAGATTAGTATTTTGGATGATTTTCACATTTAGGTTATTTTCTATGGTTTTGAATTTGATTGATTGTCACATTTTGTTATTAATTAATGTTATTTAGCTTCTTTTTGCAATGCTGCAAAGTAAGAAAATAGTTGCGTCAGACATTATTAGTCTTGAAAACGTGAGTTGGAAAACTATCCTGTTTTGAAACAGGCTTGTGTCTGACAAAGAGAACTCTGCTATACCTTATGTTGTGAAAGTGCTTTCAAAACGTAATTCTTTATTTATTCATTTAATGATAATGTTTGAATGTATGGAATAGAAAATTGGTTGTGTTAAAATAGTTTCTCTTGAATACCTATAATCTGAAGACTGTAAGGGTCCAGCATGTTTGGCTCAAGGGGTTTAAAACTTGAATTATACTGATTATATAATTATATTGAGTAATACTGTGATATTGTGGACATCATAGCACAAAGATGTTTCAAATTAATAATTAATACATGTTGCATAAATAACAGACAGCTAAGTCTTCAAGGCAACAAATGTTGTAAACAAATGGGTCAAAATAACACAAATATCTCTTAGCAACATCCTTTAAAACATAAACTTATTTGTCTTTACATTACCTGTTTTACTTAGGATTTTGTACAACTGTATCTGTATTTTCAGATACAGATTTAAAAGATGAGATGCCCCAGTGTCTGTCAGATTGACAGGAGGAAAGCTCTTTCATTCTTATCTTTCAAAAAGTCATTGTTACCTCTCTGAATAAGGTACAGTATGCAAGGCTTATTAAGGTCTTGTCAAGGTCAAAGTCTATCTCACTCTTCATTTGAAGTTCTCTTTTAAACTGGTCAAGTTGCTTTTCATTTGCTATACAGCTTTAAAATTTTTTTTGGGTTGGTGTTGTCACATGACTTGGACCATATGTTACTGTACGCTATTATTTGCTTTTAATTTCTAAGGCTGATTTTTTTCTGAAATATTATTTTACAACACTTATTTGAATTATTTTATTGTTTTTTTGTTTATAGAAGTGATTTGTAAGAATTAGTTCATGAACATGTTCCCAGGAAACAGCAGCAGTAACAGTGGTTTGTTTTCTTTCAAAATGAAAATTCCCTTCATGACTCGCAGCTGAAAAAAATATTTCAGTAAAAATATTTAAAAAGTTAACGAAGTGTATAGCCCCTTCCTGGATAATGCAATGGCAGCCAAAGTGCGCCAGCACGCTCCCCTATCAGCTATCAGTGAGGAGGAGAACAGAATGATGAAGCCAAATCATAGATGGATATTATTAGCAAGCCATGATTGGTAAAGGCCAGGGGGAAATTTGGCCAAGATAGTGGGCCTGTACTCTTTTCAATGAATGCCCTGGGATTTTTAAGGATCAGGAACTCAGTTTTTTGTTTCAACTGAAGGACAACGCCTCTTTTACAGTTTAGTGTCACCATCACTATACTGGGACATTAGAACCCACTCAGACCACCAGATGAGCCCTCCCTACTGGTCCCAGTAACACCACTTCCACCAGCAACCTCAGCTTTCCCAGGAGTCTCCCATCCAGGTGCTGGCCAGGCTCTCACTTGCTGAGCTTCAGTGGGCTGCCAGAGTGAGTTACAAGGTTATGTAGCTGCTGGCAATGCCTGCAAGAAATTTCTACGTTGTCTTGATCAAGATATTAAAGACTGAGATTTAAAAAAGTACACAATACCTAAGGGAACATTTTGTTAGGTCAATAAGGAATTATTTTCTATAATTCAATGTGAAATGTATTCCTCTAGAAGTGAACATTCTGGAAGTGTATCGATTGGTTTGATGATATGTATAAATAGAAATATTGCTTGCAACGCTCAATTCTTTTAGTTGAAAAATGTTGGCATTCTGTTGTCTGACATTGTGGGATATTCTTAAGTATAGCATCACCCCTGTTGCCCACACATGAATTGCTCCTTTGTGCAAAACACATGGTGGTGTGGATCAAAAATTCTGCATCATGCTGTAGTGCACTTTGTCTGCCACGGATAGGTTTTTTTTTCTGCTCCACTGATCTGTTGAACACACTGAAGATGCTCAATTTGAAGTCACTTCTCAGACTTGAAATTAGCTACTGGACTTGTTCATGCTCACTGTTTCCTTTTAAACCTAGGTTTTTGTTTTGAAATTTGAAGGGGTGTTGCAAGCTTTTACCACCAATCAGCTGCCACTTGGATTGGACCTGATCCAGGTCTTTTTGTTATTGTTCTTTTTTTTTTTGATAAGAGTAGCAAATGTCTGAGAAGTGATGTCACAAGAGCACTCTCTTTGCATTCTTTTTTAGCCTACTGCCTATCACAAAGTAGTGATAAGATCGCATCATTTGTTTACTGGTCACAGAAGCGTTTGCATAATAAGGGAACTTTAATTTTGTGATTGGTGACATTAAGCTCCAGTTGCTGTCTCGTCACAGGAACATCTCATATAAAAACATTCTTTTCAGCACTTCTAGCTTTTCATGTACAGTACTTGCTTTTCTATACTTGAAATGCTCAAAGGGGGAAAACAATTACTGCATAACAAAGAGTATGTGGAAATATTAAAGGTCATCACTGCTTTTAGACTTCTTGTTTGGAACACCCATTTCTTCACTTTAACAGTGAGATGCAAATCACATGCAAAGGCAGATGCGCACAGTAATAGCTGTTGGAATTTGGAGTTGTGCAACAGCTTTGGGAAGAAGGAAATCAATTAAATTAAATTTAGGGCAATTCACATTTCAGTCTGCTGAACCTGTGCTGTCAGCTTATCCAGAGTTTCATATGGTGTGTGTGGGATTTTATCTTATTAGACTGTGAACTGCTAAAATAAAATGATTATGTCTAAATAAACTTTATTGTTTATAGAGAATCATCCCTTTGTTTTTCCCTTTCACTGAGCTCCTGCTTATTGGATGTTTTTTTTTTTGCTCTTTGAGTTTGTTATGATGAGAAAATGACTTCCAGTTTCTCAGGGATATAAGGATATATCAAAGAAATTGACACCTCTATCCGCTGTTGAAATCTTGCACAATCACTGTGCAAGATCCTGTAGCATATAGAGTATACAGGATCCTGGGTTCCTGTTCAAGTTTTTACTGCGGTTTGCCATCACTGTATCTTCCTTCTAGCATAGCCTTTGGAGTGTGACCCATATCCAGGTCTTACTGGAAAAAATGCCATTTTTATACAGCGATAAAGGAAATAAATTGTTTTGGGGTTTTTATGAACCTAAATTATCTGATATGTGCTAAGCCCTTTACATCATAATTTGAAGATTTGCTAAACATACTTTAAAAGTAATTACCATCTCTTAAAAAAACTTTATGCCTAGGTGTTGTGCTAGGTTTGGGGAGGTTACCTAAGTGCGTTCCCAGGACTTAGCAGACTGTGTCATTTGTTTGGCAAAAATAAGTGAATCATTTGTTTTGAAGTTGGCTCTTTTTGGTCTTCATATCCCAAATCAAAGGGCTGTCTGTATCTTGAGATTTAGAGATTGCTGAGGCAGAAAAAAAGAGTTGTGCAAGCGGGAGCAGTCAGGCCGTCTGTGTCAAACACTTTCCTGCATAGCTGGGGGAGGACAGACAACTGACTGAGGCACTGCATGTCTATTTTTATAACAGAACTTCATTTAATTAAGTTTAATAATTACGAGCATGCTGATATGATTAGTATTGTATTATAAAGCCCTTACTCCTTACAGTTTTTTAAAAGGCTGAGTTTGGAAAACAAATGATAAATTTTAATTTGAATTATTGGTATTTGATATTAATTACTTACTTAATTGAAAGTCGTGTGTGCTTTTAAAATGTTTGTGAGAAATAGTTTAAGTTTGTAAGAAACTCGTTTAAAGAAGGAACTGATGTTTTTGCTGGCCAACCCTCTTTACTCGGGTCCTAAAGCAAGATTTCACTTTCCACTCTGCATACATTTCTGTACTTAAAACAAAATAAAGTGTGAAATCTATTCTGCAGTAATTTCCCTCTGACTGAAAAGTACTCTACTCTTGTATGTATCTTATTTTTTTCTAGAGGGGAGAAATACCCTGAGAGAAAACTGAATTAGTAACCACTTTACCAAAACCAGTGGAATGTCATGTCCATATGCCTATCTTTCCTAATGTGATATCATTTCCAAAATATTTGTTTGTGTAAACTAACGTAGCATTCCAGATGGATCGTGTCTGTACAGAGAGATAGCTGCCCATCGTTATCCTGGTGTGGGTCTGGTTGTTCTGTTTGCTCTGTGTCCTGTGAGTAAGTGATGTCCCAGTCATCTGAGACCACAGCTAATGTCTGTGACATGCATACAGCAGCAGTAGTGCTAATGCCATTGGCTGGGCCCTCTGCTGTTTTCGGAGGGTCTCGGGAAAGGCTGTGCCCTGGGAGGTCAAAGGCAGTTGAATGCACCTCCCAGTTCCTGCTCCAACAGACACTAGGCACACAAACACCAACCTTTTCCTTGTGGTTTTGTTTTGAAAAATGTAGACTTTTGCTTTTCTTTAGAACTGATGAGCGGCATGTTTTATGATGAAATAGGGCAGCAGAGTTGCCAGACAATTCCTTTATGCTTTTAAACAGCTGTTTATACAATAATACTGTACTGTATACAGTATGTATTTTGTTAGTTTTTGTCTATTCATATAAAGTGTTATATTGATAATGGAAAAGAAAGAACACCAGAATAACATATTATTATAAAGTAAATGTGAGGACAAAGCAAACAGTCTCAAATTGTGTGGCATTTTGAAGATACAAACAGCATTTGATCATCAGCCAGGTGCCAGTTGACCCAAGACTGGTAATTCACTTAGAACTGAGTTAAAAATCCACAGTCCTGATATTTTACATTTGCATTGCAAAATATGTAATTTGTATCTAAAAATACAAAATATTTCATTTGTAATGTATGAGGTTCTATATATTCATTTTCTTTAACCTAACTTTCCTTTTCTTTTGTATATTGTATTTATTATATGAATATATTTGCTTTCCCATATGATAATTCATACACTGTATATTTACTGTACATTAATTTTATTTTTTAATCTCAGCAGGAGGATGAAGAGTACAATATGTTACATATGTGTATATTTTGCTTGTATCACCTTGTTGTTTTCCATTTTACTTATAATATCTTCCCTCCTGGTAGATGTTGTGGTACCTGTTTTTATAGTCTGCTGGGCATATTCCGTGCCTCACAAAGACTCTCAGTCCAGATCAATTCAATGGTTGTTATGGTGACCAATTTGTCGTCCTGAAAGTGACAAGTCATGAAATTCAAACATGTCTTTTGGCATTTTTTTAAAGAATTCTAGATTTACTGTTCTTTCAGTAATTTTCTAAACAGAAAAGCTAATTTACCAATAACAGGAAGGTCATATCTTGTTCTACACTCAGTTGAAGATAGAAAATTACCTGGAAATATAAAACACTGTTGCTTTAATTTCTTTAATTGTAAATTTTGTTTTTATAAAATTATTATAACAGTCTGAGATACATTTTTGCATTCTAGCACTATGCCAACATCACATTTTTTACCATAATATTTCAGCATAAGAATCTGTTTACATATATACTTCCTGCAGGAGATGACAGAAGTCCAGTGTGGGTGGAATGTCCAACACACGTTAAATTATAGATAAAGTTCTCTTCCTTTTTGGCTTCTCAGGAATTTCAGGCTGAAGTGTTCTCCTAAATCAATAGCAAGTTAAACTCCAGTCATATTTAGACCACTATCCACTATTATTGTAATTCCAAATATTCAGAGGTTGTAATATGACTTAACACTTTACAGAAAATACCAGAAAATGGATACCAAGCCTACATTTTGTACTTTTCTAGACTGATCGGAAGCATTAACTTGTAGCAGCCTTATCCTAGAATAGCACCCAATAAGTGTGAGTACAAAGGCTTATTTTGTTTTGGTGCCAGGCTCCAGAAAACCTGGGACTGTATTTAATCAGCATGTGCTTCATGCATGAGAATAGTATTCAAATCTCAAATGCAGGTTAAATGCAGCCAACTATTAATGTACAAATTTTAATATTTCAACAGAGACGTGCTTAAGGGCTTTTTTCTTCTTTAAAGTCAGCAGTTTGTTTTCTACTTAACCATTTCATAGTATAAAGTTAAAAAAGATCATGCAAAAGAATTGGGGGGCACAATCAGGGATAGTTCAGCCACCTGTTTTAGGTCAGTGTGTTGAGGTAACACTGAAATTTGACACCATTATGAAAATATGTTACATTCGTAACGTAGTTACTTTCATACAGTAACTTTCATAGCTGGTGACTCTTGTCCTTACCTTATTGTGATATTTAATTTCATGGTATTTGCCATCTCTTTCACGTGCTAGTGGTAAACATTACCTTACTGTACTTAAAAAGTCGAAAGGTTGTACAACGAAGAGTCACTCTTTTTGAGAGAGAGAAAAATAAACCATTTCACTTTGATGTTCCACCACTGTAATATGCCTATACTACTACAAAAATACATATAAAACCTCACTACTGGAGAGATTATGGATCACCTCGAGTCATCAATTTCTAAGCACTTGGAACATTTTGTTTTGACCACTGAGAGCATGTGAGAGTCAAGAGATCATTTAAAATGGAAGTACCAATACCCTGTAGCTCTCAAGGACCACAGTTAGCAAGTCCTGTTTTACCGGAATCAACTAATTTACTACATTGATTAAAAATAAATGTGATAAAATAACGAAAGTTCGGGAAGGATGACAACAACCAAGTTCAGTCAGACTCAGCTGTCAGGAGCTCGCAATCACTGCTGACGTAATTTCATCACCTAACACCATTATAAATATTAAACACCATCCCCTTCTCTCCCACACAGTTCCTCTTTTTGCATCCCAATTCCACCCCTTGGGCATACCTCACTCTGCATGGGGGTCCTAGTCTCCTCATCCTATGGCCAGGAGGTTAGCTCTCAGCCAAGCGGGTTAAGCCACATTTTGATTTAACACTCTATAATACTGTACTTTGAGTACACTTAACTCTTGGGTGGTGTTATTATTCGTGAAATTAATCAATAGCAAAATTGAACTCCTGTGCATTCAAAGTCTTTTTAAATTGGTAAATTTAGGGTGGCCTACAGCATAAGACCTGCTTGAATGTACAGTGCCTTGCGAAAGTATTCGGCCCCCTTGAACTTTTCAACCTTTTGCCACATTTCAGGCTTCAAACATAAAGATTTAAATTTTTTATTTTATGTGAAGAATCACCAACAAGTGGGACACAATTGTGAAGTGGAACGAAATCTATTGGATTTTTGAAACTTTTTTAACTAATAAAAAAATGAAAAGTGGGGCGTGCAAAATTATTCGGCCCCTTTACTTTCAGTGCAGCAAACTCACTCCAGAAGTTCAGCGAGGATCTCTGAATGATCCAATGTTGTCCTAAATGACTGATGGTGATAAATAGAATCCACCTGTGTGTAATCAAGTCTCTGTATAAATGCACCTACTCTGTGATAGTCTCAAGGTTCTGTTGAAAGCGCAGAGAGCATCATGAAGACCAAGGAACACACCAGGCAGGTCCGTAATACTGTTGTGGAGAAGTTTAAAGCCGGATTTGGATACAAAAAGATTTCCCAAGCTTCAAACATCCCAAGGAGCACTGTGCAAGCGATCATCTTGAAATGGAAGGAGTATCAGACCACTGCAAATCTACCAAGACCTGGCCGTCCCTCTAAACTTTCAGCTCAGACAAGGAGAAGACTGATCAGAGATGCAGCCAAGAGGCCCATGATCACTCTGGATGAACTGCAGAGAACTACAGCTGAGGTGGGAGAGTCTGTCCATAGGACAACAATCAGTCTTACACTGCACAAATCTGGCCTTTATGGAAGAGTGGCAAGAAGAAAGCCATTTCTCAAAGATATCCATAAAAAGTCTCGTCTAAAGTTTGCCACAAGCCACCTGGGAGACACCCCAAACATGTGGAAGAAGGTGCTCTGGTCAGATGAAACCAAAATCGAACTTTTTGGCCACAATGCAAAACGATATGTTTGGCGTAAAAGCAACACAGCTCATCACCCTCAACACACCATCCGCACTGTCAAACATGGTGGTGGCAGCATCATGGTTTGGGCCTGCTTTTCTTCAGCAGGGACAGGGAAGATGGTTAAAATTGAGGGGAAGATGGATGCAGCCAAATACAGGACCATTCTGGATGAAAACCTGTTGGAGTCTGCAAAAGACCTGAAACTGGGACGGAGATTTATCTTCCAACAAGACAATGATCCCAAACATACAGCAAAATCTACAAAGGAATGGTTCACAAATAAACGTATCCAGGTGTTTGAATGGCCAAGTCAAAGTCCAGACCTGAATCCAATCGAGAATCTGTGGAAAGAGCTGAAAACTGCTGTTCACAAACGCTCTCCATCCAACTTCACTGAGCTCGAGCTGTTTTGCAAGGAAGAATGGGCAAGAATTTCAGTCTCTCGATGTGCAAAACTGATAGAGACATACCCCAAGCGACTTGCAGCTGTAATCGCAGCAAAAGGTGGCTCTACAAAGTATTAACGCAAGGGGGCCGAATAATTTTGCACGCCCCACTTTTCATTTTTTTATTAGTTAAAAAAGTTTCAAAAATCCAATAGATTTTGTTCCACTTCACAATTGTGTCCCTCTTGTTGGTGATTCTTCACATAAAATAAAAAATTTATATCTTTATGTTTGAAGCCTGAAATGTGGCAAAAGGTTGAAAAGTTCAAGGGGGCCGAATACTTTCGCAAGGCACTGTAGCTCTGCAGGACCAGAACTGACCACACCTGGTATATATTATTCAACTGATTTTCTAGGAGGCAGCAGGAGTGATGAATTTGGTTGAGGCATCTTAGTTTTCCTTAAAAAGAAATGTATTTCGAGATCTCAAGGAAAATTTTAATTTATTATTGTGCGTTTCACCGTTTGTGTAAAAATCCTGTCCTGTTAATTTTCTTTTTCGGACTTTGTGAAGTCCATGTTTTTGATGTAGAAATATGCAAGTAAATTTCCAAAATTCCTTTTAAAAGTCGTCACGCGATTTTTGGAGAACATGGTTCATACTTGTAAGTTGTTCCCACTCCATCTATTCTGTGTACAGGATATTGTATACGTGTTAAACAGACATGTGCAGAACAGATTCTTATATATAAATGACACCTTTTCTGTGAGAGACTTGTAAAGACTATTATTGCTCCACAATGTCAAAAAGGTAACAAAACATAGAGGATCAAATAAGGACAATGAGATGTAAATAAGGCTAATTTGACTGGAAGAGAGAGGAGAGATGAGATGGGGATTTATAACTTAGTACTGTATATATTATTATGCTGTGGTTGGGATATAATCATATAATCATGTGGACATTATTTCTAATAAATTGTAAAATTGTTTTCTGATGCCTTCATATACAGCACGTCTTCCACAAAATAATCTAAATCAATTACATGTATGATTATTTCTGAATCTATTACTTTTAAATGACAAAAGAATTATGAGTCCACATTTCATACACAATTTTTTAGTAGGGAACGTAATGTGATAAGTTTTTAGTGTAGTGCCCTTTGTGCTGCTTCTCAAGTAATTGGCCTGTCACAGACTTTGCACATATCATATTGCCTATTTTAGAAACTAATTTATTGCAGAATGACATTAATTTGGACATTAAGCATGTATCACTGAGTTAACAAATTTGTTAAGTATGCTAGCTGGTTAGTAGCAGAATAGAAGGCACAAATGTAATATAAAAAGTATGAGAAGCATTTAACAATTAGAGAAGCTTATAATGTGGAAAAGATCATGCTTTTAAAAAACAAAATCTATATAAAAAGCAGACAGCATAACAAGATATTTCATTATTGCATTTACTACAGGAAAGAAAAAAGAATAGGTCATTTCAGTGCAGTTTCAGTGATTGAATCATGATCTTAAAATACACACTCTTTTTTCTTGTGGTCCAACCCTGATTTGCACTGAATAATAACCTGCATTATGGCTATGTCACAGGCTATGAGAGGTCTCTTTAAACGAAGGCAGAATAAACCAGAGAATTAAGGTCTTGGCTAGGACAATGCCGATTATGTGAATATCTTAGAGAACATAGCCTTCCTTCAGATTATAGTTGCTGTTCCCATAAGTGCACTGTGCTGGGTACATTTATTTACAAGTGTGCCCATTGTCAAAAGACCCATAGAAATGTTGCAATAAGCCATAGTCCTTCTCTAAAACTAAGTCCGTGCTCGAACTCTTTGCTTTGTTATTTATCTGGTTTAAAAACCAGTCCAGAAAGCACATGTGACTTTTCAAAAGTCTGCCAATTTTGTACTTTTGAAAATTGAAGCTCGTTATCAATAACATCTTTAGGTTCTTGAATCTTGTGCTCGTAAATACGAATGTAACATTTCTCCCACAGAAAGTTATTACAATGGTAGTTTTTGCCATTTTTTCACTCAGTGTGGAATTCTTTGATATCATGTGCAGTAAACCAGATTTTTTGACAAATGATATGAAAGATTTTCAGAACCAATCTTTTCCTGTTTTATTTTACTTAATCGTTTTCCTTAACTCAGACATTTGACTTAATCTGTTTCTCATCTAGCTGTAGATATCCCTAGAAATGACTTTTTGAACTGAACAGCTATGAAGGGCAGAAACATACTCTTTACTAGCTCCTTAGCTTGTCTCTGGGAATTTTGATATTTTTTCACTAACTTGAGATGTAAAATAAAAGTTACAGGTACAAATAGTCAGGTGATTTCGAATGGCTGTCTTGTCCATCGTGTTTAAAGTGTCACAACACCCATGAAAAAAGCGTTTTAAAAACTCTGATGTGGGCAGACTTTCTTTTAATCGATGTGATCTGAGAGGTGTAAAATAAAGTACTGGATCACCAATGGATTATGTTGAAAACAGACACAGAATTTCTTTAAGGAAATGCAAAAAGGAAGAAAGCAAACACAGAGCTTTTAAATTCTCCTTATTATACTCCTGTTTACACATACAGTACGTAACAGCATTTGGCTCACGTGACTTCACATTTCCCACAAAAAGGTGAACACTTCAATTCTAATTAATTTGTTTAGCAAAACTGCTCTACTACTCTAATTTAGTTAAACCACTTTTCTGAGAGTGTTCAGATTCCTAAAAACTCTGGTGTCTGGCTGAAGACTCAACTTAATCAACTATCTGTTCACTTATCACAGTTTTTACTGAAGATGTGACTGGCTTGGTTTTTATGTTTGTTTTTTTAAAGCCCTTCAGTATCTTATTCCACCTGCAGTGGGAAATGACTTGGGTGAGTGTTTAAAGCATATGTCTGTTAGAAGGAGTGAGTGTGAAAAAGAGAGAGAGGGCGGGAGATTGAAAGCAGACAGCAAATAGTAAACAGAAGGATTAGCGAATACAGCAACTGAAGCCAGAGAAAACACACCCACATCCCTACCTCCACACTGCTACTCCAGGCCAAACAGAATACTGTGTGCAATAATGTGTCTGGGAGTTTCCCAACTGAATTATTGGCTGAACAAATAGCACACTACAACAAATAGCACAGAACAGATGACAGTTTTTTTTTCACATCAGAATCATTCCTCTTGGTAGACAAGCTAGTATGGTCTAATGCTAGGGTCATTTCACAATAAACGGCCACAGTCTTTATCTGCCTATAGACATATGTATATACACAGGAAAATTAAAAGGAACATTTGACACATTTGGGTGTCTGCTGGAAGAAACCACACCATTTTTTTCCCTTTCTTTTGCAATTGTTTTAAGAATGTGGTGTGGGCAACACACAATGGGATTTTGAAATATCCTTCTGAGATAGGGTTTCTTTATGTTGCTGGAGGAGTTTATATTTAAAGTGATATGTTTTTTACTATACTTACTGGAATTAAAGTAAGTATTGTCATTCTACACTTGATCTACAAATGTATATATGCTGTGTCAGTACTTGCCTGACTGAAAAGTTTGTTGCAACATCATTGAGGAAACAGTGGTCAGATGGTGAGGTGATGATAAATCAGACAGTAGTCAGGATGATATAAACTGGTTCACAAGCACAGCACTTTCCAGTGGATATTTTTATCTATTTCTTGTGAAAGAGTTGTGTTTTGACAATGCTGTCATGCAGAGATGTTACTTAGGTTCACATGACATGGAAGGTATTGGAATTATACTCCTTTTATGGCTTTATTCTCAGCTACATTAGGTTTGACAGCTCCATTGTAACAACAATCATTCTGTTTTTCATAAACCCTACGTGTAATACGTTATAAAAGATTAATTGTCATAGTGTTGCTGTTTTTGTCCACAACTCCCCTAATATGTTACAAATTTAAAAGCATTTGATTTCAGCATATAAAGAGATGATTCAGAGGCATATAAGATCACTTTATTGGCCATATACAGTTTCTTGTATTAGGAATTTGTCTTGTCATATACCCCAACTTGCTCTCCATGAGACACACAGACAAGGAGAGAAGCTGGGGGTCAGAGGACAGGGTCAGCCATTTATACAGTGCCCCTGGAGCAGTTGGGGTTAAGGGGCTTGCTCAGGGGCCCAACGGAGTAGGATTCCTCTGCCAGCCACGGGATTTGAACCAGCAACCTTCTAGCCACAGGCACAGATCCTTAGGCACAGAGCCACTGCACCACCATTTGTGGAGGTGTATTAGAAGACTGCTGTTTTGTTTAATGTTTTGAAGAATTTACCATCTTGAAATTATTTAGCCATCGTGTACACTGGTGGCCAGGTGGAGGATGTGGCACAGGCTGTGTTCCTCTCCATGTTCAACCATTCCTACCCTTTGCTGTAGGAATGGTTTGTCTGGTAGGTCATTTCAGACCTGCAGTACTCTTTCACCCTTAATCGCATTCAGTTTGAATGTTCACTCTGAAATTTGTTGTTGAATCTGAAAGCCAGTTTTTACCATTCAGGCTTATTAAACTTGCCTTGCTTTGTCTTGTGTTAAGTGTTTAGGTGTGTGATCTACGCTCCCTTAAGAGAATTTGCGATGATAAATTTGTGGTTCCATGTTTTCTCCATGCTTAAACATCATTTTCTTTGCCATGGTTCCCACTATTTGTACTAAGCTTTATAAGCTTTACCGCACCTCCCTCTGTTTAAATGTCATGAACATTATTAAGATTGTTCAAGTGTTCACTAATATAAGGTTTTATCTAGACATTTATTTTAACTTCCTGGTCACTACTACATACAGTATATAGCTTCTAGTGGTCAAACTTTGAATGGAATTGTTTGGAAAAATGAATGTCTGTATATTCCAGATAAATTTATGACCCTTTAGAAATATACATATCTGAGAGCATTCAATTAAAAAAGTAAACTCTACGAACACTGCTCTCTACCTGTTTTCCAAAGTAATCAAGGAATAAATCTGTTTTTACCATAGAAACCTTGATGGATTGGGATGAACAGGTATTGCATCCCAGAGGTCCATGAAGACCTGAGGTGTCTTTGCTAAATGGGTTTGAAAACCTGCAACAAGCTGCCTTCTGGACACTGCAAGTACTTAAGAGGATGTGGCAAAAAGTGTTTTGAGTCAATTGATGGTTTGGCTAACCACTGTGTGCTCCACACTGTATGCACAGGCTGAACAGACCCACTGTACATACCAGAGACCATGCATGTTTATGTGTGTTTCGTCTGGCTAAAAAGATGCAGCACCCTTTCGGTTTTGACTTTTTTAAGACTAAGTTCTAAATGCCTATCTGTTTTCTGAAAATAGGTTTTACAGCTCCTAATATTTATGAAGTAATTGCCTAATAACAAAACCTGATTTTACACCCTATGTTGCACAAATTGGTGTTTTCGACTAATCCAGGTTAGCAGAGGATGGTTGCTCTGGAGAATTTTTACACCTACAGTAGTTATCTACTGTTTTTTTATGAAAAGAATGTACTCAAATATCATAAATGTAAAGGAACAAGTAATAGGTTTATTCCATGCTGGAAAAAAAAAGAAGAAAGAAAACATAACGTTTCGGCCGTGGAGCCTTCTTCAGGTGTGGATGCATGCTGATGCAGCTACTCACCTGAACTATTATAAATGTAGCTAGGTACCTCATTAACTTTTGTTTGTTTGCTTAAACAAGTCTTAATGTCTTAACGGACCGATTTCTTTCTGTCAGTGCTTTTTAAATCACTTAATTATTTGAGAAATATGCTCTCTCTTATTTATCTATGGTAAAAAATATACTGCACTGCTTTATACAATATGCTCACCTTTAAGATATTTGTCTCTTCTTTTGACAAGATTCTGATATGCTGTCCAAAAGTTCTCTTGTAACTGAATGCTTGGGCTACAGTATACTGCATAAAGATGCACTGTCTCAAAAAAAAAACCATTTGCATCAGAGATGACAAATACAGAAGCATCCTTGCTCAAATGGCCTCCTATCAACTTTTTTTCATCATGTCATATATGGGGACTTAAGCATGTAATAAAACATGCACAAGCTGATTTCACCTCAGTGATTGATTCATTTTAATAAAGGGAAGATCACTTGGGTCAGCTGCTTTTCTCCCCTTTAAATTCACCAGGGAATTGTTAAACGCAATTAGCCAATTGGGTTTGGAGGTGACCTACTATTACAGAGGAATATTTTTTATGAGAAAGCCGCAGTCAGAATTGTTCTTTTGTTTTGACAGCTGAGGGCTCCCCTACAGATCATGTCACAGTGTGTGCGAAAGGCAGGCTTCAGTTCATCGATGACTTTATGCTTTGATTTTCTTTTTTGTCAGGGCAGATTAAAGCTGGGGAAAAAAAAGATACTACTTGTCATGGTTAAAGAATTTCGAAAGACGGAGGATAAAAATATTCAGATTTATTTTACATTATTATTTTTACCGGTTCAGAAATGAAGTTAATTCACAGGCTCATAGAGTAGATGTAGGACTATGCATTCTCAAACCGACACACCATGCAAAAAACTAAAAAATAAATTGAGTTTACAGAAAGACCAGTAATGGGAGTTCCTTGGCTCATGCGCTGTTGAGCAGGAATGTAAACAAACAGAGTTGCTCGCAGCACATTTTTCATGTGCCGACCTGGAGCGGTTATTATTTGCATATTCCGTGGGTAGAATTTTGTGCCTTGAAAACCTGGTAATTGAGACACTGTGACTTTCTTTAATGGTGCTGGGAACCCTGCTGTCTGTAAGGGTCATGTATGAACTCCCAATATGAGCACAGTTTCTTTTGTTAAGCAAACATCTTTTATTAGTACGCTAGCACAGTGATGTGCAGCTACAGTACACATAACTAGTAAAAGCTAGTTTGGTCTTGGAAGTGTGGGTGGAATGTCCAACACACGTTAAATTATAGATAAAGTTCTCTTCCTTTTTGGCTTCTCAGGAATTTCAGGCTGAAGTGTTCTCCTAAATCAATAGCAAGTTAAACTCCAGTCATATTTAGACCACTATCCACTATTATTGTAATTCCAAATATTCAGAGGTTGTAATATGACTTAACACTTTACAGAAAATACCAGAAAATGGATACCAAGCCTACATTTTGTACTTTTCTAGACTGATCGGAAGCATTAACTTGTAGCAGCCTTATCCTAGAATAGCACCCAATAAGTGTGAGTACAAAGGCTTATTTTGTTTTGGTGCCAGGCTCCAGAAAACCTGGGACTGTATTTAATCAGCATGTGCTTCATGCATGAGAATAGTATTCAAATCTCAAATGCAGGTTAAATGCAGCCAACTATTAATGTACAAATTTTAATATTTCAACAGAGACGTGCTTAAGGGCTTTTTTCTTCTTTAAAGTCAGCAGTTTGTTTTCTACTTAACCATTTCATAGTATAAAGTTAAAAAAGATCATGAAAAAGAATTGGGGGGCACAATCAGGGATAGTTCAGCCACCTGTTTTAGGTCAGTGTGTTGAGGTAACACTGAAATTTGACACCATTATGAAAATATGTTACATTCGTAACGTAGTTACTTTCATACAGTAACTTTCATAGCTGGTGACTCTTGTCCTTACCTTATTGTGATATTTAATTTAATGGTATTTGCCATCTCTTTCACGTGCTAGTGGTAAACATTACCTTACTGTACTTAAAAAGTCGAAAGGTTGTACAACGAAGAGTCACTCTTTTTGAGAGAGAGAAAAATAAACCATTTCACTTTGATGTTCCACCACTGTAATATGCCTATACTACTACAAAAATACATATAAAACCTCACTACTGGAGAGATTATGGATCACCTCGAGTCATCAATTTCTAAGCACTTGGAACATTTTGTTTTGACCACTGAGAGCATGTGAGAGTCAAGAGATCATTTAAAATGGAAGTACCAATACCCTGTAGCTCTCAAGGACCACAGTTAGCAAGTCCTGTTTTACCGGAATCAACTAATTTACTACATTGATTAAAAATAAATGTGATAAAATAACGAAAGTTCGGGAAGGATGACAACAACCAAGTTCAGTCAGACTCAGCTGTCAGGAGCTCGCAATCACTGCTGACGTAATTTCATCACCTAACACCATTATAAATATTAAACACCATCCCCTTCTCTCCCACACAGTTCCTCTTTTTGCATCCCAATTCCACCCCTTGGGCATACCTCACTCTGCATGGGGGTCCTAGTCTCCTCATCCTATGGCCAGGAGGTTAGCTCTCAGCCAAGCGGGTTAAGCCACATTTTGATTTAACACTCTATAATACTGTACTTTGAGTACACTTAACTCTTGGGTGGTGTTATTATTCGTGAAATTAATCAATAGCAAAATTGAACTCCTGTGCATTCAAAGTCTTTTTAAATTGGTAAATTTAGGGTGGCCTACAGCATAAGACCTGCTTGAATGTAGCTCTGCAGGACCAGAACTGACCACACCTGGTATATATTATTCAACTGATTTTCTAGGAGGCAGCAGGAGTGATGAATTTGGTTGAGGCATCTTAGTTTTCCTTAAAAAGAAATGTATTTCGAGATCTCAAGGAAAATTTTAATTTATTATTGTGCGTTTCACCGTTTGTGTAAAAATCCTGTCCTGTTAATTTTCTTTTTCGGACTTTGTGAAGTCCATGTTTTTGATGTAGAAATATGCAAGTAAATTTCCAAAATTCCTTTTAAAAGTCGTCACGCGATTTTTGGAGAACATGGTTCATACTTGTAAGTTGTTCCCACTCCATCTATTCTGTGTACAGGATATTGTATACGTGTTAAACAGACATGTGCAGAACAGATTCTTATATATAAATGACACCTTTTCTGTGAGAGACTTGTAAAGACTATTATTGCTCCACAATGTCAAAAAGGTAACAAAACATAGAGGATCAAATAAGGACAATGAGATGTAAATAAGGCTAATTTGACTGGAAGAGAGAGGAGAGATGAGATGGGGATTTATAACTTAGTACTGTATATATTATTATGCTGTGGTTGGGATATAATCATATAATCATGTGGACATTATTTCTAATAAATTGTAAAATTGTTTTCTGATGCCTTCATATACAGCACGTCTTCCACAAAATAATCTAAATCAATTACATGTATGATTATTTCTGAATCTATTACTTTTAAATGACAAAAGAATTATGAGTCCACATTTCATACACAATTTTTTAGTAGGGAACGTAATGTGATAAGTTTTTAGTGTAGTGCCCTTTGTGCTGCTTCTCAAGTAATTGGCCTGTCACAGACTTTGCACATATCATATTGCCTATTTTAGAAACTAATTTATTGCAGAATGACATTAATTTGGACATTAAGCATGTATCACTGAGTTAACAAATTTGTTAAGTATGCTAGCTGGTTAGTAGCAGAATAGAAGGCACAAATGTAATATAAAAAGTATGAGAAGCATTTAACAATTAGAGAAGCTTATAATGTGGAAAAGATCATGCTTTTAAAAAACAAAATCTATATAAAAAGCAGACAGCATAACAAGATATTTCATTATTGCATTTACTACAGGAAAGAAAAAAGAATAGGTCATTTCAGTGCAGTTTTAGTGATTGAATCATGATCTTAAAATACACACTCTTTTTTCTTGTGGTCCAACCCTGATTTGCACTGAATAATAACCTGCATTATGGCTATGTCACAGGCTATGAGAGGTCTCTTTAAACGAAGGCAGAATAAACCAGAGAATTAAGGTCTTGGCTAGGACAATGCCGATTATGTGAATATCTTAGAGAACATAGCCTTCCTTCAGATTATAGTTGCTGTTCCCATAAGTGCACTGTGCTGGGTACATTTATTTACAAGTGTGCCCATTGTCAAAAGACCCATAGAAATGTTGCAATAAGCCATAGTCCTTCTCTAAAACTAAGTCCGTGCTCGAACTCTTTGCTTTGTTATTTATCTGGTTTAAAAACCAGTCCAGAAAGCACATGTGACTTTTCAAAAGTCTGCCAATTTTGTACTTTTGAAAATTGAAGCTCGTTATCAATAACATCTTTAGGTTCTTGAATCTTGTGCTCGTAAATACGAATGTAACATTTCTCCCACAGAAAGTTATTACAATGGTAGTTTTTGCCATTTTTTCACTCAGTGTGGAATTCTTTGATATCATGTGCAGTAAACCAGATTTTTTGACAAATGATATGAAAGATTTTCAGAACCAATCTTTTCCTGTTTTATTTTACTTAATCGTTTTCCTTAACTCAGACATTTGACTTAATCTGTTTCTCATCTAGCTGTAGATATCCCTAGAAATGACTTTTTGAACTGAACAGCTATGAAGGGCAGAAACATACTCTTTACTAGCTCCTTAGCTTGTCTCTGGGAATTTTGATATTTTTTCACTAACTTGAGATGTAAAATAAAAGTTACAGGTACAAATAGTCAGGTGATTTCGAATGGCTGTCTTGTCCATCGTGTTTAAAGTGTCACAACACCCATGAAAAAAGCGTTTTAAAAACTCTGATGTGGGCAGACTTTCTTTTAATCGATGTGATCTGAGAGGTGTAAAATAAAGCACTGGATCACCAATGGATTATGTTGAAAACAGACACAGAATTTCTTTAAGGAAATGCAAAAAGGAAGAAAGCAAACACAGAGCTTTTAAATTCTCCTTATTATACTCCTGTTTACACATACAGTACGTAACAGCATTTGGCTCACGTGACTTCACATTTCCCACAAAAAGGTGAACACTTCAATTCTAATTAATTTGTTTAGCAAAACTGCTCTACTACTCTAATTTAGTTAAACCACTTTTCTGAGAGTGTTCAGATTCCTAAAAACTCTGGTGTCTGGCTGAAGACTCAACTTAATCAACTATCTGTTCACTAATCACAGTTTTCACTGAAGATGTGACTGGCTTGGTTTTTATGTTTGTTTTTTTAAAGCCCTTCAGTATCTTATTCCACCTGCAGTGGGAAATGACTTGGGTGAGTGTTTAAAGCATATGTCTGTTAGAAGGAGTGAGTGTGAAAAAAAGAGAGAGGGCGGGAGATTGAAAGCAGACAGCAAATAGTAAACAGAAGGATTAGCGAATACAGCAACTGAAGCCAGAGAAAACACACCCACATCCCTACCTCCACACTGCTACTCCAGGCCAAACAGAATACTGTGTGCAATAATGTGTCTGGGAGTTTCCCAACTGAATTATTGGCTGAACAAATAGCACACTACAACAAATAGCACAGAACAGATGACAGTTTTTTTTTTTCACATCAGAATCATTCCTCTTGGTAGACAAGCTAGTATGGTCTAATGCTAGGGTCATTTCACAATAAACGGCCACAGTCTTTATCTGCCTATAGACATATGTATATACACAGGAAAATTAAAAGGAACATTTGACAAATTTGGGTGTCTGCTGGAAGAAACCACACCATTTTTTTCCCTTTCTTTTGCAATTGTTTTAAGAATGTGGTGTGGGCAACACACAATGGGATTTTGAAATATCCTTCTGAGATAGGGTTTCTTTATGTTGCTGGAGGAGTTTATATTTAAAGTGATATGTTTTTTACTATACTTACTGGAATTAAAGTAAGTATTGTCATTCTACACTTGATCTACAAATGTATATATGCTGTGTCAGTACTTGCCTGACTGAAAAGTTTGTTGCAACATCATTGAGGAAACAGTGGTCAGATGGTGAGGTGATGATAAATCAGACAGTAGTCAGGATGATATAAACTGGTTCACAAGCACAGCACTTTCCAGTGGATATTTTTATCTATTTCTTGTGAAAGAGTTGTGTTTTGACAATGCTGTCATGCAGAGATGTTACTTAGGTTCACATGACATGGAAGGTATTGGAATTATACTCCTTTTATGGCTTTATTCTCAGCTACATTAGGTTTGACAGCTCCATTGTAACAACAATCATTCTGTTTTTCATAAACCCTACGTGTAATACGTTATAAAAGATTAATTGTCATAGTGTTGCTGTTTTTGTCCACAACTCCCCTAATATGTTACAAATTTAAAAGCATTTGATTTCAGCATATAAAGAGATGATTCAGAGGCATATAAGATCACTTTATTGGCCATATACAGTTTCTTGTATTAGGAATTTGTCTTGTCATATACCCCAACTTGCTCTCCATGAGACACACAGACAAGGAGAGAAGCTGGGGGTCAGAGGACAGGGTCAGCCATTTATACAGTGCCCCTGGAGCAGTTGGGGTTAAGGGGCTTGCTCAGGGGCCCAACGGAGTAGGATTCCTCTGCCAGCCACGGGATTTGAACCAGCAACCTTCTAGCCACAGGCACAGATCCTTAGGCACAGAGCCACTGCACCACCATTTGTGGAGGTGTATTAGAAGACTGCTGTTTTGTTTAATGTTTTGAAGAATTTACCATCTTGAAATTATTTAGCCATCGTGTACACTGGTGGCCAGGTGGAGGATGTGGCACAGGCTGTGTTCCTCTCCATGTTCAACCATTCCTACCCTTTGCTGTAGGAATGGTTTGTCTGGTAGGTCATTTCAGACCTGCAGTACTCTTTCACCCTTAATCGCATTCAGTTTGAATGTTCACTCTGAAATTTGTTGTTGAATCTGAAAGCCAGTTTTTACCATTCAGGCTTATTAAACTTGCCTTGCTTTGTCTTGTGTTAAGTGTTTAGGTGTGTGATCTACGCTCCCTTAAGAGAATTTGCGATGATAAATTTGTGGTTCCATGTTTTCTCCATGCTTAAACATCATTTTCTTTGCCATGGTTCCCACTATTTGTACTAAGCTTTATAAGCTTTACCGCACCTCCCTCTGTTTAAATGTCATGAACATTATTAAGATTGTTCAAGTGTTCACTAATATAAGGTTTTATCTAGACATTTATTTTAACTTCCTGGTCACTACTACATACAGTATATAGCTTCTAGTGGTCAAACTTTGAATGGAATTGTTTGGAAAAATGAATGTCTGTATATTCCAGATAAATTTATGACCCTTTAGAAATATACATATCTGAGAGCATTCAATTAAAAAAGTAAACTCTACGAACACTGCTCTCTACCTGTTTTCCAAAGTAATCAAGGAATAAATCTGTTTTTACCATAGAAACCTTGATGGATTGGGATGAACAGGTATTGCATCCCAGAGGTCCATGAAGACCTGAGGTGTCTTTGCTAAATGGGTTTGAAAACCTGCAACAAGCTGCCTTCTGGACACTGCAAGTACTTAAGAGGATGTGGCAAAAAGTGTTTTGAGTCAATTGATGGTTTGGCTAACCACTGTGTGCTCCACACTGTATGCACAGGCTGAACAGACCCACTGTACATACCAGAGACCATGCATGTTTATGTGTGTTTCGTCTGGCTAAAAAGATGCAGCACCCTTTCGGTTTTGACTTTTTTAAGACTAAGTTCTAAATGCCTATCTGTTTTCTGAAAATAGGTTTTACAGCTCCTAATATTTATGAAGTAATTGCCTAATAACAAAACCTGATTTTACACCCTATGTTGCACAAATTGGTGTTTTCGACTAATCCAGGTTAGCAGAGGATGGTTGCTCTGGAGAATTTTTACACCTACAGTAGTTATCTACTGTTTTTTTATGAAAAGAATGTACTCAAATATCATAAATGTAAAGGAACAAGTAATAGGTTTATTCCATGCTGGAAAAAAAAAGAAGAAAGAAAACATAACGTTTCGGCCGTGGAGCCTTCTTCAGGTGTGGATGCATGCTGATGCAGCTACTCACCTGAACTATTATAAATGTAGCTAGGTACCTCATTAACTTTTGTTTGTTTGCTTAAACAAGTCTTAATGTCTTAACGGACCGATTTCTTTCTGTCAGTGCTTTTTAAATCACTTAATTATTTGAGAAATATGCTCTCTCTTATTTATCTATGGTAAAAAATATACTGCACTGCTTTATACAATATGCTCACCTTTAAGATATTTGTCTCTTCTTTTGACAAGATTCTGATATGCTGTCCAAAAGTTCTCTTGTAACTGAATGCTTGGGCTACAGTATACTGCATAAAGATGCACTGTCTCAAAAAAAAAACCATTTGCATCAGAGATGACAAATACAGAAGCATCCTTGCTCAAATGGCCTCCTATCAACTTTTTTTCATCATGTCATATATGGGGACTTAAGCATGTAATAAAACATGCACAAGCTGATTTCACCTCAGTGATTGATTCATTTTAATAAAGGGAAGATCACTTGGGTCAGCTGCTTTTCTCCCCTTTAAATTCACCAGGGAATTGTTAAACGCAATTAGCCAATTGGGTTTGGAGGTGACCTACTATTACAGAGGAATATTTTTTATGAGAAAGCCGCAGTCAGAATTGTTCTTTTGTTTTGACAGCTGAGGGCTCCCCTACAGATCATGTCACAGTGTGTGCGAAAGGCAGGCTTCAGTTCATCGATGACTTTATGCTTTGATTTTCTTTTTTGTCAGGGCAGATTAAAGCTGGGGAAAAAAAAGATACTACTTGTCATGGTTAAAGAATTTCGAAAGACGGAGGATAAAAATATTCAGATTTATTTTACATTATTATTTTTACCGGTTCAGAAATGAAGTTAATTCACAGGCTCATAGAGTAGATGTAGGACTATGCATTCTCAAACCGACACACCATGCAAAAAACTAAAAAATAAATTGAGTTTACAGAAAGACCAGTAATGGGAGTTCCTTGGCTCATGCGCTGTTGAGCAGGAATGTAAACAAACAGAGTTGCTCGCAGCACATTTTTCATGTGCCGACCTGGAGCGGTTATTATTTGCATATTCCGTGGGTAGAATTTTGTGCCTTGAAAACCTGGTAATTGAGACACTGTGACTTTCTTTAATGGTGCTGGGAACCCTGCTGTCTGTAAGGGTCATGTATGAACTCCCAATATGAGCACAGTTTCTTTTGTTAAGCAAACATCTTTTATTAGTACGCTAGCACAGTGATGTGCAGCTACAGTACACATAACTAGTAAAAGCTAGTTTGGTCTTGGAAGCACAGATATGAAGAATTGTGAATATGAAGAATTGTTTCTTTGGAAACGTCCATTTGTCTGACTTGATCAAAAGTGTCTCCTTGCGGGGCCTTCTGAGTGGCTAAACATGTATAGGTGCTGGCCTGAGTGCAGGCTGAACTCTCTGGACTTACGTGCGAGCCTGGGTCACTAACCTGTGGCTAGGATTCCCCCAGCAGTGGCAGTGCGCCACTGAGGGCAGGGTGAGATAAGTGAGCCAGGGCTCTCTCAGCTTCATGACACAGAGACCCCAGTGGCCTGTCAGTCAATTCGCTTCAGTGCTGGATGTGCTTTTTCTCCAACAGCCAGTAAGCCTCTGGTCCAGGGCTGTGCTCTCTGTCATTCTCCCCCGTGTGCGATGGCAGGGTTCGTAGCCGCCAGCCGAGACCTGAAAAACGCAGTTGGCTATTCCAAATCAGTCTCGTGTAACACAAATAATTGTTCATTCTGAATCTGAGAGAAAGGTTCTATGTGTTGATCACCAAATAATGAATTCTTAACCTGTCAATGTAAAGGTAATTACAGAACACCTTATGGCTACTATGAGCAGAATTTTTGGAAACGTT
Source organism: Lepisosteus platostomus (assembly GCF_059453375.1). Taxonomy (NCBI): domain Eukaryota; kingdom Metazoa; phylum Chordata; class Actinopteri; order Semionotiformes; family Lepisosteidae; genus Lepisosteus; species Lepisosteus platostomus. Next base: position 8,615,903 of record NC_142617.1, on the reverse strand, counting down.
TATAAATACAAATTCATAAAAGCAATGAAAATGAACGTATGTGAAAACCCGATGTTTCTTATTCACTCAGCAGAATCCCTCATGTATTTTTCTGTTGAGTCCTGGTTTGAGCATTAAAAAGCTATACTATATTAATAAGTTTCTATAAGAATTTTCTGTTCTGATATATTTTAGAAACAAATTAAGAAGCCTGGAGTTTGGTTACTAGGCTGTTTTAGGCAGATAACAGGACAAAAGCAGAAAATAAAATTGGAAAGGAGTGGAATATCAAATGCTCTTTCTTAGGTTAAACATGGAAATGCTGTTTTGTGATTTATGGCAGAAAAGTAGGCAGTGAGATGTGTATTTTTGTAATTAAAGGTACTTTATAAAAGTCAATAAACATGGAAATGCTGTTTTGTGGTTTAAGGCAGAAAAGAAGACAGTGAGATGTGTATTTTTGTAATTAAAGGTACTTTATAAAAGTCAATGAAAGTTTTTACAGATTAGTTGGTGAGTGGAGTACTGTTCGTGGACACTGCCACCTTTTGTCTCGGATGTCATTCTGTCAATTTGAGGAGATGACCTACACTTCTTGGCACTATTAAAGCCAGTCAGCAATCAAACAAAGAGCAGTGTGTAGTTTGTATGTTTTTGTCATGCTCATATTTTTCTCAGGGCTTTTTGCCAGCTCATAAAATAGAGAATGTTATTGGTCTCTTTTGGGAGTCATGTACACAAAGCTAATAATTAATGACAGACAAATGTAATAGTCTTTGCGTGATACAAGGCTGGTGAAATGTACTGTGTATGTTCATGTATATGTAGTGAAGAACATGGTATTAATATTTTTAATTGGGGTATAGTCCTTCATTAACTGGAATTGTAAGGCTCTTTGAGACTTGGTAATCACACACTGTTCATGTAAATGCACAGTTTAAGAAATTATAATGTATGATAAATGTATTTAATCCTGGATTTTTAAAATTTGGATTCTATTTTGAACACACGAATTGTTGTCAAGGACAGCAGTTTTGCATTTCTTTTGCTTATATCTGTGATTAGTCATCTGTGGTGGTGAACTTGACTGCCAGGTTGCAGATGATGGCTAATTGCAGTTTGAGCAGAGAGAGAAGGGCATTGTTTTATATACTTTGTTTGACTTCAGTGCCGTTGATATCTCTGTATTGGAGCACACAGGGAAGAGAGTCACCTGCCTTCTGGATTTGACACGGAACAGGTCCTTGACAGATCTTCTGAAAACAATAGTACTGCCCTGAGGCATGACTGTACGTACATAAAAGGTCACCTCAGGGGTATCTGATTTGTTGTTGTGTTCTCACTCCCTGACAACCATAAAGCATCTTGAAAAGCTACTTGAAAAGCTACAGGAAAAAAAACGCTGGTGTTCCCTTTTATATTGTAAAAAAAAATGTAAATGTAAAAATGTAAATTTTATAAATGTAAAAAAATCTCATGTTTTTGCATGTTACCATAAAGTCTTCATAACCCGTTGTAAAAAAAAAAGACACCCTCCAAAGAAAGGAAAAACTAAATAAGCTGCGATGAAAGAGCAATAATTTCAGGTACTTTACAGCTGAAAGAAAACAGATGCTGGAAGCAGGGGAAATATTACAAAGAGATGTGATTACAGACCATGGTCTTTATTAGCCACACTGCCAAGGCAGAGTCTGCATGGCAGTGAAAAAAAAAACATTTTATTTAAATAAGCCTATTCAAGAGGGGGGAAAAAACAGAATGTTTAAAATGATAATGGAACCAGACACCCCTAATTGAAAATTCATTATTGCTTATTGTGTACATGTATATCCTCCGTGCATTTCTGAGAGTGAAAATATTTTTTGGTGTCTGTGTGTCATTTGAATCATTCCACTTTTAGTTTCAGGGTGATGTCGCCTCTGAGAAGACGCCACTGAGATTAGGCAAAGGGGAAGGAACCTCTCACATACCTCAGCATGATGATGCTCTATACAGGATTCTCAATTGCCATGATTTTTGTTTCTTTAGACTTGAATATGAAGTCTGTCTTCCTTTCTCAATGGCAAGATCAGTGTTTCAGTCTTGTATGCCTTCATATTTATCTGAAATTGGCAGTATTCATAGGATGCTTAAAATATCTACTTCCTCCATTTGAATGAACATTCCTGATGCACTGTAGTGCATGCCAATTTATTATAATTTGTGGGTTTATTCGTTTTAAATAACAGCATACATCCCAATAAAACTGCATTCTGTATGAAGCTGTATGCAGACTATACTGTAGGTCTGACCAGTTAGATTCTCCACACCTTTCGTTTTACGTTTGTAAATTATTTTCTTCTAATACAAATTCTCTTGTACTCACTGTGGTTCACATCCTCCTTTTAGGGAGTTGTCCTTTCATGAACCATAAATGCCACTGCTCTGTGTGGGTGAACTGGAGGATGAGGGGTCTTATCTGGAAATGCTTTTATTCACAGATGAAAGCTTTCCAAAGTCTCTGTTTTGACTATTTGGAGACCAGAGAAGTATAATTTAAGTTTCAGCTAGGCTATTGTGCCTTTATCAGAACATAAATGATTGCAATGTTCCTTTAAACTTGGTTAAAAAGCATGTGTGGTAGTATGTGTTTATTTTATGAGAATACCTACTGGTGGATTTTTGAATAGTACATGTGTCTGGGAAATTTCAAAGAAAGCAAAGATGACATTTTAATGGCGTAATTGTGATGATGTGTCATATTTAATTAACGGGTTTTTGTTTTTGTTATTGGTTTATTAAGCAATATATATGTAATAGATTAAAATTAACATAGAGCACACACCCATGAAATAGTGAAAAAGATAAACCAGACCACACTAAAAAGTGTGTTCCTCTGAGCAAAATTACTATGTGTCCTCTCTGGATAGGACCCTCTATTTTATGACTCAACTTGACAGCAGTTTTCAGTGATTAAACTCAGGCCCCTTAAGAAGGCTGCATTTGCTGTCTTCTATCTGAATAAAATCTGCTGGCTGTCAGATAAATGATTTAGAAGATTCTGAGTGGGATCTGAAAAAAAACTCTCTGCCATTTAGTATTTGAAGCCGAGCTTTCACAGTGCCTGGTCACATTCTGTCAGAGATCTGATAATAAAAATAGTATTGATTATTAAAGACAAATAAAAAGAACATGTTTTTAACCCATTTTTGGATACAAATAATGTTCTCTTTAGGCAACAGAGGAATAGTCAATTCTAACTAACCACTAAAGCTGACAGTCACACTACTGGCTTCAATTCATTCATCACGAGCAAGAGCTGGTTTGGAAGAATGAGCTGTCGTTGTCCCCAGCAAGAGCGGATGGCATTCCAATTGACCTACTTATTTGCTGAAAGAACTGTGCCTGTCCTGTTTTAATGAATGGTGGCAAAACACAATTTGCAGCAGCAGTACCAAAGCAATGTCAGCAGGCATCTGCAATCATCTAAACCACACACCTTCTGACTGAGACAGGACAATCACCAACCTGCAGAATACAGCTGAATGCACCCTACCTGTAGATAGCTGTGACTAGATTACTATTACCATTCCTAAATTAGAGAGGTCTAACAGGCAGTTGACATCAATTTATGAACAAACCCTGGAGCTTTACAATTCACAAGAAGGAGGAAGAAGTAGCCAATCTATTACAAGGCTAGTTGCAGTCACAGTTTCCCTTAACTTTTCTCAAGCTCACCACCCTTGAAATTATGCTGAAACGTGAAGTATATTCTCACACAGCCTCTCTAACCTCTTTATCTATCATTCCCAATTTAAGCTGTTGAACTGGCACTAGGAGAAGTTGGCACATTACTTAATAATATATGATAAGATACAATGCAAAACTGAATTTCCTGTGGAATGTTCCACAATATACTGTATAATGTTGCCTGGTTTTGCTATTTCAATGGTACTAAATAGCATCTAAAATCTAGTAAATGTTTTGAAGTATTTAAAGGTATTCTGTTGTTAATTAAAACTTTATTTTAGTCTCAATTCATGAGCAGCATGTTCTATAAAAGAATAGTCATGATTACATATAATAGCACAGTAAGATATTGCCACGACAAGGGCCTTATTGAAACCTCTTCCTAATCCTTTCATTTCTTCCTGACCAACAAATTAAACCCCATAAACTACTCTAAAGCCTAGTCTGTTATTAGTATGAGGAGTAGTCAAGTCATTATATAATGAAAGTCTGGCTTCCTGTCCAATTTTTTGCTACATTCAACTAAAATGTAAGTCAATGTACTCATATGCAGTGGAAAGCATCTATATAGAAATCAAGGGTAAATCATTGCTTAGATGTTGTGAAAAGAGTGAATCAGAATTTCTTGAAAGCAATCCGGCTGTGTGATGGTACTGTACATGCTTGAAGGATAGGTTTGACTGTACAGTTTTAAATTAATATGACATATTTGGTACGTTTATCTTTCAAGCAGTACGTTCCGTTTCTGTCCTGTAATAACCAGGGAGTCTGTGAAATGATATGCAGGGTGGACTTTCTATTTAAAAAGCCTTTTTCTGTTTTTAATGATATAGACTTTACTATTGTGCAGGGAGGACTACAAGTGTCCACTCCTGACTATAAGTACCATACAATTTGTTTTATATTCCAATTCATCATCCATTTAACATGCAGAGTGACTGTTGCTGTTTTGTAAATGAGCAGGTTACTTAATCAGCTGTGTACTGCGCAATTGTATTTATGTAGTATCGATATAGTGTGATAATTTGCTTCTCTTAATCTTCTCACTACTATTTTTTACTTTTTTTCTTTGAAATTGATGAAAGGTGTCTCAAGTGCACCATTTTGTTTTTTCTTAAATTTCTTCAATTTAATCTTTAATTTATTTTCCTTAAATTTATTTTATTTCTTAGCATTCCCAAGGCTCAGCAGCAGCATATATATGATATTATTGAGAGAGATATTAATGGGGAGATAGCCAGGAGAGAATCTTGAAATAAGACTCAATAGAATTATATCTCACAACCATTTTTTTAAGTTGGCCTACTATTACTTTTCTGTGGGTGGACAGATGCACTTTAGAACAAACAGGAAATTCAGAAAAAGTCACTCACAGGTACTTTTTAATGATACTTTGATTTCGTTATAATGCTTTTCTATTCACAGCAATCACACCAACAGAAATATGTGTACAGTGTATACGTGTATAATGTGCATTTTTGTCATTCAGACTGTCATCAGTCCTGTTCAGTTCACTGGTGGATAAAGACCTTCCCAAGGTTCCTCCATAAATCTCAAGTCTTTCAGGAATTTGCATCCACGTTGATCCTGCAGGCTCCTTAATACCGTCTTCCCCTCTTCCAGAAGGCCTCCCTGTTTGTCTGATCTTTTCTGTAGACATCCAGTTTAGAATTTTCTGGGGCCTACACTGATATCCTTGCCAGTTTGGTTTATTCAATCTTCCATTAAAGTCACAGGCTCTTGTTTGCCGTCTTGTCGCTGTCCCCCTCTGCCTTGTTTTTGCTCACACAACCCCCTCTGTTCTTCTCTGTGTTCACATTTATTGGTTTTTCCTTCTGCTATCTGGTTTGCCAGCAAATGAGCTTACAGATACTGTACACTTTGCTTAAAGTTGAGGAGGTTATAGTTCATAACTTTTGACCCACCTTTACAAACTACTACTGTTCTTTTCTTGCTTTTTCAGTGTAGTTGACTTAAAAGGTTTGAACCTTACAAACCATACATGAAATTATTCTTTCCACCTTACTTTATAGATCTGCCCATATGAAATTATTTTGTTGCCCATAGCAATCACCTCAAACTCCATATACTCCATCAATTTCCCTATGGGATTAATAAAGTATTATCTATCTATATTCAGTATACAGCCCATATGATGTGTGACAGTGATAACATGGCTATGCCAAGCTGTTTTTGTACTGTTGTATTTAGACATTTCAGGCATATATTGGTTTGTATCACTGCTAGGGCACACCCTTATGTACAGTATCATGTTCTTTGCTTAAATACTGTACAGTATGTACATTTCCATGTGATGCAGTGCTCTTTTTTATTTTATTCTTTTGAGATCGCTACATTGTTTTCTTTACAGTTCTTTACAGAGCAGCACAAACTTCTTCAGAGGCGTCAAACTCTCTAAAAAATGCTTGAACATCCCAAAATAATATTTTTGAATGATATAACAAAAAATTAAGGCACACGTTTTTATTTTTTTACTCTTTGTAATTCTAGCTGGAGGTAATTCTTTAAAAATTCTGAAACTATAATTGCAATTTGTGTGTTGAGGCAAATGGTCTCCTGGCTGCAAATGTGATTTTAAAGGCAGTTGAAATTCATGCTTTATTTTTCTATCATCCTAGATGAACCGGATTTGGCTCAACTGTTAGCTCTCTCAGTCTCTCATTAATATGTGTTTGTCACAGGCTTAGGTAATCTGAAAGCTGCAGTGACAGAAAAAGTCTGTCTTTGTTCCTTAAAGTGACTGCCACAAGGGTGTCAGTGTTTGGTGGCTTGGCCTGGACACCTGTCATTGTAAACACTGGCCAAACTCCAAGCTGCTGTGCTGCAGAAATGTGTGAACAAACTGCTACACACAGCTGGAACTCTGAGGCAATACAATCAAGATCTAACACCGAGTGCAGTGTTTTCTTCCGGCTCTGATAAGGTGACACAGCTATGCCAGCACAATCAGTATTTTCTTTCGAAGTGGTAGTCACCAAACGTAGCTCAGGGTTTCTTACACTTTCATTTTGTTCTGTCTCAGGTAAGATTTGCTTTCAGATTCTCAACAGCATACAGAGAAACCCAGTGTATTGTATTTCAAAATATTTTTAATGGTTTACTTGTTAGCGGGATAAATGTGTATCCTTGCATGTCGGTTTAAGCTGGATCATCCTTGATTGCTTTGATTTCAACTTCTGAGAAGCAAGTTTCCTAGGTAATATTACATCATTATCAACCAGATTTATTGGAAAACACATTCAAACTTCCCTTCAGAGGCATTTGTGCGATGCTGTTTACATTTCAGTGGAAATTTGCTCATTTCTGTAAAGGCCCTTTTATATCAAAAGTGTCTTTGGCTAATACAGAGTTTTGTTTTGTGTTTTTTTAATGAAGGATATACAGATATGCAAGCTTTCCTGCACTTTACTTTATATAAGTATAACTGACCAAGTGCCAAGACCAGTGATTTGCAATTTCAGTTGTATTTGATGATACAGTACATCTACTAGGAAATTCTTCTGTTCCTGGAATGTATCACATCATGCGACACTGTATTGATTACAATTGGATATGCTATGCTGTAATGATCTGCAGTTGGTTTTCCAGCAGTGCTCTGCTCAGAGTTCTTACAGTAAACTGAGGATGTAATCTAAGACCCACTGCATCAGAGGCCTTATTTATTAGAGTATTTATTAGCTGAAGATATGTCTACATGATAATTTGTTTAGTTGTACACATGGTTACCTTAATGCTTAGCAATATTTTACATAATATTTTATGTAAGTATAAATGCAGCGAGATGTATACAGTATACTGTATGTATGCACTTGTAAGATATATACTGTCCAAAAGAGCTCCGTGAAGTTGCCCCCCCTAAAGACAGCACAAACGATTAAACCCACCTCATTCGTTTTTGCTACGTTTGTGGCGGTTTGTGGCGTTGAAAGTAGCGTTTGTGCTGCTTTCGTTTCCGAGATATAGCGCCTTGTTTTTTCGAGGTCGTGAAGTCACCCAGCCCCAATACAATGTCGTAGGGAAACCAAACCGGTCTCATTCGTTAGTGATACTTTTGTGCCGGTTTGTGTCGCTGTAAGTAGCGTTTGTGCTGCTCACATGACTATCTACAAGGACGTTTACATCCTTAATAAAATCCGTACTTGAACTCCTGATTGTTATGAAAACAATGGGGCCAATCTGTTTTCCGAGTCTGTCTGGTCGGGTGGGGTGGATGTTTCAATATAATTCAAAATAGCGCGTTCTTTTCCTGGCTGTGATGTCTCTCTGTGACGTACAAAACAGCAAAGACACGACTACCAGATCTTTCAGTTGTGATCTTTTGATCAGTTGACCCCAGACTTTGCAGCCTTTACACGAATAAACAGTCTTACATTTAGAGAGGAGTTACTATATTAGTTCATTGGGTTAGGTGTTTTCTTTTAATTTTCAACCATGTTCTAGAAAATGTATTGCTTGTGTACTCCTTTCATTGGTGAAGAGACACCAGTTTCCAAATTACCGCTGGTACAACACGAGAGCCCATATTCACATTTTTAGTTTCCAGATCGATATAATTTAACAATAAAAACCAAAATTGAAAGCACGATCATAATAATATAATGATCATACACTTTGCATTTCTATTCATTTTTGAAATACAAAGCAGATCTGAAGGTGTTTCCCCTACCTCAAATATACGATTAAAATTGTTCAATACCATGTATTCATTACAGAAAGCAGCGGAGACAGTTATATTGCAAATAAAAATGTATTTATTTCGAAGAGTACGGAATCATTGTGAATCAATAAAGACGTGAGTGTGTTTTTTAAAAAAACAAGCCGATGTACTTACTTAGCAAATAAGTAAAGCATGTTAAAAGCAGCTTCTCAATGACCGTAACCAAGCCGATCCACCTGGCGCTGCCGGCTTGAACAGCTCTCAGACCCGTGATTGGCTAAACCCCCGAACAGCTCGGGCCGCGATTGGGTGAAGAGTGAGAATCGACACTCTGATTGGGTCAAGCGCCACAGCGGAAGTTCCGAGAACATGTACTGTAGATACACAGGTGATGGATGTTCTTCCTGGTCCAAAAATTGTAGCCCCGGTTAACTGTGTGTGCTGTATGAACACGCTGGATATAAAGTAACACATCCATTGGTTTCCTATTACTGATCAATCTAAGAGAAGTCGCACTGAGGTCAATACTGAATAGCAGACAAATAATGTCATGGCATCCACAGCGCGTTCACGACCCCGATTGCATGTCACAATAGGAGTGCACGCATCACGATCACAGCGCGATACCCACTGCAACTGGCGCATCACTGTCCATAAATCGCAATATAATGCCCCGACAAAACGCCCCCGTCCCCATGTCCCGACATGGAGCCCACATATTGCGATATGACAGACGCACCTGCACCCATGTCGCGACATGAAGCCCGTATATCGCGATATGAAATACCCCGACAAAATGCCCCGCCCCCCATGTCGCGACATGAAGCCCCTATATCGCGATATAAAATACCCCGACAAAATGCCCTGCCCCCATGTCGCGACATGAAGCCCCTATATCGCGATATGAAATACCCGACAAAATGCCCCGCCCCCATGTCGCGACATGAAGCGCGTATATCGCGATATAACCCCCCCCCCCCCCCCGACAAAAATGCCCCGCCCCCATGTCGCGACATGAAGCCCCTATATCGCGATATGAAATACCCCGACAAAATGCCCCGCCCCCATGTCACGACATGAAGCCCCTATATCGCGATATGAAATACCCGACAAAATGCCCCGCCCCCAAGTCGCGACATGAAGCCCATATATCGCGATATGAAATACCCCAATGCCCTGCCCCCATGTTGTGACATGGAGTCCATATGTTGTGACACGTCCTATCTGGGTATATCGTGTCCTGATATGAGACCTTTTTGCAACAGCGGTGCCAGGGTGGCATGGAAGCAAGTCGCCAGTCGCGATACACGTTTGATAACAACGTGTCACGGTAGGGTAGGGAAAGTAAAAGGAAAACGTGCCTTAGAAAATAAAAACCACAGATCTTACAATCACGGTGATTTTACATACATTACAACCACAGGTTTGTGTCATAGATGGTTAATGCGTCATGTCTTAGTATTATTCACATCTAAGAAGGCTCATATGTTTATGGATATTGATTGTCTTTACAATGTTAAGGGTACGAGCTGAACTGTAACAGAGCGCTTGAACTCGGCAGACGGGGTCACTGGAGGTCAAAGTCACCGTGCATGGTCACGTGATCACCGGAAAAACAAGGCGTTATTACTTTCAACAGCACAAACGGGTACAAACGTAGCACTAACGATTGAGACCGGTCTGGTTCCCCTACAACTTTGCAAGGGGCTGAGTGACGTCAACCCCCCCAAAAGAAGGCGCTATATCTCGGAAAGAAAGAAGCTGGGAAGTTACTTTCAACGACACAAATGTAGCACTAACAAATGAGGTGGGTTTCATCGTTTCTGTTGTCTGTAGGGGGGCCAACTTCATGGAGCTGTCCTAATGGTATGCTTTGTAAATTTGGCAAATATGCAACCCCCAAAACAATGCATTCATTTTTTGGGGGGTATTTAGGTGTGATTGATGCACATTATCTGTGGTCAGTTTCGGCTCATTAGTAACCGATGAATATTAATTTATATTTAGATTTAGTAATTAGTGATAATAGAGTCTCCATACCAAAGCCTTTTAAAGCCGCTGAGAAAAAATATTACGTTTAAATAACAACATTGCGTGTTTAAAAGCAATACTTATAGGGTTAAAAGGAGATAACATTGCATTTAAAAGCAAAACGTATTGAGTTTGAAGATAATATTTCGTTATGACAAGATTACTTAAGCTTCTCCAGCAACATTACTCCCTTCAGAAACGCATGACTCATTTTGGCTACAGCAGCAACTTACGTGCTGTCCTGGAATTGTTTTTAGTTTTGTTTTCCGTTCCCGAATTTCATTACATTCATAGTTTTTCAGACCGACACAGAAATACTTTTCCTTCTGCCTCAACATGACACGTTTACTGTGTAATTCCAAACTCAAATGTATTTTGAGGTAAGCAAAAACCGAAAGCTTTTCGTGTTTTTTGTGCCTAGACATTCAACGATCTAACACTAAATGTTAACCGTAAACTAACAGCAGGTATAAGTCTTACTTTGAAGTCATGGTATATCTATTCTGTTCAGTGTTTAAAGCTTAGGCAACAACCAATCTACATCTTTCTGCAGTTTTACATAAAGAATCAAATACGTTTGTAAAGCCGTGTCATCTCAAATTTTTACAAAATTGTCAAAATCATATGCAAGTAATTCAGGAATGCCGACCAGCAGTGGGTTCTACTTCATGTATACAAAAGACAGGGCATGAATAATTCATTTGCACAAAGAGGAGTGTGACGATATTCTTTTGCTCTTCATGAAAATGGTGCATGGGACAATATTATTATATTGTAATAAGTATTGCATTTAAATGCAATTGGTTTTTTTTGCTCTTTGCAGCTAATAGGTTTTTGTGGTCTCCCCTGACTTAAAAAAATGTTTGAATATTTTGTTTCTGCGACCATGTGTATCATTGTTTATAACGATTACTATCAAAAGGCAGATAGTAAAAGGCCTGGGAAAGACACTGAAATGTTTCTGCATTATGTTATACCACAGACATTTGATTTTAATCATGATGTGCACACATCTGGCTTACAAGAAGTGAGAAATGAGTGTGTATGAGAAAAAAATAACCTCCCATTTTCCCATTTACAATTTTATTTTTACAAAAACCAAGTTTTATATTGTTAGTGTTATGTGATGGATCAGCAAACTGGAGTTGTCCCTTTGTGGGTGGTGGGCATGGGAGTCTAAGAGTTTGAAATAGTCCAATGATTGCAATTTAAAAAGCTGTCTTACGTTTATAAGATTACAGAAATAGTAAATAACATCAAATTGCCAGTCTTCAAGGGGGACTTGCATGACAGCTGTTTAGGCAAGACCTCCATGTTGTACTTTGTAAAGTCAATGTTGGAAGTTTGAAATCCTTTGAAATGCACTTTAGTTTTCAAATACAAATACAAGCAGATACAAGGGACTTGTACTGTATAAACAATTTCTGCAATTTATAGGGTTTGCAGTTATTGTACATCTACTATATTGCAAAATGCATTAGCTTCTACATGCCTTTTCAAATGTTGTTTAAATGTTTTAAATACAGTAGGTTAAACATTCAGGGCATAATGTACCTGTATGTGACCTTACAATGATAAAACCTTTTAACAGTGGAATTGTTGTGTTTTATTTGATTTGCGTAAGGAGGCTGATATATGTATATGTACTTATACAAAACATTCCATTATTCTTAATGTAGTGTACAGTATGTGCATGTGGTTATCATTTGTTGAAATGAGAAGAAAATAGGGATAATTAAAAAGTAACTGTTGATAGAGAAGCTCTAAGTAAAGCTTAAGAGTTTTTAGTATAAGTAATTTAAAATTACAAGTAAATGATAAGTAAAAAAATTACTAAATTACATTTTTAGAATGAGGTTTTAAAATGATCTCTTTTTATGTTCAAAGATCTAACCTTCAAAACCAGAAAGAAGGTACCACACCAATGCACAAGCTTGGCATTGTTGACTAAAAATGGTTTGGTAATGAACCAAGAGACATCACCTCTGTTTTTTAAAATTAGGAGAGACATTTCAGGTTAATACAATTTCCACTCTTTGGTTTTTCTGTAACCAAGAATACTAATTCAATTGCAAAGCAGCAGGAAAGTGGCTGTGTTTGTCTTTCATTTTGATCAATTCAGAAGCTCAGCTGTCTGTTTTATAAAGCTCTGTGTACCACAGATCTCTGCAGGGAAACTAATGCAAATTCCATCATTAAAGATATCTTGTTGAATGGTTTTAGTAGAGCTTGAACTAACCTGTAGTTTTCCATATACAGTATAACCATGTTACTGGGCTCTTTCTATAGAAATACCACAGGAAATGATAGCAAGAGTAGATGTGAGCCTTCATCTCTTATCACAGCATCTGCTCACTGAAGGCTTCAGGAGTAGTGTTGATGTCTGATGTTTTGTTTGTTCAAAATTATGTATTATGTGCGATATCAGAACTCCAACTCATTAAAGTCTTCTAACAAAAGTTGTTCAAGCAGAACTCCTGTTCACAATAAAAAAAATCTTTACAATACCATATATATTCAGATATTATTTGAATAATATTCTTTTGTGGACTGGTTCGGATAAGGTACCTTTCATAGAATTTGGCAAAAACTTTTTCTTGTGATTTGAAATCCACCTGACTTACAGTAAAAGAGGCTGCTTCACACGTATAGTAGAACAAAAGCTCTAATAAGGTGCTTTAGCTATATTGTGAAAACAAGGTGTAAAAGGCGTTTGAGTTGTTCTATATTATTGGCAAAGATTATTCTGAAACTGAAACAGTAAGTCAAACAAGAGGCCATGGACAACAACTGAGAATTACTTCATAGTAGCTCCAGGCTCCTGTCATTATGACTGTTTGCTCAGCTGGATAAATACTATAACACAGGTAGATGTTTTGGAGGTGGAAGGACTTGATCATAGCTGGTTTGGTTATTTTGACCACACTGTTATCCCATAAAGCAGGAAAGTTCTTGAGAGTCAACCATTCTTACAGAAGGCCACAGCTTTTAAGTTCGCCCTGCACTCTGTTTGCATAGCATGTTTATCCATCTGCATGTAATACCAGAAGCTGACTGAGGGTTATCTCCCAATATGTTGACAAAGCATTCAGTTGTATATTTTAATTTTACTCTGTATTAACAAAGGAACAGTTAATTTCATGAGGATTGATTAAAGAGGCTGACATAATCTACTCATAACTGCTGAACTGCTGTAGGTGCAGTGGTGTGTCTGTGTGATTAATTCAGTTATTGTGCTATATTCACAGGGAGGCTTTCTTGTCTTAACCCATAGATGTATGAAACAATTTTTTCCTTGTACTTGCATCTGGATTAAGATGATTTAACCAAATTTTTCTTAACATTTAACATGCATTGTTATGTACCAGAATTCCTAATTCCACACCCTTTAAAAATATTCCTAGCCAATGAAGTTCCATATGTGAAGCGGCATTCATTGTCGGATAGATACCAAACAGCAGAACCATTTTGGGTGGGGAGGTATAAATATAGAAGCAGAGGTAATAGGGAATGTTATTCTTGATGCATGCTGAAAATGTGCTGAAGTGCAATTGGACTGAGCTTTGCTTTGTAAAAATAAATTGAATGATTATCATGCCAAGGTTTGCTTATGTACAGTACCTTGAAGAATGCCATATTTTAAGTAATACTGTGTCTGCATTCATTTAGTACTGTAGTGAATCATTTTTAAATCCCCTTTTCAAATTGAGAGTCCTATAAATATCCACAGAAAGAAATGCCCTCAGTTTCATATTTCATCACCTAAAACAGGATATCAACTGTTGTACAGAAGTGTTCTTTTGTAAACAGTCTGATTTCCTATTAGCTAAAGGGTTCTTAATGCGGTTTTTAATGCTGACGTAGAATTACGCAGGCAGTCTGTAACTTTATTATTACTCCGTATGACAGATAACCGTGGTGTGACACTCACTTTCAAGGCCAGATCATTTTTCTGGACATGTCATACCGAAAACTGTTTGTTTTTACAAGGCTCCTACAACTATATGGATATTAGAAAAAATTACAGTTTTCTCTTACAGCAAAAAGAAAAACGACACTTGTATACAGTGGGATAATCTTCAGTTAGTTGGTAGCCTGGTAAACCTCTTTTCTTTCACACTCAGTCACACTCAGTGACTTTCTGATAATTTCTGCTTCTTGATGGTTCTCTGTGGTTAGGTGGCACCTTCTCCTTCTCGAGAAGAGGTCATAGTTATAACAGCAGATGCAGACAGCAGAGTTACACCATAGTAGCCTGATCTCATCATTAAAACCTAAGCAAGGTTGAGGCTGACTTGTACCCCAGTCAAATGGTGTTGGTGGACCAGTTGGTGGCACTCTTTCCTCTGGTCTGGAATTTCCTATCCAGTGCCGCAGTGCGAGACCAAAGATACTGTGCTGTAGGAGGTGTTTTCCTTTGGATGAGCTCCTGACCTCGAAAGGTCCACTATTCACAAGAGCAGGGCGGTTAACCTGTAATCTGGTTAAATTGTGCTGTGCTTGCACTACATGGCCTACCTAAATTTCCTCCTTAATTCAGTCAGAAATGTTATCACAAATATCTTCCTCTGATCTGCTGTGTAATGGAGCTGATGGCACAATCAAAATGGCTGCCGTGCATCACCCTGGTAGGCACTGCACCTCAGTGGCAAGTGAAGAGTGTCCCTACATGTAAATCATCTTCTATGTATAGGACATTTTGGAATCCTTTGATATGATAATATACAAATGCAAGGAATTACAATTTTAAATAGTGTTTAGTAATGTGGTTACAAATTAAGTTTTTTCAATATTTCACCAAGCTATTTCAAAGGTATCGAAATGGTTCTTAACACCCGATGCTAAAAGCTCCTTGTAAATCTGCACACACACAGTATTATTGCATTCATTGTCTAATAAAACACTGTGTTTCAGTAATTGTAAACCTATCCAACCTGTGACGAAGTGGCTTAAGACATCTTTAAAAGCTCTGCTTCAATTTTATTGTCTGATGATGGACATCATTTATTAGATAGAGCTACTTAAATTATGGTGTAGGGCTATCAGCTCTACAGTGTGGAGAGCATAGATGCAAGTTCAGTAGGTATACAAAATATTTACAGGGAACTTAAAACAAAGCTCCAGTTATCTGATTTTTGAAAACCTCAGATTAGTATTTACTGTAACTTGAAGTGAAGAAAATTCATGTGGAATCTGGTTTCAGATTATCATTTGTTTACTTATGTATTTCTCATTTGCTGCCTCTTTATTTAACAATTTTCTCTCATTTTTAAAACACTATGCTCTGTGAAATTCTAATGACACTTTGATTCAATATGTAAAAACATGGAACTAAAAACATTTAACATCATAAAAGAATAATTGTACTAAAATGCTTGGCAATCACAGATAAGGAGATTTTCATCCATTCTTCAAAATCTCATTAGGTTTATTGTTAAAACATGGTGGACATATCATCAATTTCATGCATTGCACGTAGGCAAGCTCTTTAATTGTCATTTAGATTTAAAGAATTTTCAATGTTAAATACAAATGCATACAAGTGCAACATTATCACCTCACTTGTGAAAAATAATAACTAATATAATAATAATTTCGGTTTTCTTTATATAGCCAGGTTTGTCTATCTTATGAATTATGATAGTGAAACACTATTGAACCACAGCAAAGGAAAACATAAGTAGCTAGAACTGAGGTAGTAAAATAATCCTAGCAGAAACAGAAGGGATATGAGTATTATTCTTGTACTGTGAAAAAGTTTTAGAACTTGACAGCAATGACTCATTAATCCTAATTATTATCCCAACATACAGTACAATGTCATGTTGCCAGGGTCAATATGCACATCATTGTCATTTGGGCTGGCAGTGTTGTGCCTGAAATCGTCTCTTGACTTGTTAGTTTTACTGATTTTTGAAGAAGGTGTTGTGGCTGAGCTTTGTAAATCAAGCCCTTGTGAGAATTTCTAGAAATCTGTTTTTTTTTTTTCAGGCGTACAATATTAATATGTGATAATTCTATTACTTCTGCTACTATTGTAGTAGTAATAATTAGAGAAGACTCATAATGAAGATGTACTTTTTTTTTGCATCATCCTAGTTTTAAACAATTTTGATCACTGCAGAGAACTTATCTGACGTGGAATTTTCTTCAAAAATAACTTACACACTGGTACTAGTGGAAACCAACATACACTCCAACTCCAGCATCTGTTCCAAGGATACCATAAGCCTCACTAAGGGATAAGGATGTCAAAAAACAAATTAATAGCAGCTTACTGTAGCTGTCCTGAAGATACCTGGAGAGAATGTTTTTAGTTAACTCTGATTTGTTTTTCATTCAGTCCTAATAAAACACTCTTACAGGCAATCACATCATTATACTATAATTATTTAGTGGTATTTATGTAATGATGCAGTAATGTGATGACATAAATTGTGCACTGTAATTTGACAATTTTAAACGTTACTTAGTGTCTCTGGTTCAGACACAAATGTGGAGTGATCCACACTGCCTTGTTTCCTGTCCAATCTGATTTGTATGGAAACTTATCAATTGTTTCAGTCCCTGCGGTGGGAAAAAAAAAACAGAAAACAAATCAAAAGACAAAAACAAACATCTGGGGTCTTAATTTAGTAGGGGAACCCAACCCAAAACCTGTCATGTGTGTCAAAGCACCTGCATTAGCCAATGTGTGTCTCTATTGCATCATGACAACTACTGCCAAAAACAGTCTGGTTAATGCCACTTTTGGTCTGCATACAAAACAGCCTCCGATATTTTTGGTAGTTAAAACATCAACAGTTTGTTTACATTCTCCACTTTAGGTGTTGATTGTTCAGGGGATCTGATAAGACATGCCATTCAAGATACCAGAAATAATGTACCAGGACAGAACTAACCCTTCAGGATGGGTGACATTGGTATTTGCAGTATCATTAAATTGCATATTCCAGTCTGAATGGAATACAATGTGCATATACTGTACAAGTAATCTGAGCCTCTTCTGAAAGATGAAATCTGTTACTTTGCTTGCATTGACTGCTTAACAAAATGTTTCCCATTTCTTTCAGAAGATCTTTCATGATCTTTCAGAAAGTATTTGAAAGTTGCCATTGTGTGTGATCCAATGCGATTTTGTGTACATGTTGTCAGTGAGAAATGCTACATTTACATGTATAAATTTCAGTATGCCTTAGATGGCTGAGACTGTCAGGTACAGTACATTTTGTCATCTTATTTCTCTTTAGTTGACTTGCAGGTGTTGGCATTGCTGGTTAGGTACGGCACAGGGGAAATGGAAAGGTTTGGTGCCCGCAGTTATCTTCCCCAGACAGAATGCCAAAAAACTTTAAAAAAAGCTGTTATGTGGTTATTTCCCCAAATAAATTCCGGGTTCTGACATCTATGTTTGCTTTGTTAGACATTGATTATATTTCCCCTTAAGGACTTTAAGCTAAAGTGAAAAGGGGAGTTATTTTCTATATTTAAATATTATATTGGTATATCGATTCCCTAACAATACAGTATGTGGAAATATATAACAAAGTTTCTTCCACTGACCTTTCTTTAATTTAAGGGTATTTAAGCAGAACTTTAGGATATTTTTTTAGGAGAAAAACAAATTCTGTACAGGACTATTGACTTTTGATCCTGCTCATAACAAGTCAGAGTGCACTTCCTCTTGTGAAGGAGGTAGAGCATCAAAATGTATTGCTTTATATTTTTCCATTTTGCACAAGCCAGTTTGGAAGAGGGGATTTCCAGACCTTTTTCGGTAGTCGTTTTCTGTCACCAGTCAAACATAACCGATTACTATGAGCGCAGGGTGTGTACTGAAGGGTTTTTTGACACTCTGGGCTCTTCTATAGATGCTTCGATGAGACATCTTGCTTTTTATCCTTTGTTGAAAAATTGTGTTTATTCTAGACAGGTGGTGCTTGTAACACAAGAGGTGATCTAGACTATTTTATACAACTTTCACGGTGTAAAAATAACATTGCACTATTAAGAGCGGCTGGCAGCAGACTCATTCATGCATATCTGCCATTTGCACCTTCTGCGCATACCCAGCGTGTATCCTTGGAGCTTATTTTAAGTGCACCTGGGCATTGACAAAGTGTGAGATGCTTTGCTCACTCTATGGGCCTGCCAGACCATTAAAATCATTTAGCCCGAAGTCCTTGCCATTTATCAGTCTGGCAGAAAATGACATCGAAATCAACCTGCTTCACTGCCCAAGATGCTCTTTCAAAAGAAAATAGAAGCAAAACACACTCTGCTAGCTCCTGCTGCATTTTATACCCTCAGAACATGTCGTTTTCTCATGCTGTACTAGTCTGATGTGAAAGATTATGCAGTACTCTGGCAGATTGCTGAATGTGCTAGCCTAATGTGATTTGGAACAAACGCACATAATGGCACTGTCATTGTGAAATTACTGTTTCTGAAATGTACTTCACATAAACAATGATTCATTTGAAATTATTGCGATACAAAAGGCACCTGTTCAAAAGACCATTCAAAGAAATAAAACAAGGTTTTTGTAGACCTTTGTAGACATTATAAATTTACATTTATAATGATGTTTTATGATATGACGTATTATATGGTGTTGTTTTACTGAGCATAAATGATATAATCTGAAAGTAATTGGTAGTTTCTTAGTTATAATATTTTTGCATTTGCATGGCATACTGTATAGGAGGAGACCCACGTCACCCCTCACTGAAGTGCAGTTCCCACATGGGCGATATGCAGCAGACGTTTAGCACCAGCAATCCCACTACACAGCTCAGATCATAAATCGGAAGAAGTGAGAAATTACTTAACCAATCGAATTAAGGAGGAAATTCAAGTAGAGCCAATTGTGCTAACCCAAAATGGAATTTAGCCATATTGTCTATTAGTACAATGTTTTTCAAGTATTGTGAATTATGATGTCACTGCTCTTTAAGAATGTTATGTAGAGTTATATGTACTGTATATAGTGTATTTTTTATACTTCTGAATTTTATTTTTGTCATGTTAAACAGATTTGATAAAAAAGCAAATCCTCTTCGGAGCCAAAAATTATTGTCCCTTATCATCCACTGCTCTGCAACCGTTTTAGGGGTTTGTACAAATTGATTTGTTACCAGAGGGGTTTTACTGAAAGTGAGTGTGGCAAGTGGGAGCTTGCAGTAAGTAATGTGTCAGCGTTACTTATGTTTTACGATTACGTAAAGGAAATACACCACAAGCCCATCACTGTGTGCAACCCTGAGCATGTCATCTTTCTTTGTTCCATCTAGCTGCAAGAAAAAAAAATTGTACACTTCAGGAAGTCTTATTTATTACTGCTGAAATAATCCGGTGTTAAAGGTTGTTTGGTATTCCTACACATGAGCCTGCTTTAGACTTATGGTACCATGCTTGAGTTGGTGGAAGGAGGTAGCCAGACAGGCACCACAGCCGGCAGAATCCAAAGGTTTTACCTCATATGCTATTTCTATAAATTTGTGTGTCAGGTCAGAATCTTCTAATGGGAAACCTCACCTCACACTGTTTTTGGCAACCGGGGTTTAACTGCATGGGCTTTGTTTCACTGTGGTGGGCCCTGGCTTAGCCACCCCTCCCTTTGATCTTTGTGCTGATTGAACTACATGCAGTCCCTGCAGGTGTGTTTGCCACAACTGGTTCAGTTGTTATCAAGGAAATGCAAAGCTGTTGTTGTCGCTTGTGCTTGGACTGCACTGGCTCAGTTGTAATCAAACCGGTATTTACGTCAAGCAGGAGGGTTTCAGAGACACCTGCAGAAACTATTCCCTCACTTCCTGTTCGTGCCTGTAAAGCAAATCTTTATTTTTGTGAGCCGAGTAAAAAGCATGCGAGAGACAATAATAAATCATTATTTCTCACCTCGGCAGCTGCTCTGAAAATACTCAACTGGGGTTTTGCTTCAGTATACATAATTTCTAGCTTGCCAAAAAAGCATCTTCTGTATGACACTAATGTTACATAAAACCTTGTTTTTTCCTTAACACACTTCCCGTTTAAAGCTGATAAAGGAGTAAAAGTTTGGTTTAGAAAATATTTTACTTCATTTTCTTAACCCCCGTCTGTCGTCTTAAATTTGCATGTTGTTTGTCCAGAATCTTAAGCCTCTTGTTAAAATAGCGTGATTAGAGGAGCCAGTAAAAAAGATAGTGTTCATGGACATTTGGTGAGAAACACAAATGTCAAAGATATTGTTTCCAGATGGAATCATTGTAGTTTCTATGGAAACTTTGACTTAACACCTTAAAAGTTTAAATATACTTCTCCCAACGGATTATTCAGATGTTATTTTCTGAATATGAAGGTTTTTCCATTATTTTACTGGTGCTACCATGTGCTTCAGTCATGAGTCTCATTTCTTGCTTTGCCTCGGTCTCCTTGGTTTCCAGGCCTGGAAAAAGCGATGGTTTATCCTGCGCAGTGGGAGGATGAGTGGAGACCCAGATGTGCTGGAGTACTACAAGAACGATCACTCCAAGAAGCCAATTCGGGTCATTGATCTGCATTGCTGTGAGCAGGTGGACGCCGGGCTGACATTCAACAGGAAGGATTTCCAGGACAGCTTTGTCTTTGACATCAAGACCTCCGATCGCACCTTCTACCTGGTGGCGGAAACAGAGGATGACATGAACAAGTGGGTGCGTTGCATCTGCCAGATCTGCGGGTTCAACCAGTCCGAGGAAAACAATGGTAACAGCTGTTCGTCCACAGAATCGTCTGCCTCTCTGAAGGCTGTCTTTCAAACCCTTCTATCAATCCCCCTGCCTTGCAGATGCCGGTGTTCAAACAGTGTAGTGTTTTTTTCTTACACCGCTTGGAAAACGTTTTTTTATCAAATTAAAACCAAATTTGAATGATCTGAACTGGGTGTTTTGTCCGATTATATTTTTAATTCTTTTAGCGAGCGTTCTAAGTCTTATAGAAAAATATTTTAGTACATAAAATACTAGACAGGTTTTGTCAGAGAACCATCCTACTGCTGTGTAATAGTGGTGGTTTCGGAAAGTGTTTATCAGAAGAAATAGTGGCTTTGAAACATGAGATCGTTTCAGGAGACTTTTTTTATTTCGATATGAAAGTAAAAAAAGAATCATGCCTGCCAAATGGAAGCAGCGTCTAATAGGGTTATTGATTTTTTTGTTTCTTTCTTTTGTTTTGTTAAAGAAAGAGCTGAAATCTCCCCATCATTTCCAGCACAGATGCAATGCCTGTGTTTCAGAGGGACCTTTTTGTAACTGGCTGGCACTTTAAAAATACAAAGGGCACTTTATTTCCCAGAATCATGATCATGCCTATTTTTAGAGTACACTTAAATGTATTTCAAAGAAGAAACAAATAATGTTCCTCTCCAGATTACAGTAAGGTTTTGAAGGTAAACAATTTTTTATGCCTTTCTGTTGATGATGACAGTGTGTGAGGTTAACCTCTTCCACAGTTGACTTTGAAGCCATTTGTATGGCCCTGTTTAGTCTAATAGAAGGAATCGTATACTCCAAGCTGCTACAGTCTAGTCTAATTTCAATTCCTTTTCAGGTTATAATATAATTTTTTAAAAGAGGAAATCCATTAATCGTTAAATGCAATGACAGTACTTTTTTTCAAAGATTTTTAAAGCCACAAAAAAGGCAGTTGGATTTCTAAATATTGTTCTGATTGAAGTTGGCTTTTAGATTGCTTCATGTGAAACTGGAGGTCTGACTTGTTTGTATTACTGGAGTTCATAGGTGTCTTTAAAAAAAGAAAACACTTTTAACAATAGTGCAAATGGGCTTTTATGTAAAATGGTTCCTTCATTAATGTAGCCCAACCAGTTGTGTTAAGGCTAAAATAATCAAAGACACAATTAGGATACCTTAAATAAAGCAGGTCTCTTCTCAATTTAAAGACAATATTAGCAGTTTGATTTCTGCTTTTATAGGTAGTACAAATTGCATTTCATTAGGAAAACCTTGATTAATATTCCCTTGTCTCCTTTACTGCATTAGTATACTGTATCTAGGAGTGAAATTGGCTTTTGTCCTAAGATTTGAACAAAGCGCATTAATAAGAAGGGAAGGTACTGTAGTCCCTTCTGTGAAATCCTGTAAGTCATGTCTGAGACTCTCATTATGGCACTGAGTACTGAAATTGAAAATCATTTTTCATTACACGGATTAGTATTTTTAGTAAATTGATCTGCCATATTTTAATTAAAAAAGGTTCATTCTTGCTGCTTCAGAGCACACCTCTCACTGATTTGACTTTCAGTCGTCATTTTACCTTAGTCACGCAGGTCTCTCTCTCTCAGCCACCAAACTACAGGAACTGTTACTCAGGGATGGCCCTACCTCTGTCAGTCTTAGTCAGTACCTAAAGTATGAAAGTGGGTCCATCACACGAATAATGACTTATTTCATGCTGAAAGGAAAAAAAGAGACACAACGTTTTGGCTGTAGAGCCTTCTTCAGGTCAGATCAGTCTTCTTCGGGAGCCTGAAGAAGGCTCCACAGCCAAAACATTGTGTCTCTTTTATTTCCTTTCAGCATGGAATAATCCTCTATTCCTTTCAGCATGGAACACAACCTCCACCAAAATCTCCTTTGCAGCCTACACATGCTGACACAGCTATCTACTTAAACTTAAATAATTACTTAATCCAGAATACTGCAGTAATTACTTTTTAAAAAGAATATGGGTATTTACAGCATTTCTGGAACTGAAAACATTCAATCATGAGAATTAAATAGGTACAGAAAGAAAGGAGAGTCGTGGATATACTGTATGCTTAATTATAATTAATCATGTGTTGCTGTTATTTACCCTTAAAACCAAAGAGAAGTAACTGTTTGCTTAGAACAGAATGAAGGAGGCATATACAGTAATTCTACCATAGAGAAGATTACGTGAGGATTTGTGGGGGCTGTTCCTAGAGATATTGCAAATAAGACAACATGACCTCTTGGCTTCATGTCTGTGGGGAATCCAGCTCTTGCTCAGATATTTGCCATGCATTTTTTTTATTTCAGAGATACATCTCCCTAAATCCACATCTTTTAAATGACAGTTCAGTAAAAGTGCATAGAAAAATTGGCGTTCCGGATTGCCGTACTAAAATTCCAAACGGGAGATGAGTTTTTCGCTTATCATTGTATGTATTGTTTCTGTAGTTGTGACATAGCAAATAAGGCTATACTCATGGAATGGGAAAAATCGCTTTCTAGCAAGTCAAGACATGTATTTACTTTTTTTTCAAATTCACTGAACCTTCAAACATGGGATTTAACCCCAGTCCTCTGCACACAGCTGAAACACATGGCAGTCCTTCATCATTTTAAACCTCAGCCATATTCCAAATGTAACATTATTAGAACCCTGCAAGAAAGCAGGTATCTTTTTTTCTCCACATTTGAAGTTTTTTGACATTTTAGCAGATGACAGATCAGATTATTAGTTTATTAATATGCTTTAATCT
Organism: Lepisosteus platostomus; assembly: GCF_059453375.1. Classification (NCBI taxonomy): domain Eukaryota; kingdom Metazoa; phylum Chordata; class Actinopteri; order Semionotiformes; family Lepisosteidae; genus Lepisosteus; species Lepisosteus platostomus. The sequence goes on along the minus strand of NC_142617.1, from coordinate 8,591,997 downwards.
CTTAAGGGCATATACATACAATTGAAGCAGCAACAATTACTATTAGAAATTCTAATTAAGAAGGTATCTTTTAGTTGTTATAGGTACACACTGTATGTTTAGTGCAGGTGGGCACAATATATTGTGTTTTGGTTAAGAACATACAGTATAAACATCTTTACTGAATGAAAAGCATTGATGGGTAAAGGCGTGGCTTTGTTTTTAAATCCACTGAACCTTTTCAATTGGTCTTACACCTTGTATACTAATGTATAGTATAAATTAATATAAAATTCATCATGATTGGTTTTGTGCTTCTACATTTCTTACATGAGTTACTGCATATCTGAAAATTCATGCAGCTGGTAAGTTCAAAGGTTGGTTAGGATCACAGCTCATTGCCTTCACATTTCATTAAATCCCTCCCCAGCTCTTTGCTATGTCTTCTCAGGGGTTTCAACAACAAAAGCCCTTCCCTCATACTTAGAAAACGAGCTGTATTATGAGGGAGGTTTAATGACATACTGGAATCTCATAACTGACCGTGAGAAAGCAGCACTGGGCCCTGGTGTGGTGATGAGAAAATCATTCCACATGTTATTGGCAAAAAAACCACAAGAACAGAATTTGGCCTGACCTCCACCTCCACTGAAACTCCTCAACTCACAGCTGTGCTCATCACAGCCTCTGCAGTAGACACACCTCAGTCATGTCACCATCTCGGACATTTTCCAGCTCCCTTTGACTACATCTTCTTTCAAAAAAATTGAAACCATAAAAATGTACAGGATAAACTAACTGCTATGACTTAAGTAAAAACCCATATACCATAAAGTAGGCTTGTAATGTAAGTGCTTTGCATGAACTGCCATTTCCAAATAAACATGGAGGAGACTTCAGTGCGGAATGTGAAAATAAAAAGCTGTTTGCTCTTTTGTGCCTGTGTTTCCCCAAGGCTGAAGAAAGTAAGCTTGGCTGTTGTGCCTGGAAGGCAGTCAGGAAATGTCTAAACCCACGTTGAAATTTGTAAGAATTTGTATTTGTGGGAACAAAAGAAGGGCATGTGTTTTTAAGGTGGATCAGACTTGACAGATGTAGGCTGACTCTTTCCTTCCTCAGAAACCCAGCCTCCAGACATGGGATCTAATCCCAATGTGGCAGTCCTTCATCATTTTACACCTCAGCTCTAATTCTTAGAACACTGCAAGTAAGCAGGTATCTTTTTTTCTCCACATTTAAAGTTGTATTATTTACATTTTAGTGGATGGGTGATTGGATGTGGATTCTTCATTATGATTATTGATAGGCATCTGTATTTACTGTAGTTGTCAACCCAGTCCTTTTTTGCCACCGGGAAAGCGAAATAGCTGCCAGGCAAGCAGTGAGCCATCACACGACAACACCTATTTCCATTTTCTTCTATCACGTCTGAACACCTGTTTACCTCTGTCTCAAAACATTCCAAATAATTGTGGTATGGGAGAAACATCTCTGTGTTATTATTCTAAAAGAAAATGTTTAAACTAGTTGTTCTATAGTGCTGTTGCTCTGAGGGTAACTGAGCTCCAGCTTTACCAATGTTTGTATTTCTCTGTTTTATTTCTTTCTGTTTGTATTTTGTCTGAGACAATTAGTATTATTTTGCTATATGTATCTAGCCGTCTTTACCAGTTACAGATTATAAAACGACACTTCTAATAATTAACTCAGGTTCAATGAAGTCCCTGTTAGATTATTAAAATGGATATATTAGATATATTAATGGGCCATTCCTAGTGAGGACATTAAGCTAGCGTCTATAGGAATGGACTATAGCATAAATACGAAAACAGACAGAAAAATAGAACAAACGGGAAAAAGGACAGACATCATCATCCTCATCTTCATCAATAACTTGAGCTGAGATAGAGCTCCTTGAAATCTGTCTTGAAACTAGATTCTTTCCAGCTAGTCTGCATGCTGAAAGAATACAGGAGTCTGAGCTTTGTTATACAAGATAGCTTGCTGTTTTGTTTATTTGGAAATCTTGATTTCCTTTATACACAGGGTAAAAACATCTCTTATTATAGTAATGTCTTTATCTAAAGTAGGGAAATTAGTCCCCATTCATTTATAATTGTTTGTTTTCAGAGGCAGATTTAGTTCATAGTATGAAGTATCCATTGTTTAGAACTTTAGAAGGCAGAGCTCTAATACTTACTGTGCTGTTAACATCTGCAAACAGTAATGAAACTTTTGTGTTGTAAAAATATTTGTTCTGTTTGGCCTTTTTATTGCTCAAATAAATACAATTATTTAAGTTGCCCCAGAGAATAAAAGACACGTTTTTACCTGAATTTAATTAATTTAAGGGATTTTAATACCATACATTTCTGAAAACCTGTTTAGAAAGAAAGGATTTGTAACAGTCAGACAATGTTTACAGGCCTCTAGGATCACTTAGTAAGATCCCTGTTTTTCTCAAGTCGATAGTCTATAGTTCAGGTTTTTTTTATAGAAAAGGAAAGAGGAACAGGGCGGAAGGATATCTTACCACTGCTGTGCAGAAACACATGCAGAAAAACTGTATCAAAGTATCAAAGGTAGATAATTTATCTATTTTTAATATTAAATCTGTACCAGAACAATTTATTCACCTGAAAAAACACATGTTGTGGGAGGGAGGTTAGTTACCTTGAGGGGAAAAAAAACTACCCACAACAGCGAACTTGAATCATGTTTCTGAAATCGTAGATAAGAGCTGCAGGAGGAATGCTTCCAATGCTGTTTAAAATCAGACCGTTTACAATGCGCCGCATTTTTATGAACATAGTCTAAATAAAAGCACCAGGATAGCCTAAATAATGTTCGGTACAGAAAAGCTTTCCACACAGCCCAGTTCTGCTCCTCCTTGCAGCCTGTGGTTATCCAGCTCTCTTTCCATGTGTCTCCCCCTCTCAGGTTGGTGCATGAGGGGCGGCTGTAGCTGCCCTGTATTGGTGCTGTGATTTTCTCCATCAGTTAGCAGCACTATGGGCTGGCAGCAAGCTCCTGGGACGCTCCACAAGGTTAGCCAAGGGCACCAGAACAGGCCAGCTTGGCGCTGACAGGGATGGGTGTTTTACCGCTTGCATGGGGTTGGTTTTTTTTTTTTTTTTCCGATTTGCCCTTCACAGGCATTGATTTTTTTTGTTAAAATAACCGAGACGGTGTAATGCTTTGAGGTCAGTCTGCCAATCCCAGCTGCTGTTGCTCCATTTTCTGAGCTCCTCCTTCTCATCTAGGGATCAGGCAAGGGAGGGGGGGGCTTGCAGTGGGCACCAGCAGGGGAGGGGCTGAGTTATCATGTCTTTTAATGAAGCTCGTATTTCAAAATGATTTTTAGAGCCATATGCAAGACCCACAAAGTAGGAGATGGGCATTATTAGTGCAAGACGTCTCTGCAGGAAGGTAAACATAGGTGTCGCTAGATAGGGATGGAAATACTGTAGCTCACTGAACAGTTTTTCAGGTGTCTGAGCCTTTTATCTGAGTTTTTATTTAATATCACCTAGATCCCAAGGTCTACAAGGTTTGAGTAGGAATTTTTGGTATAGTGGAGGCATTAATGTTTTCATTTACAGTTTCATTCTCATGTAGTTTGACTAGAATTCTAATGATGGAGCCTTTTTATTTGTCTGGAAACAGCTGGTGTTGGAGCTGAAAAATAAAAACATTTTAGGTTCACTGTACTGTCCTTTTTCCAAAATAATGTGTTGTATAGTTATTCATATTTTTTTTCCCTTGATCAAGTTTGAACTGTGTAAGGTTATGTAGCTGAATATTGGGGTGGAGCTGACTGGACAACTAAGAAAAAAGCTAAATGTGAATCCTGTACTGTCAACCATTATTTTTAAGCATATTCTTATTAGGACTTTGCAATGATTCAAATCGCTGCTGAATCTTAGTCCTTTGACATGTGCATTGTGTTCAAAATTCTTATTCAGGATTAAAAGGTTCACTTCTTTTAACCTGTCAGTGTACATGTAGGACACACCTTTGAGCTCAGGAATGCATCTGGTCACTCTTCCCTGTACCTCTTCAGTGCAGCTATATGTTTTTGTAATGTAATGACCAAAATGTTTCACAGTATTATTAGAACATGGTATAATTTTAATGTAAGATCTCTTGATTTAAACTCCACTCTTTCTAAATTTTAAACTGTAAGTCACATTCCGTATTTGTCAGTATGGTTTTGTGATTCTTGTCAGGAAATGTGTTTCAAGTATGCTGTTACTCTCTTTTAATAGGAGTGTAGCCAACTAGAGCATGTTGCTATTTTTCTTTTATAATGTACGTTGTGTATATTGAAAGAAATGGAACCCAACTAAATGAGCGTTACAGACAAATTATAAATCCCCTGTGACAGAAGGCTGAAGATTTTAATTCAACATCCCTCGGCCACCTTGAAATCTGGCTGCAACCCTGACATTGGACAGACTTTCTGGATACCAATATGGCACACAGTAGAGGTAATTTTGTCTTCAAGGTACTATCACCAGTAGCTTGGCTACCGGACATGCTGTAGCCCTTCCAGATGGCTTGTGGTTCATTGGATGGGAACAGTACTGGCACGAGTGTCAAAATGACTCATTAGCCCACATGTCTGAGCAGAGGAGTTAAACATGGTTCCATTGAAGGATAGCTCACAGTGTTATTAATAAAGACCCACACAAGCAAATCACTTCAATCCAGTCCTTTGTTCTCTAACTTCTAGCTGCTGGTGGCTAGCCTCCTGCCTCAGCCTTGATCTTGGCATTCATATGCACAGATGACGTTAAGTGAAGGACAGAGATTTTTTAACTTGCTACAGTTCTGCTTTTTTATGGTCGGTGATCTTTTTATATGCAAACCTTTGAAGGAGCTGAAGTGTTTTGCAGCTGTTAGTTTGGCCATCAGGTGCAGAAAAGATGACTGTGGCGGGAATCGTTCCAGAATTTCCAAGAAACTTCAGCTTTTTCTTCAAACAGAAAAAAAAAAGAAATTGGCCTCTTAAATATTTAGCAATGACTTCAGCACCCTTGGGCCATTACAGCTGGTTAAGAGCTTATTTTCAGTTTGTTGCCATTGATATTTTTTGTTACTGTGCTTACTGCATGCGTGTCTTCAGACTTCAAAACTTTGTCCGCTCCACCTTGGATTGTTTTTGTGTCACATACTATCCAGAGAACCATAAAGAAGAGACTTGAGAAAGCACACCACTATCATTTTTGTTAACTTGGAATGAAAAAAGAAAGATTCCAAATATCTTTTGAAGTTCTTGAACAGGGAGTATGAATACAGCCCATTCCTGTAGTTATCATTAGGGATGTTTTGATCTGTGTGGCTTTCCCCATCAGATTCCTTTGTGCTTTTAACATCCTCAGCAAGGCTTGCAAAACAACAAGATAGAAGATATCAATAAGATTTGAAATTCCTATACTACTGTATGAAATGCCTAGTACAGTAATTCAAGAAGTACCAAGGACAGTATCACAACATCATTCATGTTTATACTATTCACCTAAAATACCCTCCAAAGGACATAGGCAGGACACACATTGATTCTTATATACCAATGGGGACACTATTTAGTACTTGAAAACCATTGGGAAAAGATGTCTGCCTGTTAGTAGCCAGTAATAAAAAAAACACACTTTAAGTTAGCACTCAGGCTTTTTTTTCCTAATGGGAAAGCTGTGGAAGATGTCTGTTACTAATGCCCTAGGCTAGCCTATAATGCATTGAACCACCAAAGCATCAATGCAATTAGCACAGGTTTTATGTGTTAGTGAGACTTTCTTTTACATAACTGTTAAGGAAATTACCGTATGTGTTTGCATAACTGCAGCATGTTTTTGTCTTATTTTAAAACATTTTCAACTTTTGAGAGAGTGTAGTCAGGGTGAGAAGGTGAGGAATTAACCCCTATAATTGTGTAACACTTCACAGGTAAATGAGCCGATCGTTAAAATGTTTCCTAGATTAAAACAACCCTATTACACAGCACAAAATACACAAAATGAACAGGCAGGTAAACACGGTGTTACTAAAGAACACTGATAAGCTGAACATAAGATAAACGGATACTGTAAGCATTTTCGCTGTGGTAGTTTAAAACGTGCTTTTGTGGTGCTCATCTCCAGAAAGAATTCATAATAACAACAGACGCTGGAGTACATCACGGCATTTTTCTTCCAGCAAAAAGCATTTTGGCTCTCTAGCACTGTATAAATTGCTTCACCATCACGAGATTGATCTTTTATCCCATTAGCGTCAGTGACGAGACATGATAGCTACCGCGAGCCACTGCTCTCTTTTACTCTGCTCTACTGTAATGCCGTTTGATGATGGGACTGGAAAGATGAGTCCATTAACTGAAAGTATTCCATGCCTGCAACCCCTCCCCCACCCACTACTTCGTTGTTAAAGCTTATCATAATGATGTAGAGATCTCCCTAGCCTCGTGGAGGTGTGTTCTTCGACCACAAGAGAATGCAATCTCAGGCCTAATGAAGCAGATCAGTTTCAGCAGAAGAAGCTAATGCTTCTCCAGTGCTCTGGTCAGAACAAGAGGAGCATCATGGCGAGTTTTTTTTTCTAAATCAATACGTCTGTCATTGGATTGGGCTCGCCTAGGGAGTTTAGGGCTTTTACAGGCCTTCTGCAGAGAGTGTAGCTTTAGCCTTGAGAGCAGCAGACAAAGATAACAATAGAATAATTTAGCCGAGATCAAAGAGCTTTTCTCACTAAACAATGTCCCCCTGACATGAAACCACTGCTGCTGCAGATCCATTCACTCTCTCATGTCCATGGGGTATAAAGTCTAATCCCAGTACAGGCCCCTCTGCCTCAGGCGAGCCCTAACCTAATTTGTCATCCTTCCTAGGGCCTCGATCATCTTGTCATGATCGTCCTTTTTGTGCTTTGCAAATCAAGACTGCTGCTTTCTGACCTTAGCAATGACCTATATGTACAAAACATTCTACTTAGCAAAGCTATTTCACAAAGATTCAAGTGCTCAGTTCTAACAATATTATTAATGCTTTAGCATGGCTTGTCACAAACATATGGCCTGATGTTCTTAAAGCCAGTTTATGTAGCCTTTGAGTCTTGATGCTCTTACGTGATCTCTATTATTTTTGGAGCACTACAGATCTGTTTTTTGCAGTTACCTCCCTGCAGGTTTGGATGTTGAAATGTTGGATTTTGCAGGCACCTCTTTATTAAGAAAGTAGCGATTATTTTTTTGTTGTTTGGGACTGTGAATATGACTGCATTAAAGCAATTCCAACTTTCCACTCACCCACACAGTGTTCACCATGATGATGTTGAGTTTTTCTGTGGAACTGTGTTATCCCACCCAACCTCTTAGGGAGTAGAATTTTTAACTCCCAGTGTTGTATTCTCAATTGTTTCTATCTATGATGTATAGACCCACAATACATGAATCAGCAGTGATAAAAAAAGAAAACAGTGCTCATTTGTCTTTGGCATCTACTTGTGTGAAGATGTTATCTTGAATGTTGAGCCATTACAGTACATTCAAGACACTAAACAGAGATGTACAAAAATGTAAAAATTTTGGCGAGTTTCTTTATGTGCTGAAATACTGTACTAACTTAAAAAGACAGACAGGGATATTTAATTAGGCTAAGCTGAATGTTACTAGGTTTTGATAATATCACACAAGCCTTATGTCCTTAGACATCTAGCGCTCATCTGGAACTGAAAAAATGTCTTGTCTTGTCTCCATTGATTGAGTTAAGAGGTCAATTTGAAAGATATTGAATGAAGTCAGATTGGAACCCGCATTCTAAAATCCTGAATTGAATTTCCCTGCCCTTTGACTCCATTGATCCTGGTGGGAAATTACTGAAATCAATTGGATTATATCGACTTTGGTACTGTAATACTCTGTAGTAATGGCAGAAAATACAATACAGTATTTACAATAGGTATTCCAATCTATTTTTAATTTTTATTTATGAAGTTTAGTAGGATGCTGTTTGATAAACTGTTAAGAACTTCCTTCACTGACTAAACATATTGGCTGTATTTCATATCAGTGGGTAATTTTAGTTTTAGTCCCAGAGTCTTGAGGAATGATATTTGGAAAGACCTTCATTTGACATTTTACATGGAAAAGGTTTGTTACTTGTTGGCATTTCTCCTTACGATGCAATAACTGTAGCGTTTGACTCGGGGAAAAAGAAAGTGACGTAAAAGTGAATTTAATAACACAGTAGTTAAGAATGACATTTGAAAATGCCATTGTTTGGGAGTGATTGATTGCCTCTTAGTAGCAAGATCATATTTTCAGTTTGGTTGTTTTTTTTTTTATGTGCCTTTCTGTTGCAGATTCTGGAAGATCCATGACAACAAGTCACACTCCCCGCTCCATGCCTGCTGACCTGAGTGGCTCTATTGCACCGCTGATTGGACAGCGCAAATCTTCTGCCCCGTCCCACTCCAGCCAGCCGGTGCTCTTCACCTTTGACGTGCCCGAGCGTCACTCCCACAACACCCTGTCCACCAGTGCCCCCCAGGACTACCTGTTTCTCCACCAGTGTATGAGCAAGTCCAACGAGGGTGCCAGGTGAGAAGAGATCCAGGCCATCCAAGCACAGCTCTCAAGCCATGCCAGTAATATTAAATGGCAATTTTGATATCTAACGCCCCCATCAGATGTCACAAAAAAACTAGGGCTTTAAATAAACATAACTTCCTAAAGAATTCTGAATGTGAATACCTTATGAATGTTCTTTTGAGTATGACCAGTTCACAGTGCAGTAAATACACAAAATGTATTTTCTTCTTGTTACTTTTATTTTTGGAAATACTGAAGGTAACCTGGTAAGGCGTAGTAGGGGATGTGGGTAGTCATGCTATGTGTGTGTTTGTCAGAATTTATTAGAAATCATTGTCACAAGTTTGAAAGAGTGATTAATTATAGGTATCCCAGTGTGCTTGATGTCTCATTTATAGTTATCTGTACCTGCAGTATGGGAATTAGAGGACTTTTGTGCTTCAGCTTTCAGTGCTTCCCAGAATACTATATCCCTTTATACTTTTTCAGTCCTAGAGGTAACGGTACTTCAAGAATAGTTTGTTGCAGGGTCTTTCATCAGCAAGAAGATTCAAAATTATAAAAAGTACTGGAAAGAAGTCCTAAAGCAAATCATCACAGCCACCAAAAAACACAATGAAGTGTTACCATGTTTTTTGTCTTAATGTGAGACCCTATAACCCTATTACAGTCACATTTTTTTTGTTGGAAGGCCGATAGTTCATATTTTCTACGTCGACTTACAGTGTTTCTTACAAAAGATATTTTGAGTATAGGAATAAGGTCTGGTCTCCCTGCCACTGACTATATTCTGTTCACATTTCATTAAGCTTCGCTGTTCTTTTGCTAAAGGGCAGATTGCTTGTACACGCTGTATTGTGAGTTTTTCAACACTGTGCGAATCACAGAAAAGCATGCCTGTGTTATTGACTTTAAAAGATTAACCTTTAACTCGCCTGGGAAAATACCAAGGTGAAGGGCATACAGTTCATGCAAAGGATTCTGTATTTTGTTTCTGTATACATGGGATAGAAAAACCCGCACAGCAATTCAAAAATAGTTCTGTATCTCATAGTTCAGCAGCTATAGGGCAAGAGGGCAACATGCTCTTTCTCTCTTTAAAGAATTTTGTTGTTTAATTAAAGTCATTAGGTACTGCCTATTGTAGTGACGAATTGCAAATCTTTTGTGAGAAAGCTTAAATCACATTAAAAGTCTAAAATGATTTGTAATGAAGGATGAGGTTGTTAAAAAGAACTCCAAAGTCTCACTTCCTATAATTGGTGTTCCTATAATTTCCTCCTTCAAGGCCCCACATTTAAAATGTGGAAATGGGTTCTCCCCAGAATTTAGACCTAGATTTATACAGTAGGTATGTTGGAATATATCTTAGTGGAAGACAGTCTATTTTTTTCCGTTTCTCAATGTTAGAGAATCTTAGTTGTTAACTTCCTTCTTATGAATGAATGTAAATGAGAAAAGAAACTAACAAATAAAAATACGTTCACCTAGAAATGTTCAAATGCAACTAATGCTATTGTTTCCGGTATTCATTTGTTGCATTTTATGGTGCCCGTCATTATAAGCCTCATATTTTTTGTGATATATATGTACAGTATAAAAGGTGACTATTATACTATACTAAATAAAAGTCACCATTAAAAATATTACGAAGATAGATATTATAAAGATAGCTTATTAAAAAGACAGAAATCCTTCACAATAATTAGAAGGGGTATGTGTAAGTTTTTATTCACATCTGTGGCAATGATGGTTTTAACATAGCGTAACGTAGCTCAAAATCTCTTTAAAAATTGTTTAAGACACTTATCCTGTTTGTTTTTAACTTGTTTTCTTATTATCTGTCATTGTCTTAAATCCAAAAGGATCTGATGCACACTGCCAATTTGCGTGTAAGAGTTACATGGAAGTGTCAGTAGAAAAAGAGCATATTATAGCTTGTATTGCTGGTGTCAGGATATCAGTCCTGAGTGGAATTGTGTATCGTGTCTTCCATAATAATATTCCAAAGTGTGGTATAATGTTAAGACATAGAAACATATAAAATAAACATTGAGAAATATAAAACAAGCATTAAACCTTGCGAAGGCCATAAAAGGATTAAAACACAAACCCAAGAGTCCCTGATAGTTTTTTTCCTGTTGTACCGTAATGTGTTGCTCATTAGTAGCAAGACCCTAGCAGACATATTTCATTGTGCTGGTAAATCAGTCTGGTCTATCCACAAATGAATGGGAAAATACAGAGAAATACAGACTCTGTTCTGGTTAGTCATTGTTTTCTTACAGCTTTTTTGACAACTCATCACCCTTCGACTGGAGTGCGAGTTGATAGTTTAAACTTTGCCAAATTGGGATAAAGCCCTTGTCCACAAATAAAGAGCTGATTTGGTTTTCTTAAATATTTGCAAATGATTTTAAAGTGATTGTCACTTATGACACCATTTACATTATTAAAATATAAATACTGCTGTGATGTCAAAGCATAACATCACTAAGGAATATTAATAATATGCTGAACTCCAGTCATAAAATATTTTTGTGTGATCTAATGCCTCATTTTGTTAATGTCAAGGAGCAATTTCTTAAGCAAACATTTAAAAGTGGAAAATGCTTTTGGTTAAACACTATTTCATATATGGGAACGAGCCCACTAGTATGAAGTGTAAAATCCTTGTGTGACAGTAAAGGTTTGTAAAGTAGGTTTTTGAAACAGCACCCTATAAATCAAAAGAAATTACACTTCAGAATGTATGTGAGTTATACATCTGCTAAGTTCAGTTCATGTGGGTTTAGTGTACTTAGCATTAAAGGACAAGAAATAAAAATAGAACAAAACACAAATGAGAAAAAAAAAGTCTTGTCTCCCTGGACATCAGCCAGAATGTGGTTGGTGTGGGAAAGGGAGGTAAGCTTTCCTCTTTCTGAGTTAACTAATGCTTAGCCTATGTTTTATTGCTTAGTTGCATGGCTGTTGGTAAAGTTTTAGTGGTAGCCTTGGTAACTTAAAACAAAATAGTTAATTTGTTAGAAGATAAATCTAAACGGCAGATTTGGACAGGCAGTGTGTGTTTGATGTCAAAAGAACTGTTCTATAAAGGCAACACCAGGTCATATCATTTAGAGAGCGTGCTTCTAAAGAAGCAAATAGTTTCACAGTAGTTTGTTTTATTTATTGTATTTTAGGCATTTTAGTGGTAGCATGGAAAGTGGGGAGAAATCCTGCTGCGAGCTACATCTAAAGTGTAGGCAACATTTTATTTCCATTCAAATTGTTAGATATTTTGTAGCACATACAGTACATGTCATATAGTATTTTCAATGCATTTTCAGTCCTCAGTATTAAGACTGTGTCTGCTGTCACCTTGTGGTATTTTGATGTAGTAACACTTCTTTACAGAGGATAGGTGTGGTCTAATGATGGATTCTTCTGTTTTCTGAACAAATGTTCTGAACAAAAAAGGTTTTAAAAACCTTATAATGTATATATGTCATCTTCTCTCCTCTTTATTAATGCATAGTATATTTTTTGCAGTTATTTCTCCACTGCTATGCTTCTCCCTTGTATTAATAATATGTTTTTGAAGTGTTTTCATAAAACTCAATGTGCTATACAATAGCTCACATGTAATACATTCACAGATGGAAAAAAAAGAATGCAGCAAATTGTCCTGGTAAAGCACTATAAACGATACATTCAAATAGCTAGAGAGAAAGATTTGTAAACAAGTTTTACTGATGTCAAAAGTTGCATAGTTTATAATGAATTATCATGATAATTTAAGGACAAACTTAACATTTTTGTGTCTGTGGCTGAGAGTTCATTTTGGTGTTTTTTGTGAGGTTTTCTTTTTTGTGCAAATATGTGCTAGACAGACAACTTAAGCCCTCTGGTTTATACAGCTAGAAGGATAATCCTGTATTATAAACTAAACCTACAGTAAACACACAAGTAACTTTGGCATTTTTTCATTATGCCTGAAGTATCTTATGATTGCTTAAGTAACTAAAGTGCTTATGATTTTTAATTATTTCTCAGTGTAAGACTTTGTTTAATAGAAAATTCATTTTGATTAGGTGTGGTCTTAAACTTGCCCACATCCTGAATTAAACCTTTAAGGCATACAAAATATAGCCCCCATAGGAAAACCAATCAATTTAATCTGATGAACTAACAGAAAAAAATGGATTCAAAGAAAAAACACTCTTGTTATATCATTTAGAGAGCATGCTTGAATCATATGAAGCAAATATCAGGCACAATACTTCTTTTTATTCATTTTATTTTATATATTTTATTGGGAGCATATAAAGTGAGGAGGAATCCTGTTGGGAGCAGAGAAATCTAAAGTGTAGGCAACATTGTATTCTTGTTCACATTGTTAGTACATGTCACATACAGTACATTACATATAGTCCCCAAAGGTCTATATGACATGAACTGTATGTGCTACAAAAGGCAGGTTTCCTTTCTTCTACTTCATATTTTTTCTTTTATAGCTGAAATTCAGGGATCAGCCATGAGAGTAACTCATGATCAACCACACAATGAATCGGAGAACGTGTGAATCTTTTGTAAGGGACTCAGAATGCCCAGCCGAGGGTGAATAGACAGAGCTACTTTTCCAAGATAAGATGACAGTGACCTGCTTAGAATGCAAACTGTTCCGTTTTCTCGGGACTCGCTTGTGGGAGAACTACGGCCAGAGAAACCAGTGCTGTCAATTAATATAGCAGGAATGATTACATGTGAGTGTAAGTTCATCTGTAAAAACAATGTGAAATTGGCGTGGCAAGTCGCTATATTTCTCTATACAAACTTGATCACAAACATCCCCTGCTTTGTTTACATAGTCTGACTGTGGTAGTTTTCCACGTGTCACCTTATTTCAGCAATAACAGCAAGGATTGTCTGTGTTCTCAGGAGTGCCAGTTTCTCCCAGGCCACCAGGGGCAATCTTCTAGTGGGCAGTGATTCAGCAGTTCAGAAAATTTCTCATGGGTTCTCCCACTGCCTTAATGGAATGGGTGCCCAGCTCCATACCTTCTACAGCTTACCCAAGCCTGGCAAGCAGCAACAGTCTTCACTTGGAGACTCCCCACGGGACAGCTCCTATGACCTGCCTAGGAGTTATGGTTCGGAGGGGCATGTGTGTTCCAGTCTGCCAGAACTGGAGCTGGAAGCCGACGAGGTGTACACCTTCAAGACTCCCAACAACGCCCCAGCTGGCCCCCGCAGTGACCGCTCACCTGACAACTGTGACTTCCACGTGTCCGCCAGCTCCTTCTACCACGTCCCGCGGACCTTCGACAAGAACCACAATGCCCTGGCGCCGGCAGGCTCAGAGTCCCCTGGCCTACCTCCTCCTCGGCCCCCCAAGCCAGGCCACAGCTCAGAGGTCAAGTGGGGAAGCCCAAAGTCAATGGGAGCTCCCAATGGAGAGGCGGCCTCTGTGTCTGCCATCCCTAGGAGAAACACCCTACCAGCGGTGGAGAACATCAGATTACACAGAGGTACAGTACCTAATCTTCCCATCCTCTTCTCTAAAGCAGGGCTTCAGCACAGCAGTTTCTCTTATAAATATAAAGCTTTGGACTGTGATCCTAGTCATTTTGACAGGTCATTCCTGACTAGATTAGTTATCACTCTGTGTAACAATTCATATCTACTAGACACGTTGAAAATGTTTTACTACTTACACACAAGCTGTAATTTCTTAATAATACTGATTATTCCTACTAATCTGAATAAACTTTAAAGTGATTATTCATAAATCCTGTTTAATATGTGGCAGAATCAGTGTCAGTTTGCTTGGTTTATCTTCACTTGTCGTCGACTGAATTCATGTACTTCAAATTACTTTCCTTTTCGATCTTGACTTCACACACGTTTGCCCTTAATCAAAAACAGAGAAGCAATCTGGTCAGTACAGTGTTTGAAAGCTAATGAAATTCAAGCCATGCATAGTGCTTCAGGGTGACTTGTTCCAGGCCGATGAACAGTAAAAGAGGCCAAACATCATGCTCCCAGACGCAGTCTTCCTGATTTGATCAATGCTTAATCCAGGCAGGGCCAAAGGGGCCAGACTTCAGCCAGGCCAGTGTCTCAGCCAGAGCCCAGGAAATCAGCTGTTACAGCAGCTGTTATATCTGACAGCTGCCATTCTGATAACAGATTCTCAGACCTAGCTCCCAGAGAACAAAATGAGAAGTAGCAGCGTGTTAAAAGCAAGCGCTTTAAAATGTCACCTGATTCCAGTTTATACAGTGTAGGGATTACGTGTAATGTTTCTTATTTTTCCGAGAACATTTATCATATGTTCAGAATAGACTACTGGTTCCACCGATTTAAATAAAGATTTAACTCATTGCACCACTTTAAAAAATCCTTCAGCCAGGAGTTATTTTTTTTAGCTATTCATTGTATGTATTTAAATTGTCTGTGTGACTAATGGCACTGGTCTTATTTTATATTGTTAATAATTAAAGCAGTCCTGGCTGCCTTCTAGTTTTGGAGTCCCTGGAATGGCCATGGTTCTTAAAACACTACAGGTAGCCAAGCTGCCTGAAGGGTCGAACTCGTCTTGGGGCCATTGAAGGCCTCCACAGCGTTGAGCTGTAGCTCCCACTTTTGATCCTGGGACTCACTCAGGGGTGGGTGGGCTGATCTTTTCAGTTGATTGAATACCTAATCAAATAAAGAAATCGCTCCATTATAACCTTACTACTTATGAACCCCTTCCACATTTTAGAACCAAAAACAATTTCAAAGTTGCAAATTAGTCCTGTTGCTAAGTCACCTATCCAACAATCCACCCCCTTTCTAAACTCCTTTACCCAGTACAGGGAGCTGCGGTGGAGCCGGAGCCTAACCCGGCGAGCAATGGGCAGAAGGAGGGATACACCCTGGACGGAACACCAGTCCATTTGCAATTATTAGGTCAATGAAGGGTTTAATTATGTTATTGAAAGCTTGACTGCAACAGAAATCAGTGTTTATTCCTAGGTCCACACTGGCTGTGTTTTGGATCCTTGTTTACTGGCTTCAGGCCTTTACAAAGAAATCAGTTCTGATCAGATATTATTGACTTTTTTTTTCCTTTGCATGTTTCTCTCAATACATAATTACAACAGGTGAAACAAAAAGATTTGCAGCACAGTCTGGTCTTTCGCAATGTGATGTGGCGAAGCGTATTCTCTTAAGTTATTCTTTTCAATTTGTTTTCCTGAAAAAGGCTCGTCTTTTGAAACAAACGACCATCATAAACAGGCCAGCCTCGGCAACAACGGCCAGTCTATGGAGTCAGTCAATGATGGTTTCAGCTCTTACCTGGTGAGTCTCGAGGTCTTCTCCACTGCGCCTTACTTAGAGTTCAAAGATTTTTGCTTTAACATTCCTAGAGTTTTTATCAACTTTCTATAGAGATGCAAAATAATACAGATGATTATACAATGAGAATATAAACAAATGAAAAGTGTGGATGGCATGGCTATTAAATCACAGTTTTTAAGCTCTCCCTATAATCACTGCCTTGTAGATAAAATGGAATAAGAATAAGTGCACAGCAGGTTACTAAAGATGACTAAAAATGTTCATTTGTTCAGGAAAAAAGCTATGATCGCCATGATCAGACCCGGTCACCTGGTTGTGTTACAGAGAACAAAGGCTCGTTCAGACAGTGGGGACTCGGAGGACAATTATGTGCAAATGAACCCGGGCTCCTCCTCTTCGCCCTTCAACTCCTCTCTGGCTGACAGTTCCCAGAATGTCTACATCCAGATGAGCCCCGGGCCTCATCACTTTGACTTTCCAGGCTTCTCTGCTACCCTGCCGGCCCGGAAAGGCAGCACCGCCTCCCTGTGTCACCGACCGGGGCGGCTCAGTGACATCACTCCTCCCCCTGTCAACCGTAACCTCAAACCTGACCGCAAGAGTGAGTGCTCCCCCACACCCACTGCTCGCTGTCAAAAACTCGCCGAATAAAAGTAATAATCGTCCACACTGACCGTCACCGACGCTGACATCTGAAAATCAAAGTTTGCTCTCACTTTCCCTTCCATCTGTGAGCTTCTTTCGCTGCCTAGCCGAGACTGGAAGCACACGGTCGTTTTATAATTGCAGTTTTCTCTAGTGCTCCACGGCATCATTCATTCCACAACCACTGCGTCGAGTAGCTGTGTTCACACGTACTTTGAACATTTATTTTCATCAACTTCCTTAATCCGCTACAGAAATCAGATAGAATTGCTGGCTATGTCATATTGGCAGAAGGGCTGTAAAACCATAAACATGAAAAGAATTAAAAAGTAGGTTTTCTCTTTCTTCATGCTCATTCTCTTCTTCATTAATAGGTGTTTCTCTGTGTGTGTGTGTGTTTTTAGCAAAGCCAACACCGCTGGACTTGAGAAACAATGCTATTATTGACGAGCTCCCATTCAAGTCCCCTGTCACCATGTCTTGGACTAGGCCCATGTAGGTATCCTTGTTAATTTCCTCCACTTCTGTTCTAACCAGGAGACTTGGTCCCAAGGACAGGACTTCAGAGGGTTCGCTGCCAGAGGAGAGGGGGTCATGGAAGAGTAATGCAGGTTGTGTTTTCTCTTGCAGGCCGGTCATGAACTCGCAGCACTGTCGACCCATATCCACACAAAGCATCACCAGCACGGATTCGACAGAAAGTGAAGAAAACTACGTTGCAATGGTAAGATGAGCTTGGGCACAGGAGGAAATGCATGGAGGGCATTGAAAAACCATCTTAGATTGATCCCATGCTGCCCGTTTATCACATTGCTGATTCAGAAAAAAATCCAGCCCCAAAGATTAGGCAGAAGTGCTAGATGTAGACATACAGTACTTTTCAACAAAGAAAAGGGTATCTTCTTATGTGTATTACACTCTGTAATCTTTTTATAATTGATCTCAGGAGCTACTTAAACTCATGGCAGCCAAAGCTTCCATTAGCATGGGCACTGACGGCTCTGTGACCTCCCATCAGTGCCATGTGTTGCTAACCAAAGCTTTCATTTGCTCAACAGCAAAACCCAGTGTCGACCTCTCCAGCAGTGAGTGGCACGAGCAGCCCTGCACCTAGGAAAAGTGGAAACGTTGACTACCTTGCCTTGGACTTCCAACCGAGTTCCCCCAGTCCACACAGAAAGGTACAGAGTGTTTTGATGGGATACTGTGAAGCATGGAAGCCCAGCATAATGACAAGGAAATATCAAAAACATCTATTTTTTGTATCAGTTAAACATTTGCATGGCTGAAGAATTCAAATCTTTGGTGGAATAGAGCTGTATCTGAATTTCATTTCAAAATCAAAGAGTAATGAGGCATTGAGGGACAACATTAGATATAATTTCTCCTTCACTGTAACTGGGTGAGATTTAAGTGTCAGTGGTGTGTCCTAGGCGAAGCTGCATCAGAAAGGGGAAAACAAAAATGACGATAAACTTATAGCAGGTAACTCTCATGCAGGAACATTGGAACATCATAGAAATCCTGTCACCCTTAACCTACACCTCTTCACACGATGATTAGAATGGGTTATGAACATGTTTTTGTTTTTTATTTGACATGCAAATTCAAGCATTTGTTATTCCCTCATTCTTATACATGAATGGGTCAATTCCTTCAGCTTTTGTCATTCTGTCCCTCCCCCCTCCCAACAACAGCCTTCCACGTCCTCCGTCACCTCTGACGAAAAGGTGGATTACGTGCAGGTCGATAAGGAAAAGACACAAGCGCTCCAGAATACCATGCAGGAATGGACAGATGTCCGCCAGTCAACAGAGCCGGCCAAGGGGGTCAAGTCTTGACAGTAAACTACAACTAAAGTGAAAGATACAGCTGTTGCTGGAATATGACACAATGTCACAATGTTCTCACTTCAAATAAACATCCATGTTGCCATGACTAATTTATACTGTACCTGGTACGTAAAGAAAAATAATATAATGACTGCTGGCTGTTGCTCACTTTTGTAAAAGATACTTAACAGAAGCTTTGACAAGTGCTATTTCTCATGAGTCACTAATGCAACATCTTCTCTCACTGTGTTCAGATAAAACAATGCAAGACTACAGCCTGGATGCTGCTTTCGGGTACTTAAAAGGTGATCCTTTGCAACAGAACACATTGCCTTTTAAAAACTGTTCTGTACACTACTGTATATGCACTATGCTCTCTTTAGTTTGGTTTCTAATAGATAATGCAATAGATTAAAAATACAGTGCAAATGTCAGCTAACAGTTTCCAAAGTTAGTTTGCATGTATACAAATGTAAACAAAGCTTGAATGAACTGAATTCTAAATTCTGATGACTTCTGATATGATATTTAGAAAAAACAGCAGGTCCATTTTTTAAACAAAAGGCAATGTGTACAGTATATGGCATACTCAGGCCACAGATATCAAGGCAGAATTTTTTCAAGTTAATGTAGTCTTTCTTTTAGAAAAAGGAAGTCAGGGGCTTCGGTATTCAATTATGAATGAAAACCATAGAATTTTAAGAACATTAATAAGTAAGCCATTTTTTTAAAGACAAGCCGAACACATTATGCATGTGTGGAACATACTAATCTGAAAAGTGAATAAGTAAAAGTTCCTGTAAATGAACACAGACTTACTTTCTAAACTTTTTCTAAAGACCAGAGCTGTCTTCTGCTTTCAGAAGAAAACCTCCATAAGCTGACTATAAGTCATGTTTCGTTAAAAAATAATCAGTTTGTAGCAGAATAAACCCATTCGTTGAAATAACATTTTTGTTGTTTTGTTGATATCGAAAGGTAATCTTTCCAAAAGAAAGTACATTTTATGGAGATGGAGCAGTAACCAACTTGTTTGCACCACACATGAAGCTACCAAGTGCTTTTCAAAAGGAGAGTCTGACTTGCATTTGCACCATTATTAATGTGTCACAAAACCTGAGAACAGGCATTGCTTTTAGTTTTCGAGGAAAAAAAACGAATTCATTCATAGAACTGGCACACCATATATCACTCTTTATCAATCATTAAATTATTTTAAAATAAGGCACATACTAATGTTAATTTAATGTATTCAGAGATTGTATATCGTAAAGAAAATCCCCCCAAATTGTGAAATTTCAATTTTAGGGGAATGTATATTGCAAAGAAAATTATGATTTTGGTACATTTAAAATGCGTTTTTAGATAATTCTTTAAAATGTTTCTCTGTTTACAAAACTGTTTTGTTTTGCACTTTTTTAAATTCCCATGAGGACCGATACATATGCTTCTGAATGTACAGTATGTATGTGTGATTATATATGTACACGCACAGCAGTATGTTCAAAACAAGTCTCTGATTTTGTACTTTTTAGAAATGTAATTTGATCAATTAACCAAAGTAGAATCATTTTAAATATATGTTAGTACTAATAAAATCGTGTTATATGAAGTGTGAGCATCTTACCTATAAGGTAATATGTGAGGGATTTAGAATATCAATAATTACAATTTTCTGATAATGGCTCTGAGATAAGGTATATATTTTCTTTGCTTTGGGGCCATATTTCAGAGACATAGTCCTCCCAGACCATCTTGTTGATTACAAAGTTCATTGATCACTTAGCTATTTTCCCAAAAATGTGATAAAAAAAATTCTAATACAACTCAAATTGCAATTTGGTTAATAAAGCTTTAAACGGTATCTTTAAATCTAAACCTATAATAAGTGTTTAAGAAGTTGGGGTAAATTCCGTTGAAAATTGCTAAATGAATTTTTCTCCCTTGTAATTTAATTAGAAATTCTTAATGATCATAAGTGACATTATTGCCATCTGCTGCAAAAAGAAGCGGGTGACATTGTACAAAATTATTCTGCACAATGCAGTCAAATATGGTGAAAATGTAAGTCAACCAGTCTCTTGAGAAGCCATTTATATTGGTTTTGCAGCTATAAATGAATATAAATGTTTGATGTCCAAAGAGAAAATATTCCTATTTGCTGAATGCAGTGTAAGTTTACTGAAATAAGAGCTATTATTAGACTATGTGAAGTGTATTCAAACTGCCACTGTTTTTCTATGCACAAGGACTGTCAGTTTGAACCAGCATGATGACAAAATAATACATTTTAAACTAAAAGTGCTAAAGAATGGTAACTCTGTCAGCTAAGCCTTTTCTTTCCAAAACGTGTATCTATCCTATGTTACAATGCATTTTTGAAAAAACGAATTTCAAAAGTTGTGGGAATAATGATAATACTATTTATGTCCCATTTGCCTATTTTTATGTAAAAAAAAAACACAAAAATGCATTACATCAATAAAAAACAAGCAGTTAGTTTCTAGTATTCAGACTGTAGGTAAGAGAAAGTAAGACAGCAGTTGATTAGAAATATTATCTTCACCACTGTGATAACTGATTTGGTCCATCTAATTTTAGTTGTCAGCAGTTTTCGGAGGATATGGTCTAGATCCATCCAAATCTCCCTTTCATCCAAATGTTCCTGAACATAAGAACGTTTACAAATAAGAGAAAGCAATTTTTCCTACCTGCAGTACCTTGCTTGGCTTTTAGTAGCAAATTGATCCAAGTATTTAATTCCACCAGTTCTTGAAAGAAGCTAGGTTATTATCTTTGACAATGTGGCTGGGTATGTTAGAACTTGTACATTTAGTGTGAAGCCAGAATACCGTGATGAAAACAACTGAGTAATTATATATTTTGTGCTTTAGAGGATGAGAAATGCACTCTCACTCAGTGTACACACCATTTAGAACTATTTACAGTACCTGTTTTAATTGGAAACTCAGACACTGCTTATTTATTCAGGAAAACTTATTGTAGCAATAATAGTTTTCAGTTGTGGTTTATTTGGGGTTTCGTTGCAGCATTGATATTTGTCTGAATCAGGTCCAGTATTTCTAAGTGGGCTGGAACCACTAATACATCATTTTAAATTTTTTAAATGTGAAAAGAAAGCATTAAGGCTATACTGTACATTCCATTTTGCTTACATTAGTATGTTTGTTTTAAAAGCTTCAGTTTTGACTTTGTTTTTTGTTTTATATTTTAAAGTCTGTTTTTGTAGGAGTGGTAAAAGAAAATAAGGTTACAAACAAGAGGAAGCCATCTGGTCCATTTAAGCCTTTTGTTAGTAGTTAATTGATCCAAGGATCTCACCTAGCTGTTTCTTTAAAGAAGCCAAGGTAAAGCCACTTTTTATGTGTACTAAAGGAAAAGAAGGTGTCTCAGCTGTAAAAAGGAATGAAATGGTGATTTTATGCTAAGTGTACGTTATGCACGTCAACCTTTCTTTTGGTCTTAAACTAGCTTTAATAATCCAACTCATCCAGTGTACTAAATGTCTAAAGGCTTAGTGCACAATGGATATTTTCAGTAGGAATCTTTATTTATTTAAATGCCAACCTAAATGTGCATTAGGAAGACAAAATGCCATTTTTTCATGGAGAAAACCAATACATACAGTATACAATTTCTTTTAAAAAGTCTACACTTCCTTCAGTCTTCTTTTGAATGGCACTACTACACTGGCTTTGACACACTTGTTCTGTGGTTCAGTGTTGATTCTTTGCAATTCTAAAGTGGTTTGGTAAGAATTGGAAATGAGATTTTTTTCAAAACTAGACTTCTATGAAAGCGTACATATCCTGGCTAATGCATGAAATGCGGCATGACTTGGTTACTTAAGATGTGATAAGCCAGTAAGTTTAACTCAGGTAGTGTATGGTTGACTGCAATAGAAAAATGATTATCTTAAGTATGGAACAAATTAGTCATTTAATTTTGTTGCATACCATAGAATATTCAAAATCAGTAGCATCTATTGATACTCAAATACACAAAACTATACAACAATTATGTATCACCTTAAAATTTAGTAAGCAATCATGGTCCAGGGTTTACTTAACAGGAATCAAATTATTTCACAAACTGCTGAAATCTCTATTGGATGAGGTGGGTTATTTAATAATGAAAAAAATGTTTGAATTGGTTTGTTTTATGGCTTTATATAAAGGTGAAGTGATGTGACTTTTAAACATAGCTTAATGTGTTAAAAAGAATAGTTCTAGGTTAAATGAAAGGTATGTGTGTGCAAATGGACTAAGAAATGTAGCACTGTAAAGTTCCATGTTTAATTGGTGAGGCCAGACAGTCTAAACTGGGAAATCTGCTCAGACAGGCTGTGTTCCTAAACCCATTACTAAATTGTTATTTGAGTGATGTACATTTTTATCATACTACTGTAAAACATTTTTATCCAGTTGTGGATAGTTAGTGAAGTAATTTATTAATTTATTGTGTTTTGCATTTATAAAAATTGGAAAAAAAATGCTCTACTAACTAATTTATGCTCTGTCTTGGTTTTTGTGAAGCAATATGCCACAATAATACCATGGTAATAGTAAAATAAGGTACACTTGGGATACATATTGCTTAATTGTTATTCCTGTATCATTCAACAAATGAAAACAAAAGAACCATAAATAAATGACTAAGTCAACTGCTATGTTTTGAGTTTCTTCACTGTTTACACATATGTAAATGATGCTTTGATTGACAAATTTTAAAAAGTAAACACCAAGTCAAAATAGCATGTTTTATTTTCACATTTCTTCAATATACAGGAAACCACTTTTTATGTAATAAATAACAGTATTTTAAGCCATGTAGCTAGCAGGTATGTGTTCTCTTATAAATATTTTAACAATAGTTAATATACATTTAAGAGCAGTAATAAGCTAGGCACAATGTTTGCAACAACCAAACCAACATACCAATATACCGATAAAGGCACTCTTAGCACTTTGCAGTATTTTTCTTGGCTAAGTCCTCTGATTCTCCAAAGTAGAGAGGAACGGTTCTCTGACACATGGTGAGGCTTCCCGCCTTCAGGAGTGCACCACTGGAACTGAATTTCCAGGCTCCTCCTCCCAGCTGCGTCTTCTGTGGAAGCAAGCTGCAGGTAATGATTATGATTTTCACATAACACATCATTTTTGAATTGCAGAGAACAGTAATGGAGCTAAATGAGAAATAAAATATCAAACAAGGCTTTTCCATGTTCCTTCTGTCATTGCTCATGTCATATTGACAAAGTATGTGATATGTGGAACATCAATAAATGCTTCAGGTGAATTAATGGGTATACTGGTTAAAATACATTAAGATTACAGCACTGACTTAGACAAAACTCAAGAGCAATATTTACTTTGTGTGTCCTATTTTCTCATCACGGCTTCTGGGTCTCTTTAACCACACAGGTGCCTCTGCTGATGAGGGGGACAATGCAGCTCTGTGTCTTACTTCTCTCTCCTGTTCCTGTATAAAATACAGCTTGTTATACTGAAGCATTTTAAATACCATCTGGTCTGCAAACATCTGAAGGTGAAACATATACTGTACCACATTCTTGTTAATGAGGTTTTTTTTCATGCATTATACTGCTGTTTAAATCGTAAGGAAAGAAATATTAGTCTTTTAAGTTTTTGAGATTTTTTTTAATGGGAAATATCTTACAATCTATGAAAGGTCCTGAGTTTATACAGCCTACAACAGGCAGTGTGTTGGCTGTGTCCAACTGACCTGGAGCAAGGTTAGTTTATGTTCACCTTTCCTACAAGGTTCCAGTATAGCAGATAGGATAACAATCTCGATTTTTCTAATTGTGGGTACTTTAACTCTATGCCTTATATGCTGGTATATCTCCAAGGTTTCATTCCAACTTGTCTTTTAATAACCTAAAGCTTTTCTTAGCTTTTCAGGTGACGGTGCTTTAAACAGATCTTAGAAACCTGCAGGCACACCAGCCCTTCACGAATCAAGTTATAGTACCCTGACCTGATTTTAATACAGAAACTAAACAAGTCTGAAATCACATACATAAAGTGTAGTTACCTTATTCAGCTCACAAGCTCTATAAACTAGATTGACTGGAAAGAGGTCAAAGGACACCATCTTACCTGTAAATGCAGTGTATTATCTTTTGTAATTGCCTCACTCAGTTCTTTGTGAAGTGACTCTCCTACATGCAAATTATCAGCAGCTGAAATGCATTCTCTGTCTGCCTCCACATGCTGAGATGGCCTTAACCGGTAGAACATGACATAGGCTGTGTCTTTGGGAAAATAAGTGGTCACGTTGCTTACTGATTCAAACGAGGAAAAGGAGACCCGCGTGTCATTAAATAAGAACCACTGGTTTTCGGCAGTGGGCTGTTGACTTGAAATGTGTGCCCCAGTGTTTGATTGTTTCTCCAAATTCCCATAGTCACATTCCCTTGCATAGCAGTAATAGTGTCCACTCTCTGATGAAAGTCCAGAATGCACTACCACGCTTCCCAGGTCATAGGTCATGGAGACATATGCACTACCTTCCGTGCTGGACTCCGGATACAGTTTTCCAGCTTCAGCTGACGCTGGGTCTTTAGAGGTAACCCGGATGGGTATTTTTAAAACTAAAGGGATCGACACGTTGTCAAGGATCTTCTTTCTCCTCATGGTCACTACATCAAAGGAAAACCTCAGTAGGGTCAAGATTAGGTAGTGAGGCCCTTCAGTCACCTCAACTACCTTCTCAGCATTCTGCAAGGAGGAGCACCTCTGGCAGTGGTATTTGTTCTCCCCTGTCAGCATCTCAGGGGATAAAAAGAAATTTATGAGGTCTGGAACAGAAAGTGAAGCTTCAGAACCACTGATGGGTTCCCCGGAAGTACCAGGTGAAAAGGACTTGCTATCAACTTCTTCATTTGAATCCAGAGGAACAGCTTTGTCAATGTCACAGATGGTTTCCACAGGAACAACTCTTACGCCATGTTCTTCAGGCTTCTCCAGCTTTTTGTTTCTTTTAGGGGATGGAAGTGTTTGGCTTTGGGTCTTGGAAGGAGACAGGCTTGACGGTCCAATCACTTCTACCACAGGAGGAGATGGGCTGATGATAAAACTCCTCTCGGGGCTGTGATCGGGTGGAGGCAGGGCCAAGGACAGGTCAGTAAGTGCCTCCTCTCTCCGGGAGATATTCTGACACCGAAGGCAACGGATTCTAGTCACCATCTTTCCACCAAACATCTTCTTGATCAGGGTTCCATTTTCCTCACTCCCAGCAAGTGAACCTCTTGTCTTCTGGTGGCTCCTCTTCTCTTCTTCATGAAGTCTGCAGTTAAAAACAGATAAGGGTGTAAAGTTACTTTGCTTTGCCTTCTTTTACTTTATAAGCAAAATTTTTACCATCCTATCCCATTACAAAGAAAAAAATAAGAACCACAAAGTCACTGTGCACTGCTGAAAATGAATGAAATATTGACTTATAAATGGGGTCATTATTACTTTATATGAATAGATAAACACATTTATATCTACATATTCACAGGCTGTTAAGAACAAATACTAACAGCAGCTCACCTGTCAAGCAGGTATTTGAGGTATTCTGAACAGTCCTGCTGAGTTCCTGGAGTAAACCATGCTGGGATAGATGCTACCAGAAAGCTATCTGGGGAAATTGCTGGACGCTTAAATAAAAAAGGAAAAAAAACACATGCCCTGATTTATCTTCCAGAACACCAGACAATCTGTTTTCAATGTTGCTTTTAAGGTCTCTCACACAACAAAGCTAAAATCTCTTACAATTACATTTTTTCCACTATTCGTCAATAAAGTGTTGCAGTCTAGGAATTGCAGTCCAAAAATTATGTACTGATTAAATCGCCAGCAGACCAAACAAGTACAGAAGGCAAAATGCACAAGACCTATACAGTATATACAGTATTTACACTAATGAGCCACATACTCTACCACAAACAGATCAATTGGATGTAAGGTAAAAATACAAAGAATATATCTATATTTAAGCCCAGAATCAAAGTGACATCCAACCACTTAGATAACTAAGTCTTCTTGTTTGTTAGGTTTAATGAATAATGTACTCAATGTATATTATGTCAAGTGTGTGAAATACTAAACTTAATCACTTTAAGTCCTTATACAGGGTTAGGCATTATTGCAGTAATGAATCCATACATTTATAGTACTAAAATCCAAAGCACTTAGCTCGTCTTTGTAGAACTAGTTATCTGTAATAAGCTTACCTGACTATGTTCCAAAAAAGCAAAGAGCCGTTGTAGGTTTCCCATAAGAGGCAAAAGGTCACAGTTTTTTAAAGACATTACTCCCCTTCTGAAACTAATACAGAAGACACAATAACAATACATTACCTCTTTTATGAAATTTCTTTATAAATGTATCAAGGTGAAGCATACAAATAAAAATAATAAATTTAAGAATATAAAGTTGGCAATACAACATGGAGTAAACGGGCATTTAAAATTTCAGTGTCAACAAGAAAGGTAAATTTGAAGGAATGGAGCATATTAGCAATTTACTCATTCATATTCACAACTTCCTGATCAAGTGGTTAGATCTGGAAAGGCAAAAAGGTTATTTTTAGTAACTAACCGCAGCAATGAAACAAGTCTATTATTGGAAGATGACATGACTAATTGCTTCTAAGTACTGAATCTCATCAGTCATTTTCAGCTAAAGAGCATCCCACATCCAACTTCTACTTAAATAATTCAGTACAATTGCAAGGATGCCATATTGTCAGATATACTGTGATTTTATCCAATAAGAAGACTGTACCAAAATCCAAATTATGAGTAAAACAAGTTATCAGTGTCCAACATCCATACTTTATTATTCTAAAAACATACATTAACATAAACAAAGTGGTAAATTTCTTTTGGTGTCCACCATATATATAATGTCCTCCAGAGTATTTCATACCCTCAGTGTAACAGGAACAAACAATTTATAACAGGACGAGTTACAAATTGGATAATGTGTCTTTTTTTTAAATATTGATAAAAATGTCAAGGTGTAATTTAAACAACATCGCAGAGAGCAAAGTCATATTTGTCATAAGCAATTCTAGACAACACAAGGGTCACACGTATTCATACAGTACCTCCAAGTATTTCTATAAGTAAAAATCCAATAAAAATCTATGCTAACACTATACACTTTGGAAGCGTAATGGAAGCCTGCAGAATGATATACAGGCCACCAAAGGTTTCCAGTTTCCCTGTAGTGTGAACTGGCGTCCCATCCAGGGCGTACACCGTTAATGAGCCCGCAGCTCGTCAAGATGGGCTCCAGCATCCCCCGCGACACAGAGTTGGATGGCTGGAGGAAAGGCTAGCAGTATAGTGGCAACCCTGCCAAGATGTGGATGCTATTGTATCTTGTCACCGCAGATGTGAGACATCTCATCTTGGCTGTCCGACAAGTGCGTCAGGAGGCAACCGTAAAACTGTACGTCAGCTGGAGATCTCCAAAACAAACTGGCACCTTCAGGATTCTAAGTGTTGAAAACTACCACTCAGCACTGCCTGCTACATAGTTCACAGCAGAGGTGCAAAGAAGAAGACTCTTCTGAGAGCAAATGACAAAATGTGATGACTCAAATGTGCCAAACTACTGTACATCTGAATGACAACTGAAACCATTTTTAGGGTCAAAATAAAACAATAACTGAGTTATCTGAATACGCTCATTCAAGGGAACCAAGAGGTCAGAAGTGCACTACTCAAGGCTCTCTGTCTATGAAATTCAGGCTGGAGGACTATTAACAAAATACTCACTACAGTTATACAGTGTGTAAAAATGTGACCCTCACATTTTCTGTACTGAAATTAATTATGACTTTTGCTCTTTGTAATGATTATAAGATAAAGAATTACATTGTTTTATATTGACAAATTATGTAATCTGTAAGTCATTCTGTTTCTATATATTTTTTTAAATCATCAGGGTAACAATACATCTGGGGCACACTATATTCTTTTAAACATTTGCTGATTAAGCTGAATGCTGAATGCTCTCAAACTAAAACATTTCCTTCATTACGAGTATATAAAATCCCATGTCTCTGCGGTAGTATGATTTCTGTCTTGGTATTAATGGAACTTATAAACTACCGATTTTACCTTTTTAAAATGCATATAAAATTAAGCTTAAGTTTGAATTTAACTTAACATTTTATTATTATTCTGTAATTGCAACTGTTAATTACAGGATATTTTTGAGGCAATGAAGAAAATAAATATATTTTAATAGTGGTGCTTTGAAATGTACACTAAGAATTAATTCAAAGCACGTACTGTATCCATTGGTAACATGTAACCCACCTGGGGCTGTATAATTAATACAACATATAGCTCTCATGGTAAACGTCAGAAGCAGTAATATGAAGATTCTGCCTGCCTATCTAGGAGACTCCACAATGTGTAGATCATTATCTATTGGCAACAGGAATCAGTAGCTTAGCAACCCCAACTGGTGATAGGCATTTGACGTCTGTTTGCCTGTTGCTGGAAGAAGGTGTTGGTTCAAAAGCATTTTACTTATGACAACTAGATACAGATGGATAACACCCAGATCCTACATTCGCCCTTGGTGCCATACTGCTTTTTAGTAGAGTATTGCCAAAGGAAAATATCCCTGCAAAAGTGAAGATACAGTAAACAACAAGACCCAATAGGCTCTGTCTCTAGGGCATTCTTTCCTCACTAGGATATACTGGTATAATCATATGGAGATAATCTATGGCTGTCCCCATTATTGTTCATTGTAAACCTTTTTGTCTTTTACAAATAGCTGTGATTGCTGGATCTGAGCTCCCATGCAGTTGCCAACAGCAAATAACAGACTATAAAGCACAACAGACTATAAACCACAAAGAAATTGGAAAATATGTGAACAAGATCCTATCAAATAAATGTTTTTAAATGTGCAGTACTAAAATGAAACAAATGCAATAAATTATATCTAGATGGATAGGTCTGCTTTCAAGGCATTGTTTGTGATAAAACTCAGCTCATGCAGAGTACCAGGAAGAAAGATTGATGAGTACAAAAGTAGTGTCTTAATAATGCTTAGTATCTGCTGACTTGTTATTAGAAAAAAGTGTTTTGTGTTATTTGGGTATTGGCAAACAAAATAGTGATGGATCTCCATACATGCATGGCAAGTGATTAAAAACCAGTCTGACTTGTATAAACAAATTCTATCCCTTAGAAGTGCAACTTCGGGGAAAGAAGAAAATTATTCACTCCATTTTCATCATATTATATTACACTTATCTTTGTTAAAACAGAAACAGTTACTCCCTTTCTTCAACGCACAGACGGAGACCAATGATACTACTTACTCAGAGGCCATGAAAAGAGCCTGAATCACACTGTTCATGTAGCAAGTGTTTCCCAAGTTCACCAGACCAGTTTTCCCTGTCTGGGACTTGGGGGCAAGCCTGTGACAGAAGGAAACCTGCTCAGTCTTCTGAGGTGCCCAAGCACTCTGTCTGAGCAGCTGCTTCATCCGTTCCTCATTGGGGACAGGCAGATCCTGACACAAGACAAGTATCTATTAAACCTAACTGATATGTTGAATGTGAAAATGTAAAAAAGTTTTGAAACACACAGTACTTCAAAGGCATACTGATAAAGAGGCAATCAGGTAATATGTTGTTCAATACGCTGAAGTGTTAGCCTGATCAATATACTAGTGATACAATGTTGTGGAATGCAAGTGTCCTTAATGCAATTCAGTAATTATTTGTCAGTTGTTACTGTCCATCATTACAAATGCTATTGAAGGTTTCTGTGTGGTTGATAACCTAAAAACTGCAGATGAAATGGCCCTTTTATAGGATTTTGTTGTACAGATTGTTGTAGTTAAATTATAGCCTCCTGAGAAAGAGAAACTATAACGGATAATTTAAAATCACCCAAAGAAGGTTTTGTAAGTTCACCACTTAATATAAGATGAATGGAAATTTCCCTATGCTAGAAAGTGATGCATTGCACTGTTCTTGGAATAGACTGCACTAGAATGACTGATGATTACAGAATCATATTCGTTTCAGATTTACATCACGAGTCCACCACAAGTGACCCCGCAAGATGTGCAAATACTGAATAAAAATTCTGGATCGACAAACCGCAGCCAGACAGCAAAGCCGATTTTTCATCTCTCTGACCTTTATAAGCTCTAAGACAGGTTGGTAGAGGTCTGGGAAGCCAGAGAACCTGAACAGGAGGCAGTGTGTTAGCTCGACCATCTGCGCAAGGCAATGCCTTGCGGAGTCCGACTCCTCAGCAGAGAGAGCAGAAATGAGCTGGGGAATCTGCGGAAGCAGCTGAAAGAGGAGAAGCAGGAGACAGACCATTGTATTATCAAGTGGTTCTCCATTTCCAGTAAAGTGGCTCTACAGTCAAGCGTGACCAAGTCTCCCGTGCAGAAGAATGATGACTGCCTTTAGCTAGAAACTAACCATCAAATTTCTCACTGCATCACTGCTGTTAAGGTTGATCTCTTCTCATCATTTTCTGTTTTTTTTTTAGGGGTGGGGTGCTACTCTTATATGAGACCTTAAAAGTGCAAAATAACTGATGAGTTAATTTCTCTGTAATAAACTGATTTCTAATGGAAATCCACATTTTTTCTATTTTTTTTTCAAATGGATTCCTTGAAATGCCAATGGGTTAAATGACAGGACTAAATGACTGCTTTTTTTTTCTCCTTTTATATCACTACAAACTACTATAAGCTGTGGTTCAACATTTCGAGCCTGTTAGCAATTGTAGGTCTTTAGTTACCAAGTGAAAGGCTTCAGGAGACTGTTGAAAACTGAGCAGCAAATATGACAACATGGACAGCGCCCCCTCTCGCACAATGGGGTAGAACAACTTTGAAAAAACCTGCAAAGGGATTGTAAAAACAAAAGAATGTGCTTATAGTGCAGTCCGCTTTACAAAACATCTAATTACAATAAAAATAACAGCATTGTATTGTACTACAGAATATAGTTAAAACATTATAGTCATATAAACTATAAATATCTAAAATGACACACTACATGAGTTGTATATGTTTTTTGTTTTGTACAAAAGCCATCATTCAAATAGGTCAATGCTGTGCTATAGAGAAGGAGCCAGACTCTGCCTTCTCTACCTTTCCAGAGAACAAAACATAATTATGATTTTGATTCTGATTTCTCTGCCATCTGGAATATTAAGCCCATTTAAAATATTACATGCTGTAGAAATGCACTGACCTCCTCAATTTTTGTGAGAGTCACTTCAATCAGGATTGCACACTTTTTTACTGCTGCCACACCTTTCATTAGGGCAATAATCCATTTGTCTATGTTTTTCGTGAATGGCCATGACAGCCAGTCCATCATTCTAAAAGAAAAAGGGAAAAAGGCACTGAAAACTTCATTATTGGCTGTTCCATTTTATCCCCAGTTCACCATTCTGTTGCATTTTATGCTGAATTTTACACTATTATGTTAACAGTGTTTCTGCACAAGCTGTACAGAAGCCTACTCATTAATGACTGTATATGTTCGAGAATGGATAAGAACAATTTTATTATAGAAGAAATCAGGATCTTCCCTTCTGTTATTAGGTTTCCTAGGCTGCGAGCTTTGTGTTAATGAGGGTCACTTGCCTATATTATTATTAAAAATATGAATAATATTTACATTACAGTAACTCAACATATCCTCACAGCCATGGCTAGTGGCACCTTTACATTTGCTGAGCATGATTAATTTTTTATGGAAAAAAAGCTCAGCACGTCACTGTTTGCTGTCTCCACCTACCTACAGATGGCTATCAGCATCTGTGCATCAGAAATATTCTTGTCATTGGTGAGATTTCGTACCACTCCCTCCATCAGTTCCAAAGGCACGTACTGCACCACACTGGCCAGAGCGTTGGATGGAACACTGCCCCCTTCTGCTGTGGAGACAACAACTGGAACTCTAGCAAACATAAATCTCATCTCACTTAGATGCTACGTAATCTGCTTCTTATGCTCGTATCACATCAAGGCTAATTTTCTAGCCAAGTGTATCACATACTGTATATACTATGTAGGAAATGTATAAATAAAACAAATCAGAATTAGATATTCACCTTGACAATCCCAGACTACTTCAGAACCCTGCCATAATATATTGTGAAATATGACAAATGTTTCTGTAGATATCATATTTGCATTCTTTACTTTGTCTTACTTTGTACAATGCAGGTAGGATTTAAAGTTCTCCCGATCATCTTTGTCTATCAGATATCATTTTCTTAAGAGCTTTTATATAATGGGAGTATAGAGTGATACAAGCAGTGTTTTTATGAATGGAGGCATTTTTTGGTTATGTGTTCTCACACCTGCTGGAGAAGAAATGACAATGAAGAGCTCTTTGAGGGAGGGCAGGATTGTGGCCATGTTGGTTCTCCAGACGCTCTGCAGCATGCCGCTGGTTTTGGTCACATGCTCAAGGAAAGCGACGATGTCATCGTCCCCATCGCACTGACACTGGAACAGCCTGATGGTCTGGATGAGCTGCTGGCAGAAGACAGTCTGCAGGTTGCCACTGGGCACACACTGAGGGTACTGGTTCAGCAGCTTGGCGATTCTAGCACAGAGCTCCGGGCCAGGTCTCTCACACACAATCCTCAGCACTTCGATCTGCAGGAGGTGAAAGAGTTCTTCGGAGGAAGGGCTCTCTACAATGTAGCGCAGCCCCACTTGGAGGTAGTCAAAAATCTGAGGGCTTCTCTTGCCCAGCGTAGCATACCCCTCCTGCAGGAGGTCTAGGATAAATCTCACATTGAAGAATTCTTCAAAGTCCTGCAGATGATGTTGGGCAAAAGCCTCCAAGACTTCCCTCCCCACATCTTGTTTGAACTGAGATTCACCCAGCAAAAAGAGCTTGGTGGCCACATCGAACATAGCCATACATTGTGCTCTGTCAAGCGGCTGAGGGGCAGAGCCTATCACTCGCCTCACCATCCCCTCTTTCACCGCTCTAGAATGTGGCGACATCATCACTGCTTCCAGGATCTTGTCCATGTTCATCTCTCAGTCTGAAGTAAATGAAAACAAACATCCTACGTTTTTATTTTCGCTTGGCGGGATCCACACATCTCCCATTTCTAGTTAATATTAATACTGCCTCATTATACATTCTTATTTTACTATAATAATAACCATCAGCATCTTAATTTTACGTAGTATCTTTCACGGTACATCACCTCAAAGTGCTGCATCATTGAGAGCTCACTCGATTCCGAATGGCTAGCTGTGACATTGAGATAATACAACTGAGAAAACACAAAGCCCAGAATAGAGCTGACATAGACACATCCTCTCCTGTATTTTAAAGGGCCCAAAACAAACAGTATTAAGGATTGATTCAACTTGTATCTGTGGTGCAGACGATTTTACTATCTTGTGTTCATTCTATTATAATTGTGTGCAACATACAGTACTGTAAACAGGGTGCCTGCAACACTGTCTGATACTGTATATTTAGAAATGACTTTGAATGTTGGAAAGAAGTAACTGCTTATTTGTAGTAACTGTGTATTCAGACAAGAAATTCAAAGACTTCTCTTAGAGAAACATTTACATTTAGAGATACATTTCTCTTAGACATACATTCAAAGACTTCTCTTAAAGATAAATTTACATTCTCTTAGAGACACATAGAGATACATTTAAATAAAT
This sequence comes from Lepisosteus platostomus, assembly GCF_059453375.1. Taxonomy (NCBI): domain Eukaryota; kingdom Metazoa; phylum Chordata; class Actinopteri; order Semionotiformes; family Lepisosteidae; genus Lepisosteus; species Lepisosteus platostomus. Next base: position 8,557,870 of record NC_142617.1, on the reverse strand, counting down.
AAATCATGTCTGCTGTGGCTATACAATTATATTTAAATATACAAGTTTCGACATTAGCAAAGCAACTGGTATAAATTGCTGGGTTAGCGATTTTCTTTGCCGTGACTTAATGTATAGAGGTACAAGAAATGGACTGACTGGCATATAAACATTTCGTGTTGTTTAGATTTTGGATTAAAGCCTATATAAAGAAGCAGTGGGGCATATACTGTATTTTGTACATCGACCTAATCGAATGAGGTCAGGTTTTTTACACTTTAAGCACATCTCATAAAAAAAACAATGTAATAGTAATGACCTGTTTGGATTTTAGGAAAGAGTTAACTAAGGTCTAAATACAAAAAAATCTTGTACTTTTATTCAACTACAGCGCAGCGAGGGTCTGCTGACCAGGCATCAGTCACCAACAAAGATACAAATAAAACATCATACTAACAGATACAACCGACGTTTCTAAGCAGTTAGATAAACAGCAATAGTGAGGGCAGAATGAACAGCTGTGCTATTTCATTAACTTTTACCCTCCTTAGGAAGATGCGCTCGTTACGCCCTGCAGCAGAACGAATGCATTCTTATACACGGTATTTAAAATAAAAGCAGGTATGAACATCGCCCTTAACAAAAAAAAAATCTCAAATTGTCTCTCGGGTGAAAGCGTGCACAACCCTCGAACCAAGTTTTTAAAAATGAACTGCGATCAATACTCAAGCGTTTGATCGGATTTTCCCAGCAATTTCAAACTGCGCAACTGTATGCAGCTGGGCACCGTGAGTGAGGCAACTATTTCTGTGACGTTACTCAAAAAAGACAAAGTCATTTCGGCGACTGTACATTTTAATATAATTTTAAAGTCCATAACTGCTGTTCAATTTATTTAAAAAAAACAAGAACAAGAAATATGACAAGCGCCGACTGAAAAGAAAAAAAATATCAATTATATAAATGCAATCATATCTGTATTCCTTTAGCAAAAGCCACATAAATGAAACCACAAAAATCCCGTACCTTTAAACAACACGCTCGTTAACATGATAGACATTATGTTCCTCTTTGCATCCAAGCAATTCAAGAATGGTCTTATTTAATGTCATTCTTGGAATAAAGTGTCACAGGTGCGTTACCGTTACATCTCACTTTTTCAGCGTATGCCAATGAATGATTTGCTCCAGGCTATCCTCCCCACTCCCCGTCTCTTTCTCACTTCTCCTCTACCGCCTCGTTCTTTCTGGTGCGCTTCGCAAGTGACATAATAACACCGTGACACCACTACTGTATTCTCACGCCTCCTGGAACATTCCTGCCCCAGCAGACCACCCACAACCCAGGGCCAACCAATAGGAGATAGGAAACGAGGAACGCCTTGGGCCATAGTCTGGTTGTTGGACGGATCTTTTTAGTAGTCGGACCACGTCTGGTTCTGTTGCCAGGCAGCCATGGCAGTGGCGGAACTTTTAAATTTGTGTTTTCTAGTTTTGTAGTTGTTTGGTTTTTAGGTAAAGTGTCGTTATTACTAGGTTATTCACGAGGATTGTGAACGACGTTGAAGCCCATAACGAACACAGAATACAGTAAAAAAAAAGATGATTTGCATTTTATTTACAGCGAAAACGGTGCCTTTTATGTTTAGTTTAGGCAAAATATCACTAAAGTTTTATATTCTGCAGTTCGTTAGTGTAAAAACAAGGGCGTTTAATGGTGACTGTTGTAGGTAACGTCTGTAAGAAGACTGAATTTGTGGATCTTAATCATGTCATTGAGAAATAATTTATAGCAAAGCATAAGTATTCAGTACTTATATTAAATCTTATCAATTATTGACAAAGGCACAAATGAAATAAATAACTTATACGATTTTTAGCTTCCAGATGTATTTTTAATGGTTTAAATTATGACCTAATGTGAAACTGAAACCTTTCGGATCAGGGGCAGAAAATATCGCAACACTTGCATCCTAGTTGTTCATCTTCAATGACGTTGAGCAGGAGGCAAAATGAAAAGGTCAAAAATAGACACGAAAAGGAGATTTTACATGGGACAACACCAAATAATGAAGAAAAAGAGGTAAGTTAAATGTCTGATTTACCGTCTTCGAATGCAGTTTAACTACTTGACTTGGCTAAGTTGTATGACCCCAAACCTTATCTGCAGTTTTCTGTGTTTTTCTTTATAAATGAACATTATTTTGTGAAACTGCCATAATGCATTTTGTGCTAATTCCATATAATTGACTTTAATATCATACAGTAGATAGATACCTTAATAACAGTGTGAAATCTTACATATTCCTGTTACATAAAAATGCCAGCTGATCTTAGAAGACTTAGATAACTTAATATTATCAAATAGATTTGTATGGGAAATAAGATCACATATCCTTTTCTGCCTTTGATTGTGATTATGCTCTCTGATTATTTAAGTAACCGTGAAGCTAATGCTGAGACAATGGCACCACAGAGTTCAAGTCGCCTACAGCCAGCAAGACATCTCCATTGTAAAGAAATAGAAAGCAAAGAAAACAATGGAGAAGCTTCCCTTAAAGAGGTACGTCAGCATTGTTTTGACACTGCTTCCATGAATTTATGTATTTTAACTTTTGGCAAATTCTAGTCTTTCTCTTAATGTTTCCCAGACAAATGTACTTGTGTATTTTTTTAAAGCTTTGGTGGTAAAGGTGTTTTGTATTTTTTTTTTCACAAATAGCATGCTTTGATTTTTCATTCTGTCTTAATGCGTATACATGTGATTCTTTTAAGACAACACCAAGGCAGACTTGGATTGGTGATTCAACCTTGGCTATGGATGAAGAGCTCTTACAAGCCCTGGATGCATGTGTACCAGTTACGACTCCATTGAGTCAAAGAACCAATGTGGTTTTAAAATCAAAGGACCTGGATAGTTCTAGTTATGTGACCAAAACTGACGATGCTGATCCTGAAAAGGGAAAAATGAACTTCACCAGAATTAAAAATAAAAGCAATACAAAATCAGATTTTGGAGGCCAAGCTATAACAAGGCATTTCAATCAAAGAACTATTTTAGACTTATCGGAGCCAGAACCATCTAAAACTCATTCAAGAGTTTCAGAAAACAGCAAGGCCTTGGCTAAAAAACTGTTGTTTAGTGAGGACACAGACAGCGATAAGTCTTCTTTTAAGAGGGATCACAGTACTGGCAATACAGAAAAGCATGCAGCTAAGAAGAAAAGAGAAAGACCATCTTCTTTATCAAGCCCGGAGTCAAGTGATTCAGGAGGTCCATCATCTTGCAAGCGAGCTTCTTTGATTAAAAAAAAAATCACCAGAGCAGAAACCTATATACATGGACAAAATCATCGGCAGTGGACATTTGGAAAAAAAACACTTGCTGCTGATTCTCAGAATGTTAACACATCTCTGAACACTTCAAGGGACGACTACATTCTCTTCAGTCCCACACATATTGCTGCTGGTCTCCAGAAGAAGTTACAGTCTCAACAGCTTCCAGTAGCTAATCTGTCAACCTCTGTGCTAACACCTCCTCCTGGGCTGGATTTTAGCAGGGCGAATTACAGCACTCTTGATAACACTCTCACAGGTACAGGTAGGGCTAAGATTGTATTCTGCATGAGAGTAAAGATTTGATCTGTGTGGGTATTGCCATGTAAGTACTTTAATAAGTAACACTGTGGTTGTTGTAGTAAAATCTAAGGATATTTTTCAAACTAGAATTTTTTAGATCGTCTCTCATCCAATATAAATAATTCTGATACTAGATCTTCAGATTTTGAATCTTCAGATCAGGAAAGGTACTTTGCTAATTTTATTTAATTGATTTTATAATAAAATGATCAAATTAAATTTATAATTTAATTTATTTAATGCAGAAGACTGACTTCTTTTTATTCCCTTGACCTTAATGATCAATCAAAATAATAATATGTAAAGGACTTAAGTGCATTGTGTTTTTGTTGTGTAAGCTTAATTCACATATTCACAAACAGAAGTCGAGATGGTTGTAGTTACAATGTATCATTATGTAGGGACAAACAGGTGAAGATCCTTCGCAATTTTCTTTAACCTTGCTTACAGGACAAAACATTCATGTGGCTTTACCTGCTGAGCAGCTGGACAAGCTGTTGCTGTCAAGCTGGGGTCTTCCTAAACCTGTCCTGGAGAAGTACCAGCGACTGGGTGTGGTCCAGATGTTTGAATGGCAAGCAGAGTGTCTCACTTTAGGACAGGTACTGGAAGGCAAGAACTTGGTCTATTCAGGTAATTCTCATAAATGTAATTTTTAAAATTAAAATTAGTCATGTAAGACGTTCATACCTTATACAGTATACCTTTCCATTATCTGAAAAAGTTCTGTTCTGTAGGTATTATCAACCCAAGACTTTACATGTATTTTCAGGGTTATAAAGTAAAGGCTTATAGTTTTTTTTAAAGTTAATTTAGGGGAGTGGTTAGTTAATGAGAAAGTTAATCTAGTGTTGCTGATTTAATTAAATTATTAGGAAATTACGTTCTTGCACTGTCATGTTATTTTAACACAATGTTCTATGAAAAATAATAAAATCCCTAATTATTTATAAAGCCCATCCAAAATAATGATTATACACATGCATAGTAATACTGGAAATGAAAATAATGAAGTGAAGCCTGCCAAACAGTAATATGTGTTTTAGATCATTCAGTAGTATATATATACTTTGCCTAAAGACAAGAACTCATGGTCATTGATAACTGGTTCCTTTTCTATCATTTGATTCAGCTCCTACCAGTGCTGGGAAAACATTAGTTTCTGAGTTATTGATTTTGAAGAGGGTTCTGGAAACAAGAAGGAAGGCTTTGTTCATTCTTCCTTTTGTCTCAGTGGCAAAAGAAAAAATGTATTACCTTCAGGTCTGTTTAATCAATTTACTTTCTGTTAATATCACAAAGGGCATAAGTAAAGTTCATGATCTTTCATGAATTTTTGGAGTCATATGAGTCATTTGCTAGACCGTACCTTTCGTATCTAAATGCACCATGTCCTTCACAGAAGGGCAGACATGGATTAATGTTTGTTGTTCCATTTAACATGGTTTTAGAGGGGTTTAAAGATAGTTTGGGGTACTTTTCCTTCAAAGTATTAATTCTGTTATGATCTTAAGCTTTTTTTTTCACAAAATATGTAGTTTGTATACATGTGTAATGCTTTTTTTTTTACCAACAATGATGATGAATTTGTTGTTGGTTATTTTTCTTGATATTGTATATTGTCAGCTCATTGTTAAATTTCCTTATAGCAGTTTGTTACCTTTGCAAAAAATAATTGATTGATGGTTATTTATTTTTCCTGTTTTTTATCAGAATATATTTCAGGAGGCAGGTGTTAGAGTAGAAGGTTACATGGGCAGCACTTCTGCCGCTGGTGGATTTTCTTCTCTCGATGTGGCTGTGTGTACAATTGAGAAAGCCAATGGGCTCATCAATAGACTTATTGAAGAAAACAGAATGGATCTTCTTGGTAAGAAGCCTATATTATTTTCTCAGGAAGAACAACAGTCTTTCATGATCACATTTTCTCATCATCTGCAGAGAAGTAATTTAATCATTATTATTTAATCACAGAGTAAATGGTATGAAGTGGTGGTTATTTTTTTAATATAGGATACAAAAATGAATAGTATAGAATAGTTCTCTTGCCTTTTGGTATCTTGTCTTAATTTACCTTACTCAATTATCAAATGACAAATCACTCTGTAATCTTAGTCTTAAAGGTCTTGCCTTCACAACCTGCAGGACCGAGACAGTCCAGGGTCACACTGTAGGTTATTCTGTGTTTCTGTGTTCCTCACGGCTTAATTGATTTCACTCTGTTTAACTATAATTTTAGGAATTGTTGTGGTTGATGAGTTACATATGTTAGGGGACTCCGGTCGAGGGTACCTGCTGGAACTATTGCTGACCAAGATACGTTATGTAACACAGAAGACATTGTCCAGGTAGCTATTGTTTGCCCATGCTTTTTATGGCAATCATGAATAAGTGTCTGATTTCTCACATTTCTCTCCATATATGTACTATGTGCAATTTCTTACAAATTCCAAATTATTCAGTACCACAGTCCTTCATTTCTTGAGTTTTTTTTAATCTATTATGAGTCGCTTGCTAACAATACCTTATCTTTTGTAGAGAGTCCTCCAAGAGCACCCCATCCTTCAGAGAAGAGGTGCAGATTGTGGGCATGAGTGCTACTCTACCGAACCTGGATCTATTAGCCAAGTGGTTAAACGCAGACCTCTACCACACTGACTACCGGCCTGTGCCGCTGATGGAGTGGGTGAAGATTGGGAAGAATGTTTATGATGGCTCTCTGGCTTTAGTTAGGGAGTTTAAACCTGCTCTTCAAATCAAGGTAAAAATGGAAAGAATGATTTTTTAAGAGCTGCAAAAGTGAGAAGGTTTTGTTTATTTTTTTAAGGTAATGAAATGGAGGTGCTAGCAATTTTCTGAAGTTGCTATAAGAGGTTATAAACAGGTAGGTTAAGGTATATGTGCCCTCACAAACGTCCTGGTATAGGTCCTGTATTTTTTGTCTGTCTGTATTCATCAGTCATAACTAAAATCTATGTTTTTGATTCTATCCTTTCACATACAGGGCGATGACGACCACATAGTAAGCCTTTGCTTTGAGACAATTCAGAGTGGCCACTCTGTTTTGTTGTTCTGTCCCTCTAAGAACTGGTGTGAGAAGCTGGCTGACAGTATTGGCAGAGAGTTCTATAATTTCCACCGGAGAGCTTTAAAGTCTGCTGAAGGCAAGGATATTAATTTGTTTTTCTTTCTTTATTTGTTTTTATCATTCTGCAGATACTTCAAAGCTATAGCAATGGTACTGTACTTTACAAGACTATATACCTCGCAATGATTACGTTAATGCCAGGTTGACTTTTTAAAAAAACGTAAGCTGTTCCTGTAAACCTAGTTGGTAGGATTTAGTTGTTTTTTTTTACTGTATCACTGCCTGTGTATAAAACTCCTCTGGTGTGCTGTATGTATGTTGTTGGTCATTGTCCTTTACAGGGGGGGACAAAAATGCTAGTGTCCCGCCACTGTCCCTTGATGAGGAAGGCCTGCTTGATGTCCTGGCCCAGCTGAAGCGCTCCCCGGCAGGCCTGGATTCTGTCTTACAGCGCACAGTGCAACTGGGCGTGGCTTTCCACCATGCAGGTTACCCAGCACAGCTACAAATCTCACATTTATCCTCACTCCCTGAAGAGATTTAGTACATTTTACTATTTGATCCTGAGCACAGCGTTCAATGTCATTTCGATTTGGCGTGACTTCAGAACTGCATTCTGGTAAAAGAAATAATAAAAAAGATATCCTTGCATAGTGATACTTGTATATCACATATAGTGATAGTTGTGGTTATAAGAACTGTTACCAAGAAAAGCTTACTATTCAGTGGGGATACTAATTGGTATGTGATTAATATTGTTATTTTAGAAAACTGGTATAGATTCTTATATACAATTGTCATTGTATCATTTTAAATTCCCCAGGCCTGACTTTTGAAGAGCGGGATATCATTGAAGGTGCGTTTCGGCAGGGCTACATTAGAGTCCTTGTTGCCACCTCCACCCTTTCTTCAGGGGTAAACCTGCCTGCTCGCCGTGTCATCATAAGGACACCAGTTTTCAATGGCCGTCCGTTGGATATGTTGACTTACAAACAGATGGCAGGGAGAGCTGGGCGCAAAGGTGTTGACAGTATGGGTAGGTTCAACTATCTGAATTCTGTGAAGGATATATCTATATTCTGTGAAGAAGTAGCAAATTACTTGTGCGCTTTTGAGATTTAAAATGATATCAACACTGCATCAAAATGATTATTGGACTAATTAAGTTCAGTAGAATTTCTTCTGTTTAGGAACAAGTAATAGGTTTATTCCATGCTGAAAAGAAGGAAGAAAGAGAACACAACGTTTCGGCCGTGGAGCCTTCTTCAGGTGTCTGACACAACACAAGTTGTGTTTTCTTTCTTCCTTTTTTTCAGCATGGAATAAACCTATTACTTGTTCCGTTGCAGCCTACGCATGCTGACGCAGCTCCCCACCTGAACTACTTCTGTTTATGCTTCTTTATGTATTTTGGTGAGTCTGTTCTTTTGAAGATTAATTTTGTCCCTTTAGGTGAGAGTATCCTTGTGTGCAAGGAGTCTGAGAGAACGAAAGGAACAGCCCTCTTACAAGGATCCCTGAAGCCAATCCGCAGCTGTCTCATCAAGAAGGAGGGGGAAGGGGTTACCACTAGTATGATCCGAGCAATACTTGAGGTAGCTTTATTTCCTGTTTCATTAAAATATGAGTTGCCATTTTCTTCATTTTATAATAGCTTTCATACAAATGAATGACACCCTGAGGAATTATTACAATTAGATGCATTACTTTCTGGTTTTACTCACAAAGCAAACCTTAAAAAAAGCATATTTTCAAACAACATAGCTTTTGAAAGGTGATACATTTTTATTTGCTAAATTTAGTGCTAGATCTCTCATAATAATACTTCGAGCTTTATATATTTGTTTTTAATCTAGGGAAATCTAGTGTATATTACTGTTTGATTTTAAGGTTTGATTCTTTATATAGTAAAACACAGAATTACAGATAAATCAGGAACTTGTTGGTATTCTGTTTTTTATTTTGAATTATCTTACGTATAAAGGCCAAAACATTACAGGTTTTTTTTTCATTTGGATATCTTATTAATGTTTTACAGTATTATACACACTTCACATTATTATTTCTAGATCATTGTTGGGGGTGTTGCCAGTACTCCTGGACATGTGAAGATGTATGCTTCTTGTACGCTGCTGGCTGCTAGCTTGTCAAAAGATGTTACAGAATTAGGATGCAGTGAGGGAGAGATGAACATGGAGAGGACTGCCAGGAAAAGGAAGTCAAGCAAGCAGACGAGCCCTATCGAGGCATGTGTGGATTGGCTCATAGAAAATGAATTCATTCAAATTCAGGAAGAGGGAGACAAAGAACAGAAAAGTGAGTCTTCTGGCTTTCATATGAAATTAAATGAAATACCAGTATTTGGAAAACAAAGCCCAAGCAGATAAGACAAGTCTGTATAAAGTCAATTTTCAAAGGTTACAGAAATCCCTACATTGGTTTCTCAAAAATAAAACAGGCATACAGAAAACAGACATTTGGATCTGAAAACTAAACTGTATATAAAATGTATTTATGTTAAACAAGATATAGAGATATAGAGCTTAACATTATATGAAGAATGTTTTTTAAACGTTGTATGTATTTTTATAATTCTTGAGTCCATATATATTTGTTAAAGAGGGTTTGTGGCATTTTTTCAGTTTAATGTTATACATATTACCCCAGATAAATGTTTTGTACGGTATTTGTCAGGCTTGGCGAGTGGTTTCTAAGTGGGAAATACTACACATTACCATGCTGTTTTAAACACAGAAAGAAATACACCGCTGATTGCTAGAGAAGATCCTTAGACCCTGTTTTGAAATCGAAGAAAAACGTTTAGTTTATGAAATGCAAGTATTTTATGTGATACATGTAGCTTTCAAGCAAAAGAGTGTTGAGCAGTCTTGTAAAAATATCAGTTTATAAAATGAAACTTGTCAAGATGTTGCATAATTAACTTCAGTGTTAAAGATTCTTTTTTTTTTTCTAGTTGAGAAATACTGTCCCACTCACTTGGGTGCAGCCACCCTCTCCTCCTCCCTGTCTCCTCCTGAAGCGCTTGGAATATTTGCAGATCTCCAGAGAGCAATGAAGGGCTTTGTGCTGGAAAATGACCTCCATATTCTCTATCAGGTAACAAAGCAAATATTTATTTATGTTATTCTGAAAAAATGTTTATTTTAATGTGGTTTAAATAAAAAATCAATAGTATCTTAGTTGAACATCTTTGTTTAATGGATAAATATCGATTCAAAGCATATCAAGTATTTCATGGTTCTGAAACATTTTTTTTTATTAAGATTACCCCAGTCTGTGCAGATTGGGCTACAATTGACTGGTACCAGTTCTTCTGTCTTTGGGAACATCTGCCTACTTCAATGAAACGTGTAGCAGAGATGGTTGGAATTGAAGAGGGGTTCTTGGCTCGTTCTGTTGGTGGAAAAATAATAGCAAAAACAGAGCGACAGCACAGGCAGATGGCTATTCATAAACGGTAATGGGACGATATTTCATTTCTCAACCATTTTTACCTTTAAAAACAACCTTTAAATATTGTCTTATCTAAACACCTAATGATACCCTTTGATCTAATCTTGTTACTTCAAAGAAATTAGGCTATTCATAATATTAACTTGAGCTACGGTTCATTAATTGTAAAATGCTAATGTTTTTAGTTGATTAAAACAAGATAATTGTATATTGTTGTCATCAGCTCATTTTCCCTTTTCTTGTATTGACCAAACCAAAAATCTTTATTTTGCTGATCTTATAATTTATAGTTTAATTGTATTTTTTTTAATGATATGGCATATATAAAAATTCAGTAAAAAATTCTCATATTATATCACTATGTGAGTAACATTTATTGAAGTGAGCAAGTGAGCAATTCTCAAAACTTATGAGCTTCTTTTTCTCACTTTAGATCAGTTGTGATATTGTAAGTTTCACGGCCAGACAGAGATTGCTCTTGAAAGTTCCATTTTTAGCCACATTTCATTTTTTTTCCTCCCTCCACAAATCATCTTTATTCTACCTTACCCTTCCAGCTTTTTTACCAGTCTTGTGTTACTGGATCTGATCAGTGAGGTACCACTTGAAACTGTTGCAAAGAAGTACAGCTGTAGTCGAGGACAGCTTCAATCTCTGCAACAGTCAGCTTCTACATATGCTGGTGAGACCTTGGTTTGCTGAATGTGTGCCAATAATTAAGCCTAGTGACCCTAAATGCATTCATAAACAAATGCTGTGTAACTTATGTGAAGTTTTTCATCTGTATTGGTAGGTATGGTCACAGTGTTCTGTAATCGCCTGGGATGGCACAACTTAGAGCTCCTCTTATCCCAGTTCCAGAGCCGACTCAGTTTTGGCATTCAGAGAGAGCTGTGTGACCTTGTAAGGATCTCTCTCTTAAATGCACAGAGGGCCCGAGCGCTCTACAATGCTGGATTCATCACTGTGTCTGAACTGGCAAGAGCCAGTGCTGCAGATGTGGAGATTGCATTGAGGAAAGCAGTCCCATTTAAAAGGTAATCCCAAAGAGAGATTTTGTAATAAGTCAGTAATAGTTCATGGCAACCACAAACAGCTTTTCTCATCTTTGTGATGATGATGATTCCTGTATATGTAAGAAATAGTCATGTCCTTATGGTTGTAATTGTCATTATAAACAAGCATCTGTAAGGAGGAGGCACCATAAGGAAAATGTCCTTTTAATGGCATTAAGTATTTGTACATCATATTGAAAAGTGTATATATATTATATATACCTTATTTAAAGAGGAAATAAATATAATATATAAACTGTTAATATTATGTTTTTTTTCCTCTGAAGTCTAAAAGTATTTGCCAGAAGTCTTAAGCCTGCTTCTCTGCATAGACTTAGCCAGATTAATAGACTTCAATTTTCAGAATGTCTGTATGTGCATTTTATGTGTGTTGAGATCTAATATATACCTGCCATACCATCTTAAACTAATGTTTCTCTTATTATCTAGTTCCCGTAAAGCAGTGGATGAGAGTGAACATGAAGCCCAGGAGCGCAGGGACACCCGCTGTATCTGGGTCAGTGGGAAGAAAGGTCTGACTGAAAGAGAAGCAGCTTTGCAGATCGTAGCAGAGGCAAGAAAGCTCCTCCAGCAAGACCTGGCCCTCCTTGGAATACAGTGGAACCCAGACTCCCTTACAACAGAGAGTCCGCAAACTGCTGCCGAGGATGGATCTGATGAAAAGGCATCAGGAACTTCCGCGCTTTCACAAACCAAGGGAAAGGGAGTTTTGCTTTCCATAAAAGATCATCTGCAAAAAGGAGAACTTATTCTGAGTGAAAACAGCAGAAGAAATTACAAGGAGCAGTCACCTTTAAGAAAGTCATTTATTGTCATTGCTAGCAATGAAAAGGGTCCAACCAAAGAAAAAATAAATGAAACTAAGGCTTCTGTTGACACAGGGTGTCCTGAAGACAAAGATTCTGCTGTTTGTCTCAATTCCAGGAATGCTACTACAAAGAGAGAGAAGAATGCAAAAGACTCAATTTTGCTTGATTCTACAGGGATTAGGGGGCAGGCCTCCACTAATCATGTTTCTGCACCATGCAAAGTTACATGTGAAAGATCTTCAAATTCAAATGCAAAATCCCACGGAGTTGGCCAACATTTAAATTCATTGTACTCATCCATACGTCAGAGGTCTGATGAATTTGCAATGAAGGATGAAATGAATGTAATTGTAGGGCCAACAACTGCAGATATAGACTCTGTCAAAATGACTACAATCATAAATTCCCATAATTCCCCCAGGAAGGATGACACCTCGAATGTGCAACTCGAAAATCTTAGCAAGCTTGCCATGAACCACGTATCCAAGCGCAGAAAGACTGGAAGTTGTGAAAATGTGACTGTTGAGCATAATGAAATCACTGCTGATGATTGTGTCACTTCTGAATCATGTGTGAGTAACACAATGGAATCTGATCAAAGAAATTGTTTAGTTGTTTCTGAGTACAGTAGTGCACCTGGCACTTCAAAGACCCATTGCATTCAGAAATGTCCACCTAAATGTAAAAAAGCTAGGGAAAAAAACAAAGTGTTGAGTTCTGAGAGTTTCCTTAAGCACAAGCATCTTGGAAACAAAGGCAAAAATGATCTGCCAGTGTCCATGAATAATTTCCCATCTGTCAGTGGAAAAAAATGTAAGGATAAGTGGAACCATCGCAACATTGAAAACAGCTGTGGGCTCACTGCGTCGGAAACTGAAATTGAAAAAAGTACCAATGAGGCTATGCTTTCAAGTTTGCAGACACACACTGATATAAAGCACTCAAAGACACAGAACAGTAAGAGTGTTCTGGAAGGATGTGTATCAGATCCAGTTCCAAATCGGAAAACTGAACAAAATCCATGCTTTAAAGCTCAAGAAATATGCAGATCTCCTGATCTATATGCAGCAGGTCAAGAGGAATTTGAGGAAAGTTTTCCACTGGATACACAGACAGAGAAAATAATCATGCAGCAAGATTCTGTTGTGATATCGGTTACTGATCCCAGTTTACATGCTGTGAAACCAAGCTCTCTGGGGACGGAAGCTGGAAAACAAATTTTTGCAGAAACCTCCAATAAAGTTTCAGATTCTGGGAACATAAAGTTGTTGGAGAACTGCTCAAAAAATGCGAGTCAAACTAATACCACTTTACTGTTAGAGAAATGTCCAATCAAAGCTGTTCCTGAAAATCTGATACATGCTGAAACTCTTTCTAAATATAATGTCTCCCTGACAGACACCCAGCTAGGAGATATTCTGGACGACTGTACTCCTGCTTTAGCTCAGCCGGTTAACTCACCAGCACCGATACAGAAAATAAGTGCACCGCTGAATGGGATCCAGCCTACAAAAGGAAATCTTGAATCTTCAGAAGTTCCTGTTGATAACAGTCTCAATGGAAGTTGTAGTTTCTTATTTGACAGTTCTTTCGAAAGTTCCATGAATGCCATGGAGGAGAAGCCCTTACAGGATTTGTCTCAGTCTTTCAAAGAAAGAGCTGAGGTTAATGAGCTTCCTCCTGTGCCTGTAAGAATAGAAAATGAAAACATACAAGCTGTTTACCAAGAGCCTATGGAATGGGCAGAATCATCCTTTAACATATCAGACCTGGGAGATTCTTTTCAGATGGGCGAAGCTCTCTTTGTTGAGAGACTGAATGCTGTATTTAGCAGTGGTGATGAAATGACATCAGAACAAACCAGATCATCAAAAAATTGCGTTACACCTGACATGAAAATAACTCTAAACAAAGAAGCCAAAACCAACTCTCAAACAAAGACTAACAGAACCTCCACCTCATTTCATTTAAGCCCAGGAATGCAAGACATTCTGGATAACTGGCCAAGTCTGTCTGGTAAATGTACAAGTAGCCATGAGGTGCATGTAAAGAGTGAAACAGCCAAAAAGCCTGCTGAAGTCAATGCTTTTGTAACGGTTGACCAAGACAAGAATGACATACCTTACAGAGTGAAAGCAGAACAACAGTGTTTAGCTTTTGCAAATCAAATATCAAGTGAAGTTGTTTCCCCTTCCCTTGATCGAGAACTGGAGTCAGGACCAGGTCATAATGAACTTAGTCCACCAACACCACAAAGTGAGGCTGTCTCTCCAGCAATCAAAATGGCTTTATCTGTTAGGAAATCGGATAAATGTAAAGAAAAGGCTCTTTTGAGCAAAGTCTCTCCTCTTTCACATGTAGATCAGCCTACATCAAACCTGGATGATTCTCTAATTGATAAAGGCTTTACACTGCAGTTGTCTCAGGATGTGTCACCTTTGGCTTCTGTCCCTAGCAGTATGGAAACTTTTACAATCATTGATGTGGCGAGCAATCTGACTCTTTTCCAGACGTTCATTAAAGAATGGAAAACTAAGACAAGGTTTTGCATTGCCATTGCTTGTGAAAAAGGAGAGCATGTTCTGTCCACTCACTCAGCAATAGGAGGAAATTTCAAACCTAGTAAGTTATTTCCGTCATATTGCACACATTCTGCATTTTTTCCATCTTCTGTTATGTTTCCACAGTTGTACTGATGTTTATTTAGAAACTTTAACTGATACATTTTGCACACTGATGTACTTTTCACGCTACGTGTGGTACTGGGATGCTTTATGTATCCATGTTATTTGAAAGGACAAAACTCTGATCATTTCTCAGAGGTTTGCTGGAACTGGAGTGAACAACATACATGCATTATGAATAGCTTTTTTCCCCTAATCATTCAAAACTCTTCAAAAACAGTATAGCGGTTTCTTTTTATTTATACTGTATGGTTTTTTTTTCAGATTGCTCTAATCATAAAAACACTCCAAGAAAAGATGGGTTTCCAATAAAGGGAAATGAAGATCTTGTTGTCACTGGGATATCTGTGTGCTGGGGAGGAAGAGATGTCTATTATATATCATTGCAACAGGAACAGGCAAACACAGGTAAAAGATCCTATACTGGATAATATGTGCAGTATGTATCATGGATCATCTGTTGTTGTACCCTCACTGTGTACCATGCTTATAGCTATTTACTAAAAACAAAATTAAATTAATTTCTATTTTGTTTTTAATGCAGACATTAGTGCAAGTTTAGTGCCCCCACCTCTGGATCCGAACCTTTCAGTGAAGGAGAGACTGCATCATGTTCAGTCCTGTTTGAAAAGCAGCTCCTCCTTTAGGTCTGAGAGAGTCATTATCGCATATGACTTCAAACAGCACTACAAAGCACTTCTATTGGCCTGTGGGCTCACTCTGGAGGGAAGCTTCGAAGACCCGAAGGTGAGCACGTGTGGATTAGATTGTGTGTAAGGTGCAAATGTATTAGTTTGCACAGTTTTTGTCTTGCACAGCTGCACGTTTGCTGTTCTTAGAATATTCCATTGTATATTGATAACGTTGGCAATAAGTTTGGACCATTATGTTTTTGTGCAGTGTTACGCAACTTTGATTTAAGTATAAGTTTATTTCTTTATGTCTATAATAATTTCATTCAAATTGTATTCCATTAATATTTACTGTTTAGGTCGCATGCTGGTTGCTAGATCCTGGGTCTAAGGAGCGGACTCTCCACAACATGGTCACCAACTTTGCTCCCCAGGATCTACAGCTGTTAGATGGTATTGGCACCGGACAGGGTGTCCAGAGCCTGGGCATCAGTGGTAACCATGAACACCCGGGACGCTACAGAGCTGCCATTGAGTCTGTACTTGTCCACAGCATCATGAGCCAACTCGATGTACAGCTGGAAAAAGACAACTTGCAAGGTCCTCTAAGTCTCTTTGAGGCTTTTGATGTTAATTCAATTAAGAATATCACATGTAATTTATGTATTACTATAGTGTGCAGCAACTAATAAAAAAAAATAAGGGTAAAAACGAGCTGCCTTAAAGTGGCAAGAAATTGTAATTGCCCCTATATTGTAATTGCTTTCTTGTAAGAAAACCAAGATGGCATTGCAAAATCTAATTTCATAAAGTACTTTTGTGTACTCTTTAATTCCATGAAAGGGAGTAAGTCTTACTATATTCCAGAATTATTTTTTTCTTTCCCACTGTGGTTTGTTAATTTTTTTAAATGTGTCTTTTTACTTCCAACAACAGATGTGTTTCGCAACGTGGAGATGCCAACTCAGTACTGTCTAGTGTTGCTTGAACTGAATGGTATTGGGTTCAGTACTGCGGAGTGTGAGTCACAGAAATATGTCATGCAAGCCAAGCTTAGTGCTCTGGAGTCCCAGGCTTACCAGCTGGCTGGACATAGCTTCTCATTAACTAGCCCTGAAGACATTGCAGAGGTAAGACAAATACATCCTACATCCTATCAAGAAAGATCTTATTGTCAATTAAAAGCAAGATTAGAATAAAATAATTTTTCTAAAGCCTCATTCTAAGCATACTCATTGTCTTGCTGATACATGGCTCATCGTATGGAATTAACATCCTTGTTTCACTGTGCCAGCATATATGGTAACATCAAAGTCAGAATATGCCTTACATGTAATCTTCTTAGAAGTGAGTAGCTATAGTTTTTAGCATGGAAAAATGGTTTTAGAGTGTCTTAGCTTGGCAAATCCTTACCAGTGTTCTGCAGCAGGTGGCTCTGTTTCACAGCTTTGAATGCTATAATATTACTGATCAAGAAGGATTTTATGAAGACATTACGATAACAGGGTTCATATTTAAGATTTATTAGATTAAAAATGGTGTTCCTGGCACTGTTCAAAAGATTAGGATATTTTCCCAGCTTTATTTGATTTCATTTACCAGATACCATCTTTAGGATGTTTTGTTCATCATTCACCTTGATTTATATTGTTTGAAGGTGTTGTTTCTGGAGCTTAAACTTCCACCAAACGGGGACATAAGTGGCCAGAAAAATAAGAAGACTTTGGGATACACCAGGAGGAACACTGCCGGAACACGGGTCAAAATAGCGAAGCAGTTCAGCACCACAAAGGTATTTTATGTTTACAATCTCTTAGTAATCTACTATGTAAGTATATGTATGTACTATGTAAGTATAAGAAAATAAGTAATTCGTAGCACTTATTTTTTATCAAAACATTGACTGGCGATTTACTACTACAGATGTACAGTAGTTCTGCACCTTTTATGTGGACATTAAGAACTAAATTACCCTTAACTTCAGATTTTCCCCTTTAAATTAATCCTTCAATTAATTAGTCGAAAATACTTATTTTTTAAGACTTCTGATGTTTATTAAACTAGGGCCCAGAAATTGTTGTTGTTTCTGCTAAACAGCGGGTTCTTGTCTCATTTCGTACAGGATGTTCTGGAGAAACTGAAGACATTGCATCCTTTACCAGGCATCATCCTGGAGTGGAGAAGAATAACCAATGCCATTACAAAGGTGGTCTTTCCTTTACAGAGAGAAAAACGCATGCATCCCAAGCTTGGGGTGGAGCGAATATATCCCATCTCCCAGACACACACAGCCACAGGTACAAAAGCCAATAAAATATTAATTTATTTCCATGTTTCTTAGTTGTATCATAATTCCGTTTCATTCCATTACTTTCAAAACATTACACTGAGTTTGTTAATATTGTTTGGTCTTGGGTACATTTTGATTATCCAGGCAGGGAATTTTTTGTCCCTCCTCATACTGGTGTCACTCTATCCCCACTGTTATCTGAATTGCTTGATAGATGGTAATGTTTTGATGTTTGCATAGTTCTGCCCCTGGATGAATGGTGACACCATGTGTTGAGATTCAAACTTTTTGTATCTAACTAGCCAAGCTCATATGAACAAAACTATACTTAAATGGTGGACAATAAGGGAGAAGGAGATTTACGCACTGAAGGGACTTGGCTTAACTTTAGGTAGCTTAGATATATTTCTCATATTTGTGGAACTATTTAATTTACATTCTTACTGTTTGGATGCACTTTTTATATAGAGAGTGATGGTTCATTCCTTTAGCATCAGTTTAATGTGTGGGCTTATCAGTTGATGATTATTTTCAAGCATTCTTACTATCCAATATAGAATTTGTCTTGGCTGAGTTTATCAAGAAACAGTTTATCAAGAAATCTTGATAGCTGATTATCAAGAAATCCATGCTTGTTTCTTCTATTTCTTCTATTCTGCTATTTTAGGAAGAGTAACCTTCATTGAACCCAATATTCAGAATGTGCCAAAGGATTTTGCGATTGAAATGCCAACTTTAATAGGAGAAAGTCCCCCATCTCAGGAACGAGGCAACACACTTTTTTCAAAATCAAGGTGAACAAAATGTTTTTCTAAGATATAATATTATATACTATAATATAATAACTGTATAATGTAGCCAATAACCCTAATTCAGGAGCTCATATGAATTTTAAAAATAAATGCTTCCATCTCTAAATCGAGCACTCATTTAACACCCAGATCTGACACACTGTGATTTGTGATTTAGGGTTTAATGCGCTGTGTTGAACCTATGACTGGCAAAAGCCTTTTATCTTTAACTTTATTTTTAAAGGAGTCGAAAATCAAAGATCTCCCGAGATCCGGTGCCACCAGTCAAAGCAGATGGAGAATCACCAGAAAAAGGGATGGCTTATTCTATTAGCATGAGGCATGCTTTTGTGCCTTTCCCAGGTAAACCTTTTCAATGAAAAACTTTAGATCTAGGCATAAAACATAACTATAAATTAAAAAAAACAACCTACATAAATTTACTAGACTTCATATTCCATATCTTACACTTGAAAGTGATGATTTATATGAGTTTACATGCAGTGTTCTCTATGTAGATTGCCTTTGGACCAAGCTATGAGAGGTTATATATCACAACAACAGACAGAAGGTCGCATGTCTTTTATCTGGTTATTATGGTTTATAGACTAGTCTGGCCTTTTCCTCCTAACTGTTGTCAGCTGTTAATACATTTTTTACATACAGCCCATCTGAGCTATACCATTAATCTGTCTGCTGTCGTTTAGAAGCAGCAAGGTTGGAGCACAGAAATAGAATGCTATTCTGCTTCAGCAGTACTGTAGTTCCAAACACGTTGGCAATAAAACATAAATGGAACAGCTAAAAGATAGTATTGTGTCTATCTAAAGAAAATAGCTCAAATGTTCAAGACGAGAAATATACACTAATGACATACTGTATATTGTTTGATTTCTTAAGCAAGATATTGACCAATTCATTAGCGTACTAATGAATGTTTTAAAATGTTCAGTGACTGAATTAATACGAGTTCTATGTACTGTACGAACTAGTAGAAGAAAGGAGATAGGGCTGATAAACATATGGGTTATTTACGAAACTGAAGTATTGGCCTGCCATCCTCTCAACTGATAAAGCAAGCATGTGATTTATTCGTCATCTGACAATATCAGTGACTTGACTGGGATACCCAACTGGCTGCGCACAATTGGCTTAATGCCATCCTGGGTGGATTGGATAAGTGAGCCAGGGCTTTCTCGGAGATCTCTTGTTGCTTCCTTCACCAGTGCGGTCTGTGAGCGATGCGTCTCTCCTCCCGTCTGCACTGAACCTCTGGTACGGGGCTGTGGTGCTAATGATGTGTTAAAAGACAAGTGGTTTGAAGGTGGAGAGGTCAAAGGAGACTGCCCACACTTCCTCTTTTTCCCCTGTTTGCAATTGTGCGGCATGAAACTGCAAGCCGACACGTAAAAAAACACAAAACTGGTATTTTCAAATTGGGTATTTATAACAAAAGTAAATAATTATTCTAAATTTTAATAGAAGGAACTAGAAATTGCCTTAGAAACATATGTAGTGTTACAAACAAGGAGGCCACTCGGACCATCTAATTGGTTTGATATGCCAATCTCAACTACAGTATTTTTGTCTGTAGATGTAAGAATATGTGTTTTATTTCTGTTTGACCTTTGCTTTCCCTTTTTTAATGAAGGAGGCCTCATACTGGCTGCGGATTATTCTCAGCTGGAGTTGCGGATTCTGGCTCACCTCTCCCGTGACCGACGACTCATCCAGGTCCTCAACAGTGGGGCTGATGTCTTCAAGAGCATTGCTGCTGAGTGGAAAATGATAGACCCAGACTCTGTGGATGACGTTTTACGACAGCAGGCCAAACAGGTGAGGCGGTGGGTGAATCGGGGAGCTAGAATATTTGCAGTGGTTTTTATTAAAGGAGAGCAGTACAGCAAATACTTTCCATTAGCTTTTTGTTAAAAAAAAATAAGCTGATGCTACCAAGATGTTCTTTATGTTGATTTGTACTTTCCAGGGAAAAGTAAATATGACCTTTTTTGACTCTTAGATTTGCTATGGAATAATCTATGGAATGGGAGCAAAGTCACTTGGAGAACAAATGGGAATTGATGAGAACGATGCTGCCTGTTACATTGAAACATTCAAATCCAGATACAAAGGTAATTATTTTAGAGAACATTTTGTTCTTGCCGATGTAGAGGCCATTTAATGATGTGATTTCAAAGGTAACAACAATAAATGTATTTTATATAAGGTAATTGGAAGAGGTTTTCGAATTCACAATTATACAGTGGCCTTTTATTGAATTGTAAAAGCATTTTCAAATGTGAAAAAGGATTATTGCAATTATTTTTTAACCCTGTTTCATTAAATTTCAAGAAAAGTGGGGGGGGAGAAAAGGGGCAAATAGTGTACTGTATAAAAGGATTCAGAACATGTTTTCAAAATGTTTTCTACTCTAGGAATACAAGCCTTCCTCCGAGAAACAGTAAAGAACTGCGTCAAAAATGGATATGTTCAAACAATACTAGGGAGGAAGAGGTTTCTTCCTGCCATCAAGGACCCAAACATTCACATAAAAACTCATGTATGTACCTATTGTATAAGACCATTTTAAATTTTAATTGTTGAAGTGCTGACACATTCATTTCTTGTTTTTTTGTATTTGGATGATGAATATTTTCCGAGCTACTTGGTTCACTTTTTCAAAATAGGTACCTTATAATATTCCAGAACAACTAAAAATTAAGAAAATACATTTTATTTTCAGCAGTTCAAATCTGTTATTAAAGAACATTTTACAGATTTTTGATCTGGAACAAATGCTTTAGAACATTTTTATGGCTCTCCTGCAGTAAAAGATTTGAGAGAAGGTAAAGTGTTTCAGTTATTGTTCTTAAATAGATTTTAGCTCCAGGGGTTTCTGCTGAAATATCTCCCAGGAAAAAAAAATAGAGAAACCTATTTGACCTTAAGTAAATGCACTGAAAACAGTTATGATTTATTATTCAAATAAATACAAATAATATCCGTGTTTTTTTTTTTGTTCTTCAGGCTGAACGCCAGGCTGTAAATACTACTGTTCAGGGATCTGCAGCTGATATAGTAAAATCAGCAACAGTAAACATCCAGAGACGCTTAGAGGAAGCTTTTCCCCTAGCTGCTAGATCTCATGAACACACAGGAAGTCAGGAATATTTCAAATATGCAGGTATCACGTTCAGAACTTTTATTTTCTCTTCTTCATTTTAGCCCGTGCCGCTTTTCTTATACAAAATTAAAAACAGAATTTCTAACAACACGGTGGTTAGTATACTAATTAGTTTCATAAAAACTTTAAAAAATGTTTTAGGCAGTCACTCTTACTATTACAGAGTAAGTCTGGATTTATTACGCTTCAACATGTTTTAAAAGAAACGTGCAGTAATTAGATTGTCCTTCAGTGTTTTATTGTGTACCTCTCACATTATTTTGCCCGTTTTTGTTTTACAGACAGAATAAATCAAAGAGGGAACTCCTGTCCAAGCAGTGGAGGGTTCTTTGTTCTTCAGCTACACGATGAACTCTTTTATGAGGTTGTAGAAGATGATATAATTCAGGTGGGTGAATGCACACCAAAAGATGAATGCACGGTGTTCTCAACTTTGAAGTCTGAGAGATCATGTTTTACATTTCCAGTTGTGTTAAGTTATAGGTGAAATGTTGCATCTTTACAGGGTTATAATGCTGCCAATATTTTTATTATTTACTACACAGTACTATTTGCATGTTTAAAATGCATTGATGGTAATGAAGACATTTAAAGAAGAAAATAAAATCCCTTTTCACGTGTTATTCATTCCTGCTTTTTAATGCAGAAACAAAGACTCTGGTTCTATCGCAATTCAGAATGAAATATTTAAATACACCATAGGTTTGATGATTTTAAAATTTGGCTTTGAAGCACTTTGAGATGTTTCTGAGTACAAAAAGACATTTATGGTATATATTCCAGTATTTTGAATTTCCTTCTCTTTTTTTATCTTGTCAGTCTGATCAAAATAAAATCCATTACACTGGTCAGGTATTGTATCAGCAAAGCATGTTTAAAAAACACTTTACCTCTTTTGCTCTTCTCTCACAGGTAGCTCAGATTGTGAAGAAGGAAATGGAATCTGCAGTTAAATTATATGTTAAACTTCGGGTGAAAGTCAAAGTAGGTCCAAGCTGGGGAAACCTCCAAGACTTAGACATTTAGTGAAGACTGAAAACCACATTTAAAATGATCAGTATATCGGCAGTATATACTGTCAAGAATATTCCGACTTTTCAGTGTCAGAGGAACAGAATGCAATGTACATTATTAACCCGGAAGGTTAAAGTAACAAACTTTTGTAGTATTGTATAATTTATTTCATGAATGTTATAACGATCAAATTAAATGATTTGTGTACATTTGAAACATATGAAATATTAAATGCTATTTGTAATTAGGAAAATTAAAGACTTGAAGCAAATAGATTCTTTCATTTAATAATAACATTTCCTCTACCATTTTCTTAGAAAAACCACCTGAGAGTCCTGAAAGTAAAACAGATCAGTGTAACAATGTGCTTGTGCACAAATCATTTGAATTCTTAAATGTAAAACTCACCTTTATTACCACACCACATAATAAGGAAAGGAATATGATATGTACTGAGGAGCACTTTGAATGCATTATTTCCAAATAAAAAAAAATCTTGATGTTGCTGCCAGCTATGTTCTTTATGAAAAGGAGATGTCTTATCCCACCAAGCACCCATTGAAATGTGGCTTATTTTGACCTCGTTAAGGTATTCACATGTGCAGAAATACCAATCTGATATTGAATGTGTAGAACTGTGTTTTAGTGTGAAGAAAAAAACTAAACGTGTGCTCTTCTTGTAAGATTTTTGTTTATTTTTTGTGCATCATAAACAGTAATATTTCCATAATATTTCAGGTCAGGAAAAATGTTGGTTTTTATCATTTAAGCCTATCATTTTTTACATTCTAAATTTTAAAAATATTAAAAAGCATATGATTGAATTTGGTAAATTACCACTGTTATTTAAAATAGTATAATTACTTTTCATCAATTCGATCAGATTTTTATATTTATGCCGTGATTCAGAAGTATTTTTTTAACATTTAGATACACAATTAAAACTTACCAAGGACTTTTGCATCTACCTATATTATACGGTCACTTTGAACACAGGGTTTTCAGCTCGGTGACCTCAAAGCCGTTTCAGGACATAAGTCTTAGGAGTGTGCTTGTATCTGGCTATTGGGCTCCATTTTCTTGTATATACTTAAAAACATCTTCCTCAAAGATACATAACCTTTGTATTCACTGCAGCTTTATAAGTTCTTAATTCAAAGCCCTTTGATCTTGTTTATATCCTTTTTAAAATATGATTTGCACCCTTTTAAAGGACTGAAGATTAAAGCCATTCTAAAATCCTATTTGAATCCCATTGTACAAACATGAATATCTTGTTATAATCCCACTGGGCAATTAACAGACAACCAATTTTCTTATGTCTCTTGAAAGTAATTTATTCACTTTTATTTTCAATTTTGTGTTGTTGTAAACTTACACTGATTCTGAGCAGTCTAAATAGTATTACTTGTATATAATCTGTGGTGTACTGTAGGTTCTTATTAGCAGATTAGAGTCGCCCCTATTAACTTTATTTTACATAGTGCCACTGGGTTTCCTAATGGAGAAATTCTCCACTAATTGCGGCCAGGCATAATTAGTGGTCAATGGTCAGAGGTTGAGGCAAGCTGTAATAACCCAGTGTTTGGTTTAGCTTGAACTAATCTACAAATAAATGAATTTCATATGAAAAACAACAGGAATTTAAAGGATTTCAAAAAGATACAGTATATGATTTCAAATCCTTAAGTAAAATGTATTTAATATGTATTTACAAATCTGAATTTCCCCATGATGCTTTTTATTAATGTTTATTCATACATGCAATTAATATATGGAAATAAATACAGTGAAGGCTCAGATTATGGTGACATCTTCAACCTTACTTAGAACTGAATTCCTACATCTGCACTCAAATCACTGCATTTAAAAAATGTTGCCCATTTCAAAGAAAACATGTAGCAAAATTAGAGCGAAAAAGCACAGAAATTGTTGTTGAAAACTCTATTGTTAGAACACTGTAAGCGTGATATGTATCAAGGACCCTGAGTCCACAACAGCAGGCCGTCTCCCTGGAGTTTAGGCAGCTGGCATCATCCATACAGCAGACTGGCTCCTAACAAAAGCCCAGCTGAAGTTGAGAAACTGATTGAGAGGAGGATTGAAAGCATTCAGGGAGTACTGGAGAGGCTGGAGGGGTGCAACTGTGGGAGTGTTGTGGATAATGGTTTACTGTTAAAGATTTAACAAAATTCTTCAGAGTATGTGGAACTTTAATTGCTTCATAAATAAGAGGGTAGATCTTGCAGAATTTATTCTCACATACTTTTTAAATCAATACACCTACTATTTCTTAGTTGCATTTTCTGTAGCATTGTCCAAAGTCCCATATTTCTTTTTTGCCAGGTTAAACAATTCCTCTACCAAAAGGCAGTGTCTGATTATCGGAATTTGAAGCTTTAAACTGTCAGTAACGGTAACAACAAGTAAGATGTATCGCCATAATACCTCATTATACAAAGTGTGTGACCTTCCAATTCCTGCATTACGGGGACCACAAAAACTAGTCCAAAGCCTTTCTGGAAAACTGCAGTCTCGTTGCTTTCCGCTGGAGGCTCTCTTTCTGCCGAAGTCGCTTTCTTTGTGTAGTTGCAGCCTGGCTCCGCTAGAGTCTGCAAATGAACGCCTTCTTTCTCGATCTCACACATTGAAAAAAACACACAATGAGACACTGTAATGCCTCCGTAATCTCCGTGCAATGAGGTGGTAGTGTTCGGGCAAACAGCTGACTTCAGGCTGTAAGGGAAAAACTAGAAGCGATTTTTTGACTCGCCACCTTGCATCTTTTGATAGTCTGGATCTCTTTCGGAGCTAATGATGAAAGAAGAGGGAATCTCCGCCGTCTCGGGACAACTACAAATAGAAAGCAAAGACTAAAATTCTACCGTGAAAGCTGCTGGAAGTTTGTTGGATCAGACACTGTGTGCATGGATTTTTGGGGGATATTACGAAGTTTGTGTTCAGAAAAATCGGCGATCTCTTCACACCGGGAACGGAGATTGAGTGCTGCGTTTAAATATTTCTTTTCCCAGAGAGAATTTTAAGAAAGGCATCATCCTGGCAGTGTAGGAAATGCACACCAGTTTTTAAACCTAGATGGGTGTTTAAAACTGCGTTTTTTTGCTCAGTGTGCATTAGCAGTTTAGTTTTTACAAATCGTTTTGATTTACAATCACGTTATTGTATCTTTCCATAATTTTTCCACATCGGATATTTAACTTTTGTCTTCGTTATTTTTTCAACAAAGTACTTTGTAAAATATGTATACAGATAAGACGTCAAAATGTGTCTTATTTCACTGTTTGGTCATATAACAGACTTGATATTTGGAATTGTGTCCACATAATGTGTCTTTTAAGCAGTGACAGAATTCTTACAAAGCCATGCAAGATCTAAACCCTTGGACAAAATGCTTTTACTTTTGCATCCTGTGTGATACATATTTCTTTTTACTTTATTAGGCTCACTTTACAATTATCTTTGTCCTTTTTTAAAAAATTGCTTTCAAATCGTGAATAGGATTTGCTTGCGGTCGTGGGACTGAGAGGATGGGGGATGCAGGTCCACAGCCGTCGGCGGGTGGATTCGTGCCCATGTTAGGTGTTGGCATGGTAGGCTCGGTGCCAGGTGCTGTGACCGGGCCGATCTCTGGTACCAGAGGATCTGCAGTGCCCTTGCACAGTGCCATCGTGGAAAGGCTTAGGGCACGAATTGAGCTGTGCCGGCGGCATCATTCTAGCTGCGAAAGCCGGTACCAGCGCGGTCAAGCGGAGAACTCGGACCGAGAGCGAGAAAGCACGCTTCATCTACTCAACATAGTGCACCAGGGGCCAGGAAACAGGAAAAACAAAAGCCACAAAACTGCAGCGCAACAGCCCCCAGAATACAACAGCAGAGTAAACGGAGAGCAGAAATCCCAGAACTCAGCGGGAGGCGAACCGAGGAATTCTACGCGCATAGCAGTAAGTAAAGTTTCATTAGCTTAACACATGCTCTACATTCAGATGTAGACCTCGAGCATCACTACGCGGAATCCGGGTGGTTTGATGTCGCTTTTCAATACGCGTCTTCGCTGAAGCATCTTTGCCCCCACTGTTTCAAAAAGTTCCCACTCTTTTGTGAGCCTTAATAATGACTTTCTTTCTACCGTACCAGGTTTTGATTTGACTTAGCTGATTTATATCTCTCTGAACTCCCGACCTATGAATAAAGCGGTTGAACGTTGTCACAAGCTTGTTTCATGCGCATTTGTGGTCGGGTTCCCCCCTCTTTTTTTTTTTTTCACGTTGGCTAAAGTTTAAAGGTTTCACATTGTTACATCATTTTCTTGCTAATTTCTGCATGACGTACAAACTGCACACACGGCAGAAAAAAAAAGACCTAGTCAGTATCTCTACGCAGAAGGCCCCCCATGGATTTGTCTTGGTCGGTTTCGGGTGTCTCAGCTAACTCATAGAAGTTACATAGTGGCAGTGCAGGTTAGCATAGACTTCTACCAGTACAAGAATCACACCCCCTCCGCCCCCGGCCTTATATAACGCTTCTGAAGAAGCTTTTTCACATATTTTTTTTCTTGCAAAGCTTTATGTTCTTAAAATGCATGTATACATTTCCATTTGGAAGGTAGGTTTAAGAAGTAATTTGAAATGTGACACAAGACTGCACTTCTTTTCTAAAGGTTGGTTCATTGGGCCATTTCTGGATGTTATTAAATGTATGATATGTATATGCTGAATACTGGCCACAGTCCATATCTAATTTTGATCAAATATTTGATATTCTTATCTTGTCAGACATCTGAAAACTAGGAAAGTACACCAGGTTACTTCTTTGAAAATTATTACATTTCCTGGATTGTTTCCTCATTTCTCCCTCCTGCTCCAGCAATACTGATTTTTTCTTTTTTGCCAATATTCTTAATTACTTCTTAATTGCTTCAGAAAAACTTTAAGATAGTAATATGTATTTTCAGACATTAAAAAGCAACACAGCGAGCAATAACCAAGTACCATTGGTGTAGCCTTAATAGTCTTCAGCCTTCAAAGCCAAAATGTTATGCGTTTTATGGTGCTGTCTACTTCAATAGTAAGACTTAATCTTTTAGTAAACGATTTCAGGGAATTATCTCCATTTAAAGTTTGAAAAATCTCGTAGAGGCAAACCTGGTATGTTACAGTGGTTGATTTCCTCCTACAATGGCCACTCCCTGATCTTATTTTACAAAGAAACACAGCTTCTTTTGAACGACAGTGATAACTTGAATTCGAAACTTTCCTCGTGCTTCATATCCAGCGCACATGGCCGTGAGAGCACAGTTGCTAAGGTGGTAAAAATACATTTCCTGAACCAGAGCCCCCACAGACTTATGAAGACTACAGTGCGTTTTCCCATGGCTTTGTTATGACCCTGCAGAGAAGCACATGTATATGACAATTGTTTTACTTAATGCAAATTTGCATAATGATAAGAAACATCTGTTGTGTGGCTTCAGCATCTCGTTCAGTGGTAGAGGAAGTCATGAAATGAAACAGGCCACAGAATTTAACTGTACAGTCGAGTGCCGTTTTTTTACTCATAGCATTCACTCAATTATAATTTAGTACAGTACATCTATAGTCTTTTTTTTATTAATACGTTATTAAATTATTGGGGGGTTTCCCTTGCCACTGCAGAAGTTCTACAGCAATCCTGCAAAGGTGCATTCAGAATAAGAACACATAATGAATAGCCTACCCTTCTTTCTTACTACATTACTGTGTTTGTGACAAGCAATTTACTAAGTATGCTAATAAAAAAATGTGTTGAGTCAGTTCGATACACATTTGTCCATTTCTAGGATATACTAGATATATTTGTTTGCCTTCAAAGCAAAATATCAGAAATCTTTGATTCCCATTGTCACACGTTTGAAGTGTGTAGCAGAATATGCACCTGGTGTATTTTCAAAAAGTAGTTTGGGAACCAAACAAGGCCTAGTCCAGATCATCTGGTTTCAATTGAGGCAGCTTTGCATTCTGCACATGGAAACTATATCATTGTGCTGTAAAAACAGTTTCTAGATAATTGTTTTTTATTCTATTTCTTCACCTAGGGAAACTAAGGAAAAAGTAGTCATAACGTAATGTCCATCATTGTAGATTGCAGCTATGTGCCATGACGATCTCGATTTTTTCTGCTATGCCTGGGCTATTTCTAAGACAAATAGAGGCAAAGCATCAACTATAGAAATTGGCAGTGCTCTTTTATTTAACATTTGTGTTTATGACTTTAGAGTCAGATAAATAAAGAAAAAAACAACCACAGCTTGCTCTGCAAAGGTGCACAAAACAGTTCTGCTCCAGTTGTGGTATCATAAAGGATCACACATAGTGTTGTTTTAAGAAAGATCAGGTAGAGTGAAATTCAAGACATGCTGGATGTTTTGAGAGTTAGTAGAGTTAATATGGCTGGTTTGTAATGCGCTTGGCAGCATGCAACAAGGGCAGATCCAGAGAGATTCAGCAAGATTTTTGCAGGATTATCATCCTATCTCTGTGGAGTACAGGGGACTGAAGTATTCCGTATCTAAAATACTGTAAAGAATTGAGTTCAAACGGTATTTTATCCAGTAGAGGATTTAATGAAGGAATTATACCATCACTTGTACAAAGCCTGCATGAGATCTTTAATGTTTACCAGATTGATGAGGATATACAATAATATAGAATAATAAAAATAAACTAATACATAATTTTTAGGTGTTCATGTTTAAGTGTAAGACTTGTACTCCTTTATGCCACTTTAAATGGTGATATGCTAGACAGTACGGTGTCGGTACTATAAAACAGGTGAAAGTATAATGCAAATTTTTGTATACAAACAGCTAATGCATAGAGGTATTACAGACCTGACTTACATCAGTGTAGTAGCTTATAGCTCCCTCGACCTAGGAATACCACTTACTGTAGGTATTTATACAGTAAGTGTCTAGTACCATGTTTGGAGAAAAATAAATGGTTAATTTCTCTGGCAGATAGTTTTAATTATAAAAATTAAAAGAAAACCCAAACTATTATCCTGTAAGTAATGGGAAAATATAATACAGATAATAGCAGGCAATATATTTTATAATCTGAGATGTGATATATATTCATTGTTATTTTCTTAACTTTAGCACATTTTTAGGTAAGGTATCAGGTGTATCTTTCACCGGAATCAAATTGTTTGCTTTGTCAACGTGCATGTTATCTCAGTAGCATGTGGGCAGCACAGACTAGATGTGATCCACAGGTTCTGAAACTGCTGAAGGCAGTTCTGGCAGGACATTGTGTCTGGGAGATTTTCTGGCTGTGTAGGGGTGGGAGAAGATGTAGGTGGCATAGTTTACACTATGTATTGTTAACCAAGAGATGCTTCACTAGTTCTGGTCTTCATTGTCTGATAACTGCAGTAACAATCTACAAGATTCATATTACAACTGAGCTGCATGAAAAACTAAAGTAGAAAACGCTTGTGTGTGGACTTTAGCTCTTTAGCTATGCAAGATTTCAAATTACCTTGGACTCAGTTCATTCAAAGAATCCCCTCTAATGTATCACTGCAAAAGTCTGATTCAAAATGAGGAGTTCTACAACTTCTGCATATAATCTATTTAGTCATGTTTGTTTATCTGTATGTACAGTATGCAGGAAAAGTAGGATAGGGGAAGGTATTGTACTTAAACTTGTGTTTATGTCTTCTGCAGTGAAGAAAGCAGTAGCTTTGAAGTTCACAAACCCTCACCAACATTAAACTGACAGTTCTGAAACTACTGTAGAGCAGAGCTATCAATTTTTATACTATCTTTCTGACAGTAGCTCTTAGAGATTTGCTAGCTTCTCTGGAGAAATTGTTATGCTCTGTGATAACCTGCAGATGCTGCATATTTAAAAGAATAGATCAAATATTAAATACAAATATCTATTGCAATTAATATTACTACTTATTAATTTAGAGGTCTGCAGAGATTCGTGTTAGAGTTTTAATCAGTATTTTCATTTACAGCTTTTCACTCCTGGATGACTGAGTTCCAGTCCACATCAAAACTGACATAAACAGAAATTGTGTGGATAGTAAAGCCCAGAATGTTTTTACATCATCATGATGCTTTCTGACAATA
The DNA here is from genome assembly GCF_059453375.1 of Lepisosteus platostomus. NCBI lineage: Eukaryota > Metazoa > Chordata > Actinopteri > Semionotiformes > Lepisosteidae > Lepisosteus > Lepisosteus platostomus. The sequence goes on along the minus strand of NC_142617.1, from coordinate 8,527,074 downwards.
CAAAATACTGGCCTGGGGAACTGAATGACCTGAAAGAATGGTTTGGCTTGTACTGAGGTCCTTTTGCAATTCAGTGTATACTCAATGCAGCTGCCTGCTTTGTAGGTGGGTGAGCAGCCAACAAGCTCTTAAATCAACATGAACACAACAAGATCACAAGCTACTGAGAACAGGAGTGGGATTAACAGTGGATGAGGAGGCCATCTGAGTCTTCTACATATTTCCAGCACTACAGTGCAAAAGACCTTGAAATTGTAGTTTTTTAAATAACTCCTGAGTTGTTTAAGTTGTGTGCATTGGGCTAACGAGTTATCTTATTACCAAAGTAACAGATCTGGGAATAGATGGTATATGGTGTATTCTGCTGGGAAAGGAATTGTTTGTGTTTTATTTACAGATTGAAATCCTGATGTTGAGATGGAAACTGGTGGCAGGGAATGAGCTAAAAGCAATTTTAGTGACTATAAATGTCTCCTTTAATAATGCCGTAGAGACAGCGAGTCTGGGTCAAGTGGCATAGACCTCTGAATAGTTTTAGTCACTTAATTCTTATTGTACTAAGCTTTGTGTAAGTAGTTTGGCTTTGCCACATTTTTTGAAGATCTGTAAAAATACAGTTTCTTTATCATGTATCAGCCCACCGGGCACAGGAGGAGTTGCTTCTCTCAAGAGTAGTGTTACACATAACTTCATAATGCATTGTCTGAGAGTTTAGCATTTGTCTAAAGTTTTACCAATAAAATATCCCTAAGACTGCTTTATTGTAGAATGTCATCTGTTTTGTCTTTAATTGCTAGAATCATGCAATGCACTAACTTTTAACTCAATATAAATTGTCAAATGTTTAACTTTAGCCAGAAGCTACTTTACTGGCAATCCTTGGCAAAAAAGCTTGGTTAACAGAAATGTGCAATATCATTAATTTGTAGCTGTAAGTCTTCTAGCTATTTAGTGACACTTGTGTTATATGGGAATCAGAATGAATTCCATTACCTTAATTTGGTTTATAAATTAAGGGCTTTTCCCAGATATGAGCATTTCAAATAATGCTGGACTAGTTGAGATTGCATTGACTACTGCTGTTTTAACTAATTATTCACCATACAAGTATAATTGAATTCAGGACTTTAAGAAAATCTACATTTTTCTAAGGCTTTTTATTGACTTCACAAAATATTCCTTGTTGTTTTTGAGCTGTTATTTACTAGGGGGAAACTTTTAAAACGGAATGTTCTCATTTTTCCCAGGGTTGAAGAATATCCTGTATTTAAATGGTAGTACTGCAGAAATGTTTTCCAGTGTTCCACGTTCTGTTTTGAAGTTGCCTGAATTGAAGCTGGAGGTGGCTTGATCTTAGCCACGCTCAGCTTTGATACAGAATAATTAGTGCAGGTCCACAGGGGCCACCCACAATGAAATGCTTAGCTCTGCTAAACAGGGGGAAGCAGTGTGGATCGAAACAATTGTTTGCTCTGCGGATGACTCTGATGTTGTCATGGAAAAGCCAAAGACTTTGGGGAGCCTGTGTATTCTTGGGCAAGATGCCAGAGAGCTCAGTCTTGCTATGACTCTGTGGCAGAAGTATTAATGCAGTGCTTTGTTATGATGAAGGTAATTTAATCCACCAAAGGGAAAGAGGTTTTTATTCTAAGAGACTGTTGAGGAGGGGGTGGTATACAGTAACATGGGTTCTGTGAGCGTCATGAATTTGTACCTCACTAGAATGATATAGTCAATATTGCAGAGACGGAGTCATGTGTTAGACTTGTTGAGGTGTGATAATCAAGATATACCAAGATATACTATAAGTAAGTGAAACAGAAGTTCTAGAATTTAATATGTATTATTTTCTTTGAAAGTTTTGTGATGCAAACTATAATGTATACCATATGAAGACTGCCTAGTAAGTTACGTAGTACTGTATGGAATGAAGTAGTCTTGTACAGTATGTTATCTCTGGGAAATAACTAAAATAACCATAGCAGTTTCAGTAATGATCGTCTTCATTTTCTCTAAGTTTGATATGGATACTTAACCATCTCTCTGATTGACAAAAATTGATCATTATTTTTTCACTTATGTGATGTGTGTTCGTTTTTCTAGTTACATTATTTGCTTTAGCTGTTCATTCAGCTGCTTTTTGTGTTTTCTGTTCACATGCAGTTTTTGTGGTCGTTTTAAAAGTTGGAATCTCTCAGCTGGAAGGGAACACTAGACACTTTATTCTCCATGTTAAGGACCTGTCAGGATCACTATTCAGCACTGTTAATGGCCATCTTGAACAGGTATCTATCAGCTGTGTGTAAGACAGGGTTTTCATAATGAACCAATCATCTGCTTTCATCCTGTGCTGGCTTTCCCTTACCTGTAATACATTTTTTTATCTCTTATGCAATTTTAAAACAATACTCCATTTACAATGGCTTTGCTCATTCATATTGCTTTGCCTCTGTGGCATGAAATGCTTCAAAGCAGATTGTTATAATTTCATTAAAAGAGAGGAAAGACATTAAATAAAGCTTTCAGAAGACTTGCTAGACAGAGGCACTATTTTTAAGCAAGATTGCAGAACCGCACTTCAGTCTTGTGGGCATGGGAGATATGATGACACATCACTGAGTAAAAAAAAAACAGCCACCCCCCACCTCACAAAACAACTACGTGAATAAACCAAACAATGTGATAGAAACATCATACGAAACCTTAGGGAAACACGTAATATCTTATTAAATTACAGAATCATCCATTTTAAAAGCTATATTGGATCCTTAGTTGCAGTGGCTTTACAAAACGTTCCCACTACCAATTTTTGGGTTCTGTCCTTTGGTTGTGTTAGGCGTAGTATATTGAAGAACGCTGAAACCATTCCACCAGAAGCAGTTTGTCCTTGATTTTTGTGGTAGAGTGTAATATCTGAGAATAAGTGCTTAAAGAAACATAGAATTACCATCCCACACGTCTAAGAGCAGTACTGTCCTGTGGTCTGGGTTATGTGTGGTTTTAGTTTGAATACCAGTCATGACTTGAATGCCTTCATTTCTGCAGCAGACATTTGGTAGCTGTGAATTGAACTCTGTTACCCTGTCTTTTCATTCAATGGCAAGAAGCAAGTCTCGGGCATCAGTAATAGTAGGCACTGAATTCAAGGTCTAAAGAGCATCTCCGGTGCAAGACAGTGAATATGTGCTGCGTTTATCCTGATGTTCCAGACCTTCTGTATAGTACAACGCATCCCTTTTCTTCTTTGGACAAACCACTGCACCAGAAATTGTGGGCTTCTATAGAAAGACCCCTTATTTATTATACAAACATATACTTGCTTGATAACGATGACTGAGATCTGTACCTTCATGTTTTTCTGTTCAATAAATTACATGTTTTCAATAGGACCTCAGTGCATGTTTGGGAGAATATTCCATTAAGCACCAGTCAGACGGCGATTCAACATCAGTTTATTAGTATAAGAAGACTCAATCGTCTCTATTATTTTAATGTCAGTCTGGATGTGCTGGGTAATGCACTCTGGTATTTATAAACTACTGAATTCTGAAGACTGTCTATGCTCAGGTAATACATTTTTAATCAACTATTACAATATTTGAATTTGAAAACTCTTCCCAAGCCAAAGTAAAAGGGTTTCTCAGTTTGGATTTGATGTAGTTACATTTTATGTGCAGTTTTTAATCATTTGTGAAAATGTACACAATAGTGAAAATACAGTATACCATTTTGAAATTATGATACTGCCCCTTTTAAAGTTCAGATGTATGTTTAGGCTGATAAAGAGAGCCTTTTCAAAACAGATAGTTTTAAGTTCTTGCACATAATAAACCTTTCTCAGTCTTTTCTTTTTGCAAGTAAGCTCCTGCAGTAAAAATGAAATGTGTTAGTTGAATTGTAGATAATGATTAGATCTAGCTAATCACATGAGCAAACAAGCCAGAAAATGACCAACAACTTGGAAACATATGAAGTGGAAGTAATGAAAAAACCTTGGAGGCCTCTCTGAAACTTGCATAAACATGTAAATATTTTATTAGCTGTGGAATTGCTGGAGTCATTTCACCAACTCTGCACGTCTATCTGAGCAACATTTGAACAGCTTTGCGTGTCAGTGTATTATCAGCAGATTTCTGACAAGTAATTTGACAGGAGATACTAAAGAGATTAATCTTAAAAAGAAAAAAAACTTTTTTTTTATTTGACATGTAAAAATATCGTCACCACATTCCAAATTATAGACTATGTTTTGTAGAATTAATACAAACCTAATGTAATGATCATAACTTAAAAACATAACACATTTAACTGTAATATTAAATTAAGTAAGCATTTATGGGTTTATCAATACAAAATTCAAATTCATTTTTTAAATGTGCCTATTGCTGTGATTAAACCACTACCCACTTCTACCCACATCTGGCTGATCATACTTGTAGTATACAGATAAAAGAGATTTCATTTTTTTCAGTTTTTGTTTCTAGGTAAGTGCCTTGCACAGCTGATACAGCTTCAGTCCAGCCAGCAAAAAGTTGACAACTTGGGATAATGTGCACAAATAGAAGTATGTTGGTACGTTAAGTGCAGGGTCACATTTACTGAAATCCAATACAATCAAGAGCTTGGCTGCTGACAAAACAGTACTATCATCAGTTCTAGAGATCCTTGGATCTGTACCTTTTCCATAATTCTGTTTATGACATGTTAAGGAGCTTAATAGTTCAGTTTTGGAAGGGACACAAACACAAAGCCCCATTGCAATGCATCATTTTACTTATGGCCCAGCCTGTGTCTGTCCACCTCCCTTATTTCTATCACGTATGAAACATCAGGAAGGTAAATATATTTCCCAACATGCAGCTGTTTAACCCAAATCTGTTTTACATTTTGTTTCTTAAAAAAGGTTGGCTGTTTGCTTCTGTAGTCTCAAGGTCATTACCGTTTCTTCAAAATGGATTAGTGTTTCATTTAAAATACGTTGCTTCCTAATCAAAAATTCAAATTGAGAGCCCCATTACAAAATGTCAGTATAGTTTTAGGGGTTTAGTATTTTAACTCCCCATGTCTGAGTTGTACTCAAAATAGAGCATTGCAACAAGAATAGACTTACCAGATCCTGTTGTTAAATGCTATACAAAACCCTACAGCTTGTAAAACCTGGAATACCTTAACCTCCTATAGAGTGTGGGTCTTGTTCCATGCCTGAATTGCTGAAAAGCCAAAGGGAGAGACTGCTTTATTAAAATCGAAACTCTGGGGAGAACATTAGAAATGCATTCTCAAAGTGGATAAAGCCAAATTCAGGGCATTTTATTGTCGTGGTTCTGTGGACTTCCAAAATAAGACAAAAGTGAAAGAATCCTGGCTCTTATTCAGGGATTTTTGCAAGTTATAAAAATGAATAATATATACAGATTTTTTCCTTTGTCTTTTTTCCACTGGGTGGTATTGTTTTTTAACAGTCTAGTGGAGTTTTATACACATTGAATTCTTCAAGGGCCCCATACAGACACAAAATAACTCAAAAGAAATAGATCTTTTTAATTAAAACGTATGTGCTAATCTTTACCTTGGGTGAATATGGCATATGTAATTAAAATAGGTTTCTATGAGTTTAGAAGAAACCGAAATGTTATGAAAATGTGCATGGGTTTGTACCCTCAATCTGTGAAATTTCTTTCAAAAGCCTGAGGGGAATGTTTTATTATTGCCTGTACTGTAATGGGGACTCCCTTCCACCACAACCAATGTGCAGCCCCACCTGGATGATGTGATGGCAGCCATAGTGCACTAGTTGGCTCCCCACACATCAGGTATCAGTGGGGAGGAGAAGAGAGTGATGAAGCCAGTTCATAGATGAGGATTATTAGGAGGCCGTGATTGGTAAAGTCCTGGGGGAAATTTGGCCAAGACAAAGTAGCCCTGGACAGCACATTCCTAATCTTTCTGAGAAGCGCCCTGGGATTTGTAATGACCACGGTCAGTAGTTCCTTGTTCAAACATAATGTGTTACTACATGATATATATGATTTTACATCTTAAAATACTGCTGTTCGGTGTCGCAGTAGTATGAAGTAGAGCCCGTGACCACGAGGGTAATGGAATCGTATTGCAGGTGAGGCACTGCTATTGTACTCTTCACCAGCTTCATTCTGATTGCTTCAGTAAAATTCCCAGCTGTATAAAAATGGTTACAAGCCATTTTGAATAAACATATTTATGGAAGCCCGTTTCCGCCAGGGAGTAAAAAAAAAAACGCGCTATGGTATCTCAGAATTCCGACTTAGCATCTCAGAATTGCGACTTAGTATCTCAGAATTGCGACTTAGTATCTCAGAATTCCGACTTAGTATCTCAGAATTGCGACTTAGCATCTCAGAATTCCGACTTAGTATCTCAGAATTGCGACTTAGCAACTCAGAATTCCGACTTAGTAACTCAGAATTGCGACTTAGCAACTCAGAATTCCGACTTAGTATCTCAGAATTGCGACTTAGTAAGTCAGAATTCCGACTTAGTATCTCAGAATTGCGACTTAGTAAGTCAGAATTCCGACTTAGTATCTCAGAATTGCGACTTAGTAAGTCAGAATTCCGACTTAGTAACTCAGAATTCCGACTTTATATTTCACATTTGCGACTTCGAAATAGCCATATTTCATTGTCTGTCCTTTTGTTATAGTAATGGATTCGGGTTCTAGGGCTTGTGCCCTCGCCGCTCCCACCCTAGTTCGTGCCTAGTTCGTGAATTCTGAGTTACTAAGTTGCAATTCTGAGATACTAAGTCGGAATTCTGAGATACCATAGCGCGTTTTTTTTTACTCCCTGGCGGAAACGGGCTTCCATACATATTAATCCAATAAATTAACAATTGCAATATTAAAACAGTAAATTGGATCTAAACTTGTTGGTATTAATTTCCCTTCTTGATCAATAAAGTCTTATCTTATCTTATCTATTAAATTGTAGCCTTCTAATACATTTTAGGTTTTCCTAGAATTGAAGTCAACAAAGGTTATAGTTGAATTGTAATGGATTAAGAGTAAAAATACCTATTGTGTATTTTTGTGGCTGGAGCGCAGTGTATTGAGGGCTAGAGACACTTAATCTTTATTAAGGTGGGGAAAAAAAATATCAGGGGAGGATTAAAGGTTTCCATTCATGCTTGATGTGATTTTTCTCAAAGCTTTACTTGAACACAGAAAACTTTAGAGGTCTGTCAGGTTTTTCCTGCCTAACCTACATAGAGAGAACGACAGAGAGAGAAGGGTGGCTGAAGGTTTTCGGTGTCTTACGACAAGTAGTGTGCTTTTGCAGATTCACTTGAAATTGGAACCCTGTGGGAACACAAATGTATGGTAGATGTGTTTAGTAGATTGGGAGTGTAGGCCGGAGTTTCAAATTTAAAAAAAGACATATTTTTGCAGAGTGGCCTCTTTACCGTCTTTGTTTACGGGCAACAAGTATTAGGCCTGAGATGCCGTCATAGGTCACTTGTCCTTAGCCAAAGTGACCATGGACAGAAAGTTCTCATGATATCGCTGATGATACTGTAGGACACGTAGGACAATTGTTTTTCGGATTTGTGCGCTAGCTGGTGGTTTTCACTGATGAATTGTGTGATGAGCCTTCATAAGGAAGGGGCTGTTAAGTTATGCTTGTCACTTTGTTATTTTAACTTCAACAAATTTATGTGGGTATATTTTATGTTATAGAGTTTTAAGTCAGGGCAAGGAGACCATCATAGAGTTTAAATATACAGTAAAGGAAAATAAAGAAAACAACGTTTCGGCTGTGGAGCCTTCTTCAGGTGTATGGAGCCTTCTCACACCTAAAGAAGGCTACACATCCATAACATTGTGATCCTTTGTAGCCTGTTCCTTTGCTCCTATTCATGCTGACACTGCTACCTACTTGAACTAAATACTGTATACAGTAGTTGATCAGAACACACTTTAAAATATTGGCTATTTCACTAGGTTGATTGGGACATTGGTGGTTTAATATCCTTTGAACAACAACATTCCTGTCTTCAGGAATTAGAAAATGTATCTGAGATATCTTGGTGTTATCCTTGTATCATTCAATCTAAACTGTATATAAGATTTTTTAAGGAACACAGTTATCTAAACAGATGTTTGTATTACACAGTTTGACTTGTGCAGTTGTGTAAAATTGTTCTTTACGTACAACTGCTAAAAGCTTAGAAAAAAACAGCCAGTCTGACGTTATCATTTGATAATGATTCAGTTATGTCTTTGTCAAAACACAACTGATAATTAAGCTTCATAGTTTTCTGTACCCTTCTAATTAATTACTAGACTGAGTGGATTGTCATCATATTTCTTTGTTTATTGGCTTTTTAATGAACTTCAGAAACAAAATGTCTGTGACATTTAATTAAAAAAAACATAATCTTTTTCTTAACATAACATCTCTTTGTTATGGCATATGTGAAGTACATGTAATATGTAATACAACTACTCAAGTGAAATAAGTCATTTTGGGCTAGATTGTAGTTAATAAAGGCTTCAGTGTTCCTGTGTCATCAGACACCTTATGCTGAACACAGTCCCACAAGAATGCAAGAACCCATCTTGTACTGTGCAGTGGAACCAGTAACAAAACACTGAACATTGGAACTTCAGACTGAGAAGACCCACCAGCCTCGCCACAAAATTAAAACCTGTGCTCCCATTGTCCTGGACAGACAACATTTTGACAGGCACTCCTCACTGCCTATTTTCATGGAACGTCAGGCTTGTTAGGAGAGTGTTCCTAAGATCAGAGTTCGGACATGTTTACAGTGCTGCTCAGGATGTTTCTCAGAGTGTGTGAGTGGTGACACACCAAGACATTTTGGGCTCGGACTTTTGAGCAGCATTAGCATATGGCCAGAGATTGAACCACTTGAAGACCTTCATCCTCCATTTCGAATCAGTTTCTGAGCATAGAAGGAGCTCAGATTCAGATTCATACTTCAGTGACGTTCTTCTGGATTACGTACCTTTTATGCAGTGGCTTGGCCCCCAGGTTTAGGGGTTTTTTGGGTTGGTTTCAACAGGCAGCTTCAGCAGTATCTTCTGTGTCACTGAAAAACGAACTGCAAACATAAGACGTTTATTCACACTAAGTGCTTGTAGCATTTTAGTTCTGCATCGTTAGAGCCATGAAATTTGGTTTTATGGTCCTATACATTGACCTTCATGCCTCTGATGTTTTTTTTTGGAAGGAGCTTGCCAAGCCCTTGCGTGTATGGCACCCTCACACGAAAGCATATTTATAAAAAATACGTAATTTTAACACGTCTCAGTGCATGCTGTCTTTGCTAATAATAACTGTTTTACTCTGTGGACAGGAATACAGGCATATTCCGGAGTTTCAGCACATGTCATTGTTACTAAAATTATGTGTCCTACATTTGTTGTATAATGATATCATTTGCAGATGCCATTCCCACTATTTTAAACCAATGGAAAAGTAGGATTCAGAGTATTTTTAATTAAAGTACATGTACAGGGGTTCCAAAAACTGTTTTGCCTCTTTTCCATTTTCCAGCTATGCTTTATATTCTATAATGACACGTTTTCAGCAAATAAATGTGTGAATGTATATGTGATTAATAGAGCAAATTAATGTGTTGCAATTAAAAGCACTTGATTTGTATATGTGTTTTGGATTATAAGCATTAATACGGAAATATTTGTTGTTATATATATGTTGACTTTTTACACCTGACAACTGAGGACTGTATGTAGCAGTTTAAAAAAATCAATCTATCATGAGAAATACAAATAAAGCAGTCCTTCTATATCTCAAGATATAGACTGGAAAGATTTTATATGCAGACTTTTGTGTTTAGCGAATCTATATAGTTTTAAAAAGTCAGTTGGAGAATGTTCATGCCTGAAATCGGATGAAGAGGGTTCATATTTATGGCATTTTTGACCATTTGAGCATAGATGTGGTCTTTTTTCTCCTCACTGCCTATTACCTTGTAACTTAGTACCAGGAGTTAGACTGGTAAATCATAAGGAAAATTTGCCAGGAGGACATTTTTGCATTGTTGGAACCTGTCTTGATTACAACTACAGATTTTTTTTGCCTCTTTGGCAACATTACATTCAAAGCTCCAAAAGTGAATTGTTTTCTTTTTTCTTTTTGCATTTCAGCATGGAGTTAACCCCTGCGTACTTCTTTGTGCCTTGCACACTGATACAGCTCTCCACTCTATAATTTATTCATTATATCATAAGAAAGGCTCAACAGCTTTTGTCCATTCAACTGATTCAGGTCTTATACAGTATGTTTTTGTTTGAGACTGCAAACTTGTGGGCAAAAAAACATTTGACATGAACCTAACCACAGGCAGTTTTTGGTTTCTTCATTCTCATTGACCATGTGGCATTTATATTTGTGGATAATAATTCTCCCTATGGAATTAAAGAACAGCCATTTCTCTAATAAATCTACCCTTTCTGTCACATCAGTAAACTACAAATATTGAAGTGGCATCCATGTAGATTTCCCCAAAAGAAGTGTCAATTTCATCCATTAAACTAGTGTTAAAAGGCTGTAGTCTGACCTTTTTAGAATTCATAATTATCCTAACAGTTAAATAGTGCATGACAGTGCTAATTTAAAGCTGTTTACACAGAGTGGGATATGTATACAGAGCTTCCTGCTTGCCAAGGCCTGGAACAGATTGGAAGAGAAACAAGCGTTATGCTCTCTGTGCTGCTGTGTTTTTCCAATGTTTGTGTCTCAGAGACCTTTAAAAGCTACTTGTAACCTCAAAACCAGACAGTAATCTTCCCATGTTCTCCAGAATCACATAAACTCACTTTTCACCATCGGCTATAGCCCAGATCTAACATAATTCTCAGAAGCTGGCAGGGATTTAAAAAGAGTCCAAATGTTTTTTTTTTCTTTCTTATTTATTCTATTTTTAAATAAGGAATTGAAAAATATCAGGGAAAGCAATACCATAAAGTGAAAATCAACCATAAAACAATATATGACCATGCATGTTAAAGGGACAAGTATAATATTACAGGGTTATACACTTTTTCAAATATCCACAAATTTCCTTGCTGGAGGCTTTTTTAGCAGTGTAGAAACATTCATCCATAGCCGTGTGTTTTATGTTTTCATGTAAATATGGGTTATTTGGGAGCTATAGTCCAAGAAAGTGGTAGCAAGCCAAAAGATTAAGTCTTCCCATATAAGACTGTTCACAAAGGAAAAGATCGATGCGGATGGTGTACTGTTACAGCATCAGCCTAGGGATTGTGCTCACCAGAGGACTTTAGTAGGTGGAGTGCACCATTGTGTATAAAATCCTGATATAGATATTAGAGCTCTACCTATTCACTCATAGCACCTATGATTACTCTATCGGACTTGTGGAAAACAAACTCCAATTTCTTTTCTTCACTCTTTTCGTTCTGATTATGGCTGAAATTTACCAAAAGGGTTTGATAGTGCTGCCTTGTTTCTTCAGCATTTTTTTTTTTTCATTTCCAGGTGAACCTTTTTTAAACCTACTTCTGCTGCCGTATTTCATGAAACATTTTCTGCTGTGGTACACTGCACACTCATACTTGTACTGGCAGAGAGTCACTTTCTCCTAAACTCTTCTTAAGGAGCTGTGCAGTATATGGGGAAAAAGACAATTTTGATAAAGCCCTTATGTTTATTTCTGGGTCTAGGTAGCAGTTTGCATATGTTCCCTAAATGTTCCTAACATGCTTTTGAATCTTGTAGAAGATTCATGAAGCGTTCCGGCCTGTTTTCTTGTCTCAGGTTCAAGCTTGTTCTGCATTGTGAGTGGATATCCAAATCTGAGATACTTGGTAAAAAGAAATGTTCCCACTGTGGCAATCTAGTCTTTACTATAGGCACAGGCCTCAGCTTGCGAGTGTAAATATTTGTGTTATTCAGCTGGAGTGTAACTATGAAGTCTCACAGGCTTAAAATTGAATGTGACAAACTACAAGGCAATTGATTTCATATTCCCAGATCCTGATACGTGCAGGAAAATGGTAACAGAACAATAGAACTGTTGTTACAGAGTCCAGCAAGCAGAGAAGAAAAGATGTGAAACTTTCTGCATTCATAAGACACAGTCTTTTCTTGCTAAGCCAGCATGACATTCTGACACATTTCAAAGTGTAGCTGGCATTACGCATTTGCAATAGTACAATCTCGTTGTCACACGAAGCCCATAGAAAGAGCCAGCTGCAGGAAAAAGGATAATGCTTGCTGTCACCAACCCCCACATCCGTATTCTGTTTCTGTTTTTTTAAGAACTATTTTTTATGACTATTGAGTCTACACGTGTTGTCTAACTGATGTTACATTTGTAACGTATTGTTTTGCTAACCATGTATAACTCTTCCTCCAAAGCCTTGGACAAACTATCCATGGATGGGATGTGTTGTGTCAAATGAAATGGAAAAGGATACAATCACTGGAATTGCACATCTATTTTACTTTCTCATTCCACTGAGCAGCATTCTGAAAAAATAGACATGGGCGGCCCTGATTCCGAGGGTTACCAATTCATAATTCAGGCAGTCAGGTTACTGAGTGGTTGTTGAAAGGAAACGTTTGGGCTATATTAGAGTGGGGAATGAGTAACAAAGGTGTTAAAAACTCTGTTTAGGGCAGGTTGGAGAGAATCAAATTTTTATATATCCAGATTGTAACGCAACAGTATCAAATTGTCATAAAGTTTTATTAAGGGTTTATGATGTGGTAATTTTAATGCTTCTGTCTCACAATTTGTGTTCTCCTTTGTTCTTCTGCATTTTTTCTCATTGCTGTTTCTGGCCCCTGCTTAGAACTGAACCTCTTCTTTCTTTGTGGTAAAGGAATTTGGAGCCCTGAAGCAGTTCACCTTTCTGTACAGCTGTGTGAGAGTGTGAGAGACAGACAGAGAGAAAAGAGAGAGCAAGCATTCCTTTCTCACTCCCACTCTCCAGTACGCCCCCCTCCTGGTCTCTGCTGCCCCACCCCCAGTTTCCTTCCTGTTCTTTTTTTAGAATCCTTTGCATGTTTTTCCCACATCCGGCAACAAAGAAAGTCTTGTGCCATTTCTGAACAACATTTTTTTTGTGGCAGACTCAAGACTCAAGACAGCAAGGATCAAATGTGATGGTTATTTAGTGTAGATATCCCATTCATCACGTGCACAAAAAACCCCAAAGACTTAGCTGACTAAAAGAGTTGCTCTGAAAACTTGAGCACGAATTAAAGACTCTGGAGGATATCGGTTTTAATTGACAAGATTGTCCACCTGTTGGATGAAGGGAGGCCATATTTTTTTTCATTCTCTCAGGTACACTAAGCATTGTTCTAGTATGTTTTTAACATATTTAGTTATTTTCACTACTCTTGTGTATGCCTCCAATACATTTCCTTTGTTTGATCATCTTTGGAATCCGGATAAAGGAAGCTAAAGCAAAAAGCTGAGGAGATCTAACCAAACAGGGTTTCTGGAGTCTAAATAATAAAGAATGGATAATTTATTCCGCTTGATTAAAGAGAGATCCAGCTGTATTGGAATATGATGTCATTGTTTCTATTCATACATCAGATTAGGAGTTTTCTTTCCTTTTGACAACTGTGTTTTCATGCATATACTGTAGTTCTATACAGTGTATTTAATTCTGGTAGTATAAATTCATTTGTAGGAACAGGTCAAGTTTATTCCGTGCTGAAAGGAAAAGATAAGAAACACAACATTTTGGCTGTAGAACCTTCTTCAGGTGTGAAGCCTTCAAGGCTTCAAAACGTGTCTCTTTTCTTTTCCTTTCAACATGAAATAAACCTTTACTTGTTTCTTTGCAGCCTACGCATGCTGACGTAGCTACAGTACCTACTCAAACTAAATTAATGTGTAGTTTGCAAATATACCTACTCTTACATTTCAGTTTTATCTTTGTCTCCAGATGACACAGCAGATGGAAGTGAGGCATAGATGACCTAAAAAATGTCACCACCACACACGTAGAATACAGACACACACCCTCCACCATATTCACCAGCACATACCAAACAGCAGTAGCACTGCCCCGTGGAGTTGTTTAGAAATCTGGTGACAAAATGATTATAGTATAGGGGCAACACACAGTTATGTATTAGTATAGTAGCCTGTTAAATACAGAAACTGAATTGCTTTTTCTCTGGCTTCTAGAAAGAACGATAACCGTCAGTATTTGCTGTATTTGGGAAGGGGAATTTATTCTGAGGGCTTGTGTATCTGCAATGTATAATGGACATCAGAGATTTATCAGGAGACAGCTGGTTTATACTTTATGAAAATAGTGGTACAGTAATTGAATCTTTATAAATTTTTAATTCCCAGCAATGGAATTGAAACTAACTTGTAAATAATTAAATTTTTTGTAGCAAACACATAAAAGGTAAAGCCTTATTTTAGTGTGAATGTCAAGGTGTTTAAAAAAGAGTGTTATTTATTTTTTCATCATGATCTTGCATGTTTTTCCATCTACTGGAGAATGTTAGCATTTCGCAGTTATGGATTGAAACGATTGATTCCCTTTTTTGGTAGTTGCTGTTTGTTTGTCAGTAAGGTCGTTTATCCAAAGAGCTGTGGTCCTAAACGTTATCTTCCGAGGTGATGGCCTAATCTTCAAAAATATTTTTTTAACCATGTATTTATTAAGCAGAAAAAAAAATGATAGCTGCTGAAATGAACTGACACATTAACAATATTAATATGTGATGGTGTGAGTAGGCAGTCATAATTTAAACCTGTTTTGTCAAGGTCATTAAAATGTAGTCGAGTAATAACTGGATAGGCTTCCTGCCACCCCTGTAAATGCTTGATGCTTTTTTTCCCCATTACTGTGCAGCTGAAGTAATCAATTTGATAAGCTTTCCCCTACAGAGAGTAAAGGAGATGCTATGAAGGTAAGAACAAGAGCGATCCTAGACTGTAAGAACTGTGGAGGAATGTGAAACGCTACCACACAAACTGCTTAAGTGTGACATTCAAAAGGAAATTTGATTTTCAGCAATTAGCTGTTGTGGAATGTTTAGAAACATATTTTTGGTGCAATAATTTTAATTCCAGCACTGACTGAAAAACACTGTAGCATGTACTTTAGTCTAATATTTTCTTTTTCTGCAGCCAACACAGAGCTTAACACCCATTCTGGCCTATATGCTGTATACACTTTAGTAGATTGAATGCTATGTATTTCAGTTGGCTATTTCTTGCAGGTTATTACTTGTTTTCTTTACAGTGTGGCACAAAATATGACAGGAGATATTTAGTTTCTGGGAAGGATCTTGTCAGATCGTATTAAATTATTGGTATACAGATGTGAACATCGCTACATTTTATAGCTGGCCAGCCCTCAGCTAGACAGATCTTTGAAATGTGAAGTGTCAGGATTTACTCAGGCCTCATCTTAAGCAGTTTCATTCTCCTAATATACTGCTACTTTGAAAAACCTCTCAGAGCTTATTCATGTGTAGCAAACCTTATGAATGCTTCTGTTCAGACTGATCAGGGAGATATTAACAATAAGGAACTTACCGAGGCAGTAATATTTCCTGTAATAAATATGCAGATTTCAGTTAATTGTGAGTCATGTTTTCTTGTAAGCAATATAGTTGTTAGCAATATCAAATATGACCAAACTCGAGCGGTACGAAAACTGAGGGTCAGGGAGTTGAGAGAAGATGCTACGTTGTCTTGGTTAAGCAAACTTCCTGTTTTGTATGGATTTTGTAGAAATTAACATAATTAACAACTGGTAATATAAGTTACCAGTTGCAACCTTTGTAAGAAAACCACAGGAAGTAGTCCTACCCTTCATCCTCACTAATCTTTGTAACACATGGTTGGCTGCCCACCTAACACAGGCTTTACTACTCTTTTTCAATGTGCCTTTTCTTAGGTTGCCAGTGGGTTGCTGTCTGTGGGTTGTTAGTGTGGATCAACAAAAAAAGGATATTTTCTCAGACTGCAGCCTTTATTCAGGCAAGAGAGGTGAAATCACCCGGCTTATTTGGTTTACCACATAAGACAGAGACTGGTTAAGCAGAGACACAGATATCTTCAGCAGGATTGTAAATACTGTGCATTGGAAGACAAAGAGCCTTAATGTCTAATGATTTTATATTCGCAGTTTTAAGTTTGGACTGAAGCAAAATGTTTAAATTAGAATGGAGCATTTCCAGATTTTAAAGAACGAATGTTGCTAATGATTTTATTGAAGAAGAAGATGCCCTGATAGCACTAGTGAGTCTTGCAGTAACTTACCTATTAACTTTTCATTCTATAGAGCCATCTGTAAAAAGAGAAGCTATCATGTTATAAAAGGCAGCAAGTGTTTCTTACTCTCACTTGGGGCATGTTTCTGGAACTGTGGTGGTTACCTAATGTTGTGGCTGCAGTGCTAGAAATTCAGTTTCTTCAAATTGCTGAAAATAGTTGTACTGTATTTGTTTGTTTTTTTTCCCTCTTGGTTTATGAGACCACCTTTCATTTGAATATTTTGCAGAAGAAACAGAAGACCCTCTTTCTAAAGGGTTAGCAAAATGTTTAATGTTTTGTTTCTTTTTTGACTATAAAATGGTTTGTGGGAAAAAAAAGACTTAATGTTCTCTTAATATTTCTAAACGTATATCGTTTCCAAATTTCCAAAGTTTCCAAGGTTCTGTTTAGCTGAGATGAAAATTAACTCCTACCCAGAGGTCAAAACGAAAAGGTTGTTTGCATGTGTAGCAGTAATGCTTTGTTAAATATTTGTGTAACTATCAATTTGGTAAATTGCAAGCTACGGTATATAAAAATGGAGTTAACGTAGAAAGTGAGAAAGTGAGTGGCTCTTGCTTTACTGTAGATGGAACAGAAAAGGAAGATAGATGTTTTAGTCTAAGCAGCTTAATATTCTTCTATTTGTAATTTCCTTGATAGAAATAGACTGATCATGTCAGGATTATAGTGTATGAACTTTCCAACTGTATGATGAAATCTCTTAATAAATGAAGTAAATGTCAGCTTCTTAATGCTTTAAAAGTACAAAAGAGGTGTAAAGGGTTGTGATGATCACAGCAGGCTGGAACCTATTTCAGAGCCATAGGTTGTGAAGAAAGACTAAGAGCACACAGCTGCTCTCTCCCTGCATAGTTCCAGGATCATAGAGAAAAAGACCATTTCGAACACAGGTAGAACAAACAGGCTAATACGGTGCTGACCAACACCCATACCACATACACACCAAGTCATAAATAACAGTGATACAGAGTAAAATTGTCTGAATTCCTTGTGTGCTTTTAAGTCTTGATTGGAAAATGCACAGTAAGTAATTTCTAACCTTGTTTTTGAGAAGGATGCGGTCCACTTCACTGCAGTGTTTCTCGTAAGGGGCAAGATCATGTAAACATACTGTAGGATTCTAGTAATGTTAGGCAAATGCGTAATGATGGAAACAAATTACAATTACAAATTCTGACAACAAGTTGTTTTGTGTTTACAGATTTCCTAAAGGAGTTTCTAAGATGTATTCATGGATATACACTGTGGTACCTTATTACAGGTTTCAGTTATTGAACTTTTTTCACACTTACCGAAGCTCTTTCAGATCTTTAGTTGGACACACTGTAGAAAAATCTGTGAAAGGAACAGTAAAGCCTTTGCATTATTCGCAGAAGCTCTGAGAGCAACTAGAGAAGTGGAATAGTAATAATTTGTAACATCTGGAAATCTTCTGGAAAGGGAATAGAACAGGCTGTACTCTGCCATTTTACTGTATAAATCAATACCCCCTATTTCCACTGTATTGTGCCATTTTATGGTACAACACCATGTATTCTCTTATCTAGTGCATACTGTAGATACCCATTTTACATTTTAATGGATTTTAATTTGAAATTGTAGTATTGTACAGTATTTATCAATAATTTTGTCAATGAATATTATTAAATTTAAATAATTTGGAAACAACCGTGCAGTACAACCTTTTAAATTATAGTCTCCTAATTCTTTAAGTTTACACTGTTTTGCATTCATAGTGTTTTATATCACTGTGATCTAAACATAACTGTCGAAGCTTTCAAAAGTTTCTTCAACAATAATTATTTCATTTGACACTAGGATTAATTAAACTCTATTAAATAAAATCAATCTTCCAAATGTTGCGCTAGAGATGTACGGTATGTTTTCAACTGACAAAGTGTCTAGGAAATCAGAGAAGTGTACACATATTAAACATTGAGTAATGTACTTGGAATTCAGTTATATGAAGTATGTACTTTGTACATCGTACTTATGTTTCCTTCATCACTACTCTATGTGAGCTCAACTAAGTTCATCTTCCTAATTGCTTTTTATTTCCAATATAGAGTAGACTAGTATAGTAGATGCAGGTTTTTATCTCTATTTTCAAACCTGCAGTAACAAAATATTCAATTACAGTTTCAAAATGAATTCCCTCATGTATGTTTTGAGTCATTTCTTTCTACATTTTACAACTTTAAAATTTTACTTAGAAAAAATCCCAGTAAAGCAAGGCATGCCAAACACATCTACATTAAAAAATTAAATCCATCCAAAATTTTCACTTTATTAGATGTTTAGCCACTAGGAATGTTTAAGGATTAAAAATATGAATTAAATTCCCAGCCACATAAATAATAAATTAATAACAGCAATCATACCAAGTTTAATTACAGTTCTGAATATAATAATAATATCCCATCAACTATAGTGGCCTTTAACTACTGTTCAGGTGTTCCTATGTTAAAGCTATGGTATTTGGAGGAATTCTTTTTGTTTTTGAATGTTTTTAGGATACTAGATCTTTCCATATATAGCACTGTTGGCAAACATTCAGCTCATGAATAATGTAAAAAATGACGTAGGGATATTGCTCAGTAGTGACATTAAGTTGGATGACTAATGAAACAATATCTTCTGGTAAATCTTTTGCTGCATCTAGCACTTTGAATTGTTTTCAAATATACATAAAACTTTAAAACTAATTCCAGGGTGAAGTTGTTCAGTAATTTGTTTTTAATGGATGTTTTGACATTGTCTCCTTTAAATTCTTACAGCTGTTTCTTAAATGTTGGGTTAGATGTGTAGTTCATGTATGTGCGTCAGATTGTGTCTGGCCAGTCCCTGACTCATCGTAGAAAATGGACTTCTCAATTCTATTGATACTATTTCAAACCCAATGGATGGTATGTTGCCATATGAAGGAGGAACAGCCTAGTAATCTGATTTCTGCAAAGAGAACAGCATGGGCAAACAGCTTTTTAAAAGAAAAATCACAATATGAGGTCATTCCATGTTGTCTGTGTGTGGCCCAAAGGCCACCTAAGCAGGAGGCAAAGATTTCCCCAATCATATTTTCCTGATCTTTACTAAGTAACATTTAATAGTAGCCCTAACTACTAGTAGCAGAAATCCAAAAACAGATGCTTGAATATTATAGCCAAACCACTGTGCTTCTAAAAGCGCGCTGACCCCTACCCTGAAGAGCAGTTCAATTTAACTTGGTTTCATAGGTCATTGGTAAGGAGACGGCAATTGTACAGAAAGCTATTAGATATAGGAATTGCATGAGTCCTTGTATAGTCTGCCAGATGAACTCTTCATCTGAAAGTGTGATTCCCATTGAGGTATTCTTGATCTGTAATACTTGTAAACCACAAAGAAGCCATTTTGAGGTCCCAAGATTAATGAGCATCGCTGCGTATTTGTAAGCCTTTTCTGAAGGTATTTCTCGCTGTGCAGGAAGAAATCTTAACTGCCAGCGTCAGGACAGAAGGTTTATGCATATTAGACTTTCCTTTCTACTATATCTAAAAATACTGAAAAAATGTGCTTTGAAAAATTAAGAGGAATTTAGTTTGTGGGCATTGTAATTATTTTCTGACATAACATAATCACGAAAAACAGTAAAAAAAGCTGCTTCAGTTGGAATTATTAAATAATTCCAACTCAATGTAATCAGGGAATCACATTAAAATGTTCAGTCCTTTAACATTCCAGTAATGCCTGCAAGATACTTTGACTATAGGTAGATTTTCAAACCAGAAAAAGCTCTTCAGTTCTTGCTTTATTCTTGTGCAATGTACCTCATAAACCATAGAATATTGACTAATCTAAGAAAAACGAAACACAACAAAAGCATTTTTTAATTCTGTTATGTCTTTAGGAGGCCTGTTTTGTCCTTTATGGCTACATGTTTCAACAGAAAATGAAAATGGTTTTAGCAGTTATCCTGCTAACTATTGAGAAACATCATGTGGTTAGATTAGATGTCATTTTCCTGCTAAAGTGTTTGCTTTCTCCAGCTGCAGTTTTCAAAGCAAATAGAGTAACACTCCGGAAAAGCACGGGCGCACACAGGTAAACCTGCACAAACACACCCATCCTTTGCTTTTTTGAGTTTCTAGAATTGAGCATATTTCCCAGTTCCATGTTAGTTTAATTCTTATTTCTTCCCAGAGTATGGTACCCTTCAAATGTCTTTTTAAGTCAAAAAACCAAGTGCATATCCCAGAGTGTTCCTTAGCGTATACTGTACTGTACATTATATCCTTTTTTAGTCTGAGACTCTGTTTAAATGAAACTATTACCATTTTGGCTTTTCCAGTTCTGTCTCCTCTTGTGACGAGGGACACTCTTGTGATCGAATGTAAAAGTCAATGACTTCCCCTAATAAAGCAATGTTTATGCATTACCTACACATGAAATTGTACGCTGTGTTTTTCCTACAGTGCATTCTTGTCATAAAATAGAACATTTTGGCTGAGTATCTTATTATCTTAAGTAAACTCAGACTGAGATCCTGATTTTTAAGTGCAGCCTCAGAGGGGTTAGGTGTTGGCATTGTTACATGATGTTAGTTAATTGCCACTACTTTTATCAGATCACTGCTTTTGTCCAGACGTGAGTTGGAATGATCACAATTAAAAACAGTACAATTATCTCTCCTTCTTCTATGGTGAAATGTTCTCTCCATTTCCTGGTAGTCTGCTTTCTTACTGAGGTTTAAAGTGTGTCCCCTTTCTGTTTTGTGAAACTCTGAATTGTCTTATATAATAAGAAAAACAGTAACATTAACCCCCAACAAAATGAGTTTATGAGTTTTCTGAAGTTTGTGTTTTATACCCATTCATAGCTTCCTCAAGCGTTCATTTTCCTTCTGGTTTCTAGTCTCTGGAAAATATCAGGTTGACAGAAAAAGGAGTTTCCATGCCCTGTATTTTTTTTTCGTGCTCAGCCAGAAAAAAAAAAAAACTTTTTCTGCAGTATTTTGACTCAGCGCCTGCCAGCAGCCCAGCATATCCCTTATTTGGAAAGTCGGAATTGAGTGGGAGTTGAGCAAACTTTAACCAAAGAACATTTTTTTCTGTTTTGTATAAAAGGAGTGAGATATGAAAGAATCATGGTAAAATACTTTGGTTTCTACTCCCTCTCTGTAGTAGTAATTGTAGTAGTAGCAGTGGCAAGAGTAATAATAGTGTAGGACCTTACAGTGCTTAGAGAAGCCTTGTTGAAACATTACTCATAAGAAAGAGGAAACATTCTCTAGCACCAACACTGTTCTTTTTTTCCTCTTTTTTTAAACCAAATGGAAAGCATGCACTGTAAAATCGTTACTAATTTTACTTGGTCGCTTGTACTGAGAAAGCTGCTTTACAGAAACAATCAAGTCAAAACTCACTAATGAATGTTTTGTATCAATTTCAGAGTGCAGTGACATTTAAGTGCACAGAAATGAGATTACAGAATGCAGCCCTGATGGGGCCTTTAGAAATTACAGCACTGTGTAAGAGGCTGACACCCACACCAAGTAAATGGTTAGGTTGATAGCAGATCTTATAGTGAATTACTGTGTATTTTAGCCTCTTAGTAATACTATAGGTTACCATTAATTAAAGTTGAGGTTAGTATTTGCAGTCAACAACATTTTGTTTTTCTTCAACTAGTTTTGTAGTAACCAGTTCTGGCACAAATGTGTGTCTGGGTGTACTGTTTTTCCCTGTAACCACTAAAGTATTTAATTTTAAAAAGTTGAGCGTTTTAATTCATAATAATTTTAATAGTTGGCTTCACATCTCATAACAGCTTTGCTCTCCAGAGCTGGGTTTTTGAGGTCCTTAAATGTAAATCAATGTAAGCAACTTCCTGGGATGTTAGGGTTGTGTCCCTCTCTGGTCCAGTCTGCACTCCCAAGTCTTATCATTCCTTTACTGCCTGACTCGTGTCGTGATTTCAGACAGGAAGGTGACCGGTCATACCATTGCTTTGAGTCGTGTACTGAGTAGGTCCGTCTGTGTCCTTTCTGTGCAGAATTTGTGTTAATAGCTAATTACTTAAAAACTTTCTCTCCAAGGAACATAACAAAACTTAAGATCCTTTCAGCAAATGCCATACAACTCCATCTAAGAGAGGCTATCCTGCAACAGTTAACTCAGAGGTATCATTTCACACTAATCTTTTGCTTTCACAGCTGAGTGTTTCCCAGGTTTCCGTGCCCAAGTTCTCACTGCCAGCTGGCGTAGAGTCCTTAAAAGTGCTTTGCGCATTTAACGCCTTACTTCCTAGAGCAGAACCCCCCAAAAATGATTTGCTTCGTTGTGGGCAGTTTAGGTTATGATATGAAATTGGATTGTAGTTTGAAAATGTCTAATTAAAGATACCATTGTCATATGTGCTCAAACACTGAGCACCCAGGATTTGTACCCTGTTATTTATCATCTTTTTGCAACTTATCATACAGAGTTCGTTGAAATCTTCTGACAGCTGGAGATGTTTGATGTCAAGAAGAGCAGAGCGATTTCACATCAGTATCAGTGAAAAAAAACAGTCACGTGTAACCTTTTGAAAAAAAGCATTTGAATCTAGCAATGTCATCTTTTTTACTACAAAATCCATGACTAAAAATGATCAATTCTAGAACTGAACTAGCAGTTCTTCATTATACAGTTCATAACTGTCTTTAACAGCAAACAATGGCAACTTTCGTCAAACGCCATTCCATATGAACTGTTGATCAAGTGATATACACCCTGAAAGAACATGCATTTTAGTCTTACTGCTAATGTAAAGGTTTGTTTCTGGACCAAAGCGTTGAAGAGCTTTAATTCAGTTAATTTGCTTTTGATTGTCCTGTTGCTGTTCATGTTTTACTTTTATATATATGAAGTATAGGTAAATTCAGATATATGTAAAAAAACATTTAAAGACAAAAGTAAGGTCTCTTTTCTCATGTATAATTTCTTGTAAAGGCTGTGTTTTCTTTTGGAGTTTAGTGATGTAACAGTGGTTCAGGAAAGTTAAGTGAGGGGAGCCAGGGACAGGATTACTCTGATCACATTTGCATGCTGAATTGGGTCAGGTCTAGCTAGGCTATACAGTAATTGCTGTTGAGGAAGGCTGGGTAGGGGAGAAAGCACGTTTAACAAAATCGTAAAATGCTTAAGCAACAGCTCGAATAGGAACAGGACTTTTAACTGAAAATTTCTGGGGTATGACTCACGTTTGCCTGCTCTTTGTGTGAATCACTGGCAGCTTTGTTCTGTCACTTGCTTTGTTCTGTTGCTCATCAGGTTTCTGAACAGTGAGAATGGCAACGTGCTGCTGCAGGTAATAGGCCGGAAATCTAGGCAGCTTAACCATGAGAACTGGTTGTTTTCTGGGTTCATTGAAACTGCTGTCCTTCACACTGTGATTTTCTCATAGCAAATGTACAATTTTTTCACCTTCTGGCAGAAACCGGAGTCTCTTGGATAACGCAAGTACTGTATCAGCACTCCATTAACCCTGTGGCTGATTTTCCCATGCTGGATTAATTGCAGCCTGATTACCATGACTAATTATAACAAGCGTACTATTGGGAGCACTTTGTGTAAAAGACTAGAAATTGCAGCACTGTTCTGATTCAGCATCTCACTGTATAATGGCATTAAAACCTCATAGCCCGGTTGTAGCAAATCATCGTTTCCATTATGTTGAAAGCGGAACCCTGAGAAAGTCTAAGGAAGTTCCTTCAATTTGACAGCCTAGAAATGTCTTTTTATGCTTAGAGATGTGTAGTTCTGGAAAGGAAAACAAAATAGTGTGAAGGTTGTTTGTCCTGGATAAAGCACTGACCTTGTTTCTGCAGCATGCTTGAACCCTTATATTGAATTTGGTCTGCCACTGTGCCTCAAACCACAGCAAACTCCTGAGATATCACTTTTCGCACACTGACAAGTGGTTACAGTACCTAATCTGGGATAATCATTATCCTGATTAAATCAAGTCCTTTGGTAAATTGATCTGGAGAGAAATCAGTGATATTACAATGTATTGTAGAAAGCAGTGATTGTAATGTTACCTTGAAAACTTCTGAAACAACTGTCACTCACAGTGCTACAGTGACTATATTGTTATTTTAAGACATTTTTGAAAATAATAGTCATGAACTTGCATTCTTTGGTTCTGAGCTGTGAAATTAAGCAAAGTAAAATAGATTGAATCTTTAGTTTTCCGAAGTGGAAAGTGTCACTGAAGAAGCAGGAGGCCAGATGCCATGGTAACTACAAGGGATTACAGTGCAGGGAAAATAGAAATTTTGGGTCAGAAAATGTAGATATCATGATATCTATGTTTTGGAATTAAAAATGTTTTCCTATTATTTACTGGAGTGTAAATAGGACTGATTAGAAATGGTTATGAGGATTTTTTATTGTTCTGAGCAGAGCTCTGAATGTCATCCTGGGTCTCCATATACAATACTGATGGACTTTTCTATTTTGTTGTTTGATTATTATCTTTACTGACCTTTGAGACTACAAAAATTAATTCATGTCAGGGCTACTCCAAAAGAAGAAAGAATCAGTGAATAAGACCTCTTTCACACGAGTGTCATTGAGATAGATTGTTTACTGGCTCATTCCTTCATTTATTCAATGGAAATTACATACTGTATACATCCTTCTGCATTTGGGTGTTCAAGGTGCAGGTGATGAGCTCTGCACCTTCCACTAAACAGCGGATTGTAGGATTGTAAGAATGACTCATCACGATGGGAGGAAGCCAGGAGGAAATGGGGACAGCCACAGGAGATGAGAAATGCTGATAGAAATCAGTGCCAGGGTTCAAGAAATTCAGCAGCTCATCTTTTGCAGCTACAGTACATGAGACCCAGTTGAACATATGGAGGTATGTAGGCCATGGAGACGGAGTGGGTGTGAGAAAGTCACTTCATTTACCTCACCATTTGAGTTGGGCCTTCTAGCAGACGTAATCATCTTGTACCCTCGGTTGTTAACAATGTCACCTGCAGTGCGTTCCTGTTTCAACTTTTCTGTTTTCATTTCGTCCCCCGGAACTTTTATTCCACCTTTATAACTACTACACTCTGTCAATAATTTGTAGAACACTGACTGTGGTGCACCAGCTGGGGCCTTAGTTGATCATCTATTGAATAAGCAATGAACGAGGCTCACGAATGCAGAAGTGAAAGTGACCTTCTGAATGATTTAGCATCTTAGTTTTCAATCCGCAAAAAGACAAATCTGAGAAAGTAAATTTACAAGACAATGAGCAGATGTGTTGTTGTACTCGTTTTAAAATCCCTGAAGGTCTTTATTATTAAAAATAAAATATCTGTCTCATAATGTTTACTATAGTATCTGTTCACTTGATATTTTAGTACATTGCAGTTGAGAACTACTGTATTTATAGACCAAGGTATGGTTTCCACCTGACAGTGCATAATTTGAACTGTAACATTTCAAAGAGCTGGCACAATAGTTGTTCAGTGTTTTAACAAAACAAGACAGAGAGGTATTGATTGCTGTCTTAGTGCTGCAGCAGACTGTAGGAGCAGTAGCCAGATGTTGAAGATGGTGAAATAAGTTCCATGTGCAGGAAACGGGGAGTCAGACAGCACAGCAAGCCATATGAATCGTCTTTGAGAAGGAAAACAGGAAGATAACTTCCTCTCTTACTTATGGGCCTTTTCCTGTTGCTGGAGCAGGGCTGTGCTTTTGTGTTTGACGTTGACTGGGAAACAGGTACACACTGGAGAGACATGACCATGTATGGCTATAGAGGCTGTGAAATCTCCACTACACGTGCAGCAATGTGTAGCTTTCATAATCCCACAGCTGCCCTAAACTGCCCCCACTAACAAGCAGTTTCCTGCAATCTCCTGACCTATCTCTTTCAGCGCTGGTTCTGTTTTAGACGGATGACATCATGTCAAAGTAGGCATGGGCTGTTTCAGTTTACCTGCTCTGAAGAATACTGTCTTCCTTTTATTATCATTTATTCCATATGCTGTGTCCGGATGCTCTAAAAATGGAAATCCCCACCACTGGCTGCAGATGCTAGCACTTCCCTGTTCTTGGAGATTAGCATACGTTCAGAGTGAGCACTTGCCTTTAGAATAGGTTCTGTCACTGGGGCTTTGCATGTAGTAGTATTTTATTTGCATTACATTGCAAATAAAAGAGCCTGCCTTACAGTGATCTGAACAGTGACCTCATGACTTGCTATCTAAATATTCTGGTGCTTTTAAGACCTGTTTCTTTTGTTATGCCAGCATCATTATGTAGAAAGTAAATAGTGGAATAAAGAAAATCAAGGGGTTAAATAAAGTGCACCAGTTTATCCCTGGTGTTGAGTGATGGGTTCAGGCCTTGTGGTCCAACCGTTAGCCAGAAGCAGAATTTTTTTTTACTCTGAAACCCACATCGAGCTAACCTCAGCTAGTGGGTTTAATCTGTTGCTTCCTGATCTTAAAAGAAGAGAAACCCTACGACAGTCACCTCTCTGATTGTATCTGCCATGGTTCCTATGACCAGAGCACTGCCTGGTGGCAATAATTAAGTTCTTAGATGCCTGAAGGGAATGAAAGCAAGAAAATTGCTGCTTCATCAGGTTTTTGCTTAGCGCTTCCTTCCAGGAAACTGTTCAAATATGATTTACATTTCCTCCGCCCACCCGCTCAGTCTGGCTCCAAGTTTCCAGTAAGACCTTACTCTCTCTCTTTCTCTTTTGCACAACATTTGTATTATTATTTTGCCTTATGTGACAAGAAGAAGGAGTGAGAAAGTTATGAAAAAACAAGCTTTGTCCTGTAGGTTCAATACACATGAGTAACATTTTTGGTTTTACAACTGTGTAATATTAATTCGGATTGCAGTGCGAGTGGAGGTTAGTACTCTCCTTGTCTGACTTTGGGGGTCCTTTAGTAACGTTTACTATGAATCGTGGCTTGGAACCACTCCAGAGTGGTAAATGATGGCTATTTTTCAGTTTTATCCAGCTTGTGATAAGAAAAGGCGGGGGCATTTAATTTCCTTGTCTAAGGGCTGATGGATATTGTTTCCATTAAAAAATAATTATCAGTATAAGCTGAAAACAAAGGAACAGAACACCATTCGTCTGAGTCCAAAATTGGAGAATGTGATATGAAAAAGTGTCTGTTTTAACTTGAGAAAAAACCTCAAGCGTTTACACTTGGTAATTACTTTTTGCAGCTGCCCTCTTGTTGTATTGTAAAATATCAAAAAAGTCAAGATGAGTACTCCCTACTCCAGCATCTTCTGTTTTCCCATTATGCTCAGTTTGTATGCAAATCCCTGTTCACTCAGCTAAGCCCTTGTGATATTAAAATTACAAAAAGAGATTATTTTTCTTTCCAAAACAACTCTTTTTTTCCCCACTGGCCACAGGATTCATATTAAATGCACAATCTATTTTTTGTCATAATTTCAGTATGTGTTTTGTATGCAATAACCAAAGGCAAAGCAGTGAACATGAGGTGACAGCAGTGTCAAGTGCTCTGTGAGCTGGGCAGACATGGTGATCTGATGTGACAGCCTGTCACTGCAATAGCAACAAGCACAGTGTGCCACCAGGGTCTCCTCAGCCTGCTGGTATTCATCTGACATAGGATCAGAGTTTAAGCACATGTAGCATGTGACCTGAATGAAGAAGCACATTTTATTGTAGCTATTACTACTGAACTGTAAGCAGATAGCGGCTAAAGATTTTTTTTTCTGCAAGGCCTTGATTTGTTTCACCTAAATTTATTTAATGCCTGCTACATTTTTGTAGCAATTACTCCTCTAGGTTGTTCCATTGATCCATAATCAATAATGCTAACATATATCTTTCATTTATATCTCAGTGCCAATGTCTCTAAGCAGTAGCACATTAACTGGCCCATTACATATGAAATTAATCCTGTATTTTACCATTTTCTACTGTTACCATCTCTTGAGACTGTCTTTAGAAGAGCAGAGTATTTCAAGCATGTTTTTTTTTTCTAATTCAGCATTTAACCCTTAGCATCCTCGATGTTGCAATACTATAATCATGGTCTATTAACAGAACTTGGGGGTTAAAACACTCCTCTCTTCAAAGAAACACCCCAAACTTTCCAATTCTGGTCTATTGAAAATTTCACTTGGAACAAACTGGTTAGTGCTCATGTTTGAATAACAAGACTAGCCTTGTTCGAGGTGTTGGATTGTAACACACAATCAGACTTGCCTTTGCTGCCAAGATTAAAAATAGATGGAGAATCCTATTTTTTGTAGATAGCTGCACCACATCCTTTGGAACTTGTGGATGGATGTAGATGAGAAGTCACTGTATTTCTGAGATGGGAAAGGCCAGTTTTAAATTAGATATAATCTTACAGTAGGCTTTGTGTGAAATTTTACAAATTCAGGGCCAGATTTTGAGGTGCACACAGTACTTCAATACTGTATATTAATGTATTTGCTTTAAAAATCTGGAAATGTGAATAACTAATGTAACATTAAATTTTACATAATTTTAGGTTTATATTATTTTTTAAGTAGAATTATAATTTATGCCCATATGAATCAATAATATTAGAAATGTTCATTTCCCATATCTGTTTGCTGCTCTAACACATTGTCATGTTTTTTTTCTGTAATTCTGCATTAATTCTTAATATATATTGTGTTTTGTTTACTGATCTGTACTATGCGGAACATTGTAGAGTGTATTCTGCTAATCTTTTGAATAAGAAGAAGCAGTTGTTCTGCTGATTTTTTTCCCCAGAGGGCAAAAACTGTCTTGAACAACTGTGTTAGGAAGTTTTGCTGAATTTGCCAGTAAACGAGCAAGAAAATCTGCTGATGAATGAAACTGCTTCAGTGTTGCACTACTTATTCGAACACTATTTGTCTAATTACTAAAACACTCTGTGTTCATTGCACAATATGAGAGCTCAGCTGGGTATTCATTAATAAGTAAACAGGAAAGTCAGTATGGCAAGCTTTCAATTTTTTTTCTTAGTTTAAGTATAACTTGAAAGTTTTCTTCAGCTGAACATGTGTATCTAGTGTGTGCCAAAAGTAAAAGTTTTAAAATGGGGGTAATTTATTTCTGCTGTGTTAAGCAATGGGACCAGATCTGCTAGGACATTCACTGAGCAATCATGTTTGTATTAGTGTCGAAATACCAACATGATTGCTCAGTGAATGTCCTAGTAATGTCCTAGCATTTGATGGGCTAACAGCCTCTTAAAATTACCATTTTCTAACAATTTTTACCATTGTGGTATATGTGTGGTGGCTTATTAATTATAAAAAAGAAAGTAATAAATGTGCAGTGTGTAGCCAACTGTCAGCATCTAATGTGAATTGACTATTCCTGTGCTATACCTGCATCTACCTTGGACAGATTATATTCAAGGCCTTTCCTGCAGTACCTGTAACTGTTGTGTAAGAAGGCTAGCACACATGAATTAAATGAATAGGTAATAGGTTTGTTGGAAAGGCTGACCTTCTATAGACGTGATAAGAACTGTAAGCCTTTTAGGTAGCTTGGTTTAAGGATGAATAAAATACCCCCATTGCGACCATACTCCTGGATATTGCTGTGGTTGAATGTTGCACAATCGTGAACTAGGTCAAGAGCAAACCCCTCAGACAAAGTTCTAATATATAATTTCCAGAGATCTTTAAAGACAAAGCACAAGGAAATTCCAAGGAGAGGGGTGAAGTGTGTCTGATGAAAGAGGTGGCAGACCCGAAGGAGAACTATTCTCAATATACCATGTCCCTTTCTTACACAATTTGTACTCTGCACAGATAATGCCACTCTCAGAGTTCTTATCTATTGTTACATATTATGACAAAGTTTTGTCTGGTTT
The DNA here is from genome assembly GCF_059453375.1 of Lepisosteus platostomus. Taxonomy (NCBI): domain Eukaryota; kingdom Metazoa; phylum Chordata; class Actinopteri; order Semionotiformes; family Lepisosteidae; genus Lepisosteus; species Lepisosteus platostomus. The sequence goes on along the minus strand of NC_142617.1, from coordinate 8,496,890 downwards.
AGTAGCCTCTAACCTTTAGTAATAGGTTTAGAGCTCTATAAAAACCGACAGAATTAATTATGCCCTGGACAAGGGTCAGAAGTGATTTGTTTTAAGGAGATATTTAACCGTTACAATTCTGTAATGGCACATGGTTTTCTTTAAAATTGTTTAGTCAACTTTGATTCATTTATGAGCAAAGTGAAGTGAAAATGTATTCCTCACCGTGTAGAAACACTCAGAAGGTCCTGATCTTGTGAAAACAAAAACAAAAAACGTTTGATTGAGTCAGTGAAGAAGATGCACCTCACATTTTTAACAGTCCATTTCGAGCATTCAGGTCAAAAAGAAAAAATTCTGTTAAAGCTGAATTGGGAGACCAGACTAAAATCTCATCAGATTCTGGCAGTGGCTCAGAACATGATGTGGGAAGCACATCAAGGCCAGAGTCATTTTACTGGAAATAGTACTGGTACTCATTTGTTTATTAGTCTACATGATAGGTTTCTAGATCAAATCAACTGTTAGATAGGTCATTTCTATATCCGAGCCACCTTCGCCTGTTGGGCCTGGGCTGATCCTGGTTTCCATGGCATTGAGTGCGCACGCGGGTGTGTGACTTCTCCCCCTGGGGAGGACACCAGTCTATCGCATGGATGGACTGGAGCAATGGGGTGAAGCATCTCACTCAAGAGTACACTGTCTGCAGCAGGGGTACATGCTCTCATGTGTTCCCAAGCCAGAGACCTACTCACTAAGCTGGGCTGACCCTCGACTGGTAGGTGAAACAGCCCAATGATACATTAATGATTGAAAGAAGCAAGACCCCAGGAAATCAAATTAATTGTATCTCCTACTGGTTTAGCCAACAAGAAGAGCATGTATTTTGCTAAAGTTAGTATACCAAAAAGCATTATTTGAATACATCCTAGTTTCTTTATACCATACCTGTACTTTCATTTTTTTAGGGAAATAAGGGATGAAATTGTCCTTTTTAAGAGTAAAGAAGCTTGAACCATTTTTACTTGAACCATTCTTTTTAGAATTAATTTCTTTTCATGGCACTGAATATATTTTGTACTTCTAGACAACGGAATACTTGAGCTAAAATGGAAAGACTTTAGAATCGGCAGACAAGACAAGAGAGGCTAAGAGGATGAACAAAGGTTCTGTTCTTTTTCACAACCGCCTCGAGCTACTGTAAGAGACCAGCCCATACAGAAGCTGTTAATGGCGGCCTGGATTCAGACAACGGAACTCACAACAGCCTGGAAATGTGCTTTTTTATTCTGAACTGCTCTCCAGATGTCTGCTTTCTCTAGAGAGCTACCACTCGGTCTGAGATGAAAAGTGCTTCACAATATTACAGAAATCACAAGACTGTAATCACAAAACTTGAAAAGTGCACACCAGCCTCTTAATGAAGAAAAAACTTCTCATGTACCAGAACAGTATGTGGTACCTGAAAATTACATCTATACCTTAAATGTCCACGCGTTTACAGAGAGAGCTGGTGAAGAAGTTTGACAGCTAAAATTGGAAATGATGCCCAAGGCTTTGTAAAGGTGACTTTTTATCGCTATTTAACTTCAGCATTTTAGACTACGTCCCTATTTAAACTACTAGACTGAATTTCTGACAAAGTTGTGTAACATTTGGGAACAGGTTTGTCATGAGCCTTCGGTGTAAAGAACATAAAACAGCAGTTTGTTTTAACAGTTACATGCCTTTTCTTCAGTAATGCATTTATATTTCCTTATTTCAAACACAACTGTTATTTTATTATTTACCTATGTTTGTCTTTCATTAAATCTTTTTAATCTCCAAACCTAGTAAATATATTAAGGAATTCTGAAGTCCAGTACTGAAACAAATTTTAATTTCATATAGACGTTTTGGCAATTACTAAGGAAAATGCAGTATGCCGTAACAGACTCAGATTTAAAGTAGAACTCCCATATCAACTCAAAAAGCAAGATTTCTGCTTACAAAATCAATAAATCACCTCAGAGCCCTGTTTTTCAGAAGATCTGTCAAGCGTCTAGTAGATGCTATTCAGGTTTACCTTATAAACAGCTTCACTTCAGTCTCACTGGGATACGAGCAAGAGTTAAGCAGCAGTTAAGCAGCAGTGTGGAATAATGGTTAGACTCTTACTGGTGAGACTGTGTGCTTGCTTCCCCAGTGGGACACTACTTTTGTACCCTTGAGCAAGATATTCCACTCAGATTGTTTCTGGTCGATAAGCAAGTGTCCAGTTCTTCATTAGAAATGAGAATTTGTTCTCTGTTAACTTACCAGTTTAAGTAATTAATGGATATAAAGGTTAATCTAAAGCCCAATGCGTTCATCTGCTGTTTGTGTTGATGATTCAGTTGATGCTGGTTCCTTCCTGGAGTTTTTTTTTATCACAGATAAAATGTTCTGTTTCTCCCTGTTATTTACAGGATTTCCTCCGTCTACATAACTTGTTAGAATGAATATGAAATGTACACATGGCAGACAAGAAAAAAAGATACGGCATTGCTCTGCTATAAATCCTGATCTGGTGTGAAACCTTGACGGATGCACGCATCATTACACAAATATGGAAGTATTTTAATAATCTGTATTACATGTCATTCACAGTCTTATTACACGACTAGTTGTTTGTGCATAATACATTGAGGGCTTTGGAAACAAATAATGTTTAAATGATGCCTCTGTCATGTTTGAGAAGACAGAACTACTTTTTGTTCCAGTTTAATCAGGCTCAAATTTAGCCTCATAAAAGCAATGGATGCAAAGGGCTTGATCAGTCTTTTTTTTTCCGATTGACACCATGGCAACAGATAGGAGTTTGAAAGATTTGTTTACAGCTTTGTAACGACAAAGGGCATCCATAACAGTTCTTTACAGGTACTTTGTAAAGCTAACGGCACAGTGCCAGGAAACTCATAAATTATTGTGTGGCGATCTGCAAATTGTGGATGTGTCTGTGGCAGATGTTTTATGGAATTAGAAGTGCTGAAAATATTCACTTACAAAGACAGAAAGCATAAAACATTGTCACAAGCTGCTTTTGTGTCAGACCTGTTTTTTATTGTGCAGCGTTCAAATTCGTATCCAAATACAGCGTATGTTCTTTGTATGCCCAGCATTTATAAGATTCCAAAGCTTTGTGAGTCTGGTTATATGTAAATTATGTACTGTAGATGCTTGGGTATTATAACAAGAAGATCATAACAAGAACCAGTACTATAAGTGCTCATTAACCTTAAGAAACTCAGTGAGATGAGCCCTTACTTTCAAAACTTTCAGCTTATCTTCCTCATTTGGTAGTCTGAATTAGTCCCTCGAGGTGGCCTATACCACAGTATATTATATATATATATTTAAATCTCCCCTCCATCTTTTTTTATTTAAATTGAAGAGACTTTCCCTTTAGCTGCCTGTCTATGACTGAGATTTTGAATCAATTTTGTTCCTTTTTTTCTTTAATCCTCTAATCTGAGGACTGCAAATTAATATTGATATTTGAGGCTGTGAGCTTTTGCTTGCAATGTCGCCTGTTGTGAGCTGTTGTTGAGTCCAGTCGCTCTAAAGATGTTGTTCCGGATTTATAGCAACAAAATATCTGACATGGCAGTCTTTCTGGGATGTGACAGGCGTCTCATTTCAGTTTCACCTGGCATCTGTTTTTTGAGGCTCAATTTCTGAGTACTTGATTGGTTTTACCTTAATATGACTTCAGAAGAGCAGTTAATCTCAGTCAGATACATTTGTGCTTCAGCAGTAATTGCTAAAAGGGTTCTGGTCTGCATTTCATCATATAGTATCTTCTTATGGGAAAAAAAAGAACAGATTTTGCCTAATAGCTATATGTCATTAATGGATTGTTTACAGTACAATTTGTATTTATGTATATTATTATGTATAATATGTATTGCTGATATTTTATATTTTCTCTTTAAAATGAATCCTTAATATTTATTTTTTAATTCTTAAACCCAGATATGGCCATATTGCTATTCCCATAACTTTCTACAAATAAGTTAGAAGATTTTGTAGGTTGTTTTTTTTCCTGTGGGCACAAGGGACATTTTCAGGCTTCTGAGTGCTGTTCTCTGTGAATTAAAAGTTGGTCTTGATGTGTAGATATAATGTATCACCCCCACAATTGAATAATTCCACAGAACATTTATGTCTAGAGAAACTGTACTTACCTTACAGTGTAACGTAGTTCATTTCTGGTTCTCACTTAGTCTTTTCTGTAACACTCATTATAATGGGATTTAAGACAGTTTGGCCAGTTCCAGCTGTCTTCAATGAGTAGAGCTTTGTCATGTGCAGACAGTAACAATATTGCATATTGATTCTGTTATCATATTTTGAGCTGGGAAAAAGACTTTGTAAAAAAAATGTGAAAAAAGTGTAAATATATGAAGAGGCATCATATTGAATTTACTTGAATTTACTTTATTTGAAAAACACAGAATATTGTAATTTACCAAAACTGAATCTATCATAACAGAAGATTGCTATATACCTTTCAGTTCTAGATTATCCGTTTATTTTTATGATATAATCAAACACAAATGCTGATATTTGCTATACCTTAATGGGGAAATGATTTTAGTTGCAGTATATATATTGCAGACAAATTCAAAGGTTGTTGGTTGCTCCAGGTTTGACAGATGCTGCCAGAATCCTTATTAACATATTCTATTCCATGTTCACTCTGAGCTGTTTCGACACTGTTTTAATATCAGTTGGCTGCCCTCCTTGCTAACAGCAGTTTAGACCTACTCCCCATAGGAAGAGACGGCTACTGTTGTCACTCTTTGGTGTTGACAAGAAATATAAAAGAGTATAGTGAGGTAAATCCTAGCAGATGTAGTGGAGATAGGAAAATGCATTAGAACATTGTAAGGCTTAGAAAAGCATGCATTTCGGGTTATTGTGGTGAACTGTGTTACTCCTTTAAGCCTCGAAGAGCTAGTTTATCCAACATGTTTAGTTACAGTCTCAAGGTGTCCCTGCCTAATGTGGGTTTCTCCTTTCTTTAGATCTCTAAAGGGCTTGAAATATTTATATATATTTATAAATAAATATTTATTTACCGTACCCCATCTTTGCTTTGTTGTTTCACTGAAGACATTTTATTTAGTTTGTACCTTGCAGTGAAAATACTAGTTTGTACATTGCTGTCCAGAACATTCAAATCCTATAATGACTTGTATATCAAGTAACTGCTATTTAAGACTCCACAGGAAGGTTTTATAATTCCAGATGGTTACTGGCTATTGTTTAAAGCAGTGAAGATATAAACATTGACTGTAAACAGTTTAGAAAAGTTCTCATAGAATGCATAATTATATTATCTGAGCAGCAGTGGACCTCTGTATAGCTGTATAGCTCATTATCAATAATGTTTTACGCTGTACTCTATATGACCTTGTGAAAATCTATGAAATATTTGGATACATCGCTATTAAAAATAAAGCCTTGTGGCACATACATCATCCTAACCCAAACACTGCCAGTATGTCATCTTAGTTTTTCATGTTTGTGGTCAGTTTTTGTCATCCTAGCTCTTTCACATTCCTCCGGGGAGACCTCTGGTCCTCTTCCTTCCAGGTTCCTCTTCATTTGGGTCTGCTGACACAAGTGACTACATTTTCTCTTACTTCAGTCTTTGTCTTCAATATTCAGCAGGTGCTGAAGATGTTCGTTGAATATCTTCAATTCAAGCCTTCCCAAGCACCAGATCTTCATAACAACCAGTCACTTGGTTTCCTAGTTGATGGTATTTTGACCAAGTCACCAACACCAACACTCTCTGTCTCTTTGTCATCAACACTTTCATCAGCCAGTTTGATATTTTCTCTCTCACATCTTGTGCTCACATCCCATCCAGACTTCTCTCTCTCATTTGTGGGGCGGAGATATGCTGCTGTATTACCCAGTGATGCCCCACTCCTCTAGGGTCATCTGGTTAACCCTGGTCCTCAGCAGCACACTTCATCACCAGTGAGCCAGGCAAATATATATATATACATATACTCCTCTCAAAGTGCTTTGCTGGTAATGGGGACTCCAGCACCACCAGTGTGCAGCCCCACCTTGATGATGCGACGGCAGCCATAGTGCGTCAGAACGCTCACCACACACCAGTTTTCAATGGGGAGGAGAACAGAGTGATGAAGCCAATTCATAGATAGGGATTATTAGGAGGCCATGATTAGTAAAGGCCAATGGGTAGTTTGGCCAGAATACCAACACCCTTACTCTTTTCGAGAAACACCCAGGGATTTTTAATGACCACAGAGAATCACGTCCCAGAGAATCAGAGGACCTCGGTTTGACATTTCATCCGAAGGACAATAGAATGAGATTTGTTTAGGTTACTGCTGTATCAGCATACATGTGGTTATCTATTGTTGAACATTGTTTTGATTTCCTTATTATTTGTAGCAGTACTTATATATGTATATGTACTTATATGTTATATATGTAAGTATAAATTAATCAGTAATCATCGCGATGGACCTTGTTTTCTTGAAGAAGAAACATCTCTACTCCTGTCTCTGGGACGCCTTTTTGGTAATGCTAATTTGAAATCTGTTTGCGGGATGTGCATTTTGAAACAGCTCATCTTTATCCAAGGCCATAGAGATTACCAAATCATTAAATGTTCATTATAAAGTCTATTTTCAGATTACATGGATCTGGTGGTAATAAGAGATTTGTGTCTACCGGATACAATTAACTAGCAATGTGTCACTTCCAAAGAGACTGACATACATCTTGTTTTTTTGCAAGGTTGAGTATTGACCCTATTCTAAGTTGTTCTTATAGAGCAGGTGTCCCAATCTAGTGAGCAGTGTAACATAGCAGTGTAGTGTACCATCACTGAATGTTGTTTTTCTTAAAATGATGGTTTTTGAGGGGATTCAACCCTTTTGCATTTTTATTTGTGTGATGAAAGTTTGAAGATTTCTGCACATTTCAGATGTTTTGCCATACATTTTTAAGCTGTTCCCTTTCTCTTTTGTTTAATTTTTGTACTGCGCTGAGAAATGTTTGCAATGTTTTTTTTTTCACTATTTGAAAGTGCAGTTTTCTGCTTTTACTTTATCCCTGACAGTTTCTAAGAAGGCTACACTCATAAATAAGAGAAAGTATGTCAGAGCTCCAGACATTTACATGTCTGTCTTCATTTACATTTTGAAGAAAACAGATGTCAAATTGTTTGTGGATCTGATCTATTTTTAGTGGGCTAGATATTTATGAAGATTAGTGGGTGAGTGACTGGAGACACAGGCAGATTAAGTTCAGATATCTGTCTTTTTTGCTGTTTTGTTGCTTCATCATATTCCTTTTGTTAGTGGCCTATTTTATTCTTGTTTATAAATGTTGAATTATAAAATGCAGGAGATTATTCAAAGAAGTAGTTCCTTTACGTGATTACTATACTGTGGTCATTCAGTGAATGTTAACAGATGGGAAATATTTGGGTTCTGGCTATCAGAGTTGCTGATTCCAAAGGACTTCTTATTTTGAATTTGGACTAATGGAAGAACTAGCATATAAAGAAGGATTATAGTATCAACCTTTTTTACAGTGCCAAGTTTTTCTCATGTCTTCTTAAAGATAGATAGCATACATGGCCTTACATCATGAAAGACAGGAGCACATTTTTCTAATTTGTAGAGTAAAAAGATTCTTGGCTTATTAAAGCTGTCTAAGTCCATTAATTAAAATGTGATCTGACATCACCTGTTCTGTTTTTCACTATGGCAAAGTAGTTTTCATATGTTTGCGAGAAGAGACATCTCCACATTTTCACACAGTATCTGTTCCAAAGATACCAGTCATAATCATGAAGCAGAAACAAAATCACCTGCATGCATGTAGAAATGTTAACAGGGCCTTTGACATATGTACTAGTAAGATTTATATAACGGTATTAATGTACAGGTTAACAGGCAGTGCTCTCACACATATTTGAATAGATGCTTAAGCACCACTGTCAGCACACTCTTGGTAATTCCCATGAAACTGTAGGCAAGCCAGTTATGAAACCATTTGAACATCATTGGCGTTTTCTGCCAACGTTCCTCTGAATTTGTCATTAAACATGCAAGCACTGAAAATAAGCTGAGAAAATATCTGCAACATCTCTGATGTACTTTATTGCAATGTTTGATGTGGGACAATGGAATGGGTGGCAGTTTACCATAAATAATCCTACTCCCATGGTATATATAGTACTTCTGGCAGTGAATATCGCATCTTACTAAAAAACACTGTATTTGTATAATGGCCTTCCAAAAGAAGAGAATATAGAGGATTACATTCAAAACAGAATGTGCAGGTTTCCAAAGCAATATAGACTTGAGAACATAAGAGGGTGGCATTCAGTGCTTCTAGCTTTTTTTGTTTAGGGCTCTTAGAATCTCATCCTATCACTTCTTGAAAGTAGCAATGGTATAGGATTCAAAAACATGGCTGGTTATCTTGGTCCAGATCCAGCGACCCTTTCATATTTTATTGTCCTCCTCTAGTCTTGATGTAAAGTAAACACTTGTTTGTTCTTTTTGTGAAGAACCATTTGATGACAGCGGATATTCTCTACATCTGATAGTTACATTAAATTTAGTTTGATAACATCTTTAACATATTCTGCCATGTGACTGCCAACAGTCCTCAATCTGTAAAATATTTTTAGATGAATAATTGTTTGTTTTTTTTTAGTAGGAAAATATACCAATAAAAATACGTCTTAGACAGGAAACTGTTTTATATATAAAAGGATATGCTATCTCATTAAAGAACGTGTTAGAACCTACACAAATTAATTTGTCTTTGTTTCATGTAGTAGTTAGAATCTGTTTCATGCCAGTCCTTCTTGAGCCAAGGGTATGGCAGACAGGAAGAAACTGTTGTGAAGGGAAATTCGCAAAGTCTGTAGTGAGGTGTGGCTTGAACACTGTTGTAGACGATTTAATATCCAGCAGCACCACAGCCTGCAGTCTTTAGTGTGGAGTATCTATGTAGAATATGTAGCTAATTTGTGAAATGGTGTCAGGTTAAAGTTCAGTATGAGCACTTCTCATATGGAATCTTGTCTTCAGTATCTTTGATCTCCCTCTGAGGATATGAGGACCTGTTCCTAAATCTCTTGACTAAAAGCCATAATTAGTGAGATGAGTCACCTGTATCATTAAAAGGTAATTAGTCATGAAGGAGGCTTAAGATATTGATGTTATTCTCACAGATTGTAATCCCAATGGCAGGAGATGATAAATATATCACCCAAGTATTATAGGAGAAAATCACAAGAGAATATACCTACTCTATTCAACTATCTGGAAAATGTGATCATTTAAAAAGGTATTATCATTGCTGCATTTAGGACTATGCTACAAGATTTATTTGATGCCTGAGCTGAGTTGTTTTTGACCTTGAATTAATCCTTGGTTAAATTCCTTCACTGACACTCCCAGGTTTCAGGGATTAACAAGTGGTATTAAAAAACAGTGTTTTTTATTATTAAATGCAAATTACACTGAAAGCATGATGCAAGGTTTTTTGTGCACTTAAAATAAATGTTAACTTGATATTTTTCCTTTGTTTCTCCAGCACTTAATATTGATCCATTGCATACAAATCGCTCACTTTGCATTATGATTCACTGTGCAGTGATTTTTTAAGTAAGATATGTAGGATCACAGGGACCTAAGGAACATTTGCTTTGATAAAAAAGACGTTTAAATTTGATTCCCTCTTGAAAACTGCATGGTAGACGGAATATTAGAACAATGAGTAACTGAAAATTCTTAAATGATTCTTTACATTCTTCTATAGAAGCATACAATGATAAATACTATACGTTGCCTTTATCAATGGTGACAATTAAACCATGTTTGAAAGGAGCTGAATGTATTTGAAGGTTTCAAGAGTGGAAAATGGTTCTAGCTGCATTGATGTGGAGCTCTCTCTGGATTGGGGGCACTTGTTTAAATTGTTACCCTGTACATTTTACAAATACCATACAATGAATTATCAATGTGTATCAACAACAATATTGAGAATCGGGGTTAACCCACTTGTTTAAGTGGTAGTCTCCTGGCTCTAGGATAAGGATGCTTGGGCTCCTGTTCAGAGGGGTTAACCAAGAAGTAGCTGCATAGGTGAAGACGTGGTCGAGGCAGAATGAACATGACAAAAATGCGGAACAAGATGTGTGCAAGGTATATATAGCTAAGTCAGTAATGATTCTGATTTATTACAGCTAGGGAAAACTGGCTTTTTGTGTCGTTATCCCTGCTGAACCTCAGTTAAGAACCTCATTTTAATGTTTTCGGAACTGGTATAAGTTAGGAGTGCATAAAATATTTTTATTTTTATTTTAAAAATGGAGCCCTTGCTTAAAGGTACATCACTTTTTTTTACTGCTTCATTAAAATTATAGACGGAAAGCTCTGGGTCATACTTATGTCGAGAGTTACCTCTCAATCAGCTTGATGCGTCAGTTTAGTTACAGGGAGCATCTCTTGATTGTGAGCATTATGAATGCATGTATTTTGTATTATATATTTTTATGCTGTCAGTATTATAACCAGTCACACTTGGTGACTGAATTGTGGGAAAGCATATATGTATGACAGGATTGTAAGTAAATACACTACTGAAAGTTGCACACTTCAGTGCCTTTTGAACACAAATTACAGTATATTTTGCTGCAAGGAATGTGTAAGATCATATGCCTTCACTGAAGTCCATGCAATGTGAATAATTGGGTTTTAACAACTAAAGGAAATTAATTGTATAAATCTTACAAGTATCATGAAAAGCTTAGTCTTCCATTCTTTGTTGGTGAAAGTTGGTTTCCCCTTGATCTCTGCTGTAAAATAGTAGTTAAAATCCTAATTTGAATCTGGTACAAGATACTCAGTGTTAAAAAGAATAAAAACCTTGAAACTTCAATTATTAATTTCTTCAGGCTTCTCTGAGCACTAGAAAGACTTTGTGTAGAAGCCCGAGTAGCCTTGAAGCATATTACAAAATTAGATGAATTTACATAAAGATAATTGTTCAAGGGTTTCAAAGTTTTTATATCAATATTTTGAAGAACCATTATCATTTTAATAGAAGGTTTAACAACATCAAAGTGTGTTTCTGATATTAGGTCATTAATTATATACAGAAGAAACTCTCCTAATATTAAACATAGCTTTTCTTCAGGCAATACTTAACTTAACAGTCAGCTTTTCCCAAGCTTTATTGTAGAAGTTCAACAAAGAATTTCATTACTCTCAGCATAGCTTCATAATAGTAGGGAAGCAGTTTCAAGCACAGGAAGGTTAGTGTATTCAAATATCATTAAATATCATTAAGCTTCTTTTGCTTGCCCATTTTTGTTAGTGAAACATTTGTTAGCAACAGTTACTGTACTTTGGCATTCTTAAATTGTCTGGATGGAAGAAAAAAATGTTTGAAGTACATTTTCTCTGTTTTCCTGTGCATATGTTTGTTGTTCGAACTCTGCAAAAGCGTCCATTGAAATGCTGCTTTTTTAGTGCTTGTTTTTAGTTTTTCAAGGACTTCTTCCTTTCTGTTTTTACAGCTCCAGGGATCATTGAGGAGAAAATTAGAGGGGAATCCACCAACAGGGTTTAACCCAAAACAAAATGGAATTTCAAGTGGAGCTTTTAATGCAGACCTTAAACGGTTGCGGGTCGATGCAGGTAGTAGTTTACGACAAAGTGGCTGTGTGTTCAGCAATGGGCAGTCACAACCATTGCAGGGCACTGAGGGTATGGGCCATGCCCTTCAAAGAAAAGACAATAGCTTAATGGCCCAAATGAGTGGAAGTGATCTATTTAGTCTAACTCTCAAGGAGATGAAGAAGGAACCAGGAGAAGTTCATCCATGCAGCCAAACCTCCATGGACAACAACATGATGACCTTTGATTTTAAAGATGAATCTGGTTGTCAGATTGATCCAGAGCTCCAGGATCTGTTTGATGAACTCACCAAGTCTGTGCCCTCTCTAAATGACCTAGAGTTTGAGAAGATTCTGAAGCAGGATGCTGATTCCTTCAGCTTGGACCTGGGACGACCCAGCTCAGCTGGGATGAGTAAGCCTTCTCCACAGATGGAGAAGATAGTCATCAAGACTGAGTACTCACCCGGGTTTAGTCAGGCTTCTGCAGGGTCACCCCAACTGAGACCAGCTTCTGCAGGACCGACGTTCTCTATAAGCACCTCATTATCATCTTCTCCAGTGACTTCTACACCTCAGAACCTGAGCCAGGGAGCGCAGGGCTCCTCTAGTGCAGCTAGACCTCTGACCAATTGGCCTGAGGTGTCCCATGCTGAGCAGCTGAAACAGATTGCTGCAAACCAACAGCCAACAGCAATGCTGCACCCGCAGCAGGGCCAGTCAGCAGCGATAGCCAGCTGGTCATCTGCAATGTCCACACACTCGTCTCCTGGACCTTTTGGGCAAGAGAAAATCCCAAGCCCTGCCACCCTTTGCCAACAGAGGATCAGCCCCCAGAATTCTATCCTGCCCCCCATGACCAACAGCCAGACCAAAGGGATGAACAATTGCCTCTTCAAATTGAATGGCAACAGTAGTGCAAACCACATGGGCATGAAAGTGCTGAACACCAAGCCATTGTCTCACTTCAGCCCCAAGGCCATCAGCCAACCGATTTCCTTAATGGGGGACTCGCAGAACAAGTCTCCTGTTCTGCACTATCAACAACAGCAGCAGCAGCAACAAGGAACATCTGTTCAGACACAGCCACACACTCCTCCACATTTCCAGAATCATGCTCTGCCACGACTTCCTAATGTGCCAGTATCCCAGTGCCTGCAGCCCAAGACTCTGCCACAGAAGATGCAGCTAAACCAGCATGCCCCTGGGCTTCCATACAAGATGGCTCAGCAAAGACAGGTACAACCCAAATTTTATTTTTAGTCTTTTTTTATTTTCAATTTTCAATTATTATTTGTAGTCTTTAGTATTTTATTATTGTTTCAACATCAACACATTTCAGAATTCCCTTCGTGGTCTCAGATATATTGTGCTAATGATGTGAATAGCTTTGTGTTTATGTGTTTATCAAGGAGTTTAAAGCCAAAGCAGATCTCCTAGAAGGAATAAAGCTAGCAAAAGCTTCTCTTTGATGGCAAGAATGCAGTTTATTTCAGATTCTAGGAGATCTGTTAAATTGCCACTGTATGACTGTTTTGTTTCTTTGATAAAAGAGACTGTTTCCTTAAAGTCATTTCTAAAAGTGATCCAGTGCACTCACCAGCAGAGTAAGTTAAAATGTCACAAGCCTCTGGCTGTGAAAGTGGTCTGTCAACTTTTAGGCAGTAAAAGTTTACATGCTTCCTGCTGACATCTCAAGTGGCATTTTAAAGGAGAATGATACTAGTGGATATAGTAGTCCTATGTCCAAAAAAACTGGAATGTGGACAAGGAATGCAGTGGTTTGTTGTGCTGCATTATTACTAATATTTTTTTCAAAGAGAAAACATACTGTAATAGCTTTTGATTTAGCCATTTCACTCAATTGACTTTATGGTTGAACTGTTCAACAAAGGATTATCCTTTTGTGTCAGTTTTAAGAACTGTTGGTGGCAAAGTCACTCAGTGCAATATGCAAAGACAAGTGCTTTTGCTGATTAGAATGCAGAAGGCCGACACTATTGTGAGATCCAGCCACTGTCTTTTCTTAGCATCCTGTGGCTCCAGCATGCCTTGGGCAGATAGGCAACAATGTTTGACTTGAAGGAACATTGCTGTGGTAGCTTTTCTGTTGTAGCCGTTGTTGTGCTGATGGTGAGGTTCTTGAATATGCATATCCCTGAAAGCAAATTTGAAGATGACAAGCATTGCCAAGCCTTGGTAGATTAACATGCAGCACTTCTAAATTCTCTGCTTGTCACAGTCACTTTTCATCAGAGCGTAGGCTCGCACAGCAGGATTTGCTAATTGGAGGTTGTTAGCCACCAGGGACAAGTTGTGGAAAATGACAGTAATCTGCTTAGCTTGTTACAGGAGGCTGAACGACTGATTCGTTATGATTGGAAAGATATAGAACATCTTCCCCCCCTTTGATTTTTTTTTTCTCTTAAGAAGTAATATCAGTGTTGGTCTTTGTAACAAATTGTAATGTAAGCCACACAAGATGATCCTTTTAAAACAGTGAGAGAGAAAAAAACATCTACAAGATGAAAAAAGTGACTCTTTCTGAAGTGCAGACATTTGTTTTATGGTACGAAATGTCAAGCAATTAGTTGCAAGCCCATCAACCTTCTTTCACCAACAACAGCTCACTATTGAAATGAAGTGCTGATTAGCAAAGACTGATGATATGCTAGAGTGTACCCATTTCTCAAGGAAACATGTTTTTGGTGTTTGCTTGGAGACCGTTGAAGGTTTCGAAAACAATCGAAACAAAATTCTTTGGCAGCTTGTTTCCTTTCCCTTGGTTATTAGAGATGGAACTAACAGGGGTACTGTGATTATATGAGCTAAATACCTGGAAAGCATGGGACTAAATCCCTGGAAATCTATAGTTCTGGTCCATCAGGCAGCTCAATATTACTTACATATGCATCAGCAGAAGGTCAATTATAGTCATGTTGTAAGGCAGTAACGGGTGTAGTGTGAATGAAAAGTGAATCAGTGTTGCCTAGTCTTGAAATCATTATAAGCCTTCTTCTTTAAGTGTATTGACTTTCTGTACAGCTGCCTGCAAAATAATAAGGACATACGCCATTTTCTCAGTCATGACTGCAGAGCCTGTGCAGAAACAGACAATTGTGTGTAGGTGTATTTGTCGCCAAGCCAAAGGGGATGAGGGGGTTAACTCTTAACTGTACTTCCAGTGTGGAATGGAATGCTAGTCTGCTTTTGTGAAGCAGCAAACACTGTTTTAGTCTCTTCCCACAGTCCCCTGAATTAGTAATGCCTTGGAAAGAAAGGACCCAAAATGGTGTCACGATCCCCACTGGAATGCTAGCAGAACCGTTAGGAGATCTGAACTCCCTCCCACAAAGTTCGCTGGCAGACAAGTTGCACAAAAAAAAAATCAGTGTTCTAAAGTACTGTGCATGTATGCTATTAATGAGGAATTGCTGTAATAATGCTCTTAGGTGGCCTGTGTTGCTGATGGAATTTAATACAGCTTTAAAATAGTTTTTTTGTGCAATAAAATGATCAGTATGTCTCCCTCACAAAGCAGCACTTGTGACAGAATAATAGCCAGTTATATATATTTATTGAGGATGTTACTGGATGACTTTTCTCATGTTTATTTCCCTTTTCCCTTTGTATTTTTGAATCATGTTTCAGGTACTGAACTGTAATAATCCATAGAAAAATAAAGTTTTGGTTCTTTAGTTTGACAAGGCTAGAAACCGTTAAATTTCCCTCTCCTTGCAGACTCGGTAGGTTCTTTTTCCTGTACCGTTACTGCAATATTTTCATAGCTTGAGCTCCAGAAATTCAGGAAATTGATGTCTCTATCCAATTTCAAAATAGTTTTTTTCTCAACGGAAGAAAACAAGGGTTAACAGTATTGCAGTGTTGTTAAAAAATTGAGGTTGAAGAGGTAAGGTCATGAAAGAAGTTAAGCCTGGGTTCAATTTAAGAAGCCTTGAGGAAATGGTATATTTGCAACTGATAAGCCCCTGGAATAGGCCCTAGGTTATCTGTCAATACTGGCTAAAAGTGTTAATTGATTTCGCCAAAACAATCAAAGAAAATATTGATGACATTCTTTAGCTCAGTATCTTCAGATAGAGAACTGATTCTTACTAATGGCATTGTTGTCTCCAGAGTAACTTCAAACAATGAATGGTAAGAACTCATCCATTTCTTAATTCCTTGTGTTCTATGAATATAATGGTCTACACGTGTATTTATGGTTCAAAGGACAGATTTATGGCTTTAAACCTATTAATATAAGATTAGGTACCTTTACTACCCAACATACTGAAAATATTTTTACTTAACAAATGCACCCTGCAGATGAATATTCTCAATTATTTTAAAATATAATGTCTTGCCGCTCATGTTCAATAAAGAAAGCTATTGACAACAACAGAGTACCCATCTACAGTACATGGTGGGATTTAATAAAAGGAAATCGCGCAATTTTTTGGAAAACAACTCAATCAGTTTAAACTTTTTGGGGATCCAAAAATCAAGCAACTACAGGTGTTTAATATTAGATTGATTGGGTTGCATAAGTCTTTTACATGCACATTTGAAGATTATCCAACTTTTGATTGCACTGGTTAAATGCCAGCATGAATGATTTGTCAGTCTTACCATGTTGAAAAATGAAGTTTTTTCAAAGTAAAACGAAAGACTTCATAGCAGTGGAGTCCGTTTATCTAACTTTCCCAGTGGTTACATTGCTGAATGGAAAGTAAATGTTTTTGTGTGGCAATTCATTTTTCAATCACAGAACCTAAAGACGTTAGTTTCAATGCTGAAAACCCACAGCATTGCATTAGGTTTTAGCTGTAATCGGAAGGTAATTTTCAAGAAAACTGAGGGAAACACAAGAAAGATAAAGATTAGAATTGACATGGGATATATTTAATCTCAGTAGGACTTTCACTGAGATCCCTCAAAGTGGAAGAAAAGAGTATCACGAGTTCCCCTTTTTGCAAACAGACCTTTTCTAAATACAGAAGGCCGACAGGGGTGGGGGCAAGGAGCTGTGGTAACGCGCTGAACTTGCAGCTTGGGGTACTGTATGGAAAATTGATCTCTGTGAGACGTTTTACCCCTCCCCCCTTGTACTCTTACTCCTCTGTGCTCTGAGTGTCGGTGGGTTAAGGAAATCATTGAGATGGATGAGAATTTTGCCATGTTGTTTAATAGCGCTGTGAACAGAGTGCTTGTTTCCTGGGAATGGGATATCCTGCCAAGTTCAGATGCCTAGGCCTTCCCTTGGGACTGCATCCTGACTCCAGTCTGCAGGAAGTGCAGTGTGAGAGTCGGAGGAAGGGCCAGGCTCACTGTCAGGCTGTTTGAATGTGAGTGGATGGGAGACTAACTTACACTACTTCTTTATAGAGTGGGGAGCACATGTGGTATTCATTTAAAACAAGCAAGCAAAGGCGAAAGAGAAGGATGGAAAATAGCTTCATGCCTAGCCAGAATGACCAAGAAAGGAGTACCTAGATAGAGATTTAAATTCAGTTGTGTAGCGTAGCCCAGTTCATTCTGGGTTTCATGAAAAAGGGAATGGCGTGGAGCATTACTAATGCAAACTGAAGAAAATTTGGCTTTTCCTCAAAATAGCTCTCTTAATGTTAAGGGATTCTCACAGTCCCCTAGTTAATTAAAGACAGTGTTTTAAAGCTGCATTATCCAACAGTCCTTTATATTTAAACCTTTGCTTTTGTAATGTAACACATCCGTTGTTTTTTGTCATTGTTGGAAGACTTCATGGTTGCAGCTCAGCTGGCAAAAGGGTGAAGTATTTGCACAACTGATAAATCCAAAACTAGCACTTAGTGACAGTTCTGTGGAGACTCTGTGACCCTGTTTGAGGTTATTTTTAGACTATTTAAAATTGCATTTTATTCAGTTACACTAGGGTGCACCTTATAAATTCATCTATGGAATGACTACAGTAGTTAGTCATTGTTTTCTATTACAAGGCTGGGTTCTAATCATTACAGTTGTTTTAAAGTCGTGGTATCTTCACATCAATGGTATGGAGTATTTGTAATTGAATATAGAAGCCATTTGTGTTTGAATGGATGATGGTCTATAATGGTTTGAACTCTACAGCACAGTACATGTAGAGCAGAGTTAAGAAATGCTTATTCAGTAACCGTTTGACTTTCTGATTCCTAAGAATCTGTATTTGGGATTAGACTTTATCAAGTTTGATGTTTCTGAATTCTTTTTACTCTGCAGTTATTAAACAAATGCGACTCCTTTCCCACCCATGTTTCTTCTTGAGTTTGCATGGGGTTTTGAAAGATGCTCCACTTTCCCGGTGACCTGGTGTTTAGTTTAACTGGTGTCTTTTAATTGCACTTGTGCGAAGGCAAGTTGTAAATGACTGGCATCCTATTCAGTCTGGAAACCTGCCATGTGCTCTGTGCTTCCAGGTTGCCATGACCTGACTAGGAATAGCCAGGTTTCTGATAATGGATGGATGAGTTTTAGCCTATGCTGTCTAACGTAATTAGGCAGTGGATATGTTACTGCAGGAACCAGACTGACTTCTTTCTCTGCACTGCAAAACACTCTCCCTGCCCATTCTTCCAATTCTGTGCAATACATTTTCCATGCCATCCTAGATAGGAGTTGAGACATACCTCTCTTCTTTCTCTTTCAGCAAGCTGTCAGACCTCAGAATTCCTTCCATGAGAGAGTTGTGATTTTTTTTTTTCATTTTTGTAATGGGAGGGTGGAGAGGTTTGGAGGTTGAGGGAAAAGAGAAGTCTTCTGTAAGGCATCTGTTTCCAAAGTAATAGCTCTTAATAATTGAGTGAGCTGCTGTCTAATCCATTCTGTGCTGGGAAATATTTTGTGTCAACACAGTGATTGATGTTGTTTACGTGCTGTGTGTTTTCTCGGATATGCTGTGCTTTAACTCTTTAGTGACAAATGCTTCCCAGGGCATTGAGTGGTACAGAGAGCTTAGCTTAGCAAGAGACTTAACTCAGTGATGTTACCTTCTGACAGGCAAACTTTCTGGCCTTTTCTTAAGCCTGCATTAATTTCCCTTTCGTTCTGTCTGATGCTCTGAAACAGTCTACAGGCATTGGTATATAATTTTGTTTCCCTTTCATGTCTCTGATTAAAATCAAAAGGTCGCTTTCGCTCCAGGTCCAGGGAGGTGTAAAACTTCAAAGCGATGGAATCTGATGACTAACTTCCTTGCCTTTCACTTCCAAAAACCCTGCTTTCAAAGAGGTGTTGGCAAAAAATTTTTTTAACGAGACCATTGTGATGTTGCAAAATGGTCCCCCAGTTTGCCAATATAGATTAGTTGTGGGAGACCAGAAGAAGGATCTTGAGCGAGCTGTGAGGCTCAAGCATGAAGCATGAGAGCAGCTATCATCATGCCTTATCCTAGCTTGTGCAGTCCTGTCTTCTGAAATGTTTTGAGCTTCACATTTTGTGGTTTTACCCATTCAGACAAGAAAAACACCTTAGAAGGGGAAACAGTATCCAGTAGCTCTCCTATCTAAACAGCAGAAAAGTTTGATAAAAACTCAATTTTACATGGACCTAGTTAAGAGATTTTTCTTCTGTATGACTTAGGTTATCAGCCTCTTTAATTTAATAGGCATATAATTTAATTGATGATAAATACAACACAAGGCAGGAGAATAGACAAAAGGTAACTAAGAAATCAGTGAGGTGGTCCTAGTATCTGGCCCTGACTGCTGGACAGAATAAGCCTCGAAAACTCATCCATGAAAAGTCAGAGGGTTGTATTTAAACATTATTAACAGCTTAGAGGGTTTAATGTTCATGCTGTTCCCACAGTCCTGTGTTGCTTCCACAAGTTTTTTTTTTTTCCGAGGGAGCAGAATGGAAGCCTTTTGAAATGTATTCCCTGTTGGCATCATGTTATTTTTCCAGAACAGGTCTATCCTTTTCTTCTCCGCAGAAGTGATGAAAAAAAAAAGTTTGTATTAGACTGGAAGCTGCTGAGACCCAAATATGGGAGGGGTGAGGGGGTGGTGGAACCAACATCTGCAGCCCATGAAAAGATCAAGGAGGTTTTACTGTGTTCTCTGGGGAGAAGCCAAGAGGCAGATACTGTTTAATTCACCTTTCTTTCTTATCCAGAAAACAAGGGGATCTCTCTGTTAACTGCGCTGGAGGACGATGTTCTATAAGCGTGCCATAATTGATTAGCCTTTTTGCTATTGCTTGTTGCAGTATTGGTCTTCTCATTTTTGAAGAACAATAATAAATACCAAGGCCATTTTGTTATATTTTTAAGTACTTAACTGTAGGATAAGGATAAGCCCCTACAATATGTTCTTAACATCTAGTGTGGTCTGCGTGGTACAATATGATGTCGTTCATTTTGTTTTGTTGTACTCGAAGACTAATCCCTAGTAAACTGTAAATTATAGTGACAGATTAAACATAAAAGCTGATTTAGCTTCATTCTATTCTCTGTACATATAACATTATGCACACTACAATACCTTACAGTAGAGTGCATCTAAATACCCATAAACATTTATATTATACATTTTGTTATCTGATTTAAGTTATATGTACAAGGTAGGTGATATAGGTCAATTTTAATTCTGTTTGCTATATTTTGATAGGCAGGACATTTTGTGTTTTATAACTTCTCAGTACCATTATTGTTCTCCAGGATTTATACTTTTGCTTTTGGTTTATTGGTTTTGAGTCACCAGGTGTTAAATCTAGCAATGGGTCAATCTCAGTGTGTATGGTACAAAAGTGAAGTCCTGTACTGTGTGATATATTCGGTCAAAGCTTTGTGGTATTCTGTTTGAAGACAGTTGAAAAACACTTCAGGTGTTTGGCCTTACTGATGGAAAGTAAAAGTTGAGAGATCTGAAAGAGGAAGTACCACAGAAGTGCTTTCTGAAGAGCCATTATGATACAGTAGGTGCCTGAGACTGTACCATCATAGCATTCTCCCTGGAGCTCATCATTAGGCTCTGCTTAGAACCCACAACCATTGGAGAAAGTGGATCTGGAAGTGTGTCAGAGACTGAGCTAACAGTGACTTTCTTGACTTACTCTGGTAAGCAGCAGGCTTGGTAAGCTACTCAAATACAGTAAAGCTATGGTGGTTTCCAGACTAAAAGATAAGACTCAGTAAGCTTTGAGTGCCAATAAATATAATAGTGAGCTTTTTCCTTAGGTTTATCAATTTCGTGCTTTCTGTGTATAAATAGTTTATTATGAAGCTTCAATTCAGAGCAAATTATTAGGAGATAATGCTTTCCATTTTTATGTTGTGCAATACCAAACACTAATCTAATATGCATAAAAAAGACAAAGATTTGAAAAGTGAGACTCCTGCTGGAGAACCAGGGTATAAAGTACAGTGCAATGGAAAGGTTTTATAAACAGTTCATTTAGATTTGTTACATTATATAATATATATATATAATTATATGTTTATTTAATTTGTGTAGATAAACTGCAAAGGAAACTATATATATAATCTAGCAAATAAAAGTAACACAAATAGGGGGTGTTTGAAATTATTTTTCATTCTGAGTGTTGATAATTCAGACTCTCTCTAGAGTCTCTTCAGTTATGGTAAGTCACGGCCATATACGTGGTTAAAATTTTAAGACAACAGTTTTATTTATGGTGCATGATAGGTTGAGCAAAATGTGAAAAGTGAAACTATCTGGAAATACTTAATGCAACCTGACATTTAGAAGCATTTATTTCAGAGTTTCCATTTTCTGTCTACATTTCCTACTACTTTTCCCCTTTTTTTCTCAAGTTGTCAACTTTTTTCATGGCCTGTTGCATCATGTCAGCATGTACATGATACTGGGTAAGACTGGTATTCCAGAAAAGACAAGGACTATAGCATTGCAGACACACTTTTAGAAAATTAACTAAAACCTTTGGGTCTAGAATCCGTCAGCATTAAAATACAGTGCCCTCTAGATGTATTCATACTCCAGCTGAACTTAGACCACAGAATGTCATAAAATAGGGTTACAGATAGAATAATGTGTCACGCTTCAAACAATTCTAAAAATGTAATCAATCATAATATTACTTTCACAGTGGAAAGTTATATTTATTATACAGAATTTATTGAATTCCAGAACTCACGGCTGTGAAATCATTCACCCTAAATATTCCTTTAAGTAAAATAAAAAAGAAACCTATCTACTTGCTCTTTGGAAGTGCAGTGCAACTATATAGAGGCCTCTTAATGTTTCCTGTTTCCCTTGGGTATAAAAAGAGGTAACATATAAGAGACATGACCATGCCTCATCATGATTAAACTCAAAGAGCTCTCCAAAGATTTCAGGCAAATGGTCATTCGCCTCCACAATCTGGGAGGATAAAAATCCCCCAAAAGCTAAATCCGCTACTTTTCCTTTTTCATTATCGAAATTTTTATGGCTACTGGTATAGTGGCTATCCCTAGCAGGAAGAGAATGGTTTTATTGGACATTGACTGTATAAATCCAGACAGGAAAACTTAGTGACATGCGGAGATATTCCACAGGCAGACTGTATCCCTGGGTAATTGCAATGATTAAGACAAGGTACAAGGCATTAAGAACACTGCGAAGAGCTCTAAGCTTACTCTTGCTTTTTGTCCTTCTGCTGCGGTGGCCAGGCTGTGGGCAGCAATCGGGATCCCATAATGCATCAGGTAGCTGGGCGGGAATGGAGTCTTGGCATATCTCTCGGGCACACAAGCCCCCTGGCATAGCCTAGTCAAGAATACAGGCCTATATTCAGGGACGGCTTGCTTTTTGAGGTTTGAAAGAGCTGATCTGTTTCCATGGTTACTGGATCTAGAAAAATAGGAATACAGAATGTGATAATTATGGCACTGTAAAACACTGACCCTTTATTCTGTAAGAATAAGGACCATTGCTTAAAAAAATCATAGACTAATGGTAAATCTAAAGCCATTAGATTTATTGGTACCTTCGGCTTTACATAGGGCTACTGATACTGTGGTTGGACTGGATATAAAGAGCCTCCATCATTACACTGTTTTGTTTCCTTATAAACTTGCTGCTTGTTTAATCAGCTGCCCAGTTCAGGGTGGGTTTTCTAAAGCAGCTATCAAATACTGGAACTGCCACCTCCTTTTCCAAGCCACAGCCTGCTGCGACTGTGACCCTATTCTCTTAGAGAAAGGTACTTGTTCCATCACCTGAGGGAAGGAACGCACAAAGCTTTCTGTTCAGTATTGGAAATTGTGTTTTAAATGGTACCTCTAGACCAGAATAAAAGCTGTTTGTTTGTTTTTTGTTGTTGTTGTTGATGATGATGATATTTATTTTCCAAATGTCACATAATTTGGAAAATATCAAAGTAGAGACAGGTTTAGTCGATGTTCACAGCAAAGCTGTATTATCTTTCTTTATTAACTCAGCTGCCGTACAAAAGTTAAAAGTGAAATGTTTTTTTTTCCTGTGAGGAAAGTGTATAAACTGTGATTAGTATCCATAGACTGAGGACACGCTGACAGCTAGAAGCCAAAGGAAAGAGGCCAATATGGATTGTAAGTGATGGGTTATCACTTTTTCCAGGGCACTTTATGGATGGCCTTTCACTCGCCTACTTTTTCCCAACTACTTTTTTCCTTAGAATCCCTGGCTCGTACTGTAAAGCTGGCTATGAATTCATTGGAAAGTCTTTTTCAAGCGTCCTTTTCTGCAGATGCTCAAGCAGTTAAAAAAGCAGGCACGATTGTGATCTTGGCTTTTGTGAGTCTACAGATGGAACACGTGCAGGAACAGAGAATCTGAAAAACTTAATGATTAATCACGCCAACCTTTGTTCTCCTTAAAGGCGGGATTGTCGGACGAGACTGGTAACGAGGCTTGGTTGCTGGGCCTGTTGCTACGAGATTGCTCTGGCCCAAGAAGAGCCTGGCTCATAGCCCAGTGTCATGGATCTTGGTGGAAAAAAATATTGACGCATTAAGCAAGTTTAAGACCATCTCTTTTAAAAATCAAATAGCTACATTAAGTCCAAGGACTTACAGGAGCTTAAAAGCATTTACCTCTTTTTCCCCTTAATGTTAAGAATGCAATCACAAAACCCCTGCCTCCCAATTGTCCATGCTTTGCATTTCCTCCTTTTTACACCTTCAGTGAGACAATAGCTGATGTTATTGTCTCTGAATACTAAAGGATTGTTCAGACGTTTTTTAGGCTGTGGTTTGTATATAATAATCTTCAAAATAAGAAATGAGTGTTTAAGAAGACATGTTTATTTAGATTCTTTGTGCATTCTATTATGCTGATCTTTAAATTAATTAATGTATCCCCTCAGCTTGCTGTGCCTGTGTCCTATGAAATGATATGAGAAATAATTATAGCTGAACTCTGATAAGATGTGTCCCCTAAAATCTGTCTCTAAATCAAAATTTGAGTTTTCACTCAACTTGAATGAGTTTTCACCTTATGAGCAGATTTCAAGGAATGAATTAAGCTCATTTAATGAGAAATTTCTATAATGAAATAACAATAAAGTTCTTGTTTTAATTTTTGAATATCTGAGGAAACTACCAAACAGATTTTTAATTTAGTAAACCATGCTGAATTTTAATTGAAACTGGTATTTGGGGTAGTCAATTAAAAATCAATACACCTTGTAATTCGACTACAGTTAGTGATGTAAAAATTTTCTTTTTAACATCACATCACATTTACAGTATATACATAATAGTCAGACTGTTAGATACATGAAAACAACATTATATACTGTAAAGCTCTTAAAAGACGGGTATGATAAAATGCAGAACAACTAGGTAGAATGAGATGCAAATATCATACAGAGTAATGAAAACCAATTAATTTCTGATATTTCAGTGTGATTGTCAAAGTCTTGAGACTTTCACATAGCCTGATTGATACTAATTTTGGATTGCCTAATGCTAATCTATGTAAGACAGTCTAAGACTGTGGCTAATCAGGGTCCTTAATGTTCAAACTGGCTTGGCTGATAGCACAGCTCCCTCACAGTTTTTGGGTCCTGTGTTTAATTCCAGGCTTGAATGCCTTCTGTCTTGGACCACCATAACAGCATTGAGGCCTGTCAATTAGCAGCCTAAACAGCACATAAAATGAGTCGAGACTGAAATCTGTGATGAAGGGCAAGAGGGACAGGCTGACCTGAATTACTTTTATGAGCCACTCTAAAATCAATCTAAGCTCTTTTACCCAGATATTCAAATTCACTTCTGTGTTCAATTTTGGTGGAGGAAGCCTACTAGAGGAAATCTTTGCAAAGGTCTTCTTTGGTTAGTTAGAGAAAGCTTGTAATTATCCATGGGGTCAGAAAGACTATTTGTCCTGCTGCCAGTATGACTTATTAGATGGTGTTGAAAATTTTCCAAAAGGGGCTGAGTCAGCACTAGTTAAAAAAAAGGGTATCCATGGTTCTTGCTGTAAACGGTCCGTACAACACAGCTTCTGAAATAATTTAACCAGAATTGTTTCCACCACAGTTCAAAGTCTTGTACCATGACTGTCTTGCCAGGTGCAAAAAATGCACTATAGTGAATGCAAATGCTGCCCTCTTGTGTAAAGCTCTGGAAATTACAAAGCACCGGCATCTGATCGAAGCAAAAGTATATTTTATGCTACCTGTTGTACTATGCATATATTCTCTTCAAGATCTTATGAAGCACTGAATGAATTCTCACATGACAGCTAATCAGAGATACTGTAGTTAGTAAGACATTCATGACCTTTTTTACCATTCCTTTCACTAAGTTTGTTTTTTTCATAATGACTAGTTACGCTAGAATAAAAGCAGAAACAGATTCTTGTTAATCTTTCAAATTACTGGTTTTTTGGCCACAAAAACAAAGAAAATGACACTAGCCCTAAAAACCAGAAGGGCATAAACTGCATTAAGCGTCTCAATAAAAAGAAAGCATACTAATTCTAAATTAAACAATCTTTGCTTCGATAAGTCATATTTTTAACAAAGTTGATCTTAGATCAAAGAATTTTGTCTTCTGTTTGTAATCCTAATGTACTGCAGACCATGTGAGTCTTATTTTGTGGAACAGGAGTTTGGCTCAGGCAACACGTTATGTATGAAGAGAGGTATCTTAGCCCTAAAATGTTCCATCCATCTTATTGGAAAAAAAAAAGAAACCGTCAAGGAAAGTATGGTTTCTTAACTTATGTAAATGACCATCTTAAAATTCAGAACAGCACTGAAAAGGCTGATTTGCGACCACATTATTCTAGACTGATGTAAATTGAATGGACCAAATTTAATTTATTGCAGATTTTATGCCTTCGGAGAAAAAAGTATTTCCTATCTTCTGTTACGTGTTTGTAACACCACCAAAGCCAAGGCCCCTTCAAGTGATGTGGAAGAAATGGACGATTGGTGGAAACTAGAGTGTAATCCATATCCTGATGGTTTATAATCTTATCCAGGTTCCAAAAAGATGCATCAATACAGCTTTCCATAAATAATATTTTCCAGGTTCTACCTCCCGGGACCCGGCTACCTGTGAGCAGCAGCTTTGCAAACAGCACCACTCAGCCTCCGCAGCCGCCATCTTTGACCAATCAGCAGAAGACCATGGGAAAGAACCAGGCCATGCAAAGACAGATGGTTTTACAACAGCAAATTCTCAATGAGGGAGTGAGTATACACAACACTCTGATCTACTACAGTGTAGGAGCATCAGTCAATAGATAGTGTCAATACACAGATAAATGCATTGGTTAGTCACAATCAATAAATCAAACAGTCCATGAATAATTCTATCACTTCTTTATAGGGTCCGTTCTTTCTTTTGTTTAATACAAATAGGCATCCTAGAATTAAGAAGCAAGTAAAGGTTTATTCCATGCTGAAAAGAGAAGAAGCGAAACACAATGTTTCTTCAGGTGTGAAGGCTCCACAGCCGAAACGTTGTGTTTCTTTTCTTCTCTTTTCAGCAGGGAATAAACCGTTACTTGCTTCTTTGCAGCCTACGCATGGTGACGCAGCTCTCTACTTCAGTCCTAGAAATAAGACACGTGGAAAACTATAACTTTTCACGAGAGCCTTAAAATACTTTTTAATGATTTTTTAACCTAAAGCTCATGCATGTAATGTGACAGGTTAAAGTACGTGTTTCATTTCATTTTAATATTATTGACTTGTTGTTCAGAGGTTTTAGCTAGCAAAACCCCAGTGACACTTAAAGAAATAAAAAAAAATGTTCAGGGAAAGAAGTTCACAAATGACAGTAATTGCATTTCAGTGTTTTGCTTCATGACAAACACCAGAATTGCTTTTGAGCAGTAGTATTTAGTAGAACAAACTTTTGTTAATGTTCAAAACACCGTAACAAATTCCTTTTTGCATTTTCAATTAATTTTAGGACAAAATGAGTCCACAGGATCAGTTAAACCGCCGTTTAACCAGGCCGCCTCCTGATTACAAAGAGTCAAGAAGAAATATGGTTGGAGCACAGCCGCCAACAAATCAGTACCCAGGTAAAGTGAAAAATATTCACATTTTACTTTTTGTGTAGTGTGCATGTAGTGTTCTTAAAAATAGCAGAAGATGCTCTGAAATGTTAATTTTTAATAATATATTCACAAATACATACTATATGATAGAACAAAGTTGTTATAGTACATAGTCATTGCAGGGTAATCCTGTCTTGAGACTTGATCTGACCAGCGTTTAATAAGCTTTCACATTAAGAAAATGTTAATTTGTTATTTATCTCCAGGTGGTGGGCTTTCATTAGGGATGTCCTCGACCCAGACATTGACAAACAATGCTTCCAATCAGAGTGGTCTGCAAGCCAACTCCTGCCATCTTCCGTCGGGCCAGGGAAGCAAGATGGCACCTACTACCAATGAAAGGATATATGGGCCTGGAATGGACCCTCAACAAGGGGGTTATAACACACAGAATGGTGCAAACCAGCTCCAGCAACGTGGCAGCCAAAATCCAATGGGAATGAACCAGAATAACCCCAGATTTCAAGGACCTGCCAGCATGGGGACTAATTTTGGGCCTAGCTCTGTGACAAATGCACAGCACATGAGGCCAGCAGTAAACCAGGAGACTTCAGGCATGCCTGGACACAGACTGGCTGGTATGATGACGAATTCCACTATGGTGCCACCTAGCTGGGCACAAGGCTCTAAACAGACTGCAGCTCCTCCTCATCCCCTCGGAGTCAGGAGATTCCTGAATACGCTACATTCCCATCAGGAAGTGGGCAGCCGTCACTTTCCACACAGGTCTATAGCACCACCAAACCAAGTAGCTCCAGACATCTCCATGCGCCCTCTCAACCCAATGAACCAAGCTGTTAATGGGCAGGCAGCTGGGACAGCTACCGGACCCGCTCAGAGGCCTGGCCAGCCAAGAATGCCCACTTTGTCGACCATGACAAATATGAATCAGCTCTCACCTGCGCAGACAGCAAGCGCAGGCAATTTCACCGCCTCTGGTCATAATCCCCGCCCTTATCAAAGCAGCAGCAACAGTGGTGACCTGACCTTTGATTTTCTCCAGGAAGGAGACAACACAGTTCCAGGGATAAACACTGACTCAGATTTCATAGACTCGCTGCTGAAATCTGGCTCTGGAAATGATGACTGGATGGAAGATATCAACCTGGATGAAATTCTCGGCAGTCATTCTTAAAATGGCAGGTGGCTGTAGACACATACATGTCTTATAGCTACATGTCTGAATGCTACATTTACATGTCACATAGCTGCAGATTAAAGAGCCAATTTCCAATGGGCAGTACAAACTGTATATGCTTAATTGTTTAAATGTGTACATTTTCCAGTTTTATTCCCTAAAAGGGATGTTATTGGTTTGGGTTTCATAGATAATGTGCTTAATTTATGAATATTCATTTCACAATTATTGAACAATAGTGGCCTTTGTTTTCTACCAATGATGAAAAATGTGTTTTATACTTTCCGAAATATCAAACAACCTTGTGTTGACAACTAGAATAAGACAAGATTACATCATTTAACTTGTTTAGCCTTGCAAACTATCGGGAGTTTACACCTTGAGCTGTTCGATATAATTTAGTGGTGATGCTGAAGGCCACATTATTTATGACAGATTGCTTTGAGACAATTTTGTTTGTTTCAGCACTTGTGATCAATTAGCTGTACGTGACAATTATGTGTATTTTGTTCCACAGTTTTTCCTTAGTTCTCTCTATTTTATTACTCTTTTGTACTTCTATTTTAATATACGTGACAACACTACTCAAGATCTCTGATATGTATAAAGTCACTGAGGGGGAGCTTAAATGCTGAAATATGTGGTTTATGCCTATTTTCTCTTTAACAAGTCTTGTTGTTTCACAAGTTGTTCTTTCTCTTCAAATAAGCGGTTTGTCCTTTTCTTATTTTTAAACTCTGGCATTACTGGACAAATCAAACTGAGTCAGTCATGATCATTATAAATCTTCATGTTTCCATAAAACGCATGGGACTGCTTGTCTACGTATACTTTATGACAAAAACTGTGCTGTATAAACTTACATTTCTATCCAGACTTGCAATGTTTATTCATCTTTTTGGAAATCTTATAATGAGGTTTTGTTTTGCCTAGGACCAAGTTTTGTTTTGTTTTTTTTCCCCCAAAAAATAAACCTCTCTGTATCTGGTTTGCAGCATCTGTTTGCTCTGACAGATTTTAAATCTCTGCACTTGTGTGTCAACTATGAAATGTACAGATTGTACTGCGCTTTGTAAAGAAATGTAAAGTATGTTTTGATAAACAAATCATATGCTTCAGAAGATTATATTTATACTTCTGTGAATTAAAATTTAGTAAATGTTATATTTTGTACTGAAAACTTGTTTCCTTCTAAAAAATGTTTTGTTCATTTTGTTGCGTGTTGAATGTGGTGTATATTTGGTGCAGCCATGTTAGCTTCCCAGTACCAACAATAAACAAATTAGACATTCAAGTGTCTGCTGTCTTAAAGAAAAAGCTCTATAATTCATCTGAAATGCTGTCCATGCTGTGCGTACCCTTAGTAAGACTATATATGCGCTTTTGTCTTTCGTCTTTGGGAACAAGCATTTGATGCAATGTCTGAATTAGGAACAGAATGGGAGAAAGTTCAAGTAGGGAGCTGCGTCAGCATGCGTAGGCTGCAAAGGCACAGGTAAAGGTTTATTCAATGCTGGAAAGAGAAGAAAAAAAACACATTGTTTCAGCTGTGGAGTCTGTCACACACCTGACGAAGGCTCCGCAGCCAAAACGGTGTGTTTCCTTTCTTCTCTTTTCAGCATGGAATACACCTTTACTTTTTCCTTTACAAAATGGGAGAACCAGTTCCATTTGATATCCTCAGGTAGTTTCTGTTGTTCCTATTTATATCCACCTTCATTTCATCATGTTTTTTCTTAAAATGTGCTTTTGCTAAATGGAAGTTGTAAGCAATAACGACAATAACACGTCCGTCTAACACGGCTCTACCTAATCACCATACTAACGGAAATTAGCTATGTATACATTGAACACAAACACCTGAGACCAGTTGTGTCGAGCATTCTTTTCCCACCTTGCAGATACAGTACCCCTTTGGAGGGTTCACCCCTTTGGAATGGGGTCCGAGCCTCCTTGTCCTACGGCCAGGATAATACTCATTAACCACGCGGGTTAGGCCAAACCTGTCTTCGCCAAGTATTACAAACATTCACAAAGCACTGAATTCTTTGATGTTGTCCCTAGTGAATTGGGTTTTGCATTTCAGTATCGCACTTTGCTCCCTGCAAGCCACCTGACCTCATTGATTAAGTCCTGCTGCAGCAGACTGTTATGAAGGAACTTCATCCAAACAATTTTATGTCGCATTGTTTTTGTTTGCATCATGAAGGCATTCCCCATGTATGGCATTGCTTTTAAAATGCATCGCAGGTTAAGCAAAACCCAAACAAAACCACTTCCCTCTTATCAACACTGTATGGCAACATTAGCACAGCACGCCTGAAATACAGAATGCTGTCAGAATTCTTTTCACTAAACTACGTTCGCCTGTAGATCGAATGTAAAAGATATGATTAATCACCATTGCCCTGAAAATAACAGGTGAAGACTTTTAATATCTTAACATTGAGATCAGTCAGTTAAAATTTAAGATTCAGTTAAAACAAAGATCATTTCCAATCTTAATGCATGAACAACAACCCAGTCCTTCGATAACACTTCGAGGCAAATGTGAATCTGGGGTGGGGGCGATTATTAGTTTAAAATCCATTGTAACACTTTCAGTACTTTAAATGCACACCTGACCCACAGCAGACCTCCCTATTAGGGATATATCTTTAAAAACTGGCGTACATTTTTGGGATTTTTTTACGACGTAGCCCTGCCTCTTTTTCGCGTTTCCTCCTCTGGTGTTACTGACTGGGAGAGCATTAGTCCAAAAGCCGAGCTTAGAAAAGTGAAATCCGCATTGATGCCTGGCGCCTCGTGGGAATTTTAAAACTCTCGTCTTTCCTTTGGGAATTTCAGCCCTTCATAATCTGTCCTAGTTATTTCCAGGACTTTTTTAATTGCTTGACAAAAGCCTTTTGAGAAGATAACTGGCAGCTTTAAAAAAAAAAACACTGCAGCTGCACATTTATGAAGCTTTGGGCACTCTCGGTCTATTTTGGACATATCTGAATAATAAAGATGAAAATCACTGTGTTCTGTGTCTTCGTGGCAGGACAGTTGGCGATTTGTTTTTTCGTGTCATGCGGTGAGTAGGCTACCTAGTATTGTTGGCGATGGGAAATAAAGGTTTAGCATAGCCTATCACAGTCCGAATGAACGAATTATGTAAATAATGGCAACATGTTTATGAGCAAGTTGACAAGCATGAAAATATTTTGTCTTGGTTTGTTTGCTTGCTACCATTTGGCAGCGGCGTTTTATGTCAGAAATCAACAAGTGTAAATGCACGGAGGGTTTTACTAAATGTCTTCGTTGTGTTTGTAGGAAAATATCGCGGCCTGCCAATTTCTTTTTTTTTAAAGGAAGCTAATAATTTAGGCCCACGACATAGAGAATGGAGATGCTTTAAATTTAAAAGCGTGTACTGTTCCCACCGAATTGTAACACGTTGTTATAACACAGATCTTTTACCACTTGGGGAAAAAAAGTAAGGTATTTATCTAGCGTATTAATAGTGCTTCGTTGTATTATTTGTTTTTCAGTGCAACTGTAGTGTGGTTCTGGTTGAACCTGTTTTGAACTAAACGCCCAGGTTGTCACATGAAATGGGGACGAAACCGTGCCTTTATAATATCATAGTCTGCTCCATGTAACCGATTTATTCTTTCTCTTGAAGCAAGTGATTTATACAGCACTGCAGCCACGGGAAGCATAAACACTGGAACCTGTTCTAGGCTAGTTCAGAATTTCATTGTTTTCTCTCTGCAAATCCATGCAGTGATCCTGTTCAGTATTTGGTCAGACATGGCCAGATGTCCATTCCAGATTGAACAATATTGTGTAACATTTTTTTTCTAATTGGAAATGCCTGGTATAAAAGATCGTAAGTTAGCTTTGTATTGTGTGATGTGTTAAAGTGGCAGTTACTCTTTGTCTTGTGCTTGCTTTAGCAGATCATATGTTGTTTAATGTCTCGAATTCAATCTAATCCGTCTCTTCTTTCCAGCATCAGATCAGTGCTCCTCATTGACTGACTGCCAGTCATGCTTGAATCAAACCAGTTGTACCTGGCTGATTTATTTAAATGAGTCAAGTAAGTATTATTCTGACCATAGCCTGTCATCTCAGGCTCATTTTGACATAACTGCTGACTTAAGGTGACTTTATCTTGCCTTTATTCCATCTAAGAAGAAACTTGAATGCTTCAGGAAATAAAAATCTTGTGCATATTTATAAATATGCTCTAAGCATTTAGCCATCTGGTTTCATTATAGGATCCAATAACACTTAATTTCTGATTTCTCTGAATTCTTTTTTGCTTCCAGCTATTTCTTACATGCATAGAAACTTACATAATATATGGACAATTCTAATAAACATTGCTATAAATATTTAACAATGTATATTACATAAAATACATCAACCCATACATAGTCATTGCTACCACCCCTGCAGGAATTCAAACAGCTTAATAAAAGTTGTAAGCTTACTTTATCTGGTTTTAGAGGCAGTCATAAATTGGGGGTGTTAGGTGGGATGTGCACATTGCCCAGTTCAGAAACAGTCTGATATTCTCAGAATTACTTAACACAATCAAGCTGTTTTACAGAACCAGATTAGCAAAAGTCTCAGGCTTGCTCCCCTAATTTAACATTAAGTGGTTCATGATCAGTGATAATTAGGTCCTCTGAAACCACTGGGAAATGTAATGAGTATTGGATGGATTTCTGTACCTTTTTTTCATGTTTTCTATTTCTCCAGTCAGTATGTGCCTTTCATAGGTACATGGTGCTCTGGAGCTTTTGCTTGATAAATGTCATCATTAAAAATAATTAAACCAGCTTTTCACATGTTTTGGGGTCTTTTGGACTATGCTGACAAATGGTTCCGGTTTGTTAGCTCTACCATTGCATATCTGTATCACAAAAGGTTTAAATTTAAATAATTAAAAGCTTAAAAATATTTCTTACATTTTTTCATTTTTACATTTCTTACGTGCATCTGTAAACACAGTTCCAATGAATAAAAACTCTTTACGTTGACTTAATTTTTATTCAAAAACAAATGTTGGATCAACACAGGATCCAAAAACACGTCCCAGAGATAGTGCTGAAAGACACCATCCTTTGTTATTTCTGAAAAAAGCAATTGTACAAAAGTATATAACCAACGTATAGTTAATATTCCATAGTTTCTTAAGGTACGCAGGTGATGTACAAGTAAATAATAAAAATATAATAATAAACTATTTTATATAGCACATTTAAAGGTGGCTTCTCAAAGCACTTCATGGAATGATAACAGCAGTAAAAATACACAAGATGTGCACAATAAAACTACACAATGAGAGCAGATGGTAGATGGGGATGGGGTACTGAGTGCAGTAGGAGCAGAGAGGTAAAGAACAGAACTAGTTAAGTAAAACCCCTTCTAAAGGAGAAGGTTTTGAGTCTAGATGTGAAAAAGTTTAGGGAAGGGAAGTGAGATTAGATCTAGGTAACAAATATTCCATGTGTGTTAGTGCTCCTTTTAACTCTGCGTCTTATATCTTTGTAGTTGTTAAAGGATGAATGCCTTGTGTTAACAGGTCCATCCTGTAAGAACTACACCACCCCTGATGGGAAAAATCAGAAGTGTACAGCTGAAGGCAAGTAATTGAGAGAGAATTCTCTGTTCTTCTCTGCTTTATCAGGTGTCCTTTTATCATCTTTTTAATACAAATACATTTTCAGGCATGTATGCAGAAGCTGTTAAAAGATGCCTTGAAAGGTTTGCTTGGCACGTGTCATAACATCGACTCAGTCAGCTCTTACTTTAGAAAGCAGCATTATTGGTTTTTATCAAGAATCAAGAAACTCTTTTTTTTCCTTTTTGAGTCTTGTTAATATACTTTTTTGTTTCCTGCTGCCATACAGTGTATATTGAAATGTCAGGAAATCCACATCCTGTCAACATCTTTATCTCAGGAGGAAGCTTTTGCTTTTTATTTGCAAAGATATATTTGTAGGTGTTTTTCACAGTCTGAAAACTGTCTTTGATGACAAGCTGTGTAGTGACATTCTCACTCAATACATGTATTAGGTAGATAAAGTTATGGATGTGCTACACAGGGACACTGTGTAGGCGATATTGGAAAAAGGTTGTTCAACAAGTTACACTCTCAGTTACAAACTGTGACATTTTTGTGGTTTTTCCAGCAGTGCTTTTGTTTTGCACAATTTTTTAAGTTACTAGCGTTCACAAAATTTGTCACATAAAAAAAACTAAAATAGTGTACTTGTGAAATTGTGGTTGTATACATTATGTGTATATGTTATATTGTATGTTATTTAGTATAGTTTATTTTCAGATTTTAAGAGTGGAGAAGTTAGGGCTGTGGATTGGAACCCTGTTGATGTACCTGTTAGAAAAAGCATTTTATCCACACTGCTCCTGCAAACCAGCTCTATAAATAAGATAAATTAGTCATTTGTATGCTCAAATTCTCTGTGGTTGCCCTTTTTGATTGTTTTTTTGACTCTAGCTTCAGAAATGTTCATATCTGAGTCACAGAAAAAAAACCCATCTTGGTTTCTCATTTCTGCATTGAATCTTTCATTTTTACACAATCTCCAAAATCTCATTCTTTGTCTCTAACCTCAGTTTATGCATTTTTTAAATTCAAGACTTTTGTCAGTGTTTAATAATGAATATTTTGATCAGGGAGAAAAAAATAACTTTTGTAGCTATTTGTTCTTCCTTTGTGCAGTGTGTTATGGTTGTAAGGGTTTTCTGCACATTAGTGCACTTTGTGTTTAGATAAAAAAGCACCTGCTGAATCTTTTTTTTTAAATAGGAATAAAGTAGACAGATTGCTTTTTCCAAGCGCAAAGGTGTTTCTAAGGCTCTCATCCATTGTCTTTGGAAAAAGATTTTAAAACAATATTCACTAGAAATGAAAAAGTGCTGAAAGTCAGAGAAAATAAATGTGTACAAGCCGAAACCCGCTGACAGACACAAAAAGAAAGTGTACCATTATGTATTCTATTACAGTCTGACCTGTTTTTATCTCATCATTCAGGTTGCAAGAGTTGGTTCCAAGTGTAAACCTTCAACGTCATTGAATGCCTTCAGTCCTGTCCTCTCATTGTTTTAACTTTTAGCATTTTCTTTACCTCCACACCTTTATTCTCTATACATAAAGCTCATTTTTCTCTAACGTAGTTTTCTTTTTCTGAAGAAAGTGCACTTCACCCTAACTTTTCTGTAAAGTGTTTTTGTGGGCCAGGACAACCAGTCGAAATCATGAAGTCTGTTAAAATCTAGTGTAAACTACAGGAAGACCCACTATTGCAATAACAGAAACATATGTAATATGTTTGTAACATGTATTTAAATAAATATTTAATTTATTTTTTATATATCTCTTTCTTCCTAGAGTGCATTACCCTTTACAGTATGCAACTTCCCAAATTCTGCTTTTTTTTAAGTAACATATCATTAAAATGACTTTTTTTTTTCAGATAAAGGAGCAGCTTTGAATTTACTAGGTGAGTATTTGAGAAAACATGTTTGAAAAAAAACTGGAAGGTGGGGGACTTCTAGTGCAGGTGTTTGTATGATATGGGAACTGCTTCTAGCACTTGTCAGTGATGATTTAGAGGAGTTACCACTTCATAGGGAACCTTATGGGTGAGGGATGAATGCTCCAGTTGGGGGTAATGTTATTAGTGATTCTAGTTAATAAAGTTGCATTGCAGTGAATCTAAAGAAAAGCAATCAGTTTTGTTTCTGGGCTCAGAGGAATGTGCTATTCTGACAGGTTACAAGAACTGAACCCTCAGCTACAGCATTACTTCTTTCAAGACACGGCAGGATGAGATCAATCAATTTGCTAGCTAAGTTAGATAAGCTAAATGACATTCTCTTATTTGCAAGCTGTATGTTCTATATATAACAATAAACGTTTTCAGCTTCTCTTTGATGTCTGTAAGGGAAACGGAAATCAGTGGAGTTTTTTTTTTGTTTGTCTTGCAGCTCCTAACAGCACAGTGACGCAGAGTAAGTATTATCTTTCAGAATTTCATGAACTATAATTTCCTAGACAGAAATCTAATCCCCCTGAAGCCATTTAATATGTTTTTACATTTTCTTTGGAATGTTTATGAATTGTAGTCAGGCATGTCTTAATTATTTTTCCAGCAAGTTCTTCTGGAATGTTATTTTTAAGCATTGTTCTTAAATTAACATTACTGCAGCTTTTGACAGTATATACATTTGAAAGTGGCCTGTAATAGTTTAACTTTTGTAATTGTAGTTTCTGATTTGCAAAAGATCTTTTAGAAATGACTTTTTTTTTTGTTTATTTGTTTTCTTAAACAGCTACGACATCTGTACAGACAGCTCTGACCAATATTTCTAGTGCAGTAGGGAATACGACAAGTACCTCTACCACTACCACAACTATGACTACCAGCAGTCCTCTTAACACCTCTGCAGGTAAGCCTTTTTTTTAATTTTCAAGTGAGCTCACACCTGAAGAAGGCTCAAGAGCTGAAAAGTTGTGGGTTTTCTTACTACTGTTCAGCATGGAAATAACCTTTACTTTTTCCATGATTCATTTACTTTCTGCAAGGCTCTTGTTTCAAAGGAAATTTATATCAGATTTTATTTATTCTTCTTTCTAGCTCTACCCAAAACCACAGCTGTCACTTATGAAGGTTCCAGGTTTGATGCTGGGAGTTTTGTAGGAGGCATGGCATTAGCCCTGGGCATGACCCTTATTCTGTTTTTGGGCTACAAGTTCTCCTGCTACAGGGGAGAGGTACAGTACCGCACCATGTAAGTTTCACTTGTTTTAATTGCATTAATGAGAATTACCTTTACATGCAGAACCTAATTTTGCACAATCATTTTCTTTTCATTTAGCGTTGCTCAATTTAAAGAATGCATGCATTTTGTTTAATTTTGTGAATGGCCACTGATGTTTCTTAAAATATGATTTTCAGCGAAGAGCACGATGCCATAATTTAAGAAAGACTCACAAAGGAGAAAACGCCGAAGATCTTTTTGAGCACCTTACACCAGGCTTTGAAGAAGGACGGTCCTTTTATGCAGTTACAGAAAGTCTATTTTTGATTAGAATGAGTGAAATGAGTCTTTTAGTGTTTATGCACTGTTGTTTAAATGTGTATATACTTGAAATCCAGTGTATTTGTTCCAAAAGTGCACTGGTACTGCAATGTCCAAATGTGCTATTTTGTAACTTGTGATTTCATTGTAACATAGCAATAGCTTTTCAATGGGGCAGAGTTGGGTTTTGCTTTTTTTTTACACACCAAAAAATATTTTGTATATTAGCCCTATTTCATTTAAGTAGTTTTCCGCCCCTCTCCCTTCATGATTACTGTGGTGTTCAGCTCCACAACAATTTTAAACATCATTTCTGTCACGACTTATACTTTGGTTTTTCACCACATTCAATTAATTAGCAACATTTTGAAATCCTGCCTAAAGTGCTATTACAGTTTTGTAGTGGGAGTCCTGGTCTATTTTAAATCTGAGAAAGTGGATGATTCAATAACTCCTCAAATGCCAGCATTACAGTAAAAAAATCTTATATGTTTTATGAGGTATAAACTCTATATTAGAGATCTGCTGTTTGCTGAAAGGTTTATGATGAACATGATATTAAAAATCCTATACAATAATACATTCCATTTACTATACAGTATATATACTGTATATGGCTCTTAGCCTGTCATTGTATGGTAGTTTAATAAGGTAAAATTGCATTTCTGTTACACGTATAAGTATTACTCACTTGAGTTTTACTAGTTCTCCTTTGAGTGTGAATATAATCTGCTGTTTGTGACACAGGTTATCATAAAATGCAGCATTTGGATTTGTAAACCAAATGCAGACTCATTTCAATCAAGTCTGTTAGTGTGATGTTTAACAAGAGCACAATGCCCAATAAACATCTCCAGCTGTTCCAGAGTTCTTCCCATCTCTTCCTTTAGTGCGATTAAAAATCGTGTTCTACATCATTGATAGACCTAATTAGGTAAGTTAGACTTTCTTCTGCTGTGGATATTTTCAGTCATATCTATGCCCAGTTTGGTTTCAATGAAGGGCTCTTTAATGGTTGTTCAGTTTTATATTTGGAAATGCTATTTTTGGGAACAGTGAGATAGTGCAGTTAGTTAACTAAAAGATAAAACAATATTGAAGTGTTTATAAAAAATCAGTTTTTTTTTATATTGAATCTTAAAGGATTGATTTGATCTAATAATTTACCAATAATGACCATAACAGAACTTTCAGTTATCCAGCATCATTGTGCCGTATAAGGGATTTCTTTTTCATGCTTTATGAAACACCTGGTGCATTTTAATGTCCAGTGGATTTGAGCCTGTTTTTGCACAAGTACTGTGCAACAGTGACGTTTTGTACAGTTAATATATACAAAATGTGACCTAGGTCTCTAAAACGAATGTCTGTCAAAGCATGCATTTCATACTGAGATTAAAGGGCTGGTGATGATTTCTTCTCCACTCAAAAGAGTGAAATGTATTTTATATTTCTACAGTGGTGAGGGTAAGAAATCTTATTTTAATGTAGAAGAAACCTTGTATAGAAAAAAGGGAAGTGCAACATAACTGAAAATGTTCCAAATATAAATATAAAAACCTGCTATTTTTTCCAGTGTGAACAGAAGTGGAATGGGTTACCGCATCTTGGACTGAACGGTTTTGTCACGCTTTTTGTCAGCACATTCAGATCTACTGAAAATTGAGACAAGTGTGATTTTTGAATAAGCAGTTTGACAATCTGTATATTGGTGAAAATAAATAAATATTGGCTTTAAATATTGCAATCAAATGTTATCACATTTTGCCAATAAAATGTTTTAAAAGATTTGTTAGCTTTGTATGATTTTTGTGTTGACTCATGTCAATGATTTAAACCACGTGCAGCCTGTAAAGATGCTAATATTCCTTAATGCTTAATGATAAATCTGTTTATCTAGTGTTCAGTCAATTTATTTCAAGGCACGTTTCCCGAGATGGAAAACGTACTGATTGTGTTTCTTTCAACAGCTTTTCACAGATTTGCAGGACATTTCCTTCCTCTTTTTGTCTCATTCTTTTAGCTGTGCTCACTCAGTCACTTTTATTGGGTTATCGTGCCTTAAAAATTACCCTAATTTTATTAAGTGTCTTTCTCTAGGAAATACTGCAGGTAAGCAGAGAACTGTTTCCGTGCATTTAAATGAAATCTAAGGAAATGGTGTGCAAAAAATAATTGTGAACCCAAATTAATACCATACTTTATTCAAGCCTTCTTTAAAAACCTCCTTGAAATCAATGAAGTATCTCACTCGGTGGTACAACAGCAGTACCATCCAGTTCAACCTTATGGTTATGAGTCCAGAGCCCATACCAATTTCAAAAAAGAAGCACAACATACACTTTGACTTAAAATACAACTGTCTGAGAGTGATGGTCTCCCTCCTCCTCAATGTCAATTATTTGTTCAAGCTTTGATTGTAATGTTGACTTTGACAATGAGATTCTTCACAATAAGTCTATGCAGTACCTAGTCCTACAGTGTTGCACATTTCCAATTTATTATTTGGGAAAATAGTTAAGTATATATAAACCTTTTTCAATTGGCTTGTGAAGGATGATTAAAATGTATTTAGTTATTAGTTATTTGTGGACATTTTGTGCACATGTAAATATAACTATTAATATTCCTCAAGAAAGTATTATATGCCCAGCTTTTTTACTGAATTGTTTCTTTTTTTTTTAGTCTGTCAGTGTCTTTCAGTGGCTGCAATTAAGATAAACCAATCTTCATTATATTAATTCATAATTAAATTGCCCTATCGGTACACAATATCAAAGTTGTGTATCACTATAATATTGTCAGTCTCTCTGAATCCTGCAGTCTACAACTGAGAGTAACATTTCCTCAGGGAATGTTTATCTGCTTCCTTTGGTCAATAGCATTGTAGTCCAGTCTGTGAGTCAGTTTTCCAGATATGAAGTACATAATGAGAACCAGCCACAATGCCAACCTTGAAAATGTTTTTTTTTTACTGGAATGCATCAGATTTAGAGTGATTCTTATTTTAACACTATATATATATAATTGGTAGAGGCATGCGACGAGGAGACCGATACTGTAATTGTAAACAGTAGTAGCTTCTGTATTCACTTATGTTATGTGCACAGCAGTTACGTTAGATTGTAAATGTATTATTTATTATTAAAAACTGCACTTCCTTCTTTTGGTCTGATGTGAGTCAGCCAGTTTGTATACAGGAGTAAAACAGTTTCAATTTGTCTTTCCATGGTATGCTGTATGACTGGTAGAGGCAGTGGTCTGAGATGTTACGCCCTTTTGAATGGCTGCATGTTATGACCCGGAAACGTTCCATTCCCATTTTCATGAGCATCTAGAAGGTTCCACGTGGAGCAAGACCCACATCTGAAGCAGGATGTGAAAGATCTCGGAATATACTTTCTTTCTCTGCTGCATCTATCTCTCGTGTTTCCTTTTGAGATCTTTGTGGTTGCGGGAAAAGTACTCTGAAGAACATGAAGCTCTCAGAATAGTGACTCAATCTACGCTTTGCACGGTAAGAAGCTGGATTTCAAATATTACTACTAGGTATTTGTAAGTGACTAATTTGGATAGTGAACTAATTTCCTTGTTTACATACAGTACGTGACTCACATCTGGTTTATTTTAACAGCTGTGGTGTATACTGTAGTTGTGAGCTATTGTGTTCCGCGTGCTGGTGGCAAATAATCGCAAAATAATTATACCGCTCTCTAGCAAAACAGCCATCTTGTTTTATATTAAGCTGTAGAAGACTGCTTGCAGGACAAGATGACCATACAAAACCTACAAATGCAATGTCCCGAACCAGTGTGCTTTCCTTTTTACTGTCCCACCGGCAGAAATAAATGTGTAAAGGCCACGTGTGATTTAGTCATAAAGTAGATGAGTATTTCCACATTCACAACTGCTTTAATACTTGTTCACCAACTTTACAAGTCTTGAAGGATTATAATGTGAAGCAATAGACGCCGATTGCTGAATGTGTGCAAGGCCCGTTTTTCTTTTAACGTATTAACTTTAACATTTGAAAGGCTGCCATCAGGTTTTCATTATTTGAGACACAGCTTTAGTTTATTATGGAACATGGCTCTTAATTTTAATAATTGGACATTCAGATATGCTTTGAGATGTAGCCCTGCATACTTAACATAATACCCAAATATCTGTACTATAGTACAATTAATCCACTGCAAAGGCAGTTCTTTTTATTAATACTATAAGAATGTAACCCTACATGTAGCAATGCTGTATGCTGCATTATTCCTGTTCATACTTTAGGATTTTTGTTTAATAAATTGCAAATGTTTGAGTGGACCTTAGAACACATTGAGAAAAAAACATATTTGTGTTAAACTGTATATAGCTGTATGAGAATTAGACATGCTCCGACATGTTCTGTGCTGTGCAAAATGTAAGCGCGCCATTTTGCGGTCAGTATGAAAATATACAATATGTTTGCAGGGAAAACAGTGCAAGTGCAAAACTGTAAATTCATCATAACAGAATGGTGTGTTTTGAAAAAAATGTTTGCAATGTTTTAAAATACTGAATCAAAAATTGACATGGACAGCTAAAATATCTAATTATATCAAACTTATTTGACTGGATAGCTTTGGATTTAATCAACTTGAGAAGCTATACAAAAAAAACATCTCCCATCTTACACCTCAAAATTTGAGATTGACAAAAATTGAAGTTTGATGCTCCCTCAAGAAACAAAGCTGTTCCAGAATAATTGTAATTTACCTTTTAACCTGGTGTTTAACTGGTACTCTAAAAATGCTGATGAAGGCTTAGGTGTTATGTAACAATGGGCATCATGAGAAAAACCTCATTACAAATGGAAACAAATTTTCAATGGTTTGTATTTCCATCAGATCACTTCAGTTTTCAAAAACAGGAAAATCAGATGCATTTATGCATTTTAACATTTCTCATAGTATATTTTGTATTTACATTACCTTATCACTGTGTGGTGTTATTTTAAAATAATGTGATCGTTGTAAATTTGGAATAAGAAGTGCTAAACACCGGTGTTTAACCCGTGTTAAACACCGTTGTTGTACCCAAGACTTATACTTGCTTATACTTATATAGCGCTTTTCTGGACTCTCCACTCAGTGCTTTACAGGTAATGGGGACTCCCCTCCACCACCAATGTGCAGCATCCACCTGGATGATGCGACGGCAGCCATAGTGCGCCAGAACGCTCACCACACATCAGCTATTAGTGGGGAGGAGAGCAGAGTAATGTAGCCAATTCATAGAGGGGGATTATTAGGAGGCCATGATTGGTAAGGGCCAATGGGAAATTTGTCCAGGACGCCGGGGTTACACCCCCTACTCTTTTCGAGAAACGCCCTGAGATATTTAATGACCAGAGTCAGGACCTCGGTTTTACATCTCATCCGAAGGACGGCGCCTGTTTACTATAGTACCGAGTACTGTAGCTGGATTGCTTAAAGGGGAATTACAACGCTATTTTTATATTTCAGGGTTAGAAAGAATCAGCATTGATGAATGCATTTCAAACCGCAATAAAACTAAAATGTAGACGGTAACTTGTAAAACCTCCAATTGACTTTACAAAATAAACAATAGATCATGTTGGAGCATTTATGTGGTGAAATATCTACTGCACAACCTGTATGTATTTGCTCCTACATCGCAGTACATTAGTCCTCACAGTGACTAGTGAACAGGAAGGGCTGCTATATGTCACAGTTAACACAAACTCCACTCATGCTTTACAAATATCGATAAATTGCTTTTTATATTAGTATTACACTAAAATATTCATCATGGTCAGATTTTATGTATTGCGCATACAATATTACACAAATATGCTACTGGCAAGTCATTGTAAAAGCCAACTTGTACCCAGGGGAAATCTGTCTCAAGACAGGGCTTCCTAGTACTGTTTTTTCTAATTTCTGGTTCCCACTCCTAGTTTCTGCCGATTTTCATTCGAGATGGACTCTCAACTGCTTAACTAAAATTAAAACTTCACATTTTTGTGCTCCTTAAAAAGGTTAAATCGGGAGTCCAATTAAGTAATAAAAACAGCAACAAGTGTGATCTTATGGCCCTGAAATGGATGATCGTGCATAGAAATGTCAGCAGCAGGGGGCAGCAGTTAACAGCTTTGTAATTGAGTATTCTGCTACACTCCCCCAAAAAAACCCTGATACATCAGCTAGTTTACCACCCAATGACACTTTTAGGAAATTACTACAGACATGATTTGTATATAGAATCCCTTTTCAAATTTGTAGTTTTGCTTTGGTGTTATCTGTTCCAACAGAGCAAGGGAATATAGGTTCATTCCTGGAAATCAAAATGTTTTGTGGACTTCCGACACCAAGTGTTTGACCAATATCATGTATTCTTACCTTGAGACCGCTGAAGATTTGAAATCTAGATGATTAGATTCCACATGAAAATACAACATATAGATCAAAACCAGAAGGAACTAAGAAAAGGTCTATGCAGTTTTTAACAAATGTAATTGTTTTTAAAGAAATGTAGCATTCTGCATTAGTATTAAAAAAGGTAACTACTGTACTTCTAGCAGTGTTGAGGACATGGGTGTGATTTGGTATGTAACAGTAAATGGGTAACAAATCAACCTCTAAATCAGATGAATCAGTGTAATCTTTTAACAGTAGACTCATGTGTGTGCCATTCTGGCATGCCAGGTAAAAAAAAAGCACATTAGTGTATCTGATTCCTGGCACACACTGTTTTCTAAATTGTAGGTAAAGGAACTGAGCAGTTATGGAAACCATACTGGTATTCACCTATTTTTTTATGCTTTAACAGCACAGAGGACTGAGCTGTTTGATTCGTTTCCCAATGCCAGGGGATTTCTGTCAACCACTTTTCCC
Source organism: Lepisosteus platostomus (assembly GCF_059453375.1). Taxonomy (NCBI): domain Eukaryota; kingdom Metazoa; phylum Chordata; class Actinopteri; order Semionotiformes; family Lepisosteidae; genus Lepisosteus; species Lepisosteus platostomus. The sequence goes on along the minus strand of NC_142617.1, from coordinate 8,452,526 downwards.
AAAACTTCCATATTTGTTTTCCCTTTCGGATTTTAAAACATAAATCTATGTGTCCGGCCTAAAGAGATTCAAAAACATCTTAAAATATTTAAGGTAAGAACTACAGAGATCTCCCTTTTTACAATTAAGCAAGAGATGGATCACTTTTTGAAACTTAACTAAGAATTTTAAGGACCTGTAGCCAAAAACGCAAGAGGCTTTATGATGACATTTTACAAAATCTTCCTTTTGAGTTTCACTAAAACATGGCAAGAGGAAATTGCTTCATGCCTAACAGTAGCGCCATGCAGCTTCTCTCTCTTAATCAGTGTCCTTTGAATAAAAATATCAAATACATAAAACAGAAGTGCAAGGGATTAACTATTTCTCCAAATCCCTATGCTTTAACAGGTAAAAAGGCAACACAATACTGTTGGTAGGTAATTAATGATAGACAAATTATGCTGATAAAAGTCAAATCAGTTATGAAAACTTTTATATTGTCAGAATGATTTCTGTCTCATACTGCAAATTACATTAGACGAGCTCTTCAGGCTTAAGGGCTCCCATAGATGACGGTGACATTCCAAAAAGTGCATTGCTGATCCAAAAGTCCTACAAGTACTTAGGAGTACACCTGGATGATAAGCTGGAGTGGTCTGGTAACACTGACGCCCTGTACAAGAAAGGTCAGAGCCGACTATTTTCTTAGGAGGCTCGGGTCCTTTGGTGTGTGTGGAACACTGCTACACATTTTTTATGAATCATTGGTGGCAGCGGCCATCTTCTACGCTGTTGTGTGCTGGGGCAGCAGCATCATGACAAGTGATGCAAATAGTCTCAATAAATACATCAAGAAGGCTGGCTCTGTGTTGGGGCTGAGACTTGACTCCCTGGAGGTGGTGGTGGCCGAGAGGAGAATGCTGACCAAGCTCACAGCCATCATGAACAACGCCCTCACCCGCTTCATGGGACTGTTATTAGGCAACGGAGCACTTTTAGCAACTGACTGCTCCAGCTACGGAGTACAAGGGAACGTTTCCCCAGGTCTTTCCTGCCGGCGGCTATCAGGGTGTATAACGCTGCCCTAGGTTAGGACTGTTAGCCCTTTATTGTACATTTTGTATTTATTTTTATTTAATATTTATTTTGTACTACCGTACGTATTCTAATTTTTTGTCTATCCTGATGTCTGTTTTTTTTTTTGCTTGTCTTGGGTTGCTGTAACACAATCAATTTCCCTTCAGGATCAATAAAGTCTTATCTAAAACATTAGATGGAAATGCTCAGAGCAGATGAAATGCTCCTGTCTCATGTACACATGATATGCAGGAGGAAGAATAACGGCTCCAAAATATCTTTGCTGTTTTGACACCGAGTCTCCAACATACAATAAGCATAGCGTCTACTGCTGTACTATTGTTTGCTAAATCACCCCATGTCTCTGTATTATAAACTCATTTATGCTTTCATGTAGATAGTGAAATTACCAGTTTAAGAGGCTTGTTGCAATTTTGTATCTATACTGCACAAATACTGTAGCTACACATCTTAAATGAGCTAATTCAGCAGCCCTACTACAGGACAGCACATAAATACCTAATTTAGCAATTTGTGAGTTTAATCATGTATGGATGTGAAATATTAGGACCGGTACATTAAGACAGAAAAGTACGAACTGTTCCTTTTACAAGCCCTCTGCAAATGGGGCATTTGCGAAGTGAAGGGGCACATTCTTTGCACACAACCAAGTGTCCACAGGGTATGAACACAATATTGACTTCCTTGTCCATGCACACTTTGCACGTGCGCTCCTCTTGAAGTCTCCTTAGCTGTTCCTCCATGGGCAATTCTACAAAAAAATGACAGACGATGACACACCTTTAACACAGACTTACTCCAAAGTGCTAGTCCTGAGAGTTTATGGGAACCAAATCTATGCCTAAATCTCTTCATAAATCTAAAAAATTCTGTGATATTCAGTCAGTGTTTGCAGGTAAAAAAAAGAGAAATGACTATAATCAGCATGTTCAATTATATCTTATAGTAAAAAATTGTGCAACAGATACCTGTAAGTTCTGGACTCGGTGAAGAAGGTTCATTTGACTGTGCTGAAATTAAGAAAAAAACAATAAAAATAGTTTACTTGTTAGGCACAATTTATGTTAGGAGTCTTTTAGTAATGGCTTAAGGACATTTTTGGTAAGCATATTTCAAACGTTTCAAAAGTCTTCTTTTCAAAAGGGTGACTTTCAGAGAATAAAATTATGTTAAGCAATGATGGAAAACAAAAATGTACAAAAGCCTATAACACTTTTTGACTGAGAATATGGGTTGGGATTTTTTTTATTTTGGTATGTATCATGTTGCTCCAAATGACCTATAACCCTGGTCTTGAAATGGACTTAAACCAACTTTAACAAGACATTTTAGACCATTGGCAACATTTTTCCGTACGTTAGGATGAAGAAAAGAAAACATTACCCATTAATTCTCTTAATAAGTAAACATCATTCTTTTGGATCCAGTTTCGGAACACTTCTGCTGCTGCATTCCCCTTTGAGAGCACAAGGTCAATAAGCTGGCTTGTCTGCTGTTTGACAGAGGTGCAGCTATGGATTGTGTCATACTCTATTTTGTGTACTACAGACTGCTCCAGTAAGTGATCCATCAAACTCTGAACACTCTTCAAGCGCTGTGTCAGAGCAGCACGATGTTTCTTCAGAAAAGTAAAGCCATCTGAAAAATACAATTTTAATATAAATAAACACATGAAGGCTCCAAAGGCTATCAGTCTTCATATCAGCTAACCCTAGCACTTATCATCAATGAGAACTGTTAAACCTAGGCAAACTAAAAGACTTGAAAGGGCTAGCCATACTGTATTTAAGTGCCTCTTGAATTTTTTTTTTGCTTATTAATAGAGAAAGTCAATGTGAGCGACAAACAGAAATTAATTCTTGCTACCCATTTCATGGTTCTGAAAACAAACTGGAAACCATTTTAAGCACAAAACATAAATTTTAAAAGAATTTAGTCACTTCATAATGCAAAGTGCATTGAGAACATACACCCTTTGATTTTGATGCATTTGTGTAGGCATTGTGTAAATAGGAATGAGCATATTTCATAAAGGATGTGCTGTATATGCTTCAAAACATTTTCTTCAATCATACTTCAGAAAATAATACCCTAGTATAAAGCCAAACTATAGTCTGAAAGCAAGTTAAGTCATGTATCGGCAAATTCTGCAGATTTGTTTAAAACATAAATCACTGGATTCATTCTAATTGAAGGAGTTGGGGAAATTTGTAAGATTTCACAAGGTAAAAACATTACTCTTCAACATGACAGCATTTTCATTTCATAGCTTACCACTTAAGGATGTTTCAGCCCATCTGAATTAAACTCCTGGCCTGCCCCTGACTTAAAGGACTGTGAATATTTGTTTTGCTATTGGCTGTATTCAATATGTCATATTTCATTTAATAGCTGAATTTACAGTCAATTAAAAAAAAAATACAACAAATTTATGTTCCGACTGCAGCTCCAAAAAGTGAAACTTATGAAGCCATTCTGATTCAACTACAAACACATACTGAATCTAAAAAGAAGTTCTATTTGACAGGATTTACAATTAATTAATGAGTAATTAGATATAAAATGTGAAGCCATTAATTTAAGTTTCTATAAAGTATCAGCTTAAGTTTTATAAATAGTAATCAGACAAATCTCCCACTATGTGAAGTTTCCACAGACAAGGACTATAAACCGATACCCAAAGCATAAGAAAATAAAATACAGGAAGTTAGAGCCTATCAAAAGACAGAGCACACTGGGGATTTCCATGGTGTTTACCAGAGTACATTCACTTCATGTGGAGGAAATGAGAACACTCAAAATTAGGCTACAGTTCAGCTAACTCCAAATAAATTTCCTATTTAGTCACAGCTTTGTCAGCTTACTCATTTATTTCCCAAGGAAAAACCACCCCTGCTTTATGTATGAATAAGGAACAAGTCATTTAGACTGATAACTCTGATAAAAAAAGCAAAGTTTCTAAAAGTTTCATTTTTTTAAACAGACCCATTTTTTTTTTTTAGAAAATGGGATGGAAAACGATTTTAATGAACTACTGGTAAATCTAAATACGTTTTATATGCTCAAATTAAACTTTAATAAAAGAGAGCAGATAAACCACTTCACCATTCTTAAACATTAAGCTTTTAAAATTGAAAGTTCCTGCAGAAAAAAAAAAGCTTCGTTAAAATATGGACTTCACCAGAATATTTTGGGGCTATCTGCTTGTCTAAAAAGTGTCTAAGGCAGTAGAAACTGTTGTAGTGGTAAACAGATATACTGTCAGGGGGTTGAACTGAAGCTACTGGGGGCAAGGAAATGTTATTTTCTCTTTGGTTACAGAAGAGAGCTAGCATTCACTCCATAAATCCTGAAATGATTTGCAATTTACACTGCAATAAATCACTCCACTGCCATGACCTCCTGCTCATGGATCCATCTTATTCGTAGATCTTCTTATTTATATTTTACAGGAATGCTGTCAAGGTAGAAGTGTTCCCCTAATGGGAGAAGAAAAAACTTGTGATCTATTTTGTGGTAAATTAGTCATTGAGATTAACTGTATATGTTAGAACTATGGTCAGCTAACTTGTGAAATCATGAGCAACCCAAGACTGAAGCTGGCATCATCTGAGGAGTTATTTCATGTGCTTTATACCTGAAGCCAATTCTTCGGCAAGTCTCTCTTTCTCCTCTTCTCTTTTCTCATCCTCAGCATTTAGTAGATCGGACACAAGCTCCTGCACTGTTTTGTAGTTTTCTCCGCTGGTGAGGATTTTGCTTTGCACTGTTTGTTTCACAAGTGTGCGCTCAAAGCCCATCTCCAGGGCTGACTTCACCACAGGTGTGTTCATCATTACAGCATCTTCAGAACGCTCCTCTCCAAAACCAAGATGGACCACTGATCACGATACAGGTTTCCATTAGTTAAGAGACAAGCAAAAGCCCTCGGATCTCACTCATACTTTCCAAATACACTTACTTCAAATGTTGTTCTTCACAAAACGTAGTGAAACCTCACATATTAAACAGGCTTGCAGAGTGGAATAGGTGACATTTTCTGCCAGGAAATGTGCCAGATCAAACTGGCTGAAGCTCTATTAAGACTAAACTGTTAAATGTCATCTTAAAAGTCTCACATGACAAGCTAAGATGACTGCTGTAATCATATGTCCCATCTAAATTGATAGCACATGATGAGCATACTGTAACCTTTTAAACTTGCAAAATTGAAATGCTGAGAGAAATTTTTATAAAAAAACAGATTAGTTCTTGAGAAACCCAAAGTCTATTTCAAAACCTGGTTTCACAGATAATGAAACAAACCTTGTGCATAAACGAACAAAGAAAACAAGGATGGAAATGAAAAAACTGGAAATAGTTGTTTTACTTTACTCATGTATAATAAGTATGTGACTGACATATTATCCATTTATGATAGATAAGTTTGCTTATGTTAGTCAACAGTTAATTCTTAGTAAACAGCTTCTTTATTGACAAGAAAGTGAATTTAGTTCAATGAACACTGAAATAACCTGTTTCAGAAATGTCCTGGGACCACTGACTGAATAAAAAAAAACTCAAAAATTAAAACGGGCTAAAAATATTTTCAGCTGTTTATGGGTTTCTACTTACACCAAACTATATAATTACACTGGTTTTAAGCACTGAAGATGTAGATATAAATCCCTTACACAACAATAGACTGCAGTCATTGGCTCACATGAGTCAAGGAAATTTGAAAAAACTGAACTAAGTTACTGAAGTACAGAAAGCTCTGAGTACCATCTCAATTGAAAACGAGAAGCTTACCTAACACTACTGCAAATATGACAGTACGTTACTTCTGGAAAAGTGTATCCATCACTTTTTAGATCAATGCACATTAATTGGACACCATGCTTTGTTATTTAAACTGCTGGATCTGCAAATGACAGTACGAACCTAAAACTATTTTCAAAGAATGTACCGAGAGTGAACTGAAAAACATACTAGGTACTTTTTTAAGCGGGGAGATTAATTTCTGTTTTGTAGTCATTACCATCCTATATATGAACTGTTAATTCATTCTTTTCTATCACTTTTTCTAAGTTGGAAATTTTCCATTATCTTTCCCCTTAACAAAATCATGACTGATCTGGTAAGTTAATTTTTTTTAACAAATGCCCATATTCCTTCTACATTTGATTTATGTACCACATACCTGGTGTTTCAAACTCCCGAGCATTGCCCCCAGTATTTGTGATCAGCTAGAAAGAAAAAAAATAAAAACTTAAGTTTCTAACTCAACATTATTAATTTTAATATTGATCTGAAATAGTTGCTTACCTGCTCATATAGACGAGGAAACCTAACTTGAATCTGGTGGACAAAATCTTGGCCTTTTTCTTGCAAGAGGTACTCACACCTGGAATTAATACAAGACAACATGGGGAATGTAAACCTTAGCTCTCTTTTAGAATCAGTGGATATTGTTACATTCATGAATTAGACGTGTTCTAAGAACAAAACATCTCACCTTGGAAACCACTTAGCATGTTCTACCCATGGGTCATCACCCGATTCCCAACATCTCAGGCCACCATCACAACAGAAGCACTTGACGTCATCATTTCGACCTGGGCAAAGCATACATTTCACTTCTTAGAGATTTCAGATCTACAGAAGACTTATTCATTCCATTTACAGTAATCTTCAATCTCCTTCGGATTACATAGAGTTAAATATCAAATTGTAATAAAGGCATAACAATGCACAAACTGTACATTTTCACTTTAAAAACTAAGTCTTAAAAAACTATAAAGAGCTGCATAAAACAAAGAAAACATACCATAAAATTCCCTGGCATACCTCCTCTTTAATAAATGAATGTATGACTAGATTGCTTTATAATGTATAAAACACCATTTGTTTCAAGCTTTTGTTCCCTCAAGATGAGAAACAAGCTTAGGTAAATCACACTGTCTATTTGGTGCTTACCCACGTAGTAAAAACCAGCTTTTGCCAGCTGATCAGGTCGCACAGGAATCCTGGAAGGCCAGTTAACAAAGGTAAGAAGCCTCTCCTCACACAGCTGCATTAGAGGGTTGGACACATTGAGGGGTGCATTGGAAGGGATGGGCACGTTTTCAGTCCTGTCGCCTCTCACAAAACGGCAATGGGGATAGTGCCTCTGGTGTTCTGACAGGGCCCTGTCCCCGGGCTCCCAGTTGCTCAGCTGACCCCCACAGGTAAAGCAGGCCACCCGGTCGGCCGGGCCCAGGTAGTAAAATCCAGCCTTGGCCAGCTCCGAGGGGGTGATGTTGGTCAGGTGCCAGCTCTGGAAGGTCTCCAGCCGGTCCTGCTCGTGCCGCATGCTAGGCTTATGGCACAGGGGCAGCCGCTGGTGAGACAGGTCTTCCACGCTGCGGGTGGTCAGAGGGCTGGAGGAGGACAGGCTGCTGAAGCTGTGGCTAAAATAGCCCACCTGCTCCTCCGTCTGCAGCAGGGGTGGGGAAGCGGAGGTCTGCAGGGTCTGAAGAGGGGAGAAGGCCGAGTGCGAAGAAGACAGGAGGCTGGCGCTGGATGGTACGCTCTGGATGAAGGTGCACGTGGGAGACATTCGTCTGTGCCTCTCGGTGGGGCATTCACCCAGCTGCCAGTTCTCTGCCGTCACATTGCAGCGAAAGCACTGCACCCTGTCCCCGACACCAGTGTAATAAAAGCCGGCGCGAGCCAGGCTCCTCTCTGGGACAGCTGCGTTGGGGGGGAATTTGGCATAGGTAGAAATCCGAAAGAGTTCAGAGGAGTTGTCATAGTGTATGTCTGCTGGAGAACTGCTTTGCCACAAGCCCTTGAAGAAAGTGTTGTTTTTTAAGATTTCCATTCTGAAGAGAGCTGAAAAGGGATGCCCTTTTCCAGGGAGAGAGTTGTGAATCAAGATAAAACCCAGGGACTAGTAAAGAATACAGAAGAATGAATGTCAAAAGACATCTCTAAAAGCACTACACAGAACAAATACTCAAGCTGACTAAGAATTCCACAGAAAACAAAAATTGTTGTTTATGGATAATCTACAATTATCAACAATAAAAGCTCTATAAAGCAAGAGTTCTCTGAATGTATTTTGCTTTTACCTCCAAAGAATAATATGAACTTAAGGAAATAAAAGATGGGCCTTTCTTTCTGTGATTTATGATGTGACTTACAGGAATGTGGACAAAGCAGAACATTACACCTTACCCATCAAGCAAACAGCACACAAGATGACTACTGAAAAACAAAACTAAAATCAATTTAGAAATACGGGTTTTGATTCCTCTTAGAAGTGGCAGACCTAGTAATTCACCACAAATACAGCATGTTGCCTAACCTGCAAACATAAAATAAGCAAATGAAAGGACTGACTTCCTTAGTCAACCTGGTTTGTCCTGTGCTTTATTAATCTTTCTCCTATTTCTGCATCTCATACTTAATAACCTATTTTCTGATTTCATTACCATACTTTGACATGCAATGTCAAAACTAGGTACTATTTCAAAATATGCTGCAACCATAGCAATGTATTTAAGTACAAATGAAAACTACTAGTGAACAAACAGATATAACATCTTTCCCTGGGTTTATGGATTCAAAACTCTCTCCCAGAATTGGACATCCCTTAGTATGGTGTTTAAGTATCCATGATAGAAATTATTTTCAAATAGAGAAATTGTAAAATTATAGTTATTTTTAAAACAAAAAGGCTTCCCGTGAAGAAAAATCGATTGTCCTTCTGATTTCAGTCTTCCCAAAATCTGCTGAAAGGAAAAGGCAAAACTTAGTTAAAAACCATTACACCCAAACAATTTAGGAAACTGTCACTTGTAGACAAGTATAAAAAAGCTTTAAACTCTCATTTAGTCTGTTTACTAGGTAAAAAGTCATGAAAAAAATAAAGAAAAACAACTGTTTTCACAAGGGGAAAGGAAAAACAAAAACAATTCCTTAACATCGATGTGTTCATAATTATCAACTGAAATGAATTACTTTACCGTCTGTATATGGACCCACGGTTTTCCGTAAAATAATATTAACTCTACGTTCAGAAATGTCATTTGAAAACCCATTCTGAACAGTCTCAATCACACACCTCTGTGTAAAACGACACAGCCTTTGTTGCCGTATTTAATCATTATTTACGCTTCACATTACACGAATATTGTTTTATTTTATCGTCAAACACGGTTTTTAGTTATGTTACAAAGGTAAAACGTTAAATGAAATCAAGGATGCCATCATTACCTTGATGATTTTACAAAAAATCGTGAAGCTTAGTTACTTTAAACCTGACAGTCTCCCATAGGGAGAAGCCATGGAATTCGTCATTTATACGCCCAGCTACATGTATTACCTAATCCAAAAGCTTGTGAAACACAAATTCTTACATCTCAAATTTTCCCTGAGTGTTTTATAATTATTAGTTTTAACAGAACTACCAGTAATCAATCTCTGAATTTAGAGAATGAATACAACTGAAATGAAACAAGGTTTCGTTTTGTTTTTTCGTGCAAATAGGAACCGTAGCATATACATAAATTCAGTTACACAACACCAACAATCCCCAAATCTCTGGTTTGGTGTTCTTAAACGCGTAATGTGAAGAACGGGGTTTTCGTATTTATAACCGTTTATAACAAACCTTTAAATTTATTCATACGTGTATATATATAGGTTTCGGTGCCTATATATATATATTATTTCCTAACAGAGGAAAAAAACAATTAATTTTAATTGAGTAAAATTCACTTTACCCCAAAGCCAATCCTTCCTGCGCAACAAGGTTGAAGAGACAAATATGCAGCTAAACTTAAAAATGGCTACCGGAAGTAGGTGGAGCATTATTTCTAGCTGTTGTAGTCATAGCGCAAAAGCTTTTTTACTTTAGGTTTTGTTTTCTTTTAAACTCACCTTGCAAAGAAGTGAAAGCGGCTCTTCAGAATAGCACTGCGGCAATCTGAAGGACCAGCAATATGCATGTACAATCTGCTACAACGATACACTTCCTTCTGTGAAAGCAGAAGAAATGCAGTTATCTGTACATTAAAACTTATGGCCACCCAGACGAGAGAAAACGATTGTGTTTTAATATAACTGTCCAATCATTTCAATTCCTTTATTTACTAAATAAAATATTACCATGTTTCTATAGCATGTGACATATAAGAAAGTGCGTTTAAAAAAAAACACCCCACAAACAAGATGGGGTTTCGCCTTTAAAAGGCGAAATATGTAGTACTTACTTGCTCTGCTGTAGTTGAGTTTAATTCAGAAGGATCAGGCTGTAAACTTTACAAGAAGGAAGAATTGCAGCTGAAATTCACTTCGGTTACTGGAAAATTCGTGCTTCCTACGTTGGGACACGTAAGCAAGTGCGGTAGACCTAAATTTGTCGATGGGGATTTCCGTTGTTTCTGGGACTTCCCTATTGAATGGGTGGTCTAAGTCCGGTGTTTAAAACCCTTCTTATTACATTATTATCTATTTAAATAAAAATAAAAAACCTTTGTAGTATTCTATAAGCAGTAACGCACTGTTCACCCTTTTATTCACATTTTCCCTTCCGTTTAACGACCGGACGATGTATCAACAGTAGACTTGTGTCAAACCTGTTGTTCAGTTCGGTTTGCAGACAAAGCGTTTGTTGTACTACTACTACGCTGGGCAAATTCTTCCAGGACGGGGGTACCGAGAAGTTTTGGCGCACCCTCTCTTTGAAGACCTGGCCAAATATGAAGGCAGTACGTCCGGTTACAATTCAGACTGAATTAAAAACTACACATCCCAGTTACCATGGTGGCGCTTGTGATCATTGCGTTTAACCAATGAAACGGGGCGGAAAAAATCAGTCACATGACTTTGGGGCTGAGTTTCGAAAGCTTAACCTATCGGCAACAAAGCGAAATCTACACGATAAACTACCTCAAACTGTCAGTTACACGACTGTGTGTGTCGCTTAAGCCAATCCTATTTGGCATTTTAGTTATGGAGGCGGAAAGACGCCCCTCTCTCTGGGTGCCTGATTTGTCGCCATCTTTAACCGTGCCGTGTCCGAATCGCAGTAGGTACACGTACGAAAAATAGTTCATCCCAGCTACAATACATATAGATTTCTGTGGAAAGAGGGAGCAAAACATCAGTATTTACTGCTAGTAATTAGTGTACGATTTATAGTTGAAATCTGAGCCTCAATATAAAGTTAAAATCGTGACAAAGCAATGTAGGAAATGCGCACACAGAAATACACAGAGAAAATAAATCCTTTCTGACATCTAAAATCAGCTTCGATCAAGGTCTCCAAAATGAACAAGAAAAAGCATTTTCAGAGGGCAATTACGCTGTGTTTATGTGGAATAAGTGATTTATGAGCAATCTAATTTCTTACTACTAACACATCAATAACTAAGAATAATACAGCTTCGAAGGCTGTTTTACAGAGCAAATAAAAACTCTAAATTACAAACTGGTTAAAAGATATTTCTACATGGGCGGCAGAGGCGTGATACCGGGCAAGGAAAGGCTGGATTTAGGCACCATAAAAAGGCAGAATAAAAAAATATCTCAGATTAAGTATTGGTCTGTTATATCGCTTAAAGTAATGTGAAACAACAGTGCCGAATTGTAAGCAATAGGAGAAAGTTAAATTAAACTGAATTTTAAAAGCGACCCAAGGGATTTTTCACAGGACAGGTAGTTCGTTCTTTCCCAGCTATTAATTAATAGTAACGTAAAATTCACCTTCTTAATATTCCTTCTCCCGTCATTCGATATTTTACTCACTGGTTTGTATTTGTGTTAAAAATCAAAGAAACAAAATTGCAGTTAGCAATGTCTCATAAACAAGGTCTCATCCAGTCACAATAAATAAAAACGGTTACACCTTTCATGAAAATTGCATTTACTTCGGTCGCCATATTGTTGGATTTTTTACAACATGGGTCTGTTCGCTACGTAATCCCAATCCGTGCTGTTGGCTACACAGAAGCAGTTTATGCAGGCTCTGAATCTCACAATAACAAATATCCACTCAAGCAGCAATATTATTATGGAGTGAGACAAGTGACTTTGATAGAAATTTTGACAAGATAATCTGTAACAATCCACGCTGCAATTTAAATACGGAGTTTCGTTTAGGAGTTTGACTGTACGTGGAAAGTAACAAAACTGTTAAAATTAGCAGCCATATCACCCTGCAACTCACAAGTGGCAACCCACTGAAGTTAAACAGGTGTGAGCCTGGTCAGTACCTGGATGGGAGACCTGGGAAAAAAATGAAGGTTGCTGCTGGGAGAGGTGTTAGTGGGGTCAGCAGGGGGCGCTCACCCTGCGGTCTGTGTGGGTCCTGCTGCCCCAGTATAGTGACGGGGACACTATACTGTAAACAGGCGCCGTCCTTCGGATGAGACGTAAAACCGAGGTCCTGACTCTGTGGTTATTAAAAATCCCAGGGCGTTTCTCGAAAAGAGTAGGGGTGTAACCCCGGCGTCCTGGCCAAATTTCCCATTGGCCCTTACCAATCATGGCCTCCTAATAATCCCCATCTATGAATTGGCTACATTACTGCTCTCCTTCCCACTGAGAGCTGGTGTGTGGTGAGCGTTCTGGCGCACTAAGGCTGCCGTCGCATCATCCAGGTGGGGCTGCACATTGGTGGTGGTGGAGGGGAGTCTTTGAGTGGAGTGTCCAGAAAAGCGCTATATAAGTGTAAGCAATTATTATTATTATTAATTTATTAGCCCACACACTGTATTTTTGTGTTAACTGAAACATTGTTCCAAAGGCTTAGAATCTGCTTTAAAGCATGCTAGTCTGTGGAGAGATTATGCCCCCATCTAGTGGTCACTAACGTTTATGAGAAGCTTGCACACTTTTGAACTCATTTCACGACAATCTTTTTCATCCAGAACGCTGTCAAGGATTTGAATTTAGGGCGTTATTCATGACACGTAAAGGAAGATTAAAAAAAACTATTTAACCGTACCATTAACAATAACATAATACACCAACAGGGCTGTAGTTTTTCAGGTTAGGCCTGACTGCTGTATTCAGAATTACCCTACATACCCTTCTTGGTGTAATTGAGATGAAAATAAAACTAGTTTGGGAAGATGGGAAAGAATGTTATTTAACCAAAAACAAACTTCCTGGAACCTCTTTAAATCCACCTTCGTAAGGAGCCTTATCTTCAGTTCAAACATGCATTAAAAATGTTTTCCATAACTTTCTCAATCTCTAAATCACTATCATCTCAAAGGGCAAAATTCAGAAGGTGAGTAACTATATAGCCACCAGGTGGGGCCCACACACAAACAACACATTAATGGCATGTATACATTTCTTATCAATTAACAGTACCTAGGTACTGATATTAGCAATGTTAGACCCCATATCTAAATTCACAAGGATTTTTAGAAGCCATAAGTTTAAAACTTGTAATTCACCCTGGAATCAATTGGAGAGATTTTCTACTTTTTAATTAACCCAGTAACGTGTGCATTCAAATACAGTCTTTTTGTTGGCAGTGCATCAGTGAAAACCATGCCATTTTCAACTCTACATGGTCTTGCCAGTGGCTGTATTGCTAAAATATCGGAAGGTTCCTGGTCCTTTACACCAATTCTTGTCCAAGGTGCTGTAGCAAAGATTAAGGTTACCTTGTCTAGACAGGTATGAACGAAAAACACAGTATTTATGAAGATGCATAAAGTAGCACTTGGCCTTCAAAGGCTGACAAAACCGAAAGCAGCAGATGTAGGTAAATGATTATATACATTTTAAGTTATAGACATTATCTCTCTCTTAACTAGAGGGTGATCCGAATGGGGAAAGATTAGAGAGGACAGTCAACAGCAGCTCAAAATGGCAAGAGTAGATAGCTCTTTGAACAAGCAACAGCAGCAATGATCACAGCGTATGAAATTTATTTAATAAATTTTCAGAAAAAGTCACCATTATTGCATACTCCATAATTTACATGCAAGAGCCATTCAAGTTAGTGTACTGTACATCCGTTGATTCAAGAGATCAGTAGAGCACCACAGGATTCATTATGACCGCTGCACTTCCTTATTTATGCCAGTGATCTAGGTTCTGGCATAGAGTATGAATTTGTGAAGTTAGAAGAGGATGCCAGCATAAGATAACTAAACGCTGCAAAGGAAAGTCAAGAAGAATAAAATTCAAGATTGGGCTGACACCAGCCAGATGTCATTCCACTTGCAGACAAGTGCAGACTGCAACATGTTTGCCTGGGGTTTTGCCAACCTTGCAAAAGACAAAGAGGCGCTGGCTAGGTTAAATGATACCACTAATTTGTCAGTGTGGTTGTGTTTTGCTTGCATTGGAATATACAGGTGTCCCCCACCTAGGGTATTCCCACCCCGTGCCCTGTGTTTCTGGATCAGGCTTCAGTTAGCTGTGCCCTTCACAATGAATCTATAATGGCCATCAGAAAAAGTGACAACATAAACCCCCGGATGAACAAATTTACTCTTGAACACAGAAAATCTGATACAGAGCACCATCAACCCATCTGACTTCTTTAGAATAAAAAAAAAAACAAAACAAATCAGAGGACATGAGGTGAAACTAAGGGGAAGTCATTTAAAACAGAAAGCAAGAGGCTCAAAGGCATTAACAGGTATACAGAAATGTTGTCAAAGCCGATATTCCAGCTTCTTTCAAGAACTGGCTGGATGAGATCCTCAAATAATGTAGGTACTAGCAACTGAATGAGCAAGATAGTGAATGAACTCCTTTTTATTTGTAACCTTGAAATTCATACATTTGAACATACTACTGTTAAACTTGCTTCAGTACGAAACTATGGGATAGTTCAGGATGTGTTGGCTAGATTGGATGTGTACACTTATAAAAGAGGCACATTGGTTCACTTCACCCTTTTTACCTTTCTTGCACTATTTACAATGCCAAGTCTCAGTGAAAGTTGTCAGCAATGCTGCACGAAGACAGACATGGGCCTTCCATCCATCACTAGACTTCAGTAGAACTACTAAATACTGACAGAAAACACTGTGACTGACTCAAAATACAGGATTCAAAGGAAAGGACAGAAAAAAAATTTGCTTCTGAATAACTAATACTAGCAACACAAATGGGCCTTGCAAGAGATGCACAATATTTATCTTGCATATGGGATTGCATTTGTTTTAGTACTCAAGAGTACAAAAACACAGTAGCAGAAGAATCACAGAAGCCTCTGATTAACAAAAGCAGAGTGAATTAGCATTAGCTCAAAGAAATGACCTTTTAAACTCTGCTCTCTCATTGTATTTTGTTCTAGTAATATAACCATGAAAAGGAATACATGTAAATAGCAAGAATCATTACCACAAAGTATATATTTTATTCCACATAAAGAGGCCAATTTAAAAAGTATTATTATATAAAGAGATAACGTAACAATTTATACTTCTAACATACATGCACGTACATCTATTAAAAAAAATCAACAGATTTTCGTTATTGAGTATAATTTCAATTCATGTGCATTTAGGCATTCCTAAATACCAAATTTTTAAAATGTGTGATTAGTACAACCCTCTACATACACGACAGATCAACAGTTATTACATATGCTGGCAATTACACACTACTACGCATAAAATCATGCTTAAGTGACCAAAAATACCATTTAGTAAAAGTACTGTAGATATGTGCAAAGGCAGCACTGTACAACCAATTGTTCAGAAATCGTTTTTAGTTGCATTGTTCAACTCCAACACTGACAGGTTTTTTTCCTTTACCGCCACCAATACTATCTTTAAAACCCCCTTTTAAAAAAAATCAAAATCTTAATGCTAATACAAACACAAAACTGTCACTCAGACTTCCATTGTAACACTGGATACTTTCTCAAATCTTGTAAGAAAAGTCACTGACTATGATCAGAGTCCTTAGCTACCATTTTGGTATGGTGGATAGGTGAAAAAAAATTGGACAAGGTTTCTTTTGTTTTGTTTCTTTAACAGAAAAAGAAAGCAAATTGCACAGGAAAAGGTCTATATAGAAAGGGACAGACTTTGCCCTCAGTATGTTTTGATATAGGTTCTATGACCTTATTAGTGTTTTATGATTATGTAAACATCAGACTAGTAATATGTAGCATTAACAGGAAGCTGTGTTTCTTTTTCCAATTAGTGTCATTTTACAGTCACTGTAGTGTTTTCTTGATCAAAAACCATGTAAACGACAGACACACGAAAATATTTCATCTGAATCGCCTACTTACTGCCTCCAAACCCCACATTCTGAGCTCACAGGGTTAAATACTTAACACCTCCTATCCACCACTATTCCTACAAAAGCACCTACACTGGACAAAAAACCCTACATCATTTAGCTTATACAAAAAAGAGGTTGATTACACAATTATTTTTGTTGCTGTTGCTCATAAAGAAAAGAAAATACTCTTTGGAAGCCGTGACAAAAATTCCTGAATATACTGTTGCTCTTTTTATACCTACTGGCTAAAACAACATTTTAATAAAGTCATTATCACCGTCAAACTCCAACTAACTGCTACTCTACACTGATAACCTTTTCTACCTGGACACTTAACCATCCTACACATTTCATTACCATCTTCTGCGAGTGGCTTAAGTTTCAGCACAACACTGGACAAGTGTTTCCAAGAACTGGTCAGAATGTATACTTTGCCAAGTATCACAAACCACACAATAACAGTCAATCCATCTATAGTACATTTTAGTAGTGTGAAGTGTCTCTCACCATCCCTCGTTTATAGATTGAAGGCATGAAATAGTGCCTGCAATTTTCATTTTTTTAAACCACCAATGAGTGTCAGTGGCATGTTTTTCTAATGCTCTAGCCATTTAAAAGTGTAAATTTTCACAATACAAGCTAAAAGCCTGAAAAATGTATGCATGTATAAAAAAATAAATAAGAAAAACAATGCTGTGGGTCACACAATGAAACCTGACAATTACATCACTTGACAAAGTATGTCAGGAACAAATCATAAACCTGGCCAGTTGGTGCACAATATCCATTTAAGAAAAGTGGAGTGAAACATCAACTTCAATCTCTGGGAGTTACTCCACAGCTGAGTGATGTGCTGAAAAGTAGCCCAAGACTTAAAATTTTATTTATCTTTCAATGCTTTTAAAAAACAATAAAAGACTAAAACAAGACTATCTTAGCTATTATATATGTTAATCTAACAGCCTATCAAAGAAAAATAAAATAAAAAACTGAATGACAGATCAGACTTAAATAAGACTATGTAAAATAAAGACACTAGGGTTCATTACAAAAAAAACCTAATCCCCATTATAATATAGATTTTTCATAAAACCATTACCTTTAAACAGAAATATATTTTGATTATTGATTTCAATGCAGAAGAAAGTTTGTGGCTGATCTTCTCAATACATTTTACTCTATATATTGATTTAAGTTGCAAAATAGTAATATAGTGTTTTTCTTTTCTCACAAAATACAATTGAAGGCACTTGATTGACAAGGATACACTTAAAATTGCTGGCACAGCCAAGCAGCAGCATCCAAAAATACTAAGCCCCCCAACAGAACCTCCCCACCCCAAGGCAGTGAGCTTTGTAAATAAAGCTAGGCCCTCTGTATTGACTCCAAATCAGTACTGATGAGAGTTCCTTTGTAGCTTTTCAGATACATCATTTTTGGTTTCTCAAGCTCACAGATAAAATACCAAAACTGAAAAAAAGACATCTGAAGACACAGCAGTCCCAAGACAATGACTGCACAACTTTGCACTGTGGTGCAAGAAGTGAGGCTATAGAGGTTATGGGAGATTAACGATGGATGCAGCGTATCTAAGGACAACGGACAAATGTTCACTCTGACACAGGCCCAGCACTGCTCTGAAAGAAATTTAGGGTGGGGAGCAATACTTGAACCAGAGAAGAAACTGAAGGTGACAAAAATAAAGGCTTCTGGGGACCCTTAAAAAAAACCGTCAATTCATGGGCCAGCCTTGAGGACGAGAAAAAAAAACAGTGAGGAAAGTTATATTAAAAAAAAGAATACTGCTGCCACATATTGCTTTGTTTGTCCTTTCAGTAAAGTCCTGAAAAGTAGCTGAAATGTCTTGAAAAAAAAAAAGAAAAGCATCTTCACATCCTTCACAGATTTTACGTGGCAGCAGTCTTGCAAGGACACCCACACAGTCCAGTACATGAGGACAGGGACAAATCCCGGTCCTCGCTCTATAACCACGTGAGAAAACTCTCCTTGTCAATCTTGGTAGCTGCCAGCACAGACTCCATGTCATTGAGTATGTCAGAGCTGAGGGCCTCCTGCAGGCTGGGCATGAGCTCCTCGCCCTCCACGGCCATGCTGTCACCCTCCAGTGTGCCCAGGTCCACATTGGTGCCGGGAATTGTGTCCAGATAGTCAGGGAAGCGGCTGGGCTGTGTTGCCATGGAGCTAGGACCCAGGGAGTCACCTGGAGGAGGAATAACAATTTAAGGAGTGAGTTGGAATAGGGGAAGAGACGCTCATCAATTTTAGCATTCACAAATCCATTCAGCAGTTCGAAATGATCAAACGGATATACCGCATGTGCTCACAAACAAAATACGATTCTTCGAAACTTGGGCTAGAAGTCAAGATGGGGCATTTGCTTAAAACCATGTGTGTGGCACTTTTTGTGTTGCTGTCCTCTATTACAACTATCCTCCTCAAGTGTCACTGTGTCTCCACTTCTAAACTCGTCACATGCTAGTTGGCACAGTTGTGCAGAAAACCTACACCCTTTTTCAGACATTCATCAAGGTTTGTTCGTTTATTTAAATATAAATTGTCAGAAATAAGCTTAAATCTTTGAAAAGGGGCATTGAGCATACCAGAAGTATTATCATGTCATAAAAGTTTCTGGAGCTGTCATTACAACATCATCAGTAATTCTGTCTTCTCCCCTGTTCCCCACAGCGTCCATTTCAATTCCACAGGTGCTCCTCACTCCAGTCCTCTTCTCCTCCCAGAGGACTCCTCCTCAAGGCTGCAAATGGAGAAACCCACCTGTGTCCATTTCATCTACACTGTTGAGGAAATCGTCTGGAGTGCGGGGCACGCTGTAGCTGCTCATGCTCAAACCACTGTCTGTGCTCTCGTCTCTTGAGTGGTAGGTGCCACTGGTGAAAAAACAAGATAACAGAAAAAGGCTCAGTTTCACCCAGACACTGGCAAGTCACATGGAATGGCACAGTGGCACACTCACTTCTCTGCAGCTGCCTATTAAAAAGCCCAAATACCAGCAATAACAAATGTGGGCAGCTCGTGAACCCAACAGGTCCACTAGCCATTGACTCTTTCTGGTGCTGCCCTCGTTATTTGACCTGCTCAAAATCACTTGGCCTAAGGTAGCCAGAATGATACCGAATGCTAATTGCATTGCCAGTTCCTGTGAAAGATACAAAATGAAGACATTCATCTAATTAATGAGATCTGTTCTGATCAATGCAAATGTCTCGGGCTCATCAGAGCTACTTTTCTATTTTTAGGTCACACCAATTCCAAATCATTGAATCATGGGGGAAGTTAGACGTAGGGGCATATGAAACACAAGGAGATGGTTTAAGGTGGTCACAGGATTAAGACATAGGACTTATGATTTATTATATTATGATATTAGCAAATATTTGTTTTATTGACTTGTGGTAGATACAGTACCTTTGCATTTCTTTGACATACTAAATTCTATGAACAGAAAAGTAATATAATTACTTTTTGGCATTTTGATCTTCCTCTTCCCAAAGAAAAAACTAAAATGCATTAAAATATAAGGTAAGATCTTTTCCATTAGATTTGAGCCAGAAATCACAAGAATCCAATGCTCCATATCCAAAATAAATAAAAAAACAATCAATTGAAGGATACAATGCCCAGTCTCTAACTTGAAGTCTTTCTATATAGTTGGCCAGCTAATTCCTCTCGTCCTCGAATTCCCATCTAAGGGTTTTGCATATATCCAGTTTTACCGATTCGTTTACGTTACACTTTGGCGCCAAACGCAGCGCCATTCTAGTGCTGGAAACCATCCCCAGTGGGAATCTCAGAATAGCCTGCCTCTAAGAATAGAACCCCTTTATTTTCCGTTGGTGGAATAAACAAGAGGGAAAGAAAGGAGTATTTAGGTGGCACTCCTGCGGCCTGTACTAATTAGCAGAAAGTAAAATATGGAGGCAGAATGTGGCAGTGCTGGCTATGAATAAGCCCATTGTCAGATCCAGGGGCTGTAGACTGCAGTGTCTGCTGTGCGTGCCACATGTTCTCACAGTCCGTTCACTATTCAGCCCTACTTATCCACATCAGCTAGTAGTCTGGAAAAGCAGTCTGAGCTTCAGACTCTGCATTTCACCACCCACAGGCCTAACAGCACAATAACACACTTTCCACTATATAAAAAAAGAACAAACCTCTTAAAAGAAAAGCAGTTATTTAGTAATGCATACTTATAAATACTGCAGGACTGAAAAAACAAAACACTATGTTCAGTATTTGTATAAGACAGCGCTTCTGTCTTGTACATTGTTTGGGGGATGAATCTGTAAAGGTGAAACTATTGAATCTGTCAAGAGTTAAACTACCATGTTCTTTTCTGAAAAGCTAAACTAGACCCTTGCTGCACATTTTAAACCATAATAATGTGTTCTGCAGTATATTAAAAATACAAATCAGTTTGATTACTTTAACTAAGCGTCTATTAATTTAAGAATGTTAAAACAATTATCAGTTTTTCCTTCCATTAACTTCATAATTAGGAATAACTAAATAGAAAAGACCTCCTGTTTAGTCCTACAGCGCATTGTCATCAGTAAAATGATTCACCCTAGTAATATTACTCTCTTCCAAGTAATACCAGTATATCATACCCTGGAAGTCTCACAAGAGGGGGTTGGTTCTGCAGATCTCATTAGAAAAACCCTTTACTGAGTCATTGCCATGTGTTTACTGCCATCTCACTAGACAACAGGGTTTTTAATGTTTCTTGGACCTACACTCCTATTTCCTCACAGAGTAAAAAAAAAACTCTGATGAGGGTTTCTGCCGAAATGGTTCTCAGTTATCAGAAACCTTTTCTCAACATAATTGTTCTCCCTGGAAAGACTAAAGCACAGTCTTCACATTTGTGAACTGTGAACAGTTTAAATCATCGAATTACAACTGAACCAGATTTTTCATACAGCAGTTCCTGTGAAGAGTAAAGTTAAACGCAGCACCCCCCCACACACACTCCATCCCTACTGCTTGCATTTCATTTCTTAAGCATGATTTCACTTTCTTTAAAACATGAATCAACAACCCCCACCCCACCCCAAGAGCAGAGATTCCAGCTGTGTAACAGCTGTGTGCAGCCCTCGCCTTTCCTTGTGAACGCCTTTCAGTCCCTCTCTTAAATGCTTCCTCCTGCTAATCAACACAGAACCAACAAACTGAGAAGCTACAAACCACAGGACAAAAAGGGATTTAGCTCAATAGTATCAGCCTAACTGAGCTGGATGCCTCGTCTGAAAGGCTCACAGAGAGACAGCTAATCACGTATAATACCTTTCTTCCACACACTGTAGAACCCAAAGGCTTCCCAATGGACAGAATGACAAAGGGCCTTCAAGCTCCACTCACCTGTTGAGGAATGGATCTGAGCTGTTGGTGGTCATCGTTCTCACATCCTGGGCCATGCCAGGGGAGGAAACCACATTCTGGGTGCCTCCATCTTGCTCCATACTTGTGGGAAGCTGATTCCGCAGTGCCAGTTCCTGGAATGATACATACATTGTCTGTACAGAGTCTCAGGAACCTTTACATGATTGAAGTGAAATGACACAAAGATGAGCTGTAATGATCAACACAGCTCTTAATCCTCAACTGACTGGAACCATCAAGGTAATCCAAGTCCATTGAAGTCAGAAAAAAAGATACAGAACTTTTTTTTTTGTTCTAAACAATTAAGTAACGAAGATTAAGTAATGCAAAGTTTTACCTAAAATTTAGAAATAGACACTTTAAGATATTTCAATTTGCATAGTTTCGCAAGCCAGATTAGCTCCTATGAGTTTCCTTGTCCTACAAAGTGGATCTAGTTTAAAAAAAAACTCTTTATGGTGCTAGGGTGTAACAGGTTACAGACACGGCCCTCCTGCACAATTGATGGATATACCTTTAATTATTTTTGAGAGCCACAGGAGGGAAAAGCCAGACTAATTCCAAAACCTCTGCATTCATCTGGAAAAATATTTAAACATGCAGATCTCAGGATATGTGTTCAGTCTGTGCTGAGGCCAATACAGACACAAACTTGGTGCTTTTTTGTTCCCTCCTTTATTTGTCCTTGCTTTTCCAAGGGGTCTGAGAAGGAAGCAGAAATAATTGGCTTTGGGATCACACAGCAGCCTCTTCTTCTCCAGCTTGTATTCAGGGCTGACAGGCCTTCTATCTAAACAAACCAAAATCCCTCATAAGAAGAAATTGGCTCCCAAAATTGCTTAGCCTCTTAAACATATTTTTTTCCGCTTTCCAAAAACGGATTATGATGTTTTTATCAGGCACGTAATACTGAACCCAAACAACCCTGTGGTTTACGAAAATGTTCACTGGTTGAGGTTGCGGCTAATGGACACAATGTTCCAGTCTAGAACACACTGCTCCTATTGGCTGTTTGGGGGGGAAAAAAGTCAGTTGCTTTGGCTGTGAAGATATGAACTGTTAAAAGTCTTATTTCACTTTTAGCAGACTGCCAGGATTTGTGACATAATAGTCTGACTTTGCTTTTTTCGGAAACCCTACTGTGTAAAGTTTATTCTTTTGGTACAAATTACTGAGTTTATTAATGAGTCAGCAGACTAACACTGTTAATAAATAAAGCTTGTTGCAGCCCAGCCTTATGTTTATCATTTAGTAATAAACATCAGGATGATTTTGTAACACAAGAGCTACCTTCAGATAGTCTCTATAAGTTCTACTGCAGCATACTCAGCTGTTAAAAATGTTTGCTTAGCCCTGTACTGTGGCATTTCAGAGAAGGGAAGGAATTACAAAGAAAGGTAAAAACTCATCAGAAAACTCCCTCTATGAGCACAGATCTCTGCTCTCTGGTCAACGAGTAGCTAAATGACTGCATTGAGCCAGGGGAGAATGTCAGGTAACCTTGATCTTATTTCTGGGATGCAGTATGTACATGAAGTGAAGGCTTTGCTCAACAGTAATTCCCTTAACAAATTTTAATATCAATATCAATGTTTTCCGATAGCTTTAGGTAGATTTCATTCAGTTGGAACAATGTAGAAGCATTGTCCTCCTCCATTCATTGTTCAGAAGAGTACAAGAAGTTATGACAAATACCTTCTGTGGTGTCAGCTTTTGACATTACAAAGGGCTTCACAAAATAAAGATTAAGATTGAAAGAAAGACAGTGCAGTCTATTCGGGGTGTTCCAGATAGGCCATTGACAAGGACTGTTTATAATCAAAGCTGTCTTTTACATAAACTATGTAGATCTTAATGATAAATAAAGTGATTTAAGGTGACTTTATTCCTCCAGTAAATAGGTAAAATGTGATGTTTTTAATCACTGTCATCATTTTGCCTTAGAAAGTTTTAAAACGCATGTTTTAAGGGATAGAGGACAATGCAAGCAAGACATTGTCAGAAGACAAGCCACATACAGGTTTGATAAAACTGGAGTGTTCAACATCTTGCAGTGGTGTGTTAATGTTTCGTTCTACTCTGGGGTCTTGTTTATTCATTTCCTTCATGATTCAGCCTTCAATGCACTCCACCGCTGAAAGAAAGCAGTTTGTTTACATTCCCCAGAAGTTGCAGCTGGAGAGAAACAAGCATCCTCCCTGAGGAAGCTAGGTTGGGAGACACCATTTTACTCCCCTGTCTATCATTTAAGTTGGCTTTTATAACCTGCAGAACAAACAGTTTTACACTCTGGGAACGTAAAAATGCTCTAAAGGAAAAGGAAAGATGGTTTTGCTGTTACTTTCCACCTAAAAACCTTCTAAAATAAGTGCAGCTTCTATTTACAGCCACAATCTTTGACAAACAACAAAAAGCAGTTGTATGCCTGTGTGGGTGGCACAGTCCAGCTTTAATTATAGGTATTTCATCCAAAATATCAAGCGCTCAGTCACACCGTCTCCAGTAATACTGATAAACGTCCTTGTGTTATTGTCAAAAGGGGGCAGCATGAACGTATCTCTTGTGTTGATTAACTGTGAAAAGAATGATAGGAAATGGTAGATTACTTGGCAATCTTGGCAAGACAGATTCATCACGAATCAAGAGGCTGACCTTTTAAAATGTGTCTTATGCAGATTTTGAAGCTTTGTTTCCAGGCTGATTATCATTAGAATTCCAATCTCGATTTGTCTTTGAGCACTTCTGGAACAGTGGAATCGTACAGGCACCCCCCACTCGTTCACACAGGGATGGACAGACGCACAAAAAAATAAGAAGAGAAAGTTGGATTCTAACCTGTGGCCTCACCTGCCGAAGCAACTCTTGGTGCTTCAGTCTCAGCCTTTCTTTCTCCATTTGCAGCTGCTGGAGTCTCATCTGGTTATTACCACCCAGAACACCACCCTGGGGGCTCTGGGAAGGCAGCGGAGAGGCCTGTTTCACAGGGGCGCTCTGGGTGATCCGTTGCTGATTCAGGGCTAAAATACAAACGCCACAGTTGTAATGACCATCCTACACCACCAGGGGGCAAACACAAAACCACACAAACTAGCAGCCCAGAGCTGGACTTAAAATTACAAGGTAACCTTAGAATCTTCCGAGTTCTTTCCAGAACAAACATCTTGTTTTTACACAGGTTTAAACATTTTTGTTTCCAAATGATCAAACTTCTTAACTCCAGCCACTAGACCTTGTCCTCTGTTATTCTTGATGCATCCGGCTATCCACTAAAAGGAGAATTTTAACAGAATCCTGTCACAACTGAAGAACCCAGATTTTTTTTTTTAAATAAACATTTAAAAGATGGTTACAAATACACGTGGAAATTATTTTTGCTTTAAATTAAATTCAACACGTTCACACTGTAGAATAATTAAAACTACAACCCTTTCCAAAGTTAAAAAGAGCCGGGCACACTACATGCTCACAGGCAAAAACAACTTGCAAACATAGTTCAACTGTTGGGGGGAAAAAAGGAACAGATGAGAAACTAAAATGTTTCAATATGTATTTTTTCTCATTTCGGAGTACAAAATCCTTAGTGTGCCACCTTACAAAAACCTTGTCCTATTCAATCTACTCGGCAAAAAAAAAATTAAATGATTCAAATGGCTTCACATCTACTTTCCTACACAGTATTAACACTCTAAGGGGAATGATTTTAACGGTGGGTAAACTCTCGATGTTGACATTAACACTTAAAAAAAACACAAGAGAGAAGGATAGTATAAGAAAACATTTAAAAATCCTTGAAAAACACAAACCCTAGCCTCCATGATTTGGGGGGTGGGGGGGGGACCCCTCCAGGTTATACTTCCGAAATAAAATGATTCAATCTGAGAAAGATTTGAAAATTGTACCTAAAAAAGTTTTGTGGTACTATCGGAATAAAAACGAACAGCACATTTGAGAATGTAATGTGGGCATCTGATATTTTTTTTACCTGTCAACCACTACACTGAAAGACACTTCAGTATCTGAACTTCATCATGTTTATGCTGCCTGTTGTACTTACTGCTGAACTTCCATAAGGGAAGAGCTAGATTTGAAACAAAAACACCACACACACTGAAGTGTCATCCCACAATGTTTGCATTTCAAAGTGCAGTTTGATTGTAAACTACTAAAATGAAAGACTTCACAAATACAGACATACAGGCACCACCTACACCTTATCCAAGTGGGAGAACTGAAGCTCCTGTTGTAGCAATTGAAATCAATAGTTTATCTAGACATGAATGCTCAAGGCCTGGTTACTTTAAGGGCTAGTCCATGGCCGTAGACTCATTGTTTTAGTGCAGACTTCACACATTATTCCAACACAGTCTTTCGGCACCTCTCCTGACCACCTGCTATACAGATTTTAATCCCTCAATTAGTTTTAAAGCGCTACCTTTCAGGACAAAGGCAGCTGATGATGCTGCCTTTTTAACTCTGTAACTACTGTAGATGGGTACCTTTTAAGAACTGCCTTACTCTTCTTAGCAAAGTGTCCCAGCCTAATGCTGTAAAAGGGCTCCTGATATTAACATCACAAAAAAAAAAGAGATAAAATAAACAGCTCAGCCACAGGGCTGTTACTGTAATTAAGCCAATAAGGGCTGTTGTTTGCTTTTGCGCTCTGGCAACCAATGAAAACAGGGCCTGGCTGTCTCTGCATTCATGTGGCGCTGCTTTCATTCACTGTGCTCTGGTGCGGCCTTTCTCTTCATCACTATTCAATCACTGACGGGGCACTGTTTGTTTACACTATCTCGATTGTTGAATGAGACACAGCCCAGGGCTCTGTAACTCAATGACTGTCCCACCCTGCCTCCACCATGTCCCCACCTTCCACTCTGGTGGTGCTACCACCCCCTCCACCCTTCCCCCTACATCCCACTTTGCTCTGTATTCAGCTGCCTGGACTGATTTTTTCCTCATTTAAAAAAAAAAGAAGAAAAAAAAGACCTCACAAGAGTTCCTTGGCGCTCAACCTGCAGGGGGAACATTAGCAGTTCTCAGGCAACAGGTTGGTCGGAATCAGTAAAATTACAGAGCAGCTTGCTACGGCTCAATGAACAAGGCAAGGCGCAAGGTAGGCTTGTCACCGACGCCTGTGAAGATGCTCATTTCAAATCGCTACGCGAGGGGAGCGGGTAATTGCTGCACCACTCACATGGCAAAATCCTGTAGTTTTCTGGGTGAGTCCATTGTTAATCTCAGTCACCCTAACCCTGTGCCACTCTGCGGTCTGCGAGGGAACTATTTCTGCACAATTACACCACCCAGGGATCTTCAGGCTTCCCACACTGATTCTGGGGCACACTTGTTTTTCGCCATTGGGAACATTTAATCCCAGCCAACGAATGACACATTAAGCTGAGTAAGGCGCAAACGACTCTTTTCCCACAGTTTCTTAGTGGCTACCCAGGTGAATATACATGTTGACACAAAAATAAGTCAGCCCAGAAAAAAAAGGGGGAGATATTCCAGTTTTCCCATATTACAATTGAAAATATCCTGGCCTTTAACACCAATATTTTAAAGTCCTGGTGAAATGTGAAAACAGCTGTACCCATGTCTTTCTACGAACATTATGAAAAGAAGAAAGACGTTTTAAAGTGGTCCAGGAAAGCATCCAAAAATCTTTATGGAAGCCCTTCACTTAAGATTCTTTACTCTGCACTGCCCCTATCCCTTTCCTCTACAACCAAAATAAAACCTACATGCACAACTGTGCAAAACGCCTCAGATCACGTCAATATATCACTTTGCCAAAACCGACCGAGAGGAAACGATAAGTACAGTTCACTGCTAAAGACGTCTATACAATGTCAAGTCACCTGAGACCACCTGGGAACAAGAAAGGCCCTCACCTAAAGGTTAGGTGGCCAGGGAGATAAGATGTAGGCAGAAGCACAATGCTGTCTGCCATTTAGCTCGGTCACGGTTCTTTGCGATAAAACAAGAAAGCAACAAGAAACCCTATCTGAACATCGTTTGCAAGCATCCGCAAGAAAGAAAATCTCATGCAGGCGAAATTCAGGGTGCGGGCTGATGTTAAGAAGCCTCCTAAATAGTCTGCCGGGTTTTGACGGAGAAGGCATTCCAGCCAAGCTGCATATTTGTTAGGTGTCAACCCCACCAGTCGGCAAAAGTGTTTTTGCTGTGTAACCAGATCCAGAGAAGTTTGGAAAGAAAGCCACGCAGGAGGGTGATGGACAGCCCAAGGCTTATCACTTGAAGAGAATAGATCAGCTATGACTTCAAAACAGTCCTTGAAGTGACAGAGACGGTCCGGTCCCATTCAGAGGAAAGAAAGCCTTCTCAAGATCATGAATCTGTATGTGACCAAACGTGCCACGCAAAACGGAAAAGGAAGAATCTATTTCGCAAAGATTGAAGCACACTGACTGAATAGTTACGCCTTGCTTCACAATAAAACAGATTTGAAACAACTCTATTTTGCCTAACTTTGCAAACTTAAAATAAAAAATACACAAAGGTCCAGATAATGGTGTTTATTATTAAGCTATGTATTACTCCTTATTTTCCCAATGTACTAAATAACCAGTGGAAAAACTTTTAAAGCAAAGGGAAAATGATTTGTGATACTTCTTGAAAAGCTCTGTATCACACCTGTATGATAAAACTAACCTAACAAAATAAAAAAATAAAAAACACAAGATGCTTAACAGTTCAGAACCAGGAGCTGGGTGAAGCTTCTCATGTGTTTGTGGAAATACATCTAAAAAAACCTGGAGTAACACATAAAAACCTAGCATTTTCATTAGCTTGTCTGTTGGTGCGTCAGTGATGACACCATTGAACCTGACTCATTCCTGGCACAGGAAGCCTCTGGAAAAGCTGAAGACTTCAGAAGAATGACATCAGGCAGTGCTCACAGGAAAGAGTGCCAGCTCCCCCCCCCCCATCAGGATACACACGCACTGAGGGCCAGGTCATTAAGAGTTTGGCACCAAACGGAAACCTGCAATTTTCAAAGTTAAACGTTCCCAACTGAAGTCAGACTTAATTGCAATTTTAGTGGATTTTTGCATTTAAGACGACGCTTAAAAAATAACTAAGGGGCGGTCTTTTCATTGTTTAGTACCGAAATTTCATGGGGGGGGGGGGTAGAGTTAGGAGTTCAGGATTATTTTACACGACTTCAAATTGTCCAACTGTGAAATCAGGTGACCATTAAAAAAAGCTCTTTGAAATACCTCCAACATTGTGATTTGCGTTACAAAACACTTAAACCTATGAGGGGGAACATGTTTGTTACCGGCAGGTTTGCTCCAGTAAATTCATTTGGCATAGATGTGCATCAAATTAAAAGCAGTACATAAACCCATGTCTGGGTGACGTGTGTGGTTTCAGTCTACTGGAACGTCCTGCCTCTTGCCTTTAGCAGAGGTGTGAGAAGCAATACTTTGAGCACTCCTGTCCAGGGCTGGCCTGCCTCGTTTTGAGCTGAACCCCAGTAAACCCGTAGCTTGTTCACCGCTGACCGCCTTCGGGAAGCTTCAGAGGAACGCATGCTTATTCGATTGCCTTCCTTTCTTTCCCTTTCTTCCTAGGTTGCCTTCCCTTCCCTGCCCCCACCTCTCCACTCACACTGGAGTTCTTTGACTGAAAAGGTCTGGAACAGATTAAAAGCTCGACCACAGAATAAAGAGTGCTGGCACGGACTCAAGCCTGTCTGGGATCCACAAGAGAAAAAGGGCTCAGCCGGCCCTGGGCCTCAAGCAGGGAAAACCAGCTATCGGCAGCAGTCTTTTAAAGGCGCTCGGCTCCCTTTCCCCCCTGCTCCAAAATTAGCCTCGATTAATGCAACTATTTGCCTTAGATCCAGACCTGAGATTGCAGCTGGCTTTTACCAACTTCTGCTTTCAAAATATGCCGAATGACCCCAATCCGTGCCCATCTCTTGAAATGCATAAATGAAGTATTTTGTGGTCGGGTGAACGCTGAAGCATACTCCTACAACACTGCATAGTCCATTTCTTTTCC
Organism: Lepisosteus platostomus; assembly: GCF_059453375.1. Classification (NCBI taxonomy): domain Eukaryota; kingdom Metazoa; phylum Chordata; class Actinopteri; order Semionotiformes; family Lepisosteidae; genus Lepisosteus; species Lepisosteus platostomus. The sequence continues at coordinate 8,422,748 of NC_142617.1, read as the reverse complement.
AAGGCATGTATCAGATTTCTGAGAAGCACAATGGGACCCATTTTTAATGTGTTCTTTCAACCAATTAGAGCCCAGTTAAAGTAAGCACTGACACTGCAGGTGCCTTACAATGAACCCACTAAAATTACATACAGTACAAGCCACAGGCACCTAGAGCGTTTTTCTTCTATAAAACATTGAACTAATCAGCCAATTGTACAGAATGCAGCAGATTAACAAAAATGAAATTGAACTGCTTCAAATAAAATCTATGGACACTGAAAACAGAACAAGTAGATAATGAAATGATCAAATTAAACAAAACAAGCATTATCTTTATGGAGCAGCCTGCCTTTAATAAAAATATTCAAATTTGAATGGAATAGAAGCAGATGTCTGATCTAACCTCTGTGTGATTTTGTTTTTGAAACATACCTCATTGTTTTTTTTAGAAGTAAAAATTTCAATTGAATGTGTCTAAAGTTCAGACGTGCCCCCCCCCACTGTGTTTTTACTAAAGTATATTGCCACGTCCTGGATGAGTACAGTTTTATTTGCGCAGTTACATTTGTCAAGTCATTACAGGCCTAGGACACAAAAGGCAGGAAGAGAGAAAAGAGTACGAACATAAAAACAAGCAGTGATAGCCATTCCCTAAAACAACACTGTTTCCGTTTCTGGCATGGAATGTGTTAATATCTTACTCGTCTCTCTCATGCACTATTCTCCAATTCAGGGGCCCACCAGTCTTGTTAGTTCAACGCTAGTAAATCTTCAAAGAGTTTAACCCATCAGCCCCTACCCCCACCCCAGCCAGGCCTACTCACTAATCTCCATGCTGTTTCTGATTTAAGCCAAAGCGGCCTCAGTTGGGGATGAAATAAGAAAAACATGTATGCCACCTGCAAAAATCTCATCCAAGAACCTGTATAAAGTTCTCCTCTTGAAATCGACTCTAAGAAAATAATCCTCCTTTTTTTAGGTTAGCTTGAATCCTATCTCCTCTGAACTAGGAATTCATCCAAGATGGGCAGATTTTTTAAAAAAGATCACAACTGTAAAGGTCTTCGAAAGACTCTCTGCAACATTGGCATACGCCTTGTTTTCCCTCTATGAACATGCAGGCAACCTAAACCTGCATTTGCAGACGTCACAGAGACCATTACCCATTCTGTGCGTTTGAATTTTATCTTTTGAGGTTTCACCTGAAATTTGCATGGTCTGCCTACTATAAGGCAGAATGACCAGGTAAGATAAGTGGAAAAAGTCAACCAAATTGCAATAGTCCAGTGACTGATCCCTTTTGACCCATGGGTGTACAGTAGGTTAATCACCAAACATACAGCATGATTAAATCACAGCTCAAAATTTAGTTCACCCGGTTGATCCACAGACGATTTCCCCCTTGTAAAGAACTATACATTTTCTAAAGGAAGGTTTGACCCCTACACTGTATATAATTTTATGCTGTTGAATGTCTTAAAAAAAGTCCCTAAAATGTACCATTAAAGCAAGAAATGAACCAATTCTTTTAAAAATTGCACTATTTTTTGCCACATCAAAGGTCCTGGCACTTGCAGCTGACAGAACTGCTTTAGCCTTTTAAATTATCTTTTTCCTGAGCTGCCACAATTTAGGGACTGTATCAGAGTATTTTGAAAAAATAACTTTATTGAAACACATCAAAAGTAACATGGTTCTTCAGCTGGGGGAACAGGTAGAGACGCAGGTAATGGCAAAGTGACAACAGCACAACACACACAGAGCCTAAAATACACACAACCCGTAATACACAAACTGGAGCAGTTCCTTTCACATCTTTACGTTTAATGTGTTTATGTATTTAGTTGATAATCAGAATATATCTTGGAACTCTACTGAATCATTGGAGTTACTAGGACGTGTTTATTTCAAAATATAAGCAGGCCTATTTTTTAAGTATTAATGTAAGTCTCGAGTTGATATAAACTAATCAATACTTTGCAAAAATGTATTCATTGTGAATAAAGGTGCTGCTATATGGCCAAATATTCAAGAAAGGTTTTCATCTTTGACCTACATGCCTTGAAATAATTCCTGCTTCTACCAAAAAGATTAACTATCTCATGTCCAATGTTCACCATAGAGCACAGCTCATCCTTTTTCCCATTATAATACAAAGTCAGGATATACTGACAGCTACGATCTCATAAGGACATTCACACCAGTTTACATGAAGCACTCCTAGGACAAAATCTATACCTCAACATTTCCTAAGGCACTGTGGACAACATTTGACAATGAAGAAGGCAAAGTTTCACTACAGTGGGGAGAAGACTGGAAAACAGTTGGATGCTTAATTCTCTGTTATTGCACCTTTTTCACCACAGAGAACATTTTCTCCTACCATAGCGTGGGTCAAGCCTTGGGTCCAGCCAAGAGGTGGTCTTGTTCTTATGGTTGATGTAGTAAATCTCTCCATCGGAGGTAATGGCTTGTTCCCAGCCTTCGGGGAGTGGGCCTGAATTGTGAAAGACAGGAATTTATGAGGGGGGGGGTCTCTGTTCTAGTTAGCCTCAAAATACACACAACAAAAGTGTAGCTATTAAGAACAAGTGGTACCAGATGTGCATAAGAATAACACAAACAGGACAACTGCTTCGGGTGCGAGGGTGGCAATAAATTGCTTTTAAATTTAGATAACACTACTAAAAGGCTGGCAAGGAAAGTTCATATCTAGTCTGTAAGATTAGCTAAGTCATTTTTTTTTAAAGATGAACTCAAGTCATTCACATTGAGTCATCCTAACCTTTTCCAGTTAAATCAGATTAGGTGTACTGTATAAGTCTCTGTTGATGACTATAATAATGCTTGTCAGTCAGTAAGCATGCACAAACTTTTAATATTATATACCACCTTAACATGTTAGTAATTTCTTTTTAAAGGTCAAGGCATGTGGGTGGAATGAATTTACAATAGAACTTGTAACCATATTTAAAATTAAGAATGTAACCTTTTAGTGCTTCACTGGGTATCGAATCAAAACAGGCACACCGTCTTAAAAAAGTCCAGGTTTACTCTACCACATCTAGTGTAAAGGTAAAAGAATTAAAAACAAGTTTACCGTTACATTACATCTCTACATACTGTATCATATGCATTACATATGTACTCAAACTTAAACCCACTGTTGAAATCTCAGATCAGAAACCATGCTTTCACCTGTAACTACACACTAAAATCTGTCAGCAACCCTTCTCTTGTGTATAGCTGGATATTGTGAATTTATGTCATACATACATCTCACTTGTTCCAAAATGCTACATACGAACAGGATTCAACACATCAGGAATTTAAGTGCTCTTAACATTTTCTCTCCTCCTCTATACCGCATCGTCTCCTCATCCAAGCCTGAGCCAAGTGAGGCACCTTCACTCACTTACTCAAAATAACTCAAATGAGGTTGAGTTTTTCAGAATCCAGAGGGCTCTCTCATGATTCTGGGGTTCATGGACAGGCTAGGCATTTTCTGATCTCCTAGGATCAGGTATCAGCAACCTTACAGCACACATACCATTACTGGCAAGCAAAGGGATTTTTAATGGCATGTGCAATGAAAGTCTAATAAACAACAAAAATAAGCTAAAAAAAACACACTATGTTTGACTGTTCTGTAATTCTCTGCAAGAGGTACAAGGTATTTGCAAGTATCAAGTCAGTTTCTTGTCCATCTCATAGTCAGTTATCAACCAAACACTCAAAAGCCTCACAAGGATCAGACTAAATGATAAGATGTGCATATTTATTAATTAAGTTTATATATTATATTTTAATATTACTTATTTATTCATCAAAATGTAAGTAGGGCTATTATTGACATTAAAAAAAGGTATCAATGGTGTGCAAATCCATAAAAACAAGAGCATGAGCCTAATCTTAACACACTCCCTCTTCAAGGTTGTGACTCCTATCCTAGACCAAAGTGACTTGATAAGCAACCTAAAGGCTTCATCAATGGTCTTAATTTCTAAGGGAGGAAAGAGGGCCATTTGCCTTTTAGGTGCTAACTGATACAATGATATACTGTATACCTGTACCTTAGAGCTAGACTCAATGTATTCTCCTACAGGTGGCTGGTTCATCTTCATCGGATAGGTGCCAAGCACATTCCCAAAGCTAAAGCGCATTAAAGTGAAGTGGCAGTCAACCTGGCTTCGCCAATAACAGGTGTCTGTTACTGCTGCACAGGGAGGGGGCAATGTGCAACACCCCCATACCGGATTTTCAAACCCCAGAGCTCATTCAGCATGCACAAGCCTGTTTTAACACATGCAGCCTCGGGGGAGAATGACATGGGAATGCGATTACAGCCATTTCCCATATGAAGAAATTGTGGGATCTTTGACAACGTACAAGACGAACAAAAGTCACAGATCATAATGTGTTGTTTACTCGGTGAATTATTTCATTGAAGTATCCCACTAGATTAGGCTCAACATGGTTTGGTCACTCAGTACCTATGTGATTTTCTACTCCTCACCTCACCATCTTTATCGGGTTCTGATCTCTGGTTTGTCCCCCAAGCTCCTTTATATTCCCTGGGTGACGGTTCCCGAAGCTCTGGAATTCAATCCCCAAGGATATACAAAAGTCACCTGTCCTGAGCACTTTCAAATCCAGACTCCAAACCTTCTTCTGCAGAAAGGGTTTTATGTAATTGGTGTCTGTGTCTGCTCCTTGCACCTCCTACTACATTTCTAATCCCCTGGTGCTGATCTTGTTAGCTCCCATCTTTTGTTTTTTATAGTCAAGTGCTTTGAGACAAGATATTTAGAGGTGTTATATCAAAAACTTGATGTAATATCATGAATTGCCTTGCAGAGGAAAAGGAATAACTGAAGTTAAAAATGAAGGTTCTTATTAAATCAAGTATCACGGTGAACAGCAACCATTTTCCTATATACAGCCAAAGAATAACGCTAGTTTTAAAATTAGATCTGTAATAATCTTGAAGATAACACAATATCTTCCATATATTTATAGTGTAAACACTACTGCTTTCTCATTTTACAATGGATACAATTGAGGCCTAAGATTTAGTTCCAATTTCTACTGAAGCCATATCTGAATAAATTTCATTAGCATAACCAGCAGATTACAGGTTACGAGTTACATTTACATGCCCTATATAGTGTGAGTGCTTGGGAGTAACAAGCAGAAAACAGACATTGCATTCTGAATTTGATGTCTTTACTCTCCATTTGGATGTGCTATAGCTATATCATATATATACTCCTTCTCGGCTCATTTGCAACACAAAAGCACAGCTGAAGTTCCTGCAAGTTTAGACATGCAGGTACAAGCAGGGACTAAACCAGGTACGCTCAACACTCAGATGACAGTCATACTTAAGAAGGAGAATTCTCATCCAACAAAGTGCTCACATTGCATGTAAAAGGTAGTGGCACTAATGCCCGCATTCTCCAAGTCTGAATCGCACTGTGGGAGTATGGAACAAACTGCACCTCCATGCTGTTGAAACTGATATCCCTGGCTTCCTTCAAGAAACAGCTGGATGAGATCCTTGGAATAATTAACTACTACATACCAAATGGGCCAGATGAGCCACAGGGCTCGCTCTCCCCTTTTAAACTATTCTTTTCTTATGACTGTGGTATTTAAAGATAAACTTTAGTAACACCAGTATTTGCAAAACAGGAGCGAACTGCGGGACTAATAGATATTAGACACTTTTTTCTTGAGACATAAGAATCTACACCAGAAACCCAAACTACTTACTAAAACAGGTAATTATAAGGGACGACGTTTTTGGAGGGTGGCGTATGCTTTATGTTTGTAACTATCGTGTTTTTTGCTAGCATTTGTCTACAACAAACATTTTTCAAAGCAGACAAAAAAAATCTCAACAGCTTTTCCATCTGTTTTGTACTAGAGGCACAGCATATTCTTTCTTTTTACAGGGGCTGTGAACAATCACTCCAGGTACCAATGTGTACAATAGGAGGTGTAAAATTTGATAATCAATTAAGAAAAGCTCACGTGGAGGACGGAAACAGTGAACTCTAAATCTTTACTTATTTCGTGCTGAGAAAAAAAACTTTTATCAAGCAGGCTAGATGGCCAGAATGACCGTCTCGTTAGAAACCGGTCTAATATGCCTGCTCCGTTAGCAACAGGCCTGACCAGGTCCGACCGGGTGCAGGAGACAGGGAGTAAGGGGTGAGAAGTGTGACCCTCCTTCAGCACCAGTGTCACAAGGTCTTTGGAAGGTGGCACCTGTCCCATCGAGCAATAGGAGGGCAGGAGAGAGAGAGAGAAAAAGAGAGAGAGAGAGAGATGGCTCACCGGAGGTGGAATTCATGATGTTCTGCTGTACAGGCATGGGGCTGGCAGGGGCTGCGGCGTTCATCTGGGACAGCATAGCCTTCCTGGGGTCCTGCCAGGTGGTGGTCTGATCCATGTGGCTAGAGAAAAAGGATAAGAGCATGTCATTTCGGCTCTCTGCCACTCTAATCGAAACAAGCTGCTGAAAACAAATTACCTGGAGGCAGGAACTGATCGCACGCACCATTCACAAGATCGGTATATTAATCAATTATTGCGAGTACCAAGTTAATTCCCACAAAAATAAAAAAAGGGAATTATTAATATTCTATTCATAGAGATACAACTAAGTTATACATCACCAATAACCAAACTAGAGAAATGCATGTGTAATAACGGTTATTTACTTCATTCTCTGACTTACTATTATGGTAAAAGATGGCCATTTATTATGTAGCCGACGTCTTTAACCTGGCAAATCTTTTTTGAGACATCTAAAAGCCCCATGTATCAAAACAGCACAAGTATTACTGGGGGGAGGGTAACAAAATACTACACTTCCTGCTCCATTCTCATGTAGTTTCCTGTGTTCATGATTGAAAGCAAAGAGCAAATCAGAAGGTGGTGTATTTGCAGCATCCAGTCCAGACCAGACTCAGGAAGCCCAGGGGAGAGTTAACTCTAGAGCTGCTTATTTTGAAGAACTGAGAGAGTTTGCACACCAGATGCTTCGTGGCACATGGTCAAGTTTTCAGAAATGATGGCTTGTGCCACTTAATTTCAATGCATTTTGTCTGGTAGGCTAAATATAGAATGTCCCATACAAGAGTGTATTTTAACCAAATTTATGACTGCTGGCCTCAAGTTTTTAAACTTTGCTTACTTCACAAACTGCTGCGTATAATGCTAACCACTAAAACACAGTTGCAAAAATGTACAGTACATCTTAAGATTGAATTAAAAGACCAATCGCTTGCAATCAGCACTTGTCCAAACAAAGCTGTTAATATAATGTTTCCTTTATCCAGCATTTCACAGAATATTATTTTTTTCTGAATTTTCAAATTTACCATCTGAAATGATGGATTGCTTCAGTCTGGCAGTGTTTGGAAAAGTCCATGGCAATATTAAAAATCTTCCCACCACTTTCTGAATGGCTGGTTTATACAATTATGATGTGACGAGAGGACTCAATTTACACTCAAAAGAAAAGGCATTTCTGTTGGTTAATGTTATTAATAACAGTGACACTGACAGACTTCAAAATTAACTGAAAACGTTGAAAATATGCTTTTCAAAAATTCCACAAAATCAAAGGTTTGGTTACATTTTCCTTGTCATCCTTTTAGCATATTAAAATTCTCTACACATACAATTAACTGAAATGATCAATTTAACTGCATAGCATACTTATTATTCTGATTCACTAAATTCAATGAGACATGGTTCAGAGTTTGAACGTTAAAGGCAGACTCATAAAAAAAGGATGTTACTCTTTTAATGCACACAAAAGTAAGACATGGATGATTTTTGAATTCTAAGAAAAGTACCGTAATGTTAACCAGACTGTAAAGTCAGGGGGGGAAAAACAGGCTAGACCACACATATACAGACACACAACCCTCTCTTAGATCCCAACACAGTGGCCTCCTTTAGTGCTTCTGCTTGAAGACACCCCTCAACAAGCCCTGACAGCATTTGCTCCACTGTGGTTTACTGCCTCCTCATTCCTTGTTTTTACTTTTCCTCATACTCAGGGGGGTAAGCAGTCCATCACACATGGGGGAGGGGGTGGTGGAAACAAGACCTTCTGAATTTAAACACCAAACACATGCACAGATCAAAAGCACCTCTGCCTTCTGGATTTCCTGCTCAACAACGTTATCTCAATCTGTATGGTCTTCACTCATACATCATGTTCAGAACTGAATAACCCAGCACTGCAAATATTTAAAAAAAGATATTTTTACACCTCAAAACATTGCATAAACCCAAGTAAACGGATATCCCATTTCGTTCTACATTTCCACCCTGAAAGGCGTTTAGACTTTTGACTATTCTATAAACAAGGGTTATTAGCTCTTTGTTGATTCTGGTTGCTTAATTGACTGTCTAACTGAAAGATGATACAGGAAATCATTTTTGCTGTCAATGAGACCACGTCTCTATACTTCATGCAGGGGATCCCCTAATCATGGAAGTAACTTGGATAGGATAGTGTCGGGACTGAAATGATCCTATGCTAAGTCCATAAAGCTCTAATGTGCTTGTGAAGGTGTGGGTCTACAATGGAAAACCCTTGTTGGCGGTCTCAAAAGTCTGTATCTAAGACTTTCGATTTGTCAGAACACTCCCGTTTCACAATGCGGAAACTCAGTTCTGTATCTCTCTCTGTACAAGCATATCTCATGGCATCTAAAATATCAAACCAGCAAAACACCCAATGAATCCGACATTACATTGCTTGAACATAATATCTTACTTCGAATGACAAATCTATATTCCATTAAGAGACAACCTCTCATGCAAACGATTCTCAGAAAATATCCGATTTATATGTTTTCATATTATATGTAGGTGATGTACTGTATTATCAGCTCATGTACGATACAATAGATACCTTAAGGATAATGTTTATTGTTTATAGAGATTTAAACTCAAAATAATGAAAATGAATGAAATACAATGAATTGTGCAGATGACAAAAAACATTATCCTTAAGGTATCTATTGTATCGTACATGAGCTGATAATACAGTACATCACCTACATATAATATGAAAACATATAAATCGGATATTTTCTGTGAATCTTACAATATACAGGGTTAGTGCTGTCGACAGCTTTGATATGTATGCTTTAGTTTGAAACCTTTTTTGTCACAGTAACCCATGTAATTTGTAATGAACTGTCAAAGTTTCTAACGGTAACCTTACAATCCTTCACCGTCTGTGGACGAGAAAAAACGCGAGTAAAATAATTGGTATTTATACTTGTCGACAACATTGTGACTAACCCTGTGTAACAATCAGAAATGAAATGGGCTTTTTATACACAAATACACGAAACAAAAAAAATCAGACAGTGCCCCTGTCCGTCTGCAGAAATCCCCGTGTGATTGTCTACCCTCCATCTCTGCAGAGACGCACTGAGTCAGCACTTCCATCTACACAAAGCCACCCATTTGCTTTCAAGCCTCTCTTGTTTTTGCTTTACTGATCAAAGGAGCTGCCAAATCCCCCCCCCCCCCCCCATGCAACCACCCCCCCACATCACTGCAACCCAGGGAAAATGGCTCCAGTCCAAACTAGTGGGGCCCCTTGAGAAGGTCACAGGAGAGGGAGGAGGGGAGGTCGGCACTCTGATGGAAAAAAACTGCAGCGGAAGACTCTTCGATACCATTGGCTGCTTGTGCTGCCCTTCTCCAGTTTCACTTCATAACCCACCCACTCCCTTTCTGCACTGGAAACTATGACATATAAAATGGAGGAGAAAGGGGGTGGCGGTGGGGGTGGAGGGGGTTAAACACACTACAGCTGAAGTTTGCGATTACACACAGGGTGCTGACAGTCCCAAGCTCCCTAGCAAACAAGAACGAGTGGTGAGCTCTCCTCCGAGCTCAGTGTTTAATTAGAGTACAGGAAGCCTGGGGAGGAAATCTCTGCTTTACTTTCAGTGTGAGCCTATTTCCAATTACCTGGGAGGAGGGCTGGGATTCTACTTCTGTGAAGAGATTATATACTGCTGCACAGGTATTTGTTTAATGTGTAGTGAGTGGCTGCTTTACCACAGATAGCTGAATCAAACTGTGGCTGGCAGTGTCAAGAACTATCCTAGCTGAAAGATGAACCCTGAACCCCCAGAACAGAAGAACACCAAGACAGGGAACTGTGCAAATAACCCATTTACATGAGTAAATGAGGGACTAGAATAAACCACTGGCAAAAAATCATGCACAGTGATCTTTAATATCAATGATCAAAACTGTAGTCATCTCGGTGAATACTAGAAATTTTAAATAATTTTGAATAACCTTCGTCAACCCCATAAATTGCGCTTTGCTGAAAAACCTATAACAATAATTTGAGTACTTTTATCAAGAGTCACTGAAAAGTGATGCCTGGCAGCCAGTGTCACTGGGCAGATTAAAGCAACTGGAATAACAGCTAATTAAGAGTGAGGCCTCCCCTGCTTTCTCCTTTTGCCTCTGGACTGTTAAAACAGTGCAAGACGAATGTAACATTATAACCTTTAATGCCAAGAGGAGATTAGGAACCTTTGGTAAGGCATCACTGTCCTGTTTAAAACCAAAACGTATAATCCATTTCTAAAATCAAAGAAAGTCCAGTCAAATTTGAAAATGAGGCAAAAGCTGAGAAGCCAAATCAAATTTAAAAACTATATGGCACTAGATGTAGCTTGAGAATTATTTTAACAGTACAATTTGACATAAACCTATGAATGCATCTACAGATTGCTTTGCTTAAAATACTTTCACTTCGCATTAATTACAGAAATTGAACATAATACATATTGTACATAAAATCTTACATCAGAAAGAATAAAAAAAGGTCATATTTGTTCACAGAGCATGAACATACAGATGTAGCCTGACAATCACTATGTGGGCAAACAGCAAATTATAATTACAAAAGAACAGTGGTAAATAATCTGATTGGTGTATTATCTTTGTACAAAGTCTAGAACTTTTTCTCAACTTGCCACACTGCGCCACAGTGAAATGGCTAAAACACTGAACAATGCCTTATGGCTGTATGCATGTGTGTCAGCTCTCAAATGAGCATCTGGGAGTTGATGCCAAAATACTAAACTTCATTCCATAATTGAGGCCTTGTCAAGGCTAGTATATGCAACTGCATTATATATAGATCTACATGTAATAAACTACAAATGGCATCTGTTCTTTTGAATTCCCTCAGGCTATGTTTTTTCTTCTTTGTGATGAGAGATAGAGTGGTAACATTTACACTACATCCCTAATTTGTCCCTGGGACATCTCAGAATACTACATTTCTTTAAAGAGTATTCACATTGATTTCTATTGATAATGAAATTTTAATAAAAACTTTGGACCTGGAAGGAAACATCCAGTTTTGCAGGAACTTGTACATTCTGACTAGGTTTTAATCAGCAACTTGAGCAATTGCTCCAGAGGTTTCTCAACACTAGCAACCTTATATCTGCAGCCCTGTACTAAGCTATTCTAGGAATTTTAGCATTTTTAATTATACAAAAAAATGACATCCTGTGAAACAATTGACTTGTTGCTGTATATCAGAATTTTGAATGAAAGCTTTCAACTTGCATCAAGAATCTCAATTTCAATGTATTACATTTAATTAAAATTCCAGCAATGAGATTCTCAGTCACTACAAAAACAGCTCAGAAATAAAATGCATCCATACTCTATCCCTGGGGGGAAATGATAACCAATTCAGTGGCATAGACAAAAGCTGTTCTTATCTAGGAATGAAAAAGTAATGGTTTAGTCTTGAAATCCAGGAAAACCCAGCAAGATTATGTGCTAGTAAATAATTTACCAGCTTCTCTCATTCATCAACATGTTTCAACATGTTGTTCCACTTCAAACGCTGTTACACAGGCCTATTCATTCAATGTCTGCAGAGTCTCGCAACACCACAGACGCCTGCCAGAGTGTAGTTATTTGGGAAGTAGGTGGTAGCTTGTATTTACATAAACATAAGCAAGGCACAAGAACAAAAACGTCACTTATTTGAATTTTCTGATAAGTGCATACAAAACTAGAAAATTTTCTTTCTTTTGTGTCTAAAAACTAATGCTTGGCAAATCCTGTGTTCACTGAAAATAAGCAGATCCTACATTATGAGCTCATACGTGCAACAATGACCTATTACTCATCAGACCAATGGTGATTAACGTTCCCACTGTATCCTAGCCATAGAAGAATCATCCAGCATTCTTGGGGGTTATATGAAGCAGATTTTATAGAGTGGACAAAAATATCCCTGATAGACCCATGGCCTCCTTTCTCAAAGCTTTTCTTCCCAGCATACCATTTTAATCAAAACTGAATCTTCAGTGTTTGTGCAGATTAATGACAAAGATCCTCAAATTTAGGCACATTTAATGAAGATTAAAATTAAAATGGTTAATCACCTCCTCCTTCCTCTCCTAACGAGGCTCTGAGGTTGCAACTCATTCTTCTTTTGATTCTGGATAGCCAATATGAAGTGACACTTACAAGGGTATGGTACAAACAGGACACTTTTTAAGGGGCAGAAAGTGGGAGAGTTTGTTGCTCTCTGTATTTCTTGAAACCACTGCGACCATTTCCAAAGTGTTCATGAGAGAGCAGGGAACCAAAGAAAGCTCAAAACCCACCCAAGTGGCCGACATCCCTAGATTGATGGCCCAATTATCAGCCCTATGTTTATTGTGCCAGCGTTATTTATAATGCCACATGCTGGGCTCTGGGCAAGGGTTGGGACAGTTCACATGTTGGCTAAACCTGACAGCACTTAATTGATTTTGTGCACAATGCTTTCACTGGTGTGGTAATCCCCTTTGGTGTATTTATAAAGAGATGCGACTTCTCCGTTAAAATAAAAAAATCTTTAAGCCCTTATTTTAGATGACGCAAAAAGATTATGTGCAAGAACCTGACCAAAAATGCTTTAGAAAATGCTCTGCAAATAACCTCCAGTCCCCCATCACAATATGTTGGATTGTAATGACGGACAGGAGCGACCAGAAGGCTAATGAAAGGCTAGCCACCACCCCAATGGATAAGGGCTAATTATCTTTACTATTATAGTCATTTCCTCTGAGCCTAACTTTAAATTACTCTCAGGTATTACCCCCTACTGTCAAGAAAAAAATAAATCTTCGGATTACACAAGTTAACTGCAGTGTTTGTATGATGTTCTGGAAGCTGTTGCTCACCTTAATGGACTTCCGTTACTACACACAGCTACCATAGGTCTGTGTACCAGCTCAGGCATTTGAAATAAATCAATTGTTTAACCAAGGGAAAGCTTATCAAGACAATCTCGTTTATGAGTCCCATAGGATAATAAAATCCCGCCCCCCATAAGATCAATTTTCCATTCTTGTCAGCCAAGATGGGAAATTCCACATTTCTAATGATTAAACAAGCTTCTCCAGTTCTAAAGCCTCTAAAACAAAAAGTTGAGTTCAGAACTTGACGATGCTGAATGAGAAAAAAAGCAAGTCAGGGTTGGTGTCTTGCAGTGAAAAACAAGAATACCATTGATGGAGGTCAGATCTAATCAGTGTAGCAAGAAATGAGAACTGGCACCTTCATCCATATTCCTCCTATTAGGTATTGCTTGGTTAAGATGACTGATTGCTCTTCTATCAGCAGGACATCATCAAGAGAGATTATTGGTCAACCTCCATGACCCCAGAATGGATTAAGGTTCCTCTTTGAAGGAGAGCTCATATCTCCAACCACACTAACAAAAGCAACAAATGTGAGGGGGGGGGTGACTGGTAGTCAGTAATTTACAAGCCAAGATTGCTCATTCAGAAACTATTCTCCTATAGCAAGGGAGGGTCTGATAAGGGTATACCTCTTTCCAGGATAAGGTGGAAGTGATTTATTTAGGGTAATCATTGGTTAAACAGCACCAGATCCAACATGATACTTGTTGAGCAAACTACTAAATTGATGGTTGCCTCGATGCTTTATATCCATGTGCTATGTCAACCATTACAGCTCAATCAAAGATGTTTCCTGATAATGTGTATATATACACCCACCCATATGAAATAACCTATATGGTCTTAATTTTCCAGTCATGCTTTCTGAACATTATGAGGAGGGAGGTGTCACAGCACAAATGGTTGTAGGCCTTAAAATATTTGAATAAATGCATAAATGTTATTGTAAAGTATAAGCATTTATCAAAATAGAGGCTTGATGAACTTACCTAAAGTGTTTCTTTTCCCCTACAGATCTGTTTGCAAAAAGTCTGAACAGTTCTGCCCAAATGCTGACACTGACTTCAGTTTCAGACATGTTTATGTAATCCACAAATCTCAAATTCAAGGCCTCAGGGTTGTCAAGGACATGTTGGGGAAACATGGGAGAATTATCATACAATTTCTGTTAATATGCCACCCTACGTACTTTTGTACTAATTTCAGCAGTTACTAAAATGACTTTATGCTGGCCTAAATCTTATTAAAGACAATGCCGCTTACAATCTAAGCATATCCGGATTTACATTACTGTCTTTATTCAAATTCAATGGGGAAACATTTCAGCATTTCTTTTACATCTGTATGTTACGGTAATGCAGACAAATGGCTAATTTTTCAATCATCTGTCATGCTTGTCAGTTTTAGTGACCGTAAAAAAAATACCAAATGCTTTCAAAGACGGCATACTGCATTTCAGTATTGGGAACTGTAAACATACTTCCAAAAGCTATTATTCTGAATGAATGTACTGTATTATACCCCAGTGGTCCTCTTGTGACAGAAGGGGCATTGATGTCCTGCAGAAGAGGTGTTAGAATGAGACTTTGGTAAACAGTATACTGGCTTTCTCACAGTCCTAACTGTGTACCAAGCTGACATCCTGCAGTTTTTATGGGGATGGGATGGTCCGTGGTCAACAAACAGAAAGCTCAGCAAACACCAACGAGTCTGAAAAGGTTAAGGTTTCACATAAATGTTCAAGTTTAGTACACACCTAAACATGTACCTTCCCCAGAAAGCACAGATACTGTAAAATGATTGAACTCCAAAGTCATGTGTTTATTAGCTCAGATTTACTTGGCAAATAAGATAAATGAAGCCTGCAGGTATGAACATTTCTCAGATCTTGAATCCAGCCCTAGTATAATTTTAAACCAAACACAAAATTGACACATTGGAGCCTTCAATTAAACAACTTACAAAAACAAAACTTGAAATGGATATTTATTGGTGGTGGCTATGTTACATAAAATAAGAAAATTATATATGTGAATGTTTTGAGTTTTTTCCTCAATGACTCATTGATAAATCACTTTTAACAAAGGAAAGGATTCGCTCTTAATGTGGGGCACCATATCCATCTTCATGCAGATGTTCACCATCTTTAAACCCACATTAACAATACAAAGGGCAGCAACCAGTGGTTAATGTAACATTTTCTCCAATAGTTCGCTCGGAAAACAGCACATACCTCAGTACTTGACTACCCTTTGACTACCACCTCACCATACCCACAGAAAATATTTTGCCCTGTAGTGAAAGATACAATAATGTAAATGCTGTATGCAGAGTTCCTGTTGTAATAAAAAGTATATTTTAAATCACTTCTTTAGGTTTTAAACTTTAATGGACAAGTGTCATTGAAAAAAAAAATTCTTTTAAATTATTTAATCAAAAAGAGTTTGATTGAAACCCCACTTATGAAGTTAACCAAAAAAGCCAACTATGTAAAAATGGTACAACTGGCAAAACTTTAGAATATTCATCTATTGGCTCTCACACAGTTTTGGGTCAAAAACTGAAAAGGTAAAATTTAAGTTCACATTCAGTAACCCAATCATAACCCTCATTTTCTTTTTCTGGTGCACAGAAAGCTGAAGTTATCACACACAGTGAAGAGAAGCAGTGCTGTAGATGTATAAAAGACAGCTTATGTATGTGCAGTGGACTAGGACTTAAGCCAGTTTTTGGTTATTTATGATTACTAGTAAATGTTTAACTTCATGCATTAAACCAAACATGCTAATGGCAAACTATTTACTTCTTTTAAGTGGGACTAATTCATTGAAATCTTTCCCGGAGAATGACCCTCGAATAGTTTTGAACAATCAAGTGCTGAAGATACTTCATCAAGATGCCAATTAAACAGTGTCTATGTATAAGGAGCTCCTGTAGTCTTGCAATCTATCAAGCCATCAAAATCTGTCTACACAGGTAATGAAGAAGAAGTGCCACAGAGGTCTTCCAAGAGTCTCCATAAGGATACCCATCACACTTACAGCCGGATCAACAAGTCTGTGGGTGATTCAGTCCATCTTTAATTCCTCCCCCTTTCTCAAGACAGTTGCAAAAACCCCCTCTACACACCTATTTCGTCAATCCACCAGTTTTAGAGTAAAGAGCAACCAGTAGCCATCTTTGAGAGCTGCTGTGTAAAGATGCCAGAGGATGGAAGCGTAGGTGGAGTCATAACTTGTCAACAGAGCTGATCCTGTGTTGCTACCTGGCGCCGTCAATCACTGTTGACAAAGGGGAAAGAATTAACTGGCGCTGTGGGTCACCTTAGCTATCACAACGGGATGTTCACAAAGATCTTATACCCAAAATAATAAAAGGGCAGCGAAGGGGGACAATTTTGCTCATGTCTTAGGTTCAATCCAAATGGCACAAGGCTTCAAAACACTTCTGAGGTCCGGATAAATCTTTTCGGACTGTCTGCTTTACCTCTGCAACCTCTTTCAAGCTGTCTAGCAAAGAAGTGCGTCTGAGATACTCATCTCATCCATCATGCAATGATGGAGCATTCAGACTGCAACACAGTCATCCTGTGTAGAACACAAATGATTGATCTCTCTGGTAGATGCTTCTCGTTACAACTTTAGCAATGACTGATTCATTCAGAGAAACATGGAGATTTGTGGTTGCTCCTATTGTTTTACAACTTTAGGGATCATTAAATGCATCAAAACTAATGCTCTGACAAAACCCTGGAAATCAACAGGACAGCCTCCAAAAGCAAATGAAAGTGGAGGAGAAAACGTCGCCCCCTGTATGTCAACCCAAGATCTTTTTGAACAGCCCTCACAACTTTTCCCAATCCTGCCCTCAGATAACTCTTCAGTCCACATTTTAAGAGCTAAAAGCTCTTCCTGCACAGAATTGCTTTGATGTGCTTAGAAAGAGCTCATTAACTTTGAACCAGAAAGCTTCAGAGATTTCGGAATCCAGAGGACTGGATTGGGAAGACAGTAAACAGTTTAGTTATTTTTTTTTAACGAAATCAATATGTAAAAAATGATAAAAAGTATACTATGCTTAAGTTGGTGGTTACAGAAAGAGTGAAATGCTAGTGTTTACAACAGGTATTCTGAAGTAAAATGTATTATGTATTACATTTGGTTTTGTATGTAGGGCCATAGCAACTGGGTAACCTAATATTTTATGTACAGGATATAAAAATGAACCACACTGCACGTGCTAAGCGTAGCTCTTCTCCTTCATTCCCACACAAATCTATATAATCTCTCCCAGGGTTATGTATGAGTGTCTGTATAGGACGTATTTACCATTATGTAGTATGCACTTACATTTTTCATAACCCACATGCCTAAGTAAATCAACTGTGACCAAACCCATGTCACACTTCGCAGCCTAGCTTAGGTTCTATCCATGGTATTTGCTGCATCCTGAACATCTGTTTGCAACAGTTTACTTAGCCTATGACTTTCGCCTTTGCTAAATGTTTTAACAAATGCTGTCCTTTAAACTACAGAATGGTGCTTGAGGCCCTGGAGGTGCCTCAGCCATAGTTAATATTGTACAGCGTACACTGCTGTCAACAACTGGAAACAAAAACAAACATCTGAACAGCTTCAAAAACCCTTGGCACAAAAACCCACTGGCCCAAACAGTCATATATATGCTATATAGTAATATATACAATGTTTTTATTCTGCAGCCTACCCTTACAAACAAATCTATATTGATTCAAGGGGATTAATACGCAAAAAAAACCTTTAGAAACACAGGAAAGAAAATGTATTGCAAAAGTACAGCTGGGTAGTTATGTGACCTCCATCCACCTCTAATCAGCTCCATCAGCAAACTTAACATCTCTCTGCCAACAAACTTGAGGTGCCAAAGTTATATTAACTACAACTGATAACACCAACCAGTTCTGTGAAGTGAGTGGCTGGTCTCTGCAGAAAACAACTTAATACGTGCCCAGTAAGGCCTATTCCTACTGTACGTACTGTCGACTCGGACAACTGTAAACATGGGGAAAATAAGGCAGTGTTTTTTACAGCTTACTCATAATGGCACAATGCAACCAAAGGAAATGTAAAGCTATTTCTGAAGTAGTAAGCTATTTTAGATTTAAAAAGAGGTGTGATTGACTTAATGGATTGATTATACAACTAATGTCTTTCCTAACAAATTAAATATATTACTTCACCCCCACTTCAATGCAGACCTAAGAATGAAGTCAAAAGTCCAGCAATGTTTTGCAGACAAAGCTCCGTTTCCACGACGACTGGCATGGTTGACATGCTGTGTTCTGGTAATCATCATGCCTCACATGACAGATTTAAAGGCCCAAGGCCACAGCTTGAAAACCAGCAGCTCTTGAATAACATTAATAACAAAAGATTAACTTTGGGCAGATACCGAGACTAAGAAAAAAATAACTTCTAGTTTGACAACTAACGGAAATGTATTTCCTGGAAAAAAAATAATAAATTAAATCGTTCAATTTTGTGGATGAACATACTACTTTAATCAAAGTGTTGCTGACATGTTTTCCTAAAACTGGCAAGTTGTGATGTTTATAGAGCTGTAAAACGTAGCCAGCATATTTGCTACGCACGCCAGAGTGGGGAGAATTAGTCCAGCTTGGCAGAATCAGAAACACAGTATTTACAGAAAAAAAAGACACCTTTTTAATCTGGAGTCAAACACACCACCTGACAGTTTTTGTATTCTCTAAAACGGCCTGCAATCTAGAGGAAAGTGGTGGGAAAATCCCAAAGAAAATGGATGCAGTCTCCCACTCCCCTCTACAACACTCCCTTATAAAAAGCATTCAAATTCAAACATTTAACCACTCTCTCCACATGTAATTTATGAGGGCTTCCTTGTCTTTAAGCCATCAGGCTACTTCCTTGTACAATAATTACTCTCCCTCCAGTTTGCAATACCCAGAAAAGGGACACAAGTGCATACAATCAGAAAACATTAACTAGAAACCTGAATGAAGCAAAGTGAATACAGCTGTAAATCACTACCATGTCTAAATTGGCTTCCAAAAGCCCATTTGAAAACCTTTCTGAAGTAAAGAGAAATACTGCTTAGCACATATTTCACTACTGCATCTTAACTGCAATCCTTTCACTACTTCAGGACTTAGGACACCACAAACACCTCCTCTGGTGTATGGCTCTGGGAACTTATTAGCTCCATGTTTACTTGTCAAAAGATTGCCCCTCCCACATCAGGAGACAGGAAGTTAAGGTGACAACTTTTTTTTAGCTTCTCTTGAGAGGGATCAGCAAATGAGCTGGATTTATTTGGAATTGTTAAAGCCGGCCTTTTCAAAATCGGCCGTCAATACAAACCAATTTCTCCATCCAAACTTTTTCAAATTTAAAAATCGAAGCAGTGTGGCGGTCGCTGAACTTCCCAGCATGCTTACAACCAGCGCTACCATCTGATTATAGCAAAAACGGAGTACAATCTTTTTTTTTTTTAAAACAAAAAGGAAAACCGGAAAGGTCTGGTAACAGGAGCTGTGACTGTCAGCCTCAATTTGTTGCTGCACTGCTCCAGGCAAAGCAGCTCAGTTCAGTTAGTAATATACCAGCTCTTCGAAACGGGCAGTTCCAGACTTGAACTCTTTCAGTTTCTCGTGTTTAAAGGAGCTGCAGGGTCTGCATTAAGGATCTGCTTTCTTTGTATAAAGACTTTGGCCACGGTTACATTTAGACACAATTGGTCCCTTCGCTTCACCACGACAAGGTACAGACGCATGAAGCCAAGTGTCAGAAATGTCACCCAGGACTACAGATTATTTACATACAGAGTTCGGTCTCGGTTTCCCTGCTCTGCGGCTTATCTTGCTGAACGTGTTGCAATAACAAAGGCAACATCACACCTCCTATTGCCGGTCACTGCAAATTCATTCAGTATAACTCGCGTCACAACCACCATAACTGGAATTTTAGTGTCGCAGTTCTTAACACTCTCAGGGTTTCATAAATCTCATTTCTTAGTATAAATGTACACAGGGTGGAGAGTTACGAAGAAAGAAGCAGGTGGTTACTCTGGATAAATCTTAAGTCACAGGTTTTGATTGGTTCAAGATTAAATGACTTCATAGGAAAAACGGAAAAAAAAAGAGTTCCTGTAGTAGAACCCACTCCACTTTCACATGAGTGATCAGCTAAGTGAAACGTGAGCCTTCACTGTACTAACAAGATCTTCTCTGGCCCTGGGTTTGTAGCACTACTGTTTATAAATAGGAGCTTTTCCAGTGATTCTGCTGAGCCCGCTGTGACTACTTTAACTATGAGATCAAGTGTCCAGGCTTTGATCTGCAGCAGGTAGTGGGGTAATGTTATCTAGGCCATCTCAGCCCCTTTTGAGTGCCTGTTTGCGCTTTAGCTTTGCAAAAGGGATGAACTTCAAGCAACCCAAGCCATGCTTTAACTTCCTTTCTCTACTTGAAGGTAACAGATTAGGGGATCCATGCTAAAGCATTCAGCCCAGTCTTCATTTCCCCTTTATTCTGCGAACATGCCTGGATTCCTGGAAGAGGAATCTCTAAACGTCATCATTACCCCATTATCTTCACTAACACAACTACACCTTCATCCTGAAGTCCAAAAAACAACGGCTCCTCTCCACCTTGATTTAATCATGGAACCAGTTTAGGCAACCGCTCGCTGCCTGTGCTCATCTATAAAAACAAAAACTGTGCAGATCTGAGTAAATCTAATAGCCCTGTATAAAAGGTATTCAGGCTTGACCACACATCTGAGCTTGAGACAGTGAGTGCCTATACAGTATGTTTCATCACAACAGTAACTGTTTTGAAATACTAGCACTGATTATAGAAAAATGTTCAAATAGGACCTTTTCATTACCCTCAATACAAAAACAAAAGCATGCAGTTCACGATAATGTCATTCTGAGCTGGTTTCCAGACAGATAAGTCACAACTGGCACTCTTTAGAAATTCTTAATTTAGTTCAGTTGACTACAGCATAATTCAACAAATTAGGGGATCGTAAGGTTAAAAGAGGCTATTTAAGAAATAGAAACTTGTGTTTAAGAAGACAACTCCTTTAAACCAGCATGCATCATCACACGCCAATCCACAAGCTTGTTGCCAACAACACCAGCAAATGTAAAAGACCAGGGCTTAAATCCATAATCATTACACTTTTGTATTTTAGCTTTTTTGGTTAAAGAAGCAATCTGAACAGCACTCCATAAACGTTACTCTAGAGCTACACAATATACTGGCAGAGTCACGTACCGCCATTCTTTGTGTTTGACATGCTATGAAGCCACTGCCAGTGCAGGGGAAAAGGCTTCTTGAACAGATTATCTGTCATTTTTTAGTCGAAGGGGAACAAGTATTTTAAAATCTATGTAATGGCAATCTCTTGGAACCAGGGGAAAGTTTTGAGTGACTACTTTTAACAAGGCAGATAATGCACCTAACTCAATTAAACCCAATTCAAAGGGAAACGGCAATAAAGGCTGATAGGCAGTAGACTTCTGTTCTGTAAATCTATCCGTAAATGTAAAAACTTAAATGCGTGAATTTTCCTAGGCAAAGACTGTCATACTAGAATTAATCACAGAAACATTAAATGTTTCCAAAAAACGCAACAATAAAATAAACTGCCACATACTGTCCTGTAATAACCTTATAATATCTGAAGACTCAGAAAGGCTTTTTTCTGAATCAGCCCTGAAAACGTTATTGAGAAGCTCTTCATCATCTGACTCCCATGAGTCTTCGTTCACTGGGAAACTCCACCTCCTCTCAGTCCATCTGCACAGATACCATCACACACATTTCGGCTCAATCCTAACCACAACCTCATAGAGGAAGTCATCGAAAAGATCATAATGAAAACTAGGAAGTTGTTGGGGGGTGGGGGGGATCGCATCCTGTGGGAAAGGCAACCACAAAATTGGTTGAGGTCAACAACAACATGAAATGAAAACCACTATTTTATTTCATATTTTGTTTTCACTACAATAAATGCGGGTGAGGTGGTGGGAGTTCAGGGAAGTTTGGTTTTCCTGTAACTAATCCACACTATCAGTGCTCAAAGACAATGATCACAGATCAAACAAAGCCCATGTAGACACAGACTTAACTAAGAAAAGTGTGTGCTTCCAAGCTACAGTGTACACAAGAGTTAACAAAAAACAGACATGCTGCCGAAATGGCTATTTATATCTTCAATGCCTACAACACTGATTTTCTTTTTATCCTTATTTTGGTTTCAAGACAGTCTTGTCTAGAGGTTTTGTCCTAAACAAGGATATCTGAGGATTTAGGCTCCTCATCAAGTCTTATCTAGAAGACTGATTAGAAAACCCAAGTGAGCTAAAGTTCGCAGCATGCAACAACCTGATATTTGTAGATTCTTTCTTCACCCCCTACTTTTGAAGGACTGCCCCTAGTACAGCAGATGTTTCACAGATGTTGCATCTGAAACATCTGTTTTCAAATGCTTTTTTTCCTCCAAGTAAATTTGAGGGCAATCATGTTTGCCCATATCCGATTGGTCACCAATTTTAGTAAACTGCCTAGAATACAATCTGACAAAAGAACAACATTTTTTTCCCCACTTCTTCCAGACAGTTTTTCCTCTGGAGTTACCACTTACACAAAACAAGAACACGGAGATCACAAAAATGAAGGCCCAAGACACCACAGGACCATGATTACAAGTGAACTGATCAGATTTTTTTTTTTTTTAAATCAAGCAACTATAATTCCAAAAGCCTCAATACTCTCAGAGGCCTTAATGTCCCAGGTTAACACCTCACAAACCAACTTAGTACTCTTGCATGCTTCACACAACAAGCATCGGAACTGTACTTCTTTTAGCAATACACATACATTATCTAAATGATACCAGCCGGACCCAATAACTAAATTCTTATATATCTGTGCTAACGTTTCCCAAATAACCCAATTGGCACTTACATTGAGTTTGATTTGAAAGAGTGACAATGGAGATGCTCCCAAGAAAAAGTGACATTTACTGCAGAAAGGTTTCATTTTCGAGTGAAAGACGTAACAATTATTTTCCTGCTGCCTGCCCACGGTTGTACACTGCATGTAGGAATTTGTTTAATTCCACCAGACAAGGTGACATAGGCATCCACGCAGTTATCCAACTTTTTATTAATACCAAACATTCCTTTATCTCTCTTACCAACTTTGGCTAAAAGCTATGAACAACTTTAAAATGTGCCATTATAAAGAATCAGTCCACAAACAGCATCTCACATTAACAGGGACGCAAGCCATGCAAGGAAAAATAGATTTACTCCTCTTCTACAAACTACTTTCCCCCCCTCCCAATTCTTGAAATAAACTGGTACCCTGATTTATTTTGGAAGGCTTGTGAGAACCGATTAGCTCAACCCACTGGAAGAGCCTAGTATGCTGCAATGGCAGACTTCTAAAATGTGCCTTTGTCCTGCTTGAAATCTGACCCTTTGAAATGGACACCAAACACACCACCCCAAGGATGAAGAGGGGAAAGAGGGATATTTTCAGTCTGCTTTAAAAGCCTGCAAACGTTGTATTTAAGAGTTTACAAATGAGTGCTTTGTGTTCTAAACTTATCTGTGCATACCTTTATTAAACAAGTTTGAAAATGGCCAAATAATAAATGTCAGCTCACGGGCAACAATACTTTTGTCACACAACTTAAAACAATTTTCTGGGAACTGCTAAACACGTATGATGCATACATATACACTGAAGCTAATCTGGCAAAGCTAAATAAAACAAATAAATAAGACTTGGTTTGAGGTATTTCAGAGGCTTGAAGAAAAATGTCTTGTGCTATTTAAGCAGGACATCTCAAAGAAGTCTGTGGAAACATCGAAACCAAGAAAGAAGACATTTACACAACGCACTTACACTAACTCAAGCCACAAATGCTGTCAGGCTACAAATACAAGATCTAATCAGAAAAGTCAAAACACAGGTATAACTGGGCTGCAGTTGCACAACTTGTTTGACAGATATAACACTTGAAAGGGCTACGAGGTACTGAACAATGACTTAAAGGGTGCGTGCCAATCAAAATAAATGTGAATTGACAAAAAAGGTTGTGCTAAAAGCAGCAAAAATGCTTTTATATGAAATTCTAACAGGTTTATGCTTTTTCAATAAGAAAATCCCTAACCTAGCTCCTATATTGTATAACCCAAACTTTTCTACACCTATAAACAAGAGAAATACATATACCAAGTACAATTCACCCCCATATGTTTTGAAGATCTGATAATTAAACCTTTATTACCACGTCGAGTCAGGGCATGAACTTTAAGAGTATGCAACACTGTGGAATGATTAGTCAATCAGATCACCCTAAATGAGGCCCTAATCTTCTGCAGAGCATTGCTCTTCTGTTAAGTTACAACATGTTACCATGAAATCATACTTGAGCAGTCCATTTTGCAAGCAGCACCTGCCTTAAACTTACAGTACTTGAACAAACTGTTCTGTGGGTCAACAAAGTCAGTTGGCGTCTAAAACCTATGAAGAACTGAGCTGAAGAATCACAAGGACAGCAGGAAAAATAGCTTTTTAACCCATATTCATGAACTCAATCATTAAGTCCTGGTTCAGTTCGGAAATCAAACAGGGGAAACTTGAAGAATTATAAAAGAATAATGTCATTCAAGATGCACATTATGCTGTTTGATTCCCTAAATGTTCTCCCAAGGACAAAACAAAAAGTTACATTTACACAAGCACAGCAAGCAAGAAAAAGAAAAAAACATTGAAGATTCAAAAGCTATTCTGTATTGGGATACAAGTTTGCATCAAGACCTCACTTAAGATTTTTGCACAAACCTACTATAAAAGCCATGTCAACTGCCATAGCATACTCTTCATTGTACTGTAAAGCACACATGTATCAGTAAAGCACAATATTGGCTGGCAAAAGGGGATAGAAATAGCAAAGAATTCTGAATTGTATTAGAATGCAACAGATAATCACTTTCATTCAGAACGCCTAAAGCACTTCACAGCTTTAACTGCACAATTTGGGTTTGGGTTGCTTGACTTAATCCACTTCCAGAAACTGAGCCACTGCAAAGAAGTGTCATCCAAAAGAGACTTCTTGCTTAGTGATCAGATCAGGAGTACAGAAGGACTGGGGCATTCATTTCACATTAGGCAATGAAATCTAAATCTTTATCCTAAAAGGGTAAGGGTACTAAAACTACATGCTGCCTAAAACGGTAAATGACTGGCATTAATCCCTACTGGTCAAACCTCTAACCCATTAAGTGCACAACATGCAGACTAAGTGAAGTTTCCGCTGTGATTACAGTGCATTTTCCCCAAGCTCTACTAAAAGATCAACCATCAGCAAACCTTTTTTTGAAAAGTACCCACAGATTAAAAGCTCGCAACTTTTCTTTGTGAATAAAAGTGCTATCAAACGACAACACTATCTAGATCTAGTTGGGGGGGGGGGGGCCTGCCTGTACAAACAGGAAGTGACCGTGGCGCCGGGCTTGTCAAGGAGTGGGCTGCACTGATTCAAGGTGGACAGCCGATTTATGAAATGGCCGCACCTTGAAGGAAACAAAACCGAAAGGGGGCCCCTGCGGTGCGGTGGAGTGGACTGGACTGGAGAAGCATCAGGAGCTGTGTGCGACACTCACTTGAGGAAGTATCTCTGCCCAGAGGGGGTCTTGGCCATCTCCCAGCCCGGGGGCAGAGGCACGTCGTCAGGGATCTCGTAGGAGGCCTGGCGGAGGTGCTGCGGGGGCGCCCCGGGCGGGATCACCCCTGCCAGGGAGCCGGGAGACACGGCGTTCAGCAGCGAGGCGGGCGAGGAGTGCGCTCGGACGTGCTGCGGTGCCAGCGTCCCAGCTGTGCCTGCGTCCGTGCTGGCCTGGACAGGAAGGAGAAGCACAGGGGAAGGGATGAATGACAAGTTTGGGAGGGGAGGGGGCAAGGGATAATTGCAACTTTCAACACCTCATTCCCATTTCACAGAACTGAATTAAATTTCATCATATTGGGGTTGGCAAGACGCGTTAATACTTGCAAGCTTTAAAAGCTGGGAGCAGGTCATTATACCACGACCTTGGTCATAATTCCAGTGGAAGATAGGTTCACAAATGACCTATTACACAAGTACTTTTAAGATGTACTCGCACACACGAATTGCATTTCACTTTAAATGTTAGAGAAACCGAATATCACATTAACTCCCGATTCCTGTCTGATCATGTAGTCAAGGTTTCCCTATTAACAACTCAAACAGATCATATTTTTTGTATACAAGGTTTCCCATTGTGAAAGCCAACCTTCCACGACACGGAAAGCAAGAATGAACTTGTGAAGAACTTTGCAAGCAGTGGGCGATGTGGATATAGAAAGTTGTGGCCCAAGGCTGTGTGCACTGTTCCACCATTCCCTTCAAATCAGTGACTCACACTGAAGAGTCAGGGCAGCGCACTTGACAAGACTGCGAGATCCCAGTGAATATCAAACCAGTTGTGTCAAAGCATTAAAATAAAGAAACTGACTCAGCGCGGAGTCGCGAAGATTAAAGGTGTGATTCTAAGGGGAAATTCATACGAAATGTGTCAGTAACACTTTTTTTTAAACACGAAAACCTAGCAGCTACCGTTATTTACAAAGCTTTAATTTTTTTAAAAAAAAAGAGACCTAAAGGTTATTTTTTAAGCTTGTGGCATGAAAGAGCACTTCAGACACTGTTGTCTTTAAACGTACAACAGATGAGTATCCCCTTACTCAATCTCTAAGGAGCCTACAGGAATATACCCCCCCCAACCCCAGAGAGCTCAGTCAGAGCAGAAATAGAGGCCTTCCTTGATTTATGCGCTTTAATCTTCCCCGGGTTGTGTGTGCAAGCACCACACACACCGAAGCCCGGCTTGGATGATGTATTCCAAACCTTTAGGCGAAGTCAAAATACGGCCCACGACTTGTTATGACAGTCTGTTTTCCATTAAAGTTAAAAGGTAGGCTCTCTCTTACTCGACATGATACGGTACAAATCAAAGCTGCCCGAAGTCAGCCCCATTTGTTATCCCAAAATATTTGTTTTTAATAATATTTTTACTTGAAAGATGTTTTTTTTTAAAAAAAAAAATACCAGCTCTAACAATTTCTGCTTGTGAAATGGATTACATTTATCAGGGTTTTCTCCCCCCCACTCCCGGCAATCCTCCTTCTTGCAGGAGAGAAAATTATTACGTGGGTACCCACTTGTACGTAGCGAGCCATCCAAGCTACAAATATCGGATACGGACCACGTATTAGGAGGTCTCCATGCTTAAATAAAACCGAGGCGCTGCCCGGACTCTGCAGAAAAAAAAAAACAAACCCTAAGCATGGCGACCTCTGCTAACAAACTACATAACACATCAGGAATTTGTTAAAATATATAAAGAAAAAAACTCCCATCCGCTTCTGGTCCAGATAAAAAGCCTTTGAAATGCCAGCACACTTCAGCCTGAACTTTTGGACTACAAGGAAAGAGAGGGGGGCAGGGAGACGGAGGGGGGTTGGTGGGGGAAGAGAGGGAAATCTTACTTGTCTAGAGTGCGACTTTGGCTCGGGCTGTTTGAAGAAGGAGTCGGGAAGTTTCCTCAGCCTCATGGGGACTGACGGGGGCACGTTGGCACTTTTCGGGTTCATGACGGCGTTGAACAGCGCTTCCAGGTCCGTCTCCGAATCGCCCCGAACATGGACGATCGGCTGGCCGGCGGGGGGGTTGTGCTGGCTTGGATCCATCCTTCCCAAACACAACAACAACTAACAACAACAACAAAAAAAAAAACCTTAGGTGCCCGAAGTGGGGTAACCCCCCAAAAAAAGAAAAGAAATCAATCCAAAAACATGGAAAGCCCAAGTGTTGCAATGAGTACCCGGATCATATAGACTCTGCAAAGCTTATTCCAAAAAGCTATTCCAATTCCTCCGTTGTATTTTATTCTTGTATTCTCGCGTGTTATTTAATGTTTCTTTTTCTCCCGAATAAGTTCTTTTTGTTTCACTTTGCAGCCGAGAAAGGACGCCGAGTAAAGTCACAACGACGTCCAGCCAGTTTCCAGTCCAAGGCAGCCGTTACAGTCGGGTCGGCTTATAAATGTAAAACTTGTTGATCGTCAATAATCTAAAACATACCTCAACACCGACTGCCTCCTGTAAACAAAAGTTACAGACCGTTTTACTTAGGTTACTTCTAAATCTCAGAGGGTTGGTTTATATTTCCCCCAGCGAAAACGAACCGCCGAGCCGCTCATCGCAAATCACTGCCTTTCCAAAACTACTAAGTTTTCCTAAACTTCGTCCGAAACTTTGGCTGGGACATCAAACTTTTATGACTCATGTGATCGCTGAGTCAGAAGCAGGCGGAGCTTGGCATCATTAATCAGGGAGAGTGGGGAGTTTAAAGACGCAACATCCCTTTTTATGTGGGATAACTTTCTCCCTAGGTTAAACCTGAGTCCAGGGGCGCTTAGAAAATAGCATCTTCGACACGCAATAAATATTGAATCCTTAATTGTTGTTGTTTTTTTCTCATTTCGGAATATTAGTACGAATAACACTACTTCTACATATTTTATTTACTGTACAAAGTTGGTTCATTTAATTTGAGTACCTTTTAGAAAATGTAGACTTAGAATGTAGATTTTGTCAACTAAAAAATCTAAGGTGGCTTAATAAACATTTAATTACACGTTAAGTTCCCAGTTCATCTGGATGCTGTTGACTCCTACTGTTCTACCAGTGACACGATTGCCAGCATAAATTATGATGATAATAATAACTAAATGCCAATTGATACTTTGTTTTTGGACACAATTCTGTTGTTGCTCTCTAGTTCTACATTCTTAAAATTAATTTAACTTCCGTCCTTTTCCGCTGTACAATTCTAAATATATTCTCTTAACTACGATCTAAATATTCTATTTTTTTTTAAAAAAGGCTTTGAAGAATGTGAAGAAAACGGTAAATTGTATCCTGATTTTGAAGAGAATAAATATATTTCTCTAGAGAATGGTTCTCAGTAAATATTAATCCAATTTATCTCACATTAAAACAGAACCGTGATTGTAAAATATAGGCTCTTTATTAAGAAATAATGTTTTTCCTCTACAGTGCCAATGAAAGCCATTTCTACAAGGTTCCCATAATTGTTATGCAAATCATCCTCTTCATTCTATTGAGAAATCATTTTGTCAAGAATCCGCCTCAGTGATGTATAGGAACTGTTTCTGCCCCTTTCCCATACACCAAGGCACTGAATGATTATGGATCTTTATTAATCCTCTTTCAGAGACTGTAAAACCATGAACAATGGTTTCAAAAGGTTACTTTGCATCTTCCCTTTTAACACAGTCCCAATACTTAAGTTTACATATGCTGTCATTTTAAAATATATACACGTCTGTTATGAGAAACAGCCCACATATCTGAAGTTTAACTTTCTACACATAAAACATATGACAAATTTCTATTTTACGTTCAAATGAAAATTCATGTAGAGGATTCAACACTTGTCTTTACACTGGCATTGTTGTTGTTTTAGAAAATAAAACATTTTTCTGAGCTTATATTTGATTTTTGTTGCGTTAAAAGAGTTTTTTTTTGGATCCATTAATGTCTTGTTTTTACTTTCCCTGCAATACCCTTTTTAAGCCATACTGATTGTTTATTAAAAGAGAGAAAATTATAGATCATTATTTTGCACTTTGAATTATATTAATCATTTAGGTTATATTTTTCATTATTTATTTTTAAAACATATGAAAAGTATATTTTCACTACTACAACCTTTTACTGAAGGTCAGTCATTGGGAGGAAACCCTTTTCTTTTGGCTGATTGGAAAATGTGTGCTCTTAAATGGTCAGGGATTATGAATGCCATCCGAAAGAGTAATAAAAGGGCCCACATTGTAAACTGGAGGCTTCTGTCTGTAAAAAAAAAACAGGTACAGCCATCACAAAGTGTTTTTCCTCATGTGCCTCTGCCCTGCCCTGAAGGGACCACCCACTTAGGGGGCCTGAGGGTAGTTTTAGCTTCCATGCTCTTATGGCCTTTAGCTTCTCATCTCAAGTCTTCTTACAATTGTTTTATATTCATGCTGCTTTTGTGAGGAGCAATACTGCTTTATCAAAAGGCAAAAGGCAACAGTTAATCTGTCATGCCATCACGAGCTTGAGCTGAACCTGCAATTCCACTTTTGCTCAAACTGGAGACCACTTTTATTTTACACCCCGTTTGTTTTATGTGAGCAAAGGACCATTGAGGCATACTGTCTTTTAGTTTACCATTCCATAAAGACTATTGAAGAGACTAAAGTTAAAAATGTTTTATGTTTATTTAATTACTACAGATCTTTCATATTTATGTATTGTATATATTTTATGTGTCAGTGGGATTCTAGAGGATAGTCGACATTGATTTAATCTTGCTAAATTATCTTGTTTAATGGAACAAGTAATAGGTTTATTCCATGCTGAAAAGAGAAGAAAGAAAACACAACGTTTCGGCCGTGGAGCCTTCTTCAGGTGTGAGCTAACTTATTCAGTTTCTTTAAACAAGCAATAATAGCACAGACTTTTGATAAAGTTCCTCATAATTCTTAAAGGTACTAGGCATTGAGAGATAAGGATTCAAACTGATGTGAAGTAATTAGGGGAGTACTACAGCACAAGGCCTGTATTAGGACCTCATTCTGCCTAATTTGTAACATTGATTTAGTTGATGGCACAGTAAGAAAACTAGTCATATTTGACTAGTGTAAACCAATACCAAAATAGGAGGATTAGCAAACGCTGTATAAGATGAAAAACAAATGACAGACAAAAATGAAGACTGGGCAATCACCTGGTAGATGACATTTAATGTAGTGAAGTGCAGAGGGATAAACGGAGATAGCAGAAACATTAATTATAAACATAAGTTGGCAAACACTAAGCTTGAAGAAGCTGAAAATGACTTTATACATATATAACAAAATGTTGTGATATGTAATTTTAATCAAAGGATGCATTGGTAAAACCAGTATACACAGAATATTAAGTACAGCTTTGGTCACCATGTTACAAGAAGATACTGGTGCTCTTGACCCAGTCTAGGAAACAGTGAACAGATACATTCTAGTCAAAGTCGACCCAACAGACTTCCGTACAGTCAAAAGCAAAATGAACCAGAGGACTAAACACAGTAAAAGCTTAGTTAAGGTCTATACTCAACTAACTCTGTGAACATAGATTTTCATATTGACTTTTCTTAAACACATTCAACAGGTGTCAACAGCTAGTGTACACTGCTGCGCTTTTTTTGAAAGTTAAGAAACTTCTTTACATTAAATATCCCTATCCTCTTGAGCTACGGATATTCTTGTGCCCCCTACAGTACTGAAGTAAAATAATGACATTAATACAGAAGTCTAAAGCATATCCGTATAACTGTAATCAAGAAAACAAACCAGAATGTTAATGTTGAACTTTTAAACCCTTTTATTTTGCTTCTTTCTCAGGCACTGAAAATAATCC
Source organism: Lepisosteus platostomus (assembly GCF_059453375.1). Classification (NCBI taxonomy): domain Eukaryota; kingdom Metazoa; phylum Chordata; class Actinopteri; order Semionotiformes; family Lepisosteidae; genus Lepisosteus; species Lepisosteus platostomus. The sequence goes on along the minus strand of NC_142617.1, from coordinate 8,390,894 downwards.
AACTCCGAAGCAATGGTACAGGACATATACATGGCGCTTGAAAGGGTCAACAATCAAGTAGGCGAAGGTCTGTTCTTCATCTTTACATGAAGGATAACACAAGCCAGAGTCATCCTGCGGACATTTAAAAGAACACTTGGTAAAATGCTCACTTCATTTTTGTATTTGTTTCCTTTAGGATAAGAGGTCCTGTAAACTTTTAGAAAAAGAAGTTATGAATGAGAAATAATAATATTAAAAAATGGCAATGCATATAAGTAGGAATATGTCTTAGGCATATGTTTTAGGATATGCTCTTTAAAGAAGTCTTTGGTGCCATTTGTCTTCTTTTTTAGTGTATCCGTAAATATAAAATTATTAAATCCACTTTCTACATCCTAGAAAGACAGAATGTTATGCAATTCATGAATTAACAATAATCTTTCAAAATACTGTATAAATCCATAACTTTCTGTTAAATGAAAACTGTTACATATAGTCAGAATTTCAGATATTTAGTCTATGTAAAAAGACTAAATATAAAAATACAGTATTGTCTCATTCTGTCTCAAATATTTACCAAACTGAAGGAACTTTGTAGTGGAGAATACAATTGGTATAACGTTTTTGGGATCAACTATATTAAGAAAATGGAAGATGATGTCTCTGTGGTTTAAAATTTGTAATTTGTCACTTCACTATTATAAAGTAACAACACCATAAGAAAAAAAAATGTACTTACATAAGCAGAGACTTTCAATACAGTAGAGGTGACACGGATTTCTTTCATTTCAGGGTCTTTTTGAACACTATGAAAAACATATTTCAGTTTCACAACAATACATGTAAAGGTACTTCATTTTTCCTTTCATAGTATCAATACAAAAAATCAGTATATACAATTTATTAGGTTCCATAATTAAGAAAAGATTATTTATTTGATTTTATTTATCTGATTTGTTTTTTAAGTTATTCATTGTTCTATTTTTCACCAGGATAATAAGTCATAGACATAGATGTCTTGTGATACTTCTATATAATATTGATGCATACAGACTTTCTTAGACTATAAACACACTTACATAATGGCAATATTACCAGACAATTGTTACTAAAGGCCTGTTGTCTGAAATGCATTGTGTATGGGCTTACAACCTCTTGCATTCTGTATTGTCCACGTAGTCACATACAACAACACACTGAAAAGAAACACTGGTTTACATTCAAACAGTATAGGAGGAGCTACACCTTATGGTTTTGAAAAAATATTCCTTTTTTTATCTGATATATATTTTGTGTTTACACTGTGCTCAGTTGATATACTTACCTGATAAGGTCCTTGTACACAGACTTTGTAGTCTCTATGTAAGGATCGACAACATCTTCATATTGGCAAAGCTCCCCCCCCAAGCAGAAATGCTTAAAGAGTCGGAAAAGGAACTCCTCACGATCTTCCCGACAAATTATCTCATAATTATCAGAGTCTTCAATTAACAGCATCTTTAGTGTAAGAAAAGACAAGTGGATATAGAAAGAATAAACAAGCATCGGAAAGATAAAAAATATAGTTTCCATTAAGAGGAATTAATTTCTCTCATTAACAAATGACACAGAATTAAAGTAACCAGATATAGAAATGAGAAGAGTAAACAGAATATGGTTTAGTACAAGATGTCATCCATTCATGCATCTTTTTCCAACTGTTTCTTCCAATGCAGGGTCACCGGGAAGCCTGAGCCTAATCCAGCAAGCAATGAGTGCAAAGAGGCTAAAATATAATCTATTACGTTGAATTCAGGGCATTATTACCACAGTCAAATAAACATTATGCAACTATCAGAGATATTGTAAACACAAATGGGTAGCTAGTAGCATTTGGTGGTCTGCAAAACATCTGGAAATTAAAAAGGGGTCCAAATATTCAGAAAAGACGAGAGTCACTGAATTACAGTACACCTAAATAAAGTACGCCTCAGAGCTGTTAAATGTAAGTTGTGAGTTCAATACTTGACATATGAATAGGGCTCAACAGCATGAATGTTGTGTCCTTTCTACTTTTCAGGGTGAAATAAACCTTGATGGTGGCACAGTGGTTAACATAACTTTCTCACAGCACTGGTGCCCTGGGTTCAATTTTGTACCTCGGATGCAATCTGCATGGAGTTTGTATATTATCCCTGTGTTTGTGTGGGTTTTCTCTAGGTGCTCCCAGAGTCCCAGAGTCCAAAGACAAAGATGGTGAAAATGGATGGATATCCTTGACCTATTACATTGTAGCCCCCCACTCATAACTTAACAAAATGAAGAAACTTTGCTGATTTTGGTCATAGCATCATTATATATATCTATCTTTTTTCAGAGCGATTTGTCGTTGTAAGATATAGACAATCCCATCTAAGACCCGAAGTTGTCCTACATTTGCCAAACAGAGTCACTGTACATCGAATGGTCACTAATGCTGGACTGTGAAGACTATTTGGAGTCAATGTATTTATATACTGTAGTTACAGCCAATGCAAAAACAAGGAACTTCAACACTCACGTTTCGCAGTTCATCAAAATCTGCATAAAAATCATGGAAGCACTTGACAATGTGGCCTGAAGGACGTAAGATTCCACATGAATACAGAGCATCAAAGAGATCCATTGAAGTCCTGGTGCATGGAACAGCCTCCACATTTACTTTGGTTATCTCTGAGTCTGCAAAACAGAACAATTAAAACTAAACTGAAATATACATGCTAAAAAAAAATCTTCAAGAAACACAGTTACTAACAACTAAACAAGCTAGTTAGTACAAATTACTTATTGTCTGTAGCTTTTTTTCCGTGTTATCAAATAAATTATTTTGAGCTAAACCAAATCTCTATTAACAATACTTCTAAAATGTTTGTTAATCCTAAAAGTACTTATGGTAACGGTATTGTTGCTTTGCACATTAGATAAATGTTCTTTAAGCAAGGGGTTTGTCAACAAAGCTCATTTTGCATGTCCATAGAAACACATAAACACTGTGAAAGTTAAATACAGTATGTGCTGTTCCAAGATTAAAACACAAAGCAAGTCATTCACAAAAAATCAATACTCTACCTAAAGCCTTCCATAATCCAGAGGCATCTAACACTTTCAAATTGGACTTCACACAAGGGTCTTTGAAGAAATCCTAAATGTTCAATAAATACAATTTATCAATCAGGTTATAATACATGAGATATTAAAGCATGCAATACACATAAGATTGATCAGAACCTTTAGAATATAACAATATACACGTATGCACCAACACAAGAACTTATTAGAAGAAATTTACAAACTATTTTCGGGAAATATCTGTACACAAAGTGTTTCTTAAGTATTGCATTAATACTCAGGGTTAAAAAAGAAAAATTCTAAAAGCATCAACAGAAAGAAAACAGTGTTGTTTCACTTACTAATGCAAAATCATGTTTTTTGTAAGGGTGGAAATACTGATCGAAATTGAAGGCTTGTGCTGTAATCCTTCCTAACATGGACCTGTGCACGAAAATGAAAGCAAGAGAGCAAAATATAGAGAAACAATCTTTATAAAGGCAACAGAATTCTTAAGAAACGGGAGCCACAAGCATGAATAATATTGCCATCTTAGCCGACGAGTTTTTCTGTTTCATTTCTGCTATAAAGTATCTTTATATTCAAGGCAAATTTCACAATTCGGTGGCCTTGAACCAAACTGCAATTTATTTTGATGCTCCTTCACAAGCAAAATAAATACAATGGAGACAGTGTGCAGAAGAGCTCTATTACAACCAGCTTTGTTGCTAACCATAAAGTTGCGCAAAACACTCTTAAGTCGCACACTCTATTGTTATTACGGCTGTGAATTCTCAATAGCGAATAAAAAGGAAAAATTACCATTTCATAAAGAGTTCGGAAGTATGTCTGTCATGTAGAAAAGAAAACCTTTTATTAGAAAGCACATTAAAAGAGTATTTAGTTTCATGCCCCTGTCTCTCCGAAGCCATGTTTCACGGACAGTCTTGTTACCACGGCAACAAAAACAAGCTTTCCCAACTCCACCTTCCGTTACCTGCAGCGCAAAGAATTGTGGTCATTTGGGTTCTTAAACAATGTGGCGGCTTAGCTGCTCTCATATAGTTTTACAGAAGAGTCTGGGTTTTTAAATCATTTTTAATGCGCATCTTAAAACTCCCATGAGCATGTAAACATTTGGAAAGCATGCATAAGAACATCAGGATGTTGCTAACTGTGACTATTGACAAGAGGCTATGCTAGTTAATGCCTGATGTGTTGAAGTATTGTTAAACACAGTAAAGGTTTACAATGTTTTGAATTAAATCACAACAGATTTGAAGCTTTTACAAGCAAAGTGCATTTGTTTTCTCCTGAAAGGGCCATTTGAAGTAAAGAAAATGTGTTATTACAGTCCATCTAGTTATGTGTACATAATCTGTTGTTGCTCATTTTCTTTGTTGAGGATGAATAGCATAAAGGACTTTAATTAGAATGGGGACATTGGGCCCATGTGCTTTTTGACATATTTTGTCCTTTTAGGGAGAGCAAGAGTATTTGGAGCTGAAATGATAGGCATATGTTTACATTTTTCAATCAATCATTTAAAATCTACTTACTGAATGCATTAAAAAAAACAATTGACGCAGATAATATAATTTGTGGAGTCTGACAAATACATAAATATATTTAGTATTATATTAACAGGTTTATATCAACTTTAAAATTAACATGCAAAGCCCATGCCTTAACACTGATTCCAGCGCTCAGTGCAACCTGAACTTGGTCAAGTCATAACAGCCTTAGAAAACTAAACTGTGTGAAAAAAAAGCATATCACCAAAAAATAAACATCAATAAAATATTATCACTCCATCTTCAGCACAAACTAGATACATATGAGAAAACAGTGAAGATCCTGACATTTTACTACAGGCAAACATTTAAATAAGAGATCCCCCCCGTGTGAGTTATTGCAATATTACTGTGATTATTAAAAAGTGATGATTAACATTTAATTAATTATTTTGTTTTGCACAATACTACTTGGAAAACAATCAATTTTCTTGACAAATCCTTGGTATGACTCAAGCAGTGAGAGCTGTACCTCATAAGTATTACACAAAACACAAACTTCCTGATTCATATACCAAATGCACAATAGTTCAGAGGGTGGGTGTCAGACATCCCTGGGAAACTAATTTAAGGTTAGTGCAGTAACCATGTCGGTTTATTGTTGCTCAAGCCCACGCCATGTTCACACACCCATTGTCACGGAACGGGGGCTAAACCTCAAGGCAATTTTGTCTTTAACACGTACTGAAAAGAAAAAAAACTTGATTAACTTGAACTGTAGGGTAAATTTCCCAACTGAAGCATGATGTCAAACCCTGAGAACCCTGACAAATCAAACTTTAAATGTCATTTTAACCTGCTGTGTTTTTCAAAGTTGATTGCATGTGTCGTATTTACTGAAAAAAGAACAAATATCTACCATATATGAATCAAAATTATGTTCAGGTGGGTAGCTGCGTCAGCATGCATAGGCTGCAAAGGAACAAGTAATAGGTTTATTCCCTGCTGAAAAGAGAAGAAAGAAAACACAACGTTTCGGCCGTGCAGCCTTCTTCAGGTGTGCACAAGAACCCAAGTGACCACGGCCGAAACGTTGTGTTTTCTTTCTTCTCTTTTCAGCATGGAATAAACCTATTACTTGTTCAAAATTATGAAGTCTACTTTGTAGTCCGTAATGGCACCATAATTAACCATAAAAGTCCATGAAAGCACTGGATTGAGGGTGGCAGGATGCATGCTGGTCCAGGTGTCAGCCTGAAGGGAAGGCACTGAAGTAACTCTGAAGATCTCAAGAGGTTCACATCACCTGCGGGGATATCAGACTACTACTGGGAAGATTCTTCTGGCTGCTGCTCACCCACCCTAACACCCCCACCCCCATTTCCGACAGCAACCCCACAGCAGCTTTGTATAATTTTACCCCGAGGAATAACAATCATTTTTGTAACATACTGTATTCTTTAATGTCGAACTTAGAAGTCTCTTTAATAACAGAGTGGTGTGGCTAATAAGTCTCTGACAGTTGATATTTCCTTTCCTCCTTATGGATGTTACTGCTGTAGAAAGGAAGATTAGCCATATGTAGGAAACAACATTGCACTAAAATCCTCTTGCTTTTACAACCACACTATTATACTTTGGCATATTGCACGCAAGGGGAGCATACTGTGCACACAGGGTTGATGTAACGCTGGGCAGAAGAAGCTTGGTGTTCTGGCTAGGGGTCAGAGGCATGGGAGGAATCATCTCAAAACCTGCTGCCAAGTTTCACTGATAAGAGATTACCTTTGTGGTTGAGAAAGATCAACCATAAATAACTGCTGTGTACTGCTTCAAGCCCAAGGGATTCAGAAGGTGTCACATCCAGTTAACGCCTACTTTAACCACAAACAAAGCCAAGTTAAGGGACACCCTATGAAACAAATGAAGTGCAAACCACTAATGTCATGAACTGTCTGACCGGTAAAGCCTGATTTAATTACGTGAACTGCTGAAGTGGCACAGAGAAACCCTGAGGACATTTGTAATCTCACAACTAAATCTCCAACAGCTAAACTATAATCAATAAAATTATCCTTACAACCTTGACTTCATGATCTGACATATCAAATGGTGTGGTTACATTCAGTTATCCGGTTATAAGTTACATAAGACTAATGAAGAGATTTGGGCAGATGGTGATGTGGGTATTATTATTTTTTTACGGTTACTGAAACACAGCTCAGTTCTGTGCAATAAGAAAGAAAAATCAAAGTAGCCAGCTGAAGAATAGAAACCTGTTTTACAGGTGTGTTCATGTTGCCTTTAAAAAGTTTCATCATAGGCGAGAGAGAAAACACAAGCTAGATCTGAAGTTTTGGTTGTGTCTCCTCCGCCTTCAGCTACAAGTCAAGGCAAGCTGATGAGGGGCCATAATTAGACTGCTGCTCTGAGAATTGTGACATCTTTACAGTCACTGATTGCTTCTACCTGAGCTGGGAAATCTTTAACCACTGTGCTAGTTAATGATGCATAGTAAAGAAGACTTTATGGACAGAGCAAACTAGGTTGGGCCTGAGCCAATTAGTGCTCAAGTGCCAATTTATACTCTGATTGAATCTCTGTACAGGCCATTATTTGCTGAAAATAAACTTCTGAGAGCCTTAATCTTATTAACCTGTAATTTAGAAACGGAAAGAAAAGAAACAAATATGGGTGGTAGACATGCTTAAGTAACAGTTACTGGAAATTGTACTGAGTCAGCTCGGTGTCAAAAATAAGGTGGAGCACAGAGGATATGCTTCAGACTCTGTCCATGAAAAAAAAGAAAGATCTCTAGTTAGAAAATGGACAATGTGAGCTGCGGAGAAGTGACTCAACAAAATAATGAACAAAGGATGTAATTTAGCTGTTACATTAAAGCTGAAACCCTAGAAAGAGTTTTATTTTTCTGCTGGTCCATTGTCCATGTTCACTGCAACCAGGTAAAGTCGAATCAAAAACAAATGATCCCCATGCAATAGCTACCATAAAATAAAAATTCCAAGGCAAAATAAAATCAAACATTGAAGGTGGCGAACTACATTAAGGATGTGCAGAGGGGAAAAAAAGTAATTTTGTATGGTATACAAGTTTTGTTACAGAAATATATAAAGCTGTTTATTTCTTTGGTGAATGAAGACAACATACAGAGCATTTAAAATATTTGCATAGGTAATATTTTAATTGGTATATGTTTTGTGGCTTTTATTACTCTTTGGCTGTGTACATGTAAGTTTTCAAAGACATTAAGGCAGGGTCACAAATGTCCTGTAAAATGAGGGCAGGCTTTACAGAGACTTTACAGAATCACCCCAGGTGGGACCTGACCCTCTGACCTCTGCTGGGGAAGAGTAAGTGTCCTGCTGAGACACCAATAAACTCCCTAATCTTCCTCAATTGTCCTTCAAAGGAAAACACCCACATTCAATAATCAACTCGATTAACAGGCAAGCTAACTTTCTTACTGGTATCAAATCACAGGAAATTATTAAAGTCATACTTTAATAAGATACATTATTACGTCTGACTTCTTGGATCTGTTGTCTAGTTATAAATGGAGCAAAAAAGCAGAGTATCAGTCCAGTTTTGTTATATGGAACTCCCAGTCTTTCTCTCTGTACAGTATATGCAGTTCATCCACATACAAAATGCAGTGCTGTAAAGTAGTTTATGAGATATGATAAATATATTTAAGAAGTTAAACTTTAGCAATATGTCAAGATAAATTCACAACAGTCCAAGAGTAAACCAAATATTGTGTGCCAAAGAGACAATCTATCTTGGTGTTCCAAGATAAATGAGGAAAGAGCATTACAAAACTAGGACAAAAGATTTGAATTCTTAAACATAAAGCATTAGAGATCTGTGTGACCTATGCCTCTGACAGCCTTCTCCTAGCTTTTAGCAAGTCAAGCTCTGTGGAAAATAAATGATGTGAAAGAGAAAACACTCAAGTTGAATAGTGGGTGGGGGATACAAATGAAGTAAATGAGATCTTTTATGATGATTTTGGGAAGTAAATGTTGAGGATGAATCAGCAGAAGAAACATATCTAACTTTGAGTCTGAGAAGGTAAGATGAATAGATCCATGTATGTGACTTAAAGCCTTTGAAAACTACCTGGCATGACTTCAGACACCAAAAAATGATTCTTCAGCAGGTAACCATGCCAGGAGCAGCCAAGAAATAATATGAAGAAAATGAGAAAAGAAAAGAGGGAACACAAGACCCCAACCCATCTGATTCAAATTTAGGTTAAAACTATCCAAAATGCGGCTGAGATTTTTTTTAGTTTTGCTAGTTCTTTTTTTCAGGGCTATAACACACACAGGAGTAATTGTTATATTTTGGGTAAGATATGTAGGCTGAATGTTAAATCCATGGATGAAATAGAACCTTCTAGATCTCCTGTGTTTTTGTACTATTTAATTCTAAAAGTATATTTAACGCTTTTCACTATTAAAAGAAACAAATGTATATGTAAGAAGTGGATGAGACTCACTTGCCAAAAGACAGAACTTGCCAAAAGAAGAAGAAAAAAAATCAATTAATCATTGTCTTTTACATAAGGATGTCTTTGTTTGTTTTGGTGAATTATACAATTTTTCATTACTATTTTTTTACAGTATATAGTAATGCAATGTAATTTTAAAGGGAATAGTATTATATTAGAGGAACACAGGGATATATATTTTGTCCAACATAAAAAAATTGGTTCTTTATTTTATACGTTCCTAGTTTTAAAATCACATACTGAAGGATTTTACATTCAATATGCATGAATTTGGCGATTTCACTTAAGATCCAAACTACCCTTAAGAAACAAACAATAATTATAATTGCTTGCCTTTGTATAGCAGTTTTCCTCTCAAAGGATGCCCAAAGGATCCCAAAGTGCTTCATATTTGTGGGTAAGAAACCACGTCATCCATCACTGAAGTAGAGCCCCCACTTGTGGACGTGTGCTGGATATTGCTTAGCAAATATGACAGAGAAATTAGACATTTCTTAACCAATTGAATTAAGATGTAGAATTTGGGAGGCTAGATTAGCCAGCACAAAGTAGAATTTAGCCTGGATACCAGGGTTAACATCCCCAGGGAGAACAGTGCTTGGGACCTTAAATGACCAATTTGTCAGGATTTTGGTTTAAGGTATCATCCACAGGACGCTAACTTCCACTGTACAGCGTCCCCTATCACTATACAGAGGCACTGGTCTAGAAATTCTAATCCAGATGGAAAGTGCTTCCAACAAGTACTCCAACACCACTTAGAGCAGATAAAAATGTTTTTTTGTCACAGGTATTTCATCTCAGTATTTACCAGGCCCAAAGGATATTGATTTTTACTATTTCCTATCTGAAGGCATTTGCCCTCACCTTTTACAACTTTACAACCATATCTCTTGAGTAAACACAGCACAAGGAATTAGAGACTCTTCTAGCAAAAACCAGCAAGGTGATTCCCTTCACCTTCCTACCTTAGTTCTGTGGTATAAACTAGATTACAACTAGATTACAGTATTTTATCTTAAAAAACTGTAATGCTTTTGTAAAGATGAATGAAATATTTAGTATTTGATACCTGTCAAGTATAACTGAAAAATATTAAAGATGGTTTAATCCATAATCTGGTTTAAAATGTATGTACATACTTTTATTAATTATAAATTATTTTCCATAGAAAATCTGTAATTACTTGCACTCATACAAACATTTAACATTTTAATGTTAAAAAATTAACATATAAAACTTTTAAAACACTTCCCAAAATAGATTTTCTGAAAAATATAAAAATATAAATGCTTTTCTTTTTAATTAGTATATAAAAAACAAACAACATTTAACAAACAAATAAACTACCAGACTGAAATCTACCTTGATAATCACTCCTGCACTGTACTCTATATGATACACACTTATAATTAATATCACACACACTATAACTGGATTACCTTTAAAAAACAACCTCTTTGTAAAGAGATCAATGAAAACTAGTGGCATTCAAAAAAGTCATGACACTCGAGCATTAATTTGACTTTAAAGTGTGAAAGTTTTCACTCCCATAAATAGCGTACAATACATTTTCATTTGTTTTTCATGCTGATAAGGATAAACGTTTTCACACAATACAATCATCAAAAGACCTGGCTAGAGTTTTGAAATAATAAGAGCTTTGAGCAAAGAAAGATACTTCTCTTCCTTCACAAACTCATGTGCTATGCCAGATCTTACTTTGAATGCCACGATACTACGATTGAACCGACACCTTAATTGAATTTATGTTTGGGTTTGGTCTAAAGTTTCTTCGACCTCAAACTGTTTTTCGTGTTTCCCATATCACCTCATGCAATGAAAAGAAAAACCGGGCTTATGCTACACTTTGTGTAACACACAGCAGTAACACCCTCACACTCGTACAATTTGAGTGAAAATGAAAATATTTTAAAGACTCCAGCATCTGCTAGAAGTAAGATTTTAACATTTATTTTCTTACTAGATAATTTACAAACGGAAAGAGGTGCATAAACGAAGTAAAGTGCTTAATGCAGGTATTCATGACAGCACACTCAAAGAAGAGGTGACCACTGGAGGTAAGCTGCAGTGAGGGGTGGGACAGGAGGTGTCAGAATCGTCTCTGGGAACGGGATCGACTGTCAGCAGAGGCACTGCGGTACCTGTGCTGAGCCCCCCCTGCAGAAGCCTCAAGCAGTCGGGAATGCAGGCCCTGGAAAGCAACAAGGGAAAATGAGTTCAGGTGGGTAGCTGCGTCAGCATGCATAGGCTGCATAGGAACAAGTAAAGGTTTCAAAACGTTGCGTTTTCTTTCTTCTCTTTTCAGAATGGAATAAACTTATTACTTGTTCCTTTGCAGGGAAAATGAGTGTTTAATATTCGGAGTAGTTCAATAAGATACTTGAAGTAGTTCAGGTGGGTAGCTGAGTCAGCATGCGTAGTCAGCAAAGGAACAAGTAAAAGGAATAAGCCTATTACTTGTTCCAATAGGATACTTGTTTTTGTTTTTAACAGAGACTGCCACAAGCCTAATGTCTAAGTTCCCTGTTTCTCGCACAAAGTTAAATATTAATTTACCAACACAAAACACTTTTTAACTTTATAGAAATTCATTTTTGACAAGGTCAATGTTAATGTTTACAGCAAATGGTTCATTACCACAATTTGTGCATCTAAGGCTTTTTTCTTTTAATACAATTTACCTTTGTTGATAAACTATTTTGTGCTGTATACATGCTGGCTGAAACTGACTATGTGTCTGACTGAAACTGATTTTTTAAATTTGCTATTTAAATTGTACAGTGCTTTAATAAATAGAACACATTCCATCATACTGAAACAGAAACAAAAATCAACTGTTGTTCCTTTTGTTACATAGTTAGGAGTGACGTCAGATCTGAACCTTCCCTTTTTTCCTAATATTGAATATACCAGTAAAATCTAAAAGGCAGTGGTAACAATAGATGTTTGTAGAAATCATCTGAAAACAACCTAATATTCTTTACATTAGACTTTTGTATCTGTCTAAGATATATATGCTATGCATTTCTTGTTATTTTGATGTAAGCCTTTGAAACATGCTACAGTTTACCAGTAACAATCTCATTTATAAAATTCCATGGTTTGGATTATGGAAGCTGTATTGTACTTACTCAAGACCCAGATGACAAGAATACTCACAAAAGGAGAAGAAATCTGTAAAACACCTGTAGCAGATGGATTCCCTCCAACAGCTTCTTGTACATCTGTAGAATATCAGGCAATGATACAATGTTAAAATACGTCTGAATTTCATGAATGTGTGATGTATTTTCCCTTTGGAGATGAATTTTTAATATTTTTGTAACTCTTGGTAGGTAACAACCTGGGAAGTTTGGGAAGACCTAGTTTGCAAATACATTTGAAATGTAATTGCTGGCATCATGCAGGCATATTCTTCTTGAAGTAGAAGTCATAACAAATATATTTTTAAATATTTCAGTTTAAATATTGTCTAACCAATATGCACCAGTCCTGAAAACATTAGTTTTTAAACATTCATTTTTAGCAACATTCACAGACTCCAGCTCAACTGTAAATCTCATTTGTGGATAGCATATCACACCAGAACAAGTGCACATCGGGCGAACAACAGTTATGTAACTAAATGCTTGACAAGAAATATTTTTTTGGCAATCTTGATAACAATATCCCAATAAATACAATCAAAGCAACAAGTCAAAAAGCCAAAAGGTCAAAAGTTTGGCATTCCGGACGTTTTTACAGCACTGATGAAGTTAGACGTGTTCTTATAAACAAACATTAGAATCTGATGATCCTGAAATAATGTGCAACTCACTGTTTTTCATGGTATATTCTTTAAGAAGGTTAAAAGGTAAAAAAAAAAAAGTTATTGTTTTAAGAAAGGACTGTTAGTGGCAACTCAAAAGATTCCATGATTAAATACTGTATATTTACTGTATCATATAGATTTTACTATATAATGCCAGACTTCATACAAAATAGCTCCTCATTTAGTAGAAAAAAGTAAAAATAAGGACAGTAAGTGAAATAATGGTCAACTATGACAGAAATACAGTACAGATATAGACACCTATAAGATAGTTTTCTAAATTAGTACCAAATGGTGGTATGCTGGTATGCATTGCAGATGTGGTCAAATATTTTTTTATTAATTAATTTAAACCAACAGAAACAAAACCTGACACTTGCAGTAAATTCCTAGCATCATATTGGGAATTGTCTGGGATAAAAACAAGAACATATCTGCCAGAATTGTGCTTTTTATTTGTAAAATGTACAGAAATGGCTGAGGACAATGGTTCCCTTAGCTGCAGTGGGTGAGTGAAAGCTGTCTTACGCAGCAGTCTGTGATTGAGGTGCTCCAATGAATGTAGCAGTTTCTGTTCTTCCAGAGAGAGAGCGCTGAGGCCAAGGTGCTGGGCTCGGTTCAGCAAGAAGGTGTGTTTCTGCGAATGCACCATTTCCATAGCTCTCAGGATCTCACTGTCAGAGGCTGAGGTTTCAGTCAGGTTCTCTGCCAGGAGGAACTGGGCCGTACTCTCAGAAACTGTCAACACCACAGAACAAGATACTTTAGAAAACATTAAACACAAAGACAGTCTGAATATACAATCCTACAGACACCCATTAAGTGCAATTAAGTGCACACTTTATAACAGGGCTTATCCACTATTTATGCTACAGACAAACAAATATTAGAAATATTCAGCACAATACAAGCTCCTAGCCACTGTACACTTGTGAGAAAACTTTGCTTACAATGATCTTCCAAAGACAACATGTGACATTACAAGGGCTACATATGATCCATTCTGCATTGTTATAGTTTGAAACAGTAATATCATTTCACCTAAATATTATCAAATACTTTTAGTATAATGTAGCTGAGAAATTATATTATACATTAGTAGGTGGAATTGTTTTCAGTTTTTAACTTTCAATTTTAAATGGATTTTTTCTTAGGTTTTTTTCTCATAATAGGATGTATTTGTACATTAAATGTTCTATTTCCAAGTATAATTCTTTACATCAAATTCTAAGTAATGAAACACAGCTAAAACACAGGTTAATACAGTTTCCCAGTTACTTTAAATACCACCTGTGAAGCCAACTCTGAAAAGTGAGATCATGGTTTGAAATAATCACTGTCTCACAAGTATGAATTTCTACAGTATAGATAGGAAAACCCATGATATCTCCCTGAAATCTAAAGGATGGCAAGCTCCCATTTTTAGGCTACCTAAAATTTTTTTACCTCCAATTTTACCTCCAAATAAACAAAATTCCAAAAAGATGTACTGTACATGACACATGCAGTTGGTTTTCATTGATTTTGCTCACATAAAGGAGAATGAGGAGCTCTTACACACTTTTTTTCAAGTGCACATAATGTGAAGTGCACTTTTCAAGTGCAGTGATTTTACAAACTCAGCAGTATAATTTATTAGATTAGATTTTTAGTTACAGCTATAGTTGGCAGACAAATTATCTTATTACACTGAATATTATTTTTATTATTATAAAGCATAATATGTGTCTATTCATAATTACCTTCATCTGAGGGCATTTGTGCTTGTTCAGGTTTACTTGGCAATGGACTGATCTGAACAGTGCCCTGAACAAAACAAACAATTAAAGAAGCAGGTATCCAGTTTATTAGCAACTGAGAAATCGGTGAAGTTTAGCAAATTAAGCAACACAAAGTATACAGTGTTAAAAAGAGCTAACAAATTATTTTTTAGTATAGCTTCCAACCAAGGGATGTGACATATGTATGCAAAGGTTTCATTGCTACATTTGATTAAAAAAACACTTGATTTGAATTCACAAAACAAAACTAAATATACTGTGGAACTATTAAGTAAAGATAATCCGTTCATTAAGATAAGCAAAGTGAAGAAGAATCTATTTGGTTTATATTTATCAGTTTCATGCTAGGTAATTTGAACCAGGACTATTCTATTGTGTGCCTTACAAAAAGACAGATAATATTCTTTTTTTTTCTGTGAATAATCAACTTATACATAATTTGTTCCACGTTGTATTCCATGCAGTATTACTCATCAGTATTTAAAAAAAATGGGAGAAGAAAATGAGAAGAATCTTTCAATTACACTATGAAAAAACAAAATGTTTGTGTATTAATTAAAAAACACTTTTGAGATATGATTTTCTTTTTATCTTCAGTGCTGTGTCATGTTAATGCTTCTTTGTGGATTTTATTTTGCATCGCCTTTTGTGTTAAAATGTAAACAAACACAGCATTTCTTGAAATACCATAGGCAAAACAATATTTTTAACAAAAAAACACAACCAACAGTCAAGGGATAGGTAATGGTAAGTTTAGCAGAGATAGCTTTAAAGAGAGAATTTCATGTAGAAAAAGAGTCTCTCCTAGAATTTAGTGCCTGACTCACAACTGTACTGTTTTTCACAGATGTGATATGAAACATGCTCTGTTGTACTTTAACCAACTTATGCAAGCTTCATTCATATAGCCTGTATTTCATTGGAAAACTACTGAGTGCACAATACTTTTCTGCTATTTGCAGGTGTAACACCATGATAACAGTAGAGTATTTATGCTTGAACTTGCTCTTGACATCTAAATCTTGCTAATCTGACATCATATTAAACTACTGCTGAAACTAAACCATTTAATTTCCCTGCATAAACCTGTCCATCATGAATAAAAAGTGTAAGTATAAAATAACCAGACACTGAAACACAAAAACATATACTGTGACATTCAATTAAAACAAGTATTCTGTTCTAAATAGAGAATTTATCATTGAGCAGAGAAAGTCTAATTGTGTTATGGGTATCTTTTCATTCGCTTCCAGGGAAAAAGATTTGAATGGGTGTGTACCTCTGATGCAATCACAGGTTTCCTGGATACAGAGTCTGTAGCCTGTCTCCTCTGTTCCAAAAGAGCCCTGTGCTTTGCTCCATTACTGTCCAGGATCTGTTTCCTCCTTGCCACATTGAAGGCTGCTTTAAGAAGAGACAATGTTAGGATATGATGAAATCCAACTTCAGAATGGTTTGAGCTGACATAGAACACTAAAAGCTCAGTGAAAAGTATGCAGACTTAAAATCAGGTTACGTGAACAGCAAAGAGTATAAGAACATGCATTCTATAAGCATGTGAATCCTGTAACAATTTCTGACAGTGTTTGGCTCATCATAATTATCTCAGAAAAGAGCACCCTGTGAAACAGGATGATTTCTGTAATATTTAATTTCCTAGTAAAAAGCTTTTTCGAAGTCAGTGTAAGCAAACATTTTAAGAAAGTTTCACTACTCTTTTAAAGCTTTACCTAAAATTAAGCTGTTAAAACTGAACTGTGGTCAGCTGCTTTGTGACAACAGTATATGTAACATAAAAATAAGTAGACATCTATTGTAATGAGAAAGACTGACCATGTGAATACTGTTTTAGTCATAGCCAAAGGCCCTCCTCAGATGGGGCAAAGACAGCAAAGGAGACATTTTATTTGAAGGCCAGTGAAGTGAAGAATTCGGTCATTTTAATAATACTCAGTGACTATTTTTCTTTTTTTTCAAAATATTTTTATTCTCTGAACTGTACAGCTTTTTAATGAGCTTCTTAGCTTCTTTGGCCCCAGCAGATTTGGAAATGAAAATGAACCACCAATAAAGTCCAATTGAGAAGCCTTACCATTCGAAGGTGAAGCAAAAAATCCACCCATTCTACTGAGTGATTTGACACCACCGATCAAACTACCACCGTCTATGGTAACATGGGACAAATTGGCACGGGCTTGAGGCACAACAGACAACAGACCATTGTGAGTAGAAATGTTTCGGGAGTCACCTAGGTCCATAAAAAAGAAGAAAAATATTTTAAGAATTTAATCTGTTTTGGATTTAATTCAGTTGCCAGATTTTTGTCAAACATATATGAAACAAAGTCGTTTTCCCCAAATACCTATTCCCAGATAAAAAAATATGTAGGTATCCCAAAGGAAATACATACTTCTTAGTAAAAAGGGTCAGTTTCTCCAAAATAATAACCCCTTTATAATGCAGCAGGTTAGAATTTAACAGTGACTGGAACACAGAAGCAATGAAAGCAATGGCTATAGATAAAGCCTCAGAAACTTTTTAAACATTTAAAAGAGTCTCAGTGAATACCCAAACTATAGTAGCAAAAATGGAACTGCCAAATACAACACTTATTTACTTAGTAAAAGTAATTTTGTTTTAGTTAAGCGAAATATTACATCTGGTACAGCTTATGCTATTTTCGGGTCACTTGGTTCTTCAATGACGAATCTTCTTCTCTAGCAATAATAATTAACTTTAAAAAACATAACTCCTTAATCTTTTTTTTTTGCATTTTAGTTTCATGTTTTTTATAATCTTATTATGGTAAAAAAAGTGAATAATTAAGAGTTTTAATGAAACGAAAAAGGGTAATTCTGCAGGATCTTGGGTTCTACAGACTTTGTACATGAGTACTTTCCTTACTTTAACATTTTATTCAGATTATTCGCTTACGTTATAAATTCAGAATCTTCTTTTAGTTCACCCACGTGATTTGGACTACCTAATTGTTTTTAACACCTCAGCTCAGAGTTGGCACAGATGGCACAGATCGGACAATGAAGGAGTGTAAACTGCTTTGAACCACCTAGCTCAAACATGTCACAGGAACAACCGCCCTGTACTGGAGGGTCAGTGCCAACCAGGAGGAGAGGCAGACCTTTCAGTGACAGCACTGCATGCTTGCTATCCTACTCTACCTTCAGTGTGCTCAGCCAATTGTCACCATAGCTTGGAGAATCCATGTCAATGCTGGCTAGTGAGATGACCTCGGCTTGGATCTGACCGTGGATCTGACCAATCCATAACAGTTGAGCCACTCCTCCACAGGAGGCCAACATGGATTATTTTAACTCTAACACATCAATGGAAAATGGGGACAAAAATAATGGAAAAACAGACATACAATACATCCTGCTAAAACAACCTTCATCTTATAATTCATGACATAATCTTCAACAACAAGTACCAAACAGACAAATTAATTAACTTGAGGTTGAAGGTAAATCTGTATATATATTACCATCCTTGGTCGCCAATGCACTGCGAACTCCGTGCCACAGTTGCAAGATCTCCTCATCAGTGGGGGTATGGTCCAGACGCAGACCATTCTCTCCGTAGACAGGACCTCGTCTAGTGGTCAAGGCCTCTTGTCGGTCTCCGCCCAGGATACTGTTGACAGTATAAGTGGCCTTCGTGACAGTCTCGCAGGAGGATAAGGTGTAGGAGGGTGGGAATGGTGTGAACGTGACACTAGCTGTGCTGAAGGAACTGCCCTGAGGCAGAGCACAGCCATCTGGAATGTCTTTGTATGAAGCCTGTTCCACTGGCATGCTTCCCTTGCTGAAAGTTTGAGTGTCGTTATAAAGATTCCTTGTTGGACGCCCAACTGTCTCCTCATTGCTGCTCGCACTCTGAACTTGCCTGCCTTGAGGAAATATGGGTCTGGGAGGAGGGCTGGGTTTAATCATTTTCCCCTGGGATTTCAAAACATGATTAGCTTCACTTGCAGACTGTGGTCTGATTATGGTACCCCTTCTAGTCTTGCTGGGAGCAGTGCCCAATCGAGCTTTAGCAGATCGCACTCTCCTAGGGACCCTTGGCCTTCCTTTGCGTTGACAGGCATTTGCCAATTGTGACTTCATACCTTGTTCCTGCAGCTTACTGTCCTGGTGCTCGAAGTCCGCCCAAGCTTGTTTCGTGAAGTGATAGCCAGTAGAAACCAAGGGGGTTGTGACCTGTGTAGTCTGGGCTGTCTTGGAAGCCCCTGGGGCACTTGGCGTAGCAGAAACCCGGAACTGGCTCTCTTGACGTTCTGTTGAAATATCTTTTATATTATTTTTAACTGTTGATTGATGAAATAATTTGCTCCTTGCTTGGTTTTGCTTGTTTACCTCATCAGATTCATTCAAGCCAATCTCATCAAACCACCGCAGCTTCTTTTTAGTCTTACTGTTATCTAGATCTTTGTCTTTCAGCTTTGTCAATTCCACGCTATCCCTGATAGACTTTGCCACCTGTTTTGTAAAATGGACACTGCTGGAAGAAAGCGCAGAGCTGGCATGACCTGATGCGTATTTTGATTCTTTTTTTAATATCCCTTTAACAACGTTAATGCCCTTTGTTCCACCAACAGAAGTAGATGGTGGGTCTGATAGTTTTGCGTCTGAAAGTTTTTGTCTCTCTTCCCCAGGAGTTAAGGGAGTTTTGGAAATACTACTTTTAGTCCTGTGAGAGTCTGTTACGTGATTTGACGATTCTACATTAATGGATTTTTCACTTTCACAATTTTCGCTTTTATCATTGTAATTCTTGGAATAAATTGGGTCGATTTGATTAGTCCTTGCACAATGGCTGCATTTAGGATTTTCAGTCAGGCTCACATCAAGGCAATCTGGTTCTGTACAACTCTTGTTTAGAATTTTTAGTAAAGTACCAGGAGATGCAGACTTATTGCTCAAATGTTCTTCGCCACTAATCTGGTTAGTAGGTAAAACAATCTGAGTTGCCAATGGCTGATTTGAATACCTATCTGCTGGATTTTTCACTTGTTGCCTAGATTCATCCTCTTGAGTGGAAAACTGTATTTCCTTTGGTGTAGGATCAGGAGTGCTCCATGCTTTAGATGGTATAACTTTAGGACAATTGTCACTAAAATCATCATGAGTTTTATCACGGCTAGTCTCATTAGATGAAGTATCCACATTTTTATTCTCAGTTAATGTATTCTGGCTACTCAATGTGGCTGCATTTACATTAGCTTCTTTTTCACCCTCAAAATATGCCTCATTTGTGTACTGCACTGTTATTGCTTGCTGTGTGTTGTTCAGATACTTAGTGCTCAATTCCTCAGTTCTTTTTGACATTACATGTGTCTGAGAATTTGTATACATCATACTGTCTTGGTTCCACGGATCATGGCTAATCTTCTCAGCTTTAAGGAAGTTTATTTTAGCAGCAGGACATGTGCCATTAAAGTGCTTCCTCTGCGACTGAGGTTGAGTGCAGTTCCTGGGTACAAACTCATGTGCTGAAGAATAGGTAACATTTTTTTTACCAGCTCTAGGGATTTGATCGGACTGTTCATTCTCTAAACTGTCCAGGCTTGACAAGCTTTCTGAACGATCCAGCTGTCTAACTTCTTCTTCAAAATCCTAAAATGAAACATAGTTTTATACACTTACAAAGAACATAATTTGGCCAAAACATTTCAGCTCAATGTTCATTTCAATTCCTTCTAACAACTTCATGCTCCTTAAGAAAAGTGAGTCGCAAAAAGCTGATGTAGGATGCTTATTTTAGGTTTTCTTTTGAGGAGCACTCTTGCCAAAACATAACAAAAGGAAAACCACAAAAATCAAAAATGGTTCTGCATTTTGAAACATGCAGGATGTTTGACAAAAGAAGAAAAATAGATTATATACAACAAAGAACTGTTTTTTCATTGGCAAGACTTACTAAACTTAAATAACTATTTTTTCCAATTTAAAGAAGAAAAAGTTAAAATACACAGAAAATACAAAGTAAAAGTAGTAAACAGGATAACTATGTTATGATGTACGAACGGATATTTCACTCATAAGGTGATCTATTTCCTTTGTGTTTATCACCGCTAAAACATTTTAACCAGCTAAAGTCATTTTAGCAGGCTTTATACATGAGATTAATTTAGCTGTACTGTAACAGCTCAGAAAACATAATGACCCTTTTAAATTAAGAACCCAGTAAAATAAAGAGTATCTCTTAAAAAAATCTACAAGGACAAACTGTGCTTCTCTGAGGCATTACAATAGCTAAGCTCCAGCAGCAGGTAGCACAGTTAATCTTAGTTAGAATCAGCTTTAAAACTGATCTCTGGCATCTTAAAATCTTAAGAAGATACACCTTTAAGTTGAATGTTATAGGATTATCCACATCAAATATTTATTTGCCTCTAAAGGGATTTACAACTGGTCTTCTGTGATATTTTCAAAAGGGATATATTCAATTAAAAAAATTCCAGAAGATACAGGTTGCACTTATTTTGCGACAAATGTGCATCACACTCCACCATATGTTTCTAATAAATTATATTTTTTAAATGTTTGAAATTTGGTAGCAAGGGAAAATGATTATGCATGGAGCACATTTTTCCTGCACAACTTTAAGCTTTTTGGAAGTTACTCTCAGAACAACATAGTTTTTTATCGATTGTCACATGGGGAAAAATAGACTTTCAATGTGTTCAATAATTGCCACAGTGCTTGTCCATAGACACTGATCATATTTTAGACAATTCTAAAAATATGAAGATATGTAAACCAGTCTTACAGTTACAGAGGAAAATAAAATACAAATGTGATTTTAATTGCATATTTCTCTTCATTCTCTTTTGGAAAACATTTAGGAAAATACAGGTTTTTAAACCATCATGTCCATTAGGCTGTGGGATATGTATTTTATTCTTAACGTTTCGATGATGTTTATCATTCAGAATTGCATAACAAAGAAAACACTAATGTTTAACTTGTGCAGCTTATACAGTACTCCTGCAAAGCCAAAAAGACCAATCGAACTCACCGCTACTTTAAGGCTCTTGGTGACTGAAATTTATGATCCTATATTTTTTTGAGTAACTACAGTACTTCAGAGTGTTTTAGTGTAGTCCACTTATGCTAAAACAAAATGTATTTATTTCTGGATGGACTTACTCCTTTGACATCCTCTTTATCTAATCCGGTTTTTCTATTACCTTGCTTTTAAAAAGGAAGACGCATTTCAGTGAGATTATAATTCTTGAGTATTTAAAGGGGATTAAGTGCTGGACCATGACAGGTATAGGCGACAAAGTAGAACTGTACTCCATTATACAAAATCCAAGTTCTCGGAACATACTGGTTACACTGGAATAATCACTTAGAGGCATCTGTCTCCCAAATCAAAAGATAAACTCCCCAAAGCATTTCATGACTGGAGTCTCATGTGAAAGGGACCTGTGTTTGCAGTACTAATCCTTCAGCAGGTCCTGGCAGGTGGAGCTATGGGCTAAAATTACAGACTGACTTTTTCTGAAATGAAATTCTTTCCTAACAAGCTTTTAACTCTATACACAAAGTTAAGAAAAAGACTGACTGTGCTTGGTTAAAGGCACTAGCTTAGTCTGTGTAATTGAGAGTGTGCTATTACCAGATGTTTGTTGTGAAATAGGAGCAATATGCATCCAGAAAACGGCAAACAATGGCTATTGTGATTAAAGCATATTAAAAGGCTCCAGAAGGTAAGACTTTTTGTAAAGAAATGTATCTATATTTATCTATATTGGCACCTGCACTTATTCGTTTCATTACCTGATAGTGCAAGGTAATATTGTTTAGAATGTTAGACATATTTTATTCACATAAGGAAAAGAACAAATACAGATTCAAATTCTGGAGCTCAGGCCTTTTGTCAGAGACTTAA
This sequence comes from Lepisosteus platostomus, assembly GCF_059453375.1. Lineage (NCBI taxonomy): Eukaryota > Metazoa > Chordata > Actinopteri > Semionotiformes > Lepisosteidae > Lepisosteus > Lepisosteus platostomus. The sequence continues at coordinate 8,368,265 of NC_142617.1, read as the reverse complement.
ATAAGTATCAATGTCAAACTGATCTGGCATTTACAATCAGTGCCTCTCAGTATTGAACTGTTTTAACTACTAGAATGCGCTGTTTCAACGTTCCCAAGGACATGTAATAAAGAGGTGACATTAACCGAGTAAGCATAGTTTCAACACTCATTTCCCTTTTTCTTCATCCACAGTGTCCAAAAAGATCAGCACTTTTTATTTTCATTACTCTGCATGCAATACAGCAACCTATAAGGTTGTTTCTTTGAGAAGAGACCTGTTAAATAAGGTTTACTTGCACCTTTGATGTTTCTAGTGGTGGAAGTAAAAGCATAACACACAAAAATGTATTTCTACAAGTTCTGCTTAGCACCTTCTTCAGTTCAAATTCAAAAGTGAACGAAGTGGGGCCCAGCCAGGGGGAGAAGTGGTGTTTAGTTTGTTTTCTTTACGAATGACAGTAAGCTGGCACCCTTCACTAAGTAAGACATAAATGTATCCTTGAAGAAATACAGCACTGGCTCAAAGAAACATGTCAACTTTGGGCAACATAGATTTTAGAAATGTTTACTACAGAAAAGAAGCCAATTAGCTGGTGTGTAATGTACATAATCGGCTATTTATTTAAGTGACATTAAATTAAAGGCTAAAAGTCAGTTTAAATAAACATCAGAGTAAAAACTACAAAAAGATACACAGGATCCCGCATCTTGTGATTGTGAGAATTCATGCCGTACACACCCACACAAACTTTCCACAGTCTGAAGTTATTATTTGATGTAAAGAGTGGTTAAAAACGTTGGTGGTAACACCGTTTTTAAAATTAAGCGACTCTCCACTCAAACTCGGGTATTACATTACTGACACAGGATAGTGTGTGACAGAAAGACCAGGATATGTTTGTGTGAGAAGTCCTACCTGCAGGCTATTCATCTTTCTCTCCTCCAGAAGGCGCTGTGTCTCCAGAAGTTCATTCTGAAAGAGCATCTGGCTGCTCTTGAGATTAGTGCCACTCTTCTCCTGCATCAATTTGGCATAGGCTACTGTGGCAGACAACTGCTTCTGGTAATGAGAGGCAGTGGAACTTGCTGAAGAACTTGGAGAGGATGTGTAGGTCCTGTAGAAACAGTGTTATATTAGGAGGTCTGCTTTTGCACACCTGTCGTGTTATAGTTAAACAATATTAGCACTAAAATGTGACTCAAGGACATACCTAAAATATCTGCAGTTTTGGAAATGTGAAAGCATTGTTTGATTTTGATCATATAAAATAAAATCATCCTGTCTTAAATAGCTTCATCTGCCTTGAAAGAATAAGGTATAACAAATTACTCCTCATGAAACAAATGAAAGTGGCTATTAAAATTCATTTGAAGTGGGTGGTAAAACTTCACAAGAGCAAAGCTTTTGCTTCCTTAACTCTTTAGGAAGAAAAATTCAATAAAAGACTCAAAGAAATTGTGAAAACCTCTAAATTCAACAGTGCCATCTGTTGGCTCCTGTTTGTCTTTTAAAATAATAATTTACAATCCATCTTGTGGACACTAACTATAACTGCAATTCCCAATTTACTGAGGTGAATATATTATGATTATCAGAAATTACTATCATTTTACTGTATCATAATTACAATACTTAGGCTTCCATTAAAAAAAATCACAGTCTTAAAAATTTGGAATGTATTCAAATAACAAATATACTTGGAAAAATAAACAGTGCAGGTCCAAAGTTTTACATTTTTGGGGGGATTCTCTTAAGTGCTTGTGTACAATTAGCTATCCAAAAACTAAACTGTGGCAGCTTTTTATACCTGTTGCTGATAGGGCTTCTGGAGTAGAGCGAAGAATTGAGGGCTGAAGAACTGAAAGAGGGTTGAATTTGATTCAAAGCTTCTTCTAATCGAGGGGTTGGATTTCTGTAAACTAAAAAAAGAAAAAAAAAACTTCTGCCTTAAAAAACTTCACGTGCAAAGTAAAGTATTTTATTTTCTTACATTTCTTAACTGTTCAAGGAGCATTTCACATAAGAATATCCCTCGTTGGACTGCAATCTTCCAGAACTGGATTTGTTCCTCTCCTGAGTTTTACAAGTGCATTTAGACTTGCAGGAAAAATACCTCCAGAGATTTGAACATGTTTAAAACAACGTTTTTTTTTTTCATAATAGCGTAAGATCCTGGAGAGCTTGACAGCAATTCTCTTGTCAGCTAAGGATGAAAAGCATTCTCAGTTGGGCACTAACAGTTGGTAAAAAGACAAATTGATGGCAAAATGCTCCAGTGTGAGAAGAACGTCCCAGTGGCACAAATCAGAGAACCACTTAATACTGAAGAAGTGACAATGGTTTCAATACTAGCAATACGGCCATAGCTAAAATCCTATTCTGTACTGTGGCAATACTAACACTCTATTCTGATAACATCAGAAATGAGCAAGTGCTGTATTCAGTATGGTTAGCTCCAAACAGCGTGGACATTTAGGTAATTTAACTGCAGATCAGGTCTATGTTTTCCCACCTTGTCTATTTCTTTGTGAGGGGGGGAGATGAGCTCTCTGAAACCTCTCGGTTGCCTCCTGCACTTTCTGTTTGCGCTGCTGAAGTATGTCCTCCCTCAGTTTCTGCTCCCTGATGTCCTCTTCCCTGCGTTTCTCCTCCAGAGCTCTGCAGGAAAATGTAAAAGGTATATACTGTCATCAAGGTACAATTAACAAGCAGGACAAGAAGAAATTAGCGAAACCAAGGAGAAACTGAACTACTTACAATGAGAATACATGAAATAATTATGTTAATTAAATTAAAACAATCATGCAAATTCAATAAATTAACATCCTGAGGTACAGAATGCTAAGTTTGCTTAAGAAAGATCTTCAAACGAATCTTAAACTTCAGTACAGTCTACCTTAGTACAAACAGAATCATTTAATCTTACATTCTAAGGTGCAAATTTACTTATCATACCTGAATCTTGTCTTGTTCTTAAAATGCAAAAACTTTTCCGCATCCTCATTAATTATTCAAACTCACTACTCATAGCCACGTTTTAGAAGCCAGACACAGGACAGGTTCTTTGAACATACAGGTGATAGTAAGGCTGATCACATAAGGTTCCAAAGTATTCAGCCTGGATGGATAATCTTTAGAGGCTTTGTTCAAGCCATTAAAATAACTAATAAAAGTTTCTTATACTAAAAATGTATCGATCTCAACTGCCTTATTGAAAACAGCAATACAAACAAATTGGTAATACATAATTGGATATAAAATAAATAACATAATACTATTTAAATGGTCGTCAATGTGTTGACTATCAGTTTTAACATTTCAACTATATATTCTGTACAGTACCATTAAGATATTACAGAATAATCTGGGTTAGAGATTTGTAACAAAAATTATAAATTGGGATGGAAATGTATTTCGATCACTGTATTGTAATGAAATATTATGACTATTGCTTCTTTCAACACAATATTGAGATAAAAAAATAAAAGACCATATTTGTTTTGGTGACAAATGCAACTCAGTAGACGAACTCCAGCAGTTAAGTGTCTATGACACCAGAGATCCTACTGTATATTAATACAGGATCTTTGCAGTATACTGTATTAAGGCTGATGTAATTAATAGTTTTTTTCTAATTACAAATAAACTTAAATTTCCAACCTGACAGCATTCTAACAAAGACAAAGGGGTTAAACCGATGTCCAAGTTCAGTATAGAATGAAAGTAAATACTAAACTGCAACTACGACAAAGATAGCAATTTGAATCTATTCTTAGAAGCTGCACAAAAATACTTCATACATGTCTTCTGAAAGTAATCGGTTTGTAGTATTTAGTCTACTATCATTACATACAGAACATTTTATTTTAATCTCTTTCCAGGAGCTGCTAAAATGCTGAGATTTAGTAGGTTATTAATTGTCTGAGATTTGTGCTTTACCTTGGGATGAACTCATTTTAAGCAGAACACTTCAGTCTAGCCAATCTAATCTTGGCTCTTATAAATTGCATTACCGTTACCAATTAAGAAATCTAATTTCAGCAGACGAAATCCTGCTGGCAAGTGAAGTATTGAATAACAGGATCTCTCCTTTTTCCTTCAAACCATTTTCACTGACTGCTACAACTGTTCTGCATAGGAAAACTACACCATCAGCTGGATTGGTGGCAATGTACAGCCTCATAATTTAACATTATGGGATTCGTGCGAAAATCCCCATACTTTTTTCTTATATGTTTATGTGATATTAATGCTTATCTTTAGTGCTATAATAAAAAAAAACTAACAATTCCAGTGCTTCCTGCAAACACATTAAATGTGATTGTCAATTTCTGTTCAAGTTGCCTCTTTTCTGTTAACAGATGTTTTTTAGTACAACTTTACGAAAAGTTTTCTACATGCTGTATGCTGAAAAACAATGAAAACAGTCATGTGATTTCGGAAAAATGCCACGTACTCAGTATTTGATACCTGAATTGGATTAATTGACAAAATAAAGTGATTAAGAATTAGTATCAATAGCCATTCAGAAAGTAATTAACAAAAATGCTTTAATTAATGCAAAGAAGGCGTCTTGTTTGAATAATGAGGACTGCTGGCTGATGTTGGCATCGCTGTCCATGAAAGGACTTGTTAATGTGTACAGTAGCCAGCTTTTTCTCCTGATCTGAGTCCCATAGAACACTTGTGGGAATTATTCACCCAAACCACCAATAGAAAAAAACACAACTGGCCAACCTTCACCATCTGGCTGCATGTGGTGCAACATCCCATGCACAGTCTATTCACAACTTTCAGGTCAACACTGCCAAGATTGTCTGAATGCTTAGGGAGGTCAAACACAATACTAACTTTTTAATGTCTTCATTTTGACAGTATGTTTAATACTGAAATGGTCTCATGATTGATCAGCTCTGTATGTAGTGCACAGTTTTTGAGTTCTTGTTATGATATATATTTTATTTAATCCAGTAGATCATAGCAAAGCATTTCTTTTCTGTATGAGTATAAATTATATATTTTTGTGGATACTGCAACTGAATTTAACCTCTTGAAATACAAGAAAAAACAACATACAGGACCAAACATACCTCCTACGTCGATTGGTTTCCAAGGAGAATTTTCGAGCACGAGCTCTGCATGCCTTCTGTTCCTCAACCAGAACCTGACAGTCATCTTTCAACGGCCGTTCTAGCTCTGTTTTTATATTTCTAACATCAGACAACGTTAAGGAGTTTCAAGGCATGCGGGTAAAAAGGAGATCTTGCCTTCACCAGTTGTGCAGTAGTCCAGGAGGAAATGCACATTAAAATATAGGCCTGTCAAAGAAGGGTCTAGCATAAAAGTTAAAAATAAAAACCCACAAAGAGCCAGCCTTTAATGAGCTGAAAAGGGAAGCTTTTGTGTTAATAGTACACTACCAGTGGTCCATCTTTATTTACCACAAGGAAAACAATAGTCTGCAATACCTAGTTTCTAAAACATTTGTTGGATTACTGCAATTTCAGAAAGTATCCAATCTGAATTAAGTACTAGGTGGGGAAATAAGGAAAAACTGAGTTTTCAAAGGTCATTACATTAAATTATGAAAAAACTGAAGATAAGAATCCATCCATGCTATCAAGTGACTGAAAACCATTCACAAAGCTGGGGAAAGGCTTTTCTTCTTGCTTGTTTGTTGTGTTATGATTGCCAAGTGCAGCGGTCACACAAATTATGCCACTCCCTTTTTACAGTGCAGTACGGTGGTCGCTATAATGGCAAAGGAGGTAACAGAGCAGACAAATGTAAGACACTATGAAAAGCAGCAATACTGTATACAGAGGTATATATATCTAAACAATTTTTCCTTGTTTTGTAACTTAATTGTCGTTGCTATACCTCTTACCTCTAAATGATCTCTGTCAGCCAAAGGCCAAAATACTCAGATCAGATTGCAAAGTGATATGACTTTGACAGATACACATAGACTCATACACACACGCATCTATATACTGGCATCGATAGCAGGTGAAGATACTCATAAGGAAAAATACAAATAAATTAGCTAGCTAGTCCAAAATGAGGAAAAAAAGGGTAATACAGTAAGTGAATATTCTGTGATGACTGTCTATCAAATTTGAAGCACACTTTCTGAAAATATTTGGTCTTTTAATGAATGACTATACAGTACCTACACCAATAGTAATTGAAGGTGGTTAATAACAACAACAACAACAACAACAACAACAACAACAACAACAACAACAACAACAACAACAACAATATCATAAAAAAACATTTCTAGAGCTAGGATCTTGAGGTAGCTTCTAGCAAAAGAAATAGACTTATAACTAAACAGACATCGATTTAAGGATACGAATAGGAGCTGGCCCTCTGGACGTGCATCCTGAATCCCAGGATGGGACGACGTTGAAGAGTTCTCCAAACTGGTCACAATCTTCATTCAAACCAAGTTCAGCGATCGTACACGTATTTTAAGAAACGGATTATCCCAGCCTGTATTCCGAACTGCGCTAGCCGGCTGTCCTCCGCTTCACGCCAAAATAAACCCACAGTTTGTGTGTGAACGAAAACGTTGAAACTGCGGCGCGATGTGCCATTGTAGTCAAGCGCTCGTTATGATCTTCTGTTGCTTCTCATTATTTTCTTATTTCCGAATTCAGCGTTGACAATTTGACTGGGTTTTCCAGCTAAGTAAAAGTTTTGCTCTGCTGAACCTCTAGATTAATTAGCCCCGCCATGTTGACAACCAGAGACGCCGCTTCCTTGACAACGGAAACTAGGCGCAGGTTGAGAGTGGGGCCGAGAAAAGGAGGAAACGACGGACGGCAGGAGAAGTCCGGCAGATTATAGCTGTTATCGCAATTATAATTCTTATAATAATTATTTATTCTAATAAATAATAATTTATTCTTATACATAATTATTTATGTTTACCTATCCTACTACTACTTTATTATAACTGCAATAAACATGGACACAATTTGTCGATTTTACACACTTGATGATGACCAGCGTACTCGTCTGTTTTAGGGTTAGGGTACAAAAAAACTAAGGCATAGACTTGCTTGATCAAATAATTTAACTGACATTTTAATTCGGAGCTCCTCCGAAAGAATAACAATTTATGTTTTGCATTTCGGCAAATGTGTGCTACTGTTCTGAATTTCTGATGTCAGCTAATATTTCATGTCTTTTCAATAATTACGATCTTTTTCTGATTTCAAAATTATTCTAAAATCCCTTCCAAGGCACAATATTATGCCTTTTGCTTCACTGAGCCTGTTTGCCACTACTCAGTGAAACGTGTTATTTACTGTTGGGTGTGTGGTCTTCCAATAGGCTAACACTTCAGATTTGTAAATACTGTATGAAAACTTAAGTCAATGAACATACTAGTCTAGCAAACATATTTCCGTATGTTACATATTGTACGTAATTCTTTGCAGATGCAGAGTACATAAAATCTCACTTTACAATGTGCTCCCCCTGGTTTTGTCTATAAAACCTGAAGGGCAAGGAATTTATGTGGAGCTCCAAGTGTGAACAGATGAACCATACTGCAAAATACTATGCACATTACAGACACAGAATTACATTCCATAAGCATCTTGTACATACCAGTGGTTGTAGGCAATCTTTCTTCAATACTGTGGAATTTATATACACTGTATTTTTTACTCTATTTTTAGGAAAATAACAGCAAACGTGTGCTGCTTTCCAAAGAAGCTGTTAAAGGGTTAAAGTTGCATTTTGCAGAAATGTTATTGTTTATTTCTTGGTAAATCTGAATTAAGAAACAGTGCTCAACATTTTTGTCTAGCATTTCGCTTTGTGATATGCCTGTGCAATACAAAACTAAACAGAGCTAAAAGAACACAGCAGTGCACAACATTTAAATTGATTTGACACAGTCCCAAATCATATCCTGTCCTGAAGGCTTTCAGCAGTTGAGAGAAAGTCATTTGTTTTGGCTCTTTGCTGTTGTGCAGATGCCAGCAGAGCGTCTTGATTTCCTGAAGCTGTGGTACCGAGGACTCATGAGACTCAGTAAAGCGACCAGCACATTAGAAAACGTCTTCCTAAAGGAAAATGAAAAGGCTTTTCTTCCCAGTTTTGTTTGTATCTGTTCTCCATGACATCCAGACAACATCGACCAACTCTGTGGTATGTATTTTTGTTAGATATCTTAAAATTGCTATTATTTCCTGTACGGAAAAAAAAAACTGAACCAGAGCACTTGAATTTAGTTCTAAATTGAATTTCAGAGTTGTATGTGCAGTATTCATGTGTTTTAAAGTTTGCATTTCTTAAAAAACATAAGATGCATGGAACTGTTTGGTTACATAGATGAGCTACATACATACATATATGCATCCACTGTACATGTTTAAGGAGACATCTGTGATGTAAAATATTTTCAATCCCTTTTTACTTTTTTTCATTCTTCAAGACGTACATTATGAGTGAATAGAAGGGACAGATTCACATTCACACTTAGGGTTGCCTCTAATGATTTAAGCGTTAATTAAATGCACTCTTAACTCTAAACAGAAAGCAACCTTTGAAGTTTCATTGGATTTTTGTACATAGAGCAACAGGAAACAGCTTGCATGTCTCTGTTCAACATTTGATAATTAATTCCAACCTTAACAAACTTCAAATTCTCCTGGAGTAAAGAGGAGAAACATAACAGTTGTTCTTGGTATATCAGCCCAGTCTGTAGTCTATTGCATCTATAATTGTTAGATATTTGTGATCTGTTAGATTTAAAATTAGGAAGAATTTGCCACAGTATTAACTATGATCATTTATATGCAAAACACATTAGGAAATTCTAATGCAATGTCACCATTAAGAATCTACCTTAATACTGAAGCTAATCTCCTGAGAAGAAATTGATTGTTTCTGCTTCCAATGTGCCATGCTAATGGGTTTTCCCCATTCAAGTATTGAGGTCTTGTGGTTTATGGGGTATATTCTTTAAACCAAAATAAAAAAAAATGTCAGTATGGTGTTATGGGTGACATTAGTTCTCCTTGTTTGCTATTTGAGGAATGAGATATTCAGTTCTATAATAAAAAGATAAACACAAACTAGGGGATACAAGAAAATGCATTCCTGCCTGGGTCCTGGCAAAAACTTATTCTTGGCCAGCAGGCAAAAAGTAAAAATATAAAACAGTGTTTCCAGAGACATATTTAAAGATACAGCTCACATGAGGAATTAAGTTAAGCTGAAAAAAATATTAAATCCACTTATGCACTGGCTAAAAAAAATAGTCTACCTTTTGATATTTTATTAATGTCTTAGAAACAAAATGAAAAGAAATAAAATGAAAAATGTGTTTCATCAGTTCATTATTTTTGGAGGTACAGAAGATTTAGCTAATCAAAAACATAAGAAAAAGAGTTCACTTGTTTACATTTTAGATTAGCGGGTAACTATAGAACTTTATAAAATGCATTGGTTCAGATGATTTAACATAAGCCTATGTGATCCCGATCAGTTTGGCATGATTGAAAATGTTTTCTTTGTCTGCTAACAGGAAATCAGTGAAAGCAGTTCAGCTATAAATCAGTCTACAACGACGAAGGGAAAATACCATGGTGAAAACATGAAACCCAGACTCTCCAAGCCATCAAGAGAAAACAGGCATGAGACCTGCCTTACGCAATGTGAAATGTCAGCAAAGCTCATGAAGGAGGAGAAACACCTGATGTGCAGTACGTACACTGAGGACTGTGGACTTGACTTTCTGTTTTTAAAAGTAAAGTGTACACGGAATGGGTTTGGCTTATATCCACGACCCGTATACCCTGAATTGATACCACAAATTAATGCAGTTTTATCTATCTTTTTAAGGAAACTTACACCATTCTCTTGTTTCCTACACGAGGAGCACAAGGAAAATGATTAGAGGCATGATGGAGGATCACCAGAAATCACTGGAGTTTCTTTCAAGCCAGGCAAGCTATAGCGATGTACATTTTCTTGCATGAGATGTGTGGCAGTTAGGAATGGATAACAGCCTCAAAAGAATCCAAACACAGTTGGACTATTTTCGTGGAAATGTAATGACTTTTGCCATTTCAGAAGGTACTAGTGACATATGAGAGTGTTTTTTGAGCTTTTCTAGTTCTAAAACGAAAACTAGTTTTTAAACAGAAAGCAAAATGTTGACATTTTTATTCAGAGCATTCTTACCTTTTGTATTTAGAGCTCTAGGAGGAGGAGGAACATGATTCCCTAAAGACTAAGAGAGCATTTAATTCCTTTATACCTAAAACATTATTCAATTGTGGAATAGTGTTTTCTGGTAGGGATCTTCTTCTTCTTGTTTTATGTTCATTATGTTTATTTATTGTTTTTTTGGGGGGGAAAAACAAGTCTCTACAAGTTAATTGCCTATTTTTTTCATCTTATGGTAGGAGAAGAGTTCTGATTGAGCGATGTTGTTAAATGTTGTTTTGCATTATGGCATTGTACTGTTGTTGTTATTGTATAATCATTATAAACATGTAAAGTGTTTATGAGTTCTTGATATGCCTGAGAGGAATTGCCTTAGGGGCAATAAAGATTAAATCAATCAGTTTTATATACACCTTGAACTTTGCTTTTATTTTCACAGGTAAGGGAACTGATGAACAAAGTTCTGACGCTCAGTACAGAAGTCTTAAAGAACAACATTGAGCCATTTCCACATAAGCCAGTACAATCACATGGTAAGGTCATACATTTACCTCACTCATGTTAAAGCCTAATTTTTTGTCTTTTCTACACTGGTCACTGATGTATAAAGCCAAATCATTGCCAAAGCTCTTGACTATGAGTGTAACTACGACTCCTAAACTGGTACCAGAAGGTATTTGTATTTGTGTTGGAATATTGATATAATTGTTGTGAGCTATGGAACTGTGTATGTTATTATTGTGTAAACTGGCTTTCCCAAGAGACTCACGCAGGGCCTCCAGCCATAAATGTATATACTGTATGTATAAATGATATACTTACTGTATCTATCTGTATATACTACATTTCAAGAAGATGACTGTAACGATCTTTTATGAGAAATTATCCCTAAAGGGATAATTTGTGTAGTGTTTTTGTTAATTAAATTATAAACTTAAATAGAGAATAAAAAGTGAATATAATAAATATATGGTATGAGAGGCAAATCTAAATGTTATTAAAGTGGAAAACAAAGTTAAATGATTGGTTGATTATTTTTTGTCCCACAGGTGGAAACATCTTTCTGTGTCATTTACAGTCTGATTCTGCTAATATTTTCATGTTGATTACTGTTTCTAGGGCGTGATTGCAGTGATATTATAGATACAGTACAGTCCATTTCCAAAACTCCAAGTGGTATTTACATAATCCAGCCAGAAGGACTTGACTATCCATTTGAGGTAACAAATAAACTATGTTGAAACACACAAAATGACAAAACAGACAAAAACAACAAAAATGTATTGGTTTATTGGTTACAAATTCATTTGAGCCATCTAGCCCATTTAAGCTGTTAGTAGTTAATTGATCCAATTATCTCATCCAGTTGTTTCTTGAAAGAAGCCAGGGTATCGGCTTCAATAGCACGGCTGGGAAGTTTGTTCTATAATCCCTCAATCCTTTGGGTAATGAAGTGCCTTCCATTCTTAGTTTTAAATGCACTTCCAGGTTATTTCCATGTGACATAAATTATGTTAATCTATTTTCTATTTAAAAGTTAGAGCCCTAAGTTAACAATTATTTTAAGTTAGCTCTTAAATGAGTAGTTGGACATAAGTGTGCATTTCTACCCGTTTCTGTTTTCTTAAGAATATTTGGACACATAAGATTTGCTTTTGTACAGCCTCAGCCATCTCACAATGATTCAGCTTATCACAGCAGCCCACCTTGTACAGAACAACAAGCTGTATCATTCTTACTGAAGTCAAAATCAGACCTTATACTTCTGTCTCAATAACCAGTGATGTTCTTTAAAACTGTTCATTCAATTTTAGGCAGGCCTGTCAAACATCTGGTTTTAAATATTAGGCGTTTGGAAGAAAACTAAAAATAACTAAAGCTATTTTTTAACTGCAGGTGTTCTGTGAAATGGATTATATGGGTGGTGGATGGACTGTAATTCAGAGGAGATCAGATGGCCTCATTGACTTCAAAAGAGAATGGTCAGAGTATATGGATGGATTTGGGCACCTACCTGGTAAAACATAATAACTAAAGTGACAGTAGTCATAGCATGCTGTAGAATAAGATTACATAAATTAGATTTAAACCGTCACGCCCTTTACACCTAGAGGGCGCTCTACTTCTGTTCAGTTCTTAGTTCCCTGTCATTATTCATGTCTTTCTGGTGTGTAGCGCATTTACTTCCTGTGTCTGCTCTGCTCCTGGCTCAGCACTGAGGGTACGGATGTCCTGAGACCCACCTAGCAGCAGGTCGCTCCTGTCCATGGCCTGAGGGCATAGGTTTCTTTCTGGCATTGTCTGACCCCCTGAACCTGGGCTAACCCTTGTGTTGCCCCTTTTACCGCTGTGCATAGGGTCTCTACTGCTCTCCTTTTCACTCCACGGCATGCCCTTCCGACATCCGTGACATAAACATAGCGATGTACAGATTCATTTTCCGAACTGAAGCCCGCAGATCAGGCTGAAAGAATCCATGACAAAATAGCTGGATTGAAAAAACGTGCTAATGTTACAGGAAACTAGCTAGAAGGTGATCGTGTCTCTGTGTAGGAGAGCACTGGCTGGGCCTTCGCAAGGTCTACCACATCGTGAACCAAAAGAACACAAACTTCCAGCTGCACGTGGCCCTCGTCTCCGATGACGACACTTCCTCCTACGCCTCGTACGACAACTTCTGGATAGAAGACGAAACCAGGTTTTTCAAGATCCACCTGGGCCGATATGCAGGGAGTGCAGGTGAGGGGAACACTGTTCTTTACTCACGATTTGCACATTTTCTTTTTCTTTATTGCTGTATATACTGTATCGCAACGGGGGTTTAGGCAGGCGCCCTTGCCGCATTAGGTCGGCCCCCCACCGTCGGGGGCTCGGACCCGGGACTCCCGCGTCACTCAGCAGGGACCCAGCCCGGTGAGCCAAAGAGAGATCTCTCCACAGCCGTGGGGCTGTGGTCCTGCTATCACAGGGAAGGGCGGTGACGTCACCGCTCTGGTAAGCCGGCTCTTACACACCCTGATGGCCGTGTGCGTTACAATACTATAGAAGTTGCTTTATTTTTCTTTAGTTGTGTTATCTCATCCCGAATACAATCCACAAGACTGTTGTCATTTTTTTCCCCTCCAGGAGATGCGTTTCGAGGATACCGCCAGGAGGAGAACCAGAACTCGATGCCGTTCAGCACGTCGGATGTTGACAACGACAGCTGCCATCCCTTCTGCGTCTTTGATGGCCAAGCCGTGGAGAGCTGCAGTGCCAGAAACAACGGTACAGGCTGGTGGTTTAACCAGTGTGGAATGGCCAATCTCAATGGCGGTGCCCCGGATATGGAGCGTGCCATGCAGCCCCATATCCACTGGGACACATGGACTCTCAATGGAGTCCCAGTCAACATCAAATCTGTAACCATGAAAATTAAGAGAGTCTACAGTCCCTTCTTCAAATAATTCTGAGTTACGGTCAGCTGCTGACTTGATTGCAATCCCAAAGGGAAATCAGTAAACAAATAAAAATAATCTTCCTCAAGTTGGCCAGTTTCTGTTTAATGGCAAAGTTAAAGCTAAAAAAAAACGTTTTAGCCTATGACAGGGTTTGAAAATACAGTATGATAGCAGTAGTAGGAACTGTCTTTGTATTTTGGGATTTTTTTTCTCATCAGGTGAAATTACAGGGTCTATGATGTTCTGGTTTTTAGACCAGACTTTTAAAACAGCGGTGTCTTTGAAGTTTGGTCATATGGCAGGATATTCCAAAGGTGAGGAAGTAAGATTCCTTTCTGCTAGAACAGTGGGCTAGAGAGAGCTGATGACAAATACTAAAAATGAACACGTATTTTATTAAATTAAAAATCAATGAATGCAGTTATATTTGACTAATATATGCTCTGTTTTCTTTCACGTTTGCTCTTTTGCTCTTGAGTGCTATGAAATTTAATACCATATGCACAGTCTGTAATAGGGAGGGGTAGTTGTAGTCATAGTTGAAAGCACCACTTTCCTCTGATCACAATGCCTGACGTGGCAGAATGAATGTGGGGAGCATATGGAAGCGTTTAAACTTTTCTTTGGCTCCAGGTCCCCTTTCATTTCTGAGTTCACAGGGGGATCATCAAGTCAAGGGGACTACTGGGAAGGAGGCCGTCAGATCTGATACCCTTATTGCAAGTCTGGGTCGCTATCCCTTAATTCGATAAAGTCTATTATCTCTCTCTCCCCATTAAAGTAGTCATATTAAAAAAAAAAACCTAAAGTGAAAATTATAATCTTTAAGTTCATATGGAAAGTACGACGTCATTAGTATTAAAATATGGAATAGTTTCTTAGCCTGATGTAATTTCCAAATGCCCTGGTGAATTCATCAGTGGCTCTTGGCGTTGATCGTACTTTCTGTATTCCTGAGAAAGGGACTTTTAAAGTAGCCGTCAATATGAATTTTTGTATTGAAATTTAGTTGTAATTTATTTTGAGAACTTAAGATATGATGTAGCTTGGAGCATTCGAGATTTTTAATAATACTGTATCTTAGTCTAAATGAAGATATTGACCAAAAATAATAAGCTGTGTCTCTCTGTCACATGAGAAAACCCCCAGCATCCCTCAGACACCAGGTACAAATGTAAAAGTATTTGGTATAGTTAGAATTTTCTTGCTGAAGACTTTGAGGAATTAAGCATGCTTTTTCATTTGAAAAAAACAGCAGCAAAATAGGTTACTAATACTAATAATGTGCACCCAGAAAATTCAAGTTTCATTTACCCCCGTGATTTTTTTTAAATTTGCTTACGGGTCTAGTTTATCTGTTAAAGGTTGTGTCCATGTGCTAAGTTAACAAAGTAAATCTGAACACTTGAGAAAAAGTGTGACTGGAAAGCTTTTTCTAAAATGAAGTTTGGAAAGGGGGAAGGTCAGTGTAAGTACAGTAAATGTTTACCCGCTCACATTTTTACATAATTTAATTACCTTGAAAACAAAAAACAAATACAAATTACCTACAGTCCATTGTATACAGTATTAAAAAAGCTCCACACTACCTTTTGTATCCATGAAAAGGGATATACAGTAAACTGGCAAGGCAAAAGTGCTGCAATTTCTTTTTAAGTCTGCAGGGGGCGTAGCACCACAGTAGTTTCTGAAATACTCATTGAAAGCTGGATTGTTCGTTATAAGATTTTATTTCAATGGTACATGTAGATGACTTCCAAAACTACACCGTTAATCTTACTAGAATTTTATAAACGTTGACTATTTTTAAATCTTATGATTATTGTATCCCAAAACAATTACTTTGTAGTATTTTGCAAAATGTTAAGGTTCACTTTGACATTTGAGAACATTGTGTAAAATGTTAAATAAACATTGATTTGCTTTCTGCAACAATAATTTCACATCTATACCCTACTGCTGATTTAGAACCCATTTTAATTAAACTAAATATACAGGAGGTTGGCATTGGAGTGCATTGGGAAGCCTGGTTACTTCACAGCACCAGTATCTTTAGGTTCAAAGCTGGCTCTGTGTGGAGTCTGGACTATGGCATTTGAAACTATTGTTTTCCAATAACCTATGACAATATTTCAAGATGATCTGTGTGAGATCCCAGACTTAAATGATAAATCAATGCTTGCTGTAATAGCCACAATATAATTTGCAGCTCTTAAATGCACAAGTAATGGGTACCAGTAATGGTAAAAAATCCATTAGGCTTCTACAGAATAGCTTGGAATGTTCCATTGTGTTATTTTGTATCACATATTTTTATTCATTTAAGATGGGCATTCTTTCAGTGGCCTCAACATGTTACCAAATTTACTGAGCAATTTGCGAATATATATATATATTGAATACACTGTTTGTCTGTTTTGCTGGAAGAAACGTGCTGCTTTCCCCATAAACATTTCTCATGAGGTTGAGTGCTGAATATAATATTAGATAATCCATCACTTTTTTTCCTCTCTAGTTGTCTATCTGCAGAATATGCGGCAAAATAAACACCCATCTCAGAGTTAGTAATGAGAGACCTTTCGTTCTGGTGTCATGCTGGTAATGTGGGCGAATCATTGTTCCTTCTGATAGGCATTGTTAGTATAATTAATGTACTTCACACAACGGTATAATTTTGCAGATGCTCATAGCTTGTAAGCACCAGAGAAATGACCCCAGTCCACACCAGTCCTATATTTACACATATTTACACAAATTAGAATCTTCATTTCTGTATCTATTGTAAATGTAAAATTACAACATGGACTTGTGGCGGCTGTTTGTGTTTTAAAGCTGGAAAGCTCAGCAGCACACGTGCTCTTGTAAGACTAAACACAGAACAGTTACTGCAGAGGGATTAAATATAATTGCACTGATCCATGTAAGAATGACTAAGCAAGTCAAATTGCAGTGTTTGCAAGACAATTTAAACAAAATGAACAGTTAACCAAAACCAGGGGAGTCATGGGAAGAAACTATCATGTGCAGGATGTCGAACTGACAAGTTGGTAGCACGCCAGGGGCAAATCAAATAAGAAAATTTAAAAAATAATCACAAACTGAGGTGTATCGTGTTTACAGTTCAGTTAAGGTTAAAGTGAGTAAAGGGGGAAATATACACCTTAACAGGTACAAATAAAAATGAAGTTTACATCACACAAGCTGAAAAGAAGAGGTCCAATAAACAAAAGAGACACACACAAAGTAAGCCCTACAAGTAACAACTAATATCTCTCACGTCAGTAAGCCACTTACACAATCTTAGAAATGACACCGTTAATTTGTAATGATAGATGACATTTCACAGATGAATTTTGATCTTGTATTTGAAAAAATAAAAAAAGGCGCAGAAAATATGGCTTGTAGGGTAGCAACATCATAATGGACTGAAACTGGAGCAATTTTAGCTCTGACGGCTCTCCCTGAAGAAAGGAAATTACAAGATGGTTTGCACAGAAAATGGAGATTTAACTTGATTTGCTCATTGTTTACATGACTGTGTAATGCCTGCTCATTATAACTGGGTTTGGCTGCTAATTGGAGTTCTGTTGTCCAAGTCAGAGCACACCCCTACTCTCTTTAGATATGGTTTCTCATTCAACAAGGAGCTCAATAATTTGCAAATACAACTGAAATGCTTATGTCTTAATAGATAAACTCCAAAAACGTCTAAGAGAAGCAGGTTTCTTGGAGCAGAAAATATTTTATTTTGATAATAGAAGTAGCTACTGTACATAACACACATTTCCAAATTGATGTCTTTGTGTTATGTCCAAAAGTAATTATCTCACATTTTAAACAAATAATATACCTCTCAAAATAAAAGCACTAATGATAAATAAACCATTGTCAGGAAGAATTAATTACACTAATTTGTTAATTAGTTTGGTAACTTTTGACATACTAAGTCTCAGAGTTCCTATACTATTTCTGTTACAAGTGAAGGTTTAGAATAGATGAATAGAAAAAAATCTCAGCTTTTGAAAAGAAAAATATGATTTTTAATAATGTTTTCTTTGCTGAATCACTCAAAAGTAACGTTTGAATTTTCTTCCTTATACTGTATGTACTTCTAATGTCCTACTTAAAATCATCTACTGTACATATCTGAAACTAAACTGCCTTTTAATACCCAACACTGAAAAAGACTCAAAGACTCAAACTTTATAGTCATTTAGACAGAATTTGATAAAAAAAAAACTTTTGCATGGATCTAAAAATATGAAAATATTCTTGACATGCCAGCTTCACATTAATATTTTCTGTTCAAATATTACTTCTGATAAAACACTTGCTCTTTCTGTTTGTTGGTACAGTATATAGCTTTCAGACACTTTATCTTCAAACAAATGCCTTTCATTGCCTTATTTCCTTATAAGCTAAAAAATAATCCTTTATGCAGTAGGGTTAAGATATTATCAGTCAGCATATGTTTGAAATGAGAAATTGTAAACAGCAGCTGCTTTGAGCCCTTAAAAGGCCTGTGAATCTTTTGGCTTTAAATCCCTAACATTGTTATGAAATTTCCTCCAATGTACTGGAAATCTCAGCTGCATAAACAATTACTTCACATATTTTTCTCAATTGCATCAATTATTAGAAAACATACTTTAAACTGTGTCCAAACTGTACACAAGGCTCTTTCAAACACTTCATTTTTGAAAGTTTGATTTCATTATAATGCATAGAGTACCATCACTCCTTTTGGAGTTCTCGAGAATGGCTTACAGGTTACACAAGTTTGAGTGAGCTGCATCTTACCCTCTTCCTTGTGTTTTATAAATGATTTAAACTGTAACTGTTTCGAAATGGGATGTCAGCAGTTCAGGTTCATTTTGATGTCAGCAGTTCAGGTGCTCTGTCAGTTCTATTCCTCGACAAGAAAGACATGTATAATGTTCAATTATGACAGCCTGGGCCTGGCTTTTAAACAAAACAATCATGCTGTATTCAAGGACGCTTTTACTGAAAACGGGGCGATACTGCATACATAATGATACATTCATAATAATACCTGATACATATTGAATGCGCAGTGTGTGGATTATCTCTTTACGTAATTCTTTCTGGCTGTGAGAAGCAGAAATGAATACCTCTGGGCAGCTGGTCTTTGGCTGAAGATGTTATGCTGTGTGCAGGAAGTGGGGATAAAAATAATTTGCTTGCATCTGCAATGGCCATCAATTTTTGAAGAAAATAAAAACAAAAACAAATCCAAATGGTGCCTTCCCATGACCTTATTTCCACCTTACCTTTGACCCAGTGTAATGGCAGCACCCTTCCATGGATGTCTGAGATTCTCCTGGTCTGCAGAATTTAAGCATTAAGAACAATATTATGGTTAAATCAAACAGAGCATTTTTTTTTTGGGGGGGGGGCTTGTTTTTTTCTGTATTTGTGATGTAAACAGGGCAATCTGGGGGCTGTGTCATTGTTCTAATTATGTTGCTAGTAAATGAGTTTTCATGCTGTTATCATGATCTCTGGAGCCAGTCAGCTGGAAATGATTTATCCACACCATGCTTTCATCCAGGTTTTAAAGAGCAACAAGGAAAAGGAATAAGGTCTCCCATTTCAAAGGAAATCAGATTAGAAGTTAGTGGAAGGATCAGGCTTGGTAGATCTCAACTAGTCAAAGAAGGCCATTTAGAGTGTTTAATGATAGCAAGATCAAATACAAATCCAAGCACATTGTCAAATTGAAAGGGTAAATAAATCCGATCAGTAATTTTGTGTTTACGCCTGTTGCACTTCTAGGCCAATTTGACCAGCCTACTTCTTTTGGGGTGGGCAGTCAAGAGATTCATAATTATTGACATGGCCTAAGTGAAAATAAATAAGGGCATAACATCATACTGAATCACAGCATGGCAGGAAATGGCAAGGAATTAAAAGAATGATCAGTGGCACATAAGCAGAGTTAGGAGAAAGAGGGACCTGATTAGAGTTCATTCACCATAGCTTGCTAAAGCCTGAAATGCAATAGGTTATTTAATGATCATGTCATGGTGGTGTATTTTGCCCTTCAGTAGATATAGTGTTTTTTTCCTCAGAGTTTTTCCGTAGCAGTATATATATATTCACTAACACCTTTTTGGAGCTTTTGTTAAAACCATAATTCTTTAAATGGACCCATGACTCTAAAACAACAGGAAGCACAGAAAAATGTTGCTAATACATGGAGTGGAGATTCTGAGAGATATTCATGATATTAAAGTGGTAAGTACATACAGTCTTGAAAAACAACTGCTTCTATGTACTGTGTTATCTGAGTATTTTACTGTCATAGCTGGGAGTATTTAATAAAAATACAGAATACAGTGGTGAATAAACTTAAACCTGATATTTTTTCAGTGACTAAATAGTTGTCCTTTAATCATATAAACAAAGCTTTTAAGAAGCCCACAATTAAGTTTATTTTTCTAATTCTACATTTCTTTGACACAATTTATAGGATTAGCTGCCATTGATAACATTTTGTTATTTCTATAAATTAGTGCACTTTTTATGTTTCTCATTAAATACTGCTTTCACCTTCTGAACAACACAGAAGAATTTCCCCAGTACAGCAGAAGTAATGCAGCCAAAGTTTATGTTTTGTGTGAATATATGGATCTTACCTGGGTACTTAGTGAGCACTATATTATATATATACAATATATACAATAACAGTCTATTATGAACTTGCGTTTGGGATATTGTATTGGGCATGTTTCTATGAAGGACAGAGATACTATGTTCCAAATAGTTCAGGTGGATAGCTGCGTCAGCATGTGTAGGCTGCAAAGGAACAAGTAAAGGTTTATTCCATGCTGAAAAGAGATGTAAGCTTACACCAGAAGAAGGCTCCACAGCCGAAACATTGTGTTTTCTTTCTTGTTCCTATGTTCCAAATGATTAATGTCGTAAGAACTCATATATCATAAGGTTTGCAATTGACAAGAGGCATTTTAGCCCATTTATCTCAGCTGAGTTTTAGTTTCTAATTGATTCAAACTTTAGCTTGGGAGAGGCTGGGGTATCATCTTTGACAACATGACTGTGTCTTCTTTCATACTCCCACAATGCTTTCAAAGAAGTGACACTTATTCCCAGTTTTAAAAATACTTTCTTGTAGTTTCCACTGGTATCCTCTTGTGATTCACTGTTGATTATGAGGAATTTCATAAGAGGAAAATTAATTTTTCAGTTTTTTTCAAGAATTGTAAAATGTATAAAAATGTGGCCCTTTTTCATAGTCTAGGGAAGTCTAAATTAATCGGAGCAGATTTCTCATTTTTCACACTGAATTCAGTATATTTAAAAAAATCTACTTGTGTAAAATATCACAATGAGTTTTCTGGCCAATTTAGTGCATTCTCTGTAATCAGTGATCTTATTAGTACAGCAGTAGTAAATGTGTGTGTTGTTTGCTAGGATTACACTGCTCTATAAAATCTTTTCTGGCTTATATGTATTAAATTATCACAGTTTTTCCAGGAAAAACTTCAATTATCCCAATACCAATACTTGTTTGTTTTCCTATAGTGTTTATTCTGCAGGAGCTACACTCAGCCTAGGTCAGAATGACTGAAAGCAAATTGTACTTATTAGTATCATTGGGTAAGGCAAGTTAACAAGCCATGTATTGCAGAATCTTGCACCGACCCAGGTATACAGATTCACATTTTAAAACTAAATATTTAGGGCACACTTTGCAGTAAATTTCTCTGTTTTTTCTGTTCTTTATGGACCATTTGATTTTGTACAAATTACTATAACAGATGGCGGATGGATTAATTTAATAAAATCCTCTGACGGCAAAACTCTCAATAAAAATGTTCCATGACGTTTCAAAAAGTATGTTCAATCTTTTCTTGAAACGACGTAAAATACAGACAGATTTCTACACAAATTAAAAGGAATAACCTGTTTTGGGGGGCTTTTTCCTGCATAGCATTATCCTTGACTGATATTGAAATAAAGGTTAGGATAATGAAGCTTGCTTCGAATGAAAAGTTTAAGTGTAATTATGAAAAAACTCAGGAATGGTTTTCAAAAGCCTACCTTGGTCTAAATGTTATACTGCACTTATAATGAGGTATACAGTCTATTTATGCTACTTGTGTTAATTTTCTTTTTTGTGCAGTCTTTATATTATCATAAAATCGTCTGTTGTCCAACAATCAAAAGAAATCTTGAGGAAGTGCATTATTGCATTATCACAGTGCCTTGTTTTGACGTAACTCTGTTTTGAGATCACCTATCCCACTTTTCTGCACTTCAGAAACATTTTACGCACTCAACTATGATTGGTCAGTTTTTGAATGGGCTTTCATTAGGGTAATGCATAGCAGCAATAGGACACTATAGAGAGTTCTTTGCTCACCTTTGAACGCGCCAATTAAAAAAAGGTTGTGTTGCACATGGAGGGCGCCCCCTGGTGGTCGGTTGCCTTCTTTGCCTAGCCCCCTGAGAGTCAGCGTCACACCATGAAGGTAGGGCTTAACCATTATTCTGTTTCAGGCATCCCAGTGAAGTGATATTAGACATGCGGGCCAATTGAAAAACTATTTTAAATGGCTGTGTTATGCTTCCTGGCTGGTGTTCCCATCCATTGCATTTGGCATTTGACAACCAGGGTGGGTTCCCACACACACAGTTTTTCACAAGACCTCCAGACAACCCCACAGGAAGAACAACCCCAGTGGGGCTGCAAAATCTACTGAGTTTAAATCCCACAAAGTCACAGGAATCTTGAAGCTGGAGTTTGTCATTTGTTCTTCAATTACTTAAAAATGCCAATGCAAAGACCAGACTGAAACAGTATTCATTATGTGTCTCTGATTAAGCCTGAAGGGAATATTAAATAAGGAGACCGTTTATTCAACACATCATGTTAAACTACTAAAAGAGAACATCTTGATGTTGTTGTTTTACAAGAGGGATAAGATGTGTAGCAGAAATACCAAACCTTAGACTTTCAGGGAGATAAAAAATAAAAACTTTATTGCTGTAATATTTCAGTAGCCTAGATTTAATGCAATGAGATGCTAAGTTCAGAACTACACAAAAAATGTAAAAATCAAGAACTGGAATACATACATGTTACATGTGCTTACATATTGTGATGATAATATATATAAACACAAAATCTTTCCATATCTTTAGTTGAATTTTAAAAATAGATCACAATGTCAAGAAGCTGGCAAACTCATTTTCCTTTTCATTGCCCCTTGAATGATTTTATTTAGTCATTATTATTTCATTTTTCTTTGTTTGATGATGCATTCATGATTTTCAATACGTCACCAAAAAATAAAGATAAATTAGTCTAATTAGTGATCTTGTTTTCCTCTGTTCTACTCTCTGTTTTACCTCACAGACCACTCTTCTCTGGAATATTTTGAAACCAAGAGAGCACTCTGCGGGCTTTTCTGGCACAAATTTCCAATCTGTGAAAAAACTACAAAAAAAATAGTGAAATTATTAAAAAATGTTTAATTATCCTACTGAGGACATCTTGAATACCATTCTGTAGATTCTTATGCTACTGTATTAAAGTGATAAGGCAGTTCAAATATCAGCTATAAAATATACAGGGTTAATTAAAGACGTTCTGTTGCTGAACCTAGAAATTTAATCATTCAATTATGTAACCTGAACAGTTCATTCTAAAAACCGCTGAAATGTAGATGTTCTATCATAACTGGAAAATTGACAATATTAAAAGAACTTTTATGGATTGTGTCACTTACGTCTTTTAAAACTGCTTTCTCAGCCCTTTTTTCCAAAGTATTTGTACAATTCAGAAGTGACCCTGTTTCCACTATTAGATTAATGCAAAGACCAGACATATAAAAGGGTAGCTATTACGTGCAATTTGGATTGCTCACGTATTAAAATAAGTATACAAGATATACCATGATAAATAACATTATTAATCGTTATGATTCCAATTTCCTATTGAAAGATAGTCTTACACCATTTCTTAAAAAATAGGTTCCTTCTCCTAGAAGGGTTTCTGGCATTGACTATGAAAGATATGTCAGCCTTACTGGAATAATATTAAATATTAAATATTTAAATTTGTTATAAGACAGGTAAGCAATAATGTCAAAGGGTGGGTATATAGTTTAAATTTGATTTTAGACAGAAGTTATTTGCCAGATGCCTCCACATACCAATGAACTGGTGTGAATCCTCATTGTTTCTTCATGTAAATACTTGGTTCCCAAGAGAAATAGTTCTATCCCTTTCAGGACTAAACATAAACTTCTAGTAGAAGGTTCTTAAGCAAACAAAATAAACCTCTATAATGAAATAGTGAGCTGGGTACAAGGGAGACAGATCTATTAACATTGTGTATAATATCTGTATAAATAAATCACAGCAGTTTAAGGCCTCATAAAAATAAAATAGTGAAATGACTAATGACATTGGGGTTGTATGGCCTTGTGAGTAAGTCAATATAATTACTTTAAAAAGCTGGTTTAAAATAAATGGATACTATTAAGTCCTCATTCACATTTCTTGCAGTATATTTCTGTTCAAGTAATTGTTATCAGCACCAGCCTATTACAAAGCATTTATTTTAAGATGAATATACCTTAACAGATTTGTTCCAGATTATACCATGGTGTGCTGTTTTGGTTTTTCTAGCTATTGACAAATATGTCTTGTGAGTACATTATATTTTTTGAATTAAGCTTCACAAATTCAAATGAACACTTCCCTATAATAGAGAAGCTAACCAGAGACAGACTTTCTTGAGCACATTTTCATAAGGTGTTTATTTTCTATTTGAATTATTGATTAGCACATCCTTTTAACAGTGATTAAATAAATTACATTCTATTTAATTAACTATTGTTGATTAAGTTGAAATCCCTGTAATGACCTATGACGTGAGCATCTTGTGGTTAGCCAGCACTGTTTGAAACATGCAAGTTATTGTCAGAAAACGTCAAAAAACTTACAAAACTTAAAAAATTTGAATTTTACTGTTATTTATGAAAATAAACAATAATTTCTGATTAGCAAACCTTTGAGCTAAATGTGCTTTCATTTAATAAATGTCTGAATCCTGGAGTAAAAATAAAAGCAGATGATTCAACTTGGGTGACTTTCAGCTTTAGCCAGTGGTACAGATGAGCTATAACAAAAACTAATCATTGACCTTTTCAGATCCCATCATAGTTGTGATTACTTATTCTTTCATCCAAAATGAAACGATCTGGAACTCTCTGGTTCAAATGGCAATGCCTAGCATTAATTCATTAATAAAAATTAATTACTAATAATTACATATTTCTTAACAGCACAAAGTATTGCACATGCTTTCATTGCAATTATATAAGTTTACAGAACGTATTTTATGTACTCTTCCAGAAATGGCTTGCTTAAAAAGGTGCCTTACATATATTTATTGTTTAGATCCAGAAAAGAGCTCTAATTGGCTTCATTACTCTGCTCTCCTCCCCACTGATAGCTGATGTGTGGTGAGCGTTCTGGCGCACTATGGCTGCCGTCGCATCATCCAGGTGGATGCTGCACATTGGTGGTGGCGGAGGGGAGTCCTCATTACCTGTAAAGCGCTTTGAGTGGAGTGTCCAGAAAAAGCGCTATATAAGTGTAAGCAATTATTATTATTATTATTATTAATTCTACAAAGAGTTCAGGAGAGGTGTGCAGAACCATTAAAAAAGCCTGATAAAAGTCAGCAAACAGGCTCATATTTCAGTGAGTCTGACTTGATATGCCTACATTACTATATTCTGTTTCGATATATTGCCAAGATGTTTGTTTGCAGGACAATGTAAGCATTATTTTTACAGTTTTGCTATACTTCTTCAGTTTACTGTGTACTACTTACTGTGTCTTAGCAGAGACCTACAGTATCACTAGCAGGCAGGACAATGGGACATTTCTCACAGTGTCTCAAACCTCTAGTTCAGATAATGCATGCAGTTTGGAGAAATCAGCTAAAAATAAAACGTGTGAATGGACAGGAGAACATCTTTCTGCCAGTCTGAATGAGAGGCTTGCAGAAAACTTGTCACCTTAATGTGCTAAGCTACCCAGGCAACCTCAATAGCAATGGAGCAGAAACAAGACATTAAGGATGAAATTAATTAGAAGAATGCTACTGCCCATCAGATATGTAAAAGTCATAAACAGAGAAGACAACCTGATCAGCAATTGGCAGGAAATGTCTTACAAATAAATGGGATGGATTGAGATGGATGCGTGCAAGTAAAATGGAATTTATGAAATGACATAACTTTGGAGATGTTTTAGAAGACACACAAAGCAGTGAAACAGGTCTTAAACATTAATGAGGTGAAAGGTTCAAGTGTTTTTTTCACGGTTATGGATGTACACGAGTTGATCCAGTCTAAGATCATCTAAATTGAAACTTACTTTTAAAAATCTACCTTGGGATTTGAGGATGGCAATGGAAAAAAAATCTATTCGTACTTACTATTCATTCAATTACTTACGTGTATGCAATGTGTTTAGCTAGCTGTTGCTAACTAACAGTGTAAAATAGAAATTAACATTAGCTGTAAAATGTGATCTGTGCAAAATGAAAAATACTGTTTTTTATTATATATATAATCAATTATATATAATACAATATTTATGTGTGATGTTTTCCTGGATATCTCTGAAGTGACCAGACATCTTAAGTAACCTTTTCTCTCTGAAGAGTTTTTCCTTATGAATTTTCATTTTATAAGGCGTATTAAGGCTTGTTTACTACTATGCACACACTTTTAACATTTGGTTAGTGGTAAAAAAAGAAGAGCTTGAAAAGGCTGAAACACAGACACACGTTTCGCACTTCACTGTATATTGTTACAGTTTAAAAAATAATTACAATATGTAGACTCCAGTGCTGACTTTCCAACTTCCGGGCGGTTTTGGTCCAAAACTTCTAAACCAGGCAATCCGGATAGATACATTTAGTTGAAAATTCAATTAGACTGTGCGCATTGTGAATCATTATCTTATTTGTAGGTTTGATCACAATTAATTGCAATGCGCACTTTTTTAATTTTAAACTATAATGATAAAAAAACAGTCTTTATTTTACAGCGCAAGCAGAGAATATAACATACAGTATGCACTCAAGAGCATATTCTTCAATATCGCCATGTGATACTCCTAGTGTGAATTAGAGGTGGTCGCTGACTGCATGAAACCCCCCACCTCTCGTAACGTCACATGTGGACTGGGATCCAGAGGAGTCCTGTCTAGTCACTGGGAGCAATGAAGAGGAGCCACGAACAGTGCGCACTACTGCGCCTTGGTTTTAGCAGATGTTAAGGGTCTTACGTGTGGGTAGTTTTCTGTATTTCCTGCGATTTACGAGAAATGACCCAGAATAAATCTCATCTAGCTGAGAATCACAGTGCCAATATAAATCTTTGTCTTGGAAAGAGAAACAAAAGCCAGGAATCTCTACTAATGAATACAGATTTTGGTGAAGAGAGCTACGCCAATTATCAAAGAAATTACCATGCGTGAGTATTTTTTTTTACTTACAGGATAATTGTGACGATAGAAATATAGATTTATTTATTCACTTCAGAGCTACTGTTTATTGCATACATTAAAAAATCAATTTGTAACAGTCTGCTCATCTCATATTTTGTAACGGTTATTAAAAAATTAAAACAAATTTGCAAAAGTTTTTAACAGTTTTTTTTATTTCAGGTGTATAAATCAATAACTTCAGGAGCATTCTGTAAAAAATTGGATGTCTTCGTCCAAATACACTGTTTCGTGAGCGTTTGGAAAAAAGTTTTAATTTAAATCACGTTAGGCGTAGTGTTTGACATTCATAATAGTTAGGGAGCGTTAACTGTGATATTCAGTGATATTAACAAGGCATAGCAGTGCAAAATGTAGAAAAAAATACATGTATACAGAGGTTAGGTTTATCTAAGCAGAAATTTTTAAAATCCCATGTTTGGAATGAACACCTGTTTCACTTGGTACCCTGCGCAGCACTGGTACAGTGTGAAATGGTGCAGAAATGCAATAGCGGTCAGTAGATGAGATTGGTTTTAAAGACTGCTGCTTGTTTCTGCAAATAATGTACAGTATATGAGGTAGTTTGAGACACTGTGTGTTTTTAGCTCTTATTGGCTCAGAATACACCACATACTTTCAGTACGATTCATTATTTGTGATTGTTCACAATGAGTCTCTTTGCTGTGAGGTGCAGACATTTTTTCAATGAGCTTGAAGGCATCCCTTTATTTGTACACGGTCTTCTGCCCAAAGAGGAAAGTTTGATTTTTTAAAAAGATGTTATCCTAGCTTTAGTGTTTAGCTCCTATTTCAAGCAGTAATCATAGGGAAAGTAAGGCAGAGTATTTCAGATCAGCCATCATTAGTCAGTCTTTGCTTGACCAACCATCAGAACCATGAACCTTATTGGACTACCCAAACAGACGCACTTCATCACATGGATTCTGATTCAGGCATCTCAGGACGCTATATGCAGGCATAGGACATCCATAATGCTGACATTATGAGAGTCAAAAATTCATACAATCCAGTCAAAGATTTACAAATACAGCAAATATTATATGTCATATATTATATGGAAATAAATTCGTTCGATTTATATGTTTTATCCTGCAATTAAAGACACTGAAGCAGACAATTCTCATAATCACAACTTAAGACTCATCAAAAAGTTGTTCACCATGTTCAAGAATCATCTTTAACCATCTTATCGTAAAACCATGGAATAATCCAATTATTCAATGATGGCATGTGATTGTAAGATGGTAAGGTTATGGATACTATTGCTTTTTTTATTATTAAGAAAATCTGCTCAAATTCTTTATACTGAGTAAAGCCTTAAACAACGATGTTGGTCTGCACTGTTCTGTAGTTTTAATAGTCGCATTCTTCGTGCACGCAATACTTACATTCCAGGAATTCTGGATGATCAGGCACTAGAACAACACTGGTCACCATAGAAACCAATTTGACTGTGCTGTCCTTGATACTGCACTTCAGAATATGAGTCACATTGTGTCCTCAAAGTCTGCAAACAAGCAAAACTCTGAGACAAGTGAGTTTTTTTTTCTTTTATTAAAAGAATTAGTCACAAGTTATTTTTATTGAAACCCACCCTATATAGAATAGTCATCTGTGTGTTTATCTGTGTGAGGTGCTTGCATCTCTGAAGGCCAAGACTGCACACAGGAAGAAATGAGGATGGAGAAGTCTAGGCAGACTCTTCTTGCACTTACTTCCGAGCCACTTGTATTTTAACATGTGACAGGCAACATAATCCCCTACTGGAGGTTCAGTTCGAACTGGAGGAGAGGCACGCCCCTCACCTACAGTACCATATGCCTGCAAGTGCCTAGGAGGCCTTAGCTAACTGAACCCACTCTACTCTCAGCGGAGTTCAGTCAATAGTGCGTTGCCACTTGGGGAATCACAATAACAGTAAGCTAGTAACAGGACTCGGGGTGAAACCTGCGATCAAAGAGCTCAGCCTGAGTGAACACCTTTACAGGTTGAGGTACTGACTATTTCCCTAGATGTACACACATTTTAAGCACTACATTAATTATAGCACTGACGCCTTGGAGTGCTGGGGCTCTGGGTTCAGTTCTGGACCTGGGGTGATATCTGTGTGAAATGTATATGTTCGTCCTGTATTTGTATGTTTTCCTCCTGGTGGTCCGGTTTCTTCCCACAGCCCAATTCAATACTGGTAGGTTAATTGACCTCTGGGTGTGAGTGTGTGTTTGTGTGCTCTGTGCTGAGCTGGCAGTGTGCTCTGCCTTGTGCCCATTGTTTGCTGCGATAGCCTCTGGCTCGCCCCACGAATCTGAATTGGCAGGAGTGGTAAGAAAATGGATGAATGGAAACATCAATTTATTGATTTAATTCCTTTAGTTAGGAATTGAACAAAGTATTTTATTCCTTTTAAGAATCCTGATTAACCCTCTGGTAGTCATGAGTGTGTGTTCACCAACATCATAGCCGTGTTAATAGCTTAGAGGGGATCTTTTACAACCCAATTAATCGATTTTGCAAAAACATTAAAAAACCCTTCAAGTATGTTGCACAACAAACCCCAGTAATAAAATTAACTCTTTTTAATTTCAGTTCCATGTCATTGACACTATAGGTTATAATAAAATGAATTATCTGGAATCTTCTAAAATATAAAAAGACAGCATTTCAGCAGTTGGGTACATAAGTGTTAAAATTAGATAAGAAATAGTAATTGTTTTTGTGCACAGACCTTTCCATAGAAGAAACTGCTGTTTAATATTCCGTCAGGCACACTGCAGTAAAATTGAGTGTCAAAATATGTAATTGTGTAGTGTCAAGTGTTGTAAACAAAATGCTATCACTCTGCAGTGGAGTAAATGCTTTGCAGAATAAAGTGGATTTTTACATGTAAATGGTCTATCTGAACTGGCAAAGTATATATCAAATGTACATCTGGTGTGATAGGGAACCTCAGATATGGTAGGTAAGGCTCAGCTGGCCTTCCTGCTAAGCATTCATCTGCACCACTGAGCTCTGAAGCAGGTTTAGTCTCTTCTTGTATTGGGAAATACATTTTTTCTATCGCATTTTACTCAGAGAAATCCTTCCAAAGACTTTGCATCATGTGGAAAAGACTGGAAACTATAATAAACTCTGTGGCAATTGAGTAATATGCTTTTGTGTGTCTGTGGGCTAACGGATACATCTCTTCCTCTTTTAATTATCAAGACAACATGGCCACCTGGGACCTGACAATCTAAACTCAATTCCCATTCACCGCCTTACAGATTAACTGTGTGTACCATTCCAGATGCTGTGTACTATTTTAGTAGCTCCTTATATAATTCTGCAGGCAGGAGTCAGGAATTGTTCACTAAGGTGAAACAGCACAAGCAAAGAAAATACTTTCCTTGTAGTGTAGAAATACAGTTTTTCTTGTTTAGAAAACAGCTGACTTCTTGGGTCCTTGTGTTAAAGCTACTGTATTTTACAGACATCTTGTGTGTTTCCTGTGTAATTAACGTCAGGGAAGTTAACAAGCTCTTGTTGTATCTGGTCTTACTATGTATCATGTTTTATAAAAGACAAGTTTTGTTGGGGTACATAAAAATATAAGAAGGTTACAGTTTAACCTACTGTTGTTATCTCTGAAAATGGTAAGGTCATAGATAAACATGGATAGACTGAAGTATTGCCTAGTGTAACAATGTAACCATGTAACAAAGAAAATAAGGGCCTACTGTCAATCTGTATAAAAAAATCAACATGAAATTAGAAATAATATGTTGTCTCAAGGGGATATAATAAAGACAGTTAATAGGGTCACTGAATTAATTAGGATGGAATGAAGCTACAGTGTCTTCAGCTGGGGCTCCAATTCAGACTTCCCTGAAGGTTTCAAGAGTCATATAACCAATACTGAGAAACAAGGATTTTTTTTCCCTATATAATCGCCAGCATGTGTATGTATGAGTATTATATTGTTACAAATGGTGCAACAACAGGAAAAGTATATGCCAATATTTAATTGTGAACAAATTGACAAGAGCATCCATTGTCTGTCAGGTAAAAGCAGTCATGTACAGTATATTGGTGTCGTTCATTTTTAAATTACATATTGAATGAAAACTGATATAATTTTAATGCCACAATATTTACAAGATCATAGATGATAGAAATGAGGCTTAGGCTGGGATACAGCACTCAAATAGTCCTTCTGGAATGGACTGGAATGGATGCAGATCTGCCTAATTTCAAAGACTGACAAAATTAAAAAATAAACAAAGTGTAATGTATGGAACTACAGTATATGCAAAATGAGAGTCAGAATGAGGATAGTAACGTGTGTCATGTGTCAATGGCCATCAATGAACACCTGCTATTATACAGGAGGTGATCCATAAATAGCTCCTAAACATGTAATATCAATATCATTACTATTTAAATCAGATCTGGTGGACACCCTATCTCTCTTTAAAACTTTGAACAGTGGAGAATTGAAGTTAAACATGTAAAACATGACAAAAAAAGTGTAAACTAAGACCGGATTATTACACTACTGTATTTAACACCATGGCTGCCAAGTGGCCTGGGTCATGCTAACTCTGAGCACTGTGTTGATTTACAATTCCGTTATTATGAGGCTGGGCTTGCTTTCTAGATCAACTCAAAATATGGCAAGGCATTTCTTTACATGCCACTCACTTGATATTAATGAGTTATCCTCAATTCCAGGAACCGTCTGCTGCTTGGTGGGTGAAGTGTGCAGACATTTTAAAATGCTAAATGCTAAACAAAATGTCATACAATTATTTATGACGACCGGAAAGAGGTGAATTTTTTCTTCTATGTTTATGAACCGGCAGTAACTGTGAACAACCTTTTAAAGCATAAATAAAACTAAATGGCAGAGGCAAAGGGAGGACTTCAATTATAATGCCTAAACATTAATGCTCAGGCTATAAGAAATATATTGCTGTGTGTGTAAATTATGATGGTTAATGCGTAAGAATTTTCAAACTATAATTAACTACTTTATCATTGCATGTTCTAATCACAGTTGGATTTTGTGGAATGGATGTGCTTTGTTTTCTATGTGATAACCCGAAGAAATGCCGTCTTTCCATTTTTACAACCATAAATGGATTTAGGCAGGCACAGTCACAACCCTCACCCCCCTTCGAACAGATATTTCACAGATTTGCCAAAACTGCCATTAGTAGAGTTTAATAAAGATGAATGTGAATTACTCAAGGTGTGTTTGTGGACAGAATATCTAGCATATTTCTTTGTGGCCACAGGTGTTTGAATTACGGCAAGATTAAGCAATTCTCATGAAAACCATTATTAGCTTTTTTGAAGTGGGGTTAATATCAATTATTTAAAGCTGGAAAATATAAAAACATAAGGTCAGAAGATTTGTCTAGCTGTTTTAAATATGCTTAACATTCTTTAATGAATCTACAATTGGCATTTTTGTTTCAGTTTTAGGCTTCACTTACTTTTTTCAAATACAAGTTTTTCCTTTATATTATATGCATTTTCACGGCACTATAACACCTTTAGAATTCTGTTGATATGTTTGTTTTACATCCATTTTATAATTCATTACACCAGTTCACTGCTCTGCTGTAGTAATGAACTATAATCAAATTATTTTCATCTATACTTTTGTAAAGAAAAATCACTACAGGAAATAGACTGTATGTTCTCAAGTGTGTTTTGTTCTGTGAAGTTTTCTCTAGCTCTTGTCGTTGGCTGTGTTCACACAGTTACTTGTTCTTAAGTGAAACTAGGATGTTTTCCCCAGGGACTTTGACACAAGGCTTAATCAGACTTTTTTAGTTAATAAAGTGGGTGTTTATGTATTCATATCTTTCATGATTCTTGCTCTACAGCTTTATAAGGTTTCTCAGCACTGTACTGTGTGCTTAATAAGAGAATGTACAATAAAATAAATCTTAGAACTGTGTATAATTTCTGAATCATATCCTTAATGTGGTTGAGGATACATTCCCAATCACAATATCTATGAAGACAGAAATGATGTATGAGTCCTGAAACAGCCCTAGGCAAGGTTGTTATTCATCTTTTAGTGGCGTCAGACACAAATTCTTTAGCAGTTCTACTGAAACAGTGAACCATAAAATTCATTTTTCCTGTGATACATACTTAGCATTTTTGGTCCTTGGTGTAGGTCTTGTCTCCTTGAAAGAGTAAGGAAGAGTATTATATTTTCAGTGGGTTGGCCTTTATTGGCATCCCATTAGGCTCCATTCTGAAACCTGTTGTGTTAAGTATATCTTGACTTGGCCAAATTGAATACATTTTGTTATTCATCATGTTATAAATTTCTGCCTTGACACTGATGATACTGATTTATTTGTAAACCAAACCTGACAATTTGAAGTTTATGTGTGTGGCTGAGGTTACACTTTAGATGCAACAAAACACTTTGTAGTTAAACATTAATAACTCTGAGGTTCTACTTAATGGATTGTCAAAGATTGTTTTATAAAAACTCCAGAATGTGTTCAAAATCTAATTCTCATTCTGCAGAACACACAAATCCTTAAAATCCTTTTGACGGGTTTCTCTTAGAGTTTTAGGATATACTTCTGGGTATTAATCTTAATTTTAAGGTAATAAAGTGGGCCTTTCCCCATCATATTTCTAACCTCCTAATAAATTAAAATCCTAACTGTGTTCTTCATTTTTTGACGATGGTTTCTTGTTTGTATCCTCAGATTACAAACTAAGAGTGATAGGGCTTTCTCCTATCAAGTGCTGTGGAACACTGTCCTCTATGAGATCATTAAGTCAGTTTTCTCATATCTCACCTTAAAATTGTCTATTGATGTATTGTGTATTTTTGTTTACATTTTATATTTTCTTTTTTTTTGTATAGCACTTTTGAGATTTATTATGAGAGCTTTACAAGATGAATTTTAGTTACCTTAAGTGCAAAGAAGTAATAACCTTTTTCATTTGCTGAATGTCATAAATTTTCTTTCTTTCCACAAGGGGTTTATAAGTCACTTAATTTATGTGCATAAATACAGTAGATCAAACTTTGAGCTGTGAATGCAGGACCTTGAACTGAGTCCAGAATTCAATATGAAAGATGAGCAATTCTGATCTTGAACTAAACGAATGCAAATGAATGTAAATGGTGTCATTCAAACATATAAAAATCTGAACACGTGAATATGTGAATGCACACATGTAGTCTAAATGGCAATATGCTGGGTTACATTAACAAAGTAATCACAGGGTTACCTCAGCAGATCGATGTGGATTTGAAAGGCCTTGATGCGCTGGAGTCATCAATTCCTCTAATTTGAAACGAGTTAATTTATTCTGTCAATTAACACAATATACAAATTACACTGTATGTCTCGGGTGTGCTGTGTGGTTTGCATATATCTCAGGTTAACTGGCTAAAATTACAATGCAGAAGGCAGTTTCCTTTGTTTTACATTGTTAAATATTGGCAGCCCTTGACATCTAGAGTAAAGAGGTATAGAAATAAAAATCAAAAAGTAGCAAAAGTACTTAAAATAGTTGGGCCCTGCTTGTTGAAAAGCAGAAAGACTCGAGTGTTCCACTTAGACCTCAGTTATTTAAATAGTACTTGTGAATATGAACATAGGGAAAGTTATAAATGAGAAGAGGTTATGTGGCCCATCTAGTGTGTTTGACTGAGTGTAGCGTGTAGTATTCTTGTGCATGTGTTTCCTACATCTGTCTTGATGATACGTGTGGGCTTGCTGTCTGTGTGTGGGGAGCCTTCGGAGCCTGCAACTTACTTCTTTCAAGTCATTCCTCTCTCCCACTGACAGTATAGCGTCTAGTTAAGGATTTTCCTTGGAAATGGATTGAGTTGTGGAAAGGATGGTGATCCTTAAATAAAATGTGACTGTCCTTAATAAGATCCAATTACAATATCTCAATAATACAACGTTTTGAAAATCATTTTTGTGTTGACCCTCTCTCAAATGCTATGCAAAATGTAAGACTAGACGGAAGTGCGAGTTTTGATAAAGCGATCTATGTGATATGAACCAAAGAAAATTCCAATTTACACATCTCTGTTTGTCATCGTTACCTCCATTTAACTACTTTTGTGATATTCTTCTTTTCAGGTTAATTTAATTTAACAACAATGTATGGTCCGTAACTTAATTTAACACTATATCTTCATTATCAAAGGCTGGCTTGGCGACATGGTTTTTAGCACTCCAGGTCTTGGGTCCTGTGTTTGGTTCTAGCAACTAGTTGTGTTGTCTTTGTGAAATTAAAACAATTAGTTTTTGCCAGATGCTCTGGTTTCCTCGAACAGTTTAGATATATTATATAGGTCGGCATCTCTAAATCGTCCTCCATGCGTGTGTCCTGTGACACAATATTCTCTATTGTTTCTGCAATTCCAAGACCACATTGTTAAACAGATGGGTGTTTATCTTTTTAGTAATAGATAAATCTAGTTTTCTCAAAAAAAATGATAGCATAGGCATCTGAGATGTGAGAAGCATTATAAAGGGATGTTGAAGAAATCTTATTAAATTAAAAGAAATCCACCCGGAGCCTTTCGTTAGAATTTGGCATGAATCTAAATCCTTTGTCATTCCCAAACACATGTATGCAAAAACTACTAAGCAGGTCTGGAGCAGTGCGATAGGGAAACATGAACAGGTGTTTGTCCTTAATGAACAGGCAGAGGAGAAAATAAAGTGGGTGAGAACATAAACAAGTTTTGCTTGTCGTGTAGAACGCTTTGCTAGCTCTGAGTCATTTGGCTGTTCTTTACCATTCTGAGAG
The DNA here is from genome assembly GCF_059453375.1 of Lepisosteus platostomus. Classification (NCBI taxonomy): domain Eukaryota; kingdom Metazoa; phylum Chordata; class Actinopteri; order Semionotiformes; family Lepisosteidae; genus Lepisosteus; species Lepisosteus platostomus. The sequence continues at coordinate 8,332,272 of NC_142617.1, read as the reverse complement.
CTCTCCTATCTCTATTTATCACTGTCCTCCTTTCTCAGCATTTATATCATCCTCACCTTTACACCTCCACAGGCAGGAGAAGGCCCAGCAAATGTCAGTTACAGGCAGCCAGTCTGCCATTTACTTTTCTGTATTAGGGTGTCTGTATTAGGGGTCCTGCTAAAAGTATTTTTTCTAAGTAAAAGGAAAATCTGTGAACTGCATGAGTTATTTTGGATACCTGAGAGTGATTTCTCTTATTTACTACGCTTTTACAAATAAATGTGAGTCCCATGTGATTTCACACTATGTGTTTTTGGGACTCTGTAAGCAGTGGGTTCCATTGAATGATAAATGACTATATATTTTCTTGTTTTTGTCTGGAAAGCATTATTTTGTTTTCTTCATTGTCCAGAGTTTTCATTTTGTGGCACATAACTGATTATCAACAGCAACATCTCTCACCAAAAGTAATAATTTAGAGGAAGTATCTAACCTAAAATGCTCTTATTAATGATACTTCACAAGGAGTATTACAGTGTATTTTTAGACATATTATTCTATGGTTGTTTCCATCCTGCTCTTTCAGTCCTCTTGTCCTGGTGTGGGTCATGGTCTACTGTTGATTATTTCACAGTACTTCAGAAAGGTTTCCATTTAAACCTAGGAAAAACAGCTACTAATAATGTTCTCTGAAAGAGAAGAGATGCTTTGCTAACAAGATGATTTCTTCCAAAGTATTTATTGAAAAAAATAAAGTGACTAGAAAACAGCCTAGTTTTTTTAACTTTCCTATTTCATTTTAAGTCCATTTAGAAATATTTAGCAGTAGTCCATAATAAAATTAAATATTTTTTAATGGTTTTACAAAGTATCAGAAGCCACAATCGAAAATTTGAACGAAATTATATTGTGCTTTGCTATAATACAATACTGTATTTTATGAATGACAAAATATATAATTTATTGATCCAAGAGATTATGATTCTTATTTTTTATTTTTTGAAAATTACTCAAACTCTTAGCATCCTTTAAAGTTTGGCTGTTTTTTTCACAGCTGTGCATGACTTTTAAAGTATGAAAACTCCAAATAAGGCGTTTGCTGTTTCAGGAGTCAGAAAGAAAAGTCATGCCTTCATTAAAAGTATATTATCCTTAAAAGAAATCAAGGTTTTCGAAAGCTGCCTTCATGGATAATGTAACAGAATCTGGGATAAAGTAACTGTACTGTGTATATAGTGTGTGTAAGTAGTGCTGCTTCCTTATACATGAACTATAACAATTCATTATTATTAGACATGCTGGATTTTCACTCATTGATTTTAGTGAACCGAATTACAGATAATTTAATTATAGCAGAGCTTGCACATACTGTATATTGTACATACCTGTAAACACAGTATATACTTTAGATGAAAAACAAAACATGCAACGACTGACAATTTATAAATTACATCATGTTGTCAAGTTCTAATCAGTTTATACCAGGACAATGCAATTACAGCTTCTGTTTAACAAATCTTGTTAACTTCTGACTCAGCACGTCAATTCACTTAAAGTCTGAACTTGGCACTTTCAATGCTGAAAAACTGGCACACAGCCTGTTATCCTGCATCAGTGAGGTTAGTTTTAATTCAGCACTGAGAATGGTTATTGAAGCTCTTACTGTATTAATTGTTAGAATTTCAACTTGAGGGCTAATGCAAGTGACACAAAGTACTGTATAGTTAACGTTTAGTCCTTGTTACTAATTGGATTAGACAGGCTGGAAGTTAGTTAGGTTTAAGGTAAAGGAGATAGAGAGGCCTGTCATTTGCAAACAGGAGTTCAGTTATTGCAATGTTATTGTGTTCAAACAGACAGAGCTGTCATTCTGTCAAAGGAAAATAAAACAAATACACCGCATTTGAGAATCAGTGCTTAATAAAAAACGTGCAGAAACACAGTACAATAAAGGCTATTTTAGCTTTATCAGTGTAAAAAATGTCAGGAAAAGGACTAGCAGAAATTAAATGCATTTCCATTCAATTCAAAGAGATTAAAAGCCCTTTTTGGAAATGAAGTCTAAGTTATATCATTTTTATATTTCACAGAAGAAGCAATGGTGATAGACATTACAATTTGTTGCGCCAGACCATGCCAAAAGGAAGGAGACAGGCAGTCCGAGGACCAGCATACATGTTTAATGCCCGTGCCAGCAGTCTCTCAGCAGAGGAAGAGAGGTTCCTGGATGCGGCGGAGTACGGTAATATCCCTGTGGTCCGGAAGATGCTGGAAGAGTTACCTGGACTTAATGTTAACTGCGTGGACTATATGGGTCAAAATGCCCTGCAGTTAGCTGTTGCCAATGAGCACCTTGAAGTCACGGAGCTACTGCTTAAAAAGGATAATCTGTCTCGGATTGGGGATGCCCTCCTATTGGCCATTAGCAAGGGCTATGTGAGGATTGTGGAAGCCATCCTGAGCCATAAAGCGTTTTTCAATGCTAAAAGGCTGACCACCAGCCCCAGCCAATCGGAGATACAGCACGATGAATTTTTCGCCTATGACGAGGACGGAACGCGGTTTTCTCATGATGTCACCCCGATTATCTTGGCTTCACATTGTTACGAGTACGAAATTGTGCACATACTGTTGGCAAAGGGAGCCCGCATTGAAAGGCCACATGACTATTTCTGCAAATGTACCACATGCAGCGACAACCAGAAACATGACTCCTTCAGCCATTCAAGGTCCCGGATCAATGCCTACAAAGGGCTGGCCAGCCCCGCTTATCTGTCCCTGTCCAGTGAAGACCCTGTGCTCTGTGCTTTGGAGCTGAGCAATGAGCTGGCTGTACTGGCAAACATTGAAAAGGAGTTTAAGGTAGGTGATGCTTTCAAGTTTTGAGTGATAACATAACTATAGTCTTGGGTCCAGTTCTGCACTTGTTCATAAATTCTTGCCTGAAGCATTGGATCTTGAAACAGCTTCCTCAAGCTGAAATATTGAGGTGTAAAATGTCTTAGTCTTGTGTACTATTTCTGTGTCCTTTTAGTGCCATTAGAGATACTGTTCACAATAAATATGATTTAGAGATAGACGGGATGCAGCTCTGTAGAAACATTTGATAAAGATCTCATACTCAGTTTTTCCAGGAAGCAATTAACATACCAAGCAGATTTTGTTTGCACCAGAGCAATTTCATTTTAGCAGCCAGATCACAACTTAAAGTACCCAAAGGATTTTAAGTCATTCGGATAATGATCAAATCATAGTAAAGGAATAAAACCCTGAAATCCCCGCAATAAAAGTCCATGACATTGGACATATATAAACAGATCTATTTTAAACCTACTTCCTAAGTGGGCCGCACAAAAATTGTTATTCATACTTCATCTAGCAAAATTGCAAAAAAACACAAATTATCAATAATAATGATAGTATGAATATGATAATGAATATTGATAATCAATAATATTGATAATTTCTGCCAATATAATTTCTAAATATATAATCTAAGAAGGGTTGATGTGTAACATGTTTAGAAACCATTTTAGTTTTTTTGTCTGGAGTTTGACAACACTGAGCCCAAACAGTTGTATTTGTTAAGTAACTTTCCATAAGCATTGCCAGAGAAGGTTTTTAAGAAGGTTTGATTTATGTAAAGGGAGAATAAATAGAAGGAGCAATTGAAGGGGATGGCACGCATTGGGCATAGAGGAGTGAGACAGATCAGTGAGGGACAGGGTTTTTTATTCATGCAGTTTTGCACAGAGTTGATTTTCTGAAATGAAATGCATTACCAAAAAAAGCAGCTCAACATGAATTATGTGGTGTCCATGATTGAATGGCTTGTATTTTAGTCCTCTTATCTTGATTTTATTCATCTCTTAACACCAGATTCACATGGCTGACAAGGAATCTATATTGAAAAAACTACAGCGGGCACTTTATTTGCTTTGACTCGGGGGTAAAGTGCTTTTTTTCTGATTGAACAGTATCACATCAATCAAAAACAGAAGAATTTATTTTGGTGTGTGGGTTATATATATATTTATGCAATACAAAACTATATGTTTATTCTTCTGTTTTGTTCTGTCAGCAAAACATCTTGGGTTTTCCTTGACAAGTACTTGCATTAAGGTGATGGAGAGCAATAGTTTATGTGTGTATACTGTGTATATACCTATATATTGGATATAACACTGGGATAGGAATGCTACTGTTGTGTTGGGTTAGGGTTATATATCTTGTTCAATGTTAAGTTCCAATTTTTACACTTTAATAACTAGTAATACAGACATTTCAGATAAAAATTTCCTTGCAGGAAAATGAGATTAGAAATATCCAGCTGAACTGCTTTGTAGTGTGAAGATACTTTTAGATGGAATGTAAAAGAAAAAAAAACATATTGCTGAACATGTACATAAATTATAGGACTTTGAGGATTTCATGTTTTCCTCAAAGAATCCAAAAACTACTTTTTTTTTCTACAAAAACAGCAGAAGGATATTAATGGGGAAAAAGTTCAAATGACTAGAAAAAAATCAGAAAAGAATTGTATAGAGTACAGACAACATTACACAACACATACATGACATTCCAAACTATACTAAAGGTATATTTTTTTGATCTTTCATTTGATCAATTATATTTTCAGTTGATTTGGGTATGAATAATATTTAATGGACCCATTAACACAGGGAACCCATTGAACATTCCATTAACAGGATGCTTTTGACTCAGAGGCAATCCAAGCAGATGTTTTCAGTCAGTATGAGGTAAGAAGATGTGTGTCAGTTACGTAATATTATATCACTACAAGCCTACTCAACAGTATTATTAATAAGCTCCTTTTTAAAATAGCTACCTTCAGCCAACTTGTCTGGCATTGCTTCCATTTAATAATAATTATATAGTACTGAATTATATTTAATTAACTTGGACATCTTCTCACAAACAGAGAGCATGCTTCTGGGTGAATCATTCATAGAGGTAAAATACCTAAAACACTCAGGGGCACAGTCTGAGCTACAAAATTAATTATTACGTTATTTTGCTTGACTTTTAAACACATTTTTTATCTATTAAAAAAAACTATAGACTACTAGTGATACACTTATTTAATATATTATACAATTCACGCCTGTAATTATCTGTCCAGGTTAACAGGTTGACTTATTTAATTTGATTATTTATTCATATTTAACATAGGGCAGTTCAACCTTCCAACATTTTTACAGACATTGTTGTGGAATTCAGAGACCAAATTCAGATTCTCCAAGGCTCTGGGGGACTGAATAGTGTATGGAAGTACTATTTGGTCTGTCTGCGTTTAAAATTGTGAAGCTCCCTGTGTGATAAGAAAAAATAATGTTCTAAGGTTAAATGAAAACTGTTTTTAATAGGGTACATTAAATGTATTATAATCTTCATGCATTTTTTTAGTTTGCTTTAAAGTGTAGCTTTTCTTTAATTGTTACAAGCATTCTCAGCCTATGAAAACATGTGAAACCTTTTTCTGTTCATTTTAGGAGAGCAGTAAGTGAATTCTAATTGTAAAATAATCTGTTTTTCTCCAAGAATGATTATAAAAAATTATCTATGCAATGCAAAGATTATGTGGTGGGACTTCTGGACCTATGTCGAAATACAGAGGAGGTTGAAGCCATTTTGAACGGGGATGTTGACTTGAACCCATCCAGTGAGCAACATGGCCGCCCCAACCTCATACGGCTAAAACTTGCCATTAAATATGAGCTTAAAAAGGTGAGTACATAGGTTAAGGAGCACCGACACAGCAACTACATAAGATAGTTTAAAGTTAAAGTAAAAGCATATGCAATAACACCAGATAGAATTATTGATATAATTCACTTTTGGGCGGCGTGATGTTGTAGTGCTTAGTTTTGCTGTAGTGCAGTACTGGGGCCCTGGTTTCAATTCTGGACCTGGGATGTTGTCTGTATGGAGTTTCTATATCCTGTTTTGGGTGTTCCTCCTACGATCTAAAAAGATAGTGGTAGGCTAACTGATTTCTGTGAATAAAGATAAAAAAAAGATTTACTCTGGTGTGAGCACACTTGTGTTTGACATCCCATCCAGGGCATACCCCACCTTGCCCCACACAAAGACACACCGGTAGGACAAGAAAAGCACAGGGAAACTAGGAACAGGACAGAGCAGGAGTGTCCCCTAGATGTGGAGGGCGTGACAGTACCCCCCCCTTCAAAGGCGGCTCCTGACGCCCAAAAAATAAATGAGCTGCACAGCACTGGGGGGAGGAAAAACCTCATTTAACTGAAAGGAAACCTCTGGGAGTCCATGGCTGAGAGCTACCCCTTCCTCCAGGGTAAAAACCTTTATTGTGTAGAGGAAGGGGGGGGCCGGGCGGGGTTCTGGGGGAGCGTGACAAAAAAACAGACAAAACACGTAAAAAAGCACCCACAACAAAAAATAAACCTGGGAGACCAGGGCAAAAAAAAACACACGTAAAAAAGACTCACAACAGATATGAACCAAGAGTCCAGGGAAACAGGGATCAGGGAGACGGGAACACAGAAACCTGGAAGTAAGGAAACCAAACACCAGGAGTAAAAGAAAAAGTAACAACAAAAAACCCGGGAACAAAAAATAGAAAAACACCGCTCGCTGGGGCAAAAATAAACTCAACATTCTGTCATGGATGCCGGGAGTAACTTCCCGTGGAAAGCCAGGTATTTGTACGAGGATGTCAGGAAGGCATGCCACTGAATGACCTGCTCACAGGCACGGAAGTTGGGAGTGGCATCCTTTGACTAGAATAGGAGAACTGAAAAAAGCACATAGCGATGCGGGAAAACAAAAATAGAAAAAATGCCGCTCCCATGGTCAAAAAATGGCTCAGCATTCTGTCACGGATGTTGGAAGGGCATGCCTGGAATGACCAGGAGACCAGTAGAGACCCTTTGCGTAGCAGCAACACGGAGGTTAGCCCAGGCTCACGGGGTCAGACGATGTCAGATAGAAACCTATGCCCTCAGGCAGCGGAAGAGACGACCTGGTGCTAGGCGGGTCTCAAGACATCCGGACCCTCAATGCTGAGCCAGGAGTAAAGGGAGACCCGGAAATAGATAGGCCCACACAAAGACACGTTGGAAGGAAAAGAAAAGCACAGGGAAACTAGGAACAGGACAGAGAAGGAGCGCCCTCTAGATGTAGAGGGTGTGACAGCTCTGGCTTCCCTGCAACCCTTAATAGGATGATGCTGTTAGAAAATGGATGATTAATTGTCATCTGTTTGAATTAAAAAAGTTCTTCATACAATACTTCAGTCAAAGGGTAAAACCTTCCACTATGCTGGTATAATGGCAATCTGACTGGCACTAAATCAATCTCTTTTCTATCTTCTAAAAAGGCACATTGCCATGCTTTGCTCCTTCAGGTTGTCATAATTAGGATTAACCTCTTAGCTAACATCTTGAAACCCAAAGGAGTGATGTTTACTGTTGCTTGGAATAAATCCAAATCTTTCTCAGTTTAGGAGAGCAATTAATTTTAGATTAAGGCAGAAATACTGAATTTTTGACAATACTGGATTTTTAAGTGAAAATTATGGTTTAGGAAGGTAGCCTCAAAAATATCAATACTAGTCTTGCTTTTATGTAGTGTCCACAGCATACAAACATAATAAAGGTTTCAAATGAAATGGATGCCATCTAGGATTTGAAGTTAGTAGCTAATTCCAAAGATCCAAAGATCTCATCCTTCATTTCTTGAATGAATGAATGTTTATTTTCAATGTTTCAGCATGGTATGAACATATTGTGATGGGGTAGACAGCACATTTTGTAATTTTGGTTTTAATTTCCTCTGTTTGGTTATGTCACCAGACCAGGTGTCGTCACTTCCAAAAAGAAAACCACCTTGCTGTACAAATGTACAAATGGCGACTACAAAGTCAAGGATTTCACAGTTTCAGAAATAACATTAAAACAACTACAATAAGCTCAAAGAAACTGAATTGTATTCAAAGCGTTTTCTGGTACGAAAGAAGATTTCTCCAGATTCTGCTTTTAATGTAGAGTCATCATCGTTAGCCACAGGTGCTGCAGTGGGTTCATACAATGTCAATAACATGTCTGTTTTCACCCATGTTCTTTCTGTGTAGTTTGTCGCCCATCCCAACTGTCAGCAGCAGCTCCTCTCCATCTGGTATGAGAACCTCTCAGGGCTGCGTCAGCAGAAGACGGCTGTGAAATTCCTCGTGGTTCTCGGTGTGGCCATTGGGCTGCCTTTCCTGGCTATGATTTACTGGATAAGCCCCTGTAGCAAGGTCAGCTTGCTCCCACACAAACTGATTTAGTGCACTCACTGTCTCCCCATACACACAGCACATCAATACAGGATCAGCATTTGTTTAAACAGTTTCACTTTGTTTTTCTTAATGTCTTCTCTGGTAACCATTCAATTGTTATAATAATAGAAAGATCAAGTTCCTTATCTGAACCTTTTACTGTCATCATGGATGCTCACACCCATCAGTGATCAAAAAAATATTTTTATTAATGATGGACTTACATGCCATGTGAGAAGTGCTGAGGACTGATGCTTATTATTATAAAGGCCAATATCAGGTGGTTTATTGCTTCACATTTATTTTTTGCAGCTGGGGAAAATCATGCGTGGTCCCTTTATGAAATTTGTGGCACATGCTGCTTCTTTTACCATTTTCCTTGGCCTTCTTGTCCTGAATGCTTCAGACCGGTTTGAGGGGGCTGCACCACCATCAAACAAGAGCAATACTGACAATCAGCTCTACAGAATGCAAACAACCATTTTCACCTGGATGGAGATGCTCATCATTTCCTGGGTCATCGGTGAGCAAATGACCTTGGTCAACAATTGTTACAGCATTTCACACTGCCGGCTTTACTTAAACCTAGGCGTCACCCATTCTGCAGGGAGTGCTGCAGGGGAAACTGTTGTCCCAGCTTTTTTGGATGGTAGCAAACCTACTGTCACTACTGACAAAGAAGTAAGAGTAGCCAATTAACCTCTACCTGCATGTCTTAGAGAAGAAATGAAAAGTTATGTGGAGAAAACTTGAATTTTAAGGGAGCATGTAAAGTCATGTTCGGAACGTGAAAATGCTAACATTAAACATTTATTACTTCTCTAGCACTTTGATCTTTAACTTAAAAAACGATCAGGTTTAATGTAGTTTGCAATAAGCCTTCTAGAGTCTTCAAGAATTGACAGGCTGTTTATTTACATGGGGAAGATCAATAATATTGCAAGAGAGCATCTGAAATGTAACCACATAAAAAATCAAAGGTGTGTGTTATTGAGAGTTTGGAGGTATAAGTACAGAATTGAATTTGGAAAATTTTAAACAGACTTTAATGTGTTTGATGCACAAGCAGCTTACATGGAAGGTTGTAATAGTTTTTGTTTTGAAGTCATTGAGCTCAGTGATATATTAGGTTTATTGTTTTTTGGACATACTTATGGGGATGAACAAAAAGCATTAAAATCCCAAGACACATATTTTGTACTGGTTCACTACTGGATTTATTTACCCTGAGTTAATTATATAAGAAAACATCTTTTTATTCTGATTTTTTTCCTTCATCATTAAAATGAAGTTCCCACACAGCAGTATTTAGATAACCTTCTCAAAGGTCAAGGACATGCTTGTTTTAGTCTGTACAGTTTGCATTCCTATCCACCATCTTTGACAGGGCATCTTTTAGTGGTTTGGTTCTTAAGTGCTTTGAGAAATCACTTATTCAGTTATCTAAACAGAAACTGGCAAGACTGATATAGATTGAAATAGGTTTTATATTAATTTGAAGTATTCACACTGATTTTAAAAAGTGCAATTTATTTCTTCTTCATGCCAACAAAATCTCTGCTTTAAACATTTACTGTATAATTTGAGCAACAGAGAACAAATAAAAATTTCTTAAATGCAACATTTTCTAAAAAAATAGCCATTTTCTACAATTTCATCTGTGATCTGAGGTCTCAGGTGTCAGGTCTCTCAGGTCTGTAAAACTGTACTTTTATTAATATCTTGAATGGCCCATTGAACAGTAATCAATTGAAGGGTGCTGATGTGAAATTGTGTTAAATTTTATCATGCTGTGTTTCTACCCTTTTTTAACACCTGATACTGTGGAATGTTTGAATCTTTACATTTCATTTGCAACAATTGTTCTCTTGCTGTACTTAGACAACAAAATATGAGCAACAAATTTACAGTTGAACTGCAAGCTGATAACATGAAAAAAAGGTGTTCAGTTATCCTTGACGAATACACTTGGCTGACAGAAAGTCAGCTGTTTTGTGCAAAGGTCTCATGCACGATGCACATTTACTTTTTAAAGCAAGATAAAGAAAAAGTTAAACTTTTTTTTTCGAGTTACTGCATAATCTCCTTTAAAAGGAGTGCTTCTTCGTTCAAGGTTCTGTTTTCAGAACTGGAAGTGTGAAGAATGCGAGTTCACAGTGGGGGCGGAAGTCTTTAAGTCATAAGCCTTTATTTCCTGTAATAGTCCTGTCATAACACTTTACTATAAATAACACAGTGGCGCTGTTCTGTTTTTCTTGCAGGGATGATATGGGCAGAATGCAAGGAGATCTGGTCACAGGGCCCACGTGAATACCTGCTAGAGCCCTGGAACTTACTGGACTTTGGAATGCTGGCCATCTTTGTGGCATCATTCATCGCAAGGTTCATGGCCTATTGGCATGCATATAGGGCGCAGTGTTATATCAACATGAACAATGTCGAGAATCTGACAAATGAATCTGACAAATCTCTGCCCTATGAGATAAAATACTACACATTTTGTAAGTATGAACAATACTGCATTCAACCATCCTCAAACTCCAGATGAATTAATTCAATAAGAATACAGTCTCACATCCCTGGAAAGCAAAAACTTAGTGACACCCCAAAAAGGAACCTTTAGTAAACCTTTTGACCATTTTTTTACATTAAAAATGAAAACAGAAGACAAAGGGCATATTTTAGATAGACTTAAAATTAGATTAAATACTAGTGGTTAAATACTAAAAACCCAAAATGCTACAAAAAATGGTAGTCTCTCATATTCCAATAATTTACAATATGTTTAGTTTTCTTGTCCCACCACTATAGGGAATGAATTTGATATCCTGGGTCAGTGATGTAACAGAGCTTAATTTGTCTTAGGTCTTTTATACTTGCATTTATTAATGGTGACTTTACTTCAGTTAATGGACACTTGTTTTGCAGTTACTTAATTTTTATGTCTTGTGTGACTAAATTAATTACTAAAAAATGACTCATTTTAATTAAACAGATATTATTTTCTTTTTTTTGTATTTCAGATCGTAAATATTGGCTTCCCTCTGACCCACAGCTCATTTCTGAAGGCCTCTATGCCATTGCAGTGGTCTTAAGCTTCTCCAGAATTGCATATATCCTGCCTGCCAATGAGAGTTTCGGCCCCTTACAGATCTCTCTGGGAAGGACGGTGAAAGATATCTTTAAATTCATGGTGATTTTTATCCTGGTTTTTTTGGCCTTCATGATTGGAATGTTTAATCTCTACTCACACTACTTTACAGAAAAACAGAATAAAGCCTTTACCACGTAAGTATACATAATCCAAAACACATATGATTGTATGGATAAGAAAAAAATAGAGTACCAACCGAGATATTCTGTAACATATACAGTAATGACATCAAGTGGGGAATGTACAGTTCAACATTACTGAAAATAATTTAACTGATAATGCAATTTATTTTATTATTTTTAATAAGAGTAATTTTTATCAATCATATAAAAAAACATCTCTATTAAAAATGTACATTTTTCCACAGTTGATTTTGTTCCTATCCAATGATTAAGCTGTCATTTCGGTGGCTTCTCAATAGATGCTAATGTCCATGACAGAGTAACAGATACATTTAAACAAGTTTCTTAAAAAATAGAATTAACAAGTAAACTGCACAGCCTTTTACTTAGACACAGAGGCATCTAATCTATTTATGTTGCCTTTTGCAGCATATTCAAGTATTTAGATAAAAACTTTCCAATTCATGGACAATGGAATAATTAATTTAATATGCTAGACCCAAGAATATATATATGCAAGTATATCGAGAGGCTCAGGAAGTTTACACCTGATATTAAACTTTGTAGTTTTTAAAAACTTTTACAATACAGTATGTCACAGTTTGTGCCAAAAACATATTAGGATTCTTTGTTCTGTGTTTTGGCCACGTTGTGATTTTGTTTTATATATTTAAATTATGTGATCAAATCCATTTTGACCTGAGCGTTACATTTTTTTTGTGCACCATCATGGGCTAAATCAAAAAGGTGCAGGACTATCTCGTTTGTGAATTTTAGCTGTTGAATTTCAATTAAGAGCAAATATAAATGATGCAGTTATCTCTGGCAGTGACGCTGGAATTACAAATCCATAAATTAAAAAAAAAACTTTTCTTCCACCAAATATAAATCTGCTGAATTCAAGAGTGAATGAACTTATACTGTACATGCAAACGCATTCTTTAAATATAGGAAATCAATTAAATGTGAGTGAAACTGTTGGGTCAGACATTAGTGTGCTTATCCAGGTTAAAAGTTCATCATGTCAATTTGCATATAGATCACAGTGATCACAAACCTTTGTGCACACTTGGAGATAAGGAACAAGACATTTAATTCGAATGACAACAATGGTGTCTTCTGTATAATTTCATTGGTCCAATGCATGATAAAACATATGTAATTTATTTTCAATTATCATAGATTCCTTCCTAGAAATGCATTATGAATAACTAATTGGTTATTAGTTTGAAACTTTTTTAATTTCCCTGATAGGATAGAAAAATACATTATACAATATATAGGAGTTTTGCATTATGTTAGTGTGTATAAAACAATATGTTATATTCTGCGATCAGTGAAATCTAGTTTTATAATATCAACAGAACAGCCAGACCTTAACATGGTCTTTACTGGACTGTGTTTAGTCAAAACAAGTTTTGGAATGCTTTTAAGTAGAAAATAAAGGCAATCTTTAATGGTCAAATATTAAGAGTAATTTGTAAAATGTTTGAGGTTTTGAATATATTTACAAATGAGTAATTATTTCACCTGAATCTAAAATATGTATGACTATGAAATTAATCTTAGGTCAGCTGTCACCCTAATCTTTCAACTTATTTGGATTCTGATATATGATGTGGTAGGAATGTAGGAAACTATACAGTATTTTACTAAATTATGTGGGTATTTTTCTTTTGAGTATTCTGAGTGTAATTACAGTATTGATACTTTATATCAAAGTTACAGTGCAACAGTAAAAAAGAAACATCAGGGAATGAATGAAATTGATACTGTGTTGCACTGTGTAGTTCTTCTCCACTGAATGTCAGAGGTGGTCATATATCAGAGATTTCATCAGGTGTGCATTATGTTTTAATAGCAAATTGTTCAGCTTGCTAATAGGCACCCAGTGTTATAAAAGATTACCTGTCTGTGAAAAAAGTCCCCTCTAGTAGTTTGGTCTGGTGATAATGGGTTACTACATAATTTGTTTTGCACTCTGGATCAATAATAGAATGTATTTTTGCTGAGCTTGGAAATGAAAGGAATCACCATTGAGATGGTTTACCTGTAAACTGTGTATTACTTCAAAACTGTTTGCAATATCTTCAAAATGATGCTACAAAATAGCCATTCTTAAGATTAGATGATTGCAATGCTGTTTTATTTTGTTGCTTCATGGGGAAGCTGTGACACATATGCAGAATGTTCTCCTCTCCTTATTGCTATGGAGTTTTGTCTATTTTGGATTATTTTGATGTTAAATGCATTACTCACATTACTGTAAATACTCTACCAGCAAAAAATACTGTTCAGTGTTGACTCCCTGCTTATGTTCCCAAGACTTGTGTAACTAGTTCTGAGGATTCTGAACATAAGAACTAGAGGTGTTGTGACATTTGTACAGAGTGCTGAATTATTTCTGTGAGCCTCTTGTATAATACGCAATTAAAGTATCATTTACATGTTCAGATTCAGTTCAGTTTGAGTTGTGCCATTAACTTCACCTTTCACTTTTACAAGTTTCTGTATGCATTCAATTCTTGCTTGTGTTTGAGGTATGACCGACTGCTTTTAGATACTTACAATAGACATCATGGGAATTCAGCATCTTTATCTTAAAATAGTTTTAAAGGACTCTTCAACTGATAGCGTTGAATTTTAGCAGGGCTTCAAACAGACCAAGAGTAGCAGAGGCCTACCCAGTGTCCTGTGTGGACAAGATGGCTGGATTTTATTTCCCTTCCCGTGGTGAGACAGTCCGTGATTCCTCCACTGGGAAGGTGGGGGCTGAAAAAGCAGATCTGAGGATGGCTTGGCTGAACAACAAGTGGGTGGGTCCGTGCAAGGGCGTTGAGGTGGGAAAGGAGACCAGGAGAGAAAAATTCCCATTGTCCAAGCGCACTTTGATGGACGGTCCCCTCTAAGGAAGAGGACCCCCAGAGCTCGATAGTCCCAGCTCCAGCTGATGAAGACCAGGCCTTCATTGTCGACTTACGCCAGCTACTCACTGCGTACTTTGGTCCTTCCCAGATCCCTTCTGCTCCCAAGTCCTCAGAAGACAGTCAGTCCAACTCCAGGACTTCAAAGTCTCTCTCAGGGATGAGGAACATGGTGGGGGGGGAGTGAAGTGATCCAATCCCCCCCACTGTTGGGCTGTCCCCACGATCTCTGCCCTTATACCCCAGGTTCACCCCTTTTTTCCCCTCTATCCCCACTTTTTAGCTTTTCCCACTTCTGCGTACGGGGGATGTGTGCTTTCTGTCTGCTTTCCTAGCTTTACCTGCTCCATGACTAGTGGGAAAAAGGGCGATAGAACAGTGTTATTGATACTCCAGTTTCTTTGTCGGCAGCGTGGGGAATGACTGGCTGGAGAGGACCGTACAGAATCACCGACAGTTTTATTGCCTGTTTCATTATTTAGTAGTGTATGCTAATCACAGAGGCAGAGAGAGCAAGTGCAGGCTTCTTCTGGTTGCTGTAGGTTTGTGATTACTGTTGTTTCTTTTAGTTAATAATAATAATAATAATAATTATATAGCAATTTTCTGGACACTCCACTCAAAGCGCTTTACAGGTAATGGGGACTCCCCTCTACCACCACCACAGTGGTATAGTGCACCCACTAACACCTCTTCCAGCAGCAACCTTAGTTTTTCCAAGGTCTCCCATCCAGGTACTGACCAGGCTCACACCTGCTTAGCTTCAGTGGGTTGCCAGTTGTGAGTTGCAGGGTGATATGGCTGCTGGCTATAGTTGATAAATGTTATATTAAATTAACTTAAAGACAATGCATTAGTACTTTAATGATCATATGAGGGAGGGTTACTTACTGTATGTCTTTTAACCATACATGCTATATACTATAGTACATTATGCAATTTAGTTATATAATAACTTTATATATAACTTATATAACTTGGTTATATGTGAATTTGGATATTCTAAGCAGTCCCTACTTGAATCTGTCATTGTACTGTATCTGTCTGACATGTATCTGTCGTTGAAAATAGACACCAACACACTTTGTCACTACTCTTCTGTGTGAAATCCAAGATAAGATAAGATCACTTTATTGGCCATATACAGAAGCTTGGGGTCAGTGCGCAGGGACTGTCATTTATACGGCGCCCCTGGAGCAGTTGGGGGTTAAGGGCCTTGCTCAGGGGCCCAACAGAGTAGGATTCCTCTGCTCGCCGCAGGATACAAACCAGCAACCTTCCAGCCACAGGCGGAAGCTACAGAGCCACCACACCGATGGTTGTTATTTCGTAGTACTGTATAGGTTATACTTCAGTTCACAACATCTGAGTTAACTGAGGTGTTTAACTCAATCTACAAAACCTCTTTGAGTGGCTCATAGAAAGAAGGGAAATTATGATGTTGATATTCTGGCCACAAATGCACCATTTGTGATATTTATTTTTTCTGTCGCTTTAAAATATCAATTCAGTTGAAAAAATAACCAGAAAATAGAAAAATAAACAGAGGACAGCTTCTGGCACTGAATCACTTTAAATGGATTTATGTTTTTGTAGTGGCTACATTTTTTATACAAAGTTATGATACAAAATATTTAACATAACTTATGATTCAAACTATTTATACTAATTTATATTAACTGAAATAACCACATCCAGAGTGCACATATATCAAAGTCATTAATATGTCAACTATGAATAATATCTGTATTTAGCAATGATTTGTTTGTTGCTTTTTTAAGGGTCTTTAAAATGATTAGATTCTGTTTTCTTTTTGTCTTTCTGTTGCAGAATTGAAGAAAGCTTTAAAACATTATTTTGGGCCATATTTGGACTATCTGAAGTGAAAACGGTTGTTATTGGTAATGATCACAAGTTCATAGAAAACATTGGCTATGTCCTGTATGGAGTGTACAATGTGACCATGGTCATTGTGCTGCTGAACATGCTGATAGCCATGATCAACAACTCCTTTCAGGAAATTGAGGTAAAAGCACAACTTATTCTATCTGTCTTATAAAGTATATATACGATGGTCAATCTTAAAAGCTCGGATGGTTTCATCATTAAAGAATTTTCAGAATTCGGTAAGTTTTCAAATGTCGCTCAGTGGTTTGGTAGTGAGCAGTGTTGCTTCGCTGCACTCGGGTGTTTAGTTCAGTTCTGGGCTAGGATGCCCTCTGTGTGCAGTTTTGTTTTTGTGGGTTTTCTCCAGCTTCTCCCAGTGGTGTGGTGTGGGGTGAAGAAGAGAGTTCAGAAGTTTTCATTCCATCACTAATTCAGCTGGGAAAACAAAACTGGGCTTGTCACAAAGAATTTTGCGATCTTCACTGTGACAAAAAACAGTGAAGCTCAAAACATCTAAGGAAAGCAAAATCCAAATTATTTTCTGAATTGTCTATAAAGAGTAAAATGTTTAACATAGCTATTATCTGTAAATGTGGCTGATTGGATACAATTCAATATGTGTGGCATTGAGCAGAATCTTTCTTCGTATCACATTAAAAGACAACCATTGTCAGCCTTTGCTTTCTCTCTTATGAATGTAAAAATCACTCAATGTGCTGTATGATTCCTGCTGTCTGTTCCCTCATTGTTGAATGCTCGGATGTCCTGCATTGACCTTTTTGGTGTCGTGCCTGAGTAGAGCACCTTATTACACATCAGTCACATCTGTTACTAATTCATTTTGCAGTAGGTTTCTATTAATTGAACTGTTTTATTTTTTATGTGATGCCATTTTTCTTTAAGGAAAGAGGAACAATGTCTGGTTTGTAAGAATGTGATTTTACCACTGAATGGTTCACAACTTAATGTTAAATTAGATTAAGTGGTAAGAGTGTGGAACTGTTGAAGCTGATATCTTAGCTTCCTTCAAGGAAAAGCTACAGCAGATGAGATCTTTGGATCAGGTAGCTACCAGCTACTATACCAAATGGGCTATATGAGCCCAGTGGCCTCCTCTCATCTGTAACCCTTTTGTGTTCTTAAATTAAAGTTTTGCAGTTTTAAATTAATGCATTAACTGATTCAGTTTTACTATGGTATCATGTCTGTTCAGCTTCTTCTTTTTATTGCAAAAGAGCACCTTTTTATTGTGCAGTGTTATCGAAATAACTGCTGTTATTCTTTCTCTATTCACTGCTGCAAGATTATATGCTCTTCAAAATAAATTAAAATAGAAACAAAGGATTTTAATCTGTAGACACAAGAGCCCTAAGGACAATAGTGCAATGGACGTTTAATTAAACAATTATGCATTTACTATTTAATGGTGCTGTGGTATTCAATCATCAGCAGTATCATTTAACTGTGACATACAAGGTCGCTCTTGGAGATCATTATTTGTATATTATCTCTTTAAGTAATTGACATTAAGAGAGATGTCTCCCAAGCAACAACCCTTCTGGAATGTAATTGAAATGAAATGAAAATGGCAGCAAATTGATAACTTTTGTGTACAGGCCTTGTACAGTATTCCTCCTCACATTCCATTCCAGGCTTTCAGCTGTGCAACAGCTGAGTTAATGAGAAATATACTTTTTGCAGCTCGGTTTTGGTAGTAATATACTGTCTGAATGCAAAAGTCTGATTTCTTTTTGCAATACAATGCCCTTTCTCATAGCACTTATTTAGTTTGATGTGCTTGAATTATAAGTATAATAAACTACTCATTTTATAGTGTATTTAAGTTTTAAGTATTGAAGACAGAAAGCATAAATTGAACAATTGAAGTCCATTCCAGATAATATCACAGTACTGAATGTCACTCTATATTTCATTACAGTCCTTCTTAATACACTTTTTTTTAAATCCTAAATAAAATTAGATTTATGATCATTTATGATTCTTTTGCCAAATTTCACTGCAGCCAGGATATGAAGGGTACCTAAAATATTCAGTTTTCCCTGAATATCAGAATCAGTGTTTTTCTTAGAAATACTCAAAAACCAAAATATTGCTGAAAATATAGAATATATGTGAATGTAATTTCGACAATTAAAATCGTCTATATTCATATTTATTTCCTGTCCTGTTTGTGGCTGATACAGGATGATGCTGATGTGGAGTGGAAATTTGCCAGAGCTAAGCTTTGGTTCTCCTATTTTGAGGAGGGGAGGACTCTGCCTGTGCCCTTTAACCTGATTCCCAGCCCCAAGTCCGTGGTCTGCCTTGTTTTGAAGATAAAGCAATTCTTAAAGGTTTTGTTGCGCATTCAGAAAACTGATGCAAACGGAGATGCTGAGTTGAACGAGGTGAGTTTGCCTCTAATTAGTTGCCACTAAATTGATAGATCTGATTTACTCTAAATCCCATTGTCAAACTTAGATTGTATGTCAACTTCAGTTTTAGATTGATATTACTATTCATATGAAATATACCCAAATTACCGACAATTACTGTGATGAGTTATTTCACCCGAGAGCCAAACTAAATACTGACCATGTGACTAGTTTTAAGTTCAAGTTCAAGTTTATTGTCATTACACTCATATACATGGAATATGGTATAATGAAATGCTATTTAGCTAGCTCTTGGACATAAGTAGTACAAAGAGAAAAAAACAACAACAACAACAACAACAACAACAATACAATTGTGTAGCAAAAGAAAGACAGAGACAACAGGCAATGTGCAAAACAACAAAAAGGTAACAGGAAAACGTACTTGCAGTAATTAAATGCAGTTATTAATGTTTTTGGTCTGACTAACCCATATGAAGATAATCTTTGGAAGCTGTCTTTTCACAATCCTACCACAACCCCCAACTAGCTAATTTGCAATGAAAAAAAAAAGTGATTTTAACTGTATGGCCTAGCTAGTATGACTGACAATATGATGTGGTTAAAGGCGCCACCAAGTGGCCATATGAGAAAAACGAAAAAACCCTTCTGGGAGGAAAAATAGGAGTATCGATTTAAAAAAATGATCAGATTGTTTTCAAAGTTCACATCTCTCAAGTCCTAATATTATTTGATTTCCACCTAAAACAAACCTTTTTTTATTTCATTTATAAAAATATATTTCATTTATATTTAACCATTTAAATGTGGTCCTTACTCTCAGTGATCATTAAAGATCCCTGGGCATTTCTCGATAAGAGTAGGGAGTTATCCCAGTGTCCAGGCCAAATTTCCCCCTTCGGCCTTACTGTAGCCTCCAACTTGTCCCCATGTTGGCTTGCACTGGCCCTGCGATGGACTGGCTCCCAGTCCAGGGTGTACCCTGCCTTGCGCTCGTTGCTTGCCGGGTAGGTTCCGGCATCCTGCGACACCGTATGGTATACAGCGATTTGGGAAATGACAGGACATTTAAATGTGGGCTTTAAGGTTCAGCAGGGTCTCTGCTCTGAAACGAACTGACGTCTCTTCAAGGGCAGGGTCCTTCCGCCCTGTGCTTCTAGTATAGACTTCAGCTTGCCATAGCCCTTGCTTACAGTATAATACTGGTAGATCACAATCGTACAATCAGGGTACAATTCAAATGGCTACAGAAAAAAGGTGGAATGCATTAATATATGTCCTGCTTCAAGTACATTTCCCTCACCATCTCAGTATTTCAGTACTCGCTGTGGTTTGTATTAAAATATAGAGTACATAGTAGGCTTCCTTTGACCTCTTTACATATAGCAGGTTTCTAAACAGAGAATGTACTTAACTTTCAAGTATATTGGAGGAGGGTGTTTTTCAGTACCACGTATGATTTGTGTTCTAAGTTCAAAACCGTTTTCTTTTCCCAAGTTTCCCCAAATTATTTCCTATCCATCTTTGATTTAGACAATCAGGGCATCTAAGCAGCAAGTCTCTTACAAAACAAACTAACACCATTTCGGCTCAAGGGCACATCGGAAAATTACTTTAGAAATTGAATATATTAAAATGTCTGCATTGTTCTAGGTGGTACTATAGTACCAAAGACATTTGATAGAGTAAGTGTTAGAGTTAGAGAGATAGGATGGCAATTTTATAGTTCCATCTTTGGCACATTTCGTAGGTTAGACTTTTAACACTTGGACCAAAGTTCCTTTGAATACCTAACCCTCTTCAGAACAGATTACAGGATTTTTTGATTAGACATCCGTTATTGACAGAAACAGAAAGCTGTCAGATCTTTTGAAGACTAACAGTTTATCTTCTTGTCGTTTAATTTCTAGCTGGGCTCAGACATGCATTCAACTGTTAGAAGTTCTAGCTCTCCAACACGGTACCAGGTAATATTATCTAACAGCAACAATCAACAACAGCATATGATTAAAAGCTTATCATCTCTTGCACTGTTTAGAAGGTTAGGTGGTTAAACCACTTACAAATCATTGAATAAAATGCATCATAGACCACAGTACAGTACAAAATTAAGCAAGCAATGTTATGAATATTAGTGGCCTGCTAATTCTCTTGACCATTAAATAACCTATTCACTCTGTAACCTTCCTGTGAGTCCTGCCATTAAGGGTAAAGAAAAACAACAGCATTTTGTATGTTAGGCTTTGATTTGCATAAGATTATTAATTAATCAACAAATCGGGCCAATAATCGAGTCTTCTAGACCATTTCATATACTACTGATGCTTATATGTGTGATCATTTATAAATGCCAATATTTTACATTTTACAGAAGATAATGAAACGTCTCATCAAGCGATATGTGTTCAAAGCACAAATTGATAAAGAAAGCGATGAAGTTAATGAAGGTAAGGTAGAGCTATTTGATTATTTGCTCCAACTCAGAGAGGCAGCTTGCTATAGTCTTCTCTGTAGCAAATTGTATTTCAGTTAGGATTATGACTTATGCTTAAGTCGATCTGCTGAAGTCAATCTTCTCCATATTTGCTTACGACTTCGGTGTTCAATCGGGAAAAGAACATGACCAATGTCTTTCACTTTCTGCACTTTCTAGGTGAGCTGAAAGAAATCAAGCAGGACATTTCCAGTTTGCGTTATGAACTACTTGAAGAAAAATCCCACAACACGGAGGACCTGGCTGAGCTGATTAGAAAACTCGGAGAGAAGTTATCAATTGAGACAACACACCAGTAAATAGGAGGATATATTTAATATATTTTCAGAGCAATTTCAAACCAACACACTTTTATTGCTGTTGCCTTGAAATATCAAAGAACTAAAATCACACTCTATGGCTGATGAGGTACATGGAAGAAAATAAACTTATCTTACGTTTCTCATGTTTAAATATTTAGTCTGGCAAATTATATTTTTTCATTCAAGTTCTCAGATTTTTCCAAATGCCCCAAGTTAGTGGCACCATTTCTCTCGCTGGCCTTTTTGTAGTTTTACTTGGTAGTGCCAAAATGGCTGAACTTAAACCACAAAATCAGTCTTGTGGACTGGCTGCATAATCAGGTTTTAATGATGTCGGTGCCCTCTTAAAGCAGGGCAAAAGCAAATAGTGAAGGCACTGTGAAATATTTTGTATTTTGTATGTCTGTTAACTTATGTTGCTGAAGCCATATCCTTCATATAATTATGCTAAACTTCTCTGAAACACTCCTACCTAACTGAACAGGTTCTTTTATCTCTCTAATGTAAATCTGCAATAAAAAATAAAATAAAATATTTAAATAAACGGGCAAGGAATATGAGAGGTTAGGGAAGGTATGTTATAATTACAATTTGTTAGTCACTAGACCTTCAGTGAATTAGCTTATCACACAAAGTTTTTCAGGATGATTTTTGTATAAATTCAGTGCTGAACTGTTACAAGCAATTCAGTGTCACATTTTTTTCATTGCATGTTGCATTATTGATAATCAAGCACTGTACTGTATTTCAAGAACCTTGTTCTGAAAGGTTTCAATCTGGAGAAGCACTTCTTTGGATTCACAGCTAATTGCAGGTCATGCATTAAGCATACTGTATTTGCAAACAATATATGTATAGAGAGCACATGGAGGCCTACCAAATATTGCTTTTTTTTCCATTTTAAAATGGCTTTCAAGTTATCTATGAAAGAAAACTGTCCTGCATTTTTGACAGGGTTGTCACTCCTTTAATAGTTTAGAGTTATACAGATGGCATGTCACGGTGTACAGCTTTATACTTCAGTTATGCAAAACATCATTTTATGTATAATTTTTGTCTCTTTTTTCCCCTCCCTTCTACCCTACAAAGACATCACCACTGCTGTGTTTATAATGGATGAAGTTTATGTAAACACAATTGTTTTTATTAATAAAGCTATTATTTTGAAATATACTATACCCGTGAATCACTATCATAAAAAAAATATTAATTTCTTTCAATGCAGCATTGCTGCTTTTTACCCATCTTCTAACCACTTTTTAATTCAGGGTCGGATGGGACCCCAATCCATCGCAGCGTAGACACACACACACTGTAGGGCCAGTTTTCCCAGAAGCCAGTTAACCTACCCTTATGTTTTTGGACTGTGGGAGAAAACCAGAGCACCTGGTGGAAACATACACCTTCCACACAGATTGCACCCCAGGTCTGGAATTGAACCCTGGGCACAAGCATTTTGAGGCAGCAATGCTAACAATGCCTCTCTTGCTAATTAAATTAATAGAAATTACAAACCACATGCAGTTTTTAGATTTAGAATGTTTGCCTTGCTATTGCTCGTTATGGGAGCAGAAATCCATAGCAACACTGAAGTAAGGCGGCACACTGGAACTTCATTAAATAGAACTGCAGAAGCAGCCAAGAGATAACACTGAGCAAACAAGTCTTTTCTATCCATTAGGGAATGGTGATACTCCTATTATTTTTCAGTTTTCTTTATACAAGACAGAAATATGCATGCCTGTTTACAAGAAAGAGGCAACAAACTGGACTGGTTTCTACAACTAGTACAGCAGTCTAATCACAGAAATAGTCAAGCAAATTTTACTAAGGCCCCCACTTTGCCATTTATAGAGTATGTGTGTAATTAGGGTTGATTGATGGCTAATGATCCCAATGAACAAACCCACATTCTCACCCTTATTCTTACTTAGAGCTCTGTTTCTTTCAGTGAAACAAGGTGCAGCTGGCCTACCTTTGAAGGAAAATCCTATTGCAGGAGCCAACATTAAAGTGGATTTTTATCATAAATACCTTTGAAAAAGACACTATTATATTGTTGTGAAGTAAGACCTTGGCTTATTTACAGATATTTCATGAAAAATTAGAAGTGCCTCAGCACTCCTAATTCCTACATTTAATATATATATATAAAGACTGGAAAAGCTTCAGTATGTTTGAAACAAATGTCATTAAAAGATGAATCATATGGTCTGAGGCAGTAACTAAGAGCTCTGGTTTTAGATATCTGGAAAAGTGTAATAGGAGATCCAGTCACATGGGGACACTGTTGTCTAGGTTTCCTCACCATTATCCTTTATCCATATATATAAAAAGTATTTCCCTGTCTTTAGTACAAAATATTACAAGGGAAAGTAAATAACAGATACTGGAAATACATATGAAAATATATTTGCTTTCAGATTTCCATTTCACTGACCAGGTATCTTTTGTTTCTTATGCCTTTTTTCAGTATTTCTTTTTCAGGTTTCAGGAAAATAGAGCACTTTCCCAAGCATTCAAAGAGAGGATTTGTGTACAACCTGTACAAACCATTTATTTTATTAACATAATTATTTGAGTTACTTAATAAAGTATCTGGATGAATCAAAAGCTTATAATACAGTACATTCCTAGAAATAACAAATATATTTATGAGAAATAAAATATAAAAAGTAAAAATGTGAATGCATAATATTATATTACTAAACAAACATACAGTAGCTCATATCCTCAGTGTCTAAAGAATAATTAAAAGCCAACACATATTAATGCAGTTTTTAATAATGTTTTCAATGAAAATTCAGGAGAATGTCAAACCCTAATCTCAACTGCTTCTTTATACTACATAAAAATATCACAGTTCTAATTTGCTTGCTAGTGCAACGACAGACCTCTTCCTCCATCTGCTGAACCAAAAACCAAACCTCAGCACTCACAGCGACTCAGCAAGCCACAAAATTTGGCGGAATATCTTCTGGGTATCTCCATAAGAGCAACTCTGATCTGACATCACTCCTGCCTTACTTCTCACTCCTCCCAGCTTTCACACAAATCTCCCAGTCTATCACTGGTCTGTCACCATCCAGCCACAGCAGTCCACTCTTGCAATCCCCGAATCCGTCATCCAGATCTTTCCATATGCCATGGACAACCACCTACTCACCAAAATTGCAACACTTCCTTTTACCCCAACCTGTCCTGATCACATCATACTGTACATCCGTGGAGCTCTGACAAAACTCAACTAGACTCCTGGGGTGTCTCTCCTCCTTTCCTCTCTTTTCATCTTCTTTTTCGTCGCTGGGTGTCACCTTTGGCCTCGGCGATGCTTTCTGCGTTTTAACTCTTTCCATTCCCCCTCCCACCTCTTCACACTGTCCCACAGGAGACGGACTGACTGAGGACACTTGCCCGCCTTTCCAGCAACCAGTCCATGGCAGGTCCTGACTTTTTGTCCACAGCCCTTGCCAACCCCACTTCTCACACTCTGACCCTGCTTCCTTGTGCGTCCCGGTCACAACCCAGGCAGCAGTGGTGAGAAATCCTCCTTCCTTCCCTCTCTTCCCCACTGGAATCCTACTGTACATGGTGAAGCGTTGGCCCCTTGACCAATTATTATCCTCTGTAAAATCCTCTAATGTGGTTCCTTATCCTGGTCCTGGTGACCTACAGTCTGTCACGGATGTGTCTCAAGACATCCGATCCCTCAATGCTGAGCCAGGAGGAAAGGGTGACCCGGAACTATATAGCCTTATACGAAGACACACCGGAAGGACAAGCAAAGCACAGGAAAACTAGTAACAGGACAGAGTAGGAGCACCCTCTAGCTGTAGAGGGCGTGACACATACCTGCTGGTTTTATTGCATCCCACCTTCATTAGATAGCTGAAGCCTTACTTGAGCTAAGAAGTTGCTTCAAATGAATATTTGCATTTTGTTTCAACAAGTAAGTGGGTCAGCAGGACTGGGAATCACTGCCCTAATGTAATCCTCCATTCCATCACTTCCTGTAAAGCTACTGTATAAAAGGAGTAAACCATGTTTTCTGTAACCCAAACCCTACACAGGGAAGAAATACCCCATAATTTCAGGATTTTTTTACAGCATTTTTAAGCTAATTGAAAACTTTTTTTTTTAAATAGTTTTGATTGTTTTAGATTTTGAAATCTGATGACTGGAGGGCTTCAGAGACAGATTGCATGATTGGTCTTTTGAAGCCCCAGCTAGGGCTAGAGTTAGGATTCCCACACTGCATAGACATTTTTTACCCTCAGCGCTGGATTTTGTGTCCCATGGGAACTTTAGGACGAGTGATAATTTGCTCCTATCTGTATCTTTTTTTGGAGACTTTTTGCTGCCTATGTTGTGTATGGCAGTGTCCAGTAATTGAGTAATTCTATCCTAAAATTGAGTCAGATCAAAAGTTGTAAGAAAACCTGTTCTCCCAGGTAAACTCTCTTAATTTTGCCTTTTAACGTGCAACTAGATGTATAAATGAAGTCAACAAATTATGGTTCTTGTAATCTAAACCAAGGAGTAGCTGCAAAAGTGGAGATTGGGTGGGGTGGGATGCAGAAGAATGGAAGCAAGGAACAGAATGGCTTACTATGGCATAAATACAGTACATCTAGTTGCACATTAAAGGACCAAATTAAGAGAGTTTATGAAGGAGAACAGGTTTACTTACAACGTTTGATCTGACTCAATTTTGGAATACAATCACGTAACGATGCATTACAAAACATAGGCAGCAAAAAGACTAAATAAAACTTGCAGATAGGAGGTTGATCGTCTTCAGTATTGTGTCAGCTGAAAAATGCTGTAAAAATGATGGGGGTATATCTGGACAGTAAAAAGACTCCTTCATTTCATTTCATTTCCAGGTGCATGACCTGATGCCAATAATTTGTCTGACTTCTCAATAAACATTTCTTTTCTTATTGGGTGTTGTCACTCTCCCTGGAAAGCACATTAAATATAATATAAATGGGACAGAAGCATTGCATTTGAATCTTTAAAAATCTTTATTGGGCTGTGTTTAATAGAGAAATAGATAAACATTCTATCAGAAAAGGTTGAGTGATGATGAAAGACCTTTATACAGGACTGTATACTGTAAATCTCTTAGTAATGAGACATCTGAAAAGAATGTAAACAGTACTGAAATTAATTATTACATAGACAGATAAACACAGCTTGAAAAAAGTGATGAAACTAGTACTGGCGTCAGACTTTCACAGGGCAGGTCAACAAAGTGTCCAACCTTGGTCCTGGAGGGCCATTGTGTCTGCAGGTTTTAATTGCAGCTCCGCTCTTAAGGAGCAAAACCAGCTGGTTCTTTGCTCTGCTTTAATAGCTTCTCCCAGCTCCTGAGATGTAGCTGCTTAAAAAAAAAACCTGGAAGACCCGCAGTCTCAGGGATAGGACACTCTTAAGATGCAGTAAATGATACATTTGTCCAGGATTATTTAGTTTAGAAAATATGATATCATTCAGGCCACGTCTGTCTGCACAGCCAATGCTTTTATATCACCCAAAAAATAAAATAAACACACCTTACTTTACATTAGACACAGATTAGCTCATCTATCAACAGTGGATTCCAAGCTCATCACTTGCTGATTAACTTCCTGCTCACAAGAAGCTTGTATGTATTCAATTGAAAATCACCATTTTGGGACTGAAATTTCCATCGGGCAGGTGAGTAGACGTTCCGATTTGCTTGTTGAATGAACATGTTCACCTTCTAAAATGAGCACAACACAAACTATTTTTCTCATACCTCTAACGTGATAATATTACCTACCTTAATTCTCATGTGACCTGGAAGAGGCCAGGCTCACTGTTATGAAGCGTAAATCAGGACCCTATGCAGACGATAGAATCTGGAAGCGAGTGCAACAGACACAGGGAGGAGACGGCGAGGAACTGGGCAGGTTGCCGAACAGGGAGGTGTGACGATGGTGCCCTTGTGCTCGGGGGGACATGCTCCAGGCGAGCTAGTCCAAAACAATCTGAAAGGGAAACCAGGAAACAGTCCAAAGGTCCAGTACCGGGTGATCCATCCAAGACAAAACAAGACGAGGTTAAAACCCGGACTCAGCTGGGTCAGGACGCTGACAGGAGGGCTATGCCCTCAAGCCGCGGGCATAGGGTGACTTGGTGGTATGCGGGCCTCTGGGCGTCCGTCTTCCAATGCAGAGCCCAGAATAGAGTGAGCGTCTGGCTTATAAGGAGGGGCTGGATTGGAAGCAGATGCACATGATCAAGTAAAATGTGAAAGAGCCGGAGCGCCCTTAAGAAGAGGGATTACAATCGTGACACTCACCTGATATGCCCGACTACTTAAAGCATAGATTTTTTAAACATTATCTTTCACGTTATTTAATAATGAAATCATCATTAAATGGGGGATCTTCCATTTTGTTGAACCCAAAAAATCTTCATTGTCAGAGATGTTTGGTTCTAGTCCCAAACAATTACTGTAAACATTATTCCGATAAATAGTAGAAATTAAAAACATGACTTTGAACTGTGCTCTTTCTAGAGATCAAAAAGTCTGTTGGCATTAATTCTTGTGACTATAGTACAAAATTATAAATACTTCACCCAAATTGTCTAATGGAACACATTGTTCTTTCCACTTAAATAGCACAGATTCTCAAGTAATAACCAGCAGGGACAGTTGACAGAACAGGCTGACCTCTCTGGCAGACAGCTTTGTACATACCTCACAGGAGGGCGTGAGCACACAGACCATGAAAGTGTTTGAAGAGGAGCAATTTCTGAAGCTCTACTGTAATATAATAAAGTACATGCGTCAACCGGCACTGCTTACAAGGACAGGTTGATAGGGATTAAGAAGAAAGTGACCTTAACCTTATTTTTTTTTGTTCTGTGATGTATTTAACAACACAGAAAACAACCATCATTAATGAAACTACGGCACACGAACATATCCAAACTGGGGAAGTCTTTTAGTTTTAAATCATTCAGAGGCCTTCAGGAACTCATTTGAACTATTTCAACTTGTTTTTATTTTCATTCTTTGGGTTTGTATTTTCTTTATGTGTGAAAGACAGGTCCCTGGGTATGGAAATAAAACTTAAAATATTTGGAGTACATCCACATTCACACGCCTACACAAACTTGCACAGATAATGCAAATAGAAAAATCAGTGGTTTGTTGGCTGTGCTTGATGAAATGGCAGTTTGTGTTGGTAAGCTAGAAGGTATATTGTTTCAGAAAAATCTTCTTAAGTCTAAATATGTATGCAATCACAATATTTTACTCTTCAAAAGAGCCTCTTTAATAAACGCTCCTAGAAGTAATAATAATGGCAAAAATAAATTACCAGATGAATTCCAGAATGATTATAAGTAGGTTATTACTATTGTTACTGCAAACTAAATCAAAACATAATGTATTTTACATTATGTCTAGTCTTGTCACTTTGATTGAAAGAATCCTCTGGTTGTCAGGGTTACAGAAGAATCAAGACTAAAAATTATTGTGGTGCTCAGAGATGTGACACAAAAAGACAGGAAATACTTTTCTTCTCTTTGGTCATCTTGACATTCGTTGTGTAAATCTGGCACTTCAACAAAGGACTCTAAGGAAAAGTACTGAAGGTTGTAAATGAGACAACCTTTTGAATTAAAAGGTAATTTCAACCAATGAAAGCCCCTGAAATAGATGTGCTTTAACAAGAAAATACACAATTCCCAGAACCATTTCAGATTTTGTTACGTAAGAGTTTAAATCTATACATTAATTAAAAATTTGGTTTTTCATCCTATCATGCAAACAGGCACTAAACTTTAATATATAAAAAGGTGAAAGCATTACAAAATGTTGTGTTACATTCAAGAGAGGTTTACCATATGTTTCTTAGATAAAACTAAGGCAAAATATGGATATAAGAGGAGAGAGAGGCACTGAACGATTTCAAGAAGTAGATTTATTGTGAAGACACATTTATATTCTACTATGTAGCTTGAACATTAGTGTCCATTGAATTATTTCAATACTTTTGCATGCTGATCTGTTTAACTGCTGGGTGAACATTAGCATCCTGGTGTGCTGTCTCATTTTTTAACAGTTTTGCTTCCTTTGTTACAGCTGTCTTGTGGCAGAGTTAATGTGATAGGTGTAAACAGCATCCTTCTCAGCATGACAGAAGCTGATACAATGTCAGTGTGACAGTGCATGCTATGAAGGGCAGTCATTTAATCTTGTGACAACAAAGGGGGCTGCATTACCTTCTTTTGTATTATCATTTAAGGCCTAAAAGAATAAATGCAGATAGAACACGGACATTTTCAACATTTTGCTAGAGCAGAAATCTATCGTGATAAGGCAACAGTGCAGATCCTTTAATTGCAAAACAAAAATAATCCAATTTATACACTTTGCCAAAATTACGTTTTGCACATTCTAAACTACTTTTTTATTTTTTTCCCAAATATAATTTCACATATCTGCTCTGTCTTATTTATGTTACATTTTTGTCTTTTAATCAGGATATAACAAAATATCTGCATTTCAAGGCCACACTAAAAACACAACTGCAATATTCAAGAATTGTGAAAAGAACAGTGAACATGCTCTTATAAGATTTGTAAGAGCTCAAGATTTGTATACTTTATTAAGGATGTGGATATTTGTATTAATTTTAGAGTTTTACTTCTCATGGAGATGTCTGCTACTTACTTTCTGTAACAATGTCTTTGTATAATATTTCATTATTTCACCTCTGACAACCATGATCATACTGACTTCTCTGTCTGCATTCTCCCAGAGGGATTTTCGACTCTCTCCCACACCTGAAGAAGGCTCCACAGCCAAAACATTGTGTCTCTTTTCTTTTCAGTATGGAATAAACCTTTACTTGTTCCTTTGCAGCCTACGCATGCTGACGCAGGTACGCATTTGAACTTAACATTTCATTATGTAAATTGGACTGCCTGTGCATTTTATAGCTGATTGTGAATAAATGATATACAGTATGTTCCTTTATTTCTCTATGGTTTCCATACTGTTTACCTGCTAAGTTTAATCCTTTCTAAAGGTCACCCCACCAATTCCATACAGATACACTTTTAATTTGGCTAAAAGAGCTGCTGTTCTATAGCCAAAGAAAAGTAATGCATTACATCATGTCTATTCATAATTATTCAAAGACTGACAAAGCAAACCCCTGCAAGTTAGGCCAATGAAGGCATTAATATGGCACTATGACCTAAAATGTTTTTTCTTTATTTACTGTACGTGTGCTTTAGTTCAGTTACAGAAATAGAAATATGGCATACCACAAATAGGAGTTGGAACATAAAAATAATTACAGTCTACAGGAAATATTATTATGCAGCTTATCTCATTGAACTTTTACTCAGGAAACTGGCATGTTGATTTTAGCATAGGTCAAGTTATTGCCAGGGGTTAAGGAAGCTATATCCTTTGCCTTTACTAGTGTAACGCTTACGGCCGACAAGCACTGTGTGTAAGAGCTGGCGTACCAGAGCGGGTGACGTCACCGCCCTTCCCTGTGATAGCAGGACCACAGCTACTGGGCTGTGGAGAGATCTCTCTTTAGCTCACGGGGCTAGGTCGCTGCAGAGAGACGCGGAAGTCCCGGGTTCGAGCCTCCAGTCGGGATGGGGCCAACCAGATGCGGCAAGGGCGCCCGCCTGAGCCCCCGTTGCGTTACACTAGCTTATATTCATGAAGAACCATTATTCTCACAATGTTTGGTAAATGCTAGATCCTTTTAAATCAATTAAGTCTGTTATTTTCAACAGGAAAAAGTGTTGTCAAAATACAGATAAATTACCTGAATGCATATCTCCATTAAGGATCCATTAAATTCTCTTTTCAGAGTATATACGTCTTACGTATATGTAAATCAAGTGCTTCATTGTGTAGCTGGACAGTACATCTCTGGGGCTCTATAGCCAGTCTGATAAAACAGATTTTGACTGTTCTGAAACTGTTGTACAGAGCTGATACCCTCTAGCACCATGGGTTCAGCAAATATTATATCAGTTCTGCAGCTCTCGTACAATATTTATAAGAACACTGGATAACTGTCAAGGGAAGGTTCTAAAGGTGTTAAGGCTGCTTTAGATAGACATACTGTATATGAAAATTTTACTTGCAGCAATAGCTCAGGGGTCTTGACTAGAACATAAAGTTCATTTGTAGCTGCTTAAAGCAGGCTGGCTTACTGAAATGGAAGCAAACTGGAAGACAGTGGAGTGACAGCTTTATCTTAACTAATTCATGGTAATTTCATTTTTACTATTGTTTTCCATTGCATTTTATGCTAATTTGTGGCTGAATTAGATCACTGTTTCAATCACAACTATCAACAAAACAAGCTAGACAGGCCAAATGTTCTTATGCTTATTTTCACTGTGCTTTTATTATGTTTTACTATATACAGTATGTTTCCTTGTACTGTACTGTACATTGCTAGACTATGCCATGTTTTCACTCTAGTAAATCTGTTTGGAGGTAAACCAATATATGATTGTGTTTTAAATAATGTGTAGAAGTTTAGTTATAGATCTCTCACACTGGATATACATAGTTGTTCATAAGCAGATGAAAACATCTTATAGACTTTTTGTGGCTGGACATCAAACTGCCAGAAAGCTATAACAAAAAATGCATGAAAGTTGAACGTTGTGTTCTTTTGTTACAGCACAAATTTGTTTGCAGTAGCTAACATTGAAAAAGTAAGAGAAATATAACTTTAGAACTCTTTTATAATGGCAGTACTTGTTTTGCATAATTTACAAATATTTGAGAAGCATCCACCTAATAAACTCATATAAATCGATACTTTCCAGGTGGAACATTAAAAGTCCAAGGAATAGTGGAGTTATCTCATGGCAATCCCCAATTCTGTTTTTGATTAAAATGTCTTTATTTTATATCTCTGTCAGTACATGCCTGTACTTCTGATATTTGCAGTATTTTACTTACATCAAATGCTTCAAAGTCCTCTTCAGAAGCCAGAGTAGTGCTGTAAATGTGCGAAAAGAGACTAGACTTTGTGTCATGAAATGACTAACCTGCCTTCAAAGTCTCTTTCATGTTTTGCTCGCGTCACGATTGGCATAACTTTCTGAAATCCATTGATTCAGGATGAACAATTAATTTGTTAATTTCACGAAACTAGAAGTAAAACAGAGCATTGCGAACAATCTGTTTTCCACATTCAATCATTAAGTAGCATTCCAAATAGAAAGCTTTTAACTTGAAAAGTCCATATTTCTCTTGGCCAAAATGTGTATACTGTGCTATATGTTTCTCATTTATCATGAATTTATGCCTGTAAAAAGTTGAATAATATTACACATCATTTGTGTGGTGTATTACGCCAGCAGCCATATCACCCTGCAACTCACAACTGGCAGCCCACTGAAGCTAAGCAGGTGTGAGCCTGGTCAGTACCTGGATGGGAGACCTCCTGGGAAAAACTAAGGTTGCTGCTGGAAGAGGTGTTAACCCTGTGGTCCATGTGGGTCCTAATGCCCCAGTATAGTGACGGGGACACTATACTGTAAAAAGGCGCCATCCTTCGGATGAGACATAAAACCGAGGTCCTGACTCTCTGTGGTCATTAAAAGAGTAGGGGTGTAACCCCGGCTTCCTGGCCAAATTTCCCATTGGCCCTTACCAGTCATGGCCTCCTAATAATCCCCATCTATGAATTGGCTTCATTACTCTGCTCTCCACTGATAGCTGATGTGTGGTGAGTGTTCTGGCGCACTATGGCTGCCGTCACATCATTGCTGCACATTGGTGGTGGTGGAGGGGAGTCCCCGTTACCTGTAAAAGTGGAGTGTCCAGAAAAGCGCTGTATAAATGTAAGCAATTATTATTCTTAATTAAGCGGCATGCTGTGTAACAAAGCAGTGAGAGACGATCTGTTCTTGTTGACTATGTTCTCTTAATCTTTCAAAATCCTTAAAGCTGTTTAAGTCAATCCTATAGTGTTTTTTATATGGTAAATTCGTTTACCTAGATTAAAATATTTTCTTAGGAAACTGAATAGTGCTGCACACAAATAATCGATTAAATGATTGTCTTTCTTTAAATAGAAACTGGAGGTATTTGTGCACCTACAGTACTGCAAAAGACATTTTATGCTGTGTATCCTAAGTTATTAATGATCTTTGCCAAATATTTTATATTATGTCATTGCTTACTGCAATAACAGTTTCTGACTAACAGATAGGATAGGCTTGGAATTTCATATCTAGTCTTTTTGAAAAAGCAATTGTGTCAAATCCTTCGTTTTTTATGGTTTCAATAACAAAGACAACCTAATCATAACGATACAAATTGTAGGTGGTTGAAGTGAATGTCAGTACACTAGACTATTAAGAAGAGGTGGGTGTTTAACCTTTATGGTTTGAAAAAAATATTTTGGGTTAGGGACCTTAGTATCATTTGAGTATTTTAACGTTTTTCTTTACATAAGTACAAATATTAGTCTTTTCCGCCATTGCGATGCTGCTCGTTTTGATCGGGCGAGAAGTGAATAAAATTTAAACGGTGAAATCAGGAGAGATCATCAGAATAAAGAAATGGTGGGTGAAATAAACCTGGCACAGAAAAAGTCGAAACATGATTAAAGCATTAATTCCTAATAAAGCGTGATACTAAGATTAGGAAATAGTTATACCAAGCGCAGGATACAGAATTTATGGTTAGAGGATAATTTATCTGCAACACAGGTGTTATAGAATATCCACATTTGTGAGGAACTTTATCACAACTGCGATTCAGTTCAGGACTGAAACGGTCCTGAGGGGTTAAAAATTCTCCTTTTGAGTTATTATGTCTTATTGTTCCTATAACATTTTATTTTTCTGTCTAACATTTCGTAAATCATTTGGAAATAGCGGAGTTTTAGGCTCTTTAAAGTATATGGAAGTATTGTAAAAGTGGGTTTACGTCATTAGTCGGTCCACGTAATTTAGACGTCATTTCTGTAAAATGTCATTACAACCACTGGCACTTCGGAGTGGGTATAAAGTACTGGTTCCTATGTGTGTTATCTTAGTGATACAGTATTTCTTCTTCGGTTCATTTTCAGAATAATCGAATAAGCATTTTCTAATGGGCAGTAGTAATATATTTGACACATTTTGTAGATCAGCCCCTAGCAATGAACTGAAGATTTTGGGAACGCGTTTTCTCCAACTGACAGAAAATAATACATCCGATTACAATGCAAATAAGGAATATTCCTGCTGTCTGAGTTCGGAACAGCTTCACACCTTTTTCGTTTTCATGGCTCACCAAAACACTGGAATGAGCATGAACAGTAAACCGAAAGACAAAAAGGAAAACCTGTTCACTGCAGCTCCAACGTCTCCAAACCCTGACGCGGAATCGGTTACAAAAGCGTGTGGTTTCGTCAAAGAATTCACCGATTCCATGGGCAGCTACGTGGAGGAACTATTTAACCAGGCACAAGATCCGAATTACGTGCAGGTTTTGGACAGCGCCGCGCCCTCTGTGCGTACTGCTGGAAATCATCTTGGCGCACCTGCGTTTGCGCCTAGTACAGGAGGTGAGAGTACAATATGGAAAAACTTTGGCGCTACCGAATGCCCAGTAGAAGCCGAGGACCTTTATGAAAACATGGAAAGCTCCACCAGCACAGATTGCACATTCTGGCCAGAGACGGCGTTTTCTGGTAAAGCAACTCCGTGTAAGGAACCCATGTCTCGTCCTGCTTCAGAGATAATACCCCCGAAAGAAAGTTTGAAGAAAGCATCACCTGGAGTCAACCAGTTTTTTAAAGACGAGCACCGACAGACGCTGATGAAGGCGCCTCAACTGCCGGAACTTGATCTCTACACAGTGAATATTTTGCCGGCGAGTCAATCTTTCGCGACCGCAAGAACCCAGCAGTTGGAAGTCGCCGGAGACCACGAGTCCTCTCACTCCATCTCTTCGACCAGTTCACACGGGTGTTTTGACAGCGCTCGCTGCTTGCCCGAAGCAAATCTGGATGCACCTGTAGCTCACATCCCTAGAATAAAGTCTGACCCTTGCAGCTCGGACTCTCTCAGTGGTGATGGAGTCCTGGGGTTTCTGGATTACGCACAAGGATCACCTCAGCATTTAGTCATGTATAAGAGCGAACTCTCCATTCCAGCTAGGTCTTCAGAGTCACAGCCGTGGTACCAGTCTCTTGGTTTTCACGACCACCAGCAGCAAATTGCGTATCCTAGTCCCAGCGGCATCCAGAGCGCCCGCGTGATTCACGGTTATCCGAATACATACAGCTCATACCTAGGGTAAGGCACCGCATTCCTTAAATTATCTGGGAAAACTCGTCCAGACGTATCGTATATTATAGTGAAATATAAATCAGTGTTGGAAGTTCTTAATAGCCTGGCATAGAAGTAGCCTTGATAGAAGTTCTCGTAACCTGGCATAGGATGGACCTTTAAATTGAGTAAAAGTCAATTAAATTATATTGCTAACGTTTATTCGTGTCTCCAAAAAAACTGTACTTATTAAAAGTTCAATAAATCGTTGAAAGGTGGACATTCTTGGGCACTTATTTTCTTTCCGCCTGTATATGGATAGTACAGTAAATGTGCTTGTGAAATCGACACAATGTCATTCGTTAAAGTGCATATGTTACTTGCTGGATATAAGGCGAATGTGTTTTTTAGGATGACGATTTATTTATTAAGTATAATCATCGTTTGGCTTTTTCAACGCAGTGGACATATTTAGTTTGGGGTACCACTTTTTAATTTGGCTGTATTTGGAAAAAAACTTTGTTTTATTGTAAGAGTCAAACTGGCTTGTGAGTACCATTCTCTAATTGTGTAACACGGATACTGTAGCTTTGGGCAGTTTGGAATAGTTGCCAGTACACACTGTTCTCTGAAACTCATGTTATTTATAAGAGTGAAACATGAAAAGGTACTCCAAAAAGTCAACAATTAACTTTGTGGTTAGTTGAAACATGAGGTAAATTATTATTAAGTGGTCTTCTGAAGGTTGCAAATGATCAACCCCATGACTGCAGACAACAAAGTGGCTGTTGGTATAATGAGATTTTTATTAGCAAAAGTAAACATAGCTATTGTTTTTTATAAAAGAGAAAGTTAATCTGTATTATTCATTATTGGGAGTTAACAAGTAACTGATTCTCTTTGAAAGGGTTCGCATATGGCACAATCCAATAAGAGCAGGTGCAAATCTTTGCCACTGCAAAAGAAAAGGATTTCACAATGTAGACAGCATAATGTAATCCCATAAAAGTTCAACAGTATCATAAATCTCTCAGTAATCTATAGTGTATTAGCTGGAATAAAGAAAAAAAGTTTTTTCACAAACACAATGTTTTTGCTGTGGAGCCTTCTTTGGGTGTGGTAAACACATTCTTCGCACCTGAAGAAGGCTCCAAAGCTGAAATGTTGTGTTTCTTCTCTTTTCAGCAAATCTTTACCTCTTCCTTTGCAGCCTACACATGCTGACGCAGCTACCTACTTGAACTACTGTACATACTGTAATTAAAGTGACTCTTAAGCTAATGACACAGCATCTAAATTTCCCTTAGGTATAGTATGTCTACAAGTGTTAAGATGGCAAAAGTATCCACAACTCTGTATGTGTTTCTAGGGTGTTGCCCCAGAAGTTATGCATGATCTGTGGGGATGAGGCATCTGGATGTCACTATGGTGTTCTCACCTGTGGAAGCTGTAAGGTGTTTTTTAAGAGAGCTGTAGAGGGTGAGTAAAATATTCTTAGTGGCTGTTGAAAATAATCGGACATGGACCTTAAAAGTTGTTTATACTTACTGGAACAAGAAATTATTAGAAAGCGCATAGTAGTGGGTCACTCTAGGAAAGCCCATGTCACATGTGTTGAATGGCATGCTTTGTATTGATCACCATTATCACTCTTCTCTGACTTAGCCCTTGTAACAGTACAATCATGGATTTACTTGTAAAACAGGATCTTCTCTTGGTTTCTTTAGTTTCTTCTATTTCTAAAAATGCTAAAGCAATTCTGAAACTGTAAACAATACAGTTTTATATGTCCTTTGTATGTACATCTACCTTAAATACATACATACATATATATATAATTTTGACAGCATTAAAAACTCCACTATAATAAAAAGCATTTCTTGTTCATTTTCATGTAACTGTAAGAAATGCCAAAATGAAGTACAATTCATTTTTTCCCTCAGCAAATGTTTTTTTCCTTTTTTTTCCCTGGCTTTACTGTTTTTTCTGTTTCGATTCATGTGACATGCTCTTCTTTTTTGGAACGTTTAATTAATATGTGAGTCACTCATCACAGCAAGTAAGTACACCCTTTATATTTTATTGTAGAGCTGAAAGATGCTTGAAAGAAGTGTAAAGTAAACACGAATGT
The DNA here is from genome assembly GCF_059453375.1 of Lepisosteus platostomus. Taxonomy (NCBI): domain Eukaryota; kingdom Metazoa; phylum Chordata; class Actinopteri; order Semionotiformes; family Lepisosteidae; genus Lepisosteus; species Lepisosteus platostomus. Next base: position 8,294,265 of record NC_142617.1, on the reverse strand, counting down.
CATGTTTGCTTATATATATGCATGAACGTATTGAGAAAACTGAACCTCTAATAAAAAGCAACCTACTTTGTTAAATAGTACAGTATGTTCTCCAACCCAATGTCATTTTTGCTGATAAGAATAAATTTACATAACCTTTCCCGAACATCCACCAAAAAGACTGACAGAAACAGTCATTTATATTCTTTGAAACAACAGAAAATTATTCATTTGACCAAATGAGCATGGCAATAAGAAGTATATTAAACTTTTAATGCAAATGCTCTTCTCTTAAAGATTTAATTAATTAAAATCCATGCTGACATGATAACTCATCTTTCATGACTGACTTGTATTTAAATTTTGAAAAAAAGTGTTTCTGCTCAGTATATGTGTCAAATGTAATCATGTCTCCTCTCCTATTTTTTAGAACTTTATCTGAAAGCAACAGATACGTGAAAACCTTCCGATCTGTCCCTGGCAGTGTCATCTTGTTCTTTTAATTTTCCTTGAATCCAAACCTCTTTGCATGAATGAAGACAAATTATTTTCTTGTGTATTAATTAAGCACAATCGATAAAAAGAGTCATCTATTTTCCTCTCAGTACATTCGGATGGAAATGAGTATAGTTTCCACCATTGCACATACCTCTTCAAAAATAATAAGCTAATATGATTTTACTGAAGCATGTTGTTTCTTTCATGTTTCAGGTCGTCATAACTACCTGTGTGCTGGGCGAAATGATTGTATCATTGATAAAATTCGAAGAAAAAACTGCCCTGCCTGTCGCCTGCGAAAATGTTACCAGGCTGGTATGATGCTTGGAGGTACTGAGTTTTATTTTGTTTCACATTTGACAGGAAGACGTCGTTTATTTTCTTAACTTTAATAAGAATCAGTGCTGGCCTGCTTGATGATCAAAGCTCTCATGTTATTCCTATTCCTCAATGTGATTATAGATTGTTACTGAAGAACCATTAAAAATATAAGAGCCATGCACAGTAAAGCCAAGGACTGATTAAGCAGCAACGTTTTAAATAAGTCGATTACAACAGATGATAGGATGGATAAATTATTTTCTATTAATTTTTTTGCTTCACTTGGAAGGCTATTGGCAATTTTCTGTTCATGTAATCCTTTCTTAAGTATTAATACTTATTATTTATTATGGATTAAATGGTAATATTCCTACTGCAGTGGGCCAGAAAAAACCTTGGTGCCTATTTGACGAATTACAGTAAAACTGAACGCTTAGTGTTACGTTTTCCACGGGAAAATTATCAAGTAATATCAATACCACATAATACATCAGTTAAAAAAAGAAATTCAGTGTGGAGCCATACTTTGTTGAAACATCTCTACAGTATCTACAGTAAATTCTGAAGTTACTTTGAGAAAATACAATTTAGCTATCTTTCTTTTAATGTTGATCATTATCATATGTTTTGTAAAGTTTTCTTGTGATGAAAATATGAGGTATGTAAACTATACCTTTTCAAAACAATACCTTTCTAAACGATACTTTTTCAAAGTATAGTATTACTACGTATATATACGTTTTCTAAACTTGGTTTCTGCAACTATAGAAGGTTGCAGGAGATACATATTAAGCATTATAAAAGGGCTTATTCTTTATTTCTTCTCCAGCTTTTGGGAAACTTAAGTGTTCCTTAAAATGAATCAGAGCTTGTTGACCGAGATTATTGCAGAATAGCTTTGCTTGCCATTTTTGTGTTTGACATGTTCTCCGAAACAGTTAAGAGCATAAGAGGAGCACAGTGACCCAGCTGAAGTATAAAACTCTAGTAGCTTGGCAACTAGAGCAAATACCTTTTTTATTTCAGAATCTACCACTGAGGTTTAAGATGACATAGTACAATAACCTTGTAGAGCTGAACAGAATCCATCCATATACTGTATATAACTATGCTAGTATGAAATTAATAGCTTCTGGATTACACAAAGGCAGCACTATCTCTTCAGTGTGCTTTTTGTGAAATCCCAAACCATAATAGCATGCTAATTGAAACATTAAATGGAAACTTTAGCCATTTAAACCTGGCTTGATTACTCCTTGTAATGTTGTTTTGGTTGAATTTAAAACAATAAAATAAAAACTTAGAGGAATTTAAAAAAATCAAAGAGAATTGTTCCCATTATATAAAAATCTACAGTATACAGAAATAAATATGTGATTTTGGTGAAATGTTGCAAGAAAAGATTTGGTAGTTACATTAAAATTCTGAGGAATTTTGCTCAATAATTCCAAACAAAAATAGTCTTGTAGAGATACTAATTCTAGAAGCACAGTTAAAAAAAACAAGACAGCAATGGATGTGAACTAAACAAGTAAAGAAAATAATCATTCTTAATTGTGTAAGCAAAGCTTAATTATTCTCTACTATTATACTTTAATGTATATACCTACTATTAGTGTACTGTATATGGATAATCAAGTTTGCCAACAATTTTGCAAGCTGCTTCTATGTAACTGCAGTATATAACAGATATCATTCCTGTAATGTTCTAAATGATCTTTTTGGTTGACTGTGGATGGATGGATTCTTAATCCATATGGAATATAACAATGAGTAATAAAATGTTTATGCAGTGATTCAAAATCAACTTCCGAAGTTGTTTGAACAAAATTGTTTGAACTGCATATATTCTGAACACTACTATTATGCGTTACATTAGTTTTGAAACTTTTTTTAATACGATTTGTCATTTCCTTTAGGCCACATTAACAGTAGATATACTGCAGTGATTCAGAACTGATTAGCAGAAGCTTCCATATTTATGAGACCCTTCTTTATCTTTAACATATTTCGGGTTAGCAGAGAGATATTGATCATCACCAGTCTTAACACTGATTCCAGTGAAAGGCACAGCAATGTTGAGACATGGCGCATTAATGGAAAACTATTTATATTCTGTTAGGTCGGAAGTTTAAAAAGTTTGGAAGTCTGAAACCTGTGGGTGTGCGACAGCCTCTGGTCCTACGCTCCCTGCAGCCTTTAGTGACTGAAAGACAGGACGTGGCCTCTCTGCTATGTGTGCCCCCAATTCGCGAGCTTGAATTGACTCCACAGATCTCCAGCATACTCGAGGCAATCGAGCCTGAGGTCATTTATGCTGGTTATGACAACTCCCAGCCTGATACGCCCAATGTGATGCTGAGTATCCTGAACCGTCTCTGTGAAAGACAGCTGCTGTGTATTGTAAAGTGGTCAAAGTCTATTCCAGGTAAGAACAACGAAAACAGCCCGCACAATGGTTGAATTATCACAACAGATATGCATTCAAAGTTTAATTTTTTAGCAATATAAAAATGAAAAGGTCTTTGTCACACTTTTACAATGAAAGCAACTTAGTTTCTCTTCTGCAGGACTAAACAAAGTTTTACAATGGATTCTAGTCCACATCACATTGCCACTAGCTAAAACATGTTATCCACTTGCATTTTCTTTTAAAAGGATTCCGCGATTTACACATTGATGACCAAATGACTCTTATTCAGTACTCCTGGATGAGCCTGATGGTGTTTGCAATGGGGTGGAGATCATACAAAAACGCCACTGGCAACACACTTTACTTCGCACCAGATCTCATACTCAATGAGTAAGTATGGAACGGTCACACTGCACTTTCACCTGTTAGAAACCTCCTGAGTGTCTCAACAGGCACATGTGCTTGCTCAAGAGAAGGAGGAGCTCTGTTGTCATGCGTTCTAGCAGGCATGTAATGCTGTCGGCGAGGGAAGTAACTCTCCTTGATTTAGTGCTGAACCTCTGGTAGGGAACTGTGTTATCTGAAATGTGTTAAAAAATGAATGGCTCAAAGGTTGCCAGTTTGTAGCAGTCTATGTAGTCCAATATGGCTAGATAAGACAAATGACCTTTTCTTCATTATAAGAGTTTTCCTCTGCTTGGAACTGTGGGCCAATATGTTGAAAAGTCCAGTGGGCTTTTCCAAATTAGGCGGCTACAACAAAAATAACTGACGATTTCAAATGAGAAAAATAACTGTACAGCTTACAGGTAATCTTACATACCACATGTTCTCAGTACCCTAAATAAGTAATATACGGTACAAGCAAATGAAGATAAACATAGCCTTAGCACTGCAAGCATGGAAAAATGTTTTATCAATGTATTTCAGGGAGAGAATGAAAAGGTCTCCCATCTATGACCTGTGTTTAGCAATGCAACACATCCCACAAGAATTTGAAAATCTCCAAGTGACGAAGGAGGAGTTTCTGTGCATGAAGACCTTACTGCTACTCAATACCAGTACGTTTTTACATCATGACTGTCCTGCAACACAGCAAATGTACAGTAGATTCTAATTTTCATAGTTTCGGATAAGATCCGTAGATCATGAAGCCTTCCATATTTGGTCTTTCAACAGAAAAATAAATAAACCATAAAAAACAGCTAATAGACGACATGCTGTGCTGTCAGTTCTCTGGGTGGTCAAGTGACTAGTGTGATGAAGCACTAGCATTCATGGAGAATCAGCTTTTAATCAGAAGTGGGAAACTCCAGTGTAAGACATGAGTGATTAATGCTGGGAGTAATTAATCAAACAACAATTTTAAAAGCAAATGTTGTAATTTAACAGAATTTCAGGAGGAGGTTAAATTCTAATCTCACACTTCTCCTCACACCTCCTATGTATAAAAACTTGCTGGCTGCCCACAACTCTGCTCGCAACTTTTCTAGCTTTTCCTCCCTTCAGACACCTGCACTTTTGATGCTGTCTCCCTGCTTCATTCCTCGTAGGTGAGGGAGGATGTGACAGCGCTGATCTTAGGCCAGTGTATTCATTTCTTCAACCAGATGAATTGATGCCAGACTTTTAAATATGCTAATTCTTTTTATTCATTATATTTTTGTGCTGTTTTTTTTAATTTGACCATACTACTGAAATCAGAAATATAAAGTACAATAAATGTTTAAAAAATGTTGTTTAATGATATCTAGGGTAAAATAGTAGAGTGTGACTTCGACCAGTGGTTCTCACAACATTTTCTCTAGTGGACACAATGTGTAGACACCTGGCAGCACACTGTTAAATTCAGGGTCATGTTGCGGGCCAGATTTCTTAAGAGCTTTCAAATGCCCATTTTAGAGAAAACACAGATTTTGCCAAAAAGAACACACACTGAAACCTCACTGATATTGATAATACATGAACTGGTCAACAGCTGCTAGTGTAAAGCTTGTAGCAGTGATTCAATCATGATTGTTTGCTGGCTCAGAACAGACACAGAGCCACTTATCTAGACAGCAAGGAGCAGGTCCTCTGCTGCAGAATAATTCTACACTGCCTAGGTTTCAATGCGGTTTGGAACTTCTGTAATATCCTGGGTGCAGTGAGTCCTGTTACTCTCCGAAAGGGCTTGACAACCTGTCTTTCTTCAGAGCTATTTTAAATTATCTAAAAGCATCCCAAGCTGCATGTAGCTATTCTGTATTTTTTATAAGGGTATTTATCTTTAATAAATGAAGTATTAGATTTAATTATTATGTATAAATGCATACATACCTTTGTTTCAATGAGAGGCATGCCACTGCGGGGTTAACTTGTATGCCGTTTTCCAGGTGCTCATAACTCATACTGTACATCTACCAAACTTTTACCATTCCACATGTATGTCTCTTTATGTCTCTTTATGTCTCTTTAAGGCCTCAAAAAAGTAATTTGATGATTTCCATCTCCGGGATTATAGACTTGAAATCAAACAGAACACCCATCTGTTCAGAAATGTCATAGACTTTCACCTGAAATGAACAAGACACAGGGCTCCAGCTGTACAAAATCACTGAATTTGTTCTCTAACTCCTGACCACACCTGGTCAGGCGATTATCGTACTGCTCAGTGTCCACAGCCTCTGTTGCAGCTTCATTTCCTACCTTTTTTCTGCAGTTGTGGAAGAAAGAGGTTAAATTTCAACTGGAAAACTCACTGAACTTATCATATCATTGACTGTCCTCTCTTTCTCTTTCAACTCACAGTTTGGAGCATTTAGTCATTGTTTTACATCAAATGCCAAATCAAGCAACTATACAGTGTCTTTCAACTGGACAGTATCTGTTTCTTGACTCCATAAAAGTTCTGATTTCTAACAAAAGTGAGAAACTACCATCCATCAGTGACCCTCTGACCAATCAGTGAAGATTTCCAGGGCCAGAACACAATTTTCGCGGAGGTCACCAATGTATTTCTATTCTTAATATGTTATAGGGGATCTACAGCGTAATATGTTGCCCAATACAAGATAAATCTAGAATCTTAACAAACATGAATTTATACAGTACATTAACTACATTAACCACAGTTCCTGAAGTCTTTTTGATGTGAAAAAACATTTTGTTTTTATTACATCAAACGTTCGCCTAATTTAGATGCCCAGGTTTGACAAATTCACCTTCAGGTTGCTCACAACATTGACATCTGTACTCATGAGACACTTCAGTTTCCTCAGCGTGTGAAGAAGAAAGAGAAAACATTGGTCTGTATTAATGTTCTCCCCCATTGAATTCTGTAGTCATTGACCTTGCGTTGTTGATAAAGCAGGGATAAAGATATTAAATGTTTCAATGACTTTTCTTCTTTCCAGTACCACTTGAAGGCCTAAAAAGCCAAGGACAGTTTGAAGAGATGAGACAGAACTACATACGAGAGCTCACCAAAGCCATACACCAGAAGGAGAAGGGGGTGGTGGCCAGTTCTCAGCGCTTTTACCGCCTCACTAAACTGCTAGATGCCATGCATGATGTAAGTTTTCTTCCCACCGCTGTTACATTCAGTGCCATTCACTGCAATCTTATATCGGAATGGGAATATGAAAAAAAAAAAGATCTACAGTAGGACCGCAGCTGTCATACTTCAGTGCCCGTTGTGTGTCACAGATATTCATCACAGAGTTGAACAGGAGCTACAGTATGTAAATAATGCAGAGTTGTTCTCAGAAATTTAAAGTTCTTGACTTTACATTTTATGGAGTTTTTAGACAAAAATCAGGAAGGAGGTCAAGCCCCAATCTTGCCCAATTTTGCCTACCTTTGTATAAATATCACATTGCTTACTCACTTGTATGTTCTGTTTTTACATCCCTCCCTCAGCTCCATATTGGCCCTTATATATGTGGCTGCTCTCTGGTTTATCATTCATTAAGGGGTGGGGGGTTCACAGCCTCTTCCTTATGGATGGGTTGTTCTCAGACAGGTGAGTTGCCAAAATAAAGATCACTATTCAAATCACTCTTCTTCTTCACATTAGTTATGGTTTGACCATAATTCTGGTATTTGACTTCTGCCAACCTGCCACATCTGGGCTCCACTGACAGGGCCTCAATAATTACTATTGTCCCCTTTGCCTTACAGCTAGATTTTTTTCACTCACGACTCTCAAACATCCTTTTTGTCAATGTCTTTTTGTGATGCCAACATACAGTATATGGAAGAAAGAGATGCCCGAAGTTTCATAAACCTATAATTATGTTTAAAATCCTCATCTCAAAAGCTGTATGGGTTGTCAAAGGGCCTTCCTTAGGGTGTGGAATGACAAGTTAATGACCTACTTCTATAGCACTCCACTGTGCTATGCTTTCACCTGTGTAAAAGGACCATGACTCTGCTGTATCATGTACCGTAGGTTTACAAATATCGACCTCAAACCCAGTAATTCCAATGCAATATGTATTGACCTCAAATGTTTTAAAAGAGCAAATATATTTCACTGCTGGTAAAAGCAGTTTTTAAGCAAAAACTCTTATTTATTTAAACTCCTTTACCCACAGTACATAAGGCTGATGGAGTTATGATTTCTTCCCCCTTTAAAACACACAGATTGTGAAGAAGCTGAATCTCTTCTGCCTGAGCACTTTTATCCAGGCTCATGCTCTGAGTGTGGAGTTCCCAGAGATGATGTCTGAGGTGATTGCCTCACAGCTGCCCAAGATCTTGGCTGGCATGGTGAAGCCACTCCTCTTCCACCGAAAGTGATCCAAACATTAAGTGAAGAAATATAATATTCTAGAATCCTGATTGGTGTGGATTTCGAAATACTGTATCTTCCTGGGAGATAACTGAAATATTTTCCTGGGAGGATGTACAGTATTGTAACTAAATAATTATGACATATACAAAATACTATAGGTATAGGATTTATTGATTAAGTTTTTTTTTTCTATCTGTTGCTTTGGCTGTTCACCGTCCCATCACAGCATGCATGAGCCAGTTTTGTCTGTCAACAGCCAATTAGCTCCAATATTGCTTTGCTTATGTGTGTGTTGTGTGTTTGTTCAAATGAATTTTGAAACTAATGATGATTCCTCTTGACGACTGTTATTGTATTGAGCTAAAAATTAATTCTAGTAACTTTCCTATACTGCTGTTTTATTTGTTTTCAGAGTAATTACCATTGGCATACAATATTCTGTATTAGATACAGGATTTGTTGTGGTATTGATTTTTATAAAGAACAAGTGAATCAATGGATCATAGCCTGAGTCCATGTGCTTATCTTGAACTTTCAATTCAACAACTTAGCCAGTCATCAAGCAGGGCTAATGAATAAAGCATCACTTCTGGGTTTTCTGTCAAAAGGGTTATAACTACTAAGTCATGAATGGCAGTTGTGGGTCAAAACAGATTCATTTGATCTATTTTATCCTTAATCCCTGCATATCTGTTTCTTTTCCAAATAAGAGCAAGAACGAGTCCTCGTTCAGTTGTGTAATTTTTGGCATTCACGTCACTACTGCAGACACTAGTTTCTGATAAGATTTGGAGGTCCTTGATAACTTTAGAAAGTAAAATACAAGTTTAACTGGAGATTTCTTTGATGTTACATCAACGGCCCTGAGAACATTTCTCTAAGAATATTTCTCTTTCCTGCACTTGATTTGCTGGAAATTCTTGCTCAAAATACACACTTGATTTTCTATTATTTTTAACTTTATGTTTCCCAGTCTCATTGCAGCATATTTTTCACCTTTTCTCAGGTAAAATTAAACATGGTAAAAAAATTAATACAGCAGTTAGCACTTTATCATATACTCATACAAGCATTTAATGATGCAAAAACCCTTTAAGTTAATATGGCAGCCCTGTTTTCAAGATAAATGAAGCTTACTCCTTAAAGTAGCTTATGACGTACTTGCTATTTTTTTATCCAGATCAAAATGAATAGAAAACTTAAAGTACATCTATGTTTAGTAAAAAAGTAAACTTTTAAAAGATAAAAAGTGCACAGTAATTAACAAAAAGACCCTATGTGTATATAATAACTTTACCTTTTTATGATTCTCACATGGTAGTAACCTTTTGAAAGTTAACGCACTGAAAATTTTTCAGTCAATTTTCTTAAGGTTTGTATAGCATTTTGGTGCGTCTACAATGGTGTATTAATTGCTATAATGCACCTAACCAATATCAAATCTGTATACCATTTTTAGACAAAACTAGTAATGTATTGGTATCAACACTTTAATTGTTAAGGTCAAGGGCTAATCAAGGTCATTCTTTTTATTTAAAGTTAGCCTGGGTTGTTTTAGAAGGAGCAATGTTGTTAAAATACACTAATTGCTCAAAATGTTTTGTCTTGAAAGGTCCATAAAACATTGTACTGTTTGGTAGTAATTGTGATAAAGGAATGGCATATAAAAGCACTCCATTATTTATTCAACAATGAAAGCTGTTTTTGGTGCATACTGTATGTGTAAGTGTGAAGTGTATTTGACTGTTGTAGACACATGAAGAATAACTGTATTTGGCTAAAGTTTTGCTGCATTATTATTTATTTTGTACAATGTATTTAAATATGGGACTATTGGAGGTTTCATGGGCAATTATGCTGGTTCCAATTTCCTTTAGTACTCCTAAACTCATCATGCAGGGCTTTAACCTGGTACATCTCCTTTAAATAATCAGTTTAAGAATTGAATGCATACATTTGGCTCCTAAAATAACTTTAACTTATAACTGAATAATACTACTCACATTACCTCCTTAGGAGTCGTACCATAAACAAAACTTATCACTCAGACTATCTCACACAGTTAACTGGATAACGTACATGTGTCTAAAGTGACTACAACATTATTTAAAATTTGGTATTGGTGTAAAATACAGTTCAAAGCACAATACTACAGTACCTATTAAGACTCTTATTTAAAAGGACTATTTTTTTATCCACAACAGAATATTGTATCTTAAAATTAGGCTGAAATATTTTGCATTAAGAGCTGGGAAAATAGCTTTACTAGACAGTATGTTTTCTTGTTGTTTACTCGTTAAGATATAAAGAGAAGTGCTCTCAAACTTAATTTTTAGTTCTAAAACCAGTAACAAGGAAGTTGGCACTTCTAGATGGACAACACACAACAACTACTCTGTCTTGAAAATAAAAAGCTTTAATGTTTCAAATTTTGCTACACCCTTTTAAAACTTTTCCTGTTAAAAATTAATAAATGGATTTCCTGATCTTGTGTTAACTTATTTAGAAACATCCTCTTCCTTAAAAAATCCCACAATTCCACACAGAAGGAAGTATCATTCCTGCATCAGTGCTGAAGGTCACATAACATTCTTGTGTATTTATATGGAAAGAACACACTGGACTTGGCAACTGTTTATGATTGTAGATAACTCAGACATTACAGTTTACTTCAGAAAGTTACATTTCCTTTAAAAACAGCTTTTACAATTCTAAGAAAACCATTTTCCACAGTAGACACTGAAAGAGTCAAGAAGTATTTTGCACAACATCATGTCTTCCACCTGTATGTTTACTTAGTTTCACAGGATTACACCAAATTATCCCCCAGATTGAGAACATATTTCTCTGGACTAATGACAACTGTTCTAATACCAACAATTTCCTTATTGAAAGCACATGGAATACAGTGTCATTGTTCAAACAATGATTCTTTCCTACACAAAGCTTTACAGGAAGATAACACAAAAGGGTCTAGAATCTCACTGACAATGAAAATTTGTAATTCTGTGTTGAAATTATTCATACAAAAGGTTGAATCCCTAAATATTAATTTGAGCCACCAAAATGTGAAAAGCTGCATTCAACGTCATAACCTTTGTCATATTTGCTGTGATGTGTTTGCTCTTCCTCCTTAGCAAGCGAGGCAACACGTCCTTGTCTAAAAGTTCACTGCGGTTGCCCATTGTGGTAAATGTGGTTTATAAACGACAACGGTTTTTTTTTTTTACAAATGCGGCTGCAATCTTGGATCCTTCTCGGGGAATTAAGCCTGTACAGTACGTACTACAACCGAAGTTGAAACAGCATGAAGATATATCTTTCCTCTTCACTTTGCCACTGTTATTAAATCTTTTTTCTGAATGCTACTTTTTGGCCACTGCTATTGAACAGAAGAACATTTTCATGATACTATTACTAAGACACCGCTATTTTGAAAATACTTTCTTTTCACGCTACTACTTATAGGTCACTGGTTTTGAAAATAGAAATGGAAATAGTGACCAGCCGCTTCTTACCACGGAGTTTAAAATCAGACTGACTTGCCTTTTTGACGTCTGCACTTTTATACTGGTTTACTGGATCCAGGAGATTTCTGTTTTATTCTAATTCCCAGACAAGGCACCTCTTTAGCCTAATTCCTCACCCGGGCTTCCTAATTTCTTCACCTGATCAATTAACTTCTAAATTTTTAGATTGGATTTATGCCCTCTGGTGACTTCTATCGGAACTACAGCTCTCTTTTGTCATACAGTACTTTACATACACTGAATTTAGAGCACAAGGTCTTGAATTCTAAGATTTGTTCTTTTTCTTTGACGTTATATCAGCTAGTTTTTCAAAGCACAATTAGATATTTTTTAATTTTAATTTAAAAGGATGAGTGAATCACATAACGCAGCCACGCAGAATGCACCTGTAGTGCTGGACGTTGCGTTATGTGATTCACAGGCCAAAGACGATCAGTGTACTGTATGAAAAAAAAGGCGAACATGCAAAAACAACAACTTATAATCTCTTCCTTGACTCGAATCTTCGTTCTGCATCCTGTTAAATCAAGATCAAAATATATCTAATTGTGCTTTTTAAAACTGATGTAATGTAACATCAAAGAAAAAAAGAACAAATCTTAGAATTCAAAACCTTGTGCTCTAAACTCAGTACTGGTCAGTTCAGTGTGTGATTTAATTTGTCTTTTAATTTGAATGCACTACACTGAAAGAATGTTAGCCTAACCACATAGACAAGGTCACCAGAGGGCTCAGAAGCAAAGAAATGGATTGCACATTACCAATAGCAAATTATTGAATTGCCAAAGTACTATTCCTTATGGGATGCTGGCATAAGTGGGGACAAACAAAAGAAATTTGGCACAAAAGAAAGCTGCAATTTGCAGACAGGCAGCTTCACTGAACCTGTACAAGGTTTGAAGGTTTGGACGGGTAAAAGGTAATAATAATAATAATAATAATAATAATAATAATAATAATAATAATAATAATTGCTTACACTTATATAGCGCTTTTCTGGACACTCCACTCAAAGCGCTTTACAGGTAATGGGGACTCCACCACCAATGTGCAGCCCCACCTGGATGATGCAACAGCAGCCATAGTGCGCCAGAACGCTCACCACACACCAGCTATCAGTGGGGAGGAGAGCAGAGTAATGAACCCTATTCATAGATGGGAATTATTAGGAGGCCATGATTGGTAAGGGCCAATGGGAAATTTGGCCTGGACGCCGGGGTTACACCCCTACTCTTTTCGAGAAACGCCCTGGGATTTTTAATGACCACAGAGAGTCAGGACCTCGGTTTTACGTCTCATCCGAAGGACGGCGCCTGTTTACAGTATAGTGTCCCCGTCACTATACTGCGGCTTTAGGACCCACACAGACCGCAGGGTTAGCGCCCCCTGCTGGCACCACTAACACCTCTTCAAGCAGCAACCTTAGTTTTTCCCAGGAGGTCTGCTAGGTAGGACTGTGGATACCTAAGCAGAGTCAGAAGATAGCAACTAAGGAAAACTGTCGGCTGAAGTTCAAGGCCAGGGATTTGCAAAGAAGAAGACAGGTAATAGGGAAAACAGCAGCAAGTGAGAGACGTGAAGTAACAAACAGTGCTTCTACCAGGTCATTACTTGCCTGTCTGACAGGACGAGGCTGACGAAATCCCTAAAAGAAGTGAGCAGGACCTCCTAGCGCTAAAGCAGAACTCTTGAGAATTGCGTTTTGTATAAAGCAGATGATGTCACCCTTTCACGGGACTTTCTTTTGATTTTCAAGCTGTGGCCGAACCATTGATACTAAGTATGGCTTCAAGCTTCCCCAATTTCCTTGACAAACATATCTCATAATTTGCACAGACTTATTTTCCCTTGAAACAGCCAATGGTATAACGTCTCTTCCTTTTCTAAGGATTTTTTTCTTTGTATAAGAACCGACTCTTCTACTCTTGTCCAGTTTATTATACGGTCATTTCTCAGTAGTTCTCCATGACTTGAAATGTTCAATCATGTCTCAACTACAGATATACATGATCTATGTGTTGGGTATAAAATATTTCAATCACTTGAACAGTATGAGTCTGAGTAGCAGAGAGAGCTGTAAGAGGCAGAAGGTTTTTCAGGGTAAAACAAGTGACAGCAAGTGATCCAAAGCAGTAAGCGGTATAATCCTGAGGGGCAATAGGTAAGGTAGGCATACAGCAGCAGAATCATTGGCACATACAAACAACACTGAGAAAGGACTTTGTGGCCTTGCTCTTAAACTTCAGTTATTAACTCCAGTTAAAATCACAAAATGGACTTTATACTTAGACAATCTCTTATTTTTTATTAATACAATTTTGCACAAGGAAAGAACATTGGCTTTTACATTTTGAAATATTTTACATTTATTTTAATATATAAAACAGCAAGTGCTTAAAAATACAGTGATAACAGATTAAAATATTAAATATCAAACTCATTCATAAACTACTGACTGATCATTTTTGAACGTTAATAGCTAATTGTTACAATAATACCATACTTCCAGTACACCAGTGTACCAGGATAATTAATTTAAATGAAATAGATATATAGAAAGTGCCATTTTGTCATAGTAAAACACTTCTATGGATTAAAGCAATAAACACAGCAATGATGCAGAGGCAACACATTTAATCTCCAACAAGCCATCATTCTTCATTTACCAATCATTTTGATACCATATTACGGTTGTTTAGGTTGATGTTTTTTTTTTCCATTTCATTTGATGGGAAGTTTGTCACAGTACTTGTTCACCTTAGTCTAGGAATAATTAACACATACAAACTAAAAATAGTGAAGACTCATTTAGTTAGGTACAAGATTGATACTTCCACAAATCTTTAAAATTTGATGAATTCCATTCTTGGGATTAAAATGATACATACATGGTAATAGAAGGAAAAATACATATGTTTAAGCACCATAAAAAATTGAATAATGGACATGTTGTAAAGAGGGACTATGCACTGACATTATTTTCCATGCACTGGAAATATAAATGTTTATTTCAAAACTAAATCTGCTTAAGGTATTCTTATTAAGGCACATACACTCAGCTTTGGTGCAGCATGTTGAGAGACAAAGAGGCTAAAAAATGTAACTGTGTACCACAAGAGTAATTCAAAGTGCACTTTCACCAACACCCTGACCGAGTGGGTAAGTCATAAGCTTCACAATCTGTTAATGATTCAGGAGTTATTGGACCTTTTTAGTGGCATATCTGATTTACTCCTGAGCTATTTGGACCGCAAAGCCTAATAAAGCATTACTTTGCTCCACTACCACCCTTTCTGACAAATTTATAAAGTCGCCACGAATTGTTTCCAATAGGCTTTTAATCACCACTTCAGGCAGGCCTACTTCATTTCTCTCAGTTAAAAGTGGCCGGGGCCACAAGTTAATGAAAACAGGTGTACACATGGCTAAACACTGAACAGAATGGAAAACGACAAAGAAGAAGTAACGATCAAATGTAACAGTCAGAAACAGCCCAACACAGAAGTGCTAAGTGAGAAGTCATTATCACAGCTGTAGGGTATTTATGTATCCAATTTTAATTGATGGAAAAAACACATTTGCAAAAATATCACCTAACATGAAAGGCTGTTATATTTGCCAGAAAGGGTATATTTTAATGTTATTTTAGGGTTAACTTGGCACTGACACTTCTCAACCCAGTTTAGATTAGATTAGATTAGATAAGACTTTATTGATCCCGAAGGAAAATTGATGACAGTTTCCAAATATGGAAAGTATTATGCCCACCTGAATGCATATATTACCAAACTAATATAATCTATTGTTGCAACAGCATATCATCAATGCATGTTTGACAGGTTCAGCCACATAAATTTAAAGCTGCCTTTACAAAAATCACTGTACATGATATTGTTACCATGGATACCATGAACACGTACTGCTCTTCCCTCAAATTTCATCAGAGAAAGACCACATAATTTTCAGGAATTAGACCAGTTTTGCCTTCATATGTTGCTTGGAGCCAGCCAGGTTCCACTGAAGGATAGACTGCAGAAGAAAAAAACAAAACAAAACTTATTTAAAACTAACAAACAAAACAAAAACATATTTAGTATTCCATCTAGTGTGGTAGCAATTTATGTTAAATCCATATTCGGCACTAACAAAATAAGGAATTTGATATTTTACATTAGTTTCTATAATACACTGTTTCTGTTCTTTTTACAAACATTTCAAACTGTATATTGCACTTCAATCTCAAAAAGATCAAATTCCCCTAATAGTTACACACTTCAAAGTTTGCAGTTGATTATATTTACAAAAACAAACAGACTAACCTATACTAACTTGGCAGACTGAGTTCATTGTTCTGAAAAACAGACTCAAATCATACATTCTCAGGGAAGTTCAGGATGTTCTTTTAAACTAACTCTGCAAAATATTCTACACAAATATAGATCTACTGCCAAACTCTCTTTGGTCATGTTCTGAATACATCATACCAAACAGCTCCAGACAGGGATAAGTCTTGGGAGAGGTAGGTGGCTCTCTGACAGTACTGGCATGGGAGAATTAAATAATCTTCATCATATGAATTTTGCCAGACAATCTAACAACCCAAGACTTATGCTTCAGGTGGGGGTATGACAAAGCTAAAGAGCTTAAATGAAAACTCTGGTAACAGATGCACCAGTAAAAGGTCAAGACAAATTTTTGGTACATTGCCTCCAAAAAGACAAATCAATGCTCACATATGGAATTCTATCCTGACTAAGACACAATCACAAATGGAAATCAGTCATTTTGGGGTAACCAAAAAATCTTTGGCTACAAAATTTATTGTATCGCTCTGCTGTAAAGCTGTATTTTCCCCAGTGGTAAATGACAGTGAGGAATGAGTGGGAGAGGAAGGTAGAAAGTTATTTGGCCTTTTTAAAACTTCACAGGCTCATCAAACCTTTCTTTTTTGTAATTACACACATCCAGCATATATCCCCCGGTAAAGCTAAAACAGGCTGTAAAACCCGCATGTTCTCTGTAAAATAGGGTTTGGGGGTAAATGTAAGGTGTGGAAGGTGATTTGTAATGAATTATATGGAGCATTAATCGAGACAATCTGTAGTGTGTGCTTTATGGTGGCCCAGTTGGTGGGTGTAGTGGTGGCACTAAGGATCTGTGCCTGTGGCTGGAAGGTTGCAGGTTCAAATCCCGCGGCTGGCAGAGGAATCCTACTCTGCTGGGCCCCTGAGCAAGGCCCTTAACCCCGACTGCTCCAGGGGCGCTGTACGATGGCTGACCCTGCGCTCTGACCCCTACCTTCTCTCCCTGTCTGTGTCTCATGGAAAGCAAGCTGGGGTACGGAAAAGATGAATTCCTAATGCAAGAAATTATATATGGCTAATAAAGTGATCTTATCAGTTCTTACCGTTTGAAAAGACCGCCCCCTGGGGAAAACTGAGCTCATGGCTGTGCTCTGCTTCACAGGAATACATGGCTTTTGCTTCCCTGAAACACAAGAACAAAGACATGGAATTCAGATGCATGAAGGATAACAGACTGGGCCGGTTTTCTTAGAAGCTGTGCACAGAGCTGTAGTTATGTAGTTATTAAAGGACTGGAATTGAGGACAGTGTTCTGTGATTAATATAAATGAGCTCATTATAAATAATCAGTAGATAAAACAATGATTTTAAGAGCAATCATTTGCACAGGGCGGTACTACAGATTCATGCAACACGTTCTTTTTGTAGATTTCCTTTAATCAACCTTTTCCAGTAACATTCATTCAGTTTAAAGAAGAGTGGATGGTATTTCACAGGTGGGTGGTTAAGAGCTATTCTTTGAAATTCTCTAGCTGAAGGAAAAACTGGATCTTTTTTTGTTGCTTGTAAATAGTTTTTGCTTCATTCAAGTTAATTATTTCCTTCAGCTTTAATGACTAAAAGTGGCTTTGTATTACCTTTTTCCCCAGACTGGAATTTGTTAAGATCAAGGTGAAAACTGGTTGTACTTGTCTTAGAAAATATGCATCAATAAATGGGCGTAGATCAAACATCTATTGATAGATTAATGCAGTCCTTCAAAGAATACTATCCTTGTACTAAATTTATTGGATGAACTTCTTTTAGGCTATGGCTGTAAATTTAAGTCAAGTCAAGATTTAAACAAAGGAGACAATGATGTTGAATACATTACCTTCCTTCAGGAGCAGGCTGTGTGGCAACAGCATTTTCAAACAGCATAGCCTTTGCAGCCACCCTGGAAGTCACACAAAACGACTTCAATCTTTCCATTGATATGCCAAAAGATATTTAAGCATTAAATTCCTGATATGAATGAGTTGTTTTACAAAACAACATCTTTTTCAGAGCAGTGCTTCTCTTGCAAAGATATAATCTAAATACAAATCGTGATCCTAATAAAAGCTGCCTAGACTGAAGGTAACTTTTGTTATGAAAAAAAAGGCCATTCTGTCATACTAACCTTTCTATTGGAAAGCATTCCAGCACATTATACAGTATGCCGGAGTAGTATTGTAGGT
This sequence comes from Lepisosteus platostomus, assembly GCF_059453375.1. Classification (NCBI taxonomy): domain Eukaryota; kingdom Metazoa; phylum Chordata; class Actinopteri; order Semionotiformes; family Lepisosteidae; genus Lepisosteus; species Lepisosteus platostomus. Next base: position 8,276,224 of record NC_142617.1, on the reverse strand, counting down.
GAAAACTTCAATGCACTGGTGTGCAGAGAACCAAGTGTTTTTGCCTTTAATTTACATTGGGGGCTAAAGTAAGTCAAAATGAACTGAAGTTACTCAAGTGCAGGTCTGAACTGCAATATTTAGTGTCCAGAGCATTTCTCACTTGAACACTTCTCCTCTCAGTGTTTCTAGACCCCCAGAGGGGGAAGGCAACCTGGGGTTACCACGGAAACACCCAGTTCCACTACCGGTTGCCTTCGTCTCCCTTCTGGGACAGACAGTAACTTTTCCTGTCCTTGGCTCAACGTCTACAGCCACAGGGGGCCTTCCTGCCAAACGTCTGGTGGGAAAATGGCAAGCGCTACTATATTTTACTTTTTTTTTAAGTATTGAAATCCATTGCTGCATGTTAGATTTTGCTGTCTTGGAGGCAGTTAAACACAAAACAAAAAACAGATGCTAAACAAAATGGCAATCCTTTAATTTCGACTCTTGTAGCACATAAGCTTTTGCCAGGTAAGGAAAACAAAGGCTGGGATCAACTTTGGATACTGTGTGCTTTTCGCAACGAGCAATTTGATTTATTTCCACTACTTGACAAGTTAAATAAACCTCTCATGGGATACGCCAGAAAACTCTAGGTCACCTCAACCCTTCTCTGACTCAGTCACTAATTATAGCTGGCTACTGCGTAGGGGAGCTGCATTGAATCAAAGCTCATATTTTGTAGAAAGATTAGATTCGAAGGTTTAAATATTAAACAGGAAATATATATAAATTGCTTCAGGTGGTAGAATTTCAAAACTCGAGTCAGATTTGCTCATGAAGTATCACAGTTATAATGCAAATAGGAACCAATGTTTATTATAAGGAACAGATTTCCTTACACGGATCCTGGCCTCTGGTAGCCGTTACTGGCTGAGGTTTCCAATCTGCGTCTGACTGTCAGCTTGGCTGGGAGCTCTGGATTTGGAATAATATTGGGGGAATCTTTCTGCTCTGTGGAGGTGAGGCTTTGCACAGATCCACTGTAGCTTCTTCGGCCTGGGAACGTGAAAACGCTTCATTAGTAACACCACCCTTTCTTTTGAAATAAACCAGACAGACGCTGGTCTAGACAGATGTTTTTCTGATCTTCTCATCACAATATCTGTTTTTCTCTTTCTTATGGAGCTAAAGAAATTAACAGGCAATAAAAAATTAATAAGGCCTGTTTATTTTAAAGATACAGTATTGCTTATAGTAAACAGGCACATTATCATGAAAACCATACGGTCTCTTAACAAAACAAACCTACTCCTCTGACAGGATAAATATGCGTAATGAAAGTGAAGCCTCAGCCCGCTAATTGTCGTTGTACACTGGGGTTACCTTCAGAAAGGTGCAGAGATCTCAGTGAAGGGGCAGCAGAACGGCTCAGCTCTGCCGATTTCAGCTCTGCCACTCCGTACGGGGTTTTCTTCGGCAGCTCTAGAGGCGGAGACCTGTTCCCTGTGGTGGTGGTGACGGAGGACAGGCTCTGTGTGTCAGACTCCCCATCGGTCTTGGCCGTGTCCTCCTTGGAGCTGGAGTCGGGGCTGGTCGTGCAGGCCGAGCTCTTCGGCCCATTGGACGACGTCTGGGAAGGCGTCCAGCATAGACTGCTGCCGGACTTGTCCTTGGGCTGAGAGGAGCTTGTTTTCGACGAGCTGTTCTGCTCAGAGGAGTGCGAGGACAGAGACTCAATGCTGCCCATGGGGGTGCTGCCGGGACTGCTGCTGAACGTGTCGCCTGAAGAAAGGAGAGGACAAACACACGAGGGGAGCAATTTCTACTGGCCCCTTAGGAGGACTGTAAATGAATGCCCTGCAAATGGACAGCCTTTTTACGGCTCTGACTGAGTCCAATATTCATTCAAGGTCAGATGACCTTGATGTAAAAATCAGTCCCTTGCCAAAATAAACAATGAATAAAAATGCAGGCATTGTCTTTTTGTGTCTTTAAGGTCATAACCCCCCTGTTAACTCTTCATTATCCCGAAGCACCCTGGTTAGGGCTCTGTCCGTCAGGACTGGAGGGTGAAATCCCAGGTGGGATGCTGCTCTTGGTCCTTCCTCAGATTCAATTACTCACTGTCCGCATCTGCCAGGCACAGGGTAGGTGTGTAGAGGCCTTTCGGTCTCCGGGACCCAGTGGAAAGACAAATGGCTCGACTTCTGCGGGAGCTTGACCGGGACTGCGGCTGAGGAAGGGGCACGTTGGGGTCTGGGGCCTCGTGGAATATCTGCGATGCCGAAGACACAGTCAAAATTAACACTGTTTCGAGTGTGACAAGTTATGTTTATAGATATTAGAAATCATATTTCTCCAGTAGTGAGAAGATTCTTTTTTCTGTCATTACTTTTATTATATATAAGATGTACAAATGTCTTTTGTATTTATTTTTTATTCAGAAGCACAATTCTGTGGAAATCTTTTGCTTACATTTTAGCTGTTTTGACAGATCTGTATTTTGCGGTATAATAAAGCAGCCTTTTAGCTTTAGGGATCTGTACAGAGGAACAGATGATGTTAGTGTTGAATGCTTAACAGTGTGTCAATAACTGTAAATCTGATTGGCAAATGGATTGGCTACTCTATCATTTTATATTAGCTTCTCATATACTGCACTTTCTGTATCTTCAGCTCTGGTAATCAAGTCACTGATCAAGATTAATGTCCATGTGAACTAAAGGTTGCTAAATGACAAGCTTGATTTCTTCTTTGTCAAACTAAGCTGTATTAATAACAGCCAAAGCTGTTAGAACAACAGAAAACACAAAACCTTTGATAAAACTACAAGCACCAACTTTACACCTCCCGATCCTATTTAATAAATTTGCACAGCAGTATAGCAGTATAAAGCAATTTAATGGCATATATTTCTTAATGGAACTAATTAATTCAATGGCTTAAATGTAATACCATACATTTAAGTAAATTATTATGAATATGGTCAAGAGCAATACTTTTTCCGATTAATTCACTTATAAATTAGTAAATGGCGCCACCTGCTGCCAAATGCACAAACAGCTGCCACATCTGCGAAAAAGGAAATACATTGAAATAAAATGTAACAATATACTGTTTGTATATTAAAGGAAGAAGTCTACATTTTCAAAAAAAATCACAAGTATGTTTAGCACAGTACAGTACATGTAACTCTAAATCAAATGGCCAGCTCTGATCTATGACATAGAGCAACCGAGTTCCTGATGTGCCTCACCTTCTCGTAATTCTCAATTAGAATTTCTACTACGATGTTCTGGAACTTGATGTTCATCATGGCTGCTACTGTCTCCTCCTGCGATCTCATGAGGGTTGGGCCAAAAATCACCCCAAGGTTGGATATTGTCATCAGGTTTTGTTGGCTGTGAGTTGACACCCTGTAGAGAGAGCCATACAATTCACCCCATGTGAATAGCTCATTTGTAGCTCATACATTATAAACTCATTTTTTATTTTAAACTCATTTGATGAGTTAGTGATGGATAAAATGTCGCCAACAAGACCTACGTGACCAGGTGCTTTATTAGAATCTCAAGCATCTCCTTGTTTCTCTCTGGCAGCTTGTGAACCAGGGCATGGACAGCACGAACCCGGTAATTCTGATCATCAGACTCTGAAAAATGAAACAAAATCGTGATGAAAAACATACACACAGAATTCTAGGTCATAGTCTGCTCTTCACTAATGTTTTTACCAGAGAAGAAGAATAATTTGTGAACAGGACAATGCCTGCTTTAGGGCAGTATATGATTGCTAGGCCTAGTGCCAACCCCAGAACCTACAGGGAGCCATCTTATAGATGTATAGCTCATATTAAGATTTGTAGCGACAAGGGGGAAAAAGGACACCTCCCTTTCTTGTGAATTGATGACTACAGCCAGACAGTTGAATGCTAGGGCATGACTAAATTCGTAATAAATTAATAATGACCAATGTATTAGGGTAAAATTGAATTCCCCAGTCACAGCCCAAGGAGCCTCTTTTTCAGCTCTGTTGCTGCATAAGCTTCCTTCTACATCTAGTGAAAGTTAACACACCTAGAGAAGGTATTATGCTGGTATTAGAATGGAGAAAACCCAGAGGGAGCTGATAAGGTTACCTTATTTTGACTACCTTGTGTTTGTCTTTGGATCTATCTCCGTCTTTGTGAGGGGAAGAGATCAAAAAACTAACTTTGCCAATTTGCCAAAGACTTTGCAACCACATAGGATATACAATATACACTGTTACACGAATCTTCCGAATTCTGCAAAAATACTTTTCAGTGCTCCCAGCACATAAAACAAAGCATCTCCTCTCTATCTGCACTATGTTTACTTCTGACCTAACGAGAAAAAAAATAATACTGTTCATCTAAACAGAGTTCTGGCAGAAAACAATTTTAAATTTTATTAATGCCCACTAACAAGTCAACCCAACAGAATTTATTTAAACTGTTTTCAATTAGCAGACTTTTATAACTTACTGACAGCCATGATGAAATCTTTGTGAAACTTGTAAGTCATCAGTGGCTCTGAAAGGCATCTGGCAAATATACAAATTAATAAAATAAATACCAATTCTGAGAAACAAGAGAGAGAAATATGCAGGGAGAGCTACACACTTAAAATACCTAAAAAGGTCAAGTTTAACATGGGATATTCTCTAAATGTTTGATCTTTGAAACAAGACTGATAATGTGCAATAACCATACTTACTGAAGATACTCTGTTTATAACATTGTTATAATGAAAAGTAGTTTACATTCCAGGGGACAGTAACCTGTATCCTTCATACATATATTTCAGAAGCAATGAACCTGAGATTGAAAAGACATTCCTTATTTAGATGTTGTACACAATCAATAACTGTTGGTGTCTGTTTACTGAATCGGTTATTTAATTCCTGGTGTAGATCTAGGCATGACTGGTGTACAGGTATAGACTCACCTGAGGTAATTCTTCAGCCCACTGGTGACTGTTTTGTTGTCCCACATGTCTGGATCCAAATCCATGTCTGATGGAGCTTTGTTTCCTTAGAAATGTTGAAGATGCTTTAATATCAGCTCTGTGCAGTAAACATACTTTATATAAAATTCAATATATCCCTGCAATTAGTTTAATGCGTTTTAAGGCAGGAATTACAATGTACAGAAAATAACGTTGCTATAAAATACACAAATTCAAATTTTACACCATATTAGTAAAGGTGCTAGGTTTAAAGAGCAATAAATCCCATAGCCAGCTTTAAGGGCTATTGTTCAATCAGGATGCATCATAATGTAAATATCAAAAAAGCTGAAACAATAATGTGGAAATGTGCTGCTTCCCAATTGGATGTCAAAATAAACAAGCACTGAAAGAGATCCAGAGAAGCTATTTGCACTGTGTAAGAGGAATGCCTGGTGATTAACATCTGTGTTTAGTCTCCTGAACACTTGCGGCTGCTGAAAGAAATTGAGAAATCACCAAAGTGAACCAGCTAATGAAGAAAACATATTTATGTAACTTTCATTCATTAGGGAATCCCTGAAATTCATTACGTGTCTAGGTCAATATACTGGAAAATGAACTGAGAAACAAAACCGTTGGTATACCAAACACTGCATTCATCAGCTTCTGGACCTTAGAGTTCACTCCTCCTATTCTGTACAGTCCCATTGTGTTAATTCCTACAAAACACATAACATAAATTAACATGAGCAAAAAAACAACACCAAATATTCCCTCAGTTAATTTTTATGTTTTTACTTACATTTTTAATTTTCACTCTATTTCAACAAATTTGAGATAACCTCTTAAATGATCCTTAAGAGAAACACAACCACCTCATTCTGATTCTATATTCTGATTTTATTCAATACAGGGTTATCTATTTTAATAATGTTAAATAGAATGTTATATCTATCCAGCAGGCACTTTTACCACTGTTTGCTGTGCTCTCTTGTGGGCACTGTCCCACTGTCCACTTCACTGCCCATCAATTTGAAAGGCAGGTTTCCACAGTAGACAATTAGGTAAATTATACTGTTTCCAAGCATTATTAAACACGTGAATCATTATCATCTCCCCCCAATCATAACAGCACTGCACACTTGAAGCATGAATAATCACAAATTATGAACCTTAACAAACTGTGCCTAAATTAATTTTAATAGTCCCAGTTTCTGCAAAACCAAGATGATCTCCAAAGCTAAAGCTGATACCTGGGAGTAACTAATTCTTCTGCTACTGTATGCAGGACTGAATGGAGTGTACATTAAATTTTGTTTCGCTATGCAGGACCCAATGGAGTGTACATTAATTTTCGTTTCACTATGCAGGACAGAATGGATTGTACATCAAATTTTATTTCTTCTAGGCTAAATAGCCTGAAGAATGATATAGTGACATATACATCACACACAATGATAAAAAGTGCACCAATAAATTGCTTACCCCTTATCTCCACCAGGTGTATACACTTTTTCACAAAATTAAAGCCTGCTTCATTGAGGAACACTGCAAATACAACAGTGGGCATTAGTTACACTAATTAAAATACATTACTTTTCTAATCCCTACTAGAAGGACAAGAGATAAGATCATAACAAGAGTAAAGGAAGACTGAAAACGTTTTGATTAACTGCAAGGAATTACAATTGTGTATCAACAGCAAAGTATCTGCCAATGTCGGTTGCTTAAAGAATCTTTAAAGGGAGTCTAAAAGCATAAGAAACTTTTCATTTTGTGCAATATCCACAATTAAGAAGTCTTTAGTTCAAAACTTACTCTCTTCTTTCTTGCTCAGAATAGCTGGAAGAGTGTATATCTGAAACAAAGCCAAACCCAGAACATTATTGCCGTACATCATAATAGAAACAAATTCATAGTAAGTTTAGATTAAGCCTAGCCTGTTAAAAATGTAAAAAAGCAAACCCAAGTTACATTATTCTTATCCTTTGCCTTCCAAACCCTTGTGGGTGTTATCTTTGAAGCTCACAGGTCAGGTAGAAGGGAATAATAATGCATCTGTAAACAGAGTTCTTGCGCACGACATGCTAAGAAAAGAAAGGTCAACATTACACTTCTGTACGGCTTGTGAAAAAGTAGACGTACCGGCTCTTTTCCGTCCATGGCCTCCAGCCAGAGCCTCCGGTTGGATTCGGACAGAGCCTGCAGGGTAATGATGCCGTGCCTGTTTGCAAGAATCAAAAACCTGAGTTATTAGAGTTTTACCAGGACCAGCTGCTTCTCCTTGCAGCACCCCAGAAGACTTTTATAATAGTCACCTTCTTCTGGTTTACCCGGTTTTTCATGATTATACACTGAGCCCTTTTACCTAATGAGCTGAGTCTATCTTTTTGGCATCTCAATTACTGCCCACAGCCACCACCTGTCGTCAACATTTTGAAGTAAAATAAAAACCACTAAAAAGCATAACCACATGGCATTCTGTGTTTATTTTCCCCATGGAGAATGTCTCTATATCCACAGACCACTGTACAGTACAGAACACTGTGTACCGATCATAGTGAATGGGAGCTTGTGGCAGTGGTATAGTGAAGTTAACCCGCCAAACCATGACAGCAAAGAATTAAGACACTTTCTGTGGTTTCCTAAACAAGACCATCAACCAGCACAAAACAAGTTAGCTGTAAATGAGAACATTTTAAAATTGCTTGGCCCACTCCAGATACAGTATCTTTCTGTGTTGTAATTTTTAAGTGATCCAATAAATCTGTTCTATGATACCTCGTTTTACTTAGTGGGCATATCATAGTGATCTCATAAAATGTGTTGTAAAATGAACATGATAGCTTATCCAAATGAAATGCAGAGACCCAAGAAGAAGCATCTTCATATATCATCTTCAGACTGTAAGCGTTAAAAAACTGTACTGTCACAACAAAGTTAAATAAGACATGGACAGTTCACGTTCCCATGCATGTATACAAAAACAGCCTGGGTTTGACAAAAAAAAATCCTGTTGTATTTCTTTTATAATCATCTGCTCAAACAGCATTATTCTATAGCTGATTTTGTTTTATCACTACTCAGAAGTTACAAAACATAGCTTAATTGAATTAAATGTATTTTCTGAACTGTGTAATTGGCATGGTTTCAGAATTAATAAAAATATATACACATTTTATTTTCACATATCTTAAGCAATGTAGTTAGTAGGGCTTCAGCATAAAGGCATATATTGTATTATTTACATTTTTGATAAGGTACATCCAATGATCTTTGCAGCACTATACTGCTGAATAGTAAACAGTACTGGCAAATGTCTCACCCCATAAGCAATGATTAGTGTAAGCACCTTCTGGACATTTTTCATATGCAGTCACCTAATTATCCACCATGCAAGCCTGCAATAAATGCTGTGGAAAGACGCCGTTCCAAGTCTTTGCAAGAAGAGTGAAGGTGACAAATTGTCTCACAGATCCTTCTTTAGTACTGTAGTTTTCTGTGCTTCACAGGCAATTTTTAACAGCATGTGGTAACTGTTCTTGGCCCTGTACAAATGGATATGCTAGATACTAAGGCTAAAAATGCAAACAGTATACTTGAGGTTATAGGTTTAACCCTGTTAAAACCCTGTTACAAAATCTCTTTTATTATTATTTTATTATAATTTTAAGGACTGAGATCAGTCTAAGAATGAACTAATGCATAAATAAATACATAATGATTCATTAATTAACAGAAAAAATACTAGATTTATACGTGATTTAAAGTTTCTGACTGAAGGTTTATAAAATAAGTCATCTTCGAAGTGTTATTTAATTATTTTACTGTTTCTTCTCTTAAAATAACCCAGCTGAAACAAAAAAAATATCAGTGGGTAATGTCTTTTTAATCAATTTGTTACATACTGTATATTGCATGAGACATGCAATACCATATTTATTCATTTTATTTTCATATGTGAGCATTTCATTGTGAGTCTGCATGTTTGTGAGTAACGTCAAAGCAAATGCAAAATTAAGAGAGTGTGCAAAATACTTTCTGTGAAGGGCTCATCCCTACATGCAATGATGATTTTTCTTTGCAAGGATAAGGATTAGGAAATCATATATTTTCTAAAGCAGGTTTATTACCAGCACACATGCAAACCCATGCAACTGCTCTAGAAAGATACTTAGCTGATAACATACCGGGATTTACAGAAAATTTGAAGAGGTCTGAAAAGATTTCCATGATATTGGGTATTTCTACATTAACATGAAAACAGAGAAACAAGTAGAGAAAGTTTGCTACTTAGAAATGCCAGTCACTGGTATTTACATATAAAGGAACATTGAGATCATGCAGGAAGCAAACTGAAATGAATGAATCTCATTCACTATGGCTATTTTTATCACATGTTATACTGTAGGTCTACTAATTTCTGAGAAGAAGAATGGTAAAATCCTGAGTAACATTCACCTTACTTTGCAACTTCTGGTTAACTTTTGGTCAATTCAGTAATTGTTTTACTTGTATTTTATATGACACTGAAAATCATATCATATGCCTTTCTGAAAATGGCCTTTGTAAAGAGAAACCAAAGTTTAAACTGCACATGAAGTCTTATTTATTATGGTGGAAATACTAATGATGGGATAAAGCTATAAGTTGTACGATATAAAATGAATAGAAGCAGCAATATTACACTTTGACTCTACGGTTGGATGCTTGTGCAAAGTATTTGCTCACAATGCCAGATTTTAATGGCTTAAGTTAGTAATACAAAGTGAAACAAAAGGTGCCACAAAGCAGTGAATGAAGACTTGAAAATCCTGGAGGTAGAAATGGAAAATGTGAAACTGGTCCTCTTCTCAGAGTAAACAAATAAATAAATGCAATGAGTACAAACCTCTCTACTACTTCTATGTCAAAACAGAAACGCTTGTCAATGGAATCCGTCTTCCTCCTGATGCAGGACTTCAATTTGAACATTTCAGGGGGACTTGCGACCAGGCCATTCTTTTGAAACAAAAAAAAAATATATGTTAGCCATCAAGCATTGTAAAAGGCAATGCCATTTCATCCTAAAAAGACAAATGAAGATCTCAATACAAATGGCAAGGGATGCTCTCCAGTCAAATCTGTGATGCATGAGCAGAAGTGTCATTAACAACTATTTATATGCACTTACTGTTGGATATGACAGAAACAAATAATGAAAAAAATGCTGCTTAATGACTAAATTAGAGACATGTCTGAAATGCAACATTGATGAAGTTACTTTCAAGTGGTTAACTCAGAGATACTCTTTTGGGTTAGTTTCAGCTAAATATGTCAATCTGTGTTCCAAACAATGAGGGGAATCTATGAGGATTTGGGGGATGTGCCAACAAACCATCTTAAAAGTCTAAATACTGCATATAATATTTACAATATAGATAAGATATTATAGCATTAGATATTGGAGCTGTGTTGTACCATACAAGTGTCTTTTTTAACAATTTAAATGTGTGGCTACTCTGAGGCCACAGACCTGGAGAACTGCGTTTGCAGTCACTGGTGCAGTCAGAGAGTCTGGCAAGACTCCCTGAAACAGTACAGAAATCAAATCCATAAATGACATTTTTTGTACTCTGAATTTTCAAAAACTAATGAATTGTTTGTCAGTTCTTTTTTTTTCAATTTAAAGGCTTTCTGACCCTATGATTAAGCAATTCAGTGTATGAACAGCTGAGATCCTGGTTTGGCATTATCCGGCTTGACTGAAGGAACAATATCCCGGCTGTCAGGATAAAGGATGGCAGAATGTCAGCACTAGATGGACAGAGCCAAGGAGCTGCGGTAAGGGTAGTGAAGGGGTGGAAGACATTGGCACTGATACAGTATGTCTTCTATGGAAGGGAATTTCATCATCTGCATTCATACTTTGCTGGGTGTGGTAGTGGCTTAACCTTAGTTCCTGAAATTATGATCAAACTAAAAAAATAAAGCTGCTAAATGTATGCTAACAAGGCAAGAAGTATTCTTCTTTTTCTTTCAAGTAATTTTAGAACATTTGTCGCTTTTGTCCTTTGAAACACATACCATTTTCCCACCCGATTTGATATCGGTGTTGCTCATCGTGAAGGTTTTGCTCCCTTTCTCATATGTACAGTAATGTCTGATCCACGTGAATCCCAGGGGTCCTACAGTAAGAAGAAAAAACAATGCATGTAATGGCTGCAAAGAGAAATTCTGCTGGTTCTTGGCAAGATCAGTTTTAAATTATTTGCAAACTCAGAAATGCCTAAATAGGACTAAGGAAAAAGGACAAATGTTTGTCAGAGTAGATAAAACATCTCACATAATCAGAACACTGCTTTGGTAGATAAAACTGAAAGTAAAAGTGAAACTACATGCTATGGTGAAGAAATCAATTTGATGGAAACATTAAGAGCAGAATGGAGACCGCACCTGTAGAAGATTCTGTAGTGTTAAAACACATAATCAAAATGGTATGTAATAATACTAGGTATTCTTCAAGATTTTAAAATGTGATTTTGTGAGTGGAGATGCTTAATGAAAGGATCACTAACACACGTACGCTTTTCTTGAACATAAAGGTATCCCTCCATTGTCCACTGGCCTGGTGGGTTATAGTCTTGGTCAGCAGATTTTATCCTCTTCATCAGTTTCTCCACTTCCTGCCTGGTGCTCTCAAAATTGTTCCTTGTCTGTAACAGACAAATAAGCTAAGAAAACAAAAGTACTCCTACCACAAAGACAAGAGCCATACTTGAAGTAAAATAAACACACAGTTATGAAACAAATGTCAAAATCACTTATCTAGATTCAACCAAATTATGGTTGATTTTTCAAGTTAATGAAACTGAAAATTGCAAACTTCACAAATTACATCAGCAAAGGGAAAGTCAGTCATGCTGTATGTGCAGTCATGCTATTTGCTATATTTAAATGCTGAACCTTTAACAAAATATGAAATTAACAGGTACAAAGATCTACAAATAGCACCCGGTAGGTACATTAAAAGTTTGAAATGTTTCACATGCTTAATAATTAGAAATTTACAGTGTAACACATGAATCAACACAAAACATCTGAGCAGAATTTTGCTTCTAAAACAGCTTCCCTTAATCCCATCCCGTTTTTATTTCTTTCCAATCCTATTAACCCCTTTGACACTGCAGTGAGATGGGAGAGCAGCACTTACATTCTGTAAATTGAACTGCAGCTGTTGCTTGTAGGGCTCAAACTCCTGTGCCAGCTCGTAGCCCTCATGGTAGAATGTAAACAGGCCTTGGAGGAAGGCCAGCAGCTGTGTGGAAATGAGCGCAGGAAAAATCAAACAAATTAGACACGTCAAATATGTAAATAGAAATGTCCTGAAACGAGGAGCGCAGTGATGAGTTATTTGCTTTAAAGTGGAAACATGCCGCGCAGTAATTCTCCTTTTAACAATACAGGTCCATTCCCAGAAAGAGAGTGATCTGTTTCCGTTACACTTTGAAGAATAGAAGATTTTAGAGGTGTTCCACAGAAGCCAGTGATTTAATTGTATTTCAGTATGAGATCTTTTAAAAGCCAGGCAATATACAGTATGATTGGGGGTTGATCATTTCTATTTTCTGGATACTTTAAACCAGAGGCATTTTTTTAACTGGATTAGATTACTAGTGACAAAAGGCAATTTTTCTTGATTTTTTTAGTCGGTAGATTCAGAGATAAAATCAGATTTTGAAGCCAGAATCTGGGGCTGCAGTTCTAGAAGAGCGCAGCACAGACTGGTGCAGAAAGCTTGAAACTGCCTGCCTTTCTTCTACATATCGACAAGAGTAAAAGAAGGCAGGCATAATGAGAAGCTGCATTACAATTTCCCAAACTGCATTTTTTCTGTGTCAGATCAAGGTATGCGGAGCTAGAAGCTGGGTAATTGCTTTTGTGTTTCTTTCCAGTACCAGTGTTAGTTCTAAAACGCGCTGAAGGATTTTAATCTTGGACAGATTTCTGCACAATCACTGTCAGAAAAAGGCAACTCACACAACATACTTTTATATACTGAGAGTCAGCTATGAAAGATTTGAGTAAACTCAACAAACTTCTTGTATTTTTAACATCTATTAGTATAGAAGAAGTCCTGTTGTGAAGTGGAATTATAAATTGCAGGCCATGGTATAGGTAGTAATAGCACTGTACTGCAATAGAACACTGGCTGCTCTATTAGATCCCAAATGCCAGTATCTCATCCTTTATAGCATGTGCTCCATATTTTTCCTCTTTCCCTAGGATGTGTAAATGTCACATTTACATTTTTCCAGCTGATGTTTTCAAACTCATCAAAATCAGCACCTTCTCCTTATCACCTTTTCGATGATGAGTCGTATAAAAAACACTTCAGCACTGTCAAGAAATTATGAGTGTTTCCACTTTTTTAAACTCTTGTCAAAGCCAAATTAAATTAATTTAGAAACATTGCAACCACAGTTGTATGATGTTTATTTTCAGATCCAGTCATAATGACATCCTGTAGATTTTTGAAGCACCTCTGAATTTTTCATTTCTGTGTAGGGTTCAAAGAATTGACCTTAACCTGTGTTCATAAAGCTCTTTACACACAGTACTTCAGTAAGATAATTAGCTTTTTATTTGCTTTTCATTTTCCAAGAGCTCCATCTGTTCTTATACATTCCCACATCAATTCTTCAAAGCAGTAAACAATTTGCCTATAATTAAAAAAGAAAATCCAATTTCCTTGTAGAATTATAAGTACCACTTACAGAAACTCCAAACATTGAAACAGAAAGAAAACGGAATCCAACCCAGCCATGAATTATGATTCACTTCCTTAGTAAATAACCTAGCAACAATTAATTCTACATTTCATGTAAGTGCAATGTAGAAGATGCCTTTTTATGTAGATGTGTGTGAACCTTTCGTCTTTTAATTTTGAGTGTTCTCATCCTGAAAAATATTATTTCAAAGCAGGGTACTACACTACTCACAACAGTTACAAAAATATATAATTTCAGTATGTCTCATCATTTAGCAGCGTTCATTCTGTATATTACTAAATATTTCTAAATATATACTGTACGTACAGTATATGCGTATATTCTACGTAAGTGTATATCTTGATAAAAAATAACTTGGAAATTAAATATTTTAAGAAGTTCATTCCTGTTACATCACAGTTACAATTATTTTAATTGCTAATTAAAAATGCAAAACAGATGGTGCGATACTAATTTTTTACACCAGAAGTACCATTTAACCCCTACAAAACAATTGATTTCCTTACCTTAGGAAAGAAGTACAATAATGGGAAAGATCTGAACATTAAATAACAAAAACTGATATTGTATTTTTTTAAAGTAAACAAACATTGATAAGAAACATGTATGAACGATTGCTTGCCCACATATAACTTACTGGTTCTACAAATTCAAATTTCTTTTTTTCTTGAACTTCTTGGATTTTGAAGACGTATTCAAGAGAGGCATCGTAAAAAAACTGGCGTTCTTTATGAATCTGGGAATCAGCCTGAAACACAAACAAATTTGTGACTAGTTTCTTGGATGCAAAATGGAAACTCATTATTAAGTGTTAAAAAACTTCATCCTTTTAAAAATATACTTTGACGGCTTTATGACATGTATTCACCACTGTGATGTCTTACGATCATGAAAATATCAAACAATGGCAGAGTAAATAAATAATTAATACCAAGAAACACAAACAGAAACAAAATACAACACATTTAAACACATTATGGAAATTTCCTTCTGGGATATCATTGCATCCTAATGCAATATAATATCTCATATTATAACAGCATTTGAAACACACCTGTATATTTGCTTACCTCTTGTAAAAAAGATTCTTTCTTTTTAGATGATAAATTCAGGTGCTTCTCCAACACTGAATAGTATTTCTCACTTTCTTTGTCAAATTTCTTTTTTCCTTCCTGTAAAATATGTTATATATTACACTGTATCTCTTCAAAATACAATAATGTTAGTTTATGATGAAAATGCATTTTTGTGTAAAATAAATTCAATTAAATCATTTCTTATTTATTGGCCTGCATGTCTGGTTTTAGTATTTTCTAGGGCTAATAGTAGCATTGTTTATAACAACTTTTGAGTTTTTAATTTATTTGGAGGTCCCTGTTTTAAAGAAGGGATTTCTTGGAAAAGGGCCTTCCAATTAAAAAAAAAGAAATTAAATCAGAAACAGCTTAATCTAGATTAAAAGTTATACTTTATATTCAAACAAGCAAGAGAAATACTGTAGGGGTTAAACTCCTACTCTGCATATAAATTCCAAATATTTTAATGCCTATAGCCCAATGTATCTAAATTCTGTGATGTGCCCCAAACACTAGCATCTGAAAATCAATGTTTCGTGCAGTTTAATGTTAAACCCACTAGATGGTACTCTATTTCTGTTTTTCCACCTTTGTGTTTTCAGAGCTGTCAAATAACACTTGAGAAATAAGTGCACAAAGGGGGACTTAAGAATCATCACACAAGAAAGCCTTAGAAATAGTAGAAAAAAATATCCAATTTACTACAAAATATCAAGTACTGCAAAGTACTACAGTGATGGTTCATAAGGAGATATATACTGAGCATCAAAAGAGACTTGTCATGTATTCATGGATGCATGTCTTTTAGGAAAATGGAAGAGTATACTTATTTTGAATATTGTCATTTCGACTAAGTGATTATTCATAACTGACTGTAATTGACAGTCAGAATTGAACTGAATGACTTTGTTGCATAAGTACTGAATCACCACATTAGTGAGAGAGTTGATTGAGGGCAGGGGGTGAATTCTGTAGCAAGTGAACAGAATCCTACAGGACAGGATCTGCACAACCAGAGGTGTACAGCTTGCATTGCTTCTAGTGGTGTGTATATACAATGCTACTAACTTGTGACTCTCACAGTAGATCTCCTCTTGATCAACCCTGTTGCTGTCAAATGTTAATCGAAACCTGTCATCTTCAGCAAAATGTCAGTGCAGCTACTGGAAAAAAAAGATTATTGTTTTCCTGGTAACACTGTGAAATTACTGCAGTTATTGGCTAACTGATGTTACTTTTGATACTCAGTATATATTGAATGGTGTAGGTTGAATTGCATTGCATAAACTAAAAGACTGAAAAAAGATTTTGTATTGCACAGAGGGATTAAATAACTAAATAACTTTTGCTATCTAGATTTGGTTATAATAGTTGCTAATATAGAATGCCCCCTCACCTTACAGAACAGAATGGCCCAATAGTCCAATATATTGTTAATAGTAAGTTCCTACACAAGCACTTTCTTTAGTTTACACAATTTTGCTCCATGCCCAATCCACTGCCAATTCTATAACTAAAATAACCATGTCCAATTTATTCAATCCAGCATGAACAAAAAAAAACCAGCACAATAAATATATCAGCAAAGCATTTTTATTTTCATTAAATCAAATTCACTGTGCATCTGATCCGCATTTCTAAATATATTCAAATTGCACATCATCCCTCTGCACTATGAAACCCATACAAAAATGCAGGAATGTTTTTCTTTCCCTTCAGTCACAGTTTCCCTTTATCAAACAGCACACCTGCTGTCTAAAGCACTTCCATGGCACGTGACTCTATGGCTTGATGAGCCAAATATGGTTTGTCAGGACTGGAAATATCTGGAATTGGACATGTCATGCCTGCAGTTAGAAAATTGTGATGCAGATTTAACATTTCTACTTACAAGTCTCACACAAATGTTTTAATGAAGCTTTACTGAATCAGAAACTACCTTTCCTATACCCAGCTGCAAGACACATAGGGGTTTAAGAACTATGCATGGCTGGTTTCACTGCATTCTGACTGAGCACACTTCACTAACACTTGCATATTTGGAGCCACACAAGGAAAGTTTTTTTTTTCCCTGAAGCGGAAGAAGAAATTAGATCCTGGTTGTTTATATTCCAGTTTGGACATAAACAAAACCCTTCCCATGACCTTAGAATTAACCCTAACTCTTTAAACTATTAGCGACTTCTGCTTGAGAACCGAATATACAATTGGTTACTCACTTAACCTGCCTACCACATGCTGGTAATTAACTCTATATGAGGGTTTATTACAGAAAAGTCTTCAAAAAAGCTCTGCCACAGATTTACATTGATTGTAATTAAGGTCGATTATTGTTTAAATGTAGTCAGATAAACTCCAGCTGGAAAATGACTTTTCTTCCAAACCTTTTCCCAGAACCCTTCTGTGTAAGTCATTAGTAAACTGAAATCAACATTCATACTAACATTATTTTTCTCCATTGTTTTGTATGTTAGATATAACCCTGAAAAAATGCTAAAGTGTGAATAGGTAGTGGTATAGGTACTTTATATTTTTTACTTTGTCCCACAGATGATAAAAAGCAAGTCACAATAAGAAAAGAAGGGGAGCATCTCTATCACTTTCATTCAATATATATTTAAAGACTGAAAAATCATAACAATCCTAATGTCGATATTCTACACAACAAAAATGTCTTTTGTGTTTTCTGATTGGAAAAACTCCACAGAACCTGATGATTGTTTCTCATAGGGCATCTGGGAGGAGGCTAAGGGAAGACTCATCTCAGAGGTCCTGGTGTGTGACCAAAATACTTCATATACAGCCCTGTAGCAATTGTGCACAGTTCTGCCGTGTGGAAAAACAGCTAATAATTTGGCAGTTTCCAATCTCGGATGAAATAAAGGTTGACTGAAAGCAAAAAAAAGGCACAGAAGACAAACAGGCAGGCAAACAGACAGATGCAGAGCAATATGCAGTGTCCTAGGCTTCCAAACTGATGATATGCTGATGCATAATGTACGGTATTTGTTGGGTTTTCACTGTATCATGTTTTTATAGTAAACATTAATCTCCATCGTAAAAAATGAAATACAAATCTATTAATCTTTCTCGCAATTAAGGAGAAACGGAAACAAGCTCTGTTAGGTAATGAAATATCTCCCCCTTTGAGGAACCATTTACTGCTTTATCCTGCTGAGAGATATGGCCTTGTTTCCTTCCAGCTTTTATTGTGGTCATTCCCCATTAGGAATGTTTTAAACTGTGCAACTACACACGGGTGGATCCTGGTAGAATGGTTTAACTGTGTTATAGAAAGCTTTGAAGCTGAGCAGCGTGCCTTAATGAAGTAACTGTGGAATCTGTCTGCAGACAGAGTCTGTTAGGAGCCCTGAGAGGATTAGAATTCCGAACAGGAACTCGTCTCAATCCCATACTGAGAACAAACACCACCAGACAGCCAGTAATGGATGGGTAACAATGCCAGACATACCCTATCATTAGCCAACAATATGCATGTAGACATCCAAATGCATCCAAAGTTAAAATTAGATAAACAAATATCACCATTGTGCCTTAATTATAATTTCAGTGTGACTGTAAGCGGGACTTTAAAGTAGGATCCACTGAAGGATTGCCTTGAAGGCAGTTTGTTTACTCCTCCATGTTACTTTTAAAGCAGCTAATTATAATCAACACTAGAAGAAATGCCAACTAATATCCTTATGCAATGTGTTCCTCAATTTCGTGAGATTCTTGTACAACTAGTTGTACACTAAGAAGCAAGACTGATGCTCAACCACTATTTTGCGACCAGCATTTTCGTTTGCAGTTACTGATATTGAATTTGGGAACGTTCCGATCTGAAAAAAGAAATATGCATGAAAAACAAAAAACAAAAAGGTATGTTTTTAAAATTTAAGGGGATTACCACAAAGTTGCAAGTGGAATTGTTAAATTGTTAATGTTTTCTTCTGATACGTCAAACAAGATCCATCTACTTAAATTACTTTTTGGGACATTCTAAATTTGTATAACCTATGAATAATCTGTTATATAATTCAAAACTGCCCCATATAGGAGGACTATGGGTGCCAATATTTGGGGGGCTGATCGCAAACTAAGTGAACTGAACACCATGTCCAGAATAAACACACCACTGTAGTCACATTACTATTTGTAATGCTTTCACATCACACAAGCTGTTCATACTTGCACAGAGCAAAAAACAATTTGGTGAGGTTCCAAACCTTTATTAAAAGCTTTATTTTTTCCCGAAACTTCTGTTTGTTAAAAATAATTTCCTACTAAGTCCAGCTGCTAATAGATATTGGATCATTCTTAACATCTGTTCTCAATTATTCTACAAACAACAAAAAAAAGTACTACAATCATAAATAATATGATAAATTATTAACTGATTCTTGTTGAATACAGCCATGAAAGCAAGCATTTCTTTGTGGGAGGCAAGAAAGTAGAATATTGGTATGGTACCCCAACAATTTTGTAACTGCCATTAAAGAATTTAGCATAGTTTGTCTTGGAATTCTAGCAATTAATAATATTTGAAAAACAACCTTAAAGCTCTTAATATAAGTCTCTATTTCAGATATTTCTCTAGTTCTTTAAAAGCGCAGAACTGGGTATTATATAGAAAGGTACAACAAACTGTAGATGTTCTCTCCTGCAGGCCCCAACATGTTAGCTGTCCTACTACCAGACACTGTCATTGGGCTAATGAATGCAGCCTGTACTTTGGCATGTCCTGATAGATCCTAGCTGCTTACTGCAGTGGGTTCCTGAAAACCTACAATGACGTCTTTTGATGCTCTGTTGAGACAGGCTGTTCAATGCCATTAAGCAAGAAACCTGTGGTGTGTTCCTCTGCAAGATAAATTGGCTCGATCAAGCTAATGATCACACAGACTTATTAATAGCACTTAAGGACATAGCTTTTGCTGTGCCTTACTAGATTCAGCCTTCCTTCTACATGAAGATACTAAATCACATGCCTTCTATTGCTCAGGCTATTTGGACCTCCTCTTCACTCTAGCTATGCAGGTTTGAGACCCCCATAAATATTATTATTACTACCCATAATGAAAAGAGAGGCTTCCGTTTATGAAGCAGTTCTCATACCAAAATATTCCAAAGCTCTTAGGAGTTGATCCACTTCCTCCACCGAAAAGTGCAGCAATTGCCAGTGCAATGCCTGGAAGCTATTATGTGCCTGAAGCCCCACTATATAGCAGATCAGGTGGAGAAATGAGAAATTACTCCGCCAGTGGAATTACAGAGGAAAATTAGAGAGGCCAGATATCCTGAAGTGGGCTTTATGAGGGTACTGGGGTTAACACCTCTCCCTGTGCAAACAATGCCGTGAACTCAAAAGTATGAAAACAAAGCCCTGGTATGCAGATTTGGCTATCATTATATTATATACCAATATATGCATAGCAGCAGCAAAACGCTACAAACTGTAAATGGGGGTGTTAATGTTCTAATTATAGACATGAATCCAGACCCAGAAAACAAGCAATAATGAAACTGCACACCATCTGATGGCAGCATTACTAGACTGCTACACTTTACTTATAGTATTATGAATTATGATACCTTTTAAATGTTAATAGGGAGCAATTATTTAACAAGAAGATACTAAGACGATTATGTCCTCATGACTAGTTAGTTAATACAAATCTACAGCAACTAAATGAAATATGATGAGAGAGGGAATAACAGCAGATTAGCAATGAACATTGCACTCTTAGTTAATAGGTATATTTATCAGAATTGCACTACTTGGAAATGACTGGTTTCTTCTGATTAGAGAAGGATCACCTCATTGCTGAATTTTGCTATTTATTTTTTAGTCATTGCACTAACTCATTTAAGACTTTAATCTGTTGCTTAAATGTTGAGTGATATTTGTATAGGGTCTCTCTCTCAATCACTAAATCTTTGAAGTGCTGCCTCTTCATTCCTACTGTTAGCTCCGCAGTCTCGTAACAAATATGGTCAGACCACTGATGATGAAAGGAGTCTGAGTGGTTATGCATTGTAATACTGTTTAGAATGTGCATTCACTTTCCAACATCTCACTTGCTGTGAGTACAGAACTCAATTAGTTCTTTCGGAAGACTGTTGTGTTTCTTTGATGGGAAATCTAAGGTGAACACAGAAAAAAAACCATTTTGGATTCTTTCTTCATGCTGCATCAGAGCTGGTTTTAAAAGATTCAGAATCTCAATGTTAATAACAATTTTGAATTACCGAAAAAAATTGGGGGGAGTGGGAAATAGAAATGCATCTACCTTGTTTTTTAAGCTTCCAACAGCTTAGTGTCAGAAAGAATGTACAGAAATGTAAAAGAGGAAGGGAATACTTCACATTGCTACTGGTAACAGGGATAATTCGTATTAGGCTTAAGACTTATTATGTCAGAAAAAAATTTTTTTTGTGCTTACAGTATGTAGCACTAGACATAGAAAACTGCAAAAGTATGTGAGCATGCTGCACATTTACAAATGTACAGGTTTATTCTCATTGTAGCCTGAATCTATACACCAGTGAGGGAAAAAAACATTTTAACCATATATTGCATAATGGAGTTTTCATGTTCTGAATGACGACAGGTTATTTATATACAATCAGTTTCTCTTTTTTGGTGTGATTTAGGTTCTGGCTGAAGATCTAGCTAGCTTATGTCACGGATGTGATCATAGCTTTGTACCACAAGGTGGGCAGCATTATGTCTTAGAGGAATCAGAAGTTTAAGGAAGCCACCACAAATTCCCAGGAAATAAGGGGTGATTCTCATAAAGCTGCTCCAGTCAAATCATTGACACTCATTACTGTTTTCTTAAGGCTGATCTATTTCTGGAACTCCTTCGGGGCAATGACGTGTGTGAATGAGTGGTGCTTTATATTGTGGTAGAGTGAATGCCAGCAGGAACAAGCAACCATCTGACCTAAGAAAACATCTAAGGAAGTTAGGTGAAACAGAGTTGCAAGCCAAGTCTCACATTTTGAAATGTTTATTTATGTTTTCTCCCAGGGGCCAATCGAATTCCATAGTCTGAAGTACCAGCATATAGTTCTTCAGGGTTTTTGAGTCTGTGCTCTGTTTCCGAATGGGATACAGTCTTTCAAAGTAAAGAAAAGGAACAGAAACAAAAAGGGGCTTAGGGCAGGATAGGGGAAATAGGGAGCTAAGAAAAACACAGTTTACTTTTGCATTTCAAACGTCAAAACCTGAGGAAAAATATCCACACTGAAAATTCAGCTAGTGTGTAAATACACGCACCAGAAATCATTCATCCTTGTCCACTGCTATATCCCTACCTTCTACATTTTACATTTATCCTTAGCTGATATAAAGATAACTGTTGGGATTTTCTCTTTTCAGTTTATGCAATGGTCCATTATGGTTGTTAAAGGACATAAAGAATGCTTCACATTTCTGATGCAGAGCTAAGCTTTCCTATCAGTTTACTACCCTGAAATGCTGTGGTCAGATTTGCCAGGAAAGCCCTATTAGAAAGAAAAAGGGATTTATCGGCGCTATCTTACATTCACTTTGCATTAACTACCTGGGACTGCACCTCCCCCTATAATAACACAATAGAAAAAATAAATCATACAAAGCGTTCTCCTAAAAGAAGGATGGAGGAAAAAAAAACATACTAAGTTTAAACATCATCACAGATATGTACTTCAAAAATGCTTAGGTTGATCCTGTGAAAACTAGTAAGAAATAATGATTTTGACTAATTTGAAAAAGGGGAGCAACCAACTATTTCTTTCATATCCCAGTTATCAGCAGCTTGGTGACTTTGGTGACTTGCTCAGCTTAATTCACAACTGAGTCCATTGAAGGCTACAATAAAAGTCAATGAACTTTAAAACAAATATTGCTTAAGCATTCCTAATGACTTATCTGATGGAGGTAGGAGGGAAGCAGAGAGAGAAAAAGTTTCACTTTGGCCCCGGCAGACAATACATCAGTGAATGACCTCACTATCAGAAACAGCTGGGGAGCAGGCAGCCACAAAGTCCAAATAAGGAAAGTTGTTTAATGCCTCAAATCCTTTCCCAGTTAGCTCATTTGACTTTTCCCAACATTCTGAGCAGTAATTGGAGAGGTCAGACTCTGCAATTCATCAGGATTCCCAGCGTTGAGTAAGGCTGGGCAGACCCCTTGCGATCTCACTCTTTTATCTCAGTCTGGTAAAAAATGTTTATCCAGAGGGGGCTGAACTATTAGTAGGAAATGGTTCATGGAAATTAAAGACCCTAGCAGTGACAAAGGCACAGACTTTTAACAAGCCATGTTATAAACAGACTTCTTCAGAGATGCATTGTGTAGGGTACTATGGAGTTTGGCACAGTTTTCATGTAGCCAGATACTGTATACTGTACATATGCCTTGCTTTTCACGGTGTTCTATTCATACTTAAATGTGTTTTGGATTCAGTCTTAGAAGTTAATTTCATAAAATTTATTTGCTTTAGTTTCCAAATTACTGTCATTTGAAAAAAAAAACTTTACATTGAATCCATTATTTTTTAATATTTTCTTTAGGAAGCTAAAGAAGATTATATAGGGAATATAACCCCATATGTGCTACACAGACACCATTGTCAGTAAGAATGTTAGAAATAGTAAAGAAACTCTGTAGCATTCAAGTAATATGAACTGAGGGCAGACTTTTCTTTCTGTAACTAAAACATAAATCAGAGAAAAATTAGTAATTTGGCTAACATGAATTAAAATGTACATCCGTTTTGGAGAACCCTGCACTGAATCACTGCTAGTTTCTGGATCTCTGTCTGTGGGGAATACTGTGTGAAAGGAGCCTGAAGACGAAACAGGCCAGATGTGAATAATCTCACTCCTCCAAACAGTTGACTGCAGACGGCTGATATTTTAACGTGACCGAATCTTTGGTTTTGATTAAAATTAAAAGAATTGATCAATGAAAAGTAGAAGACTTCATAGGTTAAGGGAAACTTTAACATATGTAATATCAGTGCATTATAGATGATTATAGATGATTGTTGGTCAATTTTCTATTGCAATTCTAGTTCCACTCAAGTTTTTTCAGTTTTTTTTAGTCTTGACAATGGGGCAGAACCAGGGCATGTGTCAGAACATTATAATATGTACAACATCCTTGTATGAATGGTTAACGATTTTGTTGTAGCAAATATTGTGTTATATCAGCTGACAATTGCATGGATATTGAAATTAAATTTCGACTTATGGCTGATAATGTACAGTACCAATCCCATTAGAACAGTCACCATACAAAGACGATATTTACTTCTTTTTAAGTGAAGCTTCTCTGAAGAACTGAAAAGATTTTCTCTTTTATTATTTATTCCAACTCCAGACTGCAAAAGGAATACTCAAGAACTCCTATAGTAACTGCAAAGACTGAATGTAAGGCTACAGAGAATTTCAAACAATTTTCCTGCTCAGCGATCAGCACAGTGATGGGTATCTAAGCTTGCATTCCTGGAAATGTATTGTTTGCACAGGTTGAAGAAAGACATGTGCAATGGTCCCAAGGTTTGCCTTACTTGGCTATACTTCTTATATTTGTACAAGTTTGGATTCCAAGATGACAACTGATAAGATTTATTACAGATCTTAACAACCACAGTAAAACCCACATATTTCAACTTCTTTTAGTTAATTAATAAAACAGATGTACCAGAGACGATTGATTCAGAAATGTCATATACAGTATTTATATGAACGTTGTGTATACATGTTGTCATTTTTAAATGTCACATTATTAACTAATCAAAAAATGTTCACTAGCGAGTATCTGAAAACATAGAAAACATAACAAAGGAATGTTAATAGAAAATGATAAAAAAAAACTTTACTTGAAATTCTGATCTACAGTAAATTGCTATCTAGTTATAACTACTATAATTACTTTACTTAAATGAAATAGAAAGCAAAGTCACATTTTATACTCTGGGAGAAAAGAAAAATCAGAACTAATGTTATTTTGGTGAACTCAGATCTTATATACAGTTATAAATAAAAATTGTCACTTCGTCAACATATGTTTCCTTAGATAGCTTGGGAAAGTTCAGCAGAGATTTATTATAATACACTTCAAAATCCCATTTAACTCAGACCCTGGAACTGCCAGGTTCCGCTGCATATAGGATCTCTATTTATTACAGCAACAGGATTTAAATAAACCGATTCAAAATGATAAAGCTTATATCAATAAGTGACTGGGCACAAGCTATTTCCATTTTAAATAGGGAACATATTGGTTTGTTGATTGGAGTGGTAGAATTAAATCTGTGGAGAATGAGTTCTGCTTCAACAATCTGCAGGCTAGTCCAGGGAAACCAGGAAACTGGCTGTGTAAGGGACAAGCCATATCCTGGTAGACATATGTCCACCACTCAAGCCCAGGACTATCACATCCATCTGTTCCATTTGGATAATTCTTTTCATCCTTCAGTGCCAATAGCACAGGAAATTCCAGGAAGAACTTGAAGATCTCTGTACAAATCAGCATGGCAAGAAAGACCTTCACACGTAAACTCAACTTTAATACAGGCATAAGTAAAAGTCCAGGTGCTGGTCGTGGCTTAACTGATTTTTGAAAAAGAACAGTAAAATAAAACACTCCACTGTGACTGTCACATATTTTATAGCCCTGATAAACGTGGCAATGCATTCAATTAAATGAATGTTAAAATGTAACAAACACAGGGAAACTTGAGTTATACAACACACTTCAAGTTTACACACTTCAATACACTTCAAGTCTTTGAGGCCGTGCTAAAGGCGGCCTCTGGTGCTTGCCCTAGTGTCACTACACCTCTTCATAGAAAAATCCTTCACATCACGCATTAGCAGAATATCTGTAGTGTGGGCTGTGTATGAAAACAATCTTAGAGGCTGTTGAGGAATAAATGGTGGGTGTGTCTCTGACTGTGGAGCTGTTCAAGCCATCCAGTGGGACACTGTAAATGTGAAATGATATATAGAGGGGTCTTGTTTAATACAAAAATGCCTTTGGTGCAGATGTGAGGCAACCTTACTGCCCTTAAGAACTTGAAGAAAGAACAGCTACGAATGAGAGAGCCATTTGGTCTGTATTTTATCCAAGGATCTCAAAGAGACATTTCTTGATAAATGCCAGAGTACCAGCTTTGATGATATACTGTAGCTTGGTAGTCTACTACTGACTCTCATATCAGCAACATACAGAAGGTGACAATTGTTCCCTTCCCGCAGGCCAGTCCAGCATGTTGATTTGACAGCCGGACAGTGCAAGACAATGAAGTGTTAGGATTACAATAAAGCAAGTCGAAAACAATGTCTTGGTATGACCAATTTTTTTATCATGACCTGAGTCCAGTTGAACACCTGTGGGACAAACGTGTCAACATCATCGACAAGAGACAAACAGCTCTGGACAACAGGCTCCTGCTGGCTGCAGCCGAGCAGGAAGTGCGACGGAACATCCCACAGTAGTCTGTCAGAGGCTGATCAGGACTGTGAGTCAGCACGACCTGTGTTTTATTAGTCCACTGGGAAGTAATATCTGATACTGGTTTTGTAATGTTTTCATTTGTCAGTTTGTCATATTTCATAAAATAAATTTAACGTGTATTTTCTGTTATTTTGTTTCATACGCCTATTTAAAATATTTGGTAAAATCCATTAGATCTGATTGATGCTTTTTGTTCCTTTTAGCATTTCCAGCCAAGATTACCTTTCCAGGAAAGATATTTTAAAATATTTTTTCTTAGATGCTGGGGAATGTTAAAGGGGCATCAAATTAATATTGTAAAATCCCTGTCCATTGGTGAAGTATCATGTTATCAGTCTTGTCAGTGATGAATATAAGGAACTTCCCCAAAACAGTTAGTCTTAATCTGTCTAGCAAAGACTTTGCAGAAGCTTCTTTTCTCCCATGGGAAAAAAAGCAGAAAAACAATAACAGATAATCCCACTTAACACTGTAGGATGTGTGACCATTTAAAGTATATTTATGGGAATACAACTACAGTGTTAAAAAAACAGATGAAAACTTGGTTAAAGCAGCCAATCTAATATTTGTTATTAAAAAAATCCCAGCAGCATTAAATTCATCCTTCAAAGAGGAAAGTTCATGTGCGAAAGTTCTAGAATTTAGAATGCCACATAGTTCATATTCGACATATTGTATACTGTGCACATTCAATTAAAACATATCACAGATATTATTATGTTTAGAACTTTGTCTTGATAAAAGTAGTCATGACAGATTATTGAAATCTGTTTGGTTGCAGTTGTCTATTTTAAATACCTGAACAAATTTTAAAAAGCACAGCATATATACAATATTCTAGCAATATTTTTGATATGATTTAATTGAGTGTGTCCTGTATATGTAAGTAACCTCAAGAGGAAATTTGAAATTCTGACTGACTATGAGAGATTTCATCACATGCAATGCTATTCAACAGGAAAGCAAGACAGCTTCAAGAATGAAATATGTTATACCCTGTCAGTCATGACAGACATTATCTTAACAGAGCCTGACAGAAATTACAGTTCATAAAAAGACAGGGTGAGGCGACCAGAACAACAGCAACAGAGTTTTAACAGTAAAGCAGTGTTTCCTTGTATCTTTGGAAAATCACACAATTTTCAGAGGCGCCAATTATTACCAATGAATTGATAATTTTCACCTACTGTAGAAACTAGAAAAATTAGACAACAGCAGAAAAAAATATTGCTAGCAGTATGTACTCAGTACAATTGAGTACTCAGTGTACTGAGTAAAATGTACTCAGTACAATTTATTAATTAAAAATCATGTACTTACATGCAACAATTACATGTGATTAACACATACAGTACCTTATAAAATATTCTTCCTATAAATTGTATACACATATACAGAGTGCACCTAGTCCTTTTAACATTTTTAACAAGAAACAGTGGTAACTTACTTTTGCTGCTCCAATTTGCTCCTTACGGAACTTCTCCAGTGGAGTGATCAGAACATCATCTGCATTCTGGACCTGAAATCGGAGTAACATTTGTCAATGTTCATCTACTAATGGGACAAAAAAATCATCAGAATCTTAATTTTATTTAGTTCCTAAATACAGGGTTATTGATTGAAAGTTTAACATGTTACTTTGTTGTGCAGTGAACTTTCATAATCGGAGACTATAAAGTATCAACCAGAGATAAATTTCACACTAAAAACTAAAAATTAAAGAATAAAAACTCATCCTCTTAGTTATGGTGAAACCACAGTTTCTAAACCTAAATCACACACCTGAAGTAGGTTTTATAGCTGAAATTTCTTTTTAATTTTTTGGGGAACTAATTTCTACTTGTCCCTTATATATTTTTTATATTCGAGTCCTGCCTATAGGTGTACAAAATAGAGAACAACCACATCATAGTATCAAGCAGAAATGAGGTAACAAAACAATTTCATTAGCACGGTGAGTTCCCTTATTTCTACGTCACGAAACTCTTGGTGTGGTTACATTATACTCACTCACTGCTAATGTTACAACTTGTTGGGATGTGGTGAAAGTTTAAAAAAATGTATATTTGCATAGGTTTCATCTGCAGGCACTTGGAATGTATCCTCTATAGGATATCTACTCCCAATTTCTTTTCCTATACAAACTGCATTCCAATAAAAAAACAGGTGCTCTAATCGGTATATTGGGAAATCAGCAAAAAGGTTGTATCCCAGGATGCAATAAATGATAGGAGTAAATGGCCCACTTTTTACAGGGTAAATATCAATCTTGCCTTACCCACAGGAAATAACATTTATAGCAGTAGAAGGAAGAGCTTCATACATTCGCAGAGCATGTTTAAATTTAGATAGATGGAACCATATCTCAGTAGATGTTTCTAGAGAAAAACATTGAGTAAACGCAGAGCGCTCAAAAAGGGTCATGGAGGATTTTCACAGACTTGCTCGGTGCTGATGAAGATAGAAGGTGAAATATTGCATCAATTACTGTGGACAAACTGCCGCGCCACGTAAAAATTCAAATGGTTTATTAATCTGCCTGTGGTGGTTTTTAGATAGACTCTCTGATGCCTCCTCAGAGATCAAGTGCAGACAACACATTTGTTATGCAGTTGCACAGAGCTGTCTCAAGTGACAGAGCACTTTGGCTGATTTAGTGAGTGATTCTGTATCGGGAGTGCAGGTGATAAACTGGGACCCGAGCTCTATAATACAGCAATAATAACAGTTCTAATTTTAGAGGTGCATTGGTCTTATGCAGTATCATTTTCCTTGCCACCACCCTCTCTGCTTTCTCAAGTGCTTGTTATTATAAATGTGGATTACCCAGACCCATAAATCACAGCCAGTGGATGTTTTCATAGTTACAAAATACCTTTTCCACTGGATATCTAAACGTCTGCCAGGATTACATTTCACTTTTCAGGCTCCTATCCAGAGAATGTGATTATAGTTGATCTGCCCGGCCATCAGATTTTTAAACAATGGTAAACCAAAACTCTTGTTTTTATAAAGCTTTTTTTTCCCAGAAATGACAGGGTGACCAGATTTAAATTGGCTTAAACTAAGTCAGACTTGAATAGACTGTTGCAAATACATTGATGAAAACAGTTTAAAACTGGTTTTCTAGCAGAAACCTTTGCATATCATCATCTATGTCCAATTCTGCTTACATATACTGTCCTAAAATTGAATGTCCCTCTTTGTACTTTGAATTACACATCCAAATGAATCACATGTAATTCAATTACACAGTTAAGAACTGAGAAGCTCAAATCCAGGCTTGAGAACAGGAGTTGAGGTTTGTGATGAAAAAAAACGTTTCCGTAAAACAAATATTTTTTTCAATTGCTATTCTTAAGATCATAAAGACAACATTACTGTACAGTACAGCATAAGATAAAAAGGTATGATTTTACAACAATCATACAGTTTACTATGTGATAGCTTCTTCACTGGTCTGTTTTACTTAAGATTTTCTAAATCTCAGTGAAACCAACGCCAATTTTTCTAGTATATAACGTTATAAGTATTTATCTGTATTTTACTGTAAGTGTTCATGTAGGAAAATGGTACAAACCTTTTATATTTTATTAAAATAACCAGAGGCAACAACAACAACTTCATCTTGTTCAAGGAACAAGCCAGTACTGCAAATCTGTGTCTCTCTTTAGGGCCTAAATCAAGGGTCTCTCAAACTTTTATCTCTTGTGGACCTCTTTATAAGAGGTCATTCTCAGTAATAACTTCCAGTTTTAGAACAAGGTAAAATTAAGTTAAAATATATTACTCTTAGAAACAGGATATTCAAAGAAGCTCTGTCCATAACAGATCCACTATGTGAGAGTGTTTTACACATTGCTGAGTTTTGTGGTAAAAGGTTTTGCATTGTTTCAGGGGACCCCCTAGGTAGACTCTAAAGACCCTCTGGGGTCCCCAGACTCCTGGTGGAGACCACTGGTCTAATAGCTTTTGGAATTTAAATCTGTTTTCGGGAGACCATTACCTAAATAACTTTCAACTTCCAAATGACTCCAAGTAAGCTTTCATACATACTACACTATGTAGACTCTGTCCAATGAATTACACAAACAGTACTTAACAACAGCCCTTACTTTTTTT
This sequence comes from Lepisosteus platostomus, assembly GCF_059453375.1. Classification (NCBI taxonomy): domain Eukaryota; kingdom Metazoa; phylum Chordata; class Actinopteri; order Semionotiformes; family Lepisosteidae; genus Lepisosteus; species Lepisosteus platostomus. The sequence continues at coordinate 8,245,803 of NC_142617.1, read as the reverse complement.
ACCCTGTAGGGGAAGAAATGTAATGGTTTTCAGTTGTGCTTCTGTTAGCTTACCCAGTATGAGGTTATATGCAATGTTGTGAGCACAAATTCAACGTAGTTATTTTTAGAGTGACTGCCAAGAATACAGAAACTTGTCAACTTATATTCAGATAGAAAGCTGCCGAAATGCAAACTTACAGTACAACACACACATTTCTTTTGTTAAGAACAGGTTTATTATTTCTTGGCCACATAAATATGCCAATGTTTAAGGAAGTGAAATTACAGTCTTTCGACAGCTGTCTCAAAATTACAGAGTAGCCAAGTTAGGCGAATAAGCTATAAGATAGTGACAGTGTAGTTATACCCATCCATCATGCAAACTATTGAAATGAATTACAAGTTGTAAGGTATAAGAGAAGTGTCCTTTCAACAAAACTCAGAAATCACTAGCAAAGTGAACTATGCATTAACTTTTATAAAAATCAATACATTTTAGTAAGTTATTGTTAAATTAATTAGTAAACAATGTTAACAATGTCAGGCGTATCTTTCATATCTAAATACAAGAGTAATAAAATAAGCAAAAAAAAAAACTCAATAATGAATGTATAAACACTTCTGTGGAACCTTGCACTAATATGTACAACCAGAATATCACAACAAAATATTGCTAGTGACCCACTGTGAACAATTTCATGTTAACAATAAGCAATAGTTAATGAGGCACTGTAATTGAGGGGCTTATAATAAAGTCCTAAAAGGGAATAAATAATTTATTCTGTGTGACATATACTAAACTATTATACTAAATTTTGGTATATACTATTAATTGATAATATATATTTAATAGATACTATTTAGTATATACTATACTAAAATTACTCCTATAAAAGAGTAAATAAAGATTGGATTGACTTAAAGTTTATTTGTGGTTCTAAATTTAAAAGTGGAATCATATATTCACACTGAATAACAGCCAAGTTATTTTTCGTACAATCTCAGGCATCTGTAACCAGTTAACTAAAGCCTAAGATTAACTGAAAACTCACTTTCGGGTTTGATGACCAATCAACCATTTTTAAATAAATAGGGATAAATCAAAACCCCATGGTTGTATTACCTCACTGTTTTGTGCAAATAAACCCAAAACACAACAACTACTGGCAAACACTTCAAAATTCAGAACAATGGACGTTTATGAGAAACAAAAATATTTTGCCTTTGTAAAATATTTTCCATTTTTTGTGAAATCTATTCGACACAAAATGAAATCTAACACAGAATGGAGTTTGTCATACCTTTCTCTAAGAATGTACTGGTGAAGTATTACAAATTCCTCTTCATTTGTCTGTTAAACACAGTGAAAAGCATTGGGCCTGCTCACAAATTCCCCATGATGTTTTGATGTACATAATTCACCTCCTTTGTTCATAATTCATGAAATGGCATGACAATAAAACAGAAAATCCAAAGTTCTAAAAAAACTATCCAAAAATGGCAAGGAGCTGTTCACGCAGACAAAAAAAGTAACCTGATCAGACTGATCTGCTGACTCAGTCAAGAATGTTTAAAGCATTTTCTTGAATAGCTCATATATATTTATTTCCATAGTTGCTAAAATTCAGGTGCATACAATTATCTAGGTAACTGAAATGATTAAAATTTAAAGTTTTCTGCACAATATGTATAACTCTGAAGTGGACTGTTCACTAATGTTCACTGAATATTCAAACTAGTTTTTCTATATGCAGTTTTCTAAAACACTAACTTCAAGAAGAGATACATTTGTAATTCTGCGGTGAAGTTCTTTCTTCAAGATTATTACCGTCATTTTGCTGATATAATCAAAAATAGAATTTCAGAATACACCTAGTTATCAGACCATCATTATTAGAGCTAACAACTCTGGCAAAAATGGAAGTCCAAAATGACCCAAGTCGTTCATGACTAAAACATCCTGAAATCTGTGATTCTACTGAATTTGTTTTTTAGCCAGAAAATCAGTACAAATTAAAAAGATGCTCATCAAGTAGCAGAATGAAATTCAAAACAATATGAAAGTGAAATAAAAACATACAAAAGTGTTTTATACTAATATCAGTACTTAGTATTTTAATTTACAAAAGTATTACCTGACATTTGTTTCTATTAACAAAATCCTTTAAAGATTGTGCTCATGAACATAGTTCAAATATATGTTACACATTGTTAATTAATTTATGTACAGTAAGTAACCTTATATGAATCTAAGGTAGACAGATTAAGGTATGCAGAGTTTTACAAACTGTTCAAAAATTCTATATGACACTGTGAAATATTCTTGAAGAAGCATTGACACTGACAAAGAAAATGTGTCAGTATGAAGAAAGGGGGTTAATTTATTTTCCTTATCCAACTTAATAAGAAAATAAATAAAAAATAAAAAGCTCAAATCCCGCAAAAGACACCCTACATATAGTTTACCATATGTTTTTACCAGTAGTTTTGGCAACAGTACATAAAATAACATTCTTTCGGAGGAAATGCTCTCATTTACTATAAAATAATAATGCTATAATTAGCAGCATTCAAAAGCTAGCCACGCAGATTAGAAAAACATATTATTATATACACAAGTTCCTTTTATATACTTTCCCAGGAACTTAAGTGCTGGCTTCGAGTCACATATAAGAATTACCAAAAATAAGTTCCACATGCCTTAACTGAGCTTGTTGCTTTTCTTGCCAAATTCAGTCCAGGCTATAAACTTAAAAGGCCAAGTCCACAGATGTCAACCAACCTTCACACAATGGAATTATACACGCCTAAACAGCTCTACATGTGAGGTCTGTGATCTCGCCGGGTTTATAGTATTTAATTCAGCTGCAGCAATAGCAATGGTTACAGGTGTTTGTTGAGGAGAAGGAATGTCTTGTTTTTCTCTATATATTTAATTTTGTTTTTCAGATATATTTCTGATTTGCAGGATTTCATTTTCCCCCCTAATAAATGTCAACGGTCTGAAAGCAGTCTCATTTTTCATCGAGACACTTTACATTTAAGGGCAGATCATGTATGAATAACATTTCAAAGATTCTGAAGGTCATTTTTTAGTGGTTCAGTAGTTTTTAGTATCATTCAATACAATAAAATTTGGTTAGACAGCCCTGCAATATCACCCTGCAACTCCACAGCTGGCAACCCACTGAAGCTCAGCAGGTTTGAACCTGGCCAGTACCTGGATGGGAGACCTCCTGGGAAAGCTAAGGTTGCTGTTGGAGGTGTTTGAGTGACCAGTTGGGAGTGCACACCCTGCAGTCTGTATGAATCCTAAAGCCCCAGTATAGAGATAGAGATACTACAGTATATTGTCAAAAAGGTGCCATCCCTTCAGATGAAATGTAAAACGAGGTCCTGACTCTCCATGGTCATTAAGAAAGAGCAGGGGTGTCATCCCGCTGTCATGGCCAAATTGAACTGGCTTCTCTCTGTTCTCCTTCCCACTGACAGCTGGTGTGTGGTGAGCATACTGGTGTACTTTGGCTGCCGTTACATCATCCAAGTGGGGCTGCACATTGGTGGTGGTGGAGGGGATCCCCATTACCTCTAAAGCATTCCGAGTGGAATGTCCAGAAAAGCACTATTTAACTATAAGGAAATTATTATTGTTGTATAAAAACCTGCTAATTCAATGCCAGTAATTGGTAGATGTGTCAGAAATGTGATGTTAAAAAATACATTTGTCCCCAATCTCCCTATTTTCCCAACTTCAGTGTCAGTCCATGCTTAGTGGTTTACAGAAGAAGGGCTGCAGTTATTTAATGTGCCACAATTCTGTATTTTATTAATAATAATGTCAGATTACAAACCACTTCTTAAGTGCTCATTCAATTTCTCAGCCACATCAAGATCAAATTCTCTCTGGTATTTTCCATCTTAAGGAATTTATATTACAGAGAAAGGGGTGTTACCCAAATTTCGACAAGCTAACACCAAATTAAATCCTTTCCCTCCACAGTCTGTGGTCATTGAACCATCTTTACTAGACATGGAAATAAGTTCCCTAACTACTGGTTCTGCAATGTTTTTTGCAATATACTTCAAATTATATTTCAGTAGTTTGGTCAAACTCAAATTGATGTGTATTTATAGTGTATTTAAAGTGTATTTTGCAAAATTCACCTGGCTGAGGAAACAGCAACCTGACCAAAGTTATACACCTCACCTCAAACACACTCTGCAAAGAATGAGCCAGGGAGCTGTTTCAAGAGTGAAGATAAGGTGGTGGGAGGGATGTGAGAAAAATGTGCAGAAGGGTGCTCAGAAAGAGAGATATCAATGTGTAAGAGAGTGGAAGTGGAAGAGCCTGACGCCTTTTCAAACGTCTGTGTAAAAACTAATGTGAGGTTAAAAAGGTACCGTGAAGCACAAAATGCAGTAGCTTCACTAAAGCTTTATAAATATACAAGGGGGACTGTCCTTTGAAGAGAAATGTGTTCACTGCACAACAGAAGAAGGAGGCAGTTCTGGCAAGTACAAAGCTAAGGAGTGGTAAAACTGTGGCTTTTTAGAAGCAGCTCTGACACTTTCACTGACACTGAAGTTTTTTTTTTAAACCTTGACATAAAAAGAGCTCAGGGATGTAGGGATGTTTTTAATTGAAGCATTTATCATCCTTAAGGGGTTTGACAATGTCACCAGCAACTGTTTGGAATTAGCAAAAAACAACCAGTTAAAAAGTCAGGCTGCAGCTCTCCTTTGTAGAGATCTTTCCCCAGTGTCTCATTAACACAGTTCTTCTAATCTCAGGAACAATCATTTCCTTTCTTTACCTTTGTCAGCTTGCTGATATTGAATGTCACAGGTCAGGCCTAGTAGTAAAATTGATAGTAAAAAGTACACATTGTAATGATGTAACATCTAGGACTAGGGTTAGTTATTGTTTCTCACTTCCACTTTCATTTGAAACCAATTCCATATTCCAGTTCCAATTTCCATTCCTCTTTTGATTAACTGATGAAAAGGGAACAGGAATTGTTTCTGGGAATTTAATTTAAAAAGGAAATGGGATTAGAGTATGAAAGAAGTAATATAACCTAACAGTGGTCACATCTATCCACACAGAAGTGATAACAGGATTACGCAAAACTCATGGAAATATATACATAGAGGAATTAAAATGCAACAAATGTGTTTTCAGTAGCATTTATTGCATGTAATGTTTTCAAGTATATTTAATCAGTTTACAATCCTAGTAAAAAATAATCACTCATTTTGATAGCTCAAACAGATTAAAATTTCTTTAAATAAATGATCATCACCAAAAGAAACCACATTAATGATATGTATTCAGATATGTTTATTTTTCACAAGAACATATTTACAAGGATTTGCATTAATGCATCCACAAATCATTTCATTGTAATATATTTTTTTTAATATGTCATTTCATTTTAAACCATTTGTCAACCTTGCTGTTATAGTTTCAGAATGGGTGTGCCCATGTCTTGCAGTAGTTAATGGGTTGCACTGGTTGGTGCCTCACTGACCAAATCAAATATGAAGTCTGACCTAAGCATTTAAGATTGGCATTGAAGGCCTCTGGCTCAAACTGTGCTTGGGTTTAGATTTGCATTCAAAGCCCAATTCTAAATCAATTATTTTCTAAAAATGCCCAAAGAAACTCTCTGCTCATAGATGGCCTTGGACTTCACACTGCACCATCAACTGATAACCATAGCAACGACACAACCTTAGATTGAAGTTAGACTGTTTATCTGTTTCCACATGTATTTCTCTAATCAAAGCTAGCCTCAAACTTGTAAACATCTGCTTTCAAAGGAGGAAACTGATGGAATAAAATTGCACATGCTGCACATTAACCTTCATTTACTGATATACAATATGAACATACAGTATATAAATTATTTTGTATGGTTTCTTTTTTATTTCACATAGTTTCTGCTTGCTGTTTTGTTTTTGCAGCACATTAATAGAATATGTTCGTTCTTTACTTTTGTAAAACATTACTACTCTGGAAAAGAATGAGTTTTTCTACTATTTTCAATTATACAGGCTGCACTGTTATGTGTCTTTGCAATGGAAAGAGTCTGGTTGACAAACTACAGGTGAAGATGAATGAAGTCTTCCATAGCTGGATAGGGTGTGTAATTCTGAGTATTATGGAGAACAACAACTTGATATATACTCCTCTTAGGAAGCTATTAAGTGCAGAAATCAGGCAAAGGAAAACACATTTTAAAGGCTCCAACTTCAAACGCATTCCCTTAAGTACGAGAACACTGCCACTGCTATGACCAGAGGCTCTAGGATGTCATCAAAATGTTTCTGCACAAAACATTTTTAAATCATGATGAATCCTTGCCGTTTTCCCTGCTAAAGAAGCAGTCAACAAAGGAATTTACAAAGCAACTCTCGGGATAGAGGTATTTAATAAGTCTCTCCTAAAATAACACTCTTGGGCTCCTGGCAAGACAACTGCAATGCACACCCGAGCTGGAATGGGATTCAATATCTGGCAGGCAGCCAAGGAACATACAATAAAACTCTTCATGCCTGACAAATCCCGCAGATTTTCTGTTACTAGCATGGCAAATGCATTTTTTAATAGGCTGGTAGGCCCCTACCTTAAATATGTTAGTTAATAATCTTCCAAATAAGCTTGGGGTTTTTAATTTGAGACACATGGATTCCTGTTCAGGAGCAAAATGTAAACGTCACTGATCAATTCATTCACTTAACAAGTTTTTTGTTTTCAATATGCACAATTGAATCCAGATGTCTGACAGGAGTTTCAGTTCCTATAGCTAACTGAGCTGTCAGGAGGTTCAGGTTCACACCGAACGGTGACGTAGTTCACATCCTGAACAGACAGCGTTCTCAGCAAATTTCTCAATCATCAAAATGTCATTGGTCTCGATGTGCTGCACAGCAAGATGAAATTGAATTTCCTCTTGATCCAGACTGGAACCTGTGATGAGTGGTTAACTGGGTGTGTACCTGTCATAGGCATATGTCATTATAGTCCCTACCACGTTGCAAAAAGGACACGAAAATCCATATTATCTGTTATAATACTAATAATGTTTTGTCACCTATTTGTACTGGGAAAATGGGAGTCTTTTCATCTTTAACTGGATAACTGAGTGAGTCTGAGAGCCACAAAGCCAAAGGGTGTTTGAAGCCTATCATTTATGAAAATCAAATTAGGATCTTCTTTATATCCATGACATTTAACCTTGTTTCAAATGGAAATGAACTGTTAACACACTTACTACCACCTATACAACGGAACAACTATTGTATTTTCCTAAGGTTATTTTTTGATGAAACAGTTCTGAGCTCTTCCTATATTGAAATCTATCAAACCAGAAGGTTTCACTTTTAATAGTCTATTTTCTCCCCAGAAAAATGATTTTTTACAATTGCTTTTTGATAATGAAAAGGAAAGAGAACTAAGGTAACATAAAAGATTAGAAGTGTGCTGAAGCCTGCCAATGTAAATGATGGTGTCTGGAAAAAAGGTTTTTTTTTTCCATTGAATTAATCTTTTATACGAGATTTCCATTTTTTATGTGGTGAATCTTTTTTTTTGTCACCTGTCTGGATTACATCAAGTAGTGATTAAAATCTCTAAGGCTAACTATGCTTTACTAAAGAAATCAAACTAATGAAGCACAGATTTCATAACTGTATCTCTATAGTTTATCTCTTGCATAGAGGATTTTTTAATCAATTACCACTATTTTTGTGAACATATTTTCAGTGTCTAAAATAAAATGAGTACGGCAAAGAAATTATGCATTGTGATGTACGAGGCTCATCTTTTGTAATGCTGAAAATATGTGACAATCTGAATTAAATAACTTCTCCTCCCATAACATGCAGGCCACATATCGATCATCACCGAAATGCAGTTAATGTGTATGCTATTATTTATCAAGCTAATGGATATGATAAGCCAGATTTAAATCCTGGTCACATTCTGAACCAATAAAATGGAATAATTTGTTTAGCTGGTATAGGCTTAACTGGTTACCCTGCACATCTGTAAACTATTACAATGCAACTGCATGAATGCAAATCACCAATAATACATAATATTAACACAAAAAGTTCTTCATGTTAACCATATATTGCTGATATCAGAAATTAGAAACAAAATATACTGAAAACAAAATGCAAAATCCAATGAAGAACAAGAGAGTTATTCTCATTGGTCAGACCTCAAGTTATTAACATTGTTTGAAATAATATTTTATACTTTAAGAAGCTTTAGAGAACATACAAAGAGCAAAGTGAGAACGTTGTTTTAGTGAACTCTTTTTTGAAGGGTTGGAGCCAGTGTTTAATTTATTCTTGAGCATGCACACCACGTAACACACATTTACAAATAGCAAATATACTGTACTGAATTCAAAGAGATATGGAAAACCCATGCAGGAGCCTATAGTAGAACACAAAACCAAGGATCACAGTTATACATCTCAGAATGGATACCTGTTGAAATCAATTCTCTCGTGAATTTGTTGATTAATTCTATTCCCAAGAATCTGATAAAAAGTCTGCACACAAACCTTCAGAGAATTCCTGCAGGGCCCAGAGCAAAACAGGAAGAAGCATTATTAGCATTCAGTTACCTTGGATGCGATTAGAACTGAAGAGCATAAGAAAGGTTACAAATAAGGGAAGGCCATTTGTCCTGTCTAGCCTGTATGTTAGTAGTAACTTAAGCTAAGTAGTTAGTAACTAATTTATCCAAGAATCTCATCCATCCTTTTCTTGGAAGAAGCCAGGATATTGGTTTGAGCAACATGACTAGGCAAATTGTTCCATATTCTTACAACCCTTTGGGTAAAGTGCCTTCTGTTTTTGGTTTTAAATGCACTTTCATGTTGTTTCCACTTGCGTCCTCTGGTTAATGGTTCAGTGTTCATTCTTGGTTGATTTTTTTTTCTGGTTCTATTTGTTTGTTTTTTTTGCTGCATCTACAGTACAGTGTTGGCTAATTCTCCTAATTTGGTATGGTCAGCAAACATGACTAGTTTTCTAACTATACCACAATCTAGATTTTGATAAGAAAAGCATGCAACCTAGTACAGCTGCCTGTGGTACTGCACCAATTACTGTGCATCACCCCAATCTGAGTATTCAATACTCAAAATGTGTATTTGAGCAACTGGCCACATTGGGCAAACTTCAAACAACAACATAAAGCAGCACACAATACATAAAATTATTCCAGAGGGATGAAACCTATTTGTCCATAAGCAACTAAGTATTCAGCTGTATATATAAAAATGCAAAGCTCAGCAGCAAGGGTCAACCCAATTAGTTTATCATTATGATAAATGCATTTGTCATGGAGAAAATGCCTCTCTCTAGTGGCAATCTGGCTTAATTAAGACAACAGCCATACAAACTGAGGTAACAGTAAACTTTTTGCCTCCACAGTTAATAGTGCAGTAAACCTCCTCTCAAACACGGGGGGATTGCAGTATGTTCTTCCAACATTGAGAAAGGTAATTAACGATAGGGGAATGTGGCCACACAAAGTCCCCCGTTATCACTATAAAAACCGACTTTTTACGCAATATTTTACCAAGAGGCTTTTAACAATTCAAGAATAAAAACACATTCAAAAGCATGTATATCTGATAACAATGTTGCATAATAACACTAAATCAAGCATACCCAGTTTGTTATTCACCTTACTAAATACTGTAACGAGAAAACAAACTCAGTGCAGCCACGTGAATGTCGACGGGTGCAAAAGTTGTTTGCGAGTGCGGACTGGGCACTCATGGACGCCGAGGCGCTGACGCTAGCATGCACAGTGTTTTCTCTGAATTGTTCGCCTGGTAGACTCAAAAACCCCATTATCCTGACCGAGTGAAGTTGGCAATATCAAAATCCCAAGGTCACCAGTTTCCGCTGTTTTCGCTTTCAGTATCACCGCTGGTTGATAACGTGATAACTTCAGTAGACACGATGAGGGGATAACACACTACAAATTGTAACAAAGACACCGAAGTACGGTGCAGTACTTGGCCTGTCGAATCCCCGTGAATCGCAAGAGTAGCGAGAAAGTGGACTGGGAAGGCAGTAGACGCTGGCAGCAACATGAAACTGCCCGGGAACGCCGCGGGAAAGCCCAGATATGAGAAAAATGCTAGACCTTGACCGCGGGCATGCAGACTGGCGGAATCCATTTCAGTGATCAACCTGCTTTATAGAGCTCGGGATATTGTTGGCCACGTTTATTTCAGCGCGTTATAGCGAAACCATGCTGGAGCCGGACTTATATTCACTTCTCAATCTTTTACTAATAATGGCACAAAATATTATCAAGAGATCACAGTGTGAACCCGGTGTTTTTAAGTATCCTTCAGTACCTGTTCTGCCTTATCTATTCGAGATTCTTCATTGTTATTATTTTGTCGGGAAAAACTAGAACCTTGTAGGTCTAGCTGCATGTTTAAAGAAATAACTACAAAATAAAAAGAAAGCTGTGTACCTTTCAAATTCCACATTACAGAGAGTGAGCTGACCCTTGTTATACAGTATCTGACCTACTTTCTGTGTTTTTTCTTTATTCTGTTCTCTGCTTGCCCCATTAGCACTGACAGAATGCTCCCCGCTACCAAAGCTTTTAAAAGCTGGCTCCTTCCTACGAAAGACAAGGGTGAAATGCCCATTCTTGGCACTGCAGCCGAGATGAAAGCTTGCTCTGTGCTCCAGTTTGACAAGTCAGCAATCTAATGCCAGACTGAAACCGAGTATTTAATAAATGGATGGTACTGGAAGAGAGTGGAATGTTTTTCTTGTTCAAAATCCTGTTTGTTTGCCGTTGTGCTCTTGAGGGGGGAGAGGGTACAGCAAGGGTGGGGAGGCATTATTTTAAAGCTTGCCACATGTTCTTGCTTGGAGGTCATGATGCCAAATTTAGCATTTCCGTGGAAACTGTGTTGCAGAATGAACTTTTACTTCATAATCCCCTCTAATGGTAAAAAGTGAAGAGAAAAAAAATCCCAGTTATGTTAGACTATACGTGCAGTTTGTCATTATTCCCTGCAAGAGTACTGACCCTTACACCAGCATCTGTTTTCTGAAGTTCCCTTTCCCATAACATTCAGAATCCACAATTGCTGAGATGCAATCTTCTGTAATGGACTTTCTAAACTACACACAGCAATTTCAAAAGCCTGTAAATTCTGGTCAGTTTGCATTTTTCAAAATGACAAAATTTTACATACTGTACGATCATACCAAAAAAGTGTCGAAACCCAAAACACTTCAAACTGATTTTTTCCTTTTCTGGGTATATGATTGACAGCAAATTAAATTAAAACAAAAGGCACCGTGAAATGAATCCTGGACGGCAAGCAAATTGTCTTCTTCCTTTTTAAAATCATATCTTCTTTTAAGTGCAGAACTATTTGTATTTGAACAAACAAACCACAAAAAACCCCTCAAAATATCAGATTGTGTGGAACAAAATGAAATCAAAATGCTTACCAGTCTCCTTCTTTCTTCTTCTACTGTATTTAAAAGCTGAGAAAATTCTTTGAAAGACTGAGCTGGAAGATAAAAATAGTAAGCTTTAATTAGGAGGTTTGCACTCACATAAGATCAGAGTGATATCTAGAGTAGTTAGTGTTCAGTGGGGCATGTTTTCTCAGTTCGTAACATCACAGTTTTCTTAATACAGTTTTCTTTGTATTACTTCAGTAAAGGTCATGCTGAGATAAAACAGATTGCTTGAATATTTATTTATAGAGATGGGAAGCATTGAGATTCAGTGGGAATTTATGAAAACTTTTAGCCAAAAGTCTATGAGAGGATGTCACCATCACAAGTGATAAAAAGGAAACCATCTTTAGGCACATTGGATTTGTTGATAGCAAGCAATGTGTTTATATACAATATACTGTATCACAAAAATGAAAGGAGATAAAAGCAGATCAGCCATCCAACTAGCTGGGATCAATTTCCTGCATCAAAGCCTGGCAATGCAAACTAGAAGGACAAAAACGATCTTTAGCCCAAACAAACTACTTGCTTTTCTGCCTTGGTGGTCCAGCTACCATTAACTGAAATGGCCTATGAGTCAGGGATGGAATGAGGGGGCAAGATAAAAAAAAATGTAGGGAAAGTCATTTTGGAAAATAATAGGATTTCTTCTCTTTGACAGAACGACAATGCGGACAATTGTTTCCTTAATGGTGAAATTTTAGACAAGAGTTTCCTAAACTGTTGCCCCTGAAGTGAACAGAAATGTGTTATATTGCGCACACTCCTAAGTTATACAACAGACTTCCTAGCACACTGGACACATTATGAATTCCACCTACATTCATTGCTGCATTAAAAAAAATAAAAATAAAATGTCCGTATTGCTTTGAAAAGGTACCCGAGTCCATTTTCTATTAATAAACAAAATGATTTTTATCTCCTTACATTTGTTATCACTAGTTTCTTCTATTCGATCACATTCGGAGTAACCCCACAATATCAGATATACTACTGTATAGTATTTAAAATGTTTAAGTTTTGTATACTGCAGTGGATAGGATTTTTATCTGATGCTGAATAAAATATAAAGCTTTGCTTGCTGTTTGAAAATGAAAACCTTTTCTATTGCTGAACAAAAAAAGGTAATCTCTTGTTCCTTGCTTTGGTAGCTTGTTCTTAAACATCAAGGCTAAACACCCTGATGACTTCAGCATTTTCAATTTGGCCATTTGTTGAGCAGTACTGCTTATTTCTGTTCACGCAGTCAGACACCTAGAAAGTCAGAGTACCTTAAGTTAAAAGTTGCAATTGCTGATTTGAAATTATAAACATTAAACAAATGACCTATTGTTATAACAGCATTTTGTTTGTGCTAATGCTGTTTTTGTATTACCAGGAAGACGCCATTACTAGTATCCCTTTCCTGCTGCCAACTAGCTAAAACTTTCCTGCTCTGTGACATTGTAAGATGTGTCTGTACTATGCGCCTCCTATGAGGAATGATCTCTGGCTTTGATGCCTCACTGTTTTGTTAAATGAGAGATCAGATAGGAACCCTCAAATGGCCAGCCTTTCAGTCCTTATGCAAAGCAGCCACTTATCAGACTTACTCACAGGTCTTAATGCCAACTCAACAACATCATTACAGGCAATTAGCCAGGCTGGCACCAGTGCCCACACAACATTTGAAAAACAACTTTTCGTTATTTGTACTATGAAGTTGGAAGGAATGAGCAATGAATATGCAGGAGTGAACCTACAAGTCACTTGGCCTAAAACCAATTTGAGATCTCCCTTTTAAATTACAGAAAGGTCATGTGGAGGGGAAGGGCCAGAGATGGAATGGTTGCTGTGCCAAGATTAGACACTAAAGACAGGAAATGGTAGTCCAGCTGGATTACTGTACGCATATAATTTACAGGCTAATGGGAAAAGTGAAGTGCAGTCCCTTGATGTGATTTGCACTCTCAGAACTTTAAAAGCTCACAAACTATGATATCGTTACCTATTGGGGTTTACAAAAAATACTGAAATGACCAAAATAGACCGAGCAGGATAATCAACATGTAAAATTATCACAACCCATCAGACTGTAAAGATTATGCCAACAATATACCCGAGCAGTTGGTATGATTAGAAGCACTCAGATGTTTGGTCTCTAGGTCTCTGTTTTTGGTGAAAACAGTAATAAGTCAGGCACACTGGGTTAAACAAATATTTATTAATAATGACAATAATGCACAATAAACAACAACACAAAATATACGACATACCAGTTACTCTACTTATAAACAAGACATCTCAGATGCCTAAGCCCTGGCCAACCAGAAAAACCCAAGACTGCTACCAATTATTCAACAATCCAATATAACACCTACACAGGCCAACAAGAGAGTTAAACCTGGCTTCTAAAATAAACAGAATATGACCTACAGTTAAATATCTCCCTCTATAAATATGGATGCTACAAAGTGAATGGGAAACCTATCTCCATATTCTAAAAGTGCATTCACTAACCAGGAGATGCCATTTTTGACCTAGGGATTCTCCATATAGGAAATAAGAATTTCCTAAAAGCAATAGTAGGGCACGCTCTCTTAACAAGGTTCAAATACTTAACTCGAACCTGGTCTTAAAAATGGATTAGAACAAAGACCGCTCATCTGCCGCAGGCTTTCTGCTCTCTCCTTGTGTCTTTCTATCTCTTCCAGTGTCCTTCCCTCTCTCTGAGTCTACCTGAATCATTTACCCGGAACTTAATTAACCAAGGCAAACTAGATGATTCATTTTAACAATGTGTCTCAGACCCTCTACAGCTCAGCAAATCCTTCTCTTCCCTTTTTTGTTAGAAGCTTCCCAGAACTGCAAATGTTGACTCCAGCCAGGTGTTTGACCATTGTCTCTAAATGCTGAGACACCTCAACAGCCCCTTTCCAAATGGTGTAACAATATATTGTATCAGAAAACGTTTGATGATGCTGCATCTACAGTACTGCCAATCTCTGTCATATTGGTTTAAGGCAAAGGATAGTCAGAGGCCATTTAGTTTTTTAAAATCTGTGTGAATCCAGGAGGTTTTTCTCTCTTATTCCATATAAATGTTATTTACAGGCTACTGTATGTCCAGGGGATACAATCTATCTATAACGGAAAAGCTGAGAGCTACTGTAGGCTTTTCACTGGCCAGACAAAATGAGTACTATAGCAGATGTTTATGTGAGCTCTTCCACATGGACAGCACGGTATAAAAAAACACTAAGAAATTTACATCTCTAAAAACAACTACCACACTGGAAAACAAAGGACTCTTCTGAACACAAGAAATAAACTTTGTTGTTTTCTTTTTATGATTAATGTTTTCTATTCCCATATCAATCTTGTTTACAGATTGATTCCTAGACAGGTGGCGTACTTTCTGAATGTCACTGAACGAAGTCCCAGGAAAATCAATAAAAGGTCAGGTGAACTTTTCTTGAAACACAGTTATGATAGTTGTGTTCTCATTGTACATCTGTAGCATCAAAGTAGATTGTTTCAATCGTACATCAAGGTCTTCTCAGGGTACAAGAAGAGTACAACCAGCTCACTTTGGAAAATTATTTTTATTGAGGAGCAAACTGGTCTTTGTAGACAATAACTGTTTTTTTTAAAAGTAATACTGACTTTTTAAATATTGTGCAGTAAGAGTTGTGCTCTGATTTAAAATAGTTTTCTATGTTGACTTAAGATGTCAACAACCTTTGGGGTAGATAATTGTGAATAAAGGTCTAAGGATATTTTGGTTAAAAACTGTGAACTGTTCACTCATATATGTTCAATTTGTTGAGCAATGTATTTTGTATCACAATATTTAAATGTAACCAGAAAGTTACAGTATATGGAGCAAAGAGCCTTTATGAAACTAAGAGATTTGTTTTTGCCTGTGACTTCCTCAACGGCTTTCTTTGAACTAACAACATGACCGTGCTTTTGTCATTGTCATTGCTTGACAAATCCATGCATCCATCCATATTATAACTGATTTATCGAAAACAGGGTTGTGGGGTTACTTAAGCCGATCCAGGCAAGCGATAGGTGCAAGGAAGTCCAATGAATAGGAACCCAGTCCGTCGCAGGGCACAACACAGATACAAACACACACACCAGGGCCAATTTTCCCAGAAGCCAATTAACCCACCTGTATATCTCAGGTCTGTGGGAGGAAACCGAAACACCCAGAGGAAACCCACGCAAACATGGAGAGAACAAACAAACTCCGCGCAGACAGCACGCCAGGAATTGAACCCAGGGCCCCAGCACTTTGAAGCAGCAATTCTTATCACTATGCAGTTCTACTACCAAACTGTGTGAATTCAGAAATGAATCTCAGAACATCAAAGATAAATCGTAGAACCTCTATTTTATCCACTGGAGTGATTTTAAACATGTATTTTTGATCTCTAGATAACAGGGCCTTTGACATTTAAGCTCTCTTGCCAGAAAATTAATTTTCATCATTCTTGACAAGATGATTAGATCCCTTGCCGTGCATCGACAACACATGCTTAATTGTAAGAAGATATTTTCGAGATTTTCCACGCATTGACCACGTTAATGAACTTGAAGTTTAGTACCAGATGGCAAGCTGCGGTTTCCCTGCATATCCTGTCCCAACATGGCTGGTACTGAAAATTATCTAACCAAATTCATCTGATGGCAGGTGGGCAGAAAAATGCAACAACTGTTAGGACTCAGATTAACAGCATTCTTGATTAAAGGCCAGAACAGAGATGGAGCATTTCAAATTAAAATCTGTTTAATCATGATGTGGTACATTTCTATTTTTCATGCGCATAATTGCCCCTGCTTAACCCAAAATGTCACTCACCATCAGATTCACTCCTAAAAAAAAAACTCACAATACTTGGTCACTTAATGAAAACGGAGAATTTGTGCCAGCCCATAAAAAGACAACCATTCTGTGTAATTTTGGTGAGAAATCTTTGGATCCAGATGGTTTGTGACTCAGTTCACAGCTGTGTTGAGGCTAGAGGTAGGAATGAGGATTATGAAAAGTGAAAGATTGGAAATTTATTAGAGTAGTTTCCGGAAAGGTCATTGATAAGACATCTTTTCACTCTGTTCAAGCTGCTTTATTATTCTTCAATAACTGGTGATCATTACTGTACCCAAAGAACTCTCCCAAAGTACACTTGGAATGCTTTCATAGGTTATCACAGGAAATCCAAAAGATTAACATGCAGGCAAACAGACTCATGAAGTAGCATTCAGAAATTAACTATAAGAGATGCATCCTGACAGCTAAAGGAGAGAAATTTTGTCAGACTGTGTTCTTTTCTTAGAATTCAATAACAAAAACATTATTTTTGTAAGTGTATATTTAATCCCTACCCAGTGGCAGGTGTGAGTAGCACAAATTGAGCTGAGGGCTTTTGTAGCATTCATCTGTTATAAGTCTGGGCAAGACAACTTTAAGAGGCCCAGTTACTGACTGAAGAACACTTGCGAGGAAATAAGTATGAGGTGTTTAGCTGCAGTACAGTACGTTGACCAAATTAGCAGAAAATTAGGTTTCCCTTTATAAGTGCTAGTTCTGCAGCAATAACATAAGAAAGGTTACAAAAGAGAGGAGGCCATTAAGTCTGATTAGTTGCTGTGATCTGAAGATTTCATCTAGCTACATCCTTAGAGAAGTTAGTTTTAGACTTAAAAATTTTAGTTAACACCTAGTCTGAATGTCAGTTTTATATGCACTTCACAACAGTTTCCACTTGCATCGTCCGGATTGGTGTTTCATTATTGCTTCGGAATAATCCAATTGATTGCCAATGTCTTGACGGATTTTCAATATTTGTACCAAGTCGCCTTGTAATTTTCTCTATTCAAGACAAAAGGTTCAGTTCTTTCAGCTTGTCTGTGTTGGACCACCAGTGAACATGCAGCTAAAAATAATTATAATGCGTTGGATCGAAAACACTTACCAATATTAATCTCGTCATCTGTTTCAGCATCGCCTATACATTCAAACTGGAAATCTTGAAGTGACTGAGAGAACTTCTGTACAGCTACAGAGAGATCTGCAAAACAGGAAAAAAAAAACAGCCGAACATTTTTAGCATAATGAAAATGTTATTTGTTGTATAAAATCTCAGTTGGACCCAATGTGACCCACATAGGGTGGGAGTGTTAAACTGGTGAGTTACAGATGTAGCTTGTTAGTGAATAAAATAACTTCCTTTAAATGAAGGATTCTGAGTGATTGTGGTGTTTAACATGACACACTTGATGATAAAAGAGTTAATGAGAAACTTAAGGTGTAAATTTAAAAATAAATGTTTGTTCCCAGTGAAATCATGTGTATACTGTATGTACTTCATTTTAAATATAAAATGGCTTAGCTATATGAGATGAAGTTTGAAGCTTAACCCTTGACATTGTTTATTGACACATTGGTATTTATCATACTTCATAAAACCTGTATTTAAAAAAAACAACTATAATAACAATTAGCACACGTGTATCATTAAAAGAGCACTAAACTGAACAACAGGATTTATACTACTTAATTTGAGAAAATATTTTACACTTAATGCATAGTGTGCAAATAATTAAATAAAAAGTAAATTTAAAAAAACATATCCAAAATGTAGATTCTTTCAATGTTATTTTAACAATTCTGCAGCTATGGAGAATTTCTTTTTTATTCTGGAATCACAAATTGTTTTACACCTGTTTTACACAGGTGAGAAAGACATTCACCTTTTGACACGATGCGTATGTGTACGCTCCACAGCGTCTTGACAGAAGAGTCAAGACAAACTGGGGGAGCACTGCATCAGTGCAGGCCAGCAGGCGCCCAGCAGGTGAAAGAAGTTGCTGTTACTGCCACAGACATTACCGTGACCAGCTGACACCCATCCAGTTCCACCGACAGTCTGCTAATCATGTGCTACTGCCTAAGAAATCAATATCACAGTTGGCTAGTGGCATGACCTAAGATCTGAGCGATAGACTTCAGTCCTAAGCAAGTGCGTCTACTGTGTGACCCACATGGGAAACGCCACAAAGGGTTTTCACCCATAAAACAAATAAAGAGGCTGCTCCCAAGAGGAGCTGATAAATCACTGTGAGCCGGGCCTTGAAGTGTGCTTAAACAATTTCTTACGTGGTAAGTACTGTCTAGACCTGACCTGAGAGACTTGTAGAAGAGTCAGGAACAGTGGAAAAGTTCAGAATCCAACTCAAAGGTCTCTCCAAGATTTTAGAAGAGCACGACTTACAGTAGGAAATATTGTAAAATGTGACAAAACACAAAACACAAAAAGGTATTTTTACCTCAAACTAAGAAATGACAAACATCAAACAGTATATCATACAGATATACTGGATGATATAGAGTACAGTATAGTACTATAATTTAGGTTCATACAGCAATCCATGTTTTTCATAATAACCCATATTTATACATAATTGATCCTCGGAAATAAGATTATAAATTACTGTTTTCACTTAAGTGCCATGGGTCACTGCCATACTACACACAGACAAAATACAATTATAATAAAAGTCAAGCTGTATTTGGTGCTAAGCCACCCATGAAGCCATGTACGCCAGGCATTTTAGATTGTAATGACCTTATAAATTTGATTTGTTCTATTCTGTACATGTACTGAAATTTAAAACCATCCTTATTTTCAAACACTGAAGCTCAAAGGTGTTCAACACTGGTTAAAAATGACAGCATTTTTAAAAGGGGAACTGCAATGCTGTTTTTATATTTCGGGTTTAGAAAGAATCGGCACTGACGATCAAACCACAATGAAAGTAAAATGTACACAATAATATGTAATTACATAACAAAATAGACAAAATTTCCAGGTCTGCGCAGTGGCATATTCTGCGATTCAGAACGAGGCAACTAAACTTCTGGTGAGGTGAAGCGGCCCTATTACATTGTAAGCAAGCAGGTTTGTGAATACATCTCTTTAATCCAGTAGAAATACTGCTCATGACTTCCAGATGGTTTTGCCGAGAAATACAACTTACTTGTTAACTCTGCATGCAGATCATGTTGGAACATTTCTGCGGTGAAATGTCTGCTGCACAACCTACTTATGTCTACTTATTCGCTCCAACTTCACATTACATTAATCATTACAGTAACTAGTGAGCAGGAAGGGCCACTTCTTGTTGCAATTTGCACGAACCCTCAATGTCACCCGTGGCGAGACCAGGGGTATGCTATAAGATGGCGACTATACAGTACTTTCAAAAAAGTTCACGATTTTGTGCTTAGTTTGGAATTGGTAAAATTTTGTGATACCACCAATTAATTTATTTTGTTACTGAGGTTTAATAACCGGTCTGAGATATTGGGACTGCAGTTTCCCTTTAATTCTTGATATTAAAGGGATTTGTCTTGATATAGCTAGAAGCAGGCTTAAAAAAAGAGACATTTTAGATCATTGTTTTTTTTCCTTCGATGTTTTGTACTTCTTGGCTATTGCAGCAATACCAAAATTGTGGCAGCACAGGGTTCATATACTGCTACAGCACATGCTGCTTATTTATAGAAGATACAGTTTTTTTTCAGAGTCATAAGAAACATTCTGCACTGGGAAGCAGTTTTGTACAGGAATAAGTTCAGACTGACAGCTCTATCTATTCTTGAGCTAGAATAATGATCCACTACTCTGGATTAGAACACAATCTGAACTCATCCTTTTGACTTCTGCTTTCATTATCAGAGATATTTAGGTGATGTGAAAACTGCTACACTTAACATTACCCAAAAATGTATAGTAAGAAAAAAAGCCTTCATGATAAATCGTTCAAGAAACTGCAGTCTCTTATGTAAAAAGCACATTCATTATTATGAGTTGTATGATGAAGGGGTGGACTCATTGCTAATGGTAGTGGAAGCAGAATAATGATGGCTTCAAGCTCCTTGTCATGATCTGACATGGAGGCAGGTGGTACAACAGGGCTGTCAAGTACTTGAGCTGAGATGCAGTAGAAGTGTATTTCATTTGCTCTTACTGCAAAAGAGCACCCTTTCTAGGATCCACTCCGCTCACCTGTTTTGAGAAAGGGGCTAGAAAAGATACCCTAAAAATAGTCTGTCTCATCACTCTTAACAGGATAGCAGCACCCGGAGGTGCAATATGTAGTTGAAATACACAGTGGAGAGTTTTCTCCAGAGACAACATCTGCTCAGCCTGCCAGAGAGCATACTGTTCCTATATTGGTCACCTCCGGATTCAAGGAAGAATCAATAAAACTGTAGCTTTCCTTTATTATTACATATTAGAGAAAGAACTAAAACAGAAGTGTTTTAAATCTGGAATAAAAGGAAAGTCCTGAGTGAAAGTTTCTTCTCTTTGCTGAAGTTTTCACTTCTCTATTGCCTTAAAAGAAAACACACTGACCTTTACTTTGGAACATTTTCTTCTAAAATTATTGAAATGCCCAAATAACTAGATTTTAAATATTAGCAGATTGTCCTAGTTAATATAATCAGTTTCTGCAAAGAGCTGTACAGAGAGATTTAGGCTAGACAGTAGGAAGTACATACAGTATGACTCTGGGAAAATAATTTAGCTTTCTATAGCCTAAGGAGCAAACTTATATAGTTTTTTCTAATCTTTAATAATATCTTGGTCTTAGAAAGGGCAGATTTAAAAATATCTTAGCATACAGTGCTCTGGGAATATATCCATTTGTATGAATGTTTAGTTTAATGCTAACCATTTATCAAACATAATACTATTTAAGAGTAAAGTGCTAGAGAATGAAGAAAACAGGAGGCTAAATGCATTATAAAGCGTCATTTTAGCACAACACTCTGTAGTGCTCTTACAGGAAAAGAATAATATACCACAACTTTGGTTTTTACTAAAGATAATTATGTTTTATTTTTGCTTTAGTTATAAAATACATAATTGGAAAATTACTTCTCATTAAGACTTATTTAAATCTACACAGTGAACTTAATGTATAGAAGGAAAAGAGAGTCAGCAAGTAATGTTCGTTTTTTAATTTAAATATAAGATCAGAATTTCTGTGAAAGCATAAAAAAGAATATTCTGATTTCTGATTTTAAGTTGTATTTAATTTCACCTGAATTGTTTTTAAAAGAATTAATTTGATTTTCATCTTCTATCACATCAAGGGCTAATTAAATGAAGAATTGTAGCTGAATGCTGTTCATTATAATCAATGCTGTAAAATTATAGATTGGAAAACAATACACACTTTACTTTGGATATCCACAGGTCTAACTACAAAAACATTTTCATCCAGTTTGCCTGCTTTAGTATCACTGGATTAAAACGTTTTTCTATTATCATGTGCCCTCTCTACCTGTGCTAAAAATGTAGAACAATGCTGATTGCCGGCAGGAGACACATCAGAAAAGAGCAACTTCTATCTCTCAAAGGTTGCGATTGCTTTTTTGACCAATATAAGGATATTGTTAGAGTTGAATAGTTGTTATTGTGATGATTAACTCATTTTTTAATTTGATTTCCATTCATTTGAATCTTTGTAACAACCATTTTTAGGTAGGAGCTCTTTCCTTTGAAACAGAACCAGTTTCAAAATCCTCAGTGTTTGTGACATTTCTTGACTTAAAAAACATCTGTGTTCAAAGAATATACAGTAGATATAGAAATCTAGAAATACATCTGTTTCATAGATATTTTTCAAAAGTTCCACAACACAGTCATATTTTCACTTGTCTGTATCGGATAAATTGAAAAAAGTGTTCTGTTTTTCTTTATATCAGTATCCCACGCAACATGGTATTTGATGTAAGACTAAAAATGATTTTTAAAGGTATTTTAGAATTTTATTAAAGTACAGCAAAAACACAGTAAAGTGTTGACAAGGACTTAGTTGCAGCTGCATTGTTGGCATATGTAATTATTGAAAGAAAATACATATTTTAATTTGTAGTCTATGGTTGTTCTGGCTAATTAAAAAGAAAGTAGCAGACATTTTAAATAGGATGATGTTTTTGAAGATGAAGATTTCAGACTGAAATGTTTGATGATTTGCCAAGAAGCACCCTGAATGTTGGGTGATAATCAGGCAGTTTAGGAGAGTCAACACTTAAGTCTTCAAAGAAAACAAGAAATTACTTTTAAGGGGCGTTTAGATCAACATGATACTGCAAAAATGTTCATTAAGACAATTTCAATATCAATCTAAAAAGAGTGTGTGTTAAAACAAGCTTGGAACAAATGTAGGAAACTACATACAGTAAGATGCGTGCCATGAAAAAAACTAACAATATTCTAAATATAAGACCACTTAAACAGCACATGCCTTGGAGTCATGTCAACTCATTGAGAATTTGTTTTTTGTAAATAAAAGGTTAGATCAAAAGTTGCCTGAAAGGCATGCGACATGATGATTACAAAACCTCTATGACAGCACTTTCTTCACCGCAAGGGTGCTCTGTGCCCATGTGCCTTCAGGGTAATTGCAGTTTACAGCAAAATTTAGCACAGATGATCTCTATCTTAAAATGGGACAAAAAACCAACCTTTCGGCCTCAGCATCTACATTTTCCAGAACATTCAGCAGCAGATTATATGTTGCCTTACATGAAGTAATACTTAGCATTGGTATTAATGAGGACAATATTATGTACACAATCAAAATACATAAATAGGAAGCCATCTGTTCAGTGTTGCAAGACAACTGATTACTGAAATAGACATGAGCTTGGACTGAAACTGTTGCAAATATGGATGAACTTCCACCATCTGGTGGAATGGCTTTAAATGTAGTCCTCTGTTTGGTTTTTGTCCCTGGATTAATGTGAGATAGGAAGCTTTTATCCTTTTTTCTGCTTTGCTGCTGTCTGGCATTTAGCCTATGATGGTGTGTAAAACAGAAAAAAATGTAGGTATGTTTTGGTTGTTAGCCACGTTGCAGTGTTGTCACTTTCACTTCTTGTCAGTTAATTCCAGATTTCTTTCATATTCAGAGAAGCAAGGCTTGTAATTATTTTACTCAATGTATTCCATCACTGGCTTTCAGACAATACATTAAGTCCATACATTAATATGAAAAGTATGTCCCTAATTCTTCATAGAAACTATATAGGTCAGCGCAATTGGTGATTAATAAACTAGATTAAAATGACACCCAAGATGCTATGGAGAGCCACAAAATTAGGTTTCACTGTTTGACCACGAGCTTGTAAAAAAACCAACATCTATGCTGAGCCCTGAACTAATAATTAGCTTTACTTTTCTACATATTCCCAATTATCCTGAGATAACTGAATTGAGAATTATTCTGCTGTGTGACCGAAAATTCTGCTGTTAAGTTTATTTTTGTTGAATGACTTATCATCTAATTTTAAAATGCTAACCACTGAATTTCTGTCCATTTATTGGAACCTGTTAATTACACGTTGCATCTATATAAATAAATGGATGTCTAGTTACAAACTAGTGCTTTATGTAATTTGGGATTAATCAAAGGTAATGGGTTTCTGATTTTCTCCAACGATGGTGTTTAAAGGGATTTAAAAAAAACACCTTGAGAAAATATAATTCATATCCTTTGCTTTCTGCATTAGTGAGAGTGAGTAACCTTCTGTGCTGGAGAAGCTTCGTGGAATGCTCAACTGAACATTTTTCCATAAAATTGAAAGATAAACACCATCTGAGGAATGGTGACCAATGATTTAAAAATGACAGTTTCAATTTAAGAGCCTATTTTGTTAAAGTTACTTTTAGTAAAGAAGAAAAGTATCTACAAATATTTGGCACTCAGCAATTACCGAGGGTCTAAGGCAGATGTTAGAGATTACGTTTGCTGGGGGAAAAAAGAAACTGCTACTCTCAGGTTCTGAGGACTAGTCTAATACTGTCTGTGGCTGATTTATAAGCCTCATTGTCTGCTTTGGAACAGAAGCTTTTCTGATGAAGGGCAAGAATAAAAGACTGGTGTGAAGAGCAGCAGTTACTTGGTTATGAACCTTTTAAGATCCTTGAGCAATAGCTTTTGAAGTCCCTTTCAAAAATAATGATGATATTATAGTGATTTATCAAACTGCACACTGGTGAAGAGTGTGTTTTAAAAAATTAAGTTTGGCCTTAATTGTACCTCTATAACCAATAGGTACAAGAATCTAATAACATTTATTTTATAAAACATTATTTTTACATCAATATCTAATCACTCTTGCTATGTTAGACATAAAAATCCTCAATGGCAGTAAATCACAAAACACATCAAAGATAGAATTTCAAATAGAAAACTGATGCAAAACTAAGTCAGTCTTAAGTACCAGGCAAGAGAATGAAATGACCACGTCATGAATTGTCATTCGTGATTCACTTAAGTTAATACACAGCAACACGCTGCTACTAAAAGCCATAACCAGAGTGAAAAGCTGTCCTCACACTCTCCCATTTCTCATCTATAATTTGCATCATCTGTCAGTCATAGCACTCAATAAAGAAGCATAATACTATATTGCAACTTGTGCTTTTTATTACACACACAATGATTATGAAACAGAAGCCAACAGTGCATAGTGTCTACACCAGATTTTTCAAAATTGTTTCAGATTACACCTTTTTAGCAATCACAAGGAGCACAGAATGTTCTCGGCATCCATTATGGTTTCTAAATTTGTAGGTACTCATTCACAAAATCACAAAGTCAGTTTTTCTGTCAGGACATGGAAAATACCATGCTGAAGAATTAATTCAAATATTCTCAAGAGAATAATTATGAAAGGCATTAAAAATAAAGACTTTCCTTGTATAATTATTTTTAGTTTTAAAATCTCTTTGAATCCAAGGTTTAAGTTCTTATCTGCAGACAACTGTCAATTAAATCTTAATCTTTGCCACTCTTTTTCCTAGGTATTGTAGATGCAATTATGACAAACATTCAGGCCTAAATAGGTATTTCTGATATTTAGTTGTGGTCTTAACTTTCAATTGAAAGAAAAGATGCACTATATTGCACACATGTAAACCTTTTTTCTTTAGCACTGTGTTGAATTATATTTATGAGAAAAACAACTGGAAATAACATAAATGATAATGGATTATTCACAAATGTCAGGTGTAATAAATGTACAGATAAAAGCACTATCTGTATTGTAGTCTATACCAACTCAAATGTTTCACAGACATTCAGTTCATTACTTGTTAATTAAGAAATAATAATCGTGAAAAAGTTTCACTTTTAATTAACATTAGGTATTGAGGGGAAACATACTGTATGAAGAAATGTCTGGATACACTTATGTGAACTGATAAGGTAATTGCTTTGTGTCATTGGAGCAGCAGCATGAAACATGACAAAAAGGATAAAAAATTGATATTTTGCACTCATATAATGTGGCTAATGCTTCATATTATTCATAATTTATAATCCTCCATTGAAACATATTAATGCACAATCTCATAATGACTGTAATCAGGAAAAAATCTATATTTTAATAATACCAGACAGTGTGAAAAGGGGAACAGCTTAAAAGCAGTTCAGGATGTGAGACGCAAGGAGCAGCACTGATCACCACACACAGTCTTTCAAGCTGAGAACCACAAATGTCACAAGATGTTTAGTAAAACAGTGAAATCTACAGCCCTCATCTCAGCAGACCTTTTATTAGTCACAGCAGGTAAACTATAAACAAAGCTTGAGCATTATAGAGAGAGTTCAGTCACACTAAGTTTGTTTCAAATGCAGTTAACTCTAATGGTCTCAGTGTATACATGGTAAGTAGATTTTGAAGGAGGAAATCCTCCATTTGCTCATGACTCTGCACAATGTATGAAAATCAATACCCTGGCCAAGAACCTCATATTTCCATTGCAGTGCCACTTTCAGTAGAGAGGAGGCTCCAAAGTTTGCCTTCCCTTTAAAGGTAAACTTTGTATGGCACTGTTCCATGGACCAGAAAGAGTGGTCAAGGGAAGAAACTTGTAATGAAAGCTATTGCTTTGCTTATTTTGGATGAAATTAATTGTAAAAAGAAAGGAAAACATATTCAAAACCGAACCGGGGTTTTACAGTTAAAGCCAGAGATGTTCTTTGTATAAATTAATGAAGTAACATTTTTCCTAACTGTCTAATGCTAATGAATGTAAAACACACAAATGTTGATGCTGAAAACTAATACACATGTACAACTGTCTCATATTTAAATTTCATAGAAATAGCAATGCCTGCTGTTTATTTTACATCATACTAACAGAATTTTAGAGTACTCTATTTGGTTGCATTACAGGAAAAAAAAACACTGTCACATATTGGCATGGTACTTTTGTCTTTGGTTGTAATTACATTCTGTGTGACCAGAACAGAAACAGAATGTGAATACATGTTGCTGTGTATGGAAGGGGTTGTGTGAGAAATCATTTTCTGCCAGTGCTCCCTTTGCAAAAGCCTTCTGGGTAAACAGCATATTTATCTCTAGGGATATATCATTCCAGAACATTCCATCAGCAGCATATTTATCTTCAAATTTTACAGCAATTTACTGGAAACTCAGTGATTGAATTTCCATAGATTTGACACTTTGAGCTCTAGATTGTACCAAAAAATACTGTAAAAAGAAAAGTCAAAAAGAAGGGTGAAGAGGCTGAAATTCTCATCAGTTGTTCACATCTTTCTCTTATCAGTTCTGTATTTCAAATGTTTATGTCAAATCACAACAAAAAGCTTATCACCTCCCCGTGGGCTTGAGCATCACACTCTTGATTTAAACACTGATTTGCGATAATACATGCTGCAGCTTCCTTGTTTGTTTATTTACTTTACCTCAGAATTACTAGATGCCCTGCTCTTGAACTTCCTATGTCACTGACAGCAAGAGAAACACCCAGTATTTCTAAATTATCTTTTGATAACGGCAGCAGGAAAAGAGGTCCTGTATTTTCCAATTGGGCTAGATGAGTCGAATGGCCTCTACTGGTTTGTAATCATTCTTATCTTCTTAAAAAACTACATGCACTTGACAACCACAATGAACATGTATCGTCCATAATGCCTTGTTAGCACTGCTTGTCTATTTTCTTTGACATTTTAACGCTTCCCTGATGGAAATCTTGTGGGATCATGTAACTAAAAGAAGGATACCATTCAACAAAGAATAATCAAAAATACTATTTGAACCTTTACAGAACAATAAACGAATTATAAGGGAAAGAAAAAGGATTATAATCTCCCAAATACTCTACCATAACAATAAAGTCATTGTTTCTCAATTTTAAATAGATGCACTGCCAGTATCAACAATGATCATGTTTTTTAATTTAAAACTGATGAAAGATGCCCAAGAGGTACTGTAGGTTGACGCTCAAAATGACTTTGCGGCATTGAAAAAAAATTAAACGGGTAATTAACAACGCATTCGTTGACTTCTGAAAAATAACATGCATAACAATGGAGTGAAATAACAACGTGGATAAATCTGCAAAGCCCAGAAAACTGCACACGTACAGCACAGCTGTATGTTAAAAATGTTTTATTCTACAGCTTCTTGCATGCAGAAATGAAAAGTTGCACTTCAATAAATTGTACTCTTGGGATCTCTGTGGGCTGTTTCCCCCGGTTTCAGAGGGCTGCAATACACATGATTAGAACGTGACTGTGATCCCTCAGGCAGCCTAATGCAAAATGATGAAAGCTGTGTGAAAACCATCACCTTCACTGTCAAATCTTTTTGAGATATAATGCCAGCATTGACAAGTATGAGCACTTTAAGACAAGATGCCCTGCCTTAAAAAATTCTCTGTTGTAAGCCCAAGCATGTTGTGAAATGCACTGCTGTAGCCAATATCTGTGGTTAGTAATGTCTTACCTTAGAAGAAACGTACCTGTACGCAATCTGAAAGATTGAAAGATTACTTTGATAAAGATATAATTTATCTTTTGCTTATTTCCATTGCAATCATGTGATTCTTGGCTTGCATATTTACTGTATCTACACGGCACATATACATGCACACAACAAACATTAAAGAGAAACAACTTAGGTTTCCTGCTTCCATTTATAGGACATTGTATCTTCTCACCTTGCATGAGGCAATTAGTTACTGTAGCTGTGATAAATTATGATTCTGACAGTATTGTTTGTTGTTCTATATGGCCATCTTCACTGCATATCTTTTCCATTTCACTACCTTGATCAGCACCTAGTTTAGGTCAACCACAGACCTAGACTGGGTTTCCCTCCTGCCATAACATAACCAGAACGGGTTGGATATTCCTCTTCCATCCTTATAAGGGAACATATCGAGCACCACCCTAAACCACCTCCCACAGAGGCAGTAGTTTAGTTTGTTCTGAATATACAAAGCACACCCTTTTATTTTCATACCATGCCATTATGCCAGTAAAATACTTCTAGGACAACTTTTGTTTAATACACAGTAGATATAATTCTTTTAACTGAGTGCATTTGCTACGGTTTAAACTATCATGTCAAAAGCAATAGAAATCTACAGTATGTAGAAGCAGACTGATATAAAATATAATTGTATTAGACCTCAAGAACTCTAGTTCTAGTAAAGTATTCTGTAATCTTAGGACTGATGATGAGATTTGTTAAAGCAGTGTCTATAGTATAACATGTCCTGAACATATTACTCAAAATATAAACACTTTCAGGCTAGTTTGCTCCACCTGACCACTATATGGATTAAAAGGATTCTGTAAACTGCCAGCAACACAGTAATACTATTATTTTAGTTTTGAGGTGAGTTGCACAGGGATCTATAAGAATCATGTTTCAATACTGCAACTATGTTCCCACAAGGCCTGCTGTATATTTGAAACCTGAAAACGTACATAAAAGAAATAAAACATCTAAATCAAAATAAACATCTTTCAAGACATTTCTGACTGGAAATGAAAAGCTACATAAGCTACCTTTTACCAAGCCGAACTACTGGTGCTTTATAATGTAATGTAATGTTTTATAATGTTCTTTATTAGCCCTATACAATTTCTTGCATTAGGAATTCATCTTTTCACATACCCCAGCTTTTCTCCATGGAGACACAGACAGGGAGAGAAGCTTGGGGTCAGAGCAGGTCTGCCATTGTACAGCGCCCCTGGAGCAGTTAGGGTTAAGGGCCTTGCTCAGGGGCCCAACGGAGTAGGATTCCTCTGCCAGCCGCAGGAGTTGAACCAGCAACCTTCCAGTCACAGGCGCAGATCCTTAGCCACAGAGCCACCGCTCCGCCCCAATCACTGAACACAATAACAGTATGATTACCTTTGTGGTGTGTGCACCAGTATGAGATTATGTTAGATGAGTGGACCTTCTTAGAGATGCAATTAACTATAACATATTCACTGCATTTTTACAATTGAAATAAAATGATATTCATGAAATAAACCAGCCTTCAAAAATAATCTTTTTCTTTACAACATGGCAGAGAAGCAGAAAAACGATTTAATTGGGTGCAGAAACCATTTCTCACTTTGAGAAGTACTTAAATGAGAACCATGCTCAAGGTAGCCACTTTTACACCTGGTATAAAGACAATGCCTCATCAGCACCGCAGGGGGGATGTCTTTAGAACTATATTCATAGCTCACAACCTACAACTGCTTTGTTTTAACAACCCCAGATCTAACAAGAAAGTTGCCCAAAATTATTCACATTTTAAATGAGGAAGAGGATTCTGATTTTTTTTTCATTTTCCTAAATAGGAGCTGAAATTTCTAAATTGATTCAGTGAAACTGTTTATGTGCTTTTTAAAAGATGGTTTCTTGCTAGAATGTTATAAATTACATTTGACATGACAAATTACTAGGGGAAATCTCACTATAATTGTGAAGTAATTCAGGATTAACTCTTCATTCCAGATCTACCTTAATTCAGGAGGAAGACTCTTGTGTGTGACTGTATTGTGGAGAATCTGTTGCACAGCAGATTTTGACAGAATGCCACCCTAAGCCAATAACATGGTGGCCAAGACGATTGAAGGTGTCAGTCCACAGCAGCTTTCATCTGCCAAAACAGCCATTGCTGGGCTGACATACCAGTATTTCTGCCTCTCCTGCTGTACATCATCTTTCTGCCTCATGGCTTCTGCTCAGATCCCTGTTTGTGGGGTATGGAGGATGCAGAAATACTAACAGGCCTTCATGGTGACCAAAGTGGCTCCAGGACAAATGCTTGCACATTTCACCCTACATTACTCAGTTCCAGAGTGATGGCGGAGCTGGAGAATAGTTAATGGAACTCAGTTTGGACCACACAACTGTAGTGATCATTTCACGCGGAAAATTTGAATTGCACGATTATGGGGCTATTCATTCCTTTTATTTATCCAGATATAAAATTTCCTTTTAATTAAGTTTCCACAGTTTTTGAAATTTGTCAAAAACATGCCAAATAACATCTGTGCATGTATACAAAATTAATTACTTTTCCTTTATAATAGCGCATTACACTTGGCAGTTTCATTTTAATTTTTGATACCAGGTATTACAACCATAAAATGTAATTTTCTGCCTGTTTCACAAAAAGCTTTTTTTTTTCTAGATAAACCAAATTATCTAATTGTTTCACAAACTGACATACCTTGATCTATAATAGAAAAGATTTTAGCAATTAAAAAATTACTTATATGCACTTCACACTCCAATTTATGCCTTTTTTCCTCAATCAAACCTTACATTTCTTTGTAAAAGTACTTGGGTGGGAGTAATGCAACTAGAACATATTAAGTTTAAATCAAAAGAGGTTTTTGTTCATCTTCTGTGAAATATTCAAGGTTTAATTAATGAGATTTTGCTCAAAAGAAAAGCAGAAACACTGTACCTACCCATGAATGTAATGTAATGACCCATGTTTCAGGGAGGATACCAATGCTGCCTGGAGCTTTTGGACTTTGCATGTTCTTCCCTTGTTTGAATGACTGTTTTCCATTCACCTTCCAAAGCAATGCTGGCTAGGTTAATTCATGTGTCTGAACCATAACGCTGCATGTATACCCTACGCTGGACCGGTATCCAAGCTGTAGTCCCATCCTTTACCCTAGGAATTAGGACAGGGACCAGTTTGTCATGAATCTTACCAGGAGAAAGTAACTTTCTGATAATGGTTGGATGGAGGAAACAAAAGCAGACAGTGTGCTTACACACCGCAGCTATTCAGTTTAATTGGCCACCATTCCTTTGAAAAAGCAAAAAAGGACTGCAAGTTTCTATAGAGCGCTGTTGAGAAAT
Organism: Lepisosteus platostomus; assembly: GCF_059453375.1. Lineage (NCBI taxonomy): Eukaryota > Metazoa > Chordata > Actinopteri > Semionotiformes > Lepisosteidae > Lepisosteus > Lepisosteus platostomus. Next base: position 8,214,078 of record NC_142617.1, on the reverse strand, counting down.
AATATGCTACAGGAACCCTGTCTCACTATATTTCAAACCCTATATTTAAACTATCAATCAGTTGCTTCAAAAATGTTTCAAGAAAAAAAAAAACAGGGAAAAAGAAACTGCCAGCAAAAGCAAAATACTCCACATGCAATGAAAAACATTTCTCTTCTCTTAAACATATATTAGAATGTTACCAGTCACCAACAGAAAGAAGTGTGCCCCAACAGTGGAGTCTTTGTATTTTATCACTCATTTTGGATATTTTTAGAAAGGGCATGACTACACATGTAAACATAACATTATGTACTGTATAGATCTCATTGTAATCCATTGTCTGTGTAACATGACACCCCTTGCACTCTGTGGAGGATTAAAGAGTGGGTCTCTGTTAGAGACTATGTCAAACAGTGATTGTGTTTTTTAAATAATGATCATCACTGACAATTAGGGTCTGTTACATCAACAATAGACTTTCTCATATGTTTCCCAACAGAATTGTGAGGTCATCTTCTGTACCGATACCACAGACACAACTGCTTTCAATGAAAAATGAAACAATTTTTTGCCATTTCTTGCATCAAATCTCTGACCTTTTTAAAAAGAACTCAATCAAATTTAACAATAACATATGAACTTTTAGGTATTTCCATTATTAGAAATTGCATTAAATTAAACACTTGCATTGTTCTGATATTCTTCGAATCGATATTCTTAAATCGAATCTAAGAATCTTAAATTCTTTAAAGCAATTCAGGTCCAGGGACAAAATTTCCAAATAACTAAAGCTCAGTGTATAAAGACGTTGTGTAATTGACTTTAAACTATTGACTTCTTTTATCAGAATTTAATGTACTTTCTTCATCACAAAGACAAGTACTGGATAATTTCTTCACAGCAGGATCTCTTGGAAAATAGAAAGCCGTCATGTGACATTCTAATCTTCAATATAAGGAAAAAGGTTCACTAGAAGATTGAAGTAAATTGTACCTGCATGAGCGGTAAAATATCTTTTGCAACAAAGTTGTGTTCAAACAACTGAAGTGACCAAACAGCTGTTCATTTCAGTGAACTGCAAACTGTGCAACACTGTGATAACTACTACAAGACAAGAAAAAAGTGAGCCATTAATTTAATAAGAAAGTGACCAATCATGATTGGTTACAGTGCAAGGGGAAAAATACACTTGCCATTTAGTTACATATTAAAATCATTGTAAAAAAAACGTGATCATTTACAAGTATTTTCATTAAATGGTGTAGGTGCATGACTGGTGACTTACGTTATTCTCTGCATTCACTGTGATTCTCACTATGAATTAAACCATAGTTCGAATGAAGTCAGGTTGCGGTTACACAATCCTCAAATGCTGACGACTGTTTATAATCAATTTCCTGTGACAAAGCCTCGGGAAGATCTTCACTATTCACACACACTCCCAGTCCACAGAAATGTTTTTAGTTGACAGCTGGCTCACATGTGGTTATTCTTTCAAAGGGAAGCTTGATAAATTGTATAATTGTAAATAAAAGGAATAGTTACATGAGCAGGGACTCTAACCAATCAAAAGCATTTGGCTGAAATGATGGCTCTGATCAGCTTTATAAAAAAACTAATTAACCATGACCAAAGGTTCACTTTATACCCACAGAGTTTACCCCCAAAGCAACAATCTTCCTTTACTTATTTTAAAGTAGCAAGAAGTTATTCTTGCCCACAGAAACTGGCATTGCTTTTTTTTAGACTTACATCTCCATTCTGCAAAGCTGGCCTGTGATGTCCACTGGGGCTTGTGGTTGTTTATATACTATGTCTGCATGTATACAACATATCTTTCTAATATAGGCATCATATAACCACTACTATTGGAAACAGAGGCTTGAATGTCCCTTAAGACAAGCCTGTTTCCTGGGACAATATTTGGAATAATACAAATTCTGCATCTAAAAATCCTAACCTTCAAATACTTAAACCACTTATATTTCCTTTCCCAGAGTTGTTTGACCCTTCTTAGAGTAGGAGTGTCACTCACCACTATGGCACATATTCTCTGATCAGTGTTCCTTTGAAACCTCGAAAATCCAGACGAAGTCGATGAAACACAGCACCCACAACAGTAGTTCTGTCACTGAAGAAGTATACTCTTATTTCCTCACTCAAATGAATTAACACCAAAATATTAAGTATCCCTTAATATTTGTCATCAATTATTTTATATTTGTCATCTTGTCATGTTAATTACAATTGGACTAATGAAAAAAAAGAATTGGGCAATGGATATTAAGTCCATCCAGTCATATGCTCTATCCAGTCCAGTTTAAATGATTTTTAATCATAAGCAATTTGTTGTAAAGACAACATTTAAATACAAAAACATTGTGAAAAAAAATTTGTTTTAAAAACACTGTGTTTCTATGCTCTTGAAAGGTTTACTGTATTAAACAAATTAGGGATCCTATCTTAAAGCCGAAGGGTGTCTTCAGATAAAAGGTTTTTTTTAATGCCTTTTTTGGCTTGTGAATGATTTCTTAGTACAAAAGTATTGTTATCGTAACACATTAAAAAATAAACTTCCTGAAATCATCACTACACAAAAAAGTGATTACACCTTTCTGAGCAAATTCATTGGATAGATATCTCCTCAGCAATAGGTAACGGCTATTTTATTGCAGAGTAGGAACCGTCAACTACTTGTATCACTGACTACAGTGAAATTGTCAAGAGCTTGCTACACAACCTCATGTGTTGGCCATGGCCCTGGTCAGTCATTTAAAAAGCCATTAGACCCACCAAAAGCATTACAGAAGTGATTTGTTTTTTAAGACTAGATGAAGTGATTGTAAGAAAAAGGAATGACCAGCCACTATAGGTTTGTTGAGGTTCCAAAGCACATGGGCAGGCAATGAATGGCAGTAGGCTGCTTAAAAGCCTCACCAGCACCAAAACAGGATGTACACATCCACCCTCCAGAGAAGAGAACATCTTGAGAGTAATTACCTAGCACTGCAGAGTAGACAGACTTATTAATGCCCTTTACGGGTTCCCTAGAGCTTACAAATCGAGGCCAGCTCTATTTGAGCACGTAGCAAAATTCAAAGGGAAAACAATTTCCTTCAGGAATTTCTTGCATTACAAAACTAATGAACATATTTAAGACAGACTTGTTTAACATGAATAAAACTCTGAAGCTTTTTTAAATCAATAATCCATTTAAATGAGAGGATATGCAGCCTATTCCCAGGGTTGTTTTAAAGGTACCGAAATGTGTTTAAAGATATTGCCACCAAATTAACTCTGTACAGTGCAGACAGTCATCACTATGTAATTAACAGCAGGAGTTTTGAAGCACACTTGGAGTAATGAAAAACTTGATAGTCAGAATAAAAATGATAATAGGAGAGAATAGCCAGGCCTGCTGCAAGTTACCACAGGATATTTGTTTAAAGTTGCTCATTATTGAAAAGCTAGGTCTACATAGAGAAGAATTAGCAAAATGCACAGAGATCAGGGTTATTATAACTTGAGGTCTACAGAGCACTTCATTTTCTGTTAACCAGCAATGCTAGTTGAGTTAATTTAAAATAGTATCTTAATACATACCCATTTAAAACAGTATACAATGTGCATACTTTTAAAAATACAATACATTATTAGAGTTCAATGAGATAAACATGCATGAACATGAGATTGGACTTTTCCATACAAGGAATTACATAACAATTTTTACAAATGAAGTTTTAGTTCTGAGATCAAATGAGCAGGACAGGCCAGGTTCAGGCATTTTCCTCAATGTTGAGGGTTTCATTGATAAGCAGCAATATGTAATTTCAGATTCATCAATTTCCCTACGGGATTAATAAAGTATTATCTATCTATAATTCAAGAGGCGACAGCAATGGTAAGTTCAGTGAAGGTCATTTGTGTCTAAATGATGTAAATGGTTTATAATTAATATGTACAGTACATTTTATACCCCTCAGTTGTTGTACCCTCTACATCAAAGCCTGTTTTTCAAAAGTTTGTTTTTAATAAAGATAAGTAATTCTTCTTCATAAATCACTAAAACAAACGTTTACTATCAGTCACTACCGAGTTCTAAAACGTGATTCTATGCCCTTGAAGAAATGTTCTTCACTATCCTTTAATAATACCCTTTAATGTGTGTATTTTGGTAATCTACTAATGATATCCATATGTCTAGAGACTGACTGCAATACTATAGCTATAAAACCCGTGTGCTGCCATAAATCACTCCATTTCCATACACCAGCTTTCTTAGTTATCAGAGATATGTTTTAACTCAGAAAAATAGAAATATAAACAAAAAATACTAAAAATCCAAGTATGCAACATCTACTATAGAACTCCGAAATTACTATCATCTGTTTCCTATACAATGTTTGTCTTTTATAAACCTCAGAGTAGTGTTTTCAATGTGTGGTAACTATCCTAATCCCACAAACATTTTATTAGCATAAGGATTGTGATAACTGTCAGTTTTGTAAGCAACACAATAAGAACATTGCTGTATTTTATCACAAAAGAGTATTACAGTGTGGGGCTTTTCAAAAACATCCCATGTAATTGAACAGTAGAATAGTTTAAAAACAGCGTGGGAATTAAAGAATAGCAACATTCTGGAACTGCTTCTCAGATGCTACTCAAAGATAACTAAGGGCAACACTCAGCACTAGGCAGCTTTAGAACCTACAGCACAGCCGCCATCACATCTTATTCGACTTTGGGTTTTAAAAAAGTCAATTTTCAACTACATTCTAGTGCTATTACTATAGATTGAATTGAGGAATGTAACTTTGCCCTCTAGGTCAGTCCTTGAGCTGGTATAAACGAAGGAGCAGTCTTTGCATTTTCTACTTGGAAAACGAATAAATACTCAACCACAGACACATCAAGACAACGCTAAGTATAAAACACGAATGTAAAAAGTCTTACTAAAACTTTTAATTTGTTTTTGTTTACGCTTTACTATGTTTTAGCCTCTAAAACTGCAACTCTTGGTGATAAAACTGTTTCGGTGGTAAATATCCTGTTCATATACACTTCAGAATGGCTGCAATTCGTTCATGTATTGTATACCGGTTTTTGCCGTTGGTTAAAAAAAAAACTAAACCAAAGGCTATTGGAAGTCTCAAGTGCTTGCAACATAATGAAAATGTATAACATACAGGCAGAACAAGATTCTAAGCTGCAGAGATTTTACAGGGATGTCATTCTGAATATAACATCCCCCATTCCGTGTAAAAGTCCATTCTGCCTATGAAGATGTGGTACATAAAAGTAAGAAAAATACAGCTTCAGCCCACTCTCAAGAATCATTGTACTTTAAAAATGTTTATTTTACAATTAAACGCATCTACAACTTACGTCATAAAGTAAACCAGTTTTGCGTTAGCTATGCAACAAGGAATGAATGGGATCTACAGTAACAGATCGCCCGTACTGATTTGTGGTTCAAGAACTAAAAAAGAAAGTAAAAAAAAAGTTATATGTAAGATTTGAAATGCATAACATGATCGAGACATTCTTCTGGAGTAGTTTTCAATCAGTATTTAAATGTTTCACCCTTGCCTTCTGTTAAACTGAGATGGTATCCACGACTCCCAAGACTTTTACGGATCCCGAATTTTACTTACTTTTCAGCGCAGAAATTAGCATATTCCCATCTTTAATGAGCTCTTTAATGAATTTGTTCGTCCTTTCGAGTTCAATTTCATGACATTTCAGACGTTCCCGAAAGTCCGGACTATCCAAGAAGGAATCACTGAATTCCAGTGTAGGCAGCCCCATTGTACATATGGGAAAGTTAAGCAAAAAGAAAAAAAAATACGTCCCAAGGCTCACCCAAAACAAAACGTTTCTTAAAATTTTCCCTACATTAAACGTTTTTTCAGGTTTAACGTTGACGTTATCTCTTCTTCTAGAAGAGTATATGTTTGCGTCAAATATTCCGATACAGTAAGTTACATTGTAGTTCTTGAAAAGTTTTCCCCCTTCTCTTTCTGCACTTCCGGCAGTTTGTTTCTTCTCTCAGTCACTTTTACTTCAGAAACTTGTGCGAGTAACAGCTATTGAACCGCCAGTAACTGTGACTCCTACCGGCTATCTTTAGTACTGTTGGGGTGATTTAGGGCACGTTTATCGTCTACAAATCCATTTTCAATCCACCTGGATGAGGTTCGCGGCGTGCAAGTTTATCAGACCACTGCCTTAGAATCTTATTAACCACTTCTGAACAAAAGGTGTGAAACAGTGATTAGCAAAATAAAACATTTTGTATAATTCCGTCCTTGATTGCATTTAGCTACTCCAGTCTTTCTGATAAGGTGTCAGTATACAGTACTGTATTAATACTGTATATATTTACTGTATTATACCAAGACTCAGAAAGTGATAGAAACGACTAGGAAAATAAAGTTATTTTAAGGCTCCTAGACTCCTGCCTGGTGGTTTAGTGTAAATACAGAAACCATGTACAGGCACAATGTAAGTAATTTTGAATACAACATGTCCAGAAATAATGTAAAACAATGATAAGGGTTCTATATCGTAACTGGAAGGTTGTGTGTCCAAATCACACGTGAGACACTGTTTATAAACCAGATTGGTCCAGGAAAACACCCAGCTGTGTATAAACTGCTGCAAATGAAAGCTGATTTGAATAAAAACGACAGCTAATTATTAATGTATTAATATATACAAGTGTTCGGAATGGACCAAAATCGAGAAACTGAAACATGCAGGTCACTGAGATGCGTGGCCTCCAGACTGCTGGTACTACAACGCGACTGTAAATTTGGACAAAATAAATGCTGCAACATTAACTACCTGAGATTGAGTTTCATTCGGTTCAGTCTTCCAAACCCCTCTGAAATGAAACTTCATAGAGGACGAGATTTTTTTTTTTTAAAGATGCCATTTGATAATTTAAAAATGTATTTTACATGGTGGGAACGTGAATAATTCTCAGACGTACTGTAACTTGGGGGGCATTTTCTCACATTTAGTCCCTGCGTTGATGGTAATGCATGACGACTGCGTTCTGAACATAAGGTCTCAAACATCATAGTTTATTTTTTGGAAATTTAGGTTAATTATCCTCTTAAGAGATCATTTGTAAATTGGACTGAATAATACATCTAGTAGCGTGCTGCTTGATAGAATGAAAAACAACCATGACTCACTGTTCTGCAGTTACCTCCTTTTGTCTAAAGAAGACAGACTCCGTTTGTCATCTTTGACCTTCAGAGTTTTCTGTTTTGCATGGCTGAAGGCAAAGGCCAGTGGGAAAGGCTGGAGTTTTATCTTTGTAAAGTTTTGATTGGCTGCAGTTAGAAGAGGATTTTCTCTAGGGCTTTCGCAATGAAAAAAAAAAAACTTTTTTTTTTCTCCAAGCATATTGAAGGCAAAACGTTAATCCAATTTTTTAATCAAAACAAAATACAGGAAATCATATAGATTGTATCAGCCTTTGAATAACGCCATAACTGCTGGAAACCTCTATTAGTAAAGTACAAAGTTCAAAACAAGGTCTGCATAGAAGATATTTTTTTCCTGTAATTAACTCTGTGGTGTGTGTTTTATAATACAACATTTGGTATGTATTATTTAATCGCAGCTTTAAGCATGCGAACATAAAGTGAGGAGTATAGTACGTTTGTTGCACGGCTCTGAATTTGGCTACCTGTGCGTCATTAATAAGTTATCAAGAGGAAATGGCAGATGCTTGTTAGTGCGTGCACAGCAGTTTGTTCTCTGTTTCCTTTTTACATCTTATATTCAAGATTAAAGGATTTAAAATCTGTATTGTTCTGTTTATTAGAATACTATTTGGCTTTATATAGTTTAGACCAACAACAGTAAATATATATATATAAATTTGCTCGTTGCAAAGTCGTTACATCCCCTAATTAATATTATACTGTATATTTCTTTATACTCTTCACCCCAGATTTGTTCATTCACTCTGTTAGGTGCAAAAATGCGTCATCCCATCCTGATTTTTTTACATGACAAAATTGTTTTCACATTTGTTTTCATGTGAACAGCAGGCCCCTTTGTTGATTGAATCTGGACAGTTTCTTGGGAGGATGCATTGTAGTGGCAAAAGGGCTGCTGCATATCACCCCAGGGTAGAGACATTAATATGATCCCACAAGGCATTTGGAGATCTTGGATCCCATGTGGGCTCCAGGTCTTCAAAAGTCAACTTATTTGTGCGAAACTAAACCATTGGTAGACTAAATAGTTGCTTTCCTGTTTATAAATACTGGTGTACTGCATCAAACATTCGACTTCTAGCACTGTGGCTTCCCACATGTGTGTGCATTCCCTATTCAACAATCTGAACATATTGGACCACAGGGTTCACCATGTTTAAAAGGACAAAATAATATAAGACCCTTTAAAATGCTTTAAACTTGCTCTGGCGCTTGGGGGTTGGTGTGTCCGCAGGTTTTCTTCCTAAGCCACATCTAAATGCGCTCATTAGACAATTACTGGCTAAATTAGACCAGTTTAACAGTTTTTCCTTTCTTTTCAGTTACTGTTAGATCAAAAACAGTTAGAAAACCGTAAAACACACAGGACTGGATATCGGCGCCCTAAACCATATACTGTACCTTTGACTGTATCGTCTGACATGGAATGTTATGTTTATTCATTTTAACCCATTCATTTTTTATACAGTATTTATAGACTACTTATTTACCTTTCTTTTAAGTTGGTGACAAAGACTAATACACATTTTTTACACAATTTGTTGACCTTGTCTTGTGTTCTTGGCTGTTCATTAAGAAATGTACTAATTCTGAAGTACAATATTCATTAAATTTTTTTTATATTCCAAAATTGCAGATTCACTTTCAATATTGAAATCCTACTAATTCAAAACTATATTTTTAAGATTTTCCAGAATCAAACATTTTAAACAACTGTGTTTTGCATATGGTCTTCACAAGATCTTTAAGTGCCAAAGGTTTGCTGTTAAGAATTCATATTAGAGATACATTTCTGTTTTTAAAATGTTAGTCATGGCTGGAGATGTCTGCGTGATAACTGGTCTAAAATTATACTCCCTAACCTCATTTTAAGATTAGAGAATTATTTTGGAGATCTACAGTATTTGATATCTGCTCTGTGCAAAAACAGGAAACCAGCATATCATCATCTGTGAAAACTGAAATAGCTAGTTATATGTAGTTTATTACAACAGTTTCTTACTAATTTCTAACACCCCAAACTAAAAATACTATAATCTAAATTGGATGTAATTTTCTTCACCTAACATTTCTTCTTATTTTCATATTACTATTTAGAAAATATGGACAATACAGCAACTTGATAAGAAAAACTATATAAATAATTATTTGCACAAATAAATTAAAAGAGGAAATCACAATAGCTTTACCATAACTAGACATCCAGCATTCCACATTCAGCAAAAGGATTGTGTGAGAATGGAACAAGCTGTCCAGCCATGTTGTTAACATCTTTCAAGAAACAGCTGGATGAAAAAATTGGATCAATTAGTTATTAAGTACCATATAGGCTAGATGGGCTCAAGGGCCTTGTCTTATTTGTAACTTTTCTTAAATACTTAGGGCTGTATTCTAACTGCTATTTGTTTCTAACATTAACGTTAACGTTAAAGTTTAAGTATAATTTAATGTCTTCCAAGAACATTAGTTGAATTATTTTAATTGCTATAATATATAAAATATTTCCCAAGCATTATGGAACAGAATTGTATTTGAGGTACAGGTCAGACTTTGCAGGTCCAGATTATTGTATGTAATAGCATAGATCGCCACCTAATTTCTCTTTGTAAACTCCATGTCTTGTGTTGTACTGTTTTTGAGTGCAGCATTGTGAATTCTGGTTCTGAAATGGTTTTGCTTAAATCCTATTGTTTTAACTGATTTTTTTTTGTTTGCACCACTCTGTCATGCTCCATTTTGGTTTTTAATTTGGGTACCACTTATTCGCAAGATTGAATTGCATCCCATTTGGATTTTTGAGTTCTATGTCCAATGAGGTTGTCTGTTCATACAAAGGTAATCTCTTGAGTTTGATCCTCTTTCTGTGTATTCCTGGAAACCTTACAAAATAGTCATTATGACTCCAGTGTTAGAAGCGAGACATGGGCAAAGATTTCTTGGCTTTTCAAATAAGCAAAAAGGAAAACAAAGACCTGCTGTGGTTTACTGTGATGTGAAGGTGTATTTAGACCCATAATGTTTAACAGAATGGATATGTGTACTTAATAGAATATTACAGTTCAAGAGGTTATAGCTATACTTATTTGCCGTTTGGCATAGAACAATCTGAAGATTCCACAGCCTTAAGGATCAACAAAACACTGGAACATATTCCCACAAATCACTGAAAAGGAAGCTGTGGTGTCAGAAACAAATTAAATACTTAGGAAGTATGAGTTTACCAAGGCACTGCTCGCATAAATGCTGCTCTTTATTTGATTTATTAATAATAATTGCTTAAATGTAATAGCACTTTTCTAAACACTCCACTCAAAGCGCTTCACAGGTAATGGGGATCCCCTCCACCACCACCAGTGTGCAGCCCCACCTGAATAATGTGACGGCAGCCGAAGTGGGCCAGTATGCTCGCTACACATCAGCTATCAGTGGGGAGGAGAACACAGAGATTAAGCCAACTCATAGATAGAGATTATTAGGAGGCCATGATTAGTAAAGGACAATGGAAAATTGACCAGGAAGTTTGGGTAACACCCCTACTCTTTTCAAGAAACATCCATTTAATGACCATGGAGATTTAACGTCTCATCCAAAAGACGGCACCTTTTTACAAGTATAGTGTTCCCCTCACTACAATGGGGCATTAGGACCCACACAGACTGCAGGGTGAGCTCCCCCTAGTGGGACACCATTTCCAGCAGCAACTTTAGTTTTTCCCAGGTACTGACCAGGCTCACACTGGCTCACACCTGCGTAGCTTCAGTGGGTTGCCAGTTTTGAACGGCAGGGTTATATGGCTGCTGGCCAGTGATGAACTGTATCAACCAGAAAACACCAGGACAGAGGTAGCAAAATCATCATGGGGAAGGACAATCTATGTAGGTTTGAGGTTTGATACATTTCATGCTTTGCTTGCAGTTAACAATGCCAGGAGAGCTTGCCAAAGAAACACTATTCAGCCTTTGAGGATTATGAATATTTGAGTGAAGTCCCCTCTTAGCCTTCTTTGTTCAGGGAAAAGTGGTTCTTTTATTCTGCTAGTTTAGGACATTTCTTTGAGCCTAAGAAGTTATCTGGTCACTTGTCTCTGGACTGATTCCAAAGCATCAATATTTGTGTAATATGATCACCAAAATTACCATAATATTTTCTGATATTTCAACAAAAACACCTTGTGTTTTTATAATGCATGTTTTTGTCACCTGCATGCAATACTCTGTACTGCTTAAATTAAACATGATCTGCCAATGATTAGCTACCACTTTCTTTTGTACAGTAGTTTCTACAGCATTTGCTGATGGTCTTATTTTGGTATCATCTACAAATTTCACTAGTTTGTTATGTATATCAGAAGCCAATAAATATAAATTGGGAAGGACAATAGTCCTAATGGAGATCCCTGCAATATTTTACTAATTAGATCCCAGTTCACCCTTTGGTTGTGCTTGCTGTACTCCCTCTTGTTACATTGAATGCCTACTGCCTGCAATTTTAGAATTAATCTTTGTAATGTTATTAATCTATTAAGCTTAAAATTAAACTTTGCAACTTGTATTTAAGAACAAATATTCAATCTCCTTCTGAAACAACACAAACTTTTAAACACTAATGTTTGTTGTACTTTTCTTTGTATTTATGCATAAACATTTGAACAGCTGTTTGTACACATATTAATGTATACACTGTACATATGTTTGTACACACTGGATTTATTTTGAGTGTTTTCTCAACAGGCCCAGCAGTGACAGCAATAGTAAAACATTGTTCTTGTCATTAAATTCCTGGTGCTGGAGAACAACAAGCCAAAATACATTTATGAACTCACTGGAGTTAAATACTCAATCACTAAATACACATCCATCCATTTTTAACCACTTCATTCAATTCAGGGTTGTGGGGGAGCCAATCTGAGCAAGCAACAGACACAAGGGAGGGTTCTTCATGGGTAGGATACCTGTCTATCACTGGGTACACACTTGGACTGGGTACATCTTTGGACTGCAGAAGAAACCAGAGCACCCAGAGGAAACTCACATAAACATGGGGAGAATAAACAGTACAAACTCCCTGCAGACCACACCCCAGGTCTGGAATTGAAGCCCCAGCACTGTCTGCAAGGCAGGAATACTACCCGCTGTGCTACTGTGCTGGCCAAGATGCATACCTTTTATTTTAAAATCTGTACCCATTGCATTCTAGACAAAAGAGAAACTTTCTGAATCTTGATGACTTGTTTACTGTGTGGTCCTGCTGACTGCTGTTGCATCTATATGTACTGTAGATTAAGCTTACTTCATTCTTCAAGTCATAGTATCATACATTACTTTGTGCTTTGTCTGTGCTATATCTTTAGATATAGTGCACTACATGGTTACTGAAAATAGCAGAGATGTAACAAACATTATTCAGCCTTAAACTGCTGAAAAATAGAGAACTTGCTTTCTGGATCCACTTGGTGTTAACAGAAGGATTTTAATTTTATTCTCTCCACTCATTATGGACTACTGACACAGGATGAAGAATAGACAAGGAACAGAACAATTAGAATACTGTAACTTCTATCTGAATAAGTAGTTGCATCTGTAAAGCCTAATACTTATGGCTTCCATTAAGTATTCAAAATGCTATTGATTGTGTGCCACCTTAACATTAGGCTAAAGTTCTATATGTTCCACAATGGTTTACTTTCCTTGCTGACAGAGATCTTCAGTAATTAGCAAGGAAATAACACGGAATTCTTAAATACTACAATTTTCTATTGCAAATGAAATGTTATCCTTATATTGTTGATGTATTTGATGTCTGTATGTAGGGAATAGTTATGATTTTGTAAATCATACAATGCAATATACTGTACATTGCATGCAGATTTCTAAATTCCAGACTAGCAAACTACCAATATTTATGTTAAAATAGGTATTGATTCACATTAGTGAAATACACATAAACACAAGAAAAAAAACAGCTTCAAAAATAGCTCTGCAAGTATATTTTTCCTAAGGCAGATTAGGTACCTAATGTACAAATAAGACTGAGATAGATACGGGAAGTTAAATCTCCAAGCAAATGCAGAGGCATGTGTTTTTGAACTAGGAGTGATAATAATTTGTCAAAATCCTGTGAAAGGGCTGAAAAGAAAGGACATAGGTTCATTACCCCCAGGATTCATGTGCTGGAAGACTTCTAATGCAGTCTGGTTTAGGTTTCATTACTTTTTGAAGCCTGAGTGTTTTCACTAGCCATAAACAAACAAGACCAAAAACCGATGTGTAAATGGATGCAGTCGTGTTTCTATTATCAAAAGAGAAGGAGAGTAAAAAACAACTGTAAAAACTTAGATGTTTTCTAAAAATGTTTTTTCAGATTTTAACACTTTGCCTGCAGTTGTTTCCATTTCCCCATTGTCTTTTCAGTGTTGTTGTCCAGCATCTATTTTCACAGTTTATCAAAGTGCTAAAATAACACTTTTTTTCTCCCCTTTTTAAAAATACCCACAATTTATAGACCACAACAACAAAACTCCACTTGCAAGTTTTAAATCTAGGTTCACAGTATTGCTTGCTTAAGTTTAAGATAGTTTAGTCATGTTGAAAAGATACAGAATTGGCACAATAGGAATTGTAGTTATGCAGTTTTACAGTATATACACAAATAACAGAAAACAAACCAAAGATCTGTTTGACAATTTGATCTGTTAAAGCTGCAGATTCCCAATTGTTCCAATGGGTGGTGAAAACTAGAATCTAACCATTGATCAATGCCTGTTGGGAAAAATGGTTAGATTTCAGTTCCAAAAGGTTTGGGAGCATTTACTGTTTGTCAGGCTGTGTGTAGATTTAACTTTTTTGAGGGTCATTGCTCATCAGATGCTTCAATGTCAGCTGAGAAAGCCAATTGTGTACTGTCTATGCTTATAGTTTGCAGGGAAATGTTCAATCAGTTTATTCCTAAATCTTTTGTTGAATTATTATGGTAACACTGTTTTTAAGAATCAGGAGAACAAATTTACTAGACCTTCCTTAGGAAATTATACACTTATCCATGTTGCTAAATTACATAACAACAGTGCTCACAGTATCTTCTTCTTCTTCTTCTTCTTTTTCACAGCCTTAGTCCCAGACTGTCCTGGGGTCAGCTGCTTTGGTTGCTCTTCTCCATTTGTCTCTGTCGAGCACATCTTCCTCACTCACTTCACATACCTCCATATCTTTTCTCACACAATCTATCCATCTCTTTCTAGGCCTGCCTCTTCCTCTGTTACCTTCCACCTCAAATTCCATTACCCTCTTTGTTACTTCCTCAACGTCCCTCCTCATGATATGTCCATACCACCGTAACCTCGCCTCTCGCATCTTCTCAACCACATCCACCACCCTACATCGTCTACGGATTTCTTCATTTCTGATCTTATCCTTCATTGAAATCTGCAGAATCCATCTCAACATCCTCATTTCAGTTCTTCTCATCAAGTTCTCTTCCCTCTTTCCAACTGCCAAGCATTCAGCTCCATATAGTAGTACAGGTCTAATCACAGTCTTGTACATTTTGCACTTTAACTTTCTGGGAATTTTCCTGTCACAGATTATTCCAGTTATTTCTCTCCACTTGTTCCATCCAGCTTTCACTCTTTGTTTTACTGCCTCCAGTGTTTCTCCTCCCTTTAACAGTTTTGATCCAAGGTATTTAAAGTCATCAACTTGTTTCAGTATCATCTTTCTAAAATTCAGCTCTCATATGCTCAGAAACAGAAACATTAGGAAATATCATCAAATAAAAAAGTTGCCAGTGTCCCTTCACTCATTGATTTAGACATAATCTTTATTAAAAGATTGTTCTGAAGACATTGGTATAATTTCATTAGGGAGTTACGTTGTTATAGTGTCTTGTTACTTTTTTTGATAGATTGTTTTAGAGGTGGAACTAATGAGGATATAAAGATGTTGAACTTGAAATTAATACCTTGTTAAATAAAGTAATTAGGTTTCTGCTTAATTGAAGCTGGTATGATCAGTCCTAATCTAAAATGCAAAACTATCATAATACTGTAATGCAAGCAGGGGCAGGACCTGTGCTGGCAAGATCAAACAACAGGAGGGACCTAAAAGAAGCAGCCTCAGACAGAATATATAAGGTGATACCAGATGGTTATTAATTTTTTATTTACACAGGCTCTTTTCTTAAGGGCAAATGAAATCATCAGCAATTCCACATGTCCCTTCGAGGATTTCGTTTGTTATTTTCCCACACTCTCCCTCCCCAAGCTCAGGCAACCTTTTCTACACCCTCTCTCATTGAGTACCACGCTGGGATTCTGCCTTTCACTTTGCCAATGGCGTGTTAAAGTCCAAGTAATGGAGTCTTTCTTCCTTTATTCATTCAGCTTCCCAGTCTTCACCTGAGCACGGCTTTCAACTCCAGTGTGCTCTGGCTTCCTGTTTATCTACTGTAGGGTCAGGTCAGAAGGGAGAACTCTGGGCTCTCTGGTTTTGCAGGAGTGCCCTTGTTTTCTCCCTTTCGCAAAAACTATGGTCAGCTGGCTGGGGATGTAGTGACTGTACACAACCTCAAAGCCTTCATGCACCACCTTGAACTTGTAATTAGCTTTTGTTGGATACTGAGAAGTGTCTTGATTTGTATCTTGCACATTAACTACATGTTTAGGAATTAAAAACAAGACTACCATTTGGATCCCATTTTCAAGACTGAATGTTTTCATCAAGATGCCATATATTGGCACATTCTTTCAATTGATGTGACCAGTTCTTTCAAATTAACCAAGGATTATGATTTGGCAGACATGCCCTTTTTATTCAATGATTATATTTAGGTTTTCTCTGAATTTTCTGAATAAGGTTTTCTCCATCATGCCCAGCACAAATGTGCCATTTGCCTAGATGCTTTTATTTCATGAAAGGAAAACTGCATTAGGGTTGACATCTGTCCTGTGATTCAACAGTTTTCTGATTGAAAACTCCTATCACGATCGTATCACTAATGGAATCCAGCCTCATTATACATAAGCATGTCCTCTAATACCTTATATGAAGAATAAAAATAAAATGTATCATAATTTTATTATAATACTTACCAATTGCTTTTTTCTTTCTCGTAAGCAGCTTATAATTACTTCCAAAAAATGACTCCTCACAACTGCATTTCCTTCACCTTGATTTTCTGTAATATGGAAGCTCCATTTGGTTCTTTGCCTCATGTAAACCTTTGGTAAAACCCTTTATATATAAAAAAAAATTGAATATTGTAATACATTATTTAAAAAAAATGATACATTGTACCTTCTTCATTACTTTAACATGAATTGTTTACCTTTCAGTGTTTGTGTTGTTTAGTAGATAATGCCCCCTGGTGTCCATGCATGGTGATGACTTTGATCTCAAATGATCAATTATAACCTTAATTATTAGTCATATTTATTAAAAAGTACATATGGACATACACAGATATAAAACAAATGCTTAGTACAGTATATGGTATTAATCCATGTGTAGCTTTCATTACAGGAAAAGTGGTAATTTGAAAAGTGATAGTATTACAATTTTGCAATATTTAGGTTTTATAATCATTGCCTGCAGCAATCTGTAAAAAGTGGCTTTATAGATTTATAGATTTACTTTATACAGTAAATATATCCATATATCAAGGAAATACAGAATATATTTACAAGACTCTTTTTAAGGGTACCTTCCCTAGTTTTGAAGATGCAGATGTGGAACAAAGTAGTCAGAGTCCTGAAGCTGATGGATTCCACTGATGGATGAGACCACCAAAGTCATTTCCCTAGTGAAGTGAAGGAAAAATGAATCCAGCCATGGAAGGATGTTAGGAATTACAAGGTAACTGGCTCAGGCATTTGTCTCAATTTAATCATGGTACGCATAATTTAATTTCTTAAATTTATGTTCTGTTGATGTTAGATTTAGCAAAAGTAAAATAAAAAAAAATCTTCAAATTAATGTAATTTCTTTCTCTGATTATTAAAATCAATGAGTCTTTCCAAGTTCCAAGTTTGTTCTCTGTCCTATTCCATTCAGAATGTACCTGCAAAACACAATCTCAATCTTGTTATAAACATCTTGCCTCGTAATTATTACTGTAAGAATTCATGTTTAGTAGATAGGCAATAGATGAGTTAATGAGCTGTAGATTAAAAATTGTCCCATATACAAATAATTAGAATAATGATAGAAAATTACTGGGACATATTTTTGTCCTATATATTTAGCGGAAATTAATTCAGTGCATTTAGAGTGGTTTCTTAATTCAGACATTTTGATTGCAAGCATTGGGTGTTTACTAGAATATTATATACAACCTTTGTCATACAGGTAGATAACCGCCAGTCAGGCACTTGTATTTATGCCAAATTCATTGATGCAATGCTTTGTATTAAGTACATTGGGCTTCAGGAAGAAAAAAGTTAGAATATCCAATTCATTAAGGAGCAGCATGCCCTGGTTAACAGAGAATAACAAGCTAGATGGCTATGATATATTAGTTCTAGGCAGCAAATTCATCTGTCATCTGTTGTAAAATATCAATAGGCCATGCAGTGAGTTCATTGATTAGCTGTTGAAATTGGGAAGGTCATTTGTGAACCAAATCATTTTTGATTAGATTTCATAACACATAAGTTTATTACTGTGGGTCACTGTCAGTGTGCATGATGAATTCTGCACTCTTGCATTAGGGTGATTTCTGATGCACCCATGCAGATTAGAGCATTGCACACAGTGTTCTTCTGTATAAGCCCTTGGGGTACGATTTGTCTCATCAATGTAATGAGCAGAACAAATACGATATATCAAACAGAATTCTTGTGCACAGTTTTGATGGCCATGTATAGTATTGTGACTATGGAGCAACATCAGCTAACATATAAAGTAAAGCTCAATGGATGGGGAAGTGTGTGCATGGGGGGTTTCTAAAATAATTAAATTTAAAAGCTCTGATTTACATTTAACTGCAGAAGAGCTGTATCTTTGAGATGATTCATAGCTTCAGTTTTTGGTGTATACAGTAAAAATCTTTAGACAAAAATCCCCCACATGTTGCAATACAATAGTCTATTCAATAACCATGAATCTATGCATTCCATTCTATGATGACCGTTCTCCTAATGATTATAACAGGAACACAAGAAGATTCACGAATACACTGTAGTATATACACTTTTTATATGTCTTAGTGAGATCTACACAGCTCTTAAACTTGTCCAAAAGAAAACCCGCAAAAGTGTTTTGAAATGAGGGCTTCCCAAAAACTTTAAAAGTTGACCGCACTGAAAAGTCTCATGAAGGCTGGGTTTGAGAATCTGGTCACAAAAGTGTCCTTTGCTGGTCTAACGTTTGCCTACACAGCTACGAAGGTCTGTCAAGTTTGAATAAATAAATAAAGCCTTTTCAGACCCACGATTATCTCACAACTTCTCACTTCTCTATCTCAGAAGCTGTGTAGTGGGGCCGTTGATGCATAAGGGCTGCTGTGTGTCACACAGGTGGGTGCTGCACTTCAGTGCTGAATGATGTTGGTCTCCATCTTTATGTAAAGCACTTTGGGATACTTTGGGTTGAAAAGAGCTGTATAAATAGGATGAATTATTAATATCATTACTGATGCAAAAATCATAAATCTATGTTATCAGACAAAAATTAATGATGACTCATTTTCCTTTTTTATGATACTCACAGGCTGATAGTAATGATTTCACTTTATTTTCACAAAACACAATATCATATAGTCAGGGTCCACACTTGAAGTACTGCAGAACCGATGATGTGATTTTATGTCTTTTTCAGCAGCAGATTAATTACCCTCATTTAGAATACTTTTTGGGGGAACATGAGTCTGGCATTTTCCATTCTTGTCTTCATTTTAATTTTAAAAGGCAGTTTTACTATCCAGAATTAAAATCCATTTACAATTAATACCACAACCATACAATTTTACATCATCACAAACTCCTGAACGAAGAAAGCCTGATTAGAAGGATATTTGCTTCTTACATTTCAACCATGTTGAGAATGATGTCCTCTGGAATGCTCGGGCAACACAGGGGACAAGACCTGATGATGCTGGAGCACTGTGGGTAATATATTAGTTTACATAGGTTCATAGGTTTATTTAAAATAAATATTCAGTTCAGTTTGGGTATATTGAATTGGTTATATGTAGTACACCCTACAGAAGATAGAGCTTAGTCCTGATAATCAGGGTAACAGGGTTGCATATAAAAAAAGGATAATATTTTTAGAATTTGAACATTTTATCACTACTCCTTTTTGCATAAAATGTGTAAATTGTTTTGGCCCTATACCATTTAAGCCTGTGCTTAAATTTCCAGTCGTCTGATAAACCAGTTTTGTGATTTTGAGACAGACTATTCACTTCTAAAGTCTAGTTACTCAGCAGATGAAAAGCAATTCACAGGGGAGGTAAAAAGGAATGTTTTTTTTTTTTTTTTTGCTGTCATTGTCTTGTTAAGACCTGCAGAGAGAAGTTAGCTTTAGATGATAAATTACAAAGCTGCCTCTATGGCTTGATCAGCAAACCTTTTGTCTGCTGTTGGGTTTTAATTTTAATTTTAACTCAGGGGGCACTCATCTGTGTTGTGTACTGTGCAAAATGATAAAATACTTGACAACAGCCAGCATGCTTTACTCAGGTAATTTAACAAATGGACCGAGACGTTTTAAAGGATACAACTGCTGATGTGGCATTTCAGGACAAAAACTGTTAAAATGGTCCAGAAAATCTGAAAGCCCAAATATAAATGTTAAACATTCTAGGAGTCATTTTAACAGTCTGCACACAGAGCTTTCACCATTAATAAAACAGATACAAACATATAGGGTTACTAGACATGTTATGGGTGGCCAACTTTGAGCTTTGAACAGAATCCAATATTGTTTTAACACTTTGCCAAGACGTACATTCTTTTGATGAACAATTGTCTCGGATTGCACATCAAAAGTGGACTAATAGAAATGATATGAATATATTTATTCTTTCGTCACAATATACGGTGCATCTCGTATCGCAACAACTAAAAAAGTACACTTGTAGGAGAATGGAACTTCCAGCCCCACCCTGAACACATAATCAGTGCCAAATAAGCAGGTTCTGAAACTGACATTTTATAGAGTACATTAGGAAATACAAGAAATTTCTCAGAGGCACAAAACTCTGTTCTTGTATTTCTGACATTCATCCTTAAAGGTATTCCACTTTAAATTCTTGCTTCCAGTTTCCTTTAAAAACGCTCCTCCTTATGAACACTGAAAGTTTTACATAACAATGTCTTTAAATTTTTAATTTCTATACTATTCTGTAAGGTGGGAATATGGAATTGAAATCATGGTGTTTTGTTGATTTAATAATTCATGTGTCAAGCATGAATGTAATTGTTGAAGTCTTTGGGTTTAAAGTACATCATTTGTGCTTTTATTTTACACACACAATACTCTGAAGAAGATTAAACATTTCAATATATTTACCAGTGCTTGGTGTTCTCCCAAAGGCTTCTTCAGAAAAATGAGCTTGTCATGGCGTGTGAAATTATGGCAATAATAAACAAAACATTATTGGCATTCATTATGCAAAAGTATCACTCAGAAGACACTTTATTGCAGTCATCTCAATGTGATCAGGGGAGGGAGCAGTAAAGCAGTAAATGTTTTCATATTTCCAATTCAACCCAAATAAAGAAACTGAAACAATCCCGTATTCTCTTGAAATTCACCTGGTAACAGTACTGGGACTGGTGGTGGATTGCACATTTGAAAAGCACTATTTAAAAAGTGACTAAATGATGCATTTATGGAAAAGAAGAAAATAAAGATTTCATTTTGGATTGAGAGTTTGGGTGAAATATCCAAACATATAGATTTGCCCAGTTTCCATAATGTGTCTGTTTTTTGTTGATTGTTGCCTGTTGATTTTTACACAACCTTTTCAAATGCTAAGATGTACTGTACTATATGTTAATATATTTACCCCAAGGGGGCACTATAACCTCTTACTAGCAAGCAAACCTTGAGAGAGCACACACACACAGGGGTAGGGTACATATCAGATCTTCAGCAATCACCTAATTCAGCAAGTGTCACTTTAAAATTCAAGTTTTCTTTCTTTAGTGATAGTTGTTTACAGCTCTTTATTTCTGAAATTTAAGTCCCACAAGCAATTCCAACCCCATTCGGACCCCCCAGAACTTACTTATAAAGCTCAAGTGGTTCGTATTTTACCCAAAACTTTCTGAGTTTACAAATGAAAAGACCTCAAAACTGAACTTGACAACATAACCTTTTCCCTTCCAAATTTCTTGGTGAGCTGACTTGGTGAGTTTTTTGTAAGCAGAAACCTGAGCTGCCAGAATATGCTTGGGTACCAATATGTACAGTATATAAATATTAAAAAGCAAAACTGTAGGGCATGAACACTAACAAATAAGGAACATTTGACACTTTTCATTGCATTTTTTATGAGGAAGTGGGTAAGCCATGTCAGATCTAAATGTCAGAGTCAAGCTGTCTATTTCTCCTGAATACTGCAGATTCCCCCTGATTTACAGATTTTTACATCATTAGAGTGTTGTTGCCTTCTCCCCCTCACCCCAGTACAATTCACCATTGGCCTATTGCTGTTCAGATTCAGCATTTGCATAGAATATTTTGTGGCAGCACCATTTTTCTGTCGAACTAGTATTCATAATGCATTTTCCAGTTCAAAAATGAAAATGGTTTCATCCTCTAGACATACTCATTTGAGTCTTTACTTCCTTTTCCTTCCAATTTTTCCAAAAAAACAATTCCTGTATGTGAGAAAGTCCAAAACCTGGTAAAAGAACCTGTCATTCAAAACTGAGAAATATGTCGCTTCTACTCAACTGATAGTAGTGCAGCCCTGTAGTGTAAACCCACTTTAAATTTCAAATTTGGGCTGAATGAATGCCTAGTGTAAATATAATGATTTGGAAAGATTAGGGTGATGACACTATGTATCTCCATTGCAAAACAACAAGGGGCCATAAAGAAATAAGTCAATCACCAAACACCATCATCTTTATTGATCTACACACTACCTTTGTGTGGCAAAATAACTTCCATTGAGGAACATGAAATAGAATCCATGAACACTTCAGAACCATGCTGTATGCAGCTGCATGTACAGTATATATTTTTTTTTATTCTTTCAACTGATAAGGCAATTTTCTCTGCCAATCTAGGACACTGTAGGTGGCTGTAGTACTGCAATTTACTTTAAAAAATCTTGAATGGATGTGGAATTGCTGTCACAGAAGTAATATGTATAATCAAAATATTCAAAATGATTAAGAGCTTCCTTCTCTTAACAAATGTACAGTAATTCTCAATAATAAAGTTTAATTGTGAAGATATAAATCAGAAGCAGACCTGCCTGGCAAAGTATTGAGTCAAAAGAGATACTTTCAGGATTTTTTTGTGACAGTAACCTTCCCAGCTAGTCTATTTAATTATTTTCTATGGTACGGCACTCATCCTAGCCATTATTTCCATCTTTGGTACACATACACATGTACAGACATCAGTGTGTGACATTAGGGACTCCACTCCAAACCGTCACTGAAAAAAATCTTACAGTCCAACCTTCAGCTACCAAAATTCACTCATCAAAAAGTTTTTAGAAGGATGCATGCAAGTATTACAACATGAAATATTGTCCAATAGAGTATTCTTGTTAATTGTTTTTTACACATCCCAATTTGCAATAGCCAATTGTCAGACAGCCCAGCTCAGTTATGTGACTTTTGAATCCTCATGGAATGGAGAAAGATGCTACAGTACTGTACCTCCAAAATGTGCACTGTTAGTGTAAAGCGTTTGTCTTCACTGTGATAACTCTACTCTGAAGAAACTGATGCAGCTCTCTGTGACAGGCCCGGTAAATTTACATGTGCCCTGGCTAGCTCAAATCTTTTTTTTTGTGCTGGTGTTTGGCTAATTGTGCACTACTATGTAACATTACTCAGCTAATGGCATACAGATAGGTCAGTCTCAAACCAGCTACTGTAGTTCAGTGTCTGAACTAGGGGAACAATGAAGGAATTTTGTTTACACTGAAATGTAATACACAGCAATGGAAAAAGCAAATTACCCTTGTGCTGTGAACAAAAAATAAATACAATGGCAATGTATTTTTGTCCAGTGTTTATATAAAGCACGCATGACAAAACAGGGTTTTGTGGCTGGTGTATCAGTTAAATCAGCAAGTTAAAACAGTGAAACAGTTGAGTGATTATCAGCCTTACAAGGCTTTTGGAATTTGACTCCTGCAGATAAGCACAGGAGATTCAGCAGGAAGCTCAGCCGTCAGATAAACTTGTTTCTATAAAGAGTCTGTTGTAAAGAAAATGTGCCATTTAACAAAAATGGATTTCAGGTCTAAGAGCTATTCTGGCACATACTGTACATAAACTCATCATAAGCATTTCATTGCACTTGAGTATATGACAAATAAACTGAACTGAATTTGATCAACTACTCTTGCTCATTAGCTTGCTCCCTCGACAGAAAAGCATAGTAATGTAAAACATGAAAATATAAAATATTACTTATACGGGCAACAAATTAAGAAAGTTATTATCAAGAAAAGCGCAAAACCTTTTTATAGCAGATGCACACTGATGTTATTGTGCAGACACAATGTAGGAAATTATTACAATTTGTAATCAACAAGGTTAGTCATCAGGTCAACTATAAAATGGACAGACAAGAAGCATTTGGCCACAGTTGGAACCATTAGAAGCCATGGAACTGTGATTTATTCTTTGCACCAGGCTGCAGATGCCGTTCTGTGGGATCCTGTCCAATTTCTCTTTTAGAGCCTGGACAAGCATGCACAGTATCTGTTCACTGGACTCTGAGCTGAACGCTGAACTGAACGTAACCATATACAGTACTCGATTTCAAACTAAAACTTTGACTTCATGAATTGAGGGATCACTTTCAAAAGTATACACTTCTTCAGGATTGTATAACACAGAAATCATTTGTTCAGTCCTGTAGACCCTGTTCTTAGCTGTAGCTTTGTTAGCTCAGCTTCGGATTTTGAATGTTATGAAAAGGGAAGCTGCTGGTGCTGGGGTGTGTGGGAAGAAGGTTCTTTGTAGCTACTGGAAACTGGCAAATGACTGCAAGGCTGGTTTTTAAAATGACCTAAGATATAAGCTCGGAGCTCCAGGCTCATGCCTAAGGCTTGGATTTCTGTAATATGTAGAAGGCTTGCGTTCTACCATTGCAGGGGGAAAATGTGCACGAGAGACTTCAAATCTTGCAATTACTAAAATCATCTCCACAGAATCATAAATAAAACAGAACACTAAAGATTAGGAGAAGAAACCATGGTAGTATTCCCTACAGCTTTTGCATTTTTAAATACTATTATGAATTAAAAATAGTTTGCTTCCTTTGTAGACCCTAATTAGGGCCTTTCAAATTGCTTTTCTGAATGAACATAATACAGTCCACGTATTGCGTAAATCTAAGCTTGAGAAACATTACTTCTTTAAAACTGAATTGCACTTGTGTTTTACTTTAACATATACATGATCTTAGTGCTTTCCATGAATGCATTTTATCTGCAACATACTGTAAAATACAAAACATACCTGTACATAGTGCTGTGATTTTAATACCTTACAATATACAGTATATAAAGTATAGACACAAGTTATTTTACCATACCTGCAATTTCTCTTCCCAAAGCTTTTTCCCCAAACCTTA
The DNA here is from genome assembly GCF_059453375.1 of Lepisosteus platostomus. Lineage (NCBI taxonomy): Eukaryota > Metazoa > Chordata > Actinopteri > Semionotiformes > Lepisosteidae > Lepisosteus > Lepisosteus platostomus. Next base: position 8,189,081 of record NC_142617.1, on the reverse strand, counting down.
TTTTTAACTATACTTTGCAAAAACAAAGACAAAATTTGAACTGAGCAACAAATCCCGTCTTTGCTCCCCTCTAAGGAGTAATTATATCTTTAATAGACTCTTGGAACCTTTGGTTACTTTATGATTCATTTACAGCATGAATGTGTTTTGACATGGATCCATGGGGTGATGTATTCAGACAGAGAAGATTCATAAAAAAGCTTCTAAAACTACATGATATGTTCATAGCTACAGTACAGAATAAATCATTGTTTTATTCATCGTCTTAAATATTAGAAGCCTGCCAGATGAGCTTGAGTTCACTGGGTTCTTACCCATTGCACTCAGGTAAGCTCAGTTTTACTTGTGTTCAAGACTGTCTTTCCAATACTTCAGGGAAAATGATGCCTGTTAAAAAACCACTGAGGCACTGATGGGCAGGGAAAGGTTGCTAACGGGAATGAATGTTCACGAACAACATGTTGAGAGCATAAAAAACAGCCAAGCAGAGAATTATCTAATGATTTCCATTACACAGCTGTAAGGATGATCAGTTACAAGAAGAGACTGAATGGCAGTTTACAACCCAAAAGCTTATATTAATTAACATTTTGAACTTCTGATGAACATGAGTACCAATCGTATAAAATGTTAAATGCAGTACAAATTTCTTGAACTTATTTTAAAAAATGATAAGTGTCTTATCCCCCCTATTTTTATAGTTTAATGTGCTTCACTGTTAAGGAAGCCTTTAGAAATTCTGTTTGTCTGGCCTGTGAAAAGATTAATCTTTATTCTCCTGGGAATTAAACAAAATTATGTTGTAAATTCATTTTTTAATGTATGCCTTGTATTTTGGATTACTTTCACTAAATATTTTTTTTAACTTGAGGTAGTTCTTGCCCATACAGTTTAATTCCTTTTCCTCCCCTGAGATGATTGATCCACAGAATAATCACACTTTTTCTATCCCTACATTTTCCACAGGTTACTTATAAACAAGATCTGGATTCAAGTTTAAACTCGTTCAGCCTATAATGTGTAACCCAACATTGTGGAAATGATTACTAAACATCATAAACTCGGTTTCATCAGATCCATTGGAGAGATTCACTCATCTATATGCAATTATTTTGCAGCTTTTTCTTGACATTCATTCAGTTTTATGAACACTAGTGACAGTTGTTTTGTTGCCTTTGAAAAGTACAAGTGTTTAGAGCTCGTTAACGTTAAGAAAACCTTCAAAGTCACTATGCGGAAAAGCCAGGTGTTATAATTGGAGACCATATGAGCTCTTCACTCTCCATGTTACTGATCAGAAACATCACAGTCCACTTGATAAGTGATAACAAGCAAAGTATCTGCCACGGGGTGACAGCCATTCTTAAGGCTTCCCATTAGACAAACTGGCTGCTTCAAAACTTTGTTGAGAAGAAACTTTAACGTTTTGCTTTGGTCAGACTTAGAACAAAAACATTATTCTATCTTCAGGGAGTGCAATTGATCTGAACACAAAGAAAATGATCAATTGTTTAGATCCTCTGAAAAATTTTGAACAGATGCACTCACAGCTAAAACTTCATTAGAGTTTTTATGCTACAGTAAGTAGCACAAACGTAGCGTAGAACCATCTGATTTGACATACTGTAGTGGCCTTTTAACATAAAATAGGTACTTCAGTTTTCAATTAGATATAACTGTAAAAAAATCGATGTCTGAGTTATTCTATGTATAAAAAGACACAGAGTATCTTTCTTCTATTATAAATTTGATTTGAGTTTAACTATCACCACATCCACCCATCCATTTTCTAACTGCTTCATCCATTTCCAGGTTGCAGGGGAGCTGGAACCCATCCCAGAAAGCATCAGGCGCAAGGCGGAATACACTCTGGATGGGATGCTAGTCCCATTGCAGGGCAGACACAGACATGCACACACTGACACCAAGCTCAGTTTCCCCCAAAATACAATTAACCTGCTAGAACAGTATTTCTTTGGACAAAACTGGAGCAAATGGAGGAAGCCCACAGTACAGGGACAACATACAAACTTCCTCAGAGACAGCAGGCCAGGTTCAGAATTGGACCCAGGGCCTCAACGTTGCAAAGTGGTAATGCTAATCACTGCACCACCATACTGCCCAGCTATCACCTCATTATATTATATTTCATTCAGCTACTTATTTTGCTTAGAAGAGTCTAAAAAATGACAAGACAGCAATCACCACAGACCATAAACAACATCTCTGTTTGCAATAGAAATAGTTATTTTGGCATTTAAGACATTCACAAGTACAGTAATATGCGCCATGTTTATGTTATGGTTTAAGCAATAACCTACTACAATTCCTAGGAGATAAGGAATGTTAGTTTTTAGCAGTCTTTTATGACATTTTCATTTGTCTGTTTTCTCCATGCAGTGCTTGAAACAGAAACATTTTTCACTTTTCTTCTGAAGACTTCTTGATGACACTTTCTAGAAGAAGGTGATGTAAACTCTGAAGCATGCAACAGTCATCAAAACCACAAAACATGTTCTGGAATGAACAACTACTGTTAAAAAATAAAACTTTAGATCCAATTCTTACATTTAAAAGAACCTCCACTTCTTGATCCTAAGCTACCATTTAGACAGATAACCTCCCCAGTCTTCTATTGTAGCTGACCAATGCATCAAAGCACACATTTGCACATGAGAACCACCTTATTCTGAAAAAAAAAAAACACTCTCTTACATATTGTACGTACAAAATCACAGCCCAAATGCAATCATAATCTCATTTTATACTAGAACTTATCCACAAGTGAAACACATTTTACAGTTTCTCTAAGCCACCTTTTAGATCATGGATGTCAAACTGCTGGAGGGCCTCGTGTCCTCTGCTATTGTTCCACTCAAGCTCTCAGTTATATAGTTCAAATATTTAATTTGCTGCACAACTTTAATATTTCTAGCTAGGCTCCAAAGTGTTTTACAGACTGCACCTTCAATGAAGCAAATGATTTTTGCAAAGTTTTAATAAGAAACCTATGTGTCTAACTTAGAAAATAATCAGATCAATTGTTTGATTGACAATTCAGCTTGGAGTAAAATTCAGATGTGCTCACACCTCCATGTACAGTTTGAGACCTCTGGCATAGATAGAGGAGGATATGGGCAACATTCTTTGATACAATGTATAGTATGCAGTGCAAAAATAAAAGAAATAAAATATGCATATCTAAATACAACTACAGTAATTGGTAGCATTTTGACTTCTTTTTCCTTTGTTGTACTTATTTTTATTAACTATTATGATGGTGACAGAATAAGTATAAAAATCACTCTCAGATCTTAATGACATACAGTAATATACTGGTCTTGAAGCCTTAGTAAACATTCATTTAATACTGTTTTTTTTATTTGTGTCTCTTTCTCTAAAAATACCTTAAGCTTCTTTGCCATTTAAGTCCTCACTGCAGCTTCAATAGAAGTTAAGAATAATTGCGTCTTCTGTGATATCTTTACAAGGATTAGTTTCATAGCTTGCTCCATCACAATGGCCTCAATCTGTGTAAAGATCAAAGACTTAAGAGCCCACATGCTGTATGGCATGCAATTACCTCAGGCTAGACACTGCTTTGAGGAGGTGTGCTTAATGGTGTCAAGGGTTATGCAATTCTGGCTTTAATTGATAGAGCTTTTTAGTTGTTTTATATACTTGTAGATCTACAGTGTGTCTGTTGAAAAACAGTTACATTCTCATTTGCATTCTGCAACCATTCATAAAATACTGTACAAAGTATGAAAGTATTTAAAAAACTTTACTGGGACAACATTTTTACATTGGGGGAAAATATTCTGTGTTAGTTACAGATCACCTTAAATTCCAATTCCAATTCTGGACCTGGTTTGCTTGTATGTTCTCCTTGTGTTTGTATGGGTTTTTGCCAGCTGCTCTGGTTTCCTCTAATATTCAAACAACATCCTGGTAGGTTAATTAGCTAGGGTAAATTAGCCCTGGTGAGAGTATGTGTGTCTGTGTCTGTGGGTGCCCTGCCCTACCTGTCCATGAAAGAAATCTATTAAGTGGTAATACAACTCATAATCATTCCTACACTACTTCAGTCTGCAGCATTACTCATAACTCTAGAAGGAAATATATAAAATCCATACATATATACTCTAGATAGAAATATATAAAATGCGTTTTTTAATGAGCTGGCTTCCTGTCCAGGGTGTATCCCGCCTTGTGCCCTTTGCTTGCTGGGATAGGCTCTGGTTCCCCCGTGACACTGAATTGGATGAAATGGGTTGAAATTAGATGGATGAATTAATCATCATAACATTCAATATCAAAGCAAGTCCACACTGTGCTTGGACACGCCCTATATCTCACTAGGAGGGCTCTGCCTGTTTGGTATATGTTCTTATCTGAGCAGGAACTTTATGGGTTGTGTTTTTTCATTAAAACTCCCCCAAGCTGTACTATATAGGTTTTTACTATTGGGCCAGGAAGATGCAAAGGTTCCATTCTTCCACAAGTATTCATCAATGATCTGACAACTGCAGTAGGTGCTTTATGCTATGCAGTACTGTATATTCCAGTTCTTTTGTCTCTGTTTTCCTTCCTGATTACCAGCACATACATAATGAAAAAAAATATTTCTCAATGTACATACTGTATCATGATTTTTAAAGTACAAATATAACGCAGTGAATTATTGTATCTTTTGTTCACTTTTTTTCTGAAAAGCAAAACCAATACCAGGAGGAACCCCCATCCACCATTGACAACAAAGAGAAATACATAAAGTAAAATACATTTTGTTTTGCTCTCAGCTTTGTTTTCTAAATTTTAAATAAATATTAATCCAGGAAGCAAGTTTAATAAAGTTCTTACAGCACTGCTGGTTCCCTAAATGGGATAAGGAGTTAGCTTTTAATAACACCCTAACATATCAGTGAGGCATTAGTAATTTGAAAAGCAATCTCTGTTTTGATATGGATGCGTGTGCTTCTTTCATGTGTACCTTCCCGGAGAAGAAAATTAGAAAGATAAGAACCGACTGATAATAATAATATTCTAACAGACCTTATCGTTTCAAAGAGGATCACTGATGAATTTCTTCATCCTGCATTGCCTGCTAAACCAAAAATATCCACAGGATGTGGAAAACAAGAAACATAATAATGGGAATAGAATCTTTACTAAAACAGTGAGAAATATTATTCAAATGATGTGACATTAAAACCATTATTAATAACAATAACAACAATACAATTTTATTTGTAAGTCCTTTTCAGAAACTCAAAGAGCTTTTTGAAATTACCCTGAGTGTCCCATGGACTGCTCTACTGTCTATTCTGTGAGAGCGTGATCTTGTATAGTAATAAAAGCCTAGGCATAGATTAAGATGCAGATGTCACATTAAGTGTTAGACAGGATTCATGTAATAAGTCATGAATTCCTGCTCACTAGTCGCTGTAAACAAATGAGAAATGTGGTATCCTGACAACATTAATCCTTTTTTGTCTTTTTAAATGATGCCTCATTGTCAAGCATTTGGTTGTTCAGAATATAGTGGTCTCACACAGGACAGATGATCAGATCAGTCAAACTGTTTCCTTTTCCAAGGGATATTCAATTATCCAAGAGATGGATAAAAAACATGGGCACTGATGTTGGTCCCTTTGACATGTTTCTCTACGAGATTCAGTGTGACGCAAGATGGAATAAATACAGTACAGGTTGTACAATACATTTTTCAGCCCAGAAATGTTTGAATGTGATCTGCATGCTGAGTTAACGAGTCAGTAGTATTTGTTGTGTAAAACCGTCTCAATGTCGATATGTTAAATTCAATTCAATTGCACTCATTTAAAACTGCTGTACAGGTGAAGGCACAGGCAAGTCTTCCAAAAATATAAGTCCTGCTAGAATTTTAGGTGTTATAAATAGCCACCAATGTAAACAATAGAGCACTTTTGCACAACTTGAAAATGAATATGAGTATATTTTAGTAGGTTGACGGATTGCAATACTTTTTTTTGGTGGGAGGTTTGTTAGCTCATTCTGAATTGCAGATAATTACAACAAGATGGCACTACACATACTGTACATTGAACCTTTTTCTCTTTTGTGATGTGGCTTGGAAGTTATACTCATTACCACGTACTTGGTAGTTTCATTGTGGTTTGAAATGCACTCATGATTACTGATTCATTATAGCCCCAAAATGTAAAAATAGCTTTGCAGTTCCCCTTTAAGTAACTGTGTAAGTATGGTGTTACAGTAACCTAATCTTTCTGTTAGTCAAAAAGGAACCAGGCCAATGAAAGAAAATGCCAGTGATATCTACAGAATTTTCCGTATCCAGTACTCCAGTAGGATGCCTAAATTAACAATAAGAAAAGCTTCACTTAAGTCCAGAACAAGAAGAACATCAGGTGGCTCAGAGTCAGAATCCATCAGCAAATCATTACCTTAAAAAGACTGATTCAACACTGTGTATTTAGACCCAGACAGTAAGGTTAAAAGAGCTCATTAGATGCCAGATTAGATTTTAATTAAGCTGCCATGGCCTGTTCCAGAGTTTTTGTGAGAAAAGCCCAATTGGAAGCAGGATGACAACTGTTAAGTACTTGTTAAGTAGATTAGATGCTAGGGTTTTTTAAAAAAAGGTGTGATAGCAGCAGATTTTAAGAGGAATTTATCTTTGAGTACAGGTGTAAAAATAGGTAGTACAGTAGGTTTCATTTAACCATGTCATTTTCATAAGCAGCAGCAATGGCAGTGAAATGAGAGTAACTCAGACTTGTGAAAGTAAGAGTGGGTGTAGTTGTCATGACTTCAGAAGGGGAGATCTGGCTATTACTATTAATGTATTGTGCTGTGAAAGAGTTACTGTACATAAAAGCACTGCATTCTAAAAAAGCAAATACTAATAGGTTGAAACATTTTATTGATGGTGGGAAAAAAGGACTGTTACCCCACTCTGTAGGACAAATAGAAGGAGGGTCTGGCTGCATTAAAGACATCCCTAAAGAACCAATCATTAGTATTTGGAAGCCTACAGATGAACAGCCAGTTCCGTCTCAAAAAACACTCAAGGCATCATCTTGTTGCCTTCACAAAACACAGCTAATTTGTGTACCAGGAGAAGACTAAGTAAAACAGACAGGTTTTCTTAGGAGCCAGACAATCAATAACTTATGTTATGGTCTCATTGTAAGTACAGTAGCAACAGGATCCTCAAGAAAAACAGACTGAGCTACACTGTGGAGTTTTCCTCCAAACTAGCTGAATTCACCCAATCAATAAATATCTTAATGGTGCATTTTATTTTGTACTGTATTGACTAGTTTGTTTTTCACTGAATCAATGCTTATAAGCAGCAATTATTTGCAACAGATTAATGCTAAGATACACTTTTAAAAAGGATGAATTTACATTGTTCGTTTGTAGCAGAACATATTACCTACTCTAACATCCTCGGTAGTGTAAAATTATGCTGAATAACTCCTGGCTTATGTTCCTTATTAAGTTGTGATCAATTCATTATTAATAAATGAACAATCCAATGCTATAAATTCTCCTTTACAGTAACTTTTTCTGCACAGTTTCCCAGATGTTATTGTAAATGAGCCTTTGAGATGGATCACTACTGTGGCAAAATCCCTACTCAAGCATTTCTATAAGGCATTAAATATACAAATTCTTGCATTTTTATTTATTATCTTATTGAACAATGGTAAAACAACCAAAGCCTTAAAGCATGTCATTGGATAGAAATAATTTTTTTAAAGATACATTTTGCTTTTTCAGGAACTAAGAGTATTCAAAGCTTCCCCTATTAATATAGGTAATGAAGGATGGCACAACATTGTCATTGACTTCAGTCTATTCTCAAGTACAATACAGTAAGCAGTCATTATTATAAACTTTTACAGCAGTTCAGCAATCTCAGAAAATGACCCATGGTACCCACATTACTCCTTAAATAAAACAGCACCACTCTTTGATTCTCCTACCAAATTAAACAGATAAAACTGATTGAAGTACAATGACAATCTCATATTGTTTCAAACCTTTTTTGGGTCTGGCTGTGAACAAAGGCACTCAATTTTCCTTGCCCTTGCACTGTACGTAGATTAAAGGAGGTGCTTCAGTTATTGAGTAATGTAGAATAGGAGCCTTTATTAATATAATTAAAATTAAAGCCCTGTTTGTTCTTCAACTTTTATGTTCTTGTATTACAATTTGTGTTGGAGCTTTTGATCTGGGAAAGCATGTTGGGTTTTGTCTGAAATGTCTGATCAGTGGACAGTATATGTTTGAATCCTACAGAGAAGAATTTAAACGTACTCAAAGAATAACTACAACAACATAAGTAAGAATACAGTTTGTTTCCTCATTGTTTTCAATTAATATTATACAGTAAATTGAGAGGTTGAGGCCTATCACAGAGGGCTGTTTTAATTAGCTTTTGCTGCTGGTCATTGGTGAATTAATAAAAAAAACAGGACACATTTGTAAACAAACCAATTAACCAAGGGTTATTTACTCTGTGTTTTACTGTAATTGTATTGAGTGTGTATAATAAAGAGCCAATGACTGGGAAAATGCCAACAAGAACAGCACAGAGAGAAAGGCCAGCTGTTTTGTTTGCTGTTGTTTGGATAAGTGCAACAGAACTGTTGGTAGAGTAATGCTGAACACGGATCAGTATCAAAGCTATCCAGAAATTTTGTAATATTATAGCCACTTGGGAAGATAAAGCTATGCTTTAGTAAGTGCGATATGAATACATACCATTTTTATCAGCTCTGAAGAATGATTATAGATTAATTTAGAAGGCAAAGCAGTTCTGGAATTCTGAAAAGCTAATAGCTCAGTAAATAAAGAGTCCTATTATAGGCTAAATTATTTCAGCATGACATCTACTAGAAATGATGAGTGTGTAATATTTATGCTGTGCAAATGTAGCAATGTTGTTTCTTATTATGCAGAAGAAGATGATGCAAGAGACATTTATTGAAAGATCTAAGCTCTCCCTGTGATCCATAATACTTGACAGATCTCCATACAGAAACAAAATGTGAGACGGCCTAGTTCATGTAGACACTGGAAGTTATAACACTTTGCTACAGTATGTGTAATTTTTTGCAAATGCCCTCTTGAATACCACAGAATACCCTTCAACTATTGATCGAGAAATCATATACTCCTAGTGTATCTTTACTCTTATGTAGTTTCTCACGTCTCATATCAAGTCTCCCTTGCTATTGTGCTGTACATTTCATTATTTGTAAATAAAAATAACCTCTTAAGGTGTGCCAACAGTGTTGATTAAGTGGGTCTGATATTTTTATTTTTCTAAGGGTTTTAAAAACGATTTAGAGAGATCAGATAACTTGAAGTCGTCCATAGCTAAAAATGTACACATGTTTTCATTCAAGAAAGGGCTTCCTGAAAGATTTAACACATCTAAGTGCCTCATCCTTTGTTAGAAAATATTTCAAACTCCAGTTTTTCAGGGTTAATCTAGCCAGTTACTAGCACATCCCTTAGTGTGAAAAAAAAATCCAACAACACATGAGTAATAAATAGCATGACCTATAATCTGTTCTACTTAAATAATTCAAAATCAATCCAGAGCACTGCTTCAGTTGGGAGCTGTATTGATGAATAACAGAGTAAGAGGTCATCTTTATTATAATTTATCATTGTGCATTGTTGTAATCCATCTTTGTCTGTTTCAAATATGTATTAAGATAAAAAAGGTTTCCAAATTTAAACAGTCTAAACAGTTTTCAGATAGAGAATAAACGTCCACCAACTACTGAATTTATCCTTTTTATGCGTGTTTGGTGCTTAATGTGCTTCTCCTCCAAGATGCTTATAAATGAAATATTTTTATCCACCATTTCTAGACTTTAGGTATTGTTATGTTTGCAGAAATTAATCAATAAATCTTTCATTTCATCCAAACCTCTTTCATTTTTAATGGATATCCAGTTTGACTAGTATTGGATTTTGTCAACTTAATCTTATGTAAACATACATGTTTTGTTCAGATCGATACACCCGAGAGTTACTGAGTATAGTACATTATTAGAACTCCAAGTTCAACTACTGTAAATCCTTAAGAAGCCTTCGCTCACATAAGGTTGAAGGTTCTATAATTCTGTTATTACCTGCCCAATCACTGCACATGAAGCCCTTGGAGCACATTAGAGCACACTTGGACCAAATTCAAAAGTCTGTATCAGAAGTCCAAGCTACTTAATACACATTCAGTGAAAGAGGAGTGCTAGTCATGTTTATATTATGTGCAATCATGGTTCTGACATAATAACACCCCATACTGCTAGTGCCTTGGTTCAGGAAGTGACACAGAAGGACACTGCTCCATCTCAATTTATGAGCCATGAAGCATTTTCCCAAATACATCATTTGTTGTAGAGCTAAGCACGCTCCTCACCAAAGAAAAAAGTAATTTATGAGGCATAAGTCAACAAAGGCTGAGCGGAATACAAGACATGGGAAAAAATGGACGCATGAGCAAGAAATTGTAACAATTCTATTCAGCATGATCAGAGTAGAACAGCAGTATTCCACTTTATATGTGGGTTTCACTGTTTGTATTATCTTTCGTGATTTCTTTTTAGGTACATTCTTCAACAGCACTCACTATTATAAATGCTTTGGCAATCTTTAACCTCCAGGCAAAGCACTGAAGCTATTTATGGAGATTTTATTTTCAAACACAAACAATTAAATGAAGTGATGCAATATAACTTAACCTAACATACACTGGTGGCCCTTGCAGTTGAAAGAGAAGAAAAGCAATCTTGTTTCAGAATTTTAGTTCCGTTCTGCTGAGTTCTGTATTACACAAACAAATGATGCGGCACCTTTTCACAAATTACAAACTCAAATTTTCACTAGTTGCAATAGAATGTAAGTGCACTTGAAACCTTACATTAGGTACAGGTCATCACAGTAAAATATTTAATTTGTGAAATTAAGACCCTTTTTCTTTGAAATGTATCCATGATGTCAAAATGTATTCATATCTTTAGTTTTCCATCTGCTTGTTCTGGTTAGATTAATCAGAAAGTGAGTGTGAGAATAAAAAGGAAAGTATATAGTACAGTGCAGTATCTTTTTGAGCAAATTTAACCACTGCTTTTTATAATGCGCACACTGTATAAGGTGTTAAATGTTAACAACATTCATAAATGAATTTGAAGTCAATAAACTATTTAGTTCTATTTTTTAAATTTGATAAAATCAAGTACCATAGTAAGATTGAATAAATGAACTAGTTATTCGATTCTGTAAATTAATATTGTTTTAAAGATTGTCTGTGAGCTTCCAACTTTCTTCTGTACCTGTCAAAAAGCTTTGTATCTGTGTGCCTCAGAATGTCCTCAGTTTAACATGTTGCAAATCTATTTTTTTCTACATTTCCACAGTGAAACTGAAAAATAACACAGTTCTTTGACAAAGACCCATTATATGTCTTTATCAGCTGTGCCTTATACTGTATGTTAGTTATGGAAAAGCAAATCACATTAATCATAGAGGGCAGCGTGGCGGTGCAGTGTTTAGCATTATTGTCTCGCAGTGCTGGGTCATGGGTGGTGTCTGCGTGGAGTTTGTTCTCCCTGGGCTTGTGTGGGTTTTCTCCTGGTGCTCTGGTTTCCTCCCACAGTTAATTGGTTTCTGGGAAAATTGACCCTGGTGTGAATGTGGGCATGCTTGTGTCTGTGTGTGCCCTGTGACAGACTGGCATCCCATCCGGTTTGTATACTGCTTGATCCAGTTTATGTTCTTTAACTGGACAAAGCACATATCATAGTTTAAGCCTGTCTTGGAATTACTGGTCAGATTGTCAGGTTGTAAAACTCAGCAGAGTGCAGTGTAAGTGGAACATCAATTAATGTTCTGATTTAGCCGGTGTCACTTTGCAAATCTAGTTTTCAATTAAACACATTCCTTCAAGGAAACTTAAAAACCTACAATGAAACTATTACAGTGATACATACAACACTGGACAAACAGTTTATTATATAAGTGTAAGCAATTATTATTGTTGCATTAATGGTATCGCAAACATTATTACCTGTGTTTGTATAGTACAGCACGCTTTCAGGGAAAAGCCATTTGTGGAGAGTGTGCAATCTGTAACAATAGTCTTAATATTTTATCTTTGACAGCTAGTTTAAAGATCAAAACATATATCCAGAATATGCCTTGTGAATTAATAAACTTCTAACTTGTGAACCAGGTTAGAGTGAAAATGTGACACTATCTAAACATGTCAGATCCACAATTTATATCAGTTCAACCATAAGATGACATGACTCATCTGAAGGTGTGGAGACTACAGGGAGCTTGTTACTGTATCTCACGATTGAAAACAGACAATCTGTGCTGAGAAATCAGCTATCCCATTCCTCTAAGTAATTTCCCCCTTCTCATAATATAACAAGCTGATGTGATACAGAAAGATTGTGTTTTAAGATTTTTAGTGTGAAATCTGTATTATACAGTAAGTGCGCTGTTGTACTTTTCTTACTGTTGCCATAGAATTGAGTTCTCTTTGTATTCCATATTATTAATGTGTATTTTTGTTTACATCCACCCAAAATGATTTTCACACCAAGAAGCTTGGTTAAGAATTTGACCCATTTTTGTGTAAAATAAATAAATGGACTAAGTCATTCATTAGGACCTCAAGAAAAAATACCTCAGTATTTTCAATATTTTAATGAAGTGCGTTGTTTTGATCAGTGCTTGAAATATTAAGGTGCATGAAATGCTGAATTCTTGGAACATAAAGGTCTTTTACGCTAATCAAGCAATATGTGTGAAAAGTTTTAGCCCATGGCTCATTAATCTCCAATTGGATTTCTTTTAGCTAGGCTATAAAGAGGTGTTTGCACTCTGGATGATAAACTTTGACTTGCCAGCCTGTTAGAGTAACTAATTCCCGATTTGTCAGTACTTCTTATGTGAATAAACTCAGTTTAAAACCATGTCCATTTGGTACCATTTGAGGTGTACATTACTTGGTTAATACATAATTACAGCAGAGAGACTTACCGTATACTGTCAAAATAATTTTAAGAAGGCAGCTAAAATTGTTTAAGGGTTTCACTTGTTAGCGTCTGTTGAGCATCTTTGGATTTTCCATTACAGACTAGATTATTCATTAATTCCTTACACTTACACTTATATAGCACTTTTCTGGACCCTCCACTCAAAGCACTTTACAAGTAATAGGGACTCCCCTCAACCAGCGCCACCAACATGCAGTCCCACTTGGATGATGCAACAGCAGTGATAGTGCACCAGTACGCTCACCACACATCACCTATCAGTGGGGAGGAGAAAAGAGTGATGAATGGGGATTATTAGGAGGCCATGATTGGTAAAGGCCACTGGAAAATTTGGCCAGGACGTAGTGGTAACATCCCTGCCCTTTTCAAGAAACATCCTGTGATTTTTAATGACCACAGAGAATCAGAACCTCGGTTTTTATATCTCATCCGAAGGAATGGCGCCTTTTTACAGTATAGTGTTTCTGTCACTATTCTGGGGCATTAGGACCCACACAAACCACAGGGTGAGTGCCCCCTATTGGCCCAACTAACACTACTTCCACCAGTAACCTTAGTTTTTCCCGGGAGATCTCCCATATACAGTAGGTACTGACCAGGCTTACACCTGCTTAAATTCAGTGGGTTGTAAGTTATGAGTTGCAAGGTGATATGGTTGCTGGCAAAACTCAGGAGAGAAAGAGAAAACAGTTTCCCACTAACAGAAGTTATGCAGTCGAGATTCCCACATTTGGGGAATTTGCAGGGGTCAGCACAGTTGGAGTTCAATGGCTGAGCCTCACCCTGGGCGAGCCACCTGTCACGCCCTCTATAGCTTGAGGGCGCTCCTACTCTGTCCTGTTCCTAGTTTCCCTGTGCTTTGCTTGTCCTTCTGGTGTGTGTTTGTGTGGGGCTATGTATTTCTGGGTCACCCTTTCCTCCTCACTCAGCATTGAGGGTTCGGATGTCTTGAGACCCGCCTAGCACCAGGTCGTCTCCCCCGCGGCCTGAGGGCATAGGTTTCTATCTGACATCGTCTGACCTCCTGAGGCCGGGCTAACCCTTCATTTTGCCACTATGCATTGGGTCTTTATTGCTCTCCTGGCCATTCCATGGCATGCCCTTTCCAACATCTGTGACACCACCTACATGATCATGATATCGCCCCTTCCAGGTAAGTAAGATTATTGTCTTTGAGTGTTGTCCAGGCACTAAGCATAGTAAGAGGTCTTGCTGTGAATGTTGTGTTCACTTATTACATTATTCTGTTTGTATCAATTACACACTGACAATAGCCATTTTAGATTGTTTGAATACTTTCATTTGTTCATTTTGTGTCTTGGTCTTTAATACTTCAAAAATCTAGAATGTGGGACCCACCTCCTATGAATACATCTTCATCAACTGTTCAAAGGAAATATTCTCATAAAATTCAGAATCTCAGCAATATTTATAACAAGAATGATGGCAAGCAGCTTCACTTCTTAAAGTTTCGTTTATTTGACTATTTTTCCTCTATTACAATATAACAATAAATCCCTCTTGATGAAAGTGTGTCTGCATGGCACTTGTCTTCTAACCATTCAGAGTATCAAATTTCTTCTACTCCGTTATACATCTTATGGGATTTATAAACTTCTTTGACTTAACAAATGTACATATATATTAAAACAATTGTGCAATAGAAAGTGAGCATCTGAAGATTTGCTTTAATGTTAGTATTTATTGCTACTGACATCTTAATATTTCATTTTAATTACTAAATCCGCAGACATATTTAAATTTTGCATTAGACTATGTCTCTAATACAGTAATCTTATTAAAACCACACATTTAATCACTCATTTCAGACACATCTACATTTGTGAAAAACAGAAGAGTTTAATATAAACACTTTCAATAAAAACTGAAATCTTCTAAGATTTGTATATATTATTTTATGGATTGATAACATAATTAAGGATAGAATAAATTGTAAACTATTTTTCTTAATAAGACAATATAAAAAACAACTAATTATATACTGTATATCCATTTAAACATATGAAACACAGTATTATGAAAAAATAAATAAGAATAATAAATTGTGTTTATAAGTGCATTACCTCAAAATGATGTACAATATTGTACAAACAAAACACTAATCATACTAATAGTAAAAAAATCCACAGCAAAATAACCTAAATAAAACCAATTCTGAAAAGATTTAAAGCAATTCTAAATTATAATTTACATAGTCTCTATACCCAATGAACAGTTGTTAATAATTTCATGTGGTGTCGAAGTTATTGAGCTAACACAAACACTGTTTGAAGTGATGAGGGACTAGAATCTTACTGTGATGATGAAGAAAATCTAATACATCACAATAATATTATTTGTATGTTTTTTAATATCAGCATTTTCATTACCTCTTTCCTTAAAATTCAGCAGTTTTCCTATGTATGCCCTCTAAAGCTGTAATAAGTATGTTTTTATTCTGCCTGCCCCCATATTTGGAATTATTTTTTCTTAATCAGTGAATTGGTTTCACTTCTTCAACCTTGTTGTAGAAATGCTGTCCTCCAAAATAAACTTTTGTCAGAGCCATTCACTTTATTTTACAGCATGGACAAGAGAGTTACAGTAGGATCAACTGGAATAGTGATGCAGCTATCACAAGCTCACAGATACTGTACCTTCCAAGCCACAAGGGTCACAGCTGCTTAAAAAAACAACTGAGGATTTGCTGCTCAGCTCATACTCTCCCAGACCTGCTACTGTTTATGCAGCTGTGAGCTATCGGTTAGAGAGACTCCCTTCCACAATAGACTAAGAACATATGTGACAAGTGCAGTTCTATTCCTGCTGGGTGCCAATCACAGCAATTCACTGTCACCTCTGGCTTCAGAACCATGTAGCACCATTCCCCAGTGGAGAAAACCACCTCGCTATCCAGTATATAAGGGGTAATATCTATCAATAATAGCATATAGCATACTTACAGTATACTTTTCCAAAGTAGAAGAGTGTAGAAAAAGTTGCCTTTATTTGTTATGGATGTAGTGACCTATTCAAAACATAAATCGCTAATATTTAGCCCAATAGTACTGTACATAAAAAAGACTTACATGAATGAGACAGGACATCGAACCGTGAAACTGGGAGAGGTGTAATGGCACTCACATCGAATGTATGTTCACATTTTATGGTACAAAAGTATTTTATGGTACAAAATTTCCATCGCTTCATTTTCTTACCACTTCTTACAAATCAAGGTCGCTGGGAAACCAGAGCCTATCCAGGCAAGCAACGGGTGCAGGGCAGGGTACACCCTGAATGGGATGCCAGTCGGTTAAAAAAACTTTCATTTTATACATTTCTAGAGTTAAGACTAATGCCTGAGACTGTTGCAGAATGGAAGGATTATGAGTTGTATTGGTGCGTAATAGATTTCTTACATGGATAGGTAGGTCGATAAGCCCATTTTTCATCTCATAATAATGATAAACCTCAATTTAGAGGCTTTTAGCAGATAAATAGGAAATAGTACGGTAGCACAAAGTCATTTCTAGCCTTTTATACAGGGCTACTGTAGTGTAAAACTGAAGCAATGGTATGTGTCAAGAAGTCAAACATTTTGGATTTGATGGTCTCCATGAAAGAGGCCTGCGTTTTCACATTACTGAGATTCTAGATTCTCTACGCTAGAAAGAGTAGGTCGCAGCTGACTGAAACACCCCCCAGGCTATCAATGCTCGCAATTCTTAAAAAAGGGATAAAATGGAACCACAGCAGTTACCATGGTTTCCCATTTCTCTTACCAAGTCAATTTAAAATAAGCTAAAAAGCTCATGCAAAATGTCATAGTTTTCATTTTATGTTACTGTCTCAAATGGGGATGCATCTGCAGTTAATTCACATTTTAGCTCAAAAATACCCATGACCTATTGCTCAGAAAACAAAACAAGAATCATCATCTGAAACAAATATCTGCCTGCTGGGCATTATTGCAGTACGGTGCTCGCAAGGGTCATTGATGTTGCACCACTCATCTCGCCTTCAGAAGATTTTATCTGTTATACACAGTCAAATATGTACCAGACGTTTCGTACTGAAAATTCTCTACTGGAATTCTTCTTTCCATTCATGTGTGAAATATATTCTGTTTTTATTTAATTAGTAAAGAAACATCAGGGATTAAATGCAATCACAATCACAGTGAATATCGACACTTTGAAAGTAAACACCCATTCCACCCTCTCATCACACATTTGTTTCTGTCTGTACTGTGTTACTGATATATTTATATTCTGCCTAGATTCAACAGTGCACTTTGTTTAATACCCCGTGTCTGCATTGAGCAAGCTGAAAGTCATAGATCCCTTTGTTTGCTCCTTATATTTGATATATGGGTTGCAAGCAATCCAGCAAAAAAGGTTTAACAAATGTGGGAAGGACGATATGGTGAATGTTTATTTTTCAGATTTAAAATAGTGGTACCATATGTAAAAGCGAGCTAGTGCTAGCAAGTCTATATATGTCAATTTTTTTCATCCTAACATCATAATTCACCTTCTTTTCACATCGTGGCAAAGATTCAAGGCTGTAGAGGCTTGGGCATGCCAGCTGCAGATCCACAGTACATTTTTGTTCTTTTAATGCAAAACCCAGATACATGACACAACTTACCAGCCATTTTTTTTTCCGCCACTGTTATATAATCAGACAGTACTGCAAACAATGTGTCACTGTGTAGTTGATTGTTAACTTTATGATAGGAGGCACTTTGACGCAAAGCAAGTTACAGAAGTACAATAAGTGTTAATTATGTACTAACAACTGCTGCTGTAGAATCTCTTTCAAATGGTACAGCTCGGCTAAATAACATCCGCTCCCGGGTAACATACACACATACTGTATAAAAATCCCTGTATTTATTATGTTTCTACACATTTATGCATCTATTTATTCCTCCAGATGTCTGCTTATGATGGACAAAGTAATGTCACAACAGCATCGGAAAGGAGCTCATTTTGATATAGCAAAACAAGTCTAATTATATTTTTCTAAACTTGCTCACTGAAGACCTCATAGAATAAACTTAAGGACTGAAATGACTTTGTAACTTTTGTTCCATTCACGCTTTTATTTCTAATTAACAACTATATTCTGCATTTTGAGATTCTATCCAACTCTTTTCTAAATGCTTTAGAATTTTGAAATTCTGAGGAGACTTCCAGTAACAGTCTGGCAAGAAGAGTTAGAATAGTGATCAGAAACTTGCTGATATTTTAAGAGCTGAGTTTTCAAGATCAAAAATGTTTCTAAATGAGGCTCTTGGTTACACCTGAAATGGAGCTTATTATTATACGCAACGATTGAATTCTCAAGTATTTGCTGCTTGCACTGAGTTCTGGATATCTTTAAAGCTCCTCATAATATTAAAATATATGCCTAATGCATTAAAAAAACGAATGCACCGAGGTCTGATGTCTTTTTGTGACTCGTAGTCTTTCCAATAATGTTATTGAAGTGAAAAGGAGGGAACAGAAAAAAAAAACAATTTCCCCTTTCCAGTATAGGACAGGTCCAATCTTCAAGGGGACACATTAACATCTGGCTAAACTAACAGATTGTTACGATGCAATAAAACCAGCCATGTTGATGAAGCCAGTACCCTGGCTTCTTGCAAGAAACTGCTGGATGAGATTAACTACTATCTACCAAATGGGCTACAGAGGGCAAATGGCCTCCTCTCATTCAAAATGTTTTTATACTCATATCACCTCTTTCTTGAGCCACCTCTTTCCCGCCTCCTAATGCCTTCTTCTCTCTGTCTTTCCAGCTGCTCTGATCATACCATGAACTCATTAGTTTCAGTGGTAACCCTATGATAACCCCACAACTCTATACCACCCTGAGAGGAGATCTATTCAGTATTGTGCTAAATCATTTAGGAAGTCTTCGGTTTTTGCACAAGACTCCAAGGTTTTTTTTTAAAAAGACGTTTTGGAGTGGTCTGTTTTATTTGTGCTGGGCTAAAGGTCACTTGCTGCAAAGGGGTTAAGATGAGACATTCGAGCCCCATGCTTTCTACCTTCCCTGCTGAATCTCTGGGTTTCCGTTATATAACATTCATGGATGCTCAAAATGAAGTAATACAGTATGTCATGGTGACAACAGTTCCACTTTGGTCAGGAATGAAGGTACAAAAGGCAAAGCAATTAGCCAGGGGGGTGCCTAGAACACTCATGCCTGAAGAACCAGAATTTACTGATCATTATTCTCCTACTGTTAAAATCTGGATGTGGTGGAAAGTTACATCAACATGCAGTAGGTAATCGAGCAGAGCTAAGTTTTATGGAAAAAGGCTGCACTTAAGGGATAGCTCATAAGGCTTTTTTTAAAGGCCAAAAGGAAGAGTAAGACACAAAACTATAGGGACCTAATTTAGGAGTAAAAAAGCAATTTAGGTCAGTCTTGTTGTACCAAATGTAATAAAACCACTGAACATGTTATAAGCGAAGGCCACTGACAGAGGTGCTATAAATGTGGTTGTGACACGAAAGGGAGACAACAGGAGAAGATGGATAGGAAGAGGAATATTTTTTGGCAATATGGACACTGGCTTTGTAGCTGCAGGCTTTCTTTTCCATAATAGCAATTACGATTTTCTACAGCGATATCAAAAGTAGGACTGGTAATAGACGTGTAGTAGAAATCAGCATTACAGTAGCTATCCCTTTGAAACTTTGATCTCCGATTGATTAATTGTTTGGATACAGATTTTGCAAGAACATACAGTAAGTATAGTAAAGATGAATCAAAGCAATTTGGCCCATCTAGCGCCTGCCTGGTAGCTAAAAGTCCATGGCATCCAGCTGTTTGGGTAAAGAAGTGCCTCATGTTTTCCCAAATAATGAACGACAATGGCACCAACTGGGCTAACAAAACGTGGCAAGATGCGTGGAATAATAACAACCACAGACTGAAACAGTTTATCAACAAAGTATCTAACAAACCCACTGGAAATGACCTACCCAGACAAGCCTGGGTCAAGCTGAACCAACTAAGAACCGGACATGGACGTTTCCGGGCCACCCTACACAAGTGGGGTCTCACTGATTACCCAATTTGCGAATGCGGCGACGGCAAGGAGCAGACAGCTGACCACGTCCTATACTCCTGCCCTCGCTTCAGGTGCCCCGGCAACTTCACTGATTTGGTTGAGGCACCTTACTGTGACAATATAACTATGTAACTTCTGCATGTTAAGCTCATACGAATAATCCATCTCAGTCATGAGTTACAACATAATTAAGGTAACTTACAGTACAACAGAGATTGTGATTAAATCATTGATTTATGTAGTCCGTCTACACAAACAAATGGAGATTTTTCTACATACAAGGTACGAGTTGAATTCTGGAGCAAGTTTCCAAAATTACACAGCAGAAAGCAGTAATGTGCAAACAACACTTAGAGCTCTTTCAAAGGTCTGAGAAAGGACCAATTAGCAAATGGTCAATCATGTTGTTTGTTAACTTCCATTTGATAACTTCTAGTCATTTACACTATTAACAGAAAAAGGTACACAAAATAGACAGTATATTGTACTCCTTTATAATTAAACTTCAGCTTTTTATTTATGCATTTTAAACCACTGTAATTGTGGTGGCCATTTAGTAGACAAAGAAAATGCCTGAAATTACAGTTTCACCATTAAGGAACAGGTTTCCAATTTTACATTAGTGGGTGAGGACAAGTTTTGATTTATTTTTGTTTAAGGCCTGTCACCAGCCAAGTGACCAGGCTTGGCTCAAAAGAAAATAAACTCCCACAAGCAGTCTTCAAATGCAAACAAAACTGGATTTATTGCCCCCCAAAAATAGGGATAACAAACAAACAAAAAAAAAAACCCTCACAGGAGTACTCTCCACACCTTTCCTCCAAGGCACCCTCCTCCATACTGAGCTCTCCCAGTCCCTTTTATAGCCCCTCATATCCCAGGGCAATTCTTTCTTAAAGGAACTTGCTCATATCTGGTGGACAATTTTTAAACAAATAAAGTACTTAATACAAATCCAGAGTAACCTGTAAAGTTTAACAAAGTCATGCAACAGCTTTTATACCTTTAAACCAAACAAATAATCATACATTAGTTATTAATAGATGGCCTACTAGAAACCTTTCCCTTTAAGATCAACGGTGTTTTTAGTACTGCTGATGTGGCAGTGTGGGGAACTACAAACTACAAACAGAAGGTGACTGGTGGCCATGTTGTCCAACACAACACAATACTCCAACAGGGAACACTGCAGTGATTTTAGGGGAACAACAAAAAGGGTAAGTATCATTCACACTTCATTTGTATCACATACACTCTCTCAAGCATACCAGAAGGGTAGAGGGAAGTATTGGAGTATTTCACATTCAGAAAGAAAAAATAACAAGCACTCTGTCACAAGACCTGATCGAGTTATTTTATGGCACATTTACAAGAAACAGAAAAGAGACTTTTAGGATGCTCCATTTTTCTACTTCATGAAAACCTGCCAGAAAGAAATAGGTACTCTATGTACTTAACAATTAGCGGGAGAGTTAACATTTTGATTATGTGTAGGCCCTAGCAAGTTCTTCAAAGCATTCCATCAAATTTCCTAAATGAGTGTCAATTGCAATTAGTGAAAATACAATTAGGGATTAAAGCATGAAACAACTGTAATACTTTTGCTCAATCATTCTTGATATTTTAGCTGTGAAAGAAATTGAATAAAACTGCAGTACTAGACACTGGTTTAAAAAAAAGTTTAAATTGTAAATTAAACATTCTTCCTACAATATTAAAATGTAGTTCCACCCATCCAATGTAAGAAATAATTTCCTCCTGGACTCCATAGGCATGAAACAAATGTAAAAAAATATTTTTTAACAGGAAAAGACTAATTGATTTGAAATCTTCCAAGTGACCTACTGTACATCTTTTTATTACTTATAAATGTTATTTTACACAAATTAAATTGATTAATATAATTTCATCTGCAAAGTTAATAAGCACAGAATGGAGTAGAGGCAGGGATATTTTTCGCTGTTTTTGTTTCAGGTGGAAAGATAAAAAGGCAGGCAGACTTCCAGCTGTTTTCGCTCTGACTGGAAGTCACTCAAGAAATAAAAAAGTAATTCAAGTGTAGAAGTGTAATCATGACATGAGGCCAATAGTGAAGAGTGATGAGCAGCATGGAGGTGAGGTGTATGAGGTGCACATATAGTGATACTATTTTTCTTGACAGTCAACAAGGGCTCTGCTGAACAGATTCTTGCTTGCCTATCTACATTTTTGAAGAAGTCACAAAAGTATGCAGACTTGTGGTGCTTAAATGACAGTGTGTATCTGGATTTTCAGAATGCCTTTTCCCAAAAAACAGCAGGTGTCTCTGCTGCTTAGTGTATGTCTATGAGTCTAGAGCTGGATTCAGTGTAGGTCAGAGGGAGCAAACGTAAGATAGCAATAGATGCTGTCGATCACTACTCTTCCTCATACAGTTGCCATTTCTATAAGATTTGGAAGAAGACAGATAACGCGGTTTTGCATGTGTGTTGAGTAAGGATATACTGTAATACTTCATGAGAAGTAGAATTTGAACGCACACAGAAACTGTAGTAGATTTATCACAAAAGAAAGTTGAATGTTGTACTTTTGTTTGAGATTTGGTTAAGCTAAAAGCACATAACCAGAAAAGCAAGCAAACTGCGAATGAAAAAGGTAAACCTCAAGGAGCATCCTAATATTCATAATCATCAAAGTTACTGTAGCTGAGAGACTGAACAGAAAAAAAAAAAACAAAAACCTAACTAAATGCTAAATGATAAACTAAATGAAAAGCTATGATACTTTTTAGCAACATTAAATATACAAAACAATTTATTTAGATAATAATTATATCTAAAAGGATAATTCTATATTACAAAATTAATTTACTTTGCAATCCTGTGAGAAAAACATTTTAACAGATTTTCTTCTTTCAATCCAACAGCGATTCGCCACATCTTCTAGATGTCTGGTGGTCAATATCAAAATCTGTAGAAATTGCTGCGAATACAATACATTGAAATTCCATACTGAGCAATGCACAAGATTCAGTAAAGTTCCCATGTGAGTCATTATAATAGTACTAGTGATGTGTGTCATTAACATGAAGTATGAATTAAGGAATACAATCCATTCTCTAGGTGAAAATCTATATAAAAACTATCATATATAAACAGGGAAAATATTAATAGCATATTGCATATATTGCTAAAAAAAAGAGATTTTTATATTTTAGCTAAAAATATAAAAATCAAGTTAAGTGCTGTATCAGAGTACACAACTCCTATTTTGTTGTTCTTTTCTGCTTGCACAGTCCAAGCAGCTAAACAAGAATAGAATCAGAATATGTCAGAAATCAAGCATGTTTAAATAATGGATCAGTAATACATGCATGTGTATTTTTCTTTATTCCTGTTGCCTGCAGCTCTTCAGTAACCATTGCGACTTCTTGCTGTTCAAAGGTACAAGATTTGCATTAAAATGCCAACGACTACCAACCCTTTTTTTTACAATGGACTACAGCTGTTTGATACACCCCTTAATGCTCCATACATTATTTAATATGGATACACATTTCATTCTGTACAATGATGAATGGAGAGGACATTTTTTCCATTTAGCAACAGCAGAATTTCCCGGCTTTCTGAACCAAGTAGGTACTATTGCAAGATGCACTGCCTCTTAGCATAATTCAGCTGAACCTATATCGACATGCACAAATAACTTCACCACTTGTGATTGGATAAATAGTGCTGAAATCAATGATCTATACCAGAATGAAAGTTGAAAACAAAATTAGATGTTTGTGCTTGGCAGTAAGTGATCGTGTCCCTGGTTATATATACTTCCAAATATTCCAGTCCTCTGATTAACTGTTAGACTCTGGACTTATAAGGAAAGCAAGTTTTCTTCCAGCACAAGAAGACCACAGGTTGGTTTTTTCCATTAAACGCATTAGAAGGTAGTCCCATCTAAAAGCACAAGAGCAGCAAAAGAATTTCCATACCATATTTAAGGGTAATGCCTGGGGAGGTAGTTAAAATGTGGGGCAAATAAGAAAGTCATTTTTTATTTTCTCATATGGAGCTTTGTTGAGGCGAGACAATGCTCGAGCTACTCTGGGGTTACTTAGCACCTCCATATTGACATTAATTAGACTAGCTGCAAATTAATTTAGACTTCATCTCGGTAGGGAACTGAATATTCTGGGCCAAAGTCATAAAAAAGAAAAGAGCAAATGGTAACCCAGCAACGCCCTCAATGAGAATGAAAAATACCAGTTTCCGTATTCATAGGAACAATCATTATTAATTCTCATAATACTACATCATGCAAGGCTCCGGATGAAGCAAAGTCCAGGTTTTCTATAAAAGCACAGCTGCTTAAGAGAAAGAAGGGAAGTATAAAATGGATGAATACTGTGCTTTCATTGAGTTCATACTCACCGTTACCTTCAGTAACACAAAGCTTGTTATTACAGTGACGGTCAGTACAGTGATGTTGCTATTGATCGCAAAAAAATGGTATTCCCATGATGACTGGTAATATCCTCATGCAATATCAACATTTTAGCAATAGAGACAATATTTCATTTCAAGACAGTCTCTAATAAAATACTATTGGCAATTTGCATTCCAGTAAAATAGCTCAGCTTTTATCTTATTATTCAGGTCACTGGAAAGGACACAATTTCAAAACGAAACCATCAGCCTCGAGAGACCAGATGAAACAACGTTGTGATTGGTTGAACTGCAGATCAGACTTAATGATCATGGCCTGCATATGCCTTTCACTTATATAGCTCTAATTTAATAATGAAATGGATTGCTCATTGCCATCAGAGTCACCGAAAAAATGCAAACGTCATCACACTGTTATTTTCCAGTTTTCCTTCTGTTTCACTTTAATGAACAGACAGACCATTATGCATTAAAAATATACATCACATTTATTGTTTTTTTAATCACCATTAGAGTTGCCACAGAGTCATTTTGTCATCTTCTAATAATTAATTTGGGCACTACAGGTAAGAGCCTGTTATCTATCTGGTACATACAGCAAGTCTCCCTGTCTTCACCTAGCATCATTGTTGGCTATAGAAAAACAAAAACGTTGACATAGCCGATACACACATCACTTTTCCTAAAGGTAACACAAAGTACAAAAAGCAGATCTTGAAATAGTAAGACTCTGATACTATAAAAAACTTTTGTCCATAAGAAAACAATGCACTTATTTCTACTGTACTCCTCTTGCTTCTTCTTTCTTATTAGCAGCTAAGGGGAAAGTGATAGAAATAATTGACAAAGAGAACCAGTTTAAAAGAAGCCCTAGTTTAACAGCCACGATAGCTTAAATGGTAAACACTCCACTTACCATAGAGCTTCAGGTTTAGATGAATATTTTAAAATTCAGTAGATGGCAAAGTTCATGGCACAGGAGCCCTGTTAGCTGGCTTAAAGGAATGAATGACTCTTTCCCCACACTGTACAATACAATACTATAGTGATATTGGAAAGACTTGGAAAAACAGAACAAACTAAAAAATTAAAATGCATATTTTCAATCCTTCCTTTTTTTGGGATGAGCTGTCCTAATCACCATGTCTCTGGGTCTGTCAAAGGGATAAGGCCAGGCAAACCACCTGTTTTCAGATAAAAAGTTCAGCTCCAGCAATATCTGAGGAGCTTGTCGTCCAACCTCACCATGGAGCAGAGGGGATCACTAAAGCCAGGAGTAATGTTGTTGTCACTGAGCATGTTGATAGACTGTGAATGGATCTCTGGTGGCTTTTAGCTCTGACACCTGAAGAGGGGAAACAGGAAAAGAAAAATGTCTCAGTCTAGTTGAAAAGAAATAACAAAAATAGAACTTAATAGCATTTGTCATTTGACATACTGTACTGTACATGTGTATGAGTATGCTTTCCATAGTGATAACCCTAAAATGGCTTAAAGGTCACATTCTTAAAACCCTTTTTGATAATGTCAGTTGCTACAGGACTTTCAAAGTTTACTTGTGTTATTTTGCCTAGAGTTTAAAATATTAAAAATGAGCACATCAATGCATTCCTAGGCACAGTAACATATTTTATGGTTATATTTGATGAGTTTTTTTTTCAATTTTCTTTGCCTGCATTATACAGTACATTGATGCATTGATACCAATTACTGGTATGTCTTTAAGATAATGTCTGTTGGGAAGTTACTGCTGTGTTTTCCCATGCTTGCACTTTGTAGATGATTCCTGAAATGAAAATATTGTTTCCCAATAACTGTGCTGCGGGAGATGACTCCTGATGTCTGAATAAATGTGCAAAGTTTTCTGTTGTCAAAAATCTTGTAACTATCATCTGGTGCAGCACAAACTCATGTTTTGTGTCTATCAAGCTATGTAAATGAACGAGTGCTTTGGGAAAATCTTTTGAATGTGATAACTTTACTAAATTGCCTGTTAGTTCTGCAGTAACTGTGATGGTAAACTTATAATTCATCTTGTCGTTCAAGGCCAGTGGCAAACCTAATTAGCTGTGGAACAGTGTAGGTGTGCACCAGTGTGCTAATTAAAAGAGTATTAAGTCCTGGTAAACTTGTTTGTGTAACAGCTGTGGTAACTTAATTATTACAGTATGTACCACATTTACAAAAAACGCTGGTAAACATTTCATTAGCCCTACAATACATGGTGTAACATATTTTTAAACGGATTATTGGTATTGCATCAAAGGCATATTCTTCTCATACAGAAAGCATATATTGTGATTTTTTTCATGAATCAAGCTGAGTGTTACCAGTCATTTGCAAATTCTCAGAACCTTATCTGAAATATGCTCAGTACTGGAAATATTCACAGAAAGAAAGGATACTATATATTTTTTTCAAGAAGAAAAAACCTGTATCCATGCTTAATAATGAAAGTGATTTTTTTTTCCTGTAACGACTATTATTAATGTATTTGGGAAAGATTTTCTTCACAGATGTTGACATGTAGCATGTTTGAACAGCCTGTCATCTGTGAGACCTGTTGAAAAGGGACCTGTGAGTTTCCAGTGCTATATACAGCATGAAATATCATACACAAAGGTTTACAGACAATAAAGGTAAAGGATGTAAATATCACCGGTACAATTAAAGGTCATGAGTAAGAGACAAACTCCTTTCACCTGAGGACTTGAGGACTCTGATTTGTGAGCTGGCTGTGCTCTCTCCCCCTTCGCTGAAAGCTCGCACCTCAATGATGTAGGTCCCACCATCTGTAAGAGACAATACAGCCGAGGGACTGCTTGTCTCTATCACCTGACTGTGGCTCCTGCCCTCTTGACGAAGTAAGACCTGCAATGCAAATTGCACAAACGATGCCAATGTAAGTAACTTCCTGTTTAATGACAAGCCATGCAATGACATTCAGAAATTATGTCTAAAGTAGCTTCAGCGCGTTTTCAAGGCTAAAGTAAAGTATGCATTGATACAGAAAAGAAATGCAACACTCGCGGATTAATGGATTTTATTAAATATTAAAAACAGAGCTGTCAAGCAAAATGAAACATAAAGTGAGGAAATAAAACATTAAAGTCAGTACGAGCTCTATAAGAATGAACCCAATCCTAGCAACATTGAGACACAGGCCTGATCAGCGTCTGGATAGAGAGCTATGGGATGCTGTAATTTTGCTCAACTCAAATACAAGTCCATGAAGTTTTTAAAATATTTTACCCTTTTGGCTTGCTCTTAGTATTTAATTTTGGCAAGGAAGAATATTGTTACAACTCGATGTTAACAAACCTGCAGTATCTGCTCATTATTTGAAATGTACATAACATTATGTACTGTATATGCAAATGAGTTATTGATGGTAGGTTAACACTATTAAGTTTTCATCGTCCATGACTATACAAAACAAGAACAGGCATGCAAGAAAACATGTTCTTTCAAAATCTCTAATGTTTACTTTCCCTAGATGTTGATTATTGTCTGCTATTTTCCAGATTAAATGGCACTGCAAAAACGGTCACTTACAAGTCAAAAAGAGCTACTAGGTTCCTACCAATCTTAACAGCACAGTACAGTATATCTCAGAGTCTTTGTCTCTCTTCAACATCATTGGTGAAGTCCCAGACTTTAAATGTAACAAAATGTATTCTAAAGGTAATAAACTCACCTTGTAACCCATGACGTCAGATTCATTATCAAGTGATTTCACAGGCTCCCATCCTAAGGACACATTATCTCCATCCTGAATCCACATGAGATTGCTGGGTGGTTGACTTGGAGCTAAATGACAGAAGCAAAATAAACCAATGGATGCATTTCTCTTTATTTGATGGAGTGTTTGAGGTGGATAATTGATTAAGGACGAAGGACTATGCTCTTAAAGTTCAGAATTTCAGAATGTCACTTTTGTGCTTTGCATTTAGGGATTTTCACAATTTACTTTCTGCATTCTGCAGGCTCGTATGTGAAGTGATTGAGCTAAAAACTGAAAATCGATCCACTAGGTTTATAAAAAATGTGTTGTGTCACTGAACAACATACGTGATTTCTTGGTTTTTGCACGAACAGCAGTGCTTGCAGGGCCTTGGCCGATGTTGTTGTAGCCCTTCACTGTGATGTGATACAAGGTGTTTCCCTCTAAACCAGTTAATAAGATGGCCGTCTCATTTCCAGGAGTTTTCAGCTTTTCCCCTGATTCTTCCTGCTCCATATCCTTCCAGAAGTTCACCTTTCAAAAACACACATGGGAATATTCACTTCTGACTGACAGAAACACTTTGATCGATTCATTGTCACCAGTTAACTTCCAAACAGTACTTCACACAGCTGAATATATTATATACAGTATAAACATAAGCTAGTACTAGAGAAGCCTTGCAGTCATTAGTGAAAAAAATGTCTTTAATCTAGCCACGTCAGTGCTAATTATTTATAGACATGTAAAATTCAATAAAACAAAAACAAACAAAAAAGTCAATTACTTGCTCAAAAAATGAAAAAGTCAATGGATTAAAAAAACAGTTTCACTCCTATAGCAGGGGCTGTGTTGATGGAAGAACTGAATCCCGCATCTGCAAATAGATTTGGCAGAACACAGGGAATTTTTTGATGTGTGAAAACAACGCAACAACACATTTAGTGATTGATTTTCTAAAGATAGTAAATATCCTTGAGCAAGCATGATCTTTAGAGGGTTTTGACTTTTATGTTACATTGACAGTCGTGGAGCCTATAAACCAAAAACCCACAGATACTGTACAATTCAGTACACTCACATGCAGAAACTAGCTTCTCTTATTTTTATTGCACATACTACCTCATATCCTTGGGGTCTTCCTGGACCAGGAGTAGGAGGCCTCCATGCTACCTGGATCTCAGAGGAAGACACACTGGCTGCCTTCACTTCAGAGGGGGCTTCCCTGGGCTCTGCATTAGAAAGCATTATACCGTACATCACCCATCAAACACAGGGGATGGGTGAGTGTCAGCCTGGCAGTGATGGAGTCAGTGCTTTTGCTTGAAGGAGTCAACCTCCTGTGATCAACTTTTAATGAAAATAATGTCTCAGGTTTCCAAGAACAACTGTACATCAAGCTGGCAAGGGAATTATTAAAGTCCCATTTGAAATTTTGTTACACTGGCACAGCCACTGGATTTGTATTTACACATATCCGATCATTTTATAAACTTAACCGAGTCTGTTCAAAATGAAGTAAAGTGTGTTTGTGCATGCAAAAGTGGTAGGTGTTGGGGACAGAGAGCAAACATAATTATAGCAGGATTAAATTGCTTAACATTATGTTTCATAATGCAACAAATTCTAGCATCTTTTTTATTACCCATGATACATGACTATTCTCTTGCTATGGTCAAGAAAAGAAAGTCAATCAAAGCACATACCTCCTTCTGCAGAGTAGACAGTGACAACTTTGCTGAAGGGCCCATCTCCTTTGTTGTTATAAACTCCCACCTTCACTTCAAATGGGGTTAATGGAGGGAAGGTCTCATCACGGTATTTGAAAGTGGTGGAGTCAGCTGACGTCACCATTTTTTCTTTCCAGCCTCGAGTCCCATTGGCTCTGAAAGCCACAATGTATCCAAATCCCTCCCCATTCTGATATTCTTCTGACACTGGCTACAGAGAAATACCATAGAAGAACGAAACTTGAATATAGTATCGCTTAGACATTACTATAGTTATCCTGGATCTTATATGAATACAACTCAAAATTCATACTGTACGTTGGTGAAATGTTTCTACTTTTATTTAATGAATGATATGCATATTAACATTTTTTAACAAAAAACAGGAAGCTAAATGTTGATATGGGGAAAAATGAATTAAGCAAACCGCTGGGACTATGTAATAGAAGCAAAATAAATCCTTGTGCAGCATCATTGTTTAAGATTTTCTGTGATTTATAACCCTGAACCACAACATCTCGATGAAATTCTGCACGATTCACGGATACACCTCTAATTCTACAGATATTTTCATGTACTGATTACACGTAAATGGATAGTTTGCTAAAATAAAGATGCTCAGTCTGGCAAAATGATGACTAATGTTTCTACAGAAGTGATATTAATAGCTCCACAATTTTAATAAAACACCTTTGCAAGATTTTCAATTAAATCTAGCACACTCAGCTTTGAGGCAGCAGAAAGCATAGAAATGACATTTGTATGGTTCTAAAACTGTATTCATATCAATTTGCAGCGATAATTTCAGGGAAATAGCATCTTAATTGGCATTGAGATGGGATTACAATGGGAAAAGGTTTGTTAAAGCTAGATGGGCTCACAATATGGTCTTTGACCAGTTTTAATTTAAAAATCTGTCAAACTAAATTGAACACTTGAGGGGGTATATCTTAACTTAATAGGAGAATAAATACATGATATATCACACTTAATAAGCAAAGACCTCTGTACAGGCTTTAGCCAGTAAATTCTTCTCAGAGTTCAGAAATATTTTGAAATCTACTGAGGAGCATTAAAAGCTCAGCAAAACCTAGTGGTTCCAAATGCTCATCTGTTGCATTTTCTGATGTCTCTAAGTATATTTCTGTAGAGATGATCTCACAGAGAATCTTGCAAACACGAAACACCACTGCTCGAAAAGTGGTATTTACATGAAAAATGTAATACCACTGCTCGAAAAGGTTCAAAGCAGTGATTCGGAACCCAGCTACTAGGTAGAATGGGCACAGCCAGGTGCGGTAAAAGGCAGACTAAATCTCGTCCAGGTCCAAAGTCTGGATTGAAGAGAAGCTCAAAGCTGGAGAGACACAGTGTAAGGCTCAAAAGGAAATCAACAATGTATCCAAAGGAAGACACCAAAGGAAGGTTCATAGCCGAAAACTTCACAGTTCAGAGGCACTAAGGCACGTCCAATAGATGAAGTCAGAACTCGAGAACTAGGGAAAAAGCTAGGCTCAGTGCAGAATGCTATAACTGAGCCCAGGGCAGACTTTATGTCGCCTGATCCATCTGAGATGGGAGTGGTCATAAATTGCACAGGTAGAGCAGGCTTACGTTCTGATAATGTAACCCCGGCTACAAACAGTAGCCTGCTAGGTGAGTGGACACGTAGCTGCCTGCTATGGTTATTACCAGGTAATAAAGCTTGAAAAGATAAAGTGTGTTTCTGAATAGAATCAAAGTCTCCAACACTGCGCTACTGGCCAAAATATCCATGCATATATATATATATGAGAATAATTCCAAAGGCACTAAAATTTACCATGCTGCTAGGCCAACTTTGCAACGCAACTGCAAAGAGCACACTGGGGAGTAATGAAGTATACATTATCTACTTTTAATAAATTTGTATCCTGCCAAATGAGGTGTCTCTAAAAAATAAACTAATCTTTAATCATGTGTTTTTATTACAACATCTCAACTTTATATTCAAATTAATATTTTCCTTAACATCTCCCAAAATATCAAGAAGTTGAAGAAATTGATAGTGTAACTACTGTATGTAGAAATGGTTCATTTTTGTCTTAATTCTGGTACTGTGTATTATGCCAAATTCTCAAAAAGAGACCTTAGTATCTCTCCACACTTCATATTTATTATCTTCTCGTCATTTAAAAGCCATTACAGTTTGGCTCATAAAGGTACTAATTATTGTACAGATTTATGACTTCCAGGCACTGTGTTATTGTATCCTTTGGGATTGGGATGTTGGCATTGGAGCATTTTCGGTATCCGCTGACAGACCTGAAGACAGAAAACAGAGCACTCAGCACCTGCTTCCAATTCAATGGGTCTACACTCAATTTATCATGAAAGAGAGAAATTGATTTGAAATGAGCAGCAGGTTGTAAATTTTGTGCAAATTTAATAAACCTAAAACACCTGTACGCACTCACCTTATGTCAGTAAATATTATGTTCATAAGGCAATTCAAACAATTTCATTGGGCATCAACATAATAACCATTCCCTCTTGCAGTCACCCAAATTAGCCTATTCTCATGAACAGTTGTGGTAGAGAGATGTAGCGTACATGAAACTCATAGGAGAAATTACCAGAACCATTTAATTAACTTATGAGATTGTTCCCTGAAAATAAATTACTTTCCATCACATTCTCATTATTAAAGTTGGCTTGGATTTTTTAAAAGGCTCTAGACCATGTTAGTTAAAATGTTGCTGCCAGGACAGGTACTTAAATTGGAAAATAGAGTGGAACATGTACATCTTAAAGATCTAATTTTTTGAGAGACCCAAGCTTAAATAAAACTGATTATGTCCCAGAAAAAATGCCCCAAAGTCTCTAGTGTTCAGCCCACTGTAGCTGTTCAGCTACACTGGTAAGAACAGCTAGGTTTCTAAAAGTGCTCTTTGGTTCAGACTGAAAACAGTCACTCATCACTGCCATTAATGAGCTGGGCAAGTGGATCCGCACAGGCTGTTCAGTAATTCATCCTACTTAATAATTAGACTCAACTATTGCAGACCATTTTGATAACCATCCAGAGATTGGAGAGGCAGCAGTCACCTATGGACGTGTTCAGACTATTGATGACTACGGATTCCTGCAGTCTTTTCTAATATTAATCTCTATCCTTCATTGATTTAGCATTTATTCTGTAAAGCACATTTCACTAAAATGATCGCCTTGACACTACATACCTTGTCTGATGAAAAAAATGCAGGTAACTACGCATAGCTGTTTATAACAGTCAAACAGACTTCTGTGCACTTTCATTCAACAAGAAACAAGTATGACAAATACTGTATGTCAAGTATGACAAATACTATGAAAGAACATCAGTCTGCTTCCTGTGACATAATTTTATAGTTGACAATTGTTGCAAGAAAACAGCTTAAAATGACCAGCATTGAATGTAGCCCTTTCATCTCTGTCAGGGCAATTCTTGTAGCACTGCCAGGGCATGGATCATAATCTACACTCATATAGTGAATCTACACATTTTATATAGTGTTTTTTATTTAAGATATATTCAAAGTAAATATATATCAGTAAGTACCTTCAACAGACTCACAGATGATTATAACATGTTGGATAAAAAATGTTAAACCAGTGTTAAATTGCACAAACAGAAACTTAAAGAGGATTATTCTAACTCTTCTCACTCCAAATGAGCTTTAAGACTTATAGTACTGCATGATTAAAATTGCATGTAATTGCACCTGTTGTAAATTTTCAATGTGAACAAGAATGATTTATATTCTAAATGCTTTTCATAATGGGGTATTTCTTACTTTCTTGTTCCAAGACCTATTTTTAATTCACTGTTGTCACTATTTAGTCTCCATCTTTCAACTTTGATTATACTTTATAAAGATAAGCATCACATTAGAAATCCAATATAGTTTAGTATCAGTAATTTGAAACAGAAGTAAATAAGCATCAGTTCTGCAAGGAACAGGAAATTCATATTCTCTCCATTTAGGAAACACTAAAAAAAACATTCGCCTTTGTCTCTGATAAGCTTGCTTAGCTTTCATGGGTCTTTGGGTTTCTTTCAAAGCATTCAACCATGAAACGTTTAAAAAGGGCTTCATAACATGTCTGTGTATATAGAAGTATAAAAAATAAACCTTTTTAAGTATGCACAGAACACCTGAGTCAACAGAATGACAGGAATGAACCTGTGCTGCTTAATACATCATGCATTGCCTGGAACATAATTGACCGCAAATTCAATACCTCTGCTAAAACAATGTAATAGGTACTATTTGGTACACTGGTACTTGTTGAACAAGCCTTTACAGCTCCTTGTAATTGAGCTGTCACTGCGAATACAGAATCTATTAAAATTATGGTTATTCCATACTTACAGTAATGACTTGCTTTTGCTTTAATGAACAGCACATACCAACAAGGCCAGCACTCACCCCATCTGGAAAGCACCTTTTTTCACCACATAATGCCACACAGAGGTGTAGTTCACTTTAGATGAAGGTTATTTTCCTAGTGACAGTTAGATCTCTGCAGTTAATATCTGCAAGGATAACCATCAGTAACATCCACATCTGTTCCCCCATCCCAAGCTAATAGCACCTTTAACTGCTCCTCATTTGAAATCCTCAGGCTTTATTCATTTACCTTATTCATTTACATGAAGCAACCCCTGCAACAGCATACAAAGTCAAAGATGTTCTCTCCATAGGCAACACATCTTTCACCTCACTATTCTCCTGATGCTGGAGAAGATTTATTAAATATTTCTCAAACACCATAAAGGATTGAATTATGAGCAGATGTTCTTAAATATGTCTTGCTTTACAAGTAGCACTTGACTGACACTTTATTATAAATCACACTTCCCCAGTAAGGAGGAATGTGCAATTTATTAGAAAGGAGAGGGTTTTCTAAAGCTGGTGCAGCCTTTTTATGCCCCATTTTAGATTTTCAAAATTGTCACTCTGCCTGAGTCATCGTTACCACCTTGCATCAGTAAGAGAAAGATGAAAAGACTAGACAGAAGCCCTTTGAGGTGTGCACAGCGAAGCTGTCAGCTTTTTTCCACACCACAATTCCAGAATACATATCCTAGCCAAGCGCTATCTTTCAGCACCAAGCCAAGAATCCCTGCTGACCGACTTGTCCCACCAGAACTCGCCCAATTGCTCAGATACTATTAAGAACTACAGACAATTGTCAGCAAGGAATGCTGTGGACTGGGCACCTTGCAGCATCCTACAAGTTGTAAGTCTACTGCACCTCAAACAGCTTTTCTCAGACTTTTGTCAGATGAATAAAACATCAGGTTTTCTGAGCAGTTATTAGCATGAAATGCAATATACAGGACAAATACACAGCCAGAAATAAAGAAACTATTCTAGTCCTGTCTGAAGAGTGCATGTGGAAAAGACAAACAATGAGCACAAAAACAAAAACAAAACTAAAACAGATTTTAACTCAAGGGAAATACCATTTTAGTCCCTGTCTGCCTCGTAACCCAACACAGATAGCTTTTAATGAAAAGCTCAATTTAATAACATCTGTGTTAAATCTAAAAAATCTCGTCAAAAATGTGACTTCTGCTGGGATATTAAGCAGGCAAAGCTCTATGGGATTGTTAAGGCCTTGTGGTGGCCCCTACAGACTTTATCTCCAGTGGCAAACAAACTCTTCTCTTTCAGTACAACCAAAACATGACAATGCTACCGTCTGGTAAACACAAAGGATATTATGAGATCAAAATTACAGCTTCGTTTTTTATGATGCCCTAAAGACAGACTCAGAAAGGGCATGTATGTAATTTCTCAGCTCCTCTGAGCAAGCCATCTGATCTTGCATTGACCTGCTCTGCATTATGCATTGATTCAATTACCAATTTGCTTCGGTAAACTATAATTTGGCCCCTCAAAAAATGCAAAAATCTGAAGGCTTTACCTGTTCTCAGGAGGGTAAAGTCATTTTCATCTTTTAGATTATCTCTCAGAATTATGATCTTTCATTTACCATAACACCCAAGTGAATTTTTAAATCTTATTATAAAGTTGTATTCAGAGGTGGTAAATACGATTCAGTAGATGCTTATGCTAATAATACAATTTTGTGTGAGCTTTTCAGGAAATTAATAGGGCTCCACAATAACACAGCACAATAAACAACTGAAGAAAAAAGAAGCTGAAAAAAGCCCAATTGCATAGTCTACAATAGATTAGTGCATTAATTCCACAGACCTGGTGCTGCACACAAGAATGTATTACAATAGGTCAGAACCAGCACACCTTTGCTCAAATGCTATTTGGTTCTCATTCAGTAATACAGTACATAAGATAACTTGGTGTGAGATCATTCAGTACCTTGTGTACAACAAAGATACAGAGCATCTTTAGTTAGCACAAGGACCACTGAATTCTAGACATACTGAAGCTCAATTAAAAACATCTGATTACAAAGCACCCTATTAGATAAAGCATTACAATTGTATAATATTGATTAATTAAAGACTGGTGTTAATATTTCTGTTAGATATGTAAAGCAAGGGTTCTAAGTAAGCATCATTGAGAAAGCAGTGCAGCCCAAATTTCTGATGGTGAATAGTCAGACCAAGTGGTCAGTACTGTCTGTGTAAATACTAAAAGGTAAAGGTCCCAGCACAGATCTCTGTGGATGTAACAAAATCAGATTTTAAACACCTGAGACTTACAAATTAGGAGGGAAGGGAACTTCCCAGTGAAGGGAAGGACATTCACTGGTGATAACTGATCCAGAGTTAGAAGCCATTTACAAATTGTTAACTACCTTCACAAGGACAGTTTCAATGCAATGTCTCTCTCTAAACCCTGGCTGAAAAGTTTCACAGAACTTCTTAAATGCAAGTCTTGGGGGATCCTGGCCATTTTTTTAAAAGCAGCACTTTAAACCTGTACGAACATGGTCTTATGGTAGAACTGAGTGACAAGGGTTTAGAAATAAGGTCCTGTACACGGGCAGTAGGTTTAATCTGAGCTATCAGATCCATTAGACAGGCAGACATACAGAGAATACTGTGAAGATTCATCAATCTAAACAGGCTAAGCTACATTAAATTGAGTTTTTGTGATATTCTCTGCAAAATTAGATGAATTCAATACATGCAGTCTACTGGAGGTCATAATCTGTTAAATCTTAATAGGAGGTGGATGGAATGTCAGATCTAGTAAAACAGATTTATGGCCAGAGTTCCCCAGTTGAAATGCTTGAAGACTGGATATTTGAATGCCAGAAAACTAAAATATTCTGAATGTCCATGTTTAAATGCTGGGAAGGTGATTTACTGAGAAAAGCCAAAACAATTCAGATTGGGTAGAAAATCAGCAGTAATCAGTTGTGAATTACAACAAGGTTGATTTAATTTTAATTTTAATTTTTATGGGATGACAGACCTCCCTTCACAAAAGTAAAAATGGAACTCTGGCCACATGAGGCAGAACCACAGGTAGTCAAGGCATGGAATTGCTAACATTAATACACAGTGCCACCTAGTGTTACACCAAAGTTAGTCCTCCACCCTACATCATGTTTCATGATCCAAAAAGAAAATCTACTTTATGGTTAGCAATAAGCCAACTGAGAAACACAGTCTTGTTGCTTAAAAACCACATATTAAAGAGAGCTTGGACAGTGGGATATTGCCAGTTAAAACAAATGCAACCAAAGACAGCTAAAACCAATGCCTTAGACCTCAAGTGAATGCTGACGGGATGAAATGGAACCTCTACTGAATATGTGACCAGAGCCCCTGTGCTGATATGGATATATGTGCAGAATTCACGAATTACGACAGTGCTCAAACAACTCGCTCTGTGTGGAAGCAAAGGGTGTGAGGGGTGGCAGACTCAATAATCTCAAGGCAGAGTAAAACATCATGATTACTGGAAGGAAAATAAGCAGACTGAAGGATTAAAAAAAATGAACTGAAAAACAAAAACATTATTTTCCCAGTTTGGGGAAATACAGTGTTTTCTACAGACAACAAGTAATGCCTCCTCAGACCAAGAAGCTCAAGAAAATTGTAGAGTAGCAGCCAGCAAATAATCCAGCAATGGCAGTACTGTAGACGCAGGACACAGCACATAACCGGACAGTGAACCAAGGGTTGTTGCACAAAAGTGGTGGGTTGAATAGTGAAACAAACGGGCAAAAAACATCACAGTATCAGGGACCACACGACCAGAACCATGACTAGGGAAAAGAAGCAACGCAGCAGACCGCAACAAAATCAGGGAAATGGCAGGAACAGCAGAGACAAAGTTCCCAGCCAACCATGTCAACTACTGCAGAGCTTACCGAAGGCAGAGTCAAGAAATAACAGGTAAGAAAAAAACTGAACTAAAAAAAGAACTAAGAATAAAAATGAGCAAGAAGCAATAAACTAAAACGACTGATGGAGAGCGTCTATGAAGTTGAGAAATAAGTGGAAACACGCAGAAAGTGGGCAGCAAGGAATGCCAGCTATGAAATCTATGATAAATATGCCAAAATAAAGCAGTGTGATGAGAGAACAGGTGTTTTATAAACATAATTCATGTCAGAGGATATATTGCAAACTTTGAAACCTTATAAGACATTATTCTCAATTAATGACAAAAATTCAACTTTTTACAAGTCTACGGCTGGGAAGTTTGGGGAGAAGAGGAAAAAAAATGACAAGAGGAGATGTGCATTAATTTCCAACTAGTGAGAAGTGAATGATCTGAATTGGTGTTAAAACCACGAAGCACTTGTTTAATAGCTGCAATTACTACCTTACATTAAGTACTGTAGTTATATGGATTTCAGGACATTATAAGCAGTTAATAGGTGACAAACTGTCTGAATACTGCAGCATGTCACTTCCATTACTTTCACACAATCCCTCAATTAGGCCTTAGGAGCCAGCAGAGTAGCAGGCCTTACCTCCCACGATATAACCAGTTCATGTCGCCGGCCACTTCCTCCACTGACATTTGCTGGGGCCACTGAGGGAACTGCAGAGAAAAAAAAGGACGTCTCTAACACGTGATGTCTTCGCTATCATTTACACTCTATTAGCTTTATTATTCAGGCATTATGAAATTAAAACAGGAAACGTCTGTAGGTCAGGATTTCACTCTTCCAAAACTACTTATGCAAATAAAATGCTATTTTTTAAGAACATGCAAACTTGCTAAGCCCATAGGATGGATATGGAAAATCAAAGACACAGTATTTTACCAGACTTGACAATTGTCCGAAACGGAGTTTAAAACAGATAGAAATGAGACATAGTTTTACTTGTTGAAATTGTTGTATTGTTGTATTACTTGTTGAAAAAAGGTAGACAATTAGACACAGAAACCAGTCATTTTCCAAATAAGGCCTTTGGAAATTTTGTCACATTAAAGTGCCTTAATCTCCTCTGCAGCAGGTAAATGAGACATTCTGATTAAATGCAGTGCAGTGCCAGGAGTGTGTTCTCCGGGAATAGATAATGTAACTGGTTCTAAGCCTCAGGGTGAAAGATGCCTGGCTGTGTTAACTCAAACACCCAACATGTTTGAATTCATGTTACCAGCTCATTTTCATCTTCTCAACCAATTAAAAATTTAATAGTGGTAGATAGCTGGGGTATAATGTGAAGAGAGGGTGGCAGAGCAGGACTTTTTCAGAAGTTCTATTGAAAAAAGAGAGAACTGAATAATTGCTTTGCCAACTACTGTATATTAAAACTGATCGAAACAAACTATAGTCACTGTATACTGCAGATTAGCTTACATTTTCAATCAAAATCAATCAATCAAAGGCACCACCAAACAGAAAAGAAATTCCCTGCTAAATTGCCTTCATTTTGCCCATTCTTTCAGCTGCTATTGCTGCTTTTCAGGTACTCATTTTTTTTCTACATATAATTCTTGTCTCTGTGAAGAGCATGTGTGAAAGCTGATGGAGGTCAGATGATAAAAACATCTTTCTGACAATAGCTTTATCTCATGAAATACTGTAATCAAACACATAGACATTACAAGATGGGCTATTTCTGAATGCTCTGACGTTACTCCTGAACACAGAAATGAATAAACTAGATTGAATATTTTTATCTTGCACAAGAAAATTAAAAACATTGTTTGGCTAAAAGGCTGAAGGATGTTTTTAAGATTCAAATACAGAGACTGAGCTACAGAAATCAATACTCTGGGACATTAGAAATGTATACTCTATATAATCATAAGAGATAATCTACTTCATCCTGTCCTCCATCTGATGCTACAGTACTTCTTGCTTTAAGCACTGTGGGGCTTGCAAAGTGAAAATTATTGAGGACTTGTGCTTGGCTGCCTGTGCCAGTTCACTGACAGCTCGTGCTTCCAAACAGATGAATACGAAATGAAACGTTAAGATTTCAAAATTCTGACCGAAACTGTGATATCACAGAAAGATGCATACAGACCACAATCTGCTATGAATGACAAATTGCAAAGATCCTGCACCACCTGTAGCTAAGTAGTACTTTTTCATCATACTCTTTTGTAGCATCTGTTTAACCAATTAGTGAAATACCAAAATACACAGAAGTTCATATTCCATACAGAATAGTTACATATGCTACATGGATAATTGTGTTTTTCTTTTTAAGTAATTTACAGTAGGTGGCTCATTAAAGATTTAAAGATAAAGAATGTAATTTCATTTTACATATGTTCAGAGTTCATCTGTACTTGAAGCTGTTTTATGCACAATGATGAAACATTCACATTTATTTTTTTAAATTAAAAACAAAGGGAACATCAGATCAATTAAAATATATTACACATGACAGTAGGTTGCATTAACTGAACAGCTGGATGTGTTACATGCAAACTTTTTAAATTAGCACTGAAGTAATTGGTTAAAAATGATAAATACTTTTCAGTTTACATTCATTCTAAAATAATTTGGAGGAACATTCTTGTAAACTTGTCACAAGTGAAATAATAAATATTAAATCTCAACAAAAAACAAAAGGCATGGTGAAAATTCCCTTAAACTCCTTTAAGGGAATGATATTCTGAACTGACTACTAAAACAGAATGATAGCAAAAATAAATATTAAACACGTCTTAAGGATAAATGGGCTGATTTCAAAAGAAAGGGAAAAACTACAGAGGAAAATGAATATGTACAAAAAGCTTTGATAGCATGTGACAGTATTATGTCCCAGGATACATCAGTTCAGTGATAATTATTTAAATTAAACTGGGCAGGTGTTAAATATTAATGCCAACCGTTCTGTGCAAACCCAGCCAAACATTAATGTTGCTGAATTTGCTTGTGTGCTTAGAGGCATTTATCTGATAGATTTCACTCATATCTATTGATTAAACAACACTAGGAGTTCCATTTGTAACTCTGTAATTACATTTAACAGCTATTCATAACACTTTCCATTACACGTGTAATTCCAATCTTAGTCTTACTTAAAACACTTAAATTATTGCCATTAGGCTACCTGCATAGATAATTGTTTTACATAACTACTGTAGATTCTGTCAAGTCATTCCTAAACACAAAGGTCATTATAGCTACAGTATTTAAATGTGCATAATAGATAGTTACAATGCTCTTGCAAAGAATATAAGTTTTGATATTCATTTTGAACAATGTCCTTAATTATGTACACTTTAACAATGCACACTATGTATACTATGTATTTTAGGATGCAAATGCACTCTCACATTGATTAGGAAAAATGTGTGGAACAGTAATACATATGTTCCAAAATTTTGGAATTACATTTTCTATTACATACTGAATAAACTGAGAACTTGCAGACATGCTTTTTTAACACATCCACCTGTCGGAGACAGTAAACTTTTCACACGGTAGCATAACCACATTACAGGACATTTAGCTCCAACAGGAAGAATATTGCATCTCACAGTGATGTAAGGGCACCCTTACAAATGGTCTCAGGTCACAGGCACCACTGTTTCACTGACAGGTCCTGGCCACTCTACACACACAAGGCTGTTTTGTTAAAATCTGACAGTCCATTCACCTCTCACTAAGAGTTAACAGACTATGACCTTCAGTAGATTGAATTAACTTTGTAAATAATTGCACATCACCTTTCAGGGTAATCTGTGCCACATTTGACTCATGACATAACCCAGGCTTAAATTGATGACATCTTGGCCATACAGCTCAAACTGTACTATCAGCAGGAGGTGCTACAACTTGAGCCACTTGGAAGCCCAATAAAATTGTCTGATACAGTTTCTAGTACATTGCTACATATTAATACAATATGTAACAATATAGGCCACATGTCTTTTTTATGTGAACTGGTAAATACCTGCTTCTTTTGTCCTGACCACCCTAGAAGGGGCACTAGGGTCTCCTGTTCCAATGGCATTGGTTGCAACCACCCTGAATTCATATTCAACCCAAGGGTTCAGCTCGATAGCCATGGCAGATTCCATTTCACCAGTCACGGGATCAGGATCTGTGTAAAAAAACAACTAGAAAATCACCCCTCCAAGTCTATGTACCAAAATTAAGTACTAATTAAGTACCAAAGGGTGTCCTTTAACAAGACTCATCCTCCAAGATTGTGAACTTCAACCTTCAGTTTCCAGCTTCAGGGCCACTGTGCAACCTGTTCCCAGATATTACTTGTCCGTGAAACACGTGGTGTTCTATTCATAAAGACCTTACCTAAGATACATCTGAAGACACCATTTAAATAGTGCATCCGTTTATTTTATTTTCAGAATAATTAGCCCTTTTTTGTTTGTCTTTTTGTTTGTCTCAGAATAAATGTCAAATGTTCCACATAAATGTAAAAGTTCAGTTGACACAATACATGCTCTTTTATAAAACCCATTGCACCCAAAAAAGGCTTTTTCCTTTTTCCTGGGACTTACTGATACAGACATTTTCACACCACAATTAACGGACAACAATTTAATACATTCTGGTATTGTCCCCCTGTTTGTGAATAAAAGTCCCAAATAACCTCATTGTTATCTGACATCACCTGCTAGAATATTCCAACAGATCCAGATGCACTTTGTCTCATTGTTGAAATCAACAAACTCAAGTACAGTACAAGTACAAGTAAAATTTTCTGTTATTATCACCCATATAGTAAATACGGTTATTCTGCTTAATTGGAAGGACAGAAGCAAAATGTCTTTTTCTCAATGGTTCTCATTAACGGTAGACAACCAAAAGCTGAGCAAATCAATAATGTCATTCAAAAACCAAGAACTTGAATTTAAAACAATTTGGAACCACTTCATTGGCTTCCTCCAATTAGGTTGAATTGTTATCTAACTTCATTTCCATGCATCGGTTAATGACCCATTAGTCATTAGTCATGTATTTATTAACTTTATCAACTTTGTCAGCCCCTCTACTACTCCCTTGCTAAGACACACACTACTTAAGCAGTCTATATTTTTATTTCTCAGTACATTGGGTTAATTTCCATCTATTTTATTAAGCTCATGTTTGTTTTTTATTGGTGTGTAAAATGCAGTACAAGTATTTAGGTATATATTCTGTATTTAAATGTTTAAATAAATTAAAACCATAAACAAAAGAGAACTGAAAGCCCTGTCCCTGTGAGGTTTAAGGCATGCACAGGAAACAGAGAAGAATAGCCTATACTAGACTACATTTTTCTAGCATTGCAGAGTCTTTGTCCGCAGAAAGAATAGAGAAAAAGTTTCTTTTAATTAACAGTACTTCTACACTGTTTTATATAACTGACATTAGTTATGCTTTTTTGTCTTGACCAATTGATTCTACGACTCCTTTCAACTGCAGACACCGTATTTATTTATACATCCAGGCCTTGTTCTTGTCTTGTACAAGTGGAGCTCTTCTGTGTAATTCTAGCATTAGCCCACCACATGCCATAGTACTAAGTGGATTCATTTTAATGGTTCATCATGTGTAATAAAAGATGACATACTGTACAGACTCATTAGGAATTGTCTGGTACCGCATATTTTAAAAAGCTGTACGAAAAGTTTCCAAACGGAAGGGCAAAAATGCATTATTTAGTGAAGTCATCAAGTGAGACTCAAAAAACATAATTCCTTTCAACCTCTGATGAAATCCATAATCATATGTTTGAAAATATATTCTAAAATGCTGAAATACAGTAGGTAAGGCAATTCTGTGATACAGTATACAGTAAACT
Source organism: Lepisosteus platostomus (assembly GCF_059453375.1). Lineage (NCBI taxonomy): Eukaryota > Metazoa > Chordata > Actinopteri > Semionotiformes > Lepisosteidae > Lepisosteus > Lepisosteus platostomus. The sequence goes on along the minus strand of NC_142617.1, from coordinate 8,144,822 downwards.
GTATGCCTATGCAGGTCTTACACAGTGGTTAATCCTACAGTACATACAGTATACTGTACATGGCATAAAACTGTTCTTGACACCTTCAGATAATGTATTTAACATTTTGCTTTGTTTGATGTGAGAAGTGTGAAGAACATCAACATTTTATCAACTGATGCATCTTATTAAAGCATCTTGTGAGTCTGCCACTTATTCAAATTAATTTGACTATTCAAATATCAACATGAAAACATTGTTTACAGACACTAACCTAAAACCTTTTCACTTGTTATGTAGGCTCCATATGCTAAACTCCTTCAGAAGCTTGTTATGGCATATGGTGTTGAAATCCAAATTGGATTTGATTAAATTTGAAGTCATTACATAATTGGGTTGAGTGTAGAAAATGAAGAAGGTGGATCGTTCACCTAGAGAAACAAATCATTGCACCCCAAGAATGTCCACTTGCCAATATCCGACTAAAAGTATTTAAACAAATTATGTATGCTTTTAAATTTCATAGTCTCTACTCATTAAATGCTTAAAATGGATGGCATTGCTGTCATGCCACAGAGAAATTAAGTTATTAGTCTTCTGACAGTCCACAAATCCTCCATTGGGATAAAATAGTACGTTGTTTTAAAATCCTCATTCTAATGATAAAAACAAACTAATTAGGGGAAAAAACGTCAAGTTAGTTCTACAAAGAATTAAAGTCACTGACATTTACTATGATCACTGAAGAAGCTTAATTGAGCTCTTTTAAAATATCACTGTACAATAATACAGCAGGAACTTTGAGTAAGACCTAAATTATTGCACAAGGTGATGCACCATTGGAAGATTAATTTCTAAGATTAATTTATTTTGTACATTGGTAGATTTTTAAGTGCCCAATTTAGCCTAATCAAAAGGGTAACCCTTCTATAAGCCACAAATCTAATTATACCTGAGTAATGAACAAAGAGTCCAGCTGTATTTCTGAGCCACACTGAAACACTGAGTCCACAAACTAGGCTTCAACATACCCTAAGAGGCCATGCTTCTCACCATGACATTTCCCTTGTGCCAGCCAAACTGTCTATACCCGAAGGCTGTGTTTCTCTGTATTGATTACCTGTTTTAACCGTCTGCCATCCTAATGAAAACGGGCTCCTTGCCTGCAAATTATAGGTAGTGATTGGACTGTGATTATCCACTCCACGACTCCAGGATAGTGTTGCTGTGACATCAGTAATTTCCTCCACTATCACAATTCCTGGAGGCCCTGGGGGACCTAGAAGTGAATAACAATACGGACAAAGAAAAGCAATTTTCATTTTTTTTTTATTCTCAACTGCTTAGTCACCAAGTCAAGGGCTTATGGTGAACAGAAGGAGCTCAAATATATTGTTTTTTTTTTCCTTTCCTGTAATCCAAGAATACGTCTCAAGTCTTTGTCGATTGAGCCTTTTCTGAGATCTGGTCACATACTGTACATCACAAGTGAGTCTCCTGAAAGGAGCAGCCACCTGATCCCAAGGACCTGCCTTTCCCAGGCGAGACTCAAAAAGCAAAATGTTAGCATGAGTTATATTTTTCCCCCAAACTACTCACTGTAAATAACTAGTTTTGTGTCATTTTCTGCTTTAAATGTATTCAAGTTGGAGTTGCTCACAGGGTGGGCAGTGTGGGGGCACAGCGGTTAATGTAACCTTCACAGCTCATGGGTTCTGCATTCAATTCCAGTTACAGTAGGTGTGCATTCTGCAAATTCTCCACATGGCTCCACAGAGTTACTGTACAGTAGGTGCTCCAGTTTCCTCTCACACTCTGAAAACATACTAACTGGGCTGAATTGTGTCTCTCAATTGGCTACTGTGTTTGTGTTCCCTGTGAGGGACTGGTGTATTGGGGTTTGTGAAAGGTCAGACATGTGCTCACTGCAACACTGAATTGAAATAAGTGGTTATTGAGAACAGATTCAGAGTCCATATCACTGCCTTTCATTCATATACAGTATATTTTTGGTTTTACCCATACCAGTTTAACCACAAATGGTTATTCACAAAACATGTATTCCTATACACTCTGTATTTTAAAAGTTTAAAATGTATTTCAACAGATAATATACTGTTAGAACGATACAATGATATGTCAAAGAATTCATCCAAATGGAAGACTTCACCTCTGAAGGGAAAAAACAAACAAACTTTCTGGTTTTCTTAAAAAGCAGGAAACCAAGTACGCCACCTATGCTGCGAGTCATCCAAAATACTACAGCAGACCTTACACTGTTTAAAACCACTGAACATATGTTTATTTCAGCCATCTGAAAGAAATGAACCCATAGAAATCTGTCACCACTGCAAATATGCAATGGCTCTAGAGGAAACAGCTGCAAATGAAAGGCAGACAGCTGGTATACCTAATGAAAACCAATGCACTGTGACCGCTGGAAAGGAAAGGTACTGTGCACTTGGTCTACACTTGCATTAAGCTACATTAATACTGTATCTGTTGCAGATCACAATGGGGAGAAGCAAAGTAAAGCCTTGTTCTTTGCCAAACTGTGTGCAAAAGCCTTCAGTACTCCATGTGCAATTTCACTGTATTAAGAAATACAAAAGCAGGCTAATGAATTCAGAAATAATGTTTACACAACTCTTTATAAAATATAAGATGGAATATTGTTCCCAAGCAACAGCCTAGTGATAGAAATTTTGGTTTCAAATCTCAGCCAGAGAGCTCTGAGAAATTGTGCTGTAAGACTCTGTTGAACAACTCCCACATAAAACTGTATGACTAACTACAGTATGCAGTGTGACTATCCTAATGGTTAGGTGTATATTCACTCTTTTTCATCTTGAGGCAGTCTTTTCAAGTGACCCTTATTTGGAATGTTGGGTGGTCCTTCAAGGAAGGAATATGATGAAAGGAAACCACCAAACTATGTAATGGCAGCAACAAGCTCACCTCTGACAAGCAGTTCAGCTTCTGTGTACAAGGTATCGGCACTGGTTTGAGCCCGGCACCCATATTTCCCAGCATGCTTCAGGAGGATGTTTCTAATCATTAGATCTGCTGTGGATGTCTGCTACAAATTGAGAAAGAGAGGAAAAAAAACATGGCCAATGCTGGGACCTTGCCTTCTGGGTAATACAACATTTTTAAAAAAGAAACCATTAGAAGGTACAGTCTAAGAAATCCTACCCAATTTTGATACAATTTTGTTAATTTAAAATAAGAAATACCACAGGCTGTATTAGGAATAATTCATTATCTACAGCAACTGTTTAGCACAGCAAATTATTAAAATTGTGTGCTATTTTATGGATGAACTACTGTGTCTACACAAATTCATTAATTTACAAAATACAAAATTTGACTAAATTCTGTGACAAACGTAGGTATGAAGTATCTTTTTAAGAAACTTAATTTGGATCAAACAACCAAACTGAAGCTGGAGGGGCCAAATAGCTTCTTCTTGCTTGCGGCTTTTCTGTTGTCTTGTCCTCAATGACAGATGACTGCCTAGAAATATCCAGCTGTGGCACAGAATTGATTGAGGTTTTTAAAGGATTGGTTAGGGTAAGCCTGACTGCAGCTCATAGACAGAGAGTCTATGTCAAGATACCTCCAAGCTCTCTGTCAAGACATCTCCATGTTAACATCTGTATGTATTTTTACTTTGGGTTGGCAGTTCAAAAAGAAGCTTTCAGCTTATTGGCTGTACAGTGTGAGAGGACATCTGTGTGTGCATACCTGTAAGTGCAATGAAGTGCTGGATTGAACACTGAAGGCCAGATCACAGTTTGGATATTATATGAAAAAAACTAAGCTGACCAACAATTTTCATGGCTAGCAAACCTTGTTTTCCATCTCTTGCTATTCCCCCTCACCTCTGCTCAACACATCTGCTTGTTCTTCCACTTTGCTGAATTGCTTCCAGGCAAGGGAGATAGAAGGTTAGCTTCTAAGTGGATCTATCACTTTAAATCTCCAAAGGTTCTGTAGCCCTATTTCCTTGTTAGTAGAGGTCAACTGGAGACAGAGAATGGCTTAAGATAACATGTTCCTAATGGTAACCTTTGTGCTGTGGAAAACCACAAAGAAGAAAGCCGCAATTTAATTATGCTTTCCAAAGTTCTGTTTGCAGGACTTAAGGAAGCAAAATGAAATCCATGTTCTTAAGGGATTATACTAAATTAATTTCTTCAGATGTAATAGGGTTCAGACTGAAAACTAAAGGTGGGATTTTTTGTGTAGTTTTTGTGAAGTATTGTGGTGCAGCGAAAGCATCGTTTTAGAGCTGTACTAACTATACACATTACTGTCCCTAAAACAGATGGTAAATACCCCATGGTCACATACTGTACATAAGTTCATCCATTAGCTGCAAAATGGCCCTTTTGGGCACATAAGACCTTCTGATCTGTTAAATGAGCATTTTATAGTACTATCCACTACTCATCTCATTTGTATGCCTAACCTGTCAAACTTTTAAAATGAACTATGTTTTGCTTTAAAACCTATCAACACTGTTAGTAGGGCTTCTTCCAACAGATTCTCCCCCTAACCTCTGAAGCAGAAGTCTGCTCTACTCTGTGAGACAGATGGAAAGTCTGCTATCTCACTGTACTTATAGCAGTAGTGAACTCAAAGGTGACATCTTGCTCTCTGTTTGGTACCCTTGCTGTGTCAAGGACCTCAACCATTTATTACAACTCTTACTTATTACAGTCTTATTACAAATCTTATTTTGATGGATTACTATACCTTTCTTCTAAAACTAATATGAATATCCCCACGTTACCAGCTGTTTTCTGCTGTAGATGGTGCCCTCTACTCTGTACCCCTTTATTCTTTTCATCCTGCTTATTTGTGTTTGCTTAACTGTGTGTCTCTCCCTAGCACCTACCATCAAATGCATGATCTATTTTCCCCTGGAATCAGAGGCTATTTTCTGATACGCTGCTTAACAAGGTTTCAAGTATCTCCATCTGAACAAATGCATTCAATCTTGAACACAATCCTACTGGGTGAATGCAGCGCTTAGAGAGTACATTGTGCTGACTGTCAAGGCTGTTTGGTTGTGACATAACCTATAGACAGGGCTCTGCAAAATAGGCAGGAAGAAAGTTTACAGCTTAGAAAAGCTGCAGTAACCTTGAAGCCTAAGCATATTATTTTTCATGTAAGAAAAGGCCTTAGCTTACGGTAAACAAGATTTATTCTAGAAGGAGTCGTTTATTGTTCATGTGGTTATGACCACCTTCAGGTGAATGCTGTTATTATTTTGTTCTTCTCAATAATTCATATCATACAGGAGATCAGAAGATTTTTTTGAATGCTGTTTCTTTGCACAAAAAAAACTTCTGTGTTCAGTTTTGTACCTCCTCTTTTCTAGTGCTGCAGTATAAATGTTTTCTAATTGAAGAAAAGCACAGTACTGTGGAACAGATCAGGAGGAACTAAAATAATTTAAACCTGGAGTTAGGCCAAATTAATTTTTAAGTTTAAAAGAACTGAATTTATGTATTCTTTTTTAAGATGAATGGCTGTTCATGATGTGCTATGCTATATAGTGTTTCATAATGAAGAAATATACACCACATTTCCAAATCAACACATAAAGAATGCATTTGAATGCAATTTAAACATTTTCTATAATCAAAATAACCAGTTTTGGCAACAAAAGATAAAAGGCAGCAAGAGAATCTTCTTTGATGGTTTGTGCTATCTTGTCAAATGGCTTCAACTTAGGTCTTTCCCCAAGTTTCATTTTATATTCTTTATTTTGACTACAACTACCAAAATAGTTTAATATAGCCTCTCTTTCTATGAGCAAATTTACTGAGACATTCCAAACATGCATTTCAAATTAATTGTGAGTTAATTCCATCTTCACCTCACACGACTATTATCTTCATTCATAAAACAGTGCACTTGCACATTATTTAAATTCTTATCACTTCCGTCCCCTCAAAATAATTAATATTACCAGGGTTAATACAGTCTATGAACCCTACAGCATTTGAGGTATTTCAAAATACTTTTGGACTACCAATTATCTACTGCTTTGTGGCTGCTCCTTAGCTGTGTGTTAATAAAAGTATCATAGATCTTGCCTGACAGGATTACCAAACAACCAACAGGTAGATGAAAGAAGCCTATTTTTTATCTGAATGCACCACTTATGAGAAACAATGAAGTAGTGGTAAGGAAAAACACATTTTTATGGAGTTCAGAGAAGGAGTATGTACAGTAACGTACTCAATATACCTTTGCCTGTTATGATCTTATTGAAACTCAAATAGAACTTGAGGGTGGTGTTTAATCATGATAATAAAAAGTTTTTCAGTAGACCTTTTAAACTGCTCTTTTAATTGTGAGAATTCCACCTTTTGTCAACCCATCATTTAACAAACAAGACTTGAAGTGGCATAAAAAATTCGGTAAAAGTTCACATTAGCATAAACAGTTTGTTGCTTGAACTGAAACTGTGTCACTTTAGATCTGTAAGTGTTACCAGGAAATTAATAGAACAAATAGAATCATAAACAACAGTAAATAGCATTTATAACATGGGCATGTTTTTCAGAAGGTATTGTATGGAAGAAATATAATCTTACAAATACTTACAAATACAATATAACTCTTGTTTAAACAGTGGTGTTTGTAAGCCTTGATAAACATTATCAATGGTGCTCTAATTGTAGAGGGACCTGAGGTCTGATAAACTAGAAAAGGACTCATTTAAGTTTAAAAAAAAGGATAATTGCTAAAAACATTTTTTATGTAAATACTTACTGTCCTGATGTATTCGAAATGTCCACCTTCTTGCTTAAAATTAATGAGCTGCCTGTTCAATAACCAAAGGAATGACACTTCCAAAGTAGGATCATGGAAGGCCTTGCAGCTAAGAACAACGCTTTCTCCCACCGTGACCTCCACTCGGACAGGACTGAGCTCCAGGCGCATGGCTTCTGGAAATATGACAAAGCGCAACACAGGTCCCTAGTATTATCATTGTTCCTTAACATCACATGCACTCTTGGTAATATCACATAACATCACATGCTAAAATCTCTTAGCTCATTATAATTAAAAAAAAGCTCATGTACAATTTTGCACATCTGTTTCCAAAATGGATAGATCTCAGCAATGTCTTGTTAGTTATTTACACTCATTTTTACTGTTATAGTTACGGTATTTATATTACTCAAGATTTGGCATTTTCATTTATCATTTGAAGCGTGTAGTGTAACGACTATTAAACGTCAATCATTGATTTATGCCATCATGACCAGATACAGACACCAGTCCAAATGATGGAATTGTAATTATAAAATGTAAACATAGAGCAGCCAAATGAAGACAGCAAACTAACAATACTGAATATCGCTCCGTTGTTAATAAATTGAATTAATACAATATGAAATATCAGTATAAGTACTTTTTTTTACCTTTAACCCATACAGTGGTTGTCATTTCAGCACCACCAAAGCGATTCTCTGCATGGCACACATAGCTGCCTTCATCAGATTTAGTCGAATTCACAATCCTGAGAGTGTTATTCCTCAGAATAGTGATCCTTTGAAAAAGAATCAATAGCAATCCTAAATGATAAATGTACACATAAAAGTTCTAATCTGAATTCTTAAATGGGCATTCACAAAGTGCAATCTTGTCTTCACAGTAAGCAATGGATCAGAAATGGTATACGCACGACTGAACTTATTTTTGCAAATATTTTTCACATACATAGTGAAGATGTTCCAAAGCATTATATCTGCATGTGTGTCCACTTTCTTGTGTGTGTCTCACTTGGCTGAGTGTGTGACAGTTACATAACTCCTGGTCCCACACAAACAAATCAGCTGGAGTGTGGAGATCTCTGGTCTCCCATCGAAGATACCGTCACCCTGCAGTGTGGCTTACTTTGACGTCCGATATAGTATTTAAATAAAATTAGAGCACAAAATGTTGTTATGCTTTCTTATCCTTTTTGGTAGAGCACACATAAAATAGAAGTAACTTTCCCAGCTGCACACTGGTTTTATTCTAATTGGGGCTCAACAGTGCATTACAGCCATGTCCTGACTGTGCTTTTGTTGCTGTTTAATCCTTTGTTTGAATTGGCAGCTGCAGCGACTGGAAAGAATGAAGACACCCAAAAGACAATAACAGGGCAATAAGAGAAGCAAATGTAGAAACAAGACACAGACTAAAATAGTCCAAGGTTATAAGAATTATTAATGAACTTAATTGACATTTTTAGCTATAGCTCAAATTAATGAGTATGAGCACAGAAAAGTGATAGAACAATATGTGCACTGTCCACTGTTCAGTTCGGTATTTATTTAGTATTTTACGGTACTGGTACACATAATAGCTTTTCTAATATTCCTGCTTGACCATCTAATTCTGTGTAACCAACTTAAGAGGTTTTAAGTGAATGTCTGGAAATGTTTACTTTATTTAAATATGAAGGAGGGGGGGGGGGCATCTTGCAGAATTAAGTGTATGAAATGATCACTTTTTGTACCACAGGTCTTGAAACTAACGTGATTCAGTATGTCCTTCAGAATAAATGATACTCTGTCAGCTGTTTACAAAATCCCTATTTATTGTATTTACCAGACTGGCAGAACAGTTTCTACTATGCCCTTAAAAATAATGGGATTATGTCAATACAGTAATAGAATCTCATTACATCATGCTGAAAGTGCTGAGATGCTAGCAGAATCATTTAGCGTTTTGCCAAGTAATTGAGCTATCCAGTCACGCAAGAAGATAAGTCAGTCAGCACACATTCGTCTTCCTTCATTCTAAAGGTGTGAAAGAAACGCTGGTATTGGTAGTGGTGTTTGTAACTTGCTTCTCTGTTTTGCATCTCTCCTGCTTCTATCTTTCCTCATGCTTTAGACTGTTCTGCACTTACAAAAACAAGCAGGCATTGAAATTATGAAGTTCTGGATCAGACAAACTGGGTCAATATTATCTCATTAAAAAAGTAAGAGCAATGATCTTCTTATCAGTTTTCCAATACTGGTTGCTTTAAGATAGTTTCCTTATCTTTTGCTGAAGGAGACCGCTGAGGAAACAGAAAAACAATAATAGAACATTCTACAGCTTCAGTTCTATAGAAACCAAATATTAAAAATAAGCCTTTTCTTCCTATATAGGAAGTCTAGGTTAACTGAAGCCTGATGTGGGGGACATACCTGTACATAGACAGAATGATATTCTCCACTCCAAAAGCACATTCATTACAGTATGGAGCACATTCATTCTTATACAGACAATTAAATGGTCTTAATTTGATTACCCCAATTGTGTCAGTAGTGTGTTTTCAAAGATTTCAACCATTTATTTTTTCTTATTTTGAATGGAAATAAAGGAAAGGAAAAAAAGTACACATATCATAATAAACACTGGCAAGCAAGTGTCAGTACATGAAAGTCAGGAAGTCTTTAGATCAAAGGACAATCATGTATTTGTCTGAACTTTAAACAAACTGGTCAATGTCTTGACTAAAGTGTGCAAATAAATGGAAATACTGTATTGTTCTTGAATGACAAAACCACATTTTTGCTTTAGGACTATAAATACAGTACATACTCTTTTCACATGAAATTATATATTGAAATATGCTTCAAAATATATGATTATCTGAAGGATATAGAATGTGGTAATTTATCTGTGTATATGGTTCTTCTTAATTAAAAACAGAACAGAGACCTAGACATTAAAAGAGCATTATTTTAAATGTTCAGAGAACAAATTTTGTAAAAGACAAGAAAAAGAAAAAAAGTCATATTGTCTGAATTAATGGCATGTTCCACCACACATATTCGAGATACAGCAGGGAATTTTGAAATCTATTTTGAATGCTTTGTGTTCCACATTTGAATTAAAATCTTCAGACAGTGCTTGCATCAATAAGCTTGTCAGACATCCAGAAGAAGAAAACACTATCGCAAGAAGACATTTTAATGAAAGGGGAGTCATGATTATATCTGACACTGGAAAATATATTAATATAGTAGACAGATGAGGGTTAAGTCCTTCGATCTTTTCTTCTGTCACAGAACTGAAATGTTTTTTTTTTATTAAATTAATGCATACATGAATCATTCTGTTTTTAATCAATTGCAACTAAAGCCCAGTATTTTTAGTTTGAATAAAGACTGGAACTTGTGTCAATGTAATAGTTTTAAACTGGGATGCATTCACATTAATCTTTTTTGTGGTCCAAATTCTTAAAACGTCATAAATTAATTTAGTTATGCAAAATAAACTTTTAAAATCTACTGTATTAAGGCTGACAATGCCCAAATAACATTTTATAGGTTGCAAGGATATTACTATACTTAGAAGATGCAGTAACTAAGTAAGAAAATTTAGAATGCATACGAAAGGATGGAGTGCACTTAGGCTTTAGATTTGTTTGGATCTGCAAAGCACATTAAAGATTGGGCGCACTGTTTCATTAATGAAAAAATCTGGGCATACAAAATTTATGTATTTTATTTATGTAAATGTTGACAAACATGACCATTTTCCTTTATGGTTCTGATGCACAGCAGTACATGCCTCCCAAAGGAAAAAAAAAAAAACAGAAAAATAAGTTACCATAGACATCAAATCATGTCAGAAAGGAGGAAACTGGGATGAGTGTGCAAGTCAGAATTTACATTTTCTGCGGCATGCAAATATTACGTCTAGTTTGTACATCTTTAAAGCAGAAAGCTTTGGGTTTTAGTGCAGGCTACAGTGTTGTTTAAAACTAATGGGATTAATACTTTCCATTTAGAAAACAAAAGCCCTGAACATTAGCTGAAATCCATGTTAATTACAAACCTTCATTAACTCAGCACAGCTGTCAATGTCAGATAAAAAGGCTGTGCGGAGCAAGACATCAATTCAATCCCTGCTCTTCCAGTTATCGACTTCTAATTTAGAGCTGACTTTCTTGGCAACTGGTGATATTTGAAAATCCCTATACTTAAAAAATCACCCAGGCAACCAGGCAAGTACTGTATTACATCCTCAAAACGCATGGAAGTGCTGTTTATATCCTACAACCACAATTATTTTTTCCATTACTCGGATCTACGTTTTTAAAATCCTCTGTTCTTATTAGCTCCTTGTTAAAGTAGTCCCATAGATTTATGAATAGCATAATATACCATCAAAGGAAGTTAGGCATAAACTGGCCTTTTCAGAAAATTCCATTTGTTTATTAGCAATCAAGCCATCTGAAATCATGCCAAACTGATACACATCCAAACATTTCCAGCATTTCCAATGTAATCATAAAATACAACATTAAGCCATTTGCACTGATAATAGAGTCCTGGCAACACATTCCTAATTTCAGAAATGTATTTTACACATTTTAATAGAGCCTGGAAGATTAAGGTTATTTATTTCACTTATAGCCTACACTTATACTGCAACTGGAGTCATATGCCCCTACACACCAGCTGCACTATTTCAGCAGACCTAAAAATATATAAAAATTAAACTTACAGATATTCACTTCTAGTTAGTAAGGTGAGAAGAGGAAAAAAGCAAAGAAGATTGTTAGTGACTTCACCTGAGAAAGAATAAAAATGGTAATAAATTTAAGCCTATGAAAATATGTAACGAAATATATCTGATTAAATTGGTAGGCTGTTCATTCATCATTGCCTTCTCATATGGAGTGGCTCTCTGGACAGTTTCTTCTCCCCATCAATCAAAGACTCCAAAGATCGACTAAAGGGAAGGGATTAGACATCTGACATTTAATTAAGTATATATTGCTTTAAGCCACTATTTATAAACACACATAAATCATATACTGTACTACAAAGGAGAAAATGAAATTGTGAGGTTCAACTTTATAAATGATCCAGTGGATGGCTAAAATAAACAGATTCAGGATAGAACAAGTGCAACTTCACAGGCTGTGCTGGAAACAGGATCTGCCATTCATTTTCTACCAGTATGACACAGGTACACTGTTGTAGGAGGACAAAAATTTTGATTAAACTACTGATTAGTTAATTAAGTTTCAATTTGTCAGCTGATCATCAATAAAGTCCCCAAAAAATTGTAATTACCAAGAAGCTAGTGTACAGTACATCAGAAATCATGCTCTTCTACATATCACTCTAACAGATGCCGAACTGTGAAAACTGAAGATGAAGAATTTTGGCAATTGTATAATCTCAAATTGTCCGAGGAGCAAACTTGTAAGAAGCAGCTCAAGTATGATTTGAATGATCAGATGTGTGAACTATCAGAGCTTTTGTTGTTTATACATTACCATTTAGCTATGACACTTTAAGAACAGAAATCTGAACGGTTATTTTTCAAAAGTAAATTGCCTACAATGCAGTAGATACAATGTCAGCAGAAAATTCTGTAAATTATTTCTGTGTGTACAATTTCAGGCACACCCAGTGATAAATAACAAGCCGTTCTGGGAATATGGATGTCATGGAACCCGCAAGTAAAGGCATTGAATAAGGAATAGCTGCTAAACGATAGATTCTTAACCCTGTGTGTATTCCGGTTGGACATCCAAAGCTTATCCTGCCTTTATTCCCTGCCTGGGGCAAATGTTCAGATTTTGACAGTATTTTAAACTGAAACCAGTAGAGCTGAATCAGGGACTTTGACTAGAGAGGTAGCTTTGCAGCCCAAGTTTCACTGCGATGCAGATCTCTAATGATCCAGAAAAGCTTTATTTAGAAGGCAGCATATGTTCTTGTGCTTTGGTTTGTCTTAAAATAGATGCAGTACATCAGTTTAAACATCTTTTTTTTTTTTGAAGTATAAAAAATAATGCTTTTGCAGGAGATGTAGGCATTATCATCATGCCATCAAATTCAACAAGACCTTGGAATGGGTAAGGATCCAACTACTTCCACTAATATTGATCAGTTTTCAACCCCTTCAAACACTTACATGCTAATGTATTATCAATACAATACATGACAACCATATTCTCCTATGCTCTATTTTCCGGGATATTAGACAAAGTCTTGGTCTTGGTCTTGGTCTCTAAAGGTCCCGTGTCATTTTATGTAAGACTATAAGTGTTAATCCCTGTCACCTGGCTTTGTTCAGACCAGCCTTCCTAAAAAAATGCCCCTTCATTCAGTTGGTGGACTGGTAAAGGAACCTCACATGCCCACCTGTTCTGTTATGTAGTGCAACTGTGGGCGCATAGATGTTGTGCCACATCCACGTGGTGGCTGTACTTCAGTAATGGATAAAGTATGTCCCACGTCTTTTTATTGCAGTTTTTAATTATGTATGTAATTATACCTTTTTTCCTAATTTTTAATTGCTCAAATGATTACTTCCCTCCTTTCTTGGCCCATAGCTACAAAGTTAAAACTAAAAGCTGACAATACATTTTGTTATGAGCCAATTATTTTTTCTGAGTTGTCAGCCAAGTGCTGCTTTAATTAAGGAGATTTGGATGGTCCCCTTGTCTTGGCTGAGAATTTGTTTTCACTCATGCATGTCCAGTGGCTACCAAGAGCATCCTCTGTTGTTTTAGCGGGGGGAAGGTTGTGGGCAATTTATTCCGTCATTTTTGACACATGGACTGCTCTTTATTTTAGCTTGCAAGATAGCAATGGCTAGCGTTAATCTGTAAACTTTGATAGGTAATTTACCCCAAAGTCAAACAAAAGAGCACTTACTGTCTGCATTTGCAGAACAGAGTTTCTCCTCATAATAGTTTGTTACTAGATTTTATATTATATGCAGATTCCTGAAATGAGCTTTTCTGCAAAGCCGCTAAATGTTCTGGATTATCTGCTTGTCTGAAATTACTAATATTTTAGCAAGATTAACAATGAATAAGTGGTACAATTCTGATTCTTTAACATGAGCAAATATAGCTTAAATGACAACTGCTTTATACCAGGGTAAATTTCATTTTCAAAAGCGAAAAAATGCTCACAATTAACATATATCATAAAAAAACAAATTATTAGAAAATAGCATGGACGCACAAATTGTAGTGAATACAAAGACAGTTTAGTGTACAGTCTACTGCAACAAGCTTGCATACAGTAAAAAATTAAATATTGCAGATTATGGAAGTGGTGGCTGTTATCTTCCTGAATAATCATGCTATATGTTTTGAGGAAATATCTATACAGTATTTGATTTATATAACTGTATATATTTTAATATGATGTCTGGAGTTGTTGCTCTGTTTGTCCTGCACTCACAATTGGCCCACCATCTTCTTCCACTGCCTCTTATTTATTTTCATCAGTTATTTACTGTTTGACGTGATACTGTGTGGGTGTGTGTTATTGGAAATTACTGAGCCTGGTGAAATGAGCATAGCTTCAGGAGAAGGTTAGGGCCACTCATGTACAGCCTGGACTTTTTTTTTCCTTTTTACAGAAAAAACATAACAAGCATTCAAATTTCCATTACAGCCTTGTCAGTGCTAAATTAGTACATGATCATCACAGAGACACGGATTGTTCAAAAGCAAGTGAAGTGTGAAATCAGAATTAGACAAAACACAAAACTGAGTGCGAATGCAGACAAGAGTTCAATTTCAAGCACAGAGGTGTCAGCTCAAACACAAAGAAGTGTTTATTACTGATGAGGTGACTCAAAGCAATACAATTGTTGAACTACTTCTTTCACATGTGGAGGTATTTCCAGGACTGTGTAGAGTCATAGCATGCAAAAAAATCTGCTTCTTGATGTGAAATTGTCCAAATTGGAATTTAATTTAGCTAGCAGCCATATCACCCTGCAACTCACAACTGGCAACCCACTAAAGCTAAGCAGGTGTGAGCCTGGTCAGTACCTGGATGGGAGACCTCCTGGGGAAAAACTAAGGTTGCTGCTGGAAGAGGTGTTAGTGGGGCCAGCAGGGGGCACTCACCCTGCGGTCTGTGTAGGTCCTAATGCCCCAGTATAGTGACGGGGACACTATACTGTAAACAGGCGCCGTCCTTCGGATGAGACGTATAACCGAGGTCCTGAATCTCTGTGGTTATTAAAAATCCCAGGGCGTTTCTCGAAAAGAGTAGGGGTGTAACCCCGGCGTCCTGGCCAAATTTCCCATTAGCCCTTACCATTCATGCCATCCTAATAATCCCCATCTATGAATTGGCTTCGTTACTCTGCTCTCCTCCCCACTGATAGCTGGTGTGTGGTGAGCGTTCTGGGGCACTATGGCTGCCGTTGCATCATCCAGGTGGGGCTGCACATTGGTGGTGGTGGAGGGGAGTCCCCATCACCTGTGAAGTGCTTTGAGTGGAGTGTCCAGAAAAGCACTATATAAGGCTAATTATTATTATTAAATATCCAAACTGCATAACTTAAGTTTTAGCATAACTTCCAGGTAAAACTAAGGCAAATATTTCCACTTGCTTTAGTATAGAAAACTAAATTTTAAAGCCCAGATTAAATCGAAAGCTCTTCCTACCTGCTAGTCGCAAATTACAAACCAAGTACTTAATGATACAGTAGGTGTTTGTTTGCCAGAGGCTTCATGCTTTTACACATTGGAGACTGGCTGTGCAATTTTGTTTTCATTTTTTAATTTGCTGCTGGTGGGTGAGTTAAGGTTTTGATCTAATCAAACCATAAACTCAGAAATGTATCACTGCAATTTAATTAGATTGACAAGGTTTTGCACCTAAGGCCTGTACCAAGGAAAAATCTGGAAAGAATAAAAGGTAAGTAGAATCAGATTTGGGTAGTAAATTAGAAAGGCAGCTTTCTCCAGCTTGCTGCTGTATACTATTCATACAACAGACTCCTTCAAAAAAGCATAAAAAATGTACACATAAAACAAAGCAGTTCACATTTAATAGCAGTAGACTACTCTCCTATGAAACTGTTTTGCAGAAAACAAAACATCAGCTTTTATCCAGTGTCCACCTAAGTCAAATCTTATTAAACTGAGAATCAATTACCACAAAAGTAATTGACATAAGCTTCGGATTTTTTTTCTCCCAAGCCTGTGACTATAAGGGTTATCACTTCACATTCTTCAGAAAAAAAGGTCTTATGGATGTATTTGCAGAGCACATCTGATAAAATCGCAAGTATTGATTATTGACTGGCTTTGCTTGTTGATGAAGAACAGGAATGGTCCCTGAAATTCTGCAGATAAACCAAAGGTATTTTTCTTAACTAAGTTAGAAGCAAGTACACTTATAATGATTGGTGCTATTTTGATGTTGCAGATACTGGACACACAGTATATGCTTTCATATCAGTTCATGGTCACTGGAAATATTTTCCTTGCAAACCAACCATTTCATGCCTCATTTAGAAAACTGGGTAAAATTTACTCACAGGGTCTCAGCTGGTTTTGCGTAAAATTAGAATGTAAAATAAGTAGCATAGTGCTCTGTACTGTGCTTGATGTTGACAACTTCATCCTTTTACTTTCAATCAGTTGCTTGTATTTTCTTAAAGAAAAGCATTAAATGGATTGCGTCTGGACTCAGAAGAGGTACTGTACAGTACATGTCAATCATCTAGTGCCATTAAGCTAAAGTGTATTAAGTTTGCCTTATGGTTTCAGGTGATGTCTAAAAATACAGCTGTATTATACAGCAGTATAATGCACTATGTTTCTGTTAGGTTCAATGACCAGAACCATTTAGGAGTACAGAGACCCAGACAAGTCAAAGACGGATTCCACAATAGAAGACATACTCCACACTCTTTAACAGCAGTCAAAGATCCAAATTATATCAAAAGAACGATCAGGATTATTTCTGGGGCTGTTAAGCTTAGTGGCCGCTGAAGCGCTCAGGTATGACGTACCTCCTGCTTTGCTGGATTTTCCGTTCTCCTTTCGTCCAGATAATGCTTGGCTTGGGAGATGCTTGGGGTTTACACTCCAGCAATATGTCTTTACCCACAGTACCCATAACTGTTTGCCTTGCAGGGCCTGGCTCAAAGCTGGGAGCTGCGGCTGTTAAAAGCAACACATGCACAGCACATGCAAAAAGTGTTAAATCCAGTTATGAATTCCATACAATATCATCATTCAAACCCGGAAGTGAAACTTGCATTTTACTTCCCATCTGTTATTGAATCTGGGCTCACAGAGACGTACAGACTCAATAACAGATGGAGAGTAATCATTACTTCTTTAGACACAGAATATGGTGACTGATTACGTTTCGTGTGAAAATGTACTTCTTTTCATTGCATTTTAAGAAAGGAGAAACACCAAGAACACCAAAGAAGATTGTTATCAATTCAAGTAAAATAATTTTAAAGTGGGCAAGGTTATTTATATGTCAGCGATTCAGTAAATATACATACTGAAATGAAAAAAAGGCTAAACCAAGTCTCTTAGACCTAATACAGCATTAGGTAGTGTCCCTAAGATTGTGTATAATAATATAATTAGAAATAATTAATTGATTCATTAATAATATGAATACTATTAGTAATACTTGCTTGCATAGATATAGTTGTTTTAGGAGCTTTACAAGTATATGTGAGCTTAACTAATTATAAGGTAATATGAGACAGTCAAAAGGAGGTACTGTAAGAATAGCATATAAAATAATATAATTAATATGTGCACCAATTCTTTGTGCAGTGCTGTGATGTTGCCTATATGGTTGCAAGCATTCTTAGTATAACATTTTCGATTCTGTAACTAAAGAGAGTCTGTTACTGTATAAGTAGAGTGGTTACCTAACCTTCCTGGAGAAAACTGCTATTCCTTTATCTAGCGAAATGTTACTGAAAAATCAATTTAAAAAAGTAAAAGCAAAACTTAGTTTTTCTATATACAGTTACATTTATATTGCATATTCTAGGGTATGAAGCGTTATAGTAATTGAATTTGAAAAGTATATGGAAATGCAGTTTTCTATATTAGTGTTGTTTTTTTTTTACTTGCAAACTACAAGAGGCTAAATGAAATGAAATGGTTCATTACAGACTGGCAAAGAAAAATTAAACAACGAGACACTGCCATTTATTTCTTAGCACGCTTAAGTGAATCCAAGTAATTTTATGTGAAGGCATTCATTCAGCTTTTATTGCTCTGATTAGTTGCTTATTTGAAAAATAAATAACAATAATACAGTGGTGTTATTCTGCCTTTGAATTAATTTTCAAGGGCATTCCTTTCAGTTTTTTGTTCTCAATAAGTAGGAGGCATCATTATGTGCCTTATACATGAATATATGTTTTTTACCCAGACTTTTCTGCAATCACAAATCAACAAAATGCAAGGGCAACTGAACATCATTTATGCTGCATCAAAAAGTCTTGAAACAACCTATGACATGCAGTCAAAACTGAATTCACTGTGCATATCAAGCATAGACGTTTGAGGACTCAGTTATGCCACAAGGCTTTGTCAGTCCTGGTTAGTCAAAGTTGAGTGATGTTTTCTAGAGGTCATTAACAAGTATTGCATTTTCAGTTAACAACAACCATGTTTCATAATTATAAAACAGACACAACTCCTTAAGCAAATTAAGTAATGATTAATCATTATGTTACTACAGGATATACCATTTAACAACGCTATAACAATATGCATATTTAGAAATGCAAATGTATGACTTTTTTAATTTTTCTAAGACATAAGAACATAAAACAGTTACGAATAAGGCCATTTAGCCCAACTAATTTGTTTGGTAGTTGAACCAAGATGTTGTAGTGTCTTGAAGGAAGCCAGTGTATAGGATTCAATATAATATAATACAGACCAAATACTGTATATTGTAAAAACAATTCCAGAGGTTTTGGCAAAAAAAAAAAAAAAACATGGTTGTTTATATTTGAGGAATGTATTTGTTTGTTTGACCCTATAAGTGCAATATGTACAGGTATAGTAATATGTTTCTGAATGTCTACATACAAACAAGTACAGTATAATAATTCCTTTATGAATATCTATTTCATCACACCCAATGTTACAGTGTCAAATGTGTATATCTATGAAATGAAAATGATAAAATTCAACTTGTATATATATAACTTATTTCTTAAATAATGTTTTTTTTATTTGTTGACTTATTTGGAAGTCATATTAATTGGTTCAATTTGGATATTTTAAGACAAGCTCTTTGAAGGAGTACTGTAATGCAATCAAGTGTGAGTTATAAAAGGATCAATGTGTAATGTGAATATGATCAAATTCAACTTTTTCTGCTGATTTGTGTTTTCAAATAAGCTGCGGTGCAGTAGAAAATGCTATTGTAATATAGACATCAGTAGTCAGCTCAGAGGGCTAAATTACTGGAGACTCAAATCCTTCACCTCTGAAGGTCTGTTGTCATGTTCTGTATGGCTACAGTGACAGAGAGGCCAGAAGTTGTGGCTAAGCCTCCAGCAAATTCCATTCATGTCTCCATCTTGAAATAACCATGTGACTTGGCATTACATTAAATCTTCTGCATATTTTAGTCGTTGCAGAGGTCAAAGTTTTAAAAGAACTAAGAATGGTCATTCACTCTGTGGTAGGGATAACATTGAAAACAATCATTTATCTTAATGTGGATGAAACTTAGTAAAATTCTATCCTTTTTGGTAGACAAAACTGGAACTCCACTTTATAAATGTATTTAAAATGTACATAGCAAAAGAACACACACTAATTTTGGTTGCGGGACCATAATAATGGTATGCTTGGTATGGTACGTTTAATCTTTGGAACTGTTTTTTTTACAGTATCTCAGTAAAGTGCAATTGTATGCGTATTTATGTATGTGTATTTTTAGGAGAGGAAAAAATGCAATTAAATCTTTCTTATCTTGTGTGGCTAACACCTGTCACAGATGTGTGTGGAAGCTACACTGATGTAAAGTCCTAAAGTGACATATGTAAAATCTGTAGTTTAAGTTAATTTGGCAAAAACCCAATCAAGTGATTTACAGTATTCTTTTTTTAATTTGGATGATTTTAATGATGCTGAATTAATAAAGGTAAAAACATTTGCCAAGCTGTTGATTGTTTTAGTCTTATTGAAAAAATAATATGTACCTTTCACCCCTCCTGAAAATCTAATAAAAATCAAGCATTAAAATAATTATGATGTATTTGCTACTTACCAGTACAATGAGTGTAGATATTGTTTACATTTCAGACTGTTAAAAATCTTATTAACAATAAAAGGAGTTTATAACCCCCCCGCAAACAAAAATTTTCAAGGACAGAGACGACTGTATTGACTAAGATATCTGTCAGAAAAATTAAAATGACAAGGAGAGAAACGAACAGAGTAAATCCGTAGGCTTGTGTATTACTGGAAGCGATGTTTATGGCACAATCTTTTACGCTTGCTTAAGAGCGTGCTTTGCTCATCAGATGTGGAGCCACAGGAATCATATACATATACAGTAGCTGTTTTTACTAATCTCCTGCACTGTTTCCTTTCTTTCCCCTTAGTTTTCATGCTTCAGTTCTTTACCCTAAAGCACACCCCCTGCCTCTTCATTTGTCCTTCTCATGGATCTATAACCAAAACTCAGAATTCCCCTCTAGTCTATGATGCCCTATGCAAGGAGACATCTCATTAAAAGTCTTATTCTTTAATTCTATTAGCAATACACAGTGGCACTTTGGTTACAAGACGAATGATGGATCAGAAAATCAGCAGACCCACGGTTTTGCTCAGCTGTCTCTGAATTCTTTTATCCTCCTTTGCTTTCAGCCACACACGGCACACAGGGGTGAGTGACTCCTTTTTTATATGCATGAAACAAACAGCTGATGACTCGTTCAACAACACCTAGCAACATAAAAAACATGAAGTCTAAATGGTCTGTTGTATCAGCAATGCTTTATTCTAAACAGGCTAGGTGCACTGCTTTAATAGCATGAGCAATTTGAGTTAGGTACAGAATTGGATAACAAGTAGTGTCTGAAAAACATGCAAAACTGGATGGTCAATCCCTTAAACCTGATCGACAATAATAAATGCGAATCAATTAGTTTGCGATGTATCCAATGACTTGACTTTATCTGAGACTCTTACCACTTGGAATGAAGGTAATCTAGGAGAATTCAAGAGAGTCACTTACAATATGCAAGAACACTAAGAACAAATACTAGTCACAAATATAGCCTCACAAAACAACTGAGATAGCAGCCCTATTTATTCTTCCTTTACATTCTGTCCTCTGTGTTTTGAAAACTTATCATTAGGACTAAATTCAAGTTTAGGAGAGGATCAATGCTCACAATGGTCTTGAAATACGAGTTTCCATGATCAGAAAAAAAAAGATGAGCCATTGATTAAAAAAAATATGTTAGTCAATGTTGTATATTATTTCTTTTTGAATCAGATGCTTTCTCTTTTACAACGTTTGGAGAGACAATGGTTAGAAAATTAACATATATGCCTTTTCGTTTCAAAAGCGAATATTAGAAAAATACCTAGAATTTTCAGCTCTGCACTAGAGTAAATGGCTCCATATTTGTTCTCTGCAATGCACTGGTACATCCCAGCATCAGACTGGTTGACATTCCGAATAATCAGCTCTCCATTAACCATCTCCATTCTGCTCTGTAACAAAATGAAAACACGTCTCGTCATTCGTTAAAATTTCAACACCATTCGCAAAATTAGATTTTTATTTTTAACTCAGTTCAGAAGTATTTTCATGTGGTTCTCTTCTGGTCCACATACTGTATATGTATACCCTTTGCCTGATCCATAGTTATTCAGGAATTATTAAGCATGACAGAAATAATGTACTGTACTAACTTGTTTTCCTGTGTCTCCGCATGTATGTTTACACAACACTACTCCTAGCAGGATCCAGTTAAGTTGTCCTAGTAGTGATTTAACTAATAAGATACAAAGTGCCAGTAATTATTGCTATTTCTCCCTTGGTGTTTGACAAGTCTGTAATGTGCAATAGAGCTGATGAGCACTGTAATGGAAACTGAATTTACCTGTATAGACAAAGGAGTTCCATTGTGTAGCCAGCGGTAAGTGGGTCGTGGCTTTCCTGTGGCCTTGCACTCCCACTGGAGCTGCTCTCCACTGTCCAGCTGGGTGTCATTAATCATCCGGATCCACTGGGGATAAGCTAGCAAAGAAATCCAATAAAAGTCCTTTATCAGCTAAGGTCGCAGACTCTGCTTACCTGACTGGGACCTTGGATTTTTAAACAGGCATTCGCGATTTAAGCGCAATTTCAAAATATCAAACACAAAACACACTACTGCGTTCTTCCACAATATAGCGTACAGCAGAAAATTCATTTAGTCTTGGTTTGCATTGTCATTTTACATCAACTTTGGCAATATGTGGTTCAGCATTTTGTTAGCCGAACAGTACCTGTGCATTTTTCAAGACAATATGCACCTTGTAATGAGGTTACCTCTGAGGAGATTCACACTGCCGAAGCTTAGCAGTGCAATGGAAATGGAAATGCAAGCTTCCATTTTAAATCTAGCTGAAAAATGAGTGAATAAATATTCCTTAATTTGGATTAGATTTACAAATAAATATGATGCAAGGTTTAAAGTAATATCACTAGCTGTTTATACCACATAAGTGCTAATGAGGTGATTCTAAATATTTAGAATTTTGATATTATTATGAAAATGTGTATCTGTGACTTATCTGCTTCATGCAACAGGCAGATATTGGCATGAATGTGCAATCCCATACTTAACAAGACTGACAGGCTGGTACTCAAAAGCAGGTGTAAAGCTTGTATTCCATTGACATTTCCATTCCACAGAGGTCACCTCTGACGGTAATAGCAGAACATTACATGATGGAACAAAAATTTTATTACAGTAGTTCACTTCAGAACCTCTTTGGGGATGATAATGGAAATCCATTACAGCTTGAAATGACGATAGTAATCCAGGTATCTTTTTATTTTCTAAATAAATGCAGTTTAGTTATTTATGTTGGAAACTTTTTTTTTATCTAGACAAGTGGACACAAAACATCTTGTCATATAACCAAAACTCTGGACAAGCAATGTTGCTACATTGATTAAAAGTAAGAATTCAGCTCTGACAGTGGATACCTGTTAAAATTATTGTACGTGGGATGGCAGTAATGAACAATTTTCAAATCATATCTAATAATTTAGCTTTTTTCCACTTTTGTCCCCAGTTCATCCAGTCTGCTCTTACAGAGAGAAGGATGATTGACGTAACCTTCAGCAAAAGCTGAATCCATTTTAATTATTGCCCTTGCCTGTGATAAAAACCTCTGTCCGCCTGATATCAAAACATAATATCCTAAGGCACGAGTGAACTAGTTAAATAATTAGTGTGAAAGGCCTTGGAATAAAAGTCTGCTGTAGGTATATGATCTAAATCAGGTTTCAGTCTGTCAGTATTATAAAACAAAATAAATATATGTATAGAGAGCCCTGTGTAGAATCCAATTTATATAGGTCACTCTGGTCTGTGAACCCTCATTATGAAAAGGGTCTTCATAATAGTAATCAAACTACAAGAAAACTATAAAATGAAATCATTATACTAAAGGCAGCATGCAATCAGTGAAAAGCCACAAGATTTGCATGCACTATAAAAAGGGTGGTTGGATTAGAACTCAGCAATATAAACCACACACCCTGTATTCCTGACAGGGAACTGTGAACCCACTGCTGACATTTTTTTTACTCCACCTGAATTTTTTCTGTTTTTGCTACTCCCTCAGCTTGTGGTTCCATATGATTTAACAATGCGTTGTCATATATAAGATGTCTAATCACATTCATCCATCAATTAGAGAAAAGAGGTCTCAGTTGCTAATATTGGCAGAAACACAACATACAACAATAAGATAAATTAAGACAATAGGCAGTGATCAGAAGAGGTTGCATTATAAAGATGGCAGAACTAAGAGGGACAGATTCAAATCTGTTCAAGACAGAAAACTGATGATATACAGTATGAGAGTTGATATAAAGAGGGATGACAGTACACAGCCTCAGTTAACAAAATACATCTGAAATAAGGCAGGATTGACATACTGTTTTGTGGTATTGATATACCCTCTGATTGCATGGAATAGACAATATTTATTAAGTTACTGGGATCTCTCTTCATAAAGTTCTAAGAATAGATCATCCCTTTTGATGATCCCTGAAACTCTCAGAGCTTCTGTTTTTCTGGAAAAAGTTCTCAATAAAAACAAGGAATCACAACATTTGTCTTAAAAGGAAAGCAATATTCTGTTGAGTGTGACAGGAAAATACACACTTCATCCTGAGAGTTGGCACAATCTTTTAGACTGGACAACAGCTGAGCCGTGGATACAGGATGGCTATCCTGTAATGTCAGAAACACATCCTCACCAAAGGTGACAGTGAGACGGGGGTCAGGAAAAATACAGGGAAATGAAAAGAACAAAAAAAAAAGTTTTATAGGTTGTCAGGTAGTTTAGTACTTCTACCCATAGGTAAAATAGATATTGAAACATATACATGACTGTTCACAGTCACAATTTCCAGTTTAATCAGGGGGCAGAAACTTTAATCACCCCCTAAGATTTCTGAAGAATTATAGAGAGAAAACCAGTGGTGTCTTATTTTGTGTTACCACTTCTGTCTTTACAACTTTTTGATTAGATGGGGTGAAATTCATCAAGCTTGAGCCCCACTCTTCTCACTTCAACCGAGTTCAACTAATTATTGTCACTAAAACATATCAAGATGGGATCTTGTGTACTTACTGTTTAATTCACAAGCAAGGTGAAAGCAACTGATTGCATATTACTAGTACAATTACAATTGATTTAACAAAAAAAGTAAAGTAAATGGTTTACAATTTACTGTATTTAAGATAAGATCACTTTATTGGCCATATTGTATACAATGTCTTGTATTAGGAATGTGTCTTTTCGCAAACTCCAACTTGCTCTCCATGAGACACACAGACAGGGAGAGAGAAGCTTGGGGTTAGAGCGCAGGTTCAGCCATTTATTTGGCACCCCTGGAGCAGTTGGGGTTAAGGGCCTTGTTTAGGGGCCCAACGGAGTAGGATTCCTCTGCCGGCCACAAGATATGAACCTGCAACCTTCCAGCCACAGGCGGAGATCTGTAGCCACAGTGCCACTGCACCGCCGTGCAATACCGTGCAATGCCTTGAAATAACTAAATAAAAAGTAACTCAGGTAATGGATTTCCTTTTTTAAAAATAGCAGTGTACTGTATATACACTTACTGTACACCTGGAGCTGACCCCGGAAAGCATTCCCTCCTCTGGAGTTCTCAGCTTTGCATTCATAGGTCCCAGAATCCTCCAGCTGAATGTTGGGAATCTCCAGAACAGCCTGTGATTTCCGCAGCCGTGCTTTTTTAGGGATGTTGCCATTCAGCTTTCTCCATGTAATTGTGGGGACTGGACTGAGAAAAAAGTGGTCCAGTGTGAGAAACTGAACATCAGCTAATGGATGCAATAAGCCACATGAAAATAGTAAAAGCAGTTGTACTTCATTATATCGCTAGGCATTACTAACAAAGTGGGTCATAATGGAAACACAGATTCATTTAAAGGTAATTGAACAATGGAATGATTCTGTTCATTGCCTGTTATTTAGATTTCTGCTGTGAAGCTGTTTTTAACTTAGCTGTAGCAGAAGACAAGGTTTTAAATACATCCAATGTCAGGCACGGACGGTGACATCTGAACATATTTGCTTGGCAGGGCTGTTACAATATATTATTGACAGTATACATTTTAGTAAGAAAGAGGCTTTGAAACTTCAAAATGAAAGTTTCTCAGTCTCTGCAGCAACCGAAAAACAGTAATTAACTATTTCTGCTAAAAGAGTGGCCTACTTTCAGTTTTTTTTACATCTTCTCAAAATACTGGTAAGGTTTCTCCTGTAGGAGAAACAAAAACAGGAAGAAAACTATTTAAAGAAAACAATTCAATGAGAACAGATTTCTGACACTTTAAATTAAAAACAAACCTCTCAACAGATTTGTTACTGAATCACTATCATCCTTTATTTAACCATATAAGCCAGTTGAAAATCAACTCACATTGGCAATGACAACCTGAACAAGTGCCTTACATCATTATTGAACCAAAAAAGCAGTGAAAGAAAAGAAAAATCAATATAAATAACATAACGGTACGTTAGTGTTAACAAGTGCCAGTGTCAAGCATTAAACATTTAGTCCTACGACTGAAAACGCCCTTTGATACACATTTGGATAGTTTCAGCTCATTCTGCAAATTGTTCCTCGCAATGTCAGAGGCAAATTAAAATGATGCACTCAGCTGCTCTACTTGATAAAAGCATCTTAAATCATCGGACAGTACAGAGAACTACAATAAATTTAGGTGTTTTGCCAATTAAAGAGTGTGTACACCTAGAGGAGTAGATGAAACGTGATTTGTAGTGATAAGGAAACCCAGAACTAGACTGATATTAGCTTGTAATTTATTAATATGAGTTTATAAAGACAAAAACACTTTCAACTTTATTGCTTGTAGTGGCAGCAGCAGAGCTATCCACCTAATCAGATTCTGACTGATCTTGTCAGTTGTCAGAAGCTAAGCAAAGCTGGGCTTGGTTTGTACTGAAATAGGAGACCTCAAAAGAAAACCAGGTTGTTACAGCAAGCAGTGTTGGTGGCCCAGTTGGTAGCACCCTTTCCCTATGAACTGCAGTTTTCAAACTAGTACCCCAGTAGGGTGAGCAGTGACTCTGTGACTTCCGGACCTGTTATTAAACTGAAGTACTGACTACTTGTTCAATAAAGATCCCAAGATAGAGTCGGGTTGCTATTCACTGTTTTATGTCCAAACTTCTTCCAGGGGTTTTGGAATCCTGTCTACCTAAGGCGCCATCCTTGATTCAGTTGGTGAAGCAATTTCTCAGTTCTTTGCCAACTATTTGCTATGGACTGCTGGTGCACATTGACCAGGTTGGTGTGTGACCGTCTGGTTCCGCGCGGGCTTGTCCCCTCGCCACTCCGCCCTGCCGGTTCGTCCCTCACTACCTGGGCGCAAACTCAGGTCTCCGTGTCACGCAACAGAGAACCGGCCGGCGGAGCTAAAGGAGACCACCCCCAGCCCAGGCGGCTGAGGTCCCTGTTATACTGTATGTAGGGAGGGCGGTGACGTCACCGCGCTGCAACCAGCACTGCAACCTACACGTGCAACACTTAAATAAAAATAAAATAAAATGTAAATAAAATGCTTTTCCCTCCTGTGTATAAGGAATTCTGGAATCATTTGTAATGAAAGGCTGTTATTATTATTATTTTTATTATTACAGACAGAATTTAGTTTTATCACAGTTTTTCAGAAAATGCAGATCACAGTTGAAGTGTGCAATTCACCATCTGAGAATAAAATGGTGTTCTCAGTACAGAGGTGGATATGCAAGTTACCAGTTGTCTGTGCTACTTTGATAATATTGATGGGGAAAAGTGTAGGCCACTTCACAGAACCATGGTGGACTCCTTTAATAACTGGAAAAGATCTGAAACAAATCTGTCCATTTTTACACATTGCATATGGTTTTGTATGTAATTCTGAAACCATGTGAGGGAATTCAAATCAATATTATGCAGCCTTTTGAGAAGATCCTAGTGTTCCACAGCATCAAAAGCCTTAGATAAATCTATAACTGTACCGTAGCCGTACAAATGTGATTTTAGTTGAGAGCTATTATAACAAAGATAAAAATATTTAAGGCTGCTGTTAACACATTCATGCTCAGGATCTTTTGGACTGCAGTTTTGGTTAAGCGTTGATTAATTTTTCATTTCCATCTTGGAAAGAAAAAATGAACTGTATATGGGTCTACAACAGTTCGGGTCTGACTTATCAACCACTTTCAAAAGAGGCAAATTAAATATGGGCTTGCAGTCTATTGAGATTTCAACAGTTTTAAAAGAGAGATTGAATAAGTGAGTCAGTGGATTATGGTGATAATAGAAGTAAAATCACCAGGCGTTTCTTGAATGTGAAAGTGGATTCATCATAGTAAGTGAAATACGTACATTAATAGATTAAGTTATATTGTTCTCCAACCCCTAGAGATAAACAGGAAGTCCTTAATGCCACCTTGCAGGATAATAAAATAACAACAGTGCCATCTTCTTTGAGAGCTTCTTATTTCAGGAATACAATGATTCATGATTTCTGCTACCACATATTGGAAAATGGCAATTTTCACATGCGTGCCATGTCTTAATATGGCATATCTGAAAGTGAGAGGTATAAGATGCATTATTACATATTTAATAGTGTATATTAAGCATATCGAGGCAGTGAAACTAACAATGAAAATGTACATGGTTGTGTTTTGTCTCCCCATCTTGACATATATCTATTTTTGAACAGCACAATGATAATGTAATCCTGTCACATGTGTTGTACCTGAAAAAATCAACTTCCCAAAGAGATGGTGTTTGTCTAGAGTTTGCATAGGCTCTGACTGAGCTTTGCCTAATAGGTTTCCTAAAGAGGAAAACAAGACGTGTATATAGCAAAAAACCTTCCTTTAACAGATCATGTATCCAGCTCTAACTAATATCCGTTTGTTTTCTTCAGTTCAGTATTCAAGATGACATTGATGTGAAAACAATTCTGTGTATAGTGCGCCGAGCCTCATTGCAGTTAGAGACAGAATCTCCATTACCCATAATCCTGACTCAGATTAACAGCTGGTATATTTAGAACAACCCTTCAAGGTTAGAAAAAAGAACGTGACACATGTTTTACTAGGGGAAATCTTACTAAAGTGTTACCAAGGACATTCTGGCTAAATTAAAAATAAATTAATGTAAAATGTTATATTTCAAAGGCAATTATCTCTTAGGATAGATTAGTATTTAGTAAACTTGTGTATTTCAAATGATTTGATGTTTGGGACAAAGGAATAATATAATAATTTATATAGTAATATAGGGGACAATCGTTTTCAATTTGCATGGTACCGTACAGTATATATAGTATGTTCCTGAAAAATGATGTGTAATTAGAAAACGAGTAAATCACAAAACTAATTCTCCAGGAGAGCACATGGAAATTGGTGGGATAACGTTCCACAGTTTACTCCCAGCCAGAAAAACAACTACATATATTCGCTCATGTAAGTTGTGTAGCTGTACTATAAGTCATTTCTAAACTAAATTTGTGTTAATGTTTAACTGTTTCATAGAAAATGTGAAGGGAAGACTTGTTATTCATGGGTAGTCAATGGTGTCACAAATCATGAGTCACCTGCAACCCTGTATTGGTTTAGAACTGATGGATGAATTTATTACATGCTTAGACTTTTCTGATTGTCCTCCATTATTTTTTAAAATGATTTACTGTAGCAATGTTTCATTAATAAATTCTTTGCATTTAATTTAGTTTTTATTTTTTTTACAGACTGCAACAGTACTTTGTTTTATCTCACAGCGTATATTGTCTCGAACACTCCCTCAACTTGTCTGTTGCTGACTGTGGCCAAGAGTGTTAAGGTGAGAACTTATTTATCCTAAATAAAGAAAGTGTACATATTTTTGAGCTGTGCCAAATTCGGAGCACATAAATAAAGAAATGCCTGTACTGAAAAGGAATAAAATCATTATTTTATGTTAAGGAGAAGCACTTTAAGATATCGCATGTGGTCGCTGGAATATTGACATATTTCAAGGGAGTGGGCAAGAATGTACAGTAGTTAGGTGTTTTGAGATGGGGACTAGCATCATAAGAAACAGGATCAATTTTTGCAGCTTTGGAATGATAGAATGTATATATTTTCTTTTGCCAAAGTAGAAAATACAACAGTAAATTCATCAATAAAAACTCAAGGGCAATTTGGCTTTGTTTCTGCTCCTGAAAATAAGGTCTTATAATGTGAATAAGCTTGTAATGATGCCTTAAAATACCTTGAGTCTTCTCTAATCCTTTTCAATTATTGTTCACCTACGATTTTCTGACAGGCCTCAGAGAGAAGTCATTATCCCCTTTCATTCAGAATACTGCATGCAATCAAAGAATGTCCTGCAGCTAACATTTTTCTGTTAAACTAAAACTCACTCTTAAAGCACTGGAATCCTCTAGTTGCACAGCTTAACAATTGAGCTAGGTTTTAAAAACTTAAACAGTTCTTGTTATTTCCTGATGTTAAAGAAGAAATATACCAATGTAATATGTAACATTTACGAATCGGGTGCTGAATGTGAACATCTTTTTCCCTATGAATAATACCTGCTGTTTGTGCCTTGATTTGAATTAACTAGGGATGTGAATCTTTCATTTACTGTATACAGAGCCAAGTCATATTACAAAAGGCAAACATACTGTACCAGAATTTTGCATTCCTTTCTAAACAGTCACATGGCCCCTATTAAAATGATCTTTCTGTGTGAACATCTGCATAAAGGCCTGTACTATGGTGTGCACAGGCCATGTTATTAGGTACAGCTATGTTTGCCTCCTGTTTTGTGCTTGGTGATGTTTCATATGCATGCAGTATGTTCTCTAAGTGGTTTATGAACATCCATTTGCATAGGCTTGCTAATCTGCAACATTTGTACTTTTCCTGCATTCAGGATACCACGACAAAACACTGACCTTTTAAACACAATTATATAGTAAAAAAGGAAGATGGGTGGTTAACAAATACTTTCATTTTCAGTGTTATTGGTTTAAAGGTGAAGAACGTGTTTTAAAATTGTTAAGCCCTAATTTATGGATAGTTTAAGTGGTCAAAATAAGCAAATGACAATGCCCAACTTAGATTTAGAAGACCAGTATTTTTTTCCACAATATTTTGTGGTTAACAAAAAATTCCTAATCATATTCCAAACCAAGCATTGACATGCAGCATAAATTAAAAGTACTTGTACAGGTACTGCAGCATAAATTCCAGCCTCATGAGTCTGTGTATTAATTGCTCTCAATGTACTGCATCCTGATAACGTGTGGGGGTGCATGTCAAAAGAACAGCCCTTTGACGGGCACCAGAAACAACTGCTCATTTCCAGGGTCTCCTGCAAGCTACAGGGAGCTCTTGTCAGACCTGCACTAGATCATTATTGTCTGGTTTACCAAGGCACTCCACCTTCTTCAAAAAGAGCCATGCTTTTGAGAAGAAAGGCTGATTTTGGAGTCACAAGAACTTGTAGAATACACTTAAATGCTAGAGCTAACATAAATGGGACCAGTTTTTTAACCTTATAGTCTTCCCTTCCCTGCATTGCTAAAAAATAATAATAATTACTTTAATACAAAGTGCAGATGGTCACTTTTAACCTAAGCACCGTTCAGATTATTTATGTCAACTGTTTCTGCATCAGCAAGAGATTTCACTCACTAACTGCAAATGTAGAATAAAAAGATTTTTTAAGCCTCCTTGAAAACACTTATGTTGCAAATGTATTGAAGGATTAGGGACTTGAAGGGCAAACATTAAAATCTTAGATTATAGAATAGATTACTGTACTATCACAACTTGTGCTCTTAAGCAGTTTCTTTAAACAAAGCACTGTCAGTCTCCAACAAGTTTAGAGGATAGTCATTCAGATTGATAGACAGGTTGAGAATGACCCCAATTCTATCTTCATTCTCAGTACTTAGGGAGATTGACATTTCCTAATAAGGTGTATTAATAAATCATTAATTTGCAAGCAAAGGAGGAACTCAGCCAAGAATATAAGCCAATAACATTCTCAGACTTCAGTCTCAAAGGCAGGATGCCCAATTCTGCTTGGAAGTGCAAAAAGAGAGTTAAGAGCCACATCAATCTATGTTTTTTTATTCAGTATCCAACACTTTTCAGTTTAATTTAAAATGGAGAATAAATATGCAGCTTAATGTCTATAAGTTGAAGTAATGATTCATTACACTAATGAGGATGGTTAGTTGTAAATTGCTTTCAGTACAAACAGGTCCCATTTGGAATCAAGGTAAACAATTTAAGTTGTTTAGAAAGAAAAAGAAAAGACTAGACTAGAAGCACATTACTTTCAAGGTAGATCTTAATGCTAAATAATTCACATAGAAAAAAAAGCAAAAAATAAAGTCAAAGGAAATGAATATATCCAAGATATACTGTAGAGAACATATTTAAATTGTGGGTTCTGAACATTTGGTGCAACATTTATGCTATACTAACAAATAGTTAATAATTACTTTCTGAATACTAGAATACTAGAGACATAATGAAAAATCTTCTTAGTGAACAAACCTACTAAATTGCCTATGCAATATGAAAAGACAAACTCAACAGACATGCTTGTTGCAGTGATGGTTCAGAAAAAATGTTTCAAACACATTTTATATTTTATATTTTAGATGTTATATTCTATACTGCTTTTCCCCTTACTTACTTTTTCCAGTAAGAGTACTTACTTACTCTTACTCTTACTTATTTACTTTTTCCAGTGATATTATATTTTAGTAATATCATATCTAAAATAAATCACTGACACATAAATTATTTTAAAAAGGCACACATTCTTATACACATCATAATTTCCCAGACCTCTTTGTTAAATTAAATGCATTGTATGACATTTGTCCAGTATATGCGTCAACATACGTAGCACATACAATAGGAAAACTGCTCGTGATTTAAATTACCATTTCTTAAAAGAAAACTGCAAGGAAATCATGCAGATATGCATCTGCATAAAGCTAATGAAAATCTGCTGGCTGTTCATGATATTTTTTTTTAACATTCTGATGTCTGGGAGTTTTTGCAGTCCAGGCTTCAGGCATGGAGAGAAGTCTTTCTGAGACTATTTTTCAATAGACATGGTTTTACTCACATCTTTATTAATAAGATACAGTACATGCACGTCGTACTCCCCATTTAAAGCATTCAGATATCAAGCCACAGAAAATGCACAAACTGAAATGTACTAAAATCTCACTGAAGTAACAAGATTCACGCAAGCATAAAGAGAATTTAGAGACTTCAGCGAACAGGGGCCATTTTGTAGATGGACACAATGCTTCAGGGCTCTATTGGTAGACCATGACTTAAGCTTTACCAAAGGATCCAAATGTAATATACAGTTATTACTACCATTATTGCACGGATAAAATTTCTTCTGTAGCCTAAGGCGCTACATTCTACCAATTGCTTTCAACAATGAAGTCACTGTGGGGTTTATCATGTTTCAGATTTGATTTTCTTGTGACCAAAATACATTAAATTAAAACAATAATCAGGTATAAAGCTCTGCAGAACCATTTACTTTTATTTTTTCCTACCTTATAATTAATAAAGATTATCACTCATTACATTTCAGTTTAGGATTTTAATCTTCCTCATCTGTTAACTCAACAATTAATAGTTGCGTTTTGCCAAAAAATAAATTACAGGTCATGCATAATGCATGGATTCTGAGATTATTTTGATGTTTTCTGCTGACAATGACTAATTTCCTCATTTAAATCAGTGTGTTTCCAAAACTGTTTGGAACAGTATTTCCTATTTGATCATGCACTTGTTATTAATTCAGTGTTTTTCATTGCAGTTCTCATGAGAGATGATGCACAATGATGTAGGCTACAGAACACCATCTTTTTGTTTTAGTCTGGATCACATCGGTCTGAGGTCTGACTACAACTATTTTCATATAAGAGCACAACAAGCTCTTCTGTAAATCTGAAATAAAATGGACTTATCACATTAAGAAGCTAGAGCCCTGTCTAATCCTATCATTCAGCATGTGTTTGATATTTTTCTTTGGTGTGAATACATTTTTCTTTCTTTGAAATTATGTAACCCAGGGTAAATCACAAAACAATATCAGCACTAAATGGTTCCCTTCTCCAGTTACCAGCTAAAGGATCCTCACGCCACACTTACGACAGCTATGATAGGATGTCAAGGATGTCAAGGCCATATGACACAACGATCTGCCACCTCAAATATACTGATAATGCCGATCACATATAGCACCAGTCCTCAGACCAGAATGGACTTTTGTCAACGACATGTTGGACAACATTGTGTGAGGTTATGACAGGTTGGGAGCAGGTACTGTATATTCAAAAGATCATCATTCAACGGCAGACTTTAATTAGTGCAAATCTTTTCAAAGAGCATATTAATTGCACCCCCACTACACATTATTAGGAGGGGCAATATCATCAAATGCTGGTATCCATGGAAAAAAGCCTGCTAGAAAAATTCCAGAGAATATATGCATGACTGAATGTATAGTAATAGCACATGCCAGGTTTGCTGGCAACTGACCCCCGAAAAGCATGCAATATTCTGCTGCTAAATCTTAGCTTTTTTCAGTGTCTGCTTCTCTGTCTATGCTACTATTATCACAAGGTCCTTTTCCCAAGCACCAAATTTGTTTTCCTTTCTTTTCCTAGAAGGACCTGACTTGTACCACACTTGTTACAATGTTCAGTGCCTTTGGAAGTTCATTTAATAACAGCATAATACAAATCAACACGACATAATAAAATTGTTCTATTCTCTCCTGAAGAAATTTTCCAGACAGCTAAAAAAAAAAACAAATTAAAGTAGATAATGGGCTGGAGTTGCAGGGACAAACATCTTTATTATTAAACAGCAAGAGGTTTCTTTTGTATGAGCTGCTGTTTTTGCTATTTTTTTGGCAAGTCTTACCTCAGGTGTTATTTTTTCCACAAGAGAACATTTTTCTGCGTACTTACTTTCCCAGTGCAAAGCACTCCAATTTCACTGTTACTCCTTTGGCAGCAGTAGCTATGAGAGGAAAATGCACCTCGATTTTTGGCTCATACTCTCCCATTATACCTGAGAATAAAAATGCAACCAAAAAATAAATAAGAAATGGTTAGAAATCCAAAACATGTACAAGTACAGTGGAGATAAGGTTCATACACATACAGTATTCTGTATTTTGTTGAGATGCAGATTAATGAAGTTCTACAACAGTTAGAAGCACCTATAATTTACACACAATAGTACTACTGCACACTTCTGCAGATCTGAAGGCAGCATTTTAATTATTAGCTGATAGTGTACAACACAAACTGCTGTGGTATACGATATGCAGCACCTGGAGTACCGTGGTGTCAAAAAGCCTGCAGAGGCACAACTCTTCTGGTTGGCAGTTATATCACACTAAATCATTCAGCTAATGAGCCTGCCTGTTATTCACACTATCTGCGTCTGCTGACTCTGAGAATTCCATCTTGTTGTCTCTTACCATTGGCTCAGATGAACACAAGCTCATTAATAATGTGTGTTAAGAGATGCTCCGGTTCAGACTAGGGGAGTTGCCTGTTTGTGATCCTTCAATAAATGAGTCAAGTTGCTTTCCAGAAAGAGCTTTTCTTTACATACTGTATGGCTTTGTCATTTTAAAAAGGTCCCACTTCAAAGGTTTCAAACTGGTCCTGAAGACACAAATTTAAACAATTTATACCTTACTAGAATACTCAGTAACTTTCATTGCTTTTGGAGTTGATTTTTCTTGTCATTGTTTTCTATGGTGTGCAATCATGGACCTGAAGCAAATCCCAGAAGGAAGGAAACAACTTGCTTCTACTCAGGTGAACATCTGTTCAATAATAACTCCCATTCCATGTAATTTGTGCAAACTTGTAGATTTGTATGTAGATATTTCCTATTTGAAACCGTTTGCTAAAGAAAAAAAAACTATTGAAGCAGATTATAAATACAAAGATGCTAGAAATAAAAATGTGATGTGTATAAAAAGTGGATGTGTATAGAATTAGCCTCTCATCCAAGCCTATTACAGTTAACCAGTCTCCACTTGTCATTTTTAGCTGACAGACAACACAAATGTCCCTAAGGCAGAACTGTCTCCCTTCTTCAGTAATCTGTTGGGCACTTACATTAATTCACAGCATTGCAGAAAAAGTTCTGTAAGTGGATCCTGGTGCTGAGGTATGGCTGTTTACTCTTAATGAAGCTTAAAGTGATGCATGCTCTGCATCTATTGAACACCATGCAAACCAACCTCTTATCTAAAATAATGTTAGAATTAGCCTACAGAAACCAAAATGAGCAGAGACAGGGACAACATTTTACATGGATAGTATATGTAGCATGACAAAACCTAATTGACCCCATTAAATACAGCACTGGAAAAAATGCCATGTCGGTAGTAGTTTTCTGTAGGTCTTAGCAGGAGGATATGCTTCCATTAACTGTCATGTTTTTTACAAAAAATCAGTATATCCATTTTGAAGCAAGCAATCATATAATTTGGCATTGTTCAAATAAACAGTCCTGGCGTATAATGTGCCACTGCATTGGAGCCAGTCTTTCTTCTTTCAGAGGCCTGTTGGAATTATGATAATGAATAAGATGAGCTTGATGCTTATTATTTTTCCTGTAAAAATACAGCACAACTTCTTATGTACATACATTTGATGATGTAAAACACGTCAGTAAACAATTCCAAAATTGCTTACATTTTCCATTATTCCATTGTCCATCTAAGCATCACACAGCTGTCAAACTGGTTGTCTAAATCCTTAATTGCCAAGTGCATGTTCTTCACAGTCTACAACACTCCAGTATTTACTGTACAGTTATCAGTGTATCATGTACAGTATTACACACGGTTAACATTGATGTTGCCATCATATTCATTTCATTTTCATCAATGACGCAAATATGTGATATAAGCATAGTGTGTCCTGTGTCACTGGAAACACGTGATTGCACTTACATATTTGATGTAGTTTTTGTATCATTTAATTTTGTTATTTTTTCCATTTACAAGCTCCTATCATTGTCAAACAATGTCTATCATTGTTTCACGGTAAATCCAGTAAAAGTACCATACAGGGAGGTTTTAAAATTTATTTTTTCAATGCAGATTTCACCCTTCCAGTCCCCTTCTTTAAAGCAAGTGTTAAATATTTCTACTTTCACAAATTCAAGGAAAGATTTAGTATTAAAATAGTTTAGAATGTAACACATTCACAGAACATTATTCACAGAAGGAATAGGAATTCTGATAGGAAAACTAACATGAAAATAACTTACCTAAATACCTACTTATTCTCACAACTACTGTACTGTACATTCAGCACATTTATTGATGAAAAAGGAACTAATAACAGGTTTTCATACAGAATGCACATATCTATTCCTTATGTATTCAAATGAATGTAATGACCTTAATTGTATGCATGTATTGAGATTTTCTATTTTTTTGCATTTCCGTTATTTGTAAAACAGATGTTGTAGATGTAGGATGACTTCACTAATTAAAAAGAAAAGCTTTTAAACTAATTCTGGAGAATGTAGCCATTATTTCAGGTATGGTTTTCACATCAGCAGTCTAATGGAACTTAGAGACTGAAATACATTTCAATCTGGTAGTCATTAGTGGAATACACTGCTTTTTAATGCAGACTTTTAAAGTATATACAAAAAAGGCAACTGATGTACACTGTGAAAGAAGTTATTTTGCTTCTCTAAATACTGTAAAATGATACATAATATTGCAGTGAATTTCACATATAAAAGATTAACTACTGTGTCCTGTTATTTTTGGCTTAAAAATTGCCTTCCTATTCTTACCAAGATTACC
The DNA here is from genome assembly GCF_059453375.1 of Lepisosteus platostomus. Lineage (NCBI taxonomy): Eukaryota > Metazoa > Chordata > Actinopteri > Semionotiformes > Lepisosteidae > Lepisosteus > Lepisosteus platostomus. The sequence goes on along the minus strand of NC_142617.1, from coordinate 8,107,359 downwards.
TCCACTGATAGCTTTGGAAAATACAAATCTGTCTTTTCTGTGACAAATTAAAATTGTATTAGTAAATGTTTCTAGTTCTGCCCTGCCCTTCAATACAACATATCAACCAAGTTCCATCATTTTTCAATTTAAACATATTTATAAATAAATATATTTAACAGCAAGTAAAAAAAAAAATATATAACTCTTCAAACCTTTACAGTGTGTCATACATGTTTTTACCTTCACTTTACAGAGCTTATCTTACACTAATGTTGAACCTGAAGATTTTGCACCACACTTAAAAAAAAGTTTAAACGTGGGAAATAAATATGCTAAAACATTGCAGATTCATACAACAAACAGTTGTTTGATATAGCAGGACATTAAGACTGCTCTAGTAATCTGTGTCAACTATAAACTTGTTTGCCCTTCAGTTTGAGTTAATTATAATGCAGCAAATTCTAATAGCACCATTTTAAAAAGAAATTATTGGCAATTTCTCTCTGAAAGGCTAATAAAGTTTTACAGTCTGTGCCTATCTACACCGCTGGAATTCTAATGGCAACCACAGAAGAGCACCTTTCATTCGAACCATTTTTTAGCTTTGGCTATGCAGCATCAACGTATGCATGAATGTTTAGGAGCTGAGAACAGCAGAAATGTTCATGTTGGGGAATCATGCAGCACTGACTAAGTGTGGTTAAAGCCCAACAGCCAGTTGTGATGGAAAGTAAAGTACTGTACCTGTACCTCTCTCCACAGCAAACAGCGATAATATAGCTATGGGGTCATACAATCTTATTTTCAGATTATTTGCCTATTGACCAATTTTCTTCAATTATCTTCAATTTCTTCAATTTGAACTGCAGATAAACGTTGTTGGTTGCATACTTCTATGATTGGTTAAAAAAATCCATTAATCAATTGTGACAGTGACAGTGACAGTGAGGGAGTATGTTATTATATTTTACATGCTAAGCTGCAAGTGTCAAAAAACGAACTTATAAAAAAGAAAACTTCAATCTGTACAGTATGTAATTTTAAATATAAACACTATTAATGATAAAAAATGAATACAATGATATACAAAACATCTATATTAAAAAAAATGAATCTAATTGTTTTAAATGACAAATGTTTTGAATTAAGTTTAAATTAACAGCAGCATCATCAGCATAATCAACAGCTCTAGCAAACTGTTAGTTAAAGATTTCTTAAGCTAGGGATTAGTACAAACAAACCTCATAGTTTTTAAAAACAGAGTTTGAGTTACAGCAGGACACATGTAAACATGCAGCAGTAACAGTTTTTATTTACAGTTTAATAATGCACAAAGGCACACAATGTAGCTATAAGACCCAGCCCCGTTATGAGAGACCCACCTTAACTTAAGAAGCAATGTCATATAAAACTTGTAAGGCATTTTTCTCAAGGCTTTTGCATAAGAATACAAAGGAGAAGCAAGACTGGTTAATAGGCACGTGTAATACCATATTGGCCTTTATTTCCCTTGTGGGCAAAATGCCCATTACACACGTAAAACCTGCTCCATTGTCTTCTAAGGATAAAATCTAATAAATATTTTCTGCATATTTCTGCAAATATGTGTGCTATCATTTAATTAAACTTTTTGAAGCCGCATTCATTGAGCAAATTCCAGTGTTCTTTGCAGTATTTAGATCAACCTCTAAGACCCTCATCTGCTTTACTGCAGATACCTTTTCTCTGTTATTTATTGTCACTGTACCTGACTCTACAGATATAGGCTTGTTAAAAGATTTAGTTATTTGGAGCTTTCACAAATGAAAGGCACAACACAATTCTGTATGGTAATGCCTTTTGCAGCTAGCTAGGTCTCCCAGAGGAGAGCTTCTTGCAGTGGGAGAGAGGTTATGTAAATGGTGAGGAATATAAAAGAATGCTGGAGGGGACATGATTCTATTGTAGCAAATAAAGGCAGAATTCCCTGTGAGGATACTGTAAAGGCAACTGGAGTTGTTTGGGATTCATTTCACAAGCACATTGGGAATGCCATTTAAAGGGCTCTGTAACATTGTCATTGACAAGCACCTGCAGGACAGATGATGGACCATTCTCTCTGTAATCAGATGAAAAGCTCTGAAATAAACCCTGTATTTGATCTTTACAGAAAGAATACCATCTCAGCTCCTTAGAGAATATTGCAAAAGAGCAAAATTCCAAATAGACTGAAGACTAATGATTCTATTTCTATGCTGACAAGGTGCTCCCCTGTTCTATGAAACAGTTTAAGCTAATTATTATTTGTTTTCTTAGCTGATGTTCTTAGAGTGGCTTACCAAATGCATATGACAACACATAAAGTAAATACAAAAAATAAATACAATAAAAAGCTGAAAAATAAGTAAAAATACAAATGACAAGAAAAACAGGCACATTACAGATGCAATGCCTGTGTAGTGCAGAGAAGATCAAAAAATGTCCATCAAGCAACAAACAGCGTGAAAGTAAAAAAGCAGTGATTGCAGTAAAGAAGGGATACTATTGCGCAGAAATGGTTGGTGGTACAAGATAATGACAGAATGAAAGGGATCACAAGACCTACTGTACTGCATCTAAACAGATGTGGAAATGGAGAGGAGGAAGAGTTACTGGTAGCTAACAAGTGTTTCATAGGGAGCAAATGGAGGGATTGGTGCAGTTCTGTGGCTTCAGAGAAAAGAAGGAGGTAAAAAGACCTGGCTAGCATCAGAATTCAGAATGAGTAAGAGAGGGTTAGTAGCACTGGCTAGGAAGGCCAGCCAGGAGGGAGTTATTGATCAGGAAGAAGTCACAGAAGTGAGAAATATGATGTGACACAGAAGACAGATTCAAGAAGAAGGAAGAAAGGGAGAGGGGGTTGGAGTCCATTGCAATAGAGATGGAGAGGTCAAAGGAAGAGGCAGAAGAAAGGAAGAAAAGGATGTTGGATGTGTAGAGTTTAAGATGATGGTAATGCTGGGTGACAGGCATCAATGTGGGAGCAGACAAAGGTATCAGAAAGAGTAGAAGAAAAGACAATTTGAGCATCATCCATATAGAAGTGGTATGAAAATTGTAGCAGGAGAGCAGAAGTCTCAGAGGGTGGGGTTAAGAAAGAATAGCAGAGGCCCAGCAGAGAGCCTTGTGGAACACCAGTAAAGAATGAATGAGGTTCAGAGAGCAAGCTGTGCCACAAGATCCAGGAAATGTGATCAGAAACATAGGATGAGAACCAGGTGTAGGCCATGCCAGAGATTACCAGGTCAGTATGTGTTGACAGCAAGGTAATATGATCCCTGATGTGAAAGGCAGTAGAGAGGTCAAGGGGCATTCAAAGAGATGAGAGTTAGAGTAAGCAGTGTGAGCTGACTGAAGGACATCAGAAACTGAGAGAAGAGCAGTTTCAGGAGAGTGCTGGAGAATTTAGATTTGTTGGTCATCTACAGTAGCAACAAATACAATAGTAAGCATGGGAAATTTGGAGTTGGCACTATAAAGCATAGTGTTGGAGGAAATCCGACCTCTATTTAGTGGCTTTGATCACATTTTACTTTGCAGACATACACTTTATGTTTGCAGCTTATCATTTACACAAATAACTTACTAGTTTTGAGGACCTAGAAAACCTTATAAACAAGACTCAACCTTGCTTTTCAAGCAATAATCTGAACATTTGAACATTTACCTTTTATAGCAGTTATTTCTTTCATTTGAATTGAATCACTAATGTAATATCATTTTGGCAGAGAACCATAAACTGTAGTTTGCTTTTGTGTTGGCTTCAAAAATGGAACCAATCAGTGCAATCAAGTGATTGAGACCATACATACTGTATCATAGCCCAGAATAATCCTCAGTCTTAAACAAATTTTGAAAAACTGTCTCATGTCAAAAAGAATGAGCACACTGTTAATTATTAGGAATATACCTGTAATAAGAGCAGTGTTAATTCAGTATAACCATAATCAACAAAACAGACTTCAGACCACAGGCTAGATATTTTACAGTACTTTGAAGAGCTGAAGACAGTTTCTTAAGAGGCAAAAAAGGGCAAGCCCTTACAATAATGAGTTCACTTCATTTCTAAGGAATCGTTTTGGTTTAGAAGAACTATGAGCATCTGTGGGAATTGTAAGGTGTTTTTAAAAGTTGTGAAAACTGGCCCAAATGAATGTCAGAACCTCACCGTCTGCTTTCAATGTCAGTGGTGTTGGTGGGCTCAGGACCCTCGCATTCGTCACTGTGTTCTTCACCAGACAGATGTAGCTGCCAACGTCTGAGGGCTGAACCTTGGAGATGTAGAGATTTCCAGTTTCCTGGGAGATGAATCGCCTGCTATCCTCTGCCACAAATGAGGGGAACTCATTAAAAACCCAGCTATATGTGATCTCTGAAAGAACAAGAAAAGAACAGAGAAAGGTCGCATTGTTCTCTTGTAATACTTTATACTGTATATTTAATTAGTTATTCTGGTATAGGAAGGTACCTGATACCTAATTTAAATATAGTTTTATGTACCTAACTGTTTTACTAAAGCTAAACTAAAGCTTTTTGGTCTTTTTATTTAATTGTATTTCATTTAAGTAAAATAATCTAGAATAAGAGTAATGGAATAATAATATAAAAAAAACAGCACGATAAATTTCTCCATCTTCCATTCCAGTCCCTCAACTGCCTACTTAGTTCTGCTCTCCCATCTCTCTTCCTACTCCCTCTCACACCTCTCAGACAGAGTATGAGTGTTAGTCAGAAGGTCAGTGTCCACTAGCAGCTGAGTAAACTCACCTAGTCATTTAAAAAGTGAGGCAGAGTTAGTCTCTTAGTACATGGTTAACACCATGTATATTGTGTACATAACATTAATACTCTGTTCCAATCCACTAAAATCATATATATGTAGTCAGTTTTGTTTTAAGGTGGTGACTATCATCCGAATAGTCTGTAAAACAAGAGTGTCAGTCCCGCAATCAGTGTGTCAGGGCAGTGTCTGCTGTAATAACAGTGGAACTGGATGACAAATATATGCCTATCTACACAGACAGAATCTGTCTATCTGCAGTACAGTCACCAGCCATCCCAAAATCTACCTGAACAGCAGAATATCAGTAAGTCAGTGTTGTTAATGCTCAGTGACATAGATTGGCTACAAAATACAGTTTGGTTTAAAATCCAGTCCTGCCTCTCTCAACCTTCTTGTTAAGATGAGCTGGGATCTTTTTCATGGTTAAATTGCTGATTTTTGCTCCTAATCTTTCTGAATTACAGGGTTCTGGTGAGTAAACCCCGGGAATGTACTGTGAAGGAATTAATACCATGAACAATTGTGTGGGATGAGGTGGGGGGGTTGTCATTTTGGCAATTATTTGTCACTAATATTATAAATTTTTTTAAAACATCTTTCAGTACAAAAGTATTCAAAAGACAATTAAACAGATATACAATCCAAGCAGTAAAACAAACTGAGCAACCATAATATTAATCATTATCTACAGCATTTTTTGTTCTTCGGATAACCTCTTGGAGATTAGTCTTGAAGTATAACATGATATTAACAACAGTTACACGATGCTATATAGCATAACTCCACAGCAATAAAAAGTTATGCTGGATAAGTACGTTTTATGTTATTGATTTGAAATTGAAATCTCTAAAAATACTACTCTGATTTTAGAGTCTGGAAACCTGCTTTAGGTAAATCAGTTTGCTGGAGGCAAATGACACAATTGTGTGTCCTACTTTATCATACAGTACAACAGAAATGAAGTATAGTGTCAAGGCCAGCTGATTCAGAGGATGACATTTTGACAAAAAAAGATCATCATTAATTGTGTCTGCTTAACTCCAAGCTGAAGTCAATTTGCCTGAAGCTAGATGGCAGCATTATGAATACCAGAAAATATGTCAACAGAATATCAGGTGAAGAAAATTAAGTCCTACAGCACTGACTTGTCATCTGTCAAGTGTTCCAGGTTTCATTAGATATAAAATTAAGAAAACTGGCAGCAGTATAAAATAACAGGCAATCTTTAAAGTTAGAATGCCTAAGGAGTCCTTGAAAGATTAAAGAGTAGAAGGAAACATCACTGTGGACATCAACTTCAATATACAGGGACTGCACTATAGAAAACATTTCATACTAACCCCTAATTTAAGAATACAGAATATGATAAATGCAGAGGATTGGTGAGTTCGGAATGGTTCTATTCTGTGCCTGTCATACAGTATTTAACATCATCCATCAATATTACATTCAAACCTTTTCACATTTTAGCTGAATTGCAAAACAAAATCTTCCACTGAATGGTTCAAAGGTTAAAAAACTAGGTTTATTAACCGGTATCTAGTTTGTATATTTGATGCAAAGACACTCTTCTCTCCTGAATATTACAAGAACATTCTATTGGAAAATTGCATTTCCTTCTCTAGACATAATTTCATAAGTATAATCTCAAGATATACTGTACATGTCACATATATTGAAAAATACATTGTTAAGATGGTTCTCATTTAATTTTTAAAAGATTAAAAGAATGTAACTTGTCATTCATAGTAGAAAGATACCACATCAATTCGAACATAGAAAGCTAAATATTGTCAGACGTTTTAGTATTTAGACTGCATTGCTGGGATATTTTAGGAGAAAGCCCCAAACATGTCTAAATACCCGCTGCAATGGTGTGGCCGTGAGCCAAGATGGCTGTCTGTTATTGAGAAAAGCTGCAGAATGAGGTATAGCTGGTCTAAATAAAACATTGGCACTCAGAATGAGCTGGATTCCATATGAGGGAAAGATGTTATCAAGACAGACTCTCTGGGCTAATTAAGAGATTTAGTCCAGACCACTATCTTGAGCTTCAGGCCTGGGTCAACTGATGCATTATGAATGTATTTAAAGCAAAATGCATCATTGAGTAATTTTAAGCTACAACTGTGGTTGCAATCATCTTTTTTCGTATTCCAAACAAAATATATTGAACCTTTAGATGAAGGGTATAATAATGTTGATAAATTGCATGAGGATACTGATTTTGATGGCTTCCAGCCCCAGTCGTCAAGCAGTGAGCTGTCTGGGGCAGCTATGAATATTTATCTTATAAACAAAACTCCTCGTTTGTTTCTCTTGTTTGGGAATGCTCCTAATTAACTGTCAGAAGATTTTAATTACAATAGTGCCTTTTTAGTCTTGTCCTTTTATTGTTTAAATTGGGGTTCCTCAGGGATCTAACTTTGACATATCAGTTCTATTATTAACCAAGATAGTTATCCACAAAAATTCTCTGATGGATTAAAAAGTCTAAAGCTGATTTCCTTATGGAATTAAAAACCTGTCTTGATCGTTTTCTGAATGCATGTTCTATACTAAACACAACATATTCTCTAACAACACAAGTGTTTACTTCTAAGAGGGAAAAAAACTGCTGCTGTGACAAGACAGCTCTGATGAATCAGCACCATTAGTATTGCTCATTCTTAACTGTAATTTTATAATATCACCTTGTTTCTTCAGTTAAACACTGTTTCCCACTGTAAATTGTTCCACTCTAAGTTATCATTTACATGTTGAAATCATTAATCCCCTCTTAAAAGTTTGTGATACACATAGAGTTTAGAAAGTTTACTGTAACACCAATATAAGAATCCAATTTTCAGGTAGTTCTTATGAGCATCATCTCCGGTTGGGTAGTTCATTTGCTATTTAAATCTATTTTTTCCTTTTGATCATTGCCTTCATTTCCAATAGACGCGTGAGGGGCAGGAGGTCTAAGAAAAAACAGGGCTTAGGTGAAATGTAAGCTGTATAAAAAGTTGCAAATTTACACTAAAACATCACATTATTTACACACAAACATCAAATTATTGTCATTTAGTGTATTTGTTTTGTAATACAAAAAAGGAAGACAGTTGCATTTCTTTTAAGGTGGTGCTACAGACAGGAGAGAATACAAAAATATGAAAACAAAGCATTCTTAAAACATGCATGTGCTACAAAGTGTACTGTTTACAATTTTGTTTCCAAAAATGATATTGCTGCTGTACAATAATAATTGCTTACACTTATATAGCGCTTTTCTGGACACTCCACTCAAAGCGCTTTACAGGTAATGGGGACTCCCCTCCACCACCACCAATGTGCAGCATCCACCTGGATGATGCGACGGCAGCCATAGTGCACCAGAACACTCACCACACACCAGCTATCAGTGGGGAGGAGAGCAGAGTAATGAAGCCAATTCACAGAGGGGGATTGTTAGGAGGCCATGATTGATAAAGGCCAATGGGAAATTTGGCCATTTTCGAGAAACGCCCTGGGATTTTTAATGAGCACAGAGAGTCAGGACCTCGGTTTTACATCTCATCCGAAGGACGGCGCCTGTTTACAGTATAGTGTCCCCGTCACTATACTGGGGCATTAGGACCCACATGAGCCGCAGGGTGAGCGCCCCCTGCTGGCCCCACTAACACCTCTTCCAGCAGCAACCTTAGTTTTTCCCAGGAGGTCTCCCATCCAGGTACTGACCAGGCTCACACCTGCTGAGCTTCAGTGGGTTGCCAGGTGTGAGTTGCAGGGTGATATGGCTGCTGGCACAATCAAACCTTTTAGGTCTCCAACAGGGACATGATCGAAGTATATTCAAAATCCTCAAAGGATCTGACAAACTCAAGCCAGTGAACTTTTTCACTATCAACTTGGAATAAACTTCCCAGTCATATTGTTGAAGATGAAAAACTGACATCTTGTTCAATTAGCTACTAACTACTGTACCAAACAAAGCAGATGGCTTGCTCTACAAATGGCCTCCTCTCATTTGTAATATCTCCTATGTGTTTATGTCAACCAGAATTCTTCCTTTATGAGATGTTGATCCTACAGTATGTTACATGATACACTAGACAAACGTTACTAAAAACTTGGTATCTACAGTCAAGCTTTAGTTTTAACAATGAAAGACAAATAAAATAGCCATACCTTTCCAACATCCAACAACCCCTTGAATAATTTACATTGCTGAACCCAAAAGATGAGATCCCTTTTAAAAATAATAATATTACAAAGAGACTATATACTGTACATTAGATACTATGGAGTGTTTGCACCAGGGTTCTGATAAGGGCATAAAGTGGACTGTATGTCAGATTATGCCATTGTATATAAGGCTCTGGCTAAAAAAACTTCATTCTAATTATTTTCAAGATGATTTGAAGTATGAAATTTAAGAACATTTTACATTCCACTGCCTCCAAATTGTTTCCAATTACTCTCCCATTTTAATTATCTACTTTTCTTAGTCAATAAACCATATTAATGTGAATAAACCCTCCTACCACAAATGAGATAAATAAAAGATAAATAAAACCCCAGGTCTCTTTTCTATTCTCTGCATCATTTTTCATGTTGCTTTTTTGTCTGTCATTATTTCTAAATACTCATTAATCCTTATGCAAATATTTAATGGAGGTCATTTATTACCACAATATTGTTGCACACCTTATGAATGCAGCATTTAATTGGTATATACGTAGCAGATTATTCAATATTTATTTTGCTTCCATTTTGACTTAGGGATTATTATCTCTTGTTTACTTTTATTCACTTAATATTGTCATGATCATATACTTTTTTTTTAAATGGTTGCCAATCCTGGACCTGGAGGTGCACACACCTGCTGGTTTTCATTGCAGCCAAGCTTAAATACTCATTTGAAGAAAAAATACGTTGCTTGATGGAAACATTAGCAAATATTTTTTGGTATTAAAAGTTTGGAATGACATAACAGGTTAAAAGACAACCCCCAGCATACCTACACTTGAGAGACAATCAACTGGTTCAAACTAATCCCATTATTAAGTTAATTAAGGGTTCAATTGTGTTTTTAAGAGATTGATTGACCCTGGGTGAGAGGACCTCAGGACTACATTTAGAAACTCAAATCTTAGATGACTGGTATTCTACACAGCACAGAGAAATACTATGGGAAGCACCCCTGCTGTACTGAGACATGTACATGTACATGTGCTGTATGCAAATTGCCTTCCCTCCTTACATGTGCTGCCAATCACAAATAAAATATTTCTGTTAGAAACCTAAACCCGGAACTAGTTCTCATAAGCAGTAGCAACATGAAGAACAAATAGCATGATTTTAAAGAAAATATGCTATTTGTTATTTACTCCATTTCTTTAATACAAGTATTTCTTTAAAGTTTAGATTAGCATATCTATCAGACTGAAAAAATATTTCACTTGCTGAACATCAGTGTCTCATCTTGAAAGCTTCTCAATTGTCAGTATAATAACTTACTGGGTACATGTTTAGAATTTAGCTAACAGCTGTGCAGTAGCTTGTTTCTGTTAAACATACAACCATAGAGATATAGTTGCCAGTGGGGGGTCTTTCAGCTACCGGAAACTCTCTGAACATTTCTAAAGGAGGTCCCGAGGGAACTATACAGTGGTTGAGCAACAATAAGACAGACAAAACGTGAATAATTCTTTACCTCAGAAGCAGCAAAGATACAGGATATTAACTCAAACAAGCCTTGTCTGTAGCATTTTCTATTGATGGTTAATGTGCAGTTAGTCTCTGTTGAACATGTACAGTAGGTTCATGGTATATATATTGTAATATTCTGTTTAGATGCAATATATATAAAACAGGATATTACAATGATAGGTGTATATTATCAAACAGCATACACTAAACAGAGTAGGGCTGATTCCAGCAAAAACACATATGCAAAACAACATCTACAGTATACATGCCCAAAGGTTTTGTCTAGCAATCTCATTTATTGCACCACTTGCAGAAAGTGCCTTTCATTTACATTAAGTCCTTTATTTTATATTACATCAGTGAAAATGAAATGAGTAGTTGGACAGTTTAGGAAGGGGATCAGAGCAGTGAGGATCAAAGATCTCTTTGAGCCAGTAGTTCCCCACATTAATGCACGGTACCTCCCCTGGTCATAATTACACTGACCTTTCTGTCTGCACCTATTCACAGGGATTCCAGGACATCAGAAGTCAAAATTATTTTTAAACTATGTTCACACCTCCTGCCGGCTCTCAGTGATTGATTCATTTATTTCTAGACTTCATTCATTTACAGACTGTCTCCCAGAGTTCCATTTCATTTCTCACATCCCCTTTGTGCTCTGTTTACCCTACTCTCTGATTCCCCCCTTTATTCTCCCACACACCAGAAGAAGCCACCACATTTGAACTTTTCAGCACAAAATTAACCTGCACTCCTTCCAGAAACACATACTGTCTCAAAGGTATAACAGTATTGTCAAAACTGAGATGCATTTTATCACGACACATGCAGTAACATAAGGAATTGAAGTCCAAAGAAAAGCTAGAACTGATGCTCTATTTAGAAAACCGAAATCTAATTCAGTCCTGCCCCTGATGGAATTTGTCCCCAAAAAACCCCAAAATTGCCTCACGCAGTTACGATGTCCTTACAAGACTGTATGGGGAAATTAGGGTTTCTGCAGGCATTAACATGGCTATTGCTGTATTAATGCCAGCAGGAGGCACAAAGTGATTTGATATGCAGTAAAATAAACTGTTTTTGCTTTGTCTGAACCATTCAGCAATATGCTGAATCAGTAAAACACTTGTACAAGAAAAGAAAAAATCTTTGCAGGAAGACTGTTGTTGTAAAAAGGAGAAGTGAATGCACAGTGCCGTCACTGAGTCTACCTTTACATACAGCAAGTTGCCATAGCGAATAAAAGTTAAAAGCCAGTAAACTGTTGTAATGCACAGTGAGAACAAGGTAAATGCAGAGTGTATCACGTACCTGGGGAATGCGGAGGAGGAGAACACATGAGAACCACACCTTGCCCTTCACGGACTGACACAGCTCCCCTTGTCCGCCCACTGAAATTACCAAGGTCTGCAAAGAGAAGGAGAAGCCAGACCTCAAACCAAAATATTGAAAAGTCTGTGTTGCATTTTTATTTTTTTAATTAAAACAATGTAAAAAAACAACAACTCTTACTCTGCCGATGCAGTAGCTATACAGTCAGATATTATACAGTCAACATTTTTTTTCTCTTTCAACTTGTCAGTGTGAAATTAACTTCTACTTGTTCCTTATTATACAGTTATACTATTAGGATGTAGAATATTAATGCTGGTTGCAGGAACAAAGGGAAGCTGTTTGTTCAGATTCTGCTGGTACTTCAAACAGCACAAAACACTCAGAATCAGCTGCACAGAGTGTAATAAAGAGACTGTAAACAGAGTCCATAAGGAACAAGTAATAGGAACAAGTGTCACACCTGAAGAAGGCTCCACGGCCGAAACGTTGTGTTCTCTTTCTTCTTTTTTTCAGCATGGAATAAACCTATTGCTTGTTCCTTTGCAGCCTACGCATGCTGACGCAGCTACCCACCTGAACTACTAAGAGTCCATAGGTGCTCTTCTGATACACTAATTAAATCTATCACAACATCCAGCCTATAGCTGAACTTGAATGTTCTCAGGTTCTCCAACTTCAGTACAATACATGCCCTGGCAATGCACTAGTAACTCTTTGTAAAATAAAATCCTAATATTAGTCTGAAATTGGCATTACTAGTTTCAATACATTACCAGTAGCATTGATAATTGGTTCTACATTATTGATTCCCTTTAAAATACTGAAGACTATAAATTATTCAGTTCCTTCTGTCCGTCCTCATAAGTCATCTTTTTAAACCCTGGATTGAATGAAATATTGCTCTAATGCAACTTGATCCTTTTCATAAAGTGGGAAACAGAATTGCAGGTAGCACTTTAGATGTGGTCTATCACTTAGTACAACTGCCATCTCTTGGCTTGTATTTTGTATTACATTTTGTGCTATACAGAACAACCTTCTCTTTGTTTTTTTCAGTTAACTGGATATTACACAAAAGAACGGTGATAATTTCCTTTTGGCATTATAATTATTATTTAATAAAACTGACTAGTCATTTCACAAACTTAAAGTTGCTCATATGGAACAGAGATGATAAAATATATTTAAAATCAAAGGAACAACCAGAATTAGGATGTACTAAATATCAACACACCTGTCAGCTGTAAGATCTATATTAATAATTACATTTTCTTTTCAGATATGAACTTTTGTTGAAGAAGGATTCACACCATCTTAAATGTTAGGCATAAAGCAAGATATATGGATTCAGTGTGAATTATTCAACAGTGATATTTATGAAAGTTAAATGAATTCTAAGGTTTTTTATTCTATTGTATTTTTGTCTCACCATGGTCTATTTAAGACAATATATATCAGAATTCTCCCATTCTAAAGATCAGTATATCACATGGGATAGACATTTCATATAATGTGTTTCATTACATTTCTCTCTCTCAGAAATCACATTAATAATGAACAACTTTGGCAAAACATAACTACGTTCCACTTTCTGCACTGCACTGCAAGGAAGGGAAATGCAGTTGAATAAAAATGCTTTTAAGTAATGTCACACCCAAGTACAGCACATAATTAAAATACTCGAAATATAAGTACAGTATAGAGTAAATTGCTTAATTCAATCAAGGAGACGAAAAAAACACTTTAACATTAAAATGCCTTCATTGTTCTTAAAGCTTATTGTGGCATGAGAGTTTTATGAACTTTGGAATGTTGCTGCATTAAAAGTAATCTGCAAATATTTCAGTGGAGAACTTTCACTATCACTCATTCTTAAGATTTTTAAAATAAAATAGACCTTTTGAAGCTCAATGAATTTTGACCATATTGATGAAAACTGGCTCCTGTGATTTATACATCTTCGCACTACACTATTTTTGTGTTAACATACAGTACCAAGAACTGAAGCATGTATTGTCAATACTGGAACAGACTCAGCCATAATAATTACAAAAGGTAGTTTTTAGATGTTGAGAGAGAGATAGCAACACAACAGAACCAGGAAATTGTTTTTTGCCTTTTGAAAATAAAGTTAAGGAAATGTAAAGAGCTGCAGGATTAATATGCTGTGTTCGGATCTTTTGAGCAGTTGCTGTGAGACTTCTCTGCTGCAGAGCTATTTCTGGAAAAAATCCAAACATTGCTGATTATCCCTTTTCAAGTTAATAAGGGCTCTTTTAATTTCCAACTGCAGCTCTGCAATACAATAGAAAAGAAATGACAAAATGTCAACCTGGGGCAGATTTCTGTGTTCTGTGTAGTTTTATTCTATCCCTGTGACAGCAGAATATTTCATTATACCAGAATGTTTGATAATTATACCTCACAGCACTTTAGAAGCATTCGTTTTCTTTTCTCTCTCTTTCAGACATGTTGAGATAACACCAAAGTTCAAGTCTTCATTTCCTAATGGAATACATAAAAATGTTTTCCTAGGGAACTATTTTTTGTGAACTTATTAGCATCATTTATAGTAGCATAATAATAAAAAAACAAGAAGCATGAACAATTGCAACCATTTCAACAGCTATAGCATTCCATTTAGCAACAGCAATAAAGGTCACATGTTTAATCCTTCCCTTATAATACTGCTGATATGATTACTTCACTATGTCCTCATTCAGTGTCAGTTCCTGTGTGAATATTTCAAACAGGAATGGGGCGGAGAGGTGGCTCTGTGGCTAAGGATCTGTGCCTGTGATTAGAAGGTTGCCGGTTCAAATCCCACGGCCGCCAGAGGAATCCTACTCTGTTGGGCCCCTGAGTAAGGCCCTTAACCCCAACTGCTCCAGGGGCGCCGTACAATGGCAGACCTGCTCTGACCCCAGGCTTCTCTCCCTGTCTGTGTCTCCATGGAGAAAAGCTGGGGTATGTGAAAAGACAAGTTCCTAATGCAAGAAATTGTATAGGGCTAATAAAGAAATATTATTATTTACTTTTTTACATACAGTATATAATTTGTCCATGTATTGAACAGTTTAATTTGATTGATTTACAAAATCACCACCACCGAGCTACCAATTCATCATTTATTTTCTTACTCATTTTCCTCCCATGCAGCCCATCTATTGTTTCCCTCATATTGTATTCTAATGAACTCGGTTGGTTCCACTCCACATGTACTTGCAATTTTGCAAAGTTTCTTTTACATTTTCCAGATTGCTTTTATTGTAGATAGCCACCAATAAAGGCATAAGCCAAAAAACAAAATCAGTCAAAATATACCTCAGAAAACGATTATGCCTTCACTATGCCCTGTAGGAAGACAATACTGAAGCATAATTACCAGGGTTCTCTGGAATAAGCTCTGACCCTTTGGCCCACGTAAAATTCCAGGGACATTAACAGCCTGAACTACACGGGATTAATAACATATTTCAATGTTATGAAATTTTGATGTCTTCTCTTAATTCCCTCATGTCCTTAGATGACACTTATTATGGCATGCATTTTTCAGTAAAGGCACTGCTGTTATAATATTAGAAAAAAAACAGTCATCAGTGGCTGAAAACTGTGACTCTAGATAGGCAGAATTAAAAGTCTCTTTGGACTGTTTAGTCCTCAACATTGTGAAGCAGCAAGAACTAATTAATATTCATTCCCATAATTCATAGCAGATGTCTGCTCTTAAAACACACCATAAACCCCAAAGAGGTTTCTTGTGAGATATCTATCACCAAACCTCTTACTTCTCTTCCTTACTCATCATTTTTCTCCCAGAATTTATTGATGGGCATATACAGAACACTGAGAGCATTACTGAAGCTGCCCTGTTAACTATTGCTTCCTATGTCATATACGGTATACTTGTTGCATCACTAGTTAAAAATACATTGCTGTTTTATTCCTGAACTGTTTTAGTTTTTTTTTAATTCATAATGTGCCTGAAAGATGTTCCTTGGAAGATATACAAGGGAACAGTAGTTAGGTTTCAGGACTAACTAGAAAGGTATTAAATTCCAGATGTGCACTGCTGTTGTACCGTTCAGCAAGAGCAAGGTAATTATCCGAATGTTTCCATGAATACGTAGTTATATACATGGGTGCAAATATAAGTCATTTTGGAAAAAAGTTTCAGCCAAACGAATGAGTAAATAAATCACACATATATAATATATATCACATATTAATATATTAGAAGTGTTAGTGGGGCCAGCAGGGGGCGCTCACCCTGCAGTCTATGTGGGTCCTAATGCCCCAGTATAGCGACGGGGACACTATACTGTAAACAGGCGCCGTCCTTCGGATGAGACGTAAAACCGAGGTCCTGACTCTCTGTGGTCATAAAAAATCCCAGGGCGTCTCTCGAAAAGAGTAGGGGTGTGACCCCGGCGTCCTGGCCAAATTTCCCATTGGCCCTTACCAATCACAGCCTCCTAATAATCCCCATCTATGAATTGGCTTCATTGCTCTCCTCCCCACTGATAGCTGATGTGTGTTGAGCGTTCTGGCGCACTACGGCTGCCGTCGCATCATCCAGGTGGATGCTGCACATTGGTGGTGGAGGGGAGTCCCCATTACCTGTAAAGCGCTTTGAGTGGAGTGTCCAGAAAAGCGCTATATAAGTGTAAGCAATTATTATTATTATTACACTGGTCAAAGCTTCCTGCATTATACTGAGCCTGAATGATAGTGGAACAGCTGTCTGTGGTTGCCAAACAGCATGTGTATAAAGTGGAATTACAAACCTAGCTGTGGTTCTGCCTCCTCATAACTGTGAAACGGCTAGATGGATAATGAGCATAGAGTTTTGCTCACTTGGTTACAATAAAAGCCCTAATTTATTGATAACTAAATGAAGGGATTGTTATTGGAGTGCAACAGCTGGCCCAGGCCTAAGGAAAAGTGAAAAAAAAAAACAATCTTTGTGTTTAGTGCTTTTTATTAGAAAATATAGACCTGGCCAGGTCATATTTTCAACAGACAAGCCCATCATCAGGGAGAAAGCCTGGTTCATTAAGCTCAGCCAGAGGAAGGTGATCTGCCCTAACGAGCTGTCAAACGTGCAATGTGATGGAACGCCCAGTAAACATGTTGTCACCAAGGCAGGTATTGATTTATCAGTCCCTGTCGCTGTTGCCTCCTTGTTCTCTATGTCAGCATCCTGACACAGCCACTCGTCAATTCAAAGGAGACATATGAATTATAGCTAATCAATACCTTCTCCTGTAGTCCAAATGAGAAAATAGATTTTCTTCTATTTTTTGTTATGCACAGAAAAAAAAAATAAAGACGGAAAATGGAGCCTGACAACCTGGATCTTGAAATTGCTCCAAGAGGCGAGCTGAGGAGTTGTGGGGATAGGGTTGTAAATTGTTGAGACAGGCTGCACCACTAAAAATAGGAGTAATTTATGGATGTGTCATGGATGAAGCAGAGGCGGCTTTTGTGAGGTGTTGTGCCATAAAAGCAAAATAGAGACAATAAGGCTGTCAGGTGTAAGTGTCAGAAAAAGAAAAGTTTGAGTAGGTACAGTGGACATTCTGCTGTTTGCATGTATCTCCAGATGCACCTTGAAATAAATTGTAAAAAATAAAACAACTCAGTAAATACGTGTTCACATTTATAAGCATCCTCATTAGTAATATTAAAAACACCCCATTGTTGAAAAAATGAATTTGGATACTTTTGTTTTTCAACAACCGAGAGAAGCATTCAGTAACAACAATTAACTGTGTGAGTAAACAGTGTAAATGAACAGTGAAAGAAACAGCTTCAAATCAGACCAGGAACCTCACTATTCAAGCCTTTTTTCTAATAAAACTAATAAAATAAAATAAATCAATTTCATAGATATGGAAAGTGAGTATAAAGGAGTTACTGAATCTTACTGAATTTGCAAGAGGCAGTAGAGAGAGACTGGTATTTGAAGCAATTCATGTAGCCACAGAATTGGACAAAAGCCTTTTTACAGTATGTTTTGCATATTTGTTCGGTTCCTCATGCAGTAGATTTGTAACGCCCATCCATTTATGTATAGTGTTGTACTGGGAAAACAGCTAAGCTTGGGGTGTTAAACTGCATACTATATAAAAACTTTAATTACAGCTAAAGTGAGCTAGATATTTGTTCCATAAAGTCTTTTGTTGGTGAATAGAGCTCATAAAGCCAAGAACCAACCTGGATCTTTGTGTTACGACAGTATCAGTGTATTTAATATGCAGATATTTCCATTGAGACATCTAACCTGGAGCTAGGATCTTTCACAATATGTTATGGTTCATGACTTAAGGTGTCCAGCAGACCTTTAAGAGATATTATGAATTTCAAAGCTTACGTATTAAATAATGTTTATGATAGCATTGTTTACTGTCGGCATCCTACGGTGCCAGCACTAGGGGGGGGGGAAAAACATGTTCTCAAATTAAGAAAAATAAGTGCATGGTTTTATTGAGATTTAATGACAGAGTAAAAACCTTTACAGTTCTAGGTCTTGCCACCTGCTTTTGCTATCAGAATTTTACCTGCTGATCTAAACTAACATAATAAGAAACACATTTTCATAAATAAAAGGGAAAAGGCAGGTGTGTAGGGTAACCATATCTTTTCCATGTCACTGAACTGCACAATTACTGTACAAATGGTTGTTTACAGCACAGCACTGCCCTTGGTGCAGTGCGCATTTGCCAGCAGCTTTTCAATATGCAATAGACAAACACTCCACCTAACCTTTTCCATTCACCTGTTGGTCTTGAGGCTGAAGAACACGGCAAAGGAGATGTTGGGTGGTTGTGATCACTTTAAACTGAACAAGGAGGTCAGACAGAAGGTTGAAGACAGTAGGTTCAGGCCCAGAAAGGGAATTGCAAGAACATTTACTTTATTAATAGATTTGTACTAAAAAAATCATGAAACATTAAATATAGGTACAGTATAGTGATGGACACAGATATTATTTTGATGATAACAAATATAAAAACTATGTATTCTCAACTATATTCAGCCTTAATTTTAGAAATAACCTTAATTTTAGAAAATAAACTTGAATATTTTTTAATAATAATTCATGTTTTTCATTCTTATTGTCATTCTGGTTTATTGGATAGAACAAGCTGTGCACAATTACAGTACTACTATGTAATATTTCCTCCTCACTTTTCTACTTCTCAACAAATGTAATATATATATCATAAAACAATTTTTAGTTGCAAAGAAGGTAAAAAGTCAGGAATAGAATGAGTTTATAGACAACTGTGAAGCACAAATGAATTAATCTATGAAAAATATTTCATAGATAGTGTACAGTATATGATCTATGCATTGCTGTGGTGATGCAGAAGATTGTTGTTACTGGCTAAGCCAAAGGAATAAGAAAATGTTTGCACTCCCATGAGTTTGGATGGGAAGGAAAGTCACATGGGTTTAATTTGCCTTGTCATTCTACGGCGACATCTACTTAGTAGGTGAGAAATGGGGACATAGTGATTGCCGGGGTTCAGCTTAGATCAATAGCTCAGCAACATCTGCTTATTAGATTTCCAGTTTGAAAAGGGAAGCTGGCTGGTGGGCTACATCCTAGAGCGCACGCCTGCCTTCTGTCTTCAAAGTGCAGGTTTCAGCAGCGAATGGAAGTTTAAATTTAACCTTCAAATAAAAAAAAACAGTCTGTGTGGGGTTTGGAGGTGTGATTTCTATCGATGCTATGAACTGCTAGATCCTAGACTGTTTTAAAACAACGGCAGTGTTATTTCAGATTCCTGCCAGCCTGGCGACCATGAGTATGCTGTTCAAATTTAAATTGATAAGAATTGGCCTTTGGTTAGTATTTCCCTTATCTCTACAAGATGTGGATTCAGCTACATCTTTTTCTAAGAATACTGGATACTGAATCAATAAGCCCATGTGCAATACGCTTCCTAGACCGGGCATTTTGCCAACGAAAAACACTGTGTCTTCCACGTGTTTTGTCACAGACACCCAAGAGTCCAAAGCTTTGGGGAGACCAGGAGGAAAAAAAACGATCACAACAACAACAAAAACCCTTTCCCACTGCCTGCTAACTGTTATTTGTTATTTCATCATCTCTGATAATGAATCACAATGACAGAGGTCTGGCCTGTACATTGACAGCTTTCTTAAATTTGTCTACATGACATTTCTTAAAGTGGGAAGCACCAGAGCTCTTCAAACACCCTGTAGAGCTTTTCTCTACAGCAGGCTTCTACAGCAAAATTTTTTAAAAAAATGAAAACATCAAATAAGAAACAAATGTAGGCAACCGTTAAAGAAAGGCAAAAGCTATAAAAAAACAGTGGTGAGAAGAGAACAGCAACATTTACTATTGCTAAATAAATTAATTCGGACAACTGCAGTACACATCTTTAACGAAGCCATTAACATGATCTCATTAGATTTCAGAAATATGCAATCTTATAAATGAATGGAACAAATCATTTCTGTCCCGAGTTTCAGATGGTATACGGTAGACAGAATCTGAATGTTTTTCTTTCATTCTGATATTGCATTAGAATACAGTCGAGCTGTGATACAGTTCAACGAAAGCAAAGCACACGTAAACATGGTACTGTAAGCAATAAACAGACGAGATGTAAAATTAATATTCTAGATTAGATAAACTGAGTATCGCCAAAGTGTGTATCACTGATTAATATAAGATTAGTAAAAAAAAACACTCTGTTAAAAATAATGTACTAATAAAAATACTATACTGTACAATACATACTGTGTGAAAACCTTGGATTAAAAGGCATTAATGAATCAGAGTAATTTCTAACACACTAGTAAAGAGGCCCCTCTGCAATTTCAATGCCTGTTTCTATGCTCTTTTATTTACCGCACAGAAGTCATTGTATGGCAGTGGATAAGCAACACCGACAGGGCAGCTCTCAGTGTACTGATTTCTGTGACCTGTGTAGCTCCAATAACATGAGCTCTGGGAAGGTACATCGAATGGGAATAAAAGATCCAAGTTCTAGCCAAAGCCCGAAAAACAGAAATGCTAAAATGGAACTAAATAATACAAAAAAATATAAATGTATGGCTTTGACTTTGCAGTCCTCGTAACGTACATCTCGCTTGCACTGTGCCACTGAGGCAGCAATTTCATGTTCAAGTTTCATTTTCAAGTTTAGTCACATAGCCTGATTAAAACCGAGCTGCCCGTAGCCTCAACTGAGCGGGTAGCAGCATCTGTTGATCTCACTGGACAGCCTGTCAAAGCAAGATTTATTTTTGCTTCAACCCCTTTTTAACAAGATGGGACTGTATCAAAAAAAAAAAATTAATGACTTTTGCAAAATGAATTTAGACAGGCCTACAGTTAATGAACTGTCCTGAGATTAAACAAGGTTGTATATATTTTATAATGGCTGTCTTTATCCAATTTAACCAGACATTTCAAAGAAACAGTCTCTTTAGATTGGGTTGTCAATACTGTGCTTAAAATGTGGACTGAGTAGAGGCTGAACATGAGCATTGTACATAATACAAACATGCTTATTTCTGAACTGCTGTGTCACTCTTGCCTTTTCTGGTGGAATGTGTGCAATTTTACATCTACTATTTTTGAGTGATATCTTTACAGCTCTTCAATGTTATAGCACATGTGCTATGGGTTTTAAGTGCACTTTTAATTATATTTTATTCTGGAAACAGATCAGTAAAGCATTAATGCTTAAAGGCATTCAAGCATATGTTCCCTGCAGTCATGGCAATAAGGATGACATAGCCAACTGCTTCTAGGGAAACTGCAAGCAAAACTAGCAATACTTTCTCCACCAACTGTTCTGCCCCTGGCCTGTCTGTATGCTTCGTTAACTTGTGATGGTTTACTGGAAGACAGCCAGGAGATAAATGGAAAAATTAAACAATGTTTTGGACATATTTAGTGCTGAAGCTTTGAGTAAAGGCACCTTTGTCATTAATAGGACACATACACAGAGTTCTCTACCAGAGCCTCACCAGGATGGACCAGCTTTATGTTTCCTGTAGCCAAATTGTTGTCTGTCAATTTACTTTGATTTTTGCTACTTCGATTTAACTATTTGTAAAATAGTCAGTTTAACTACAGTACCTGTCAAAGCTAACAAAAATGATTTGGGAGCTTCATATTCACTTTTGCAAACACTTCTTCAAACAAAAAAAACAAAAACAAAACAAAAAATACCATAAAAGGTTTCATTGCAGCATTTATGTACAGTAAGATCAATACCATATTCAAATGTAGCCTAGAAATCCATTTATACAGTTACATGAACAGTGTTCACATTTCACCCCATTTTTAGACTAGTTAAACACTATCACCACCAAGCAACCTACAGTATACAGTGAGTCACTCACATGCAAATTGCAGGACAGCATCCCTGCTGATGATGACACCAAAACTGTTGGCTGCCAAGCACTGATATCTCCCAAAATCATTTGCTTCACTGGGATTGATGATAATCAATCTTCCATCTATCAGGCTGTAATGGTAATCGACGCTGATGTCTATTTCTGTTCCATTCATCAACCACCTAAAACACAACAAAATAATATTTATTGACTGTATATTCATGCCTATAATATGACCAAAAGTAACATGGCAAAAAGAAAAAGTCCAGAGGGTCACATTTTCATCGATCCAGTTTTTATAATCTGTGGATCCACCTTGTGTCAGCAAGAATATTTTGGGCCCTGATACTGGACAGCAATATTTGATTGGGAGTGGTGAAATATAGCTCCCATTTCTCCATCTAGCAGTTACAGGTTTATGTAGGAATGCTTGTCTGATGGCTTTTATCCACAGGCAGCATTTTAAAGCATCCTGCTGTCCTTCACTTCTCAATGACACTGCCCACAGTGGATACCGTTTTGCCAAAGGTATATGTCATACTGTACATGTGGAAAACTACTTTGACAGAACACCCAATGGGCATTCCCACATAATGTCAATCAGCTCTTCAACACAAGCATGCTGAATATAACAGACTTGGCTAGGAGTAAAAATAACTTGAATAGCTATTTTTACATTATTGTGCTTTTGACATGATGGCGCACCTGTAGGTGGGTGAAGGGTTTCCTCTGGCTTCACAGTTCAATGTCGCCTTCCTCTCATCAGAATCCAAGGCAAAGATGACATTGTCTGGCTCTTGAAGAAACACGGGTCCAAATTCCACACTTTCTAGAGAATTAAACAAAAAAAAATCATAATTAAAAATGTCATTCAAGATCGAAAAGTCAAAAAGATGTAAAGATGCTTTTGATAATATGTAGTGAAACCATGCTGAATTGTTTTTTAGTACTCTTTAACTTGTTTCTGACTTTTCTAGTTTCATGTGAAAAACAGTTTTGTTAACTCATGCAAGAAGATGGAAAAAAAAACCCTTTCAGAGTAATGGCTCTTGATGATAATATTGTTTGGATTAGAATTTTAACTATTCTAATATTCCAAACGTGTAAATGCTCAAGATGGATACCACATCTGCCATTGTTTCAGCATAATAGTGCATCTGCATTTCAAATGCTCCCCGACTCTTCCCATAGCAATGTCATTCATTTCACTTCAGCCATGTTCCAGCCCGCAAGGCATGTTCTCAGGCATCCACTAGAGTCAGTGTGAATCAATCCAATTAGTATTGTAATGAGGTAGTCCCCATTGCTGATTCTCACTATGTAGATGGGGTAAAGTAAACTTGAGTAAGGTTTAATGGCTTCTGTGGGTGCTGGGAGGATAAAATAAAATAAATACAATCTTCTGTGCATAAATTAAGCTATCAAGCTATCAAGCTACAATCAGGTTATACAATTATCAATGAAAATGAAATTTAACTCTGGTATTTAATATTGTTAATCACACAAAACAAAGCATTTTTGTCAGCCAAAAGCAAGCAAACTGAAACAAACTTTCATAATGTATATCTGTACAAATTTAAAAGACTCCATGAATGTATTCTCTACGTATGACCTTGTATTCTGTGTTAGGGTAGATGTTTTCTTGAGGGCACGTGTGTGTTCATGTGAGTATGTAATAAATCTCCTGCAGGACCTAAACTAGATCTTCTTTACTTCCAAAGGTCATTCCTGTTCCACTTAACAAGGTAATCAGTCATTCTGAAGAAAATTAAAAATAATGTAAGTGCATGGAGGAGAGTCAGTGTAGGAGATGAATGAGCATTGAAACCTGATGAATTCTCATTGTTTCTTATAGATGATTATGTGACATTATTCTGAGGAGAAAAGAAAATCAGGCTGGCATTTTACAGTATAGCTTATTTATTATGTTTGTAAATAGTAATATCTAAACCAGAGATTACCACATGGCCCATATAACAGTTAGAAATGAATTTAACAGTACATCTCATCCAGTTGTTTTTTGAAAGACGTTAGTGTATTGACTTTGATAACATGGTTTTGATAACAAGTGCGTCCTGTTTTTTGTTTTAAAAGCATTGTCATGTGTTCACATTTCTCTTGAATCCTCTCTGGACTGATTCCAGAGCAGATAAGATAAAATTGTCAAAATATTGTAAAAGTAGATGTACAATTTTAACATGACATTCTTTGATTTCCATTCAATGCTCTTAACTACACATACTAACATCTTGACATTTTACTTTCGTTTATGACTGCTTTTCAACATTGTCTAAAATATGTACAGTAAATCTTACTGTATGCTTGTCGTTTTCATTAGCAGCCTCTTCTAACGTAATCTTTTCCATGTTCGATCTCTTGTTTGGTTTTACAACAAATCCTGCACTTGCTTTGTTAAATGTCATTTGTCAGGTGTTTGCCCATTCTTGGATAGAATCTTAATCTATTTGAGTTTCATTTGCTTTCATTTGCTAATTCTCCTTAATTTGGTTTTGCATACAAAGCTGACTAGTTTAATAGCTATGCTAGAATTTAAATCACGGATATAAACTAAGAATAGCAGCAGCCCTAGTACAGCTCCCTGGGGTACTCCATTAATTACTTTGCCCAAATTGGAGCATTCACTCCTTATCTGTAATTTGTTTTCTATACATTAAGCAATTCTCTATCTAAACACACGAATTTCTCTACCACTCGTAATCAGCTAATTAATCTTTAATGAATAACTTTATCAAAAGACTACTGAAAATCTAAATACATCATATTGCTGATGTTATTGTACATTTCTTGCCCAAAGAGTTCTAACAATTTGGTTAGGTAAGACCTAACATTTCAAAATCCATGATGACTACTCCCTAGGATCTTCTTTCTATACAGGTGATTATCTACTGTAGTTAGTTCAAACTACAGTATATTGGTTTACATTTACTGTATACAAGTATGTCACCTGGAACAGCCCATTAAAAAAAATACTCCTACAAAACAACCGGAAACATCATGCTTCCACACCTAGTTTATGATCTATCATAGTGAGACTATGAAGAATAATATACAGTATGTGCTAATTCCTGTTTGGCATCTATGTAAGAATTTAGGACAGTTTTACATTCGAAATATTAAAAGTAAACAATTAAACATTCAGCAGTTATTCAGATGATCAATTTGTGTAACTTTTAGTCCTTGACATAAAGACAGACTCATCCTAAAACTGTACTATAGTTTGTTTAAGTGAAAGTTTTACATCCATGCCTCAGAAGCCGTAGCGCTATTTAAATAGAAAATGAAAGGATTAGACAGGTGAATTAATAACATTCCCTAATGATTAATACTAATAATAACTAATAACTAATGATATTTCCTTGTGCAGGACAGGTTTTATAATGCCCTTTGGGTTTGTAAAACAATTGTCAGGACAACAACATTTAGAAATATTCAGCAGGACACTTTTGTTTATAGTTTATGGCATGGATAATTAATTGCTTGTAAAAGGCTACTTTCCTATGTCTTCCCATCTTTTCAGTTAAACTGTCCTGACAATTCTACTGGTGCCTCTTCTTTAAAAGTCTCCACACTTTATTGTTATAGTGTGTAAAAGAAGGGCATATTTCAGGCAATCACATTATGTACTTTTCAGTTTGTCCTTGCATTACCATCTGCAGAAAGGAACTGGACACTAAAGTTATTTGAAAAAAATAAGCACAGATGAATGGATAAGGAACCTTCAGACCTAAAGTCTGAGAGATTTAGATTTCTGCCAGGTAATGCTTGCTCATGGCTTTTCATGATTGTCATTTTTTAATTAAATATACCAATCAATTTGTTAAGTGCATCACAGCATCCTAGTCCTGGCGTGAAAAACTGAATTTTGCAATATTTTCACTGCTTTTCAGAAATCTTACACCTTCTGAGATTAAAGAGCTCTCCGCTGCACAAATACTCCCACACATCCACCATATGCTTGATAGTTTGCTTGCTTCTCTCTAGCGGTTCCAACTACAATCTCCTTCCTTCCTGTGTGAATAATTTACACTCTTTATGTCATTGGAATTTCTTTCAAGTAAAACTGGGAAACATCTAAGCTGAAATAAAGGGTTTCTTCCACATAGCATGCCACTGCTCTCTTCTTTTGGGAGGTGTTAAGGGGAATTGTATTATTAGCATGGAAAAAATAATAATTTATATTTTATTTTTAGCATAATGGTCTTCAGATGCTCATTTTTTTGTGTGTTTAGTTTTATTTTCATTTGTTCTGGGATACTCTGTATAATGCTTTGAAGTTCTTCAAAGCCTCCTTCTGTCAGTCTCAGCAATGTAGAAATGGGCTAGCAATGCAATGCATTTCTGGAAGGCTTTCTGTGAAACAGAGTGTCACCTCAGTTTGTTTCACATTGATAACAATTTATTTCATAGTATACAGAAGCAGTTAGCTAGGAGAAGGGGAAATTATAGAGATACCAATTTTAGTAGGTGCAATTTCCAACGATTTGTCTTTTGTCAAAACCAAAGTCTTTTTTAAAGAAACGTTTGACAACAGCCACTAGCAAAAAAAAAGACATACCATTTAAAACTTATTCTTAAACGCTTATGCTATTATGGTAGTAATAAAAATAACTTTTGAAACGGAAACGCTTTCCCATCACACGAAGAAGAAAAATAATAAAAAGGACAATGTTTACAGCTGAAGCCAATATTATCCCTCACCATTTCAAAATGACCCAAAGACAAAGGCCATGTCACCTCTACAAGTTCACCCTCTTGTAATCTCATCTCTGGTCAGCAAAATACTTCTCCACAGGGAAATAAAATGCTCCCTAGTATTATACATAAATCATAAGTTTAGAGCAAAAAGGAATAACAATAATCTGTCTGTCTCCTTGATTTCTACATTCTCCAAAATAAATCAATGCTATTTTTTTATAGTCGCAACGTATCCAGAATTATGAAAACCTTTTCCTCAAGATTAAAATATATTGTCATGCTTCAGAAAAAAATAAAAACTATGTTGAGTCCTTCTTTGCTGCATTTTTTTAATTTGAATCCAAAAAAGCAGCTTTTGTAATTTAAAGGTCTCACATACAGTACCACTACTCTATACTGAAAGTAAGACACAGATTTAAATTGCCAAACAAATGGTGAAAATGACAATGTTTTCCACAGTGTTATAAAAAAGGCACTGTAATCCTTTGTTTTTGGGCTCTTCTTAAAAGGACTTCATTTGAAGTCAAATTCTAAACATTGCATTATGCATACACACAGGTGTAAAAATGCACTGGTAACTGCAAATGTGGAGATGGCGCAGAAGGATTTGTGAAGGACAATGTGGAAGAAAGGGTTTTGTGTTCATACTGTACTGTTTTTGTGTATATTCTCTATGTATTCATATTTTAATAATGCAGCGCTAATAAACAATTAGAACAACCAGGGTCACTTGATCAAGTAAATGCCAGACTTTATCATCAGAGTACCATTTCTTAATTCTCTGTAACTGAGTTTAGATGAATTGACCACAATCTCAGATTTAAATGTTGTACAGTGTATTTTAGGAACTACAGTAGTCTAAACCTATGCAAAGAATTCTAGGGAGGTTACATCTGGACAGGTTATGGATGTCCTTTTAGCTTTTCCACATACAGTAGCCTGAACCACATTTAAAAATGCTCCAGATACTACAGTATACAGAAAGAGTAATGAGGTTTAGCAAAACTCGTTCCTTAAAGGGATAGTGTTAAATAAAAGCATCAGTTCGCTGAATATGGGGCATCATAGTTGTTTAGACAATATATGTTTCATTTTAATCACTTCCAAGGCATGTGGTACTGATTTAATGCATTCACAAATATTATCTATAGATCTGTGTTCTACAGAGCCCTAATTCAAAAACCTGTGGACAGGCATAGCACTGATCTTTATTTCACGCAACCATGATCCTACTGTGTGGTTTCTAGAAAATAATCCAGTTTTCCCGCAATGCTCCACCACTATAACCAGGACATACATGTTTTGCATAAGATTCTGTTACTGGAGATAAGAAAGACACACTGGAGGCTGTCACTCATGCTGGAACAGAACTCCCATGTTGTTTTGGAGGAGCTGGTGTTAGCTCAGCTGAGTCTATCTGAGCATTAGGGGGAAAGCAGCATGTATCCAGCAGCCCTGCAATCTGATAATTGAAACCACAGAGTAGGGAGGATAAAACCAGCATGCCTAGAATCTTTGCTCAGGACCGTTTAGTGTAAGAACTGTCTGTCTGTCCTCAGGGATGTTAATCTTGCAGCCTACATATATATCAATGCTGTGTAAGATGAGCAAACCACCGTAGGCTTTAGAGCTAATACTTGAGCCCATCCAAGGTTACCTTGGATAAATGCATAATAATAAGGATAATGGGGTGTCTGTTTGACTGGCCCAAGCTTAGTTGACTAAGCATTGGGGGGAAAGGATCATTCATGCGATCTGATAATTGATTATTGGTAACAGAACAATACACAATTACTCTGATTATTATTAGTAGAATATAATTCTGGGCTATCATCAATGCAAAATCCTTTAAGAACATACAGTATATAGGAAGCAACAACAAATATACTGTGGATATTGTACAATAAATTGTTGTTCCTTTTTGTATACAGCACATACAACACATACAGTACATACAGTAGTATACAGGCAGCATTACACTGTCTTCTATTATCTTACTTTAATACACAGAAAACAAACAAAATTAATGGGTTACAGAAGTTTTGCATTATCCAAGCTTATCTGCTATGTTTTCAGTTCATACTGCTGTAACCAGTTCTTTTCACGACGATGTCAAAAAGCCCTTTAAAGTAAAAAAAAAAAGCTTTGGAACTGTCATTTCAGATGAAATCTCTTTTTTATATGCACTATATTACTGTTGTAAATTCAGAAGCACAGATCACATTATCGGTATGTGGTACTGGTTTGTACTTTATTTTATAGTTTAATAATGTCACTTTAATAATTTATTTGACAGTAACATTGCAATTCTGCAGGCACACTGAAGGCCCTGATTCAGCATCTACTTTCACCTTAGTCAGTGTACATTTCATATGATCTAGCGAGTGATGTATGCTTGTATTCAAGCTTGTTAAAAAGATTTTTACAGAGATCATACCACCATGTTAGGGTGGTGCATCTTGTTTTCTGTCTTACTTGATCCATCATCTGCAAAATACTAATGTCATTTTTTTCTGTGAAGCAATTGGGAATGGAATCAGTGGTGGCACAATGTACTCTTTTGCACTAAGTGTTTGAAAGAGTTTGAATAGATAGATACAGTAGATAGATAATACTTTAATAATCCTGTAGGGAAATTGATGTGTTACAGTAGTCCAGCCCAAGACAAGCAAAACAGACATCAGAATAGTTATAAAACAAAAGACAACAAAATAAATAAAAATAAATACATACTGTAGGTGTGTGCAAAATGTGCTGATCATAGTCACTGTAAAAACAATAAAAAATAATAATACTCCCAAGAAGTCAACTAATAAATAAAGACCAAAATAAACTCGTATACAGTAGCTCATCAAAGTTCATCCAGATATGAGATACTGTTTCATCTTTGAACAAGTGCCTGAGGGACAGATCTACTGATATCCTAGGTGGGATGCTTCTGTTGTACCCTTGAGCAAGGTACCTCACTCCAATCTTTTCACTAATAGCCCTGCTGTATAAATGGGTCTCCAGGTCATCTTTGTAAATAAAAATATGTAGTAATTAGACTTGAAAACAATTAAAAAGGATGAAATAAATAGAGATACAAGGTGGTTTACAAATAACTAAAGACCAAAACAACCCATATGGCCAGTCAAAGTTCAACCACTTATGAGAGACTACAGTATTTTATCCTTCACCAAGTACTTGAGGGACAGATCCAAACATTGATATCCTATTCTTTTAACCCTCAAGGCTCTTGGTACCAGCATTTACTTCTTGCTCTCTATGTTGAAGACAAACTGAAGTTTCAACTGGGCTGTGAAATTTTCAGTTAGTTGTCTCTGCAGCCACCTTTGTTCAACAAAGCTACTGGAAAACACCTCACCTCTCCAGATAAATTATTGTGCCCAAGGCTCCTAATTAATTTATCTATTCTTTGCAAGTGCAGAAAGATATACTTGGCAACTCTCGCACCACTGCAGGAGGCAGAGAGAAACTGTGGGGGCAGAGCTACTTATTACAGCTTTGGGATAATATACAATCAGGCTATAAAAGAGGCACACAGCTTTTACATACTACTGTATATGCTAGACCAAAAGCTTTCTCAGTTTCTTGATCACTATTGATGTACAGTATGTAGCAATTCAATTTTATAGCCAAATGCTTCTATACACTATAATATCACCCTCCGTGAAGAAAATCATACACATTATTGTAAGATAAGAGCTGTTTTCCTATTGTTTATTAGATGCTAAATAGATTGTTTCAAAATAGGATGAAAGCAATGCAACCAACAAGTTGCAGTGTGTGATCCCTTGCAGTTAACATTCTCTGAAATCAAAATAAAAAATAATTTCATTTGCTACAATTTTTCTGGCAGAACATCAAGGTTGCACACACATCAGTGAAGAGTCCAAAGCAACATGTACAGTGACTGAAGAGATAAGAAAGAAGGTAAAAAAATACCTCACTAGGATTTATTGTTATGGGACAAATGAACACAGAACACTGTGCTATAATGACCCTGTGTACTCAGGCTAGAGAATTACTTGGAAAAAAAATCAATTTTAGTAATGAATTATGCAAGATTTTCAAAAGGGTGCTATATCATCAAGGAATTATACTTCTGTTTTTAAAAATCCACTATATACTGTACCATGTAGGCCAGAGAAGATCTTTCCTAAATCAAGATTTAATCATACCGCAGAATCTGACCTTTCATTATTTTCATTGTTTTGCATATAAAATAATAACTATTTTGAGCATTTTAAACAAAGCCTACTGTATATATTTTAAAAATAAAACCTGTTATCCTGCTATTAAAGTATTTGGATGAAATCTTCCAGAATTCTCAATTGAACAAAAGAGGGTTATACTGTATATTTTAAATAAGCCTTTAATGCTGGTGTGTGTGGAGGACAATGATAGGAATTTGTTGAATTTGCATAAAAAATGTACAGGATATGTATTCTTGCATCAGATGACTTAGGCTTTATTGATCTTTTAGCTCCTTTTAGAACAAGGTAGTTTCTAAATCTGTGCACAACCCTATAGATAAACCACCAGATGGTGTTGTCCAGACAAAACCTCGAGAGTTTTCACTGACCACATACAGTATATTGGGTGGAAAGAGAGTTGAAACAATGATGAAACATTAGCTACATCTTAATGTCCAGTGCACGTCATCATTCAAATGGAGCATTCCAAATCACAGCCAATGATGCCCTTTAAGAAAGTGGAAGACATCACCTAAGGCAAGAGAATAAGCATTCAATATGAACAAATGCTGATCTTTATAGAATTGACTCTTATTTCCCCAGAAGTGCAACCAAGGTCTACAGAGGTAAGAGTATGCAATCTGAGACAGATTCTTAAGTGACTACGTCTGGTGTCACATTTAATCTTTTTTTTACAAAACCCACATTAATGCTGGTTTGGGAATAGTTTTGACAACCACTGGCCATTGTGTGAAATGATTTATTAATAAGAGTAGCAGTCATTGATGTTCCCCTGCTGGGTTGTGAAAATGAATCTCCCTTTTTAACAAATGTATCCATTAAAACTCTTGTATCTGTATTGACAAGAGCCAGGGGATTTTTAAATGATGAGAACACCACTACCTTATGTCCTGCATAAAGGGCAGTTGATATTCAAACACTAAAGACATTACTCCATTCTTCAACTCTTCAGCTGGATAACAAAATTCCACAGTTTTCTGGTGTAATAGGTTACTTAAATATACAGTATATAGAATCATACAAACATGCTTACCCTACCGAAAATGATGTACATGTTCTATTTCCTTTGTAAAAGTAACAGGGAAATAATACAAGGAATAATATTAGGCTTTAGGCTTGAAATTGAATACATTAATTATGCTACAACATCATCATCCATTCTATGAAATGAGTATCACCACCATTACCAATGAAAATAATGTATAACCACTTTACCCAAAGCTTTAACAAATGTGCTCCATGTGAATATCAAAAACAGAATCTAGAAATATGCTATTCCTTTTCCTATGGTACTAGAAAATTCCCTTATCTATTGATCACAGTGCCAGATCCTTGATAGAAGATTATGGAAGCTCTTTATCACACTCTAATAGCTGGGCAGTTTCTGGGTCTTATCAAAATCAAGACTTCTATGATTACTGTAACTGTAATTACAATGGATGAATGGCATTATAAATAATAGTGGCCAACTGATTTTTGTGTGTGTACAGTTTAAACTTTTTTTCACCATGTTATGGTTTTAATAATTGAGTATATTTTGAATTCTGCTTTCTTTTCAGGTTATTTTGAGCTTTCTTTATGGTAAGCAGCTCTACTAGTTAGGAGTTCTGGTTCTACAACCAACACAGTTTCAAAAGCAACGGCAGGCTTCGTTTTCAGCATGGTTCGATTCCTCATGGGTTCTGTCTCAGCATATTTAACCCACTCTCAACAATTCTTCATAAAACTCACATGTTTTAAAATGTTATTTTCCCAATATTTATATGAGCACTTTAAAGCAGACAGAAAAACTGCAGTATGTGCCAGAACTGCTGAGCTGCTGTGAGCATTGTGGCAGGTACAGTATAAGGGTTGCCGTATTAAATTGCAAACACCTGCAGTCATAAAATGTTTCTTCCTGATCCTGGACACATTTGTTATGGTTTTCCTTCTAACTAAGCACTTAATCAGCTAGGTTAATTAATTTATATGTCTTGGTTAAGTCCTTTTTTATGACTTAAGAGGTTGGATAGGAAAAGTACTGTAATTACTATCAACCATGACCTAAATTCTTGGATTTGCATCTCATTGTTCTTTAAAGTACAGTAAAGTTGTTAAACCAAGTGTTCTGGCAGCTAAAATTCACTCCGGATGTGCATAATCTGGCTTTCCTAAAGTTCACCTTAATTCCTCTGGTGAAGTAATTTCTCACTTTTCCACCTGGTCTGTAGTGATCACTTGTCACATGCCAACAAGGAAGGTGCTGCACCTACAGTGTAGGATGATACCGACTTCATTCACAATTGTAGTACCATAGTGAGAATACAAAGGCTAGTAATTATTAATTACCTTTAATTGTCTACCAGACAAATAAGAGTTGCCTGAAGAGAAATAAAGAAATAACCACTTAATAGGTAAGCTGAAGAGAGAATGGACTGAGAGCTATGCTTGCCAAATCTGTACAACATGCTGCATAGTATTTCTGAAACCAATATATTTTTGAAATTTATATTAAATGCAAAGACTATTTTAATACCCACAATACTCCTTTTTTAAACACAATCTCTGCCTGTAATTTTTTCAGATGAATAGAATTATATATTTAGGTAAAGACTCATTTATGGATGCATGTAAGATATATAGTAGTCTGTGGATCATACAGTATTTGTAAAAAAACACTACTGTATAAACAGTATATGAATACATGTTCTATTCAGGATTATGTTAGATGAGCTCCTAAAGGCATAGCTATCTGGAACAAATTTTCACCAGATTAAACAAACTTCTTAAAAAAATAAATACATCTTACCACCTTTCCTGAAACTCTCAGTTGAACTAAAGATACTCCTTGATGCCAGGTACTGATGGGAAAAGTCTGGCCATTCGTGCAATTTTGAAGACCCACTACTGGAATGGCTGTATCTGGGTCTGTTCTTTGAACTGAGCAGAGATGATGATGAGCTGTCCGGCTTAATTCTTAAAATAGCAGCATATGAAACAGGCCGCCCAGCAATAGCTTTAGAAATTTCTGAAGAAGAAAAAAAAAATGACAAAGAAAATGTAAGCATTGTCACAGATTATAATTCTAATGCAAACCTACTGTAATTAGGTTGTGCCCAAATAATACCATTCACTTTGTGATTTGTTAAACTGATCAAAGGCCACAGATCACATTCCATAATACTGTATCTACTGCAAAGGGATTTTTTAGAGATGCCAATCAAGTCTTACTTGCATGCCTTTGAGAGACGCCGGGGGGGCACTGGAGTCTTCAATGAAAACCCAAATGAACATGAGTAAAACATACGAACTCATAGACAGGCACCCCAAGCTGTAATTGAACACAAGACCCTGGAGCCATGAGGAGCTTGACTAACCATGCGTGCCACCCCCTAAGGCAGGGAATGAATAGAGAAGACATTACCGATGACAGGGGAGGAAGTGGTTAGATTTAGGGTGTAAACATGAAACGTTAATATAGGCACACATTCTATTTGTGTAAATATGTAGTAAGCCTATACTGTACTTTAGAAAACTTAGTTTAATACATTTTTAATTAACATTCGTTCTATCTTATCAAGGGACTCAAAATCATTTTAAATTATTTTATGGACTGATATGCTGATGTAGAAATGGGAGAGTGAGCCTGCAGTTCATGCCATGCCATGTTGATATAACCAGCTTAAGTTTATCTTCTAGGTCAGATGCTTTATTTTCATAACACGTTTCACAGGTTGAAAAATTGTGATGTGAGGCATAATGTTTCCACATTTATATAATTAGTTTAATTAAAAATTTGTTTTGAGTTAACCGTCTAAAATCTGTCTTCCTGAAATGGAACTTTGTAGCTTCTACTCATATTACAAACAGGAGTTCAAAGGAGAAATTACTGCCATAAAATTTATGAAGGGAAGTTGCTCGAACAAAAAAGCTCTTTACTTGTCTTAATAAACTTGTCTGTTGGTACCTCTGTGTGTCAATCTTACACTTTAACAGCTTCAGATGGTACTACATCAAACCTACTAGCCAATTTAATCCCCAAGTGAACAACTTTAAATACACTACACCATAGGTAAAAGCAAGCATTTTTTAAGGGTCTTCTCTGTTCAACAGAAAACATCATTTATATTTTGGCTTTAGAGGAAATAGAGGCTAACTGCTAAATGGGGATCAATTTCTAGGCTGCATATGTCTTTTTCTTTTCATTTTCCAGACTAGCACTTGGGCCAGTTGAAAAGGTTCATTGACATTTACAAGATCCTAATTAAAAGCTACCTTATAATACTTGCAAATGTGACCTTCACTTGTGTATTTTCTGCTAGCCCTTGCATGTTTAGGGGAAATGTCATTAAAGACGTCTTGATGGTAATTCGTTTTCCAAGTGTTTCAATAGTATTGCTATACATTAAATATTTACCATATTGTTTAGAATTCTAAACCCTTTCCTTACACTTTGTAGTCCCCTCACTTCTAGAAAGAAAAAGTATGCAAATGTCCTCATTAATTTTTATAACTAAAAACTCTAAGGGACAGAATATCTTGAAGATGTGAATTTTGCAAGCTTATTCAGAACACAAAGTTCAGCAGACTCCATGAGAGAGAGGCAAGTATTGTAGCAATACCAGAAAAGGAAAGTAAATAAAAAATGCACCTTCATCTTGCACTGTTAAGCTTTGGGCACATGTCTTACAACAAAGAAACAATACCCTCCAGGATTGCTTAATGTTATGTAGTACCCCCTTCTAGTCTGTGTGATGTTATTTCCAGATGTATGCATCTTCAATATGTACTGTATACAAACTCTCATCAGTATAATTTAAGTTAGGTGTAACCTGAAAAGCTTAAATGAGAAAACATGCTGACTACTGTGTTACTGCTGTTCCTAAAACAGGTACAGTATGTAGCCTCATTTTATGACATAAAATATGCGTAGCAAGCTAAATTTAGACTATCATACACAAGAAATACAAAAGCTTAATAATAATTTTTAGTCACATTTTTTTCTAAGAAGTTTGCTCTAGTGCTTTATCCATTTCCTGAAAGGGTTAACAAGTGTTATAGAAAAAGAAAAGATTTGCTGATGTCTTCAAACATGCATTTGTGTGCATGACCACTGAAATTTGCTCAACACAGAGTAAATGTTCAAATGGTCTCTTAACATACAAGTCAGTACCAGCCATCATTTTCCTTCTGTTTGTTCTTTAGGACAACTCCAATTTTATATTAATCCTCCTAAGGGTCACTCCAGGGACTGGGTCTGAAATGGATACCGATACAACCTCTGAAGACAATATATAAATATATAAAAACAGTAAAAAATATTTAGCATTTTTGTAATTCTCAGAATTTACTTTGAAGGCTTTTAACAGCACATGATAATAACTATTACTATTTTCAATAGCTCCTTTCATGTCAATGTACAATAAATCAAGAGAGACAGGCGTGTAGAAATAAAACACCAATTACACTTTCATACTCTAATTTAGGTATTTGGTCTTTTATGTCTTAGGTTTTAAATTTTTGCAATCTAATTGAATACAACACTATGAAGTTTTACAAAGCGTCCCCAGACACTGATCTTATTCACAATATAGACAAATGAAACAGTTTAAAAGCATGACAAAATAGTATTCACATCATTTATGTTGAATGATCTAAAGTGAGAAGAAATATTATTAATTCATTAAATACTATGCAAAACTAATCTGTAGAACTTAAAAATCTTTGTAATGAGATGTAATCTTGACAGAAATAAACATCATAATTGATAGTAGGGACACAATTGACTTTGCTGCAGTAATGGAGTACTGTATAAATCAGTATGGTTTAAAGAGAAGCTAGCCATTGGACAAGAATATTTTAGCCAACATAGAGAAATAATAATATATCTTAGGGATTGCACAATATATTTAAATGTATATTTTAAAAATAAAAATATTTATGGTATTTTACTTCTGCATTACTGGATTAGGTTTTTTTCTTCTTTATCTATAATTTATTAACTACTTTATTCTTCCACTGCCTCACAGTGTGGGGGCAGATGCTTCGGACAAAATCAACCATTCTTCGTCCATCAATAGGAGCGTTTAATGAGGACAGTGTGCTGATGTGTCAAACCAAAACCCTGCAGATTTCCATCTGCAACAAATCAATCTTTTAAACCAATCCACTGTTGCCGGGAATCAATCACAATAATGATAGAGGGACATGAACCGAGTGATGTAGAACAAAACTATCAACAGAAAGGGCTTAATTCAACCTTTTTTCCAAAGGACAACCCTTTCCTTTTCTGCTCTGTCTGCCTCCCATTCTTGGTAAATTACACAGTGAACATGGGATTGATTACAAAATGCTGCACCTGTTTGGAACAAAGGCAATATATAGTGTTTGCGGGTGCAAGGTTATGAATTTATGCTAATTGTATGTGTGATTTTTTCCCCTTATTTCCATTTTTCCTACCAAAATGTCATTATAAGGATCTGATGCTTCATCTTCTATCTTATCTATTGTGAAGTTAGTGCTATGCTCTTATCTTAACTACATTATTAATACCAAAATGAAACAAAAACAGATGAGAAAAATTGGTCCAACACTTAATACAGTTTTAAAATGAATCGTTTATTTCTTTAATAGTGCAGTCATATTTCTTCTGATTGTGATCCTTGTCACAGCTGTTAGTGAGTATTTAACACAGCAGGGAAATAAATCATAATCTAGAGATAGGGTGGTGGGTGTTGTGGAGAAAGAATAATCAGTGGTATTGCTTAAGCATACGAAATAGAAATATTCTCAAGACAAAGCATGTGAACTGAAATTGTGATAAGAAAGTAAGAATCAGGTAAGTTAGGTGCCATATTGTAGGAGCAAAATGAAACAAACAATTAGGAAGATGATTCCTAACAATTTATACAGTAAACAGTAAATCATGAAAAAACAAGAGAGCACAGTCCAAAATATTGCACTTATTTATTTATGAGTGACCATATGCATCCATCCATTTTCTCATCTATTTATCCAGTACTGGGTCACGGGGGGAGCCCCAGTCTAACTCGGCAATCAACACACTGAAGGCAAGATACAACCTGGATGGGACTAAGTCCAAAGCAGGGGCACATACCAATACAAACACACACAGTCACACCCGGGACCAGTTTTTGCAGAAGCTGATTAACCTTCCAGCATGTCTTTGGATTGTGGTAGGAAACCGCACCACCCAGAGGAAACCCATGCAAAGATACAGTAGGTAGAACAAACGAACTCCACACAGATACTGTAGCACATCATCAACTAAACCAGGGGCCCTAGGGCTGTGAGGTACAGTAGCAATGCTAACTATTGCATCCCTGTGCCGCTCTGATCACCTCAGACAAAATAAATCCTTATAATACTGTATATTACCAATGTGGTTTAAGATCAATCAAATCCACATTGTAAGGGCTCATTCAGAACACATAGCCAGAGTGTGTGACACGCCAAAAATGTCCTTCTCATTAAAAAAAGACGCAGAATTAAAGTCCCACAGTGTTACGTCACTAAAGAACCAAAGGATTGAAGATTTAAGCCCCCAATTCAACTCTTTCAACATTCGTGGGGTAGAAAATATCCAATGTGCAGCCCAGGTAACATACCTCTATGGATGAAATAAAATATGCCAAAGCATAACATCTATTTCCAACAGCTTCATCCAATTTAGGGCCGCAAGGGAGCTGGAGCCTACCTCTGCAAGCAATGGGTACAAGGCGAGATACACCCTTGAAGGCTCAGGGCAAACACAGACACAGACATGCACACACTCACACCAAAGAATAACATGATCATTGACAAAACATTTGATGGGGGGAGGGAGAGCACTTTTAAATGACTAATATGAGAAGGTGATACAGGCTGCTCTGTCAGCTACACATTATGATCTCTAAACTAAATTTTGAGTGAATTGTTCAAGCCTGACAACCTGTACTCAGCTGAACCTTTAATAATAATGCTAGCGATGCATACACATTTTGCTGACCCGGCATCAATGTGTAGCCTTCAAACAAAAACTGTGAATGCTACTGTATGTGCTTTTATTTTGGTTTGGGTATCTATTTGTGAAAATCCACAGAGCCAATTGAAAATAGGGTAGTCATACTCACAAAAAAAGATTCTTTAAACGCGTAGTTTCAGGATCATATTCAAATCTGATGACTGGATGACTTCAGAGATATACTGCAGGATTGCTCTGTTGAAACCCCAGATAGGGTTAGGGTTAGCATACCAACACTGCAAATACAGTTTTTACACTCAGTGATGGCTTTTCAGTCCATAGTGAACTTAAGGAAGATCATTTATTTACTCCTATCTGCACCCTTTTTCCCAAGACTTCTGGCTGATTACTGTATGTTGTATATTACAGTGTTTAGTAATTGTATTCCAAAACTGCATCATATCAAAAGTTGCATGAAAAGCAGTTCTACTGGGTAAACTCTCTAAATTCAGTAATTTAACGTGCAACTACAGTAGATGTAGAACTGGAGTCAACATTTAATGGGTCTTGTAATCCAAACCCTACACTGGTGGTATGTTCACCCTCAACACCACTTTTACAGCAATTTTGAGCTGATTGAAAATTTTTCTAAGGAAGACAAATTATTGAAGGTGATAATGTTCCATGTGCTTTTTTCAGAGGGCTTGATTGTTTTAGACTCCTAAGTTTTGGTTTGAGAAACATTTTTTCAAATCTGATGACTGGAGGGCTTCAGAGATCGATTGCAGGATTACTCCATTGAAACCCCAGCTAGGGTTAGGGTTAGCAGTCCCACACTACGGAGGCATTTTTTACACTCGGTGCTGGATTTCTGGTCTCAAGGGAAATTTAGGATGAGTGTTAATTTGCTCCTAACTGCAACTTTTTTTCTGGAGTCTTCTGGCTGCTTACTGTATGTTGTATATTACACTGCTCAGTAATTGAATTCCAAAACTGCATAATATCAAAAGTTGCTTGAAAACCTGTTGTACAGTACATGGTGAACTCTTTTAATTTGTCAGTGAACATGCAACTAGATGTACAGTATACCCTAGATTACTGGCATTCTAATTCAACAAATATTTTATGCTAATATTCAGTCTTTTTGAAATTGTAGAATATTTTTTTCAATTTGTTGATTTAAACAACAACTATGTATTTTTATGCATTTTTCGTGGTGCAAAGTTTTCTCACAGTTACAAAAATAGTACAGTATAACAGTTTTACTCTGGAAGCATGAAAAATAATCTGAATGTAGATGTTTCACTTTGTTTATTTTAGTCTGTCAGTTACATTCACTTTGAAGCAAAAATAACAAAATGAGACCCTTTTTATTCCTTTGGGAGCCTGCTGTTCAGTTTCAGCTTTTCTAAGTGAACAGATGTATATTGAGACTTATGGTAATGAAAGCATATCTTGTAGAAATCAGCAGATTATTCATTTTTGTATTCAAAAGATAATTTTATTTCAGTAAACATCCAAGCCATACAACAACAGATTTCTTCCAGAAGTGTACATGTGATGCAGTGCCATTTTGAGAGATTCAACTCCCATGCTGAGAAGGTAATAAAACACTATTAAAATAAACAAGTAAAAGGTTTATTCCATACCTAAAAGAGAAGAAAGCTCAAACCCAAAGAAGGCTCCACAGCCGAAACGTTGTGTTTCCTTTATTCTCTTTTCAGCATGGAATAAACCTTTTACTTGTTCCTTTGCAGCCTACGCATGCTGACACAGCTACCTACTTGAACTACTATTAACTATTAATTCTTGTCAGTACTCAATTAATACAAACTGTCGAACCAAATCTAATTCATTATTTCCTGACTTTGCTGTTATAGTGTAAAACAGAATTCACTCCAACTTTGAGGTCTCCAGTGACTTTATATTCGTTTTCAATGCAGAAATTGTGAGCACACTATCTTGCTTTCCAAAACATTGGCTTCTAGTTTTACACACTTGATTTCTCATCCATGATTCCTGTTTTGTTATTGAAGTAAAATCACCCAGAATTCTGTCCATGAAACTAATGAGTTTTTATTGTGACTGTTGATGCACAATAAAAAGATGCCAACCATCATTATTATCATCATCATAATTAATATTTGAATTTTCTTGGGTATCCAGGGTGATTCCTGAGCAACTTAACCATGTAAAATACAGCTGGTATTTTGCTTATTGTATCTTCCTGTCATCACTTTTAAGTATCAGAGTTTTAGTGTTTTTAAAGAAATGGAAACAACACATTATTATAAAATGATATAATTATATCCATGTGGTTTGCTGTTTGATGACTATCTGTGGTACTTTTGGAAATAACAGATTTCAAGAATATGCATCCAGTGGATTGAACCTAAACTCACACACGTGAATTTTAATAAGAAAAATTGGTTTTAATTATCAGGGAAAGGTGAAAAATGCTGGCAAGTTATGGCACAGGAATGTGATTAGCCACAGTGCATTATGTTTAAGATTAATGGAGATAAAAAAGATTACATCAAGTGAGGCAGATTATGCAAGAGACTGGTAATTTAATAATACATCTTAATACTGTAGATATCCAACCCATTTAGACCATGTGTATATTCTGTAGAGAAGATAATCTTACTTAAACCAGGCTTGGATATGTGGTCGACTGT
The DNA here is from genome assembly GCF_059453375.1 of Lepisosteus platostomus. Classification (NCBI taxonomy): domain Eukaryota; kingdom Metazoa; phylum Chordata; class Actinopteri; order Semionotiformes; family Lepisosteidae; genus Lepisosteus; species Lepisosteus platostomus. Next base: position 8,065,599 of record NC_142617.1, on the reverse strand, counting down.
ACTTTGGAACAATATCAGGATCCTTAAACTAAACTTGATGTCCCATATAAAAGTTGATTTTTTAACATGCTTTTATATTCAGAATATACACTGTGGTTTCTCAAAATCCAGCCTCAATTTTATAATGCACAGTACTGTTCTCTGCTGTTCATTTTGTAGCACCAGCATGGATGGTTTTGCCCTGCATAAGCAATACTAGCACTCCTGAAACAGGTAGTGTTTGTGCCTTAATTTGATTGAAATCAATATTTCGATTACCAGCTGTTGAGTGTTTCAAAAACAGCTGTGGTCTAGTGCCTTAAGTAAAATATACATAACAACACATGATGTGTTTTTCTGCAACATGAAAAGCATAATTTAACAAAATGGCAAGTCCCATTGAGGGCCTTCATTAGCTATAACTATCAGGACAAGCAGATATAGAAAGAAAAGTGAAAAAAACATCCGAAAATATATAACGAAGATATAAGGGGAAACAGAGAATGTGCTGGATTTTTACCTCTGCAGAAAAAAAGAGAACAGGATAAGGGGGAGACGCCGACAGATATTTATAACTCACTTATCTTTCCTGAGCTTGTATGATGCAAAATATATGCAGCAATTCTAATCTCAAAAGACAATCGCTGATATCTTCCAGCTGCTTCAGGCTGACCCGGTAGGAGACATACGGTATGGAGAGCATGTGGAGGGGGTATTTGCCTGTAGCCCTAAAGGTTTCTCTTGCACTAAAATGTTATCCTACGGGCTCACCCCTGTGTACAGTGGCTCATACAGCAAGAATGACCCAAGTGACTTACAGTAAGTACAGATTTAGAGCAGGGGAACACATTCTAAACTCATGACTAAGCAAAAAGATAGAGCAGGGCTTTCCTGGTACATATGAACATCTTAGTAACCCGGCAGATACCGATTACACATGTGTAGCAACATACACCAGCACCCAATAGGCACCTCTACATAAATATTACAGAGACCTGCTCTGTTAGCCTGCAAACAGAATCTAGTGACTACAATAACAATTACACCACAATTGGGTTTTCTAATTAGCCCAAGTTGGCTTTTGACTCATGATTTCTTTTCAGGTTTCAAATTGCCTCTGTTCATTGTCATTTTCTTAAAGAGAATATTGAATCCTTATTAGTTGTAAAATGACTCCCAACTATGCTTTGATTGGTCACACTATTGGTTTGCTGTTGATATTTTATAAACAGGGGCCATAGTCTATCCATGGCATACAGTGTAAATTTCACCAAATATCTCAATAGGTGTCTTTTTCCTTTTAAATACTTGTGTGCTCATAACCCCTTTTATAATGCATGACTCCTTTGCCCTTGTTCCAAAAATGATTTCATGCATCACTCATCCTTCACCCCATATTTATATCCCCCACAACATACATAAAACACGGGCATTTAAAAAAAAAAGATTTAGGCTGGGTACAAGGTGAATAACAATTTGATGCATCAAATTGCAAATCTACTCAACAGATGAGGCTAACCTATGCCACAGATAGTGTCTTGTTTTTTTTATGGAGAGATAGACAGACAAACTGTCTCATTCCTCATTAAAATGACAAAAATGCAAATGTATTTGCAAAGCCAGTATGAAGATGAACATAATGGAAACTCTGGCAATCTCTCTACTGTGGCAGTTCATCCCTGACAGTACATTCTGTGATAACCCAAGAGTGCTAGTTGGTGAGAATTTACCCATATGATAGTTCAACTCCACTTCAGTGCTTTCCTTTAAAAAAATACATTCCCATTACAGTACATTGACTGTTAAGAAGAAAAGCTTAACTGTAGAAACAAATATATTCTCAAATTCATTTTTTAGGTACTGTATATGGAAACATTATTCTAGAGAGATATGTCTGAGATGTCTATTACTGAATAATTAAATACACTTAGAGAGGTATCAATTGGAGCTTGTCACGTTGGGGCAAAACTATTCTCAGAACTCCTTCTGGCAAGAACAGTATATGTCCCCTCATTCATCAAAATTTAGAGATGGGGTCCTACCAGCTGATTTTGATACTGTATTGACACATCTCATTTGTAAGATCTTATGTAAGAACAGTAAGATTATGTAAAATGCTATCCTCTGATTTGGTATACTTGCCCAATGAAGTTATTATTCATTCATTAAGAATTGAAATACAAGATAGCCTTTTTGCAGCATCATTTGTTAACACAAGATGTTATACTCAGATAGAATTTTATTAATTCTTGGAACATGATTAAAAACAACCAAAACTTGTTTCAGTAGCTGTTGGGTACCAAGGGTTTCATGCGCATGCAATTTCTTCTGGTTCACTGCAAGAGACTAGATATACTGCTACCGCATTTTATCTCACTGGGGCTTTCCATATGTGTAAATAATTTACACTACTTTAACTTTTTATGTGGTTACTGCTGTAATGCATTCTATCTTAGCCAGAAGGTTACCCCTGTAGTCCCAAATACAGTATACTGTTATGTGACCAAATTCCAGCAGGTTTCTGGCTCACTGAATTACACAGCAGACATATGGTAATGTTAAACACATCGAGGAGATAAATCAGCTGCACAGTCTGTATTTAGCTCATTTATGCAGCGCATGTTTACTTGTGTCTTTTATGTTATTTTACTGGTTAGGAAATTTATTTTCAATTTTCACTGAAATCTTGATTTCAAAACAACAAATTAATTCTCCGTTCTCAGTGAAAAATAAAATTCTATGTGAATAAGAGTTTTATTTTTTTTATATACCACAGGCCGAAAAGACTAGAAAAGGTTCACCACTTGTTAGGTTAAGAGGCATTTAATGATTTATAATAGTGGTACTATGATAGCCTTCTTCTGGAGGTATAAATTCATCTATTTCAGCTACAGGCCTGTACTCATTAGAAGTGGATAAAGACATACCCAACTGCAAGCTAGATTTGACATTTAATTTGGGCCTTCCTAGATTAATAACGCAGCATGAAACTGTTGATGTTTGAGTGATGGTTGAAAATTAAAACCTATTCAGTGATCCGATAAAGCTGTTTGAAACACACCCATCTAAAATTAGGCAAAAGAGCTCAAGGGAGTGTCTATTTCTAGATGTCTATTTCCCTATTTCTAGGGAATTAATTTCTTTGCAGGGACAAAAACACAGGAGGCTACACAAGTAAAAGGCTGTCACAAGCAGTCTACTACATATGTTAAAAAATACTAGTCACTTTTTTGTACAAAAACTGTATCTTCAAAACTCAAAAATAATAAACTTTACAGATGTTCAGTGAGTTACGGATGCTTGTTAGCGCCACGGAAAGAAAAAATCCAGTTTATACGAGAAAACTATTGCATTTCAACGCAATAGTTACGTTGTTAACAATCTTGCCAACCATATTAATACTGTATATTGCATTATACTGTACAGTATATGCAATACAGTAGTCACTTTAACAACACTAGAATATCGTCACACACTTCTTGATGTGAAGCTGACTGTCAAGTCATCGTAAATGTATTCCGTTCAATGTTGAAAGAGCTGGCAAAAACCTATGTACAGTACATGTTTCTGCAGAGTCACATCAAGAACATCAAGAAGAACATACATTTGTCACAGAGATGGCAAAAACAATACACGGTTAACCTGGGAATGCTCACTGACACGGTGTTGTACTTCACGTATATAAAATACAGAACATGTGCTCCTTTAGATTATTTTTTTCCAAAAAGAGGAGTGTGACAATATTCTACTGTTGTTAAAGTCAATGCTACTTTGCACGGGACAATATTATTGCATATACAGTATAATGCAATATACAGTATTAATATAGTAGGCAACATTATTCACAAATTAACTTTTGAGTTTAAAGGCAATCATTTTGTTGTATAAACGCAATAATTTTCTCATAGAAATGGGATACGTTTCTTGTACAAATGCAATACTACCTCGTATAAACAATATATATAAACTAGATTTTTTTTCTCTGCACTAATAAGCTTCTGTAGAAAGCAGATATTTTCCTGATCGAATAATTTATTTATTGGCAATTGAAGACACAAGGAGAACACTGTTGTACTCTTGCTCCTTAATTCATGTATGTCTTAAATGAAATGTCCCCACCCAAAAATGTACTCCATTCCCCTTGCTGACTTTGGTGTCCAACCAATTTATGTATCTACTGCCTATAAAAATGTTAATGCTCGACATTAATCTTATAAATGTTCTTAGGAACTGAGATGGTGTCAAAATACTGTACCTTAAATGAACCTAAAAAACTTTATCCTCTGATAAATTTAAAATGACTAAAGTTTCAAAGTGGTCTATGAGGATAGATCAAAAGGTGTTTTAAAAAGACTGCAAACTGATGAGGTATAAACACCTGCTTAGATTGCACCCTCTTTTTAATGTTAAGTGATTTAGCACCAACAATGTTTAATCACAAGTTGGAATTTCAGTATTTAATAAAAACTCTGTACTCTATGCTAATCAAAACTGAACACTCGCAGAACATTCAAAAATGATCAGACAAAAACAGGAATAACAGGTACTTGAGAAATAAAGCATTACACAAAACTGATAACTACAGATCTGCGACCAGATAAGGAAAGGCCTATAAAACAGCTGCAAATTAATTGTACTGAACATCTTACAGGTTCACACGCAGTACCTTTGTATAATCAGAAATGAGGATATTCATCATTTTCTTGCATAAAAGTTAAGAATGTGCCTGACATGCCCCTGTTCAATTAAGTAATGCCGAAAATAAATTCTAATCACTATCTAATACTCTTCATTCAAGGTGTTATCTATCTTAGCTGTCTTCAGTAATGAATGCTAAGTTACAAAATGACAGCAGTAGCATGTAAGCACATTATGCCTTTCCTAAATTTAGAGCTGCACTGAAAAGAGGTCAAATAGTTCAAGATACTGAGATGTAAGCTGAATTGGTCAATATACAGTACGATTTGTATTCAATTGCCACAAATTTGCAATGACACGTGTTCAATTACATGAAACCATAACTTGCTTCTATACTGTAAGACTGTTACACATACAGACACAATTGTTGTTGGTTCCTGGCCAAGGAAAACCATGATACAGAAACAATAAACTCATGCACAACAGTCAGCTAAGAGAAACCATGGCTATAATTCAGAGATTACATCAATATTTTATCACAAATAAGAAATTTTAAAAAATAAAGGTACAGAGTAACAAAAAACTGAAGAGTCAAAACAGTTTATTTTAATTAACTCTAATCCATGAAATCTGCCGTTTTGTGATAAGACAGTACTGCTGATATCTTCCATATGTTTCCAATGACAAAATCATATACTTTGCCCTGTAATGCTGTTTAAATAATATATACAGAGATAATTAACACTGGCCATTAAGTCACTCAAGGGATGCTTGGCCTCATTTCAAACACTTGGATGGTGCCAACATCTTGTGGCAGAGAGAAGCAGGTCTGCAGACTTGTAACAAAAGCATTTTCATGTGTACAATGTATGCTAGATTAATCTTACCTCACAGTAAACTTTCAGAAAGCATGCTGGTGATACTGATTACTGTTATTTATTTGTGGATTTTAATTTTTAAAGGGCCCTGAGGAAAATCAACTTTAAAACCATATTTACTTCTGTGGAGATATCATCTTGGGATTGCCTTAATCAATATTTTTTCTGTTCAGTACAAGGCAATTAAAGTGAGATTTGACATTAATGAAGTCTCCTCCTTGACCCATACGTGTGATTATCTTTAATAACACGCACAAGTGTGATGTAAATTGCTATGAATTATATACAGCCGTAGTCTTTCTCATCCCTCTAGCAAAAACATGGTAAACCTGAGAGAATGATCATGTAATATAACAATGATATAACAATGCCATCTCCAACAAAATTCCACAATTAAAAAACAAGGCAATTGACAATCTGCTCATATACTGCATATGTAATGTAAACTGTAAATATTTGATTCATTTAAAAATCTTAGACTTTTAAAGTCTTTTAGAAGTTTCAAAACACCTTTATAACTGAAAAATGAATATTTTGGAATTCGGCAGGACGTTTGAACTTCCCAGGATAAAGAATACGACAACCACAGAAGAAAATGTTGGTTTCAGTCGAAGAATAAGAACTTTAAATACTGCACAGGCCCAACAGGTACTAGACACTTGACATGTACAGATAAAGCTGGCTATTAAACCAGAAAAACTGCTGATGTGCTGTTTCGGTTCCACAGGGGAAGGTTTCCAATAGATACAACTGCTTTCATTATATGACTGCATCCGTGGCCAATATCATCACAACTGCAGGGCCTATCTATGAGGGGACAGAGGTTACAGAAGACAACTGAACTGTTGGGGTCATGAGACCCACTATGCCTCTACCAGCCTGACAGGCCTGGCATTCAAAAAAACGAAAATCAAGCCAGATCATCTAAAAATAAAATAATCCCTTGAACTACAAATCTTATTGCTGTTCGAAGTTTTAAGTGAAAAAGAGTGAAATAAGGCAGAGAGGGGGAAAAAAGGCACGAACTGCCCACTGGAATAAACAAACAAAGCAAATGCTGTCAGCTGCAAATAACTGCAGCTCCTAGCAATGGATAGCCACGATCAAAAATCAATACAGAGAAATGGACTAGGCAAAAACAAATTAACTGTACCAAGAGCTGAAACCTGCTTTGTAAACGTGGTGAAGATGAGCTTAACTCTTTAGAGGTACCCATAATATTGAAAATAACCTAAAAAGTTACAAAAATACAAAGAACCAAACCATGGAATGGATTAAGTTTTATTTACTGTATCCAATAAAGCTTCAATAAATAGGGGGTAAATAAATAAGTAAGAAGACCTCCCATAGTTAAAAATAACACATGATGGGCTAAAAATGAGGGGAGGCCTTTAAGCCTATCTTGCTTGTTTGGTAGATAAGCTTGTTTAGTTGTTAACGATTAGACTTTCTTTATAAAGCTGTTATATTGACATTTTTATCAAATGACATCTTCAAATACCTGTAAAAGTACTGATTCTCATAATAAATGCACTAAGGACAGCACACCAGTCTGCTGCATTGGTGTCCAAAGATTCTTGCCCTTTTGTCTTATATAAGAGAAAAGGTATTGCAAAGTAGGGTCTGTAGATGATATACTGTATAAGCTCTCATCTCTGTTTCTTTGACAGTTCTTTCACCAAAACCCCTCAATGCTGGAGGTACGTTGCTTTTCTTTAGAACAATATCAGTATAGCTACAAAGAAAAAATTGGAAGTGAATATCGAAAAGCTGTATAGTCTGAAGGTGCTTATGAATTGTTCCTTTAAGCGTAAAAGTGATGTAAGCCATTTTATTACCAAACAATTTTTTAAAGTAATCTACTGCTCAGCATGATATTTGTTTGCCTAATTTTCTTTTTTCAAGCTGCATGATACCCTAGAGGTTTTGGTAATCAATGAGGCAGCTTTTATAGAGCACATTCCCTATTATGTTATTTTTGTTGGCTGTGCTGTACCATTCCATTTGTTAAACAGCTACTGTATGCTAAATAGCACATGCGTCTTCGATGAGAGAATTGAAGTGAGAGTGAAGGCAAAAATAGCATGAAATAGATGTATAGATGCTACAGTACATTGCAAGCTTATAATACCAAAGTAAGTGATGACAATGTGGAGCTTTCGATTGATAGTTTTGGGCTGTTTTTTCACTGAAGATAATATAGTCATGAAACAAACTAAAAACTTGTAGCAGTATCTTAGTACCATTAAAACATTTGAATAAAACCTTAACTGCATATTTGACCCAAACCTGTTATTAAATCATAAACTTCAGCTAATAATGGCAAATGATAAACCCCATATCTGTGATACGGTATACAGTATAGTATGTCGCTTAAAGCATAGCTCACATGTTTTGCACTATTGTATCTTCACATTTTCCCTTTCTGTATTAAAGGTATTGTGTGCTTAAACATGCGTAGTTGCATGTTGGTAACAGGATAATGACATGTTAATAAATACCTTTTAAAACGTGATTTGTAAAACTGAAGGGAATTTTATTATAAAAAGAATTATTATAAAAATAAAACAGTTGGATCCTTGTTATTATTAGTAATAATATTATTATTACTTATTAGTAGTAATCCAGTTAGTTATAGGCCTTGCACATTGACTTGGAGATGGGGTTTAATTGAAAGAAAAGATTTTCTCCTTGCAGGATCCCCCAAGAAAAAAAAATGTGTATCGTGTTTTTCAAGGGTGTGCTCCTAGCCCTAATCACTTTCACTGCTGTTATGGGAATTCCAGGGGCTTTTATTATTAATGAGTGAAGATCTTATCAGCTTGCGAATAACGTATTAGTTTTTAATTCCCATGGATAAAACGTGAATCAGAGCCCGGTTTCCACAATTAGAAGGTTACAATTTAAATGGATTTGTGTTTAGTGCTACTTCATGAAATGCTCCTTTGCTTGATAACCTTGATAAATTACAATTCTCAGTATAAGCAGCATTATATATGTACAGTATATAGTATGTGAGATGAAAATGCAAATTTTCTTTCAAAACGAAATGTTTTTATTGTACAATTATTTTCTTGCGATTGGTTCAGTCTAATGCCTATGATAAATACAAGTGGTCACTATTCATTGTTTAGTTATACAGTAATCTCCTGACTATCATAAACAAGTACCTAAAACCTACAATTTATAGTACCTCAGGTCATTTTTCAAATCCTCCTAGTAGAGAAATCCAGGAAACATTACCTTTGTAGTCTATAGTTAATGTAAGGACAATTAATTAACTCGATCAATCTCACAAAATGTCTTCTACAGTTCACCCAGTGCTGCATACTGTATACCCTGGTCATGGAACATTAAGTTATCCAGGAAAAAAACAAACAATCAGTAGCATATACACATTATGCACATCTAGAACGTCACTAATGTTCACACATCATTCCTTTTAGTATTCATGCAGTTCTTCATTTTAAGCAAGGATGGACAAATTCAGTCCTTGGAGGCCAGAGGCCTTAGGTTTTCATTCTACCACAGGTCATTAATTAATTGAACCAATTGTTTAGATAATTGGTAACATTAACTACTTTTTAGTTCTGCAGCAGTTGGTACTTGAAAGACACTCATAATAGCTTGAGGAATCCACTATGGAGGACTTAAGTTACCCAACCCTTTTATAGTATTTCCATCAAGTAATCATCTTTTTCTTCACATAAAGCACTAATGAAAATAATTTATGAAGGAAATGCATAACCAATACCATCTATTTTAATGTTCAAAGCTGCCCATGGTTGAAATAGTTCCTCACTGTAGTGTGGTTTACATAGGATGTAATGCAGAAGGAAATAAAGGAAATAACGCTCTACTCCTCTCTCACTGAACAGACAGCAAATGCGCGAGGAAATGGGAGAGGAGCAGCAAAGTAAAGAGGTGAACTGCATACAGACAGTTCTCCAAGTACTTGTGGTGAAACCTCATGTCAAGATGATCTGAAATCTTGTTTATATACTGTACTGTATGAAAATTTCAACTTGGAAGAAGTCAGTTTCATAAATCTAATTTAGTACAAGCTATGTCAAAGCAGGATACCATTGGAAGAACTAAATAAATATGGTGGTAGCTGATACAGTATGTATGAAAGAAAATCCAATTTTAATTTGCAGTTTCTGAACATGCAAACCTTATTATCCATTCAGCTTCCTACTGCTTAACATTACAGCTGTCAAGACTATGGCACCTTTGACTCTTTGTTTTTATTACAATAGCAGCCAAAAAGGCTTTTGTCAATTTAGAATGCAATTCATCAGCTCAATTGTCTGCAGACAATGGTGGAAAAAAAAGCTTAGTCTCATTAGCTACATGGATTTCAGTTCAGCATTAACTGGAAAAAGACTTGTAATTGAAGTTTCTTCTGCAGCTTCTGAAAGATCCCAAGGAAATGTGAATGACTTCATGTCATTTCCATCCTTTGTGAAGTTTGTACAGTAAAGCCTAGGGATGTAACAGCTGTCAAAAACTCAAGATGGACTGGACATTTGCTTCATTGTTTTTTGGAACAGATGATACGTTCCCAGTTCCAAAAGATTTGAAGATTTCTCTGGCACTTTACTAGGCTTAATCTAACTCCTCCTTTGCATTTTAGCGTTTTAACATAAAGTAAAAGTTTCAGAAATTAAGATAGCTATGGAGTATGAATTACTGGGAACTATGGAAGTAACTACAGTATTGTAACGCTTACGGCCGACAAGCAGTGTGTGTAAGAGCCGGCGTACCAGAGCGGGTGACGTCACCGCCCTTCCCTGTGATAGCAGGACCACAGCTACTGGGCTGTGGAGAGATCTCTCTTTGGCTCACGGGGCTAGGTCGCTGCAGAGAGACGCGGAAGTCCCGGGTTCGAGCCCCGGAGGGTGCAGGGGCCGACCAGATGCGGCAAGGGCGCCCGCCTGAGCCCCCGTTGCGTTACATTGGTGTCAGAAGTGGGATGGGATAGCCCTTCGCCGGGGACGGCGATTTAAGCGGGGGAGAGTGTAACGCTTACGGCCGACAGGGCGCTGTGTAAGAGCCGGCGTACCAGAGCGGGTGACGTCACCGCCCTTCCCTGTGATAGCAGGACCACAGCTACTGGGCTGTGGAGAGATCTCTCTTTGGCTCACGGGGCTAGGTCGCTGCAGAGAGACGCGGAAGTCCCGGGTTCGAGCCCCGGAGGGTGCAGGGGCCGACCAGATGCGGCAAGGGCGCCCGCCTGAGCCCCCGTTGCGTTACAGTATTTTTGTCACTGAGTGAAAAATAATGGCCGTCTGGAAGTTTGCCCGTTATGCCTTCCGGTATTTAGGGACAGTAACATCCTGTTGCTGTTTCCGTAACATTAGTTTTTTTACGGGACAGGGTTGTTAGCCTTGTGCCCAACCTCCAACATGGAGGACCCGGCGCCCGACGTGGGACACAGGCCCACTACCCTGAGATTATGGTGTCTCATGCTCTACCAACAGAGCTAGTCGGGGCCCGAAGGGCGGAGCGGTGGCTCTGTTGCTAAGGAGCTGCGCCTGTGGCTGGAAGGTTGCCGGTTCAAATCCCGCGGCCGGCAGAGGAATCCTACTCCGTTGGGCCCCTGAGCAAGGCCCTTCACCCCAACTGCTCCAGGGGCGCCGTACAATGGCAGACCCTGCGCTCTGACCCCAAGCTTCTCTCCCTGTCTGTGTGTCTGTGTCTCCTTGGAGAAAAGCTGGGGTATGCGAAAAGACGAATTCCTAATGCAAGAAATTGTATAGGGCTAATAAAAGAAACATTAAACATTAAACATTAAAGGGTGTCTGGGGCCACTGTCTCTGTAAGGGTGGTGCATTTGTATTTCCCGCCTCAAGTTCTTAAGGTTCCCATTCATCCAGGTCCTCACTCGATCATGAATCCCCACACAGTTCAGAGGTGACGTGTGGGCGTATGAGACAGGTTTAACTGTGCCTGTGACCACGAGAGGGGCTCAAGACCAGGGTGAGAATACACAACGCATGGCTACACCTGGCTACCGGCATGCAGCCTGTTAATCAAGAGCCCTGAACAGTTACCTAAGCCAATATCCAAGACACTATCAGGACACTTCCAGCCTCACTGGGGATGAGTCACGAGCCCCGTATAGGGGTGGGGGGGCTTCAAATAACCCTATCAGAGAACTCAGAACGTTTGGAAAATTACATACATTGCAGCAGTTGGACCCAGTAGAAGACTCGACTTGGATACCAGGGACTGAGAGCAGAGAAGTAAAGCCCAAGCATTATCTTTCTCCCCTCTCTAACCAAAACTGGATATAGAGACAAACATCTTAGAGGGGGGAACGCCAGAGACACCTTGGTAAGGATACCCGGGACTACGAAGGATGCTTGGAATGTCATTATTTCATCGCTGTGGCATAAGGAGGCATGCCAGGTTACTGACTGGAGCTGGCAATACCAGATTGTATTGTTTGGGACATCTTGCTCTGGTTAATGGGAGTCTTGGACTGCTCTATGAGTAAGTGGTGTCATGTGTTCTGTGAATTGGGTGGGCAGTGATAAGAATTGCTGTGTTATAGGGTTACATTTGTGTGATAGGAAGGTTGAAAAACAATAATAAAACGATATTATTTCTGGTTTCTGTATTCTGTATCATCTTCCTTTAGCATTATACATGAGTTACTTTACTTATTCTAAACCATTATTGGTTCACTTTAATGAATGATTTTCACCTTTTCACTATAACATTAGCAGTGTCACACTTTGCAGAAAAAGACATGTATTCTGTATTCTGACTCACCCTTTTAAGAGTTAAGTGAATTTTTTATTGCTTTCTAAAAAATGAGCTTACACATCAGCTGCTTACAGTCTCTAATGAGTTTTTAGAAGTGTTAAAAACTGTCACAACTGAAACAAGTCACGTTTCACTGGGAAAACGAAAGAAGCTGCTCATTAACGTGATTGAACTAAGGATCTAGAGAAAAGCCATGCACAGCAAAGGTACAAATATTCAGTCTGGTCAATCATTATACTAAAGAAATGGAACTTCAAGATGCATACATTAAAGTTCAAAAGCACAATATTTATAGCTCTGCTGAGAAAACAATCCTTGTTTACTACTCGTACTACTAATATGCCTCATTACCATATTTTAAATGAGTCAAGATAGTCCTACAAAGTGAGTCTGTGCCCTAAAGGAATCAATTTTTTAAGTACTATATACAGTACGTTGTACTGAATAGGTCTGGGGAAAGTGCAAGATTAAAGTATTAAAGTTCCTTTATAGGCATAGGCCTGTAAGATATAGTATAGGAATGAGAAAAAAAACAGATATCAAAAATACTTTACATTTTAGAATATTTTTAGCCAAACATGTAAATAAGACACTTCGAAGGTTCAGATACATTAAAATTGCTATAAATAAATTTTACATTTTGTCCATCATGTTCACATTAACTCACTGATGGCAATTCTCCAAGTATTGCCAGCTTGAAACAATTCTATACTACTCATTTACAGTATATACGCCAGTTATGCTTTCTATACAGTATGTTCATAGATGCCTGCATGTTCTACCCAGAATTCCTGTTTTGCGTAAATGCCCAACGTAACAAATAACACTGTTGCTTTGCAACCACCAGAAAATATGTGGTCTAAATCTAACTTTTCACTAACAATACATATTGGACACATCTAAATCTTTACGATAGCGCAGTGAATTTTAGAAAGCCCGAGACTTCACAATATCTCTAACATAGTAATGTTTACACCATTGTGTCAAGAAAATCTGGGGTGTTTCCTCTACGTAAAGTTTGCCACAAAAGCAGAGGTTCAAGGATGAAAACTAATTAATTTCTCGTGGAAGTATTGTATATATCCTCTTTGGTGACATAATTTGGAGGACTGTTAAATAAATCTGGGGTTTTACAACAAGTGACCACATTCAAATGCTTTAAAAATCTTAATGTTATGTACATTTTAACAACTTATTTGTCAAAACACACGAAAGTAACATAAATGTTCATGTTATAAAGCAATTACAACTTTTATTTCAATAGGCATATAAACATATTTCTTGTTAATGAATTTTCCTCTTCTGAATTAAATTATTAATACTGCTTATCTCTTCAAAGAACAGAGAAAAAAATGCTTATTGACTGGCATTGATATAAAGGAGCTCTAATTACATAAAATAAATACTTCAGCATATTTTAAATTTCTTTCTTATTTGGCTGTAATAAAGGCTATATTTGAACCTTCTTTATGAGCAATGAATATTTAAAAACAGACACTAATGAGCTGCCAGTCTAGTAGGATCCATTATAAATAACTTTTTTTACTTCCAATTACAGCTCATGTCTGTTCAGCTTTTTTAAAGTATTTTGTATAAAGAACAGTTAATTTGGAAATTTCACTGTTAAGTTAATGCTGCACTTGACTGTCATTACTTTTTTATTTACTTTTCTAATTCCCAAATTACCATAGAACTGTTAGCATTGTAAAGCTTGAACATAATTATAGGACTATTTTTTCCTATACTGGAAAAAATTGCATTAAGGTATTTTTCATGTTTTATTGTTTTCACATATTTGGTCTTACACTCTTACACTGGTTCCTATTATCTCTACAGATTTTTTTTATATTTTCTATAGGTATTTAATAATTTGGCCAATGGTTATTCAGTATTAACTCATTCTGAAAATCTAACTGAAGCTCCACTGCTTAAACGGAGGTTATGGTCACACATCTTGCTGGGTAGATTTTTTTGGTGTGCTCAACCACAACTAACAGAGTGGTGGTCATAGTGCAGTTTGTATAATGTATATTGCACATTAAAAAGCAATTGCAATATTCCATCATGATCTATCTATCTACCTTAGCCGTGAAAAAACTCACAAAACACTCTCATCAAAATCAGGAAATTTAACATCTCTAGGTGATTTCATTAAGATGCTTTTGAAGTTCCAAAAAATCCATATCGCTGGTAACATACAGTATCTGTCTGCTTTAATCAGAAAAGAAAGCGTTGGGTCAAAAAGCTGGGAATCCTGAAATCTGATAGAAAATCCCGATACCAGTTCTGGCACGGAAAGATGAGGTGTCTCAAAAAAAAAAGGCAAGTTTTGCAAGAAAAGCCTTCCACATTTCAACAGTTTGATGTACACTTTGCAGATGGAGGTTGAGTTCATTTATATGCGTGGTGATGTCGACTAGAAACATTAGTTTTGCATCCCATTTTTCATCATGCAGTTCGGGGTAGTTTTGACCTTTTTCTGACAACAGATCTTGATTGCATTAAGACAATCCACAAGCATGCCAAAAGCATGCCATAGTTTTACAGCGTTTGACTTCACAATTAAGTGTGAAAAAGTTGATCAGCGGCATGGATTGCGAGCTTTCCTGCAAAAGCTACAGTAGAAAGGCTAGCCCCACTAAAATAGATGCAGTTGGTGAACCCAGATGCAGTTGATATACCCAGTGTGTCATTTAATTCTACATCAAAGAGCCCTCATTAGGTAGCATGTTGTAGAGAATTACAAAACATTTAAGCATAGTTTTTATTGTTTTTTAACTTAATTTCTTTGTGGCCTATTAGACTCCCATTGTGAGGACCATTAAACATCTAATTGTATGCCAAAAATTGCATGTTTGCCGACTCCTGATCTTCACTTTACCTTGATTCATCACTTAGGTGGGCATGATCCCACCTCTGGTAAGTCCACCTAAAGTGCTGCTCTAACATTCTAGTGGCACAAAGGTATCTTTTTCTTGCTAAGCATGGAATCTTTCTGTGTTTTTCAATCAACAGGTTAAATCACCTCATCAACTGTGCCTACTCAACACACTTATGATCTGACTTACTGTAGTGCATATGCAACAGTGAAAGTCACTCAAGCGTATCATGTTCACTGATGACTTTAATCATTAATCAATTAATCAAAAATACACCCAAGCATGTAATCAAAATCTGTATACAAAAACTCCATCAATAAAATGATCCATTTCTTGTGATGTGCCATATGATGGAGAGAGACCTGAAGCCACTTACTGGCTTGAAAGATAATTCTGTGTACCAAACATTCCTGTTTATAATGCACAAATCACTTTGTATTTTAAACATTGCCAAATACAGTAGGTTTGAGACAGAACAGAATTCTGTCTTTACACTTTGACAATTTGCAAAGTCTTCTTGCAAATTCTTTTTCAATATTTGGAAGTCGTACAGGATTGCAAAACTCATATTAAATGTTAGCAGCTCAGCACAATGTTAAGAAAAGACTAAACATTTTTAAGATTTTCAGACCAAAAATTATATAAAATGGCAATCAAGGACCTTCAGAGCTCTTGACTCCATTTCAGCTCTTTTTTTGTTCTAGAAAAAGGTCCAAAACAACATTTGTAATATTAAGCAAACAAAAATAATTGCATAAGTGATTTCATCCACAAGATAGTGAGGGTCTATATAATTAGTAAAGGTTTTTCTGCTAGAAAGAAAACTAGTTCTTACCTTTAAAATCACCTATCAAATTAAGTCAGACATAGTAAAACTGTTAAAGTGTTTGATGAAAAAGTCATTTTAAAATGGGCAAAAAGAGGGATGGTAGTAACAGGTTCTATAAACCATTAGTTTAAAGAGCAACACATTTAAATGGCTTTGTGAAGTAAACACTGAATTTTCTCTCCAAGTATGCAAGGTGACCTTGGAAATAAGTTTTGTCAGTTAAAAGAAATGATGAATATGCCTCATGTGAATGGTATTATTAGGGACTGAAAACTATGTAAATCAAATGTAAATTTTTATATTGATTTCAGAAGAATACCTTGAATGCTCTGCTGTTACAATCAACTGATAACCTTTAGAGGTCTGGCAACAAGACAATGACAGGCATCATGGGGTACAGAAAATTAGCACAGCTGGAGACTAAAATCATTTTAATTAAACTGGATTTCTGACTTCATTGCTCACATAGTGAACCAAAATATTTTGCATACAGTATATGTATAAATTTTCAGTGTCTGCTTTATAATTTGATTAATTTTATGGATAAGCTCTCAGAAACTGAAACATTCAGTTTCTCTTCTATTTGTCCTTTGAATCCTCATCTAAATGTTGCACTGTATATTTTATTTAGTTGTCAGTGTACCTCTATTCAAAAATTTCAAGGAGGGAAAATTATTTAAAGTCACAGCTGAATCTGGTTGCTATGGTTGCCACTATAAAATACAGTATAAGCATAGCTTATCAAATCAAGAAAAAGGGATAAATGGAATCAATTAAATTGTATTTCTTATTGGTCTCGTTTACAAAAAACATGTATTTGCATTAATGGTGTTAATACATGAAATTATTACAGTGACAAACTATACAGTAAATGAAATCATCCTCTACTACAGTATATAGTATATCACTAACAAAAAATTATCTTGATTAAAACTAATCTTGACATTACCCTGAAAATTAACCCAAACCCATACCATAGGATAATTTACTGTACATCTCATTCCATCTAAAATTATTTAGTAATGTTCGAACAACTGGGTTTTTATCCATTTATAAAGTGTAATTTTGCAAATCCTAGACTACATTACGGCCAAAAAAGATGAATTTTGTTTCCCTCCAGACTCTGAAGGAGCTTTATGGGAAATCATGCAAGATCAGTTCTACAAGGGAAATCAAAACTTAATTTGTCCACTACATGTATTGCAGCATTGAAGTGATTTAGTTTGACTGCACCTAAAGTAATTCATTTTTTCAAAAACTATTCAAATATTGAGTTTCTACTACTGTACATCAGGGCCCTCTGTATCAGAAAATGGTTGTTGAATGATGCACAAAAAGAAAAAAAAACATTTTATATTATATAACATTTTAATATATTACATTTGCCAAAACTCCATGTTCAGGCCTGAGTCATGGTGATTCCTTCAGAGAACTCTTTGCGCACTCACATGATGCAAGGTCAAACAAAGCCCATTTAGATTACAGGATATTTTTTTATGTAATCCCAATTGGAGAAACTGCAACAGTATTTAGATTGGTTCACACTAGTTTTTTAACTTCTTTTATCATTTTCCACGAAGTTTCACAACATCATCAGTCTCTCATTCAGTAGTGTTTTTTTGAACCTGTACAGGTAACTAAAGAACTGTCTCAGCTGTAAATTAAAATGGAATTATTCAAGCAGTACTGCAATACTTATCCTTTTCTTTTGATTTTCACTTCAATATAAAAAGAATATACTGTAAGACATTGTACTAATTCACCAGCTCTTTGATTCCATAGCTTTATACTAGAAAACTAAGGACTGGTATGCTTATTTTACATCTTTACTCTATCAACCAGTGGAATTACTTTTCAACTACCCTGTAAATAATATACCTTGCCTGAGCTTCACATTAAATTTTTAAAAAAAAAACACAGAAGCATTTTTTATGATTTTGTGTGTGCATTAATCAGACTGAAAGACAGACCTTGGATTGATTCTCAATCAAGGCATTGATCAGACAAAATTGTTCTAATTTGGTTTCTAGGCAGAACATGTTGAAGACAATATCATAGTCCACTTCAGTGTGATTAAGCTATATCCATGCAAAGCACATCTACGTTCACACTTTATTACAATATAATGCTGCTTAGAAATCAGAATTCAAGTACAAATGAAGTTCTTCAGTAGTGTGAAAATATTACTTTTTTAAACATTTTTGCAAGAAGTAAAACGTGTTGGAAAAGTAAAATAGTATGTTGAAGAACAGTGAACATTTTTTTTACGAATCTAATAAAAACACAGAACAGGAGATGACCAAATCTTTCTATTTGTTAAAATTATTTTAAAACGTTACTTAAAAAAACATTACAGTTGAATAGAACTAAACTTAAACATGATATAAAGGCCAGCTTTAAATCACAAAACTACAGCCATTTTTCCATGCATTAGAAACGGTCTGATTTCAAAGGACATATTGAAAGTTAATTGAAAGGTTTCTGAGTCACTCAAGCAAAGACTTATTTACGGTGTCTAATCAGCAAGGTCAGAAGTGAAAAGTGAAAAGAAGTGAAACTTAAGACTACAGACAACCACATACTTTGTTTTTCATTTTTGAAATGAACCTCTTGTCCTTCCCAGTATGTATCTGATTCTGTTTCATCATCTTCTTCTAGGATTAACTTTAAGAGTAAAAACAAAATGCATATTTCAGCACCAGAGAGTTAAATTATTCATAGAATTTCAAATACAGCAAGTCAATTGTTCCTTGACTCTTGCTTAGATTGCCTGCAAAAGTACTTAAATGACTATTCTTACAGTACATCACAGGCTGTTCTAAACACAGTACTGCTATATATTATATGGAACTCATACAGAATATAAATAATTTCAATAGTATTTCCCAGTTTTGATTGCAACCATCACTTTTAGTCTGATTGAACATAAATTTGATCATGTTATTACCCATACTTCATTTTTCAGATGTAATAAACACATTATGCATAAATACAGAATATACAGTAGGAGTTTAATTGTTTCCCCCATACTATGAAAAAATAACTCCATTATACATTTTTTTATACTAAACTAGATATTTCATTCCAGCATCCATAAAACGATCAACTATATTCTTCATACAAAGACAAAATATCAAATGCTACACAACAGACACAAATCAGCAGCAGTTGATATAACATGCTAATAATATGCTTAGAAAAATATGAAAAAAAGCATTTGTTCAAATAAATAATTCGATAAGGATTACCCTTCAGGGTAAAGCAACTTAATTACTTTTGAATTGTATTTTCATATACAAAATGAAGGGCTTAATATAAGTAAACATGTTTAATGTACTATAGAATATAAACCAGAATATAATTAAACAGTCCATTTTTGGATGTAATCCTTGCTCCCTGAAAGATGGCACCATTGGTGCACAATCCAGGTTAGCTCACAGGTAGACTGAACTGTACATCTTATGGGATGTGTGGTAATGCAGTGTATGCAAGATTATGATAAATACACACAGTACAGTATGTTCTTCTTTTGCTTGTTAAGCTATGTTGAGCTCACAAAATACCTACAGTAAATGATTAGTGGCCACTTTTCTCTTTCAGGGAACCAGGTTTACATTCATAACCAGACATTATTTTTACTTTAGAAAAATGGTCACCGCCAATAAGAACTTAACCCAAGCTAACACAAGCTACTGTAGGTCACAGTAGCATTGACAATAAATGGGTCTTGTGCTGTACACCAGTGTCAGTTGCCGTAGATCCTATGGACACTGAAAAAGAGCTTAACGCATTGTTACACCCTTTTGGGGAAACTGTGAAGTTGTACATGGTAAACTAGTTAGCTTCAGCATAAATGGCAGACAGGAGGCAACATGGGGGGTAATGGGAGGCTAGCACTGCTACAACCTAGACAGTAGGTCCACAATCGCGTGGACACGCACTGATTGGATGAAAGAAAAACTGGGCTCCAGCACAGGAACCACTGCCAGTGAACATTGTGAAAGTGAGAGAAAAGAGGACATACAGTACAAGTGCTTCACCCAGCCAAAAGGCCAGTAAAGAAGTCAAAGAGTAGAAGTGGTATCTGAGAGAACCTGAACACAAAGAAGGACAGTTGGTACAGAGTGAGAGGGGAAGGGGAATGCTTTCTTTGCCACAAAGAGACTGCAGACCAATTCAGCTCTGCAGAAACCATGTTTTCTAACAAACAAAATCCACCCGGCACCGCCAAAGTAGTCTCAATAAAGTTCTCAGAAGTTGGAGGTACAGAATTGAAGTGTGCAAAATGCAATCATCAGTTTCTAGAGACTAAATAGTTTTAGTGTAAGTGGATGCACATGCACTCAAAAGTCTCAAGAGAGGAAGAAAATCTACATTCTGCCTACAGCCATGAGACAGCAAAAGAAGACAATCTGTGGGAAGTGTAGTTATTATATCCTCAGAGGAGGCGGAGTGTAGTACACTAATTCCCACAGATGCCTTCAGCAGCTCTGATATACAGTTCAGCCTATAGTCAGCAATGAAAGAGAACAAAAATGAGTCTAGTCCAAATTAATCTATAAGCCAAAATAATTTGCTTGGTTTGCATGATAACAAATGGATTAATACTGGATTCAAGCATGAATTGGAAACTTGATATACTCGAATACATCCACATACTGTATTCTTGCTGTCAGGTGAACGGTTTAGTTCCTCTGCCTTGGTTTGTTCATGTTTGAATTTAAAAGGCATGTGGCTTTACTCTGAATTTGAATACATTCTTTTTTATTCCATTCCGTGATTCTGCATTATAAGAGCTATTGTCTCCTCCTATCATGCACTTGCTGACCTGTCTCTTTTCTTTGCTGAACAAGAAATAATATGCAAGATGTGGTTCAACCAGCTCTATGTATTCCACAACTTTGGTATGTAATCAGATTTTAAATTTTAGCAAGCAAAAAGAGAAATTAAGCTCCTTTACCTTATTTCTGGAATGGCAAGCAGAGACACAAATGTGCAACTTCAGCTTGACAGCTTTGCAAAGCAATGTCAGAAACAAGGGCCAAGAGCTGGAATGTTTCGCTTATTGCCTGAGATAAGGATACATTGGTACTGTAGGGTTGTATGTATAGTAGTTGTGTTGGCAGGATATTGCTCTCCAATACTTTTCCAAATTAATTTTATTATTCAAAGTAAAATGTCCAAAATCTGTCGTCTTTGTACTCAATGATTATGTGCAGTTAAGGGAATGGATAAATATTAAAATGACCCGACATATGCCTTATAGCAACATTTTAACTTGCTGTAGATTGCATGACCATAGCGGTTTTAAATTAACTATCAGATGCACTCCACTAAAAAGCCTACCTCTTCAATTATATTGGCATTCAAGAATAGATTCTTTTAAGACAGTCAAGCTGTTTTTATTTTAAACACAGGCAGTAAGTTACAGTGAACCTGTCATTGGGGATCAAGGGCATTCAAGACACTACTGCAGCATACAGGATTGTCAAAGGCCCATAAATTACATTTGTTTTCAGGTCTGTGAAAGCTTTTAATGAATTTGCTTTTCAGCAATGAGTTTCACTATTATGGGGTGACCAAATGAAATAAAGAGTGACAGTCAATCTTACCAAATAAATGGAGCCATAGAATTTCACTCTGGCCATTAATACGGGATAGTGAAATATACTTATAAATGGTGCAGTGAAGATGAAAAACAAATAAACTAAGTCTGATTGTTAGCTTAGGAGATCTGAAACATCAGACTTGCTTAAAAAATAAATTGAGATAAAGTCTATTTGTGAATCATATTGGTGCTTTCAATAAAGAGAAAATGATAGCAAAGGATTATATGAATATACAGTCCAAACACTTTAGCTGCAATTCAAGGACAAGCACACTTTCTACTTTTTTCTATGCCTTTTTCAGATTTTTTATTGCATTTGAAACGCAATGAGCTCACTTTTTATTACTTTTCTTACAGTATATATCATTATAAGAAATGGTACTTTATAAGAAAATAACAATACAATCATAAATCTAGGATGCGGAAAATTTAGACCTTATTCAGCAACCACAGAAGAAAAATGTTTATCATTAACCAGTTCTGCAGCAGACCATAAATGACAGTCCATCCAGTGTCCAGTTCTGTATCCAGTGCTGCATACAGAAACATGATAAGTACGGCAAAAAGTTCTAGTTGTTTTTAGCTCCCTGACTTGTGATTATATCAGCATTTGATATTGAGAGCTCATTCTCATTCTTGATGTACAGTGCTTTACAATGAATCATAGCCAGGCTCAGTGCTGCTCTAACAGTGAAAACAAACACAAAGAGAAATGAGGTTAAATGCTGATTCTGGTCAGTACTTTATGCTAATGCACAGAGCTACAAGGCATGCGGGAGAATTCATGTCAGAAGGCTAGTGGACATATTTTGAAAAATGTTCCCCTTTGTTTAGATTTCAAGAAAGAGTGCTAAAAGCATGTGTCGTAATTATGTGACTGAATGCTCAGTTTGAACATTAAATCAGTTTAACCATAAAATTCTAAATTCTAAACTCATTATAAAGGAAAAGTCAATTTTGTTTTGCACTTTTCCTATTCTGTCTCCTTTTTTCAAAATAAAATCAATGTTCTTTCTTTGGTTTTCTGATCAGCATAACCTCAATACTTTAACTTATTTTCATACCATAGTACTCACTGGGTTCCACTGAGACAAACAGTAAGTAATAGTTCAGGCTATAGGACCAAACCCTTTTGTTTTAAGGCAAGAACTATTTTTTGTATTGGATTAAGGGACAGATTTAATTCCATATATGAAGCCTTATGATCTGTGGCTTTCCTGGAAACAGTTAATATTTTAGTTGGTATTAAAATAAAATATGGATTGGTCTTGTTTCAGCATAACTATTATTGCTGCCACACAAAAAAAGAGGTGACAAAGATAACACTATACCCCCTATCCAGGATCCTTACTGTTAAGATGTCTTTGACATTTGTTCGAACTGCAAATACACCACACACTGTGCTCACTAGCGGGCTAATTCTCCTAGGGCAGTGAACTATCTCTTCTAGTCCAATCGACAGATTAATTTTAAATCTCGGCAGAAGTCTCAGATGGAAACATTCCATTTCTAGCACCTTCCCTTGTTATTTATTCAAAACATGACAAAAAAAAGAAGGCACAAAAAACTAGTGACCCCCTGCAGACAGATGAAAATTAAATTTCATTGTGATTAATTGCACATGGCGCATGAAGTTGGAAGGAAGTGTTTGATAACAGCTGACTAGGGGCAACATATGAAGACAAGCCCACACATCTCATTCGGGGTTCTCTTGGACTAATACAACCAGGGACTTAACGATTAAATAAGGATAGTGTGCAGTTTGCAGGGAACAAAGAACAACCCTTTAGGTTACACAGGTTAAAATTTAAAACCTATGTAATGCTGAGGGGTTTATGAGTTCTATTTATTCTGTTATTATTTTCATATCTGATATTATGTAGATTATTTTCAGCTAGCAGAGTAGATTGTTTTATTAACCTTTAATGTTTTAAAATTATTATGAAAAGTGACTCATTTAAGAATCAACTATACAAGAGCAAAAATACATTCTGAAAATATAGAGTTTATTTTTGTTCTGACTTGGTCAGACTTTTGTTAGTGACCACAGGTAACTTTGCATACAGTATAAAAGGTGACCATTTGATTATGATTTGCAGCTTTATTAAACAACTAGTGCTAATATTCACACCCCCATGACATGCATGTAGGAATTTTACACTTGTTTTGTGCGTACAACGCCTTTTGCAAGCTCAAACCAAAATCCTAATTCCAGTCATTACAAGAAATGCTCTGTAATCATACTTCACTTAACTCTTCTATGTTTTGGTCTACAGGCTCCAGTAAATGAAAAAAGATAATGAAATAGCTCTTGACATGGATTAATATGTTTATTCTAGCCATATGAGTCCCATTAACAGTTCAAACAGTTACAGGATTTCTCATTTAGCGCAGAAATAAATAGCAATACTATTTTTGTATTGAAAGTTAAAAATCATTCGACCAAGATTCCCTGAAACATTTAGTCTTCCATTATACAAAACTGAATAGATTATAATGATAATCAGCTTTACTTCTGTAACATTCCATAAAAATGCTTATTGTGATTATTGGTGTAAAAATTTAAATGATTTTCACATGTATTTTTATTATTATTGTTTAACTTTCATGCAATGCAAAATACACTACAAGTCAGCAAAAACACACAAAAAACTAGAAATGTTTGCTACAAGAAAACAGCAAAACAAAAACTTCTACTACTCTGACTTCTACTTTTAATAGTTCCCAGAAGATTGTTTCAGATGCTTGTGGAATTATAAAAATAACAAAATCTTAAAACTGCTTAAAAGGTCACAAATGTGAGCCGAGCTATGGTCCCTTTGGTATTACTTGGTGTTTAAAACCTTCCATTCCTCTTGAAATAAATTTAAAAAAATCCGTTGTAGCCTATTCCACAAATATGAGTGAACTGGTTTCCTACCTGAAAGGCCACTGATGATTGACAGGAAAAGAAGTGGTTTCCATGGTGACCCCATGCTTGGTCTTCAGGGTATTGTGTCCCCTTTGGTGAGATTGTTAGCAGGTTTGACGTTTCTTCATTAAAGCTGAGCCTAGGAAACACACAGCACAGGTCTCAGTTAGAGCAAGTAACTGCCTGTAATCTGATGGTCAATCTGGTGGGCTGCCTCTTGATCTTTGAGGCACTAGGTGAGGTGGAGGCACTAATGTAATATGATGGCAAACACACCTGAATAGCAAGTAGCTTCCAGAAAACTTCACTCTGCAGTTCTATGATAAGCATCTTATTTTAAAACTTTATACAAAAATCTACAATTGTGTATATAATTACTGTATGTGATGTATTAAAAAATAATTTAAAAGCTAAAACATTGTGTTAAAAACGTTCATTTGTTTTGCATTCCTGGCCTTATTCAGACATGCACAAAGGAGAGATGAACATTAATTTACAATGATTCAGATTAATCAAGTATTATACATCTCTGTGAAAGAAATCGGCACCACAGCTGGAAGTGGTCAGAAACTGTGAATAGAATGTCCAAGGATCTATGGGGAATCATTCTCCATTAATTATTAATGACACTTGCCTTTTCTTCACCTCAATGATATTCTGCATCCCCCTGTTGCTCCAGTTATCTCAGCACAACATACGCTGCCATGCATATTGATCTCTTTTGTCCAGAAATCATATCATTATAAGAATGAATTATACCGTTTTCATCTGCCTCTTGGCTCCTGTTTATCCAACAATAACAAATATTTCTATATTTTACTTTTGACGCAAAGTGTCTTAGAGATAAAAAATAGCGAATTTTCAGACAATGACAACGAAATGGTTGTTATTACAGTATTTATTAAAAGAACATTTTACTCAGGCGTTAACCAAGGCAGAAATCAACAGCTGAGGCAAGGAAACATTCTGTACTAAATGATATTTCCATAAACGAGGCAGAGGTATTATAGGACCTAGGAGCATTAAGTACATGTAGGTACAGGGAGATAAACCATTCTCCAAAAACATATGGTATTCTACCTACTGGACTCAAGAATACAAAAGAGATTAGTCATAGACCATTAACAAAACAATTCTAACA
Source organism: Lepisosteus platostomus (assembly GCF_059453375.1). Taxonomy (NCBI): domain Eukaryota; kingdom Metazoa; phylum Chordata; class Actinopteri; order Semionotiformes; family Lepisosteidae; genus Lepisosteus; species Lepisosteus platostomus. The sequence continues at coordinate 8,039,962 of NC_142617.1, read as the reverse complement.
GTCACTTAGTTCAGGGGTAATACCCTTTTACTGGAAAACTGATATGCAGCACCTATCTATAAAATGGGTAGCAATTTCTACAAACTAATTCTTACTCCTCTTACATGTTACATTTATAAATGTGATAACTGAAACCAAACTAAAAGATCATCAATTTGATAACATTCTAGAAGACAGTCAACATAAAAGCCAAATCGTGCTTAAATAACTTATAATAAAGTTCTTAGAACAAGCAAATACTCAAATGGTATATTCTGATTTTTGAAAGGCTTTTGCTTAAGTGTAGAAAGTGAAGTCCCAGGATGTGATCAATCTTCAGAGGCACATGGGTAGACCATAACACTTACTGACCTATCATTGGTAAGCTGTGTTTGGCTTGAACATCTTGTCAGGTTGGAAGTTCCTGGTTGCGATCACCCCAGACAGTGAACAGCAGTGCTCTTAGTTACATACTGATGGCAATAAAGTGTTCTCTCAACAATCATAGCATATCAGTTCCATTCTGTGCTTTTCTTTCTTGATTTTCACCAGGTTTATCATTCAACAGATTAAATCACATCATAACTTACATGCAATCACTTGAGGTGATTTACCACCTATGCAACATACAGTAATCATTAAAAAGTACCACTGTCATTCGTGAATGATTAATCAAAATGACATAAAAACATTCTCAGTATATGAACTTAATTATTCCAGTGTCTTTTCTAAAGACATTTAATTTTTTTTTACTGACTGACATAATGTGCCTATAGTGTTGATAACTGGTGAAATCACTGAACATGATGTGTGTATACAGAGGAGACAGCTTGCAATCTCCATAGCTGAATAAAATGACATTATTCCTTTGATATGAAAGATAAAAATAAATAATTGTTAAACCTTTTTTGAAATATAATGCTTCTAAATGATCCTATAGAGAAAAACAGCTAGTTGCATTGATGACATGATTTTGATTGTTCGCTTGATGAAACCTAACCACAAGAGACAAACAGGTGCACATGAAATGAGATTACCATGTATTTTTTTCAGATTTGTTCCCAAGCAGGGAAATGAGCCATTATCAGGGGCTACACAAATCTGTAGATTTATAAAAACTGGTTCTGTGTCAGAGTACATGGAATATCGACAGAAAAGTAACACACGCCATGCAACACATGCAGAATCTATAAATTAATTTAATTAATTATCCAGTGCTGCTTCAGGAACACTATTGAAAGGCAATTACTACCAAGCAAAATACATGCATACACTGTACTGCAATTTCTTCTTTACTATAGTACAAGACAATTTTTTTTCTATTTAAATGTAGAACCAAAAAAAAAATATTTAAAACTGTCACGTTCCCTCCAGTGTAGTACAGCCAGTTCTTATTCAGCCTGGGAAACAGGAGGAGACATTTTTTTTCCAGAACATGTATACTGCCAAGCCATTCTCCTTTTTGGATGCACCCTGCGATTCTGGAACACAGTCAAGCTAGAGACTTTACCCAAGGGCGAATCAAGCTCTTAGGTGACGATGTTCATTCCCAGAGGCACCTGGCATATGAGAAGGGGTCACTGGTGTGCAGAAGGCCAAAATCTACCGGCTGCAACTATCCACACAGACTTGGCAGCTCTCAGCACCACACTGAGCTTAGGCCATGGCCAACAAAATGGGCACAGCCTTGAATCAAACTGCCAGCATCAAGGATAAGACACTCGTTCCATATTCCAGATGGGGACTTTCAATTTTATGAGCTGCTCAGGGAATTCATTTAACCTCTTTTTAATATGATTTATCCACCCATCAAAATATATATTTTTTAACAATAAAACAGATCTTTTTTATTATTACTATTAAGTGATTCCTTTTAAAAAACAAACTACATAAACTAGCAGTTAGAACAAGATTTCACAGTGTGAATCTGATTCTAACTAAATTGACAATAAAACGTTAAGGAAATATTTCAAAAGCGCCAAAGTTAACCCTAAATTACGACTAGCCACTTCTTCAAGAAAATATGTGAACCACTAAAGGAATCTTTTGTGGACAGCAAATGTAGAGAGACTTGGAGGGAGGAAACATGATCTGCTGATAAAAGGAGTCTTGGCAGAAGGGAGTTGCAGTAGTCCAGCAATCTCTGGGAAGAGGTCAAAGTTCAGTGTGTGGTCAGGAACAGGCAGACCTTTCGGATGTTGTACAGAAGGAATCTGCAGGGGTGAGGCACAGGTGAGATGTAGCGTGTGAACGTGAGGTTGTGGTCGACAATGACAGCACCAAGGTTCTCAGTAGTCTTGGTGGAGAACACTTTTGCTATGTTCAGGGTCATAGGGCATTCAAAATTAAGTGAAGGCTTGACCAGAATGTGAATTACAGGGAGCTCAGTCTTGAATACACTGAGCTGGAGATGGTGGGCACTTGTAAATGTTTTTTTTTTTTACTTTTTTGTGTGTCATAATTCTTAAAGCAGAACTAGAGTTGTACCTCACAATTTATCCCTCCTTACCCAAAAAACTTAAAGTACCTCTACAAGAAATTCAGTTTTAGGTTCTGTGATTTTAAGTTACTACATAAAATATTATTAGGTTCTAAATATATGTTTAGGTTCTGTTAGACATTTAGTTTAAGTATTTCCATTCTATTTAATAAAGAAATAAATGTCTGTTATATATAGTAGGATTTTCTCTTCACCTGAGAAGCAGTATTATATTAAAAAAAAAAGATGAATTGCAAAAGAATAAAAAATATATACTAGTCACATTATGTGTGACAAGTACAACCTAATTTGATTTGAATTAGAAGCACATCACTAGAGTGTCAGATTAAATCATCACAATCCCCATTCCTTTCTTTACTATTTTTTAGAAGGTAGTAGTGCCACTTGAAGACCAAAGATGAATTCAATAAATTCTAATGATCTTATCATCTGTGTTTCAAAAGCACTGAACTAAGTTGAAAAAAAAACACCGGAGTAGAACTGTCTTTTGAGGGTTGAGGGAAGCAATCAGTTTCCAGCAAACTCAGTATGTGTATAGATGAGCATGAGAGGTCAAATACAGGTATGTCATTTCAAACTGTTCTCCTCATGTTCACCTTGCAGTTGAGAGGTTTCCTAAAACTTTAAGTAATTAATGTACTGTATATATTCAAATTTGTAGACAGACTGACGTTTATTTTGGAAAAATCTGTCCACAGTCTAATCAACGATAACAAAAATGGAAATAATAATGTTTAGCAAGTGAGGGGAATTACAATCTATTCTATCCATGAGGAAGAAGACAAAATCTATTGCTTAGAACAATGTTTTTATTTCTATTTCTCTTTTCTATATTTGTGGAAAGCTGTATCTCTGTACTGTATCATTTTCTGCAAAAAGCATTATACGGAATTCACTGCATACTTCTTTGCTGTCGATTATTTTTGTTGTAAACGGTTTTAAAGCTGCAGCCTCCAAATATTTAATCAACACACACGGTATACTCTACTATATATACATCCGAAAAAAAATGGAATGAGAATACAAAAACCCAGTGTGAAAGATACTTAAAGTGAAATGAAAGTGTGAATTATTTTACAAGTTCTTTTTTATCAGGGGTGGGGGGGGGGAGAAAATATAGCTGAAGAGTTATTGGAATTTATGTTGCAGCCATTTCCTTTGCATACTTCTATGGATGTGTGCAACAAAGTAAAAGGGAAAAAAATCGAGATACCGTACATTGTGGGAGAGAAGGAACAGCACCTGAAAATTTAATAAAAAGGCAATAAGTTGCCAAGGGTTTGTTAATAGATTTTCAAAGAGCATGTTATTTTCCCAAAGGTAACTGTAAAGAAATTGTATTTCCCAATCACAACAACAAGCAGATTACTTTTACTTAGCATTTTGAATACTAATATTCACCATAGCATATGGTAGATTCTTGATATGAAAGAGTAGCTGTTCTCCACCTGAACTGAGATTATGAATTAAATTACATCTGAATCACAAATATTGAAGGTTTGAAAGGATTTCCTCTTCTACAGGAAGCTGGTACTTAAAAATCATAAAGCTACATGTAAATTATTTCCCAAGATTCTCTTGCTTTTAGATAAAATACCTTTTTCATTTCATAATACAAATCCATTCAAAGAAGTATTCAAAATGGGTCATTATTTGGAGAAAATTATATTAAATTCTCACTCTCTGATATTATTATATTAAATAATATTATATTATTTTGATAATAAAATATTAAAACAAGTTTTCATAACCAGAAAACCTATTTCATTTTGAAAAAAAAAATGCTATGCTATGCAGTGAAGCTCATATTTAAGACATACTGTATGTACTGGGTTAAGGAATTAGCAGAAGACTACAGTATTACTTCTAAAACAAAAAGTACAAACTTGAAGACAGGTGTGCACTTAATTTGTTGTTAAACTTTAAACAGTTGTCAGACTAACAGATTTACAGATCACCAAATGAAAGGGAGTGTGAACTGTTTAAAAGAATATTGAAACAATATTTCTAAGCAAAGACAGATGGTGTGACTCCTAGACTAATGTCTGTCTCACTTCAGTCCCACATAACTGTGAAGCACCAATCCAACTTCTTATGAGTTGTATGAAAATCTACTCCCTTATGGATAGTACAGTGACCTCAAAAGGATCTTCAAGAGTAAAAACTCTTAATACCATTAATTCCATTATCCCCAGTACCTCTTGCACTTGTTTATACAGTAGCTGTTTTTCTGATATAATAAAAAAAGTCACCATCAAAGTCACCTTTACAACTCAAAGGTTTTAATTCAGCTTTAAAAAGTCTATCCATGTTACTTCTCACATACAAACCTTTTTTAACCATTTGAATGATACAAGAAATATTTAAATGTCATGCAAATTTCAATTTACATTGCGTTTCTCTTCTGTAATGCTCAGCCATGTAATAATACAGAAAATCTATTATTATATGGTAGGGAATTCCCAGAGCTCTGAATTTTGTGTGAATTGGAGCAGAAACTGTTACAGAAACCAGCAGAAAAAAAACTAAGTGTACCACCAGTGTGCCTTAATTTGTGCATTATTTTAGAAGTTTGCCTGTGGTTGGATCATAATTGTACCAAACGGTTAGGTTGCTTTGTTATATTTTCAATGAATTTTATATTAACTTATCAAGGTATATTACACTTTACTCTGCTTTTATCCTAATACGAGTTGACTCCTGTAATAAATGTTTATATGAGAAGTTTGGTATTATCAAATAGTTTATATCTTGGTTAATAGAAAGTTTAGATTAATTGTGTCTTCAGGCTGCTAACTTTTGGTTCTCTGGAAAAAGGTAAAGGAGTGCATTTATTAAAGCTTTTGCAATCATTAACCTACATATATTGGAGGTCTGTGAAAGAGTTAGAAAATGGGTAATAATAAGAAAAGATGATGATAACCCTAAAACAGTAGGAAGAAAATGTAGTCTAAATATTAGCATCATGCTGGTGAATAACATTCATTTTTCCAGAATGCTTGAAATCATTGCCTGTGAAAAGGAAAACATTTTCAAGCAAGAGCAATTTGATAACTTTTTTGTTTCAGACCAATAGGTTTAATTGTCTTCTCTGCCTTCTCTTTTTGTTGTTCCCATTTTTCACATCCTCAAACTTCCTGCTTCATCTTCAATCTGCAGCAACACCCAAACCAGGTTTGCAGTCTGTCTGGCTACACTTCATCTCACTTGACTAGTCAACATCAGCATGCCAGACTGCTAGACCTGTCAAACTAGTACTGCCTGAAGCTACTCATTTCATTGATATGCTGAGGTCCCACTGATGGAAAGAACACACCAATTTCGGATAGAACTAATCATAAAAAGGGGATTTAGCCTTCTACGCACAAATCAATCAGTGTAAAACTGCATGAAGCTATAACAGCAACTCACTGAAAGCCACAGAATGTCTGAGAAAGTTTAATTAGATCAATGAGTCATTTCATTGACAGGCAGCCTCCACTATATTCTCTTCTACAAAAATGAAAGAAAAAGGCACCAGAATATTTCTGTTGTAAACGTGTACCTCAGTTTTGTCAAATCAAAATGTTATGAAAGTACAAAACCAGTGTTTGTGTGTGAACAGTTAGCTTCACAGTTTCCACTCTGAACTGTTCCAGTCTGCAGATTTTAAATTCTGTGCCAAGCTGCTTTTAATGTGCTACAAAATTAAGATTTCAATTTGGCGATAAAGTTAATAAGAAAATGCAAGCTAATTGATCTTGTTGGTGTTTTTTCTTGCACTCTTTCTCGTCTTGGCTTTTGCTCATCTTCAAGAAATAATCTATAGTTACCATCACAGTCTTCAGATTAGTTCATAGCAAATGTAAAAATTCCTTATACAGTAAGTCCTCTAGAGTTCAACAGATCCTTTCTGAAAAACATTAATTTCTTGGTCTTGATTCACTATATGATGGAAAGGAAAGGTAGAGGCAAAAACTAAATGTATGGATGAAGATGTTTGGAAATAAATGACTAAATAAAAATATTCAATTTGTCTTATATCAACATGTACAGTATGCGGAACCCTGCTATTAGATGGCTAGAGATTTTTGTGTCATAAAGACTGTACTTTTTTGGTGCATTAAAAAAACCTCAGTGTGATTCTGTTAAAACTGAAACAGTGAAAGGTAATGTCACTACATTTATTCTGCTTAAGAAATTGATATTTCATGAAATATTGGTAATCTGGGTTGACAAGTTTACATGTTTATATTTTCAATATTATGGATTCAGAGCATGCCAGAGGAGATTACTTTGACGTTCTAGTTACATTGGCTCTGAAGCATTCAAATTGAAACCGATGGAGAGGTGACAGCCACTTTGGTTGGCTTACATGCTGTGATAACCTTGGAAACCTTTCATTTGAAGCATTAAGAAATGGGCACTGCTCAGGCTAAACAAAAAAGTCTTCTATTTCTATTCTAGTTCTATTTTTCTCTCCATGCATGCTGAAGCTGCAACTTGACATAAAAGTATGAAAGGCGATCAAGTTGTAGCAGTTCTGCTAATTACAGTAGTTTAAAAGCAATGGTAATTAATGTGCATAGCAGAATTTGTTAAATGAAAATAAATACATTCTACTAGTTACGGAATGCAGAGTGTTGGTTTTGAATCCTTAATTAAAAAAGGCCAGATCAAATGTAATCTCTCCAAAGGGACAGAGATTAATATGGTCTAGATCAGAGACATGACCAAGGTAAGGAGCCCTGGGGAAAAGGAACACAACTTAAGCCAGTGTGATCTCCGTAAGGACTTCTAATATGAACAAAATCAATAAAATAGCTTTCAGCTTTCCAGTGCTCACCAATCACAGCTGCTGTCACAAACCAAACAAAGGGTGAACCAGGCTTCAAAGTCTGTCCTCGTTAGGGGAATTCAGTTTCTCTCAACTAATCAGTGCCTTTGCCTATGTTTAAAAAGGCTATGAACTGTAGAACAGAAACACTGATTAAGACAGTAAATTATCATCACACTGTCTGTCCTTGCTTTAGTGAGTCTTCCTCTGTGTTGAAATATAAAACCAATGTACTATACAACAACTATGAGGAAAAAATGGTGCTCTAACAACTAGACTATTGACTGTATAGCAGACCTTTTAGGAATATCACATACGTCAGAATATGATGCACTTGGATCAGTCGGGGTTATCTATCTGTGTTTCCACCAACTCTCATTTTATCTTTAACACCCATAGTCTATTTGTAGAGATGACTTGTGTTAACCTCCTTGGCACGTATCAGCTTGTCTGCCTACACATTCTGCTCATACCGAAATATTTTTAGTACTTGTTAAGCAAAATGGAATATAAAAATATTTGTGAGGAATGCAGTATTAACCCATTTACCATTCATTGTTCCTGCAACAAAAGACAATCCAGTCTAAACAAATGTTATAAAATATAATGAAAAATAATTATGTTTACTAAGCTACGGTATTGATATACAGTTCTTTTCTAATTTTAATAAAAAAGAAAGCATTTTAACCTTGTTACAAAATGCTTCACAACTGGATGTTATTTTGAAAAATATCCCCAAACCCCAAGATATACCAAATTATCATTCTCCTTTTAGGTTCCTCTAGGTGTAATCTAAGTAAAACTTTAAAGCTTTTGATCAATCCAACATTTATCAAATTGATGGATTCTTCGCCCTAGTATCTTGTCTATTTCAGATGTAAGAAAAGACAATTCAGTAAGCTTTACAGAGGGTGCCCATTGAATAAATGAAGCTTAAAGCAGTTGAAAATCTTTAGTGACCTCAGGACAGAACAATAAAATCATCATGACTTATAGGAACCTAATATTTCCAATAAAAAACAACAGTAATAGGGGCACAGTGAGGTACTGTACCTGCACCTACTGGTTATTTTCTTTATATCCAATTCCAGCTTAAAATGTGTTTAAAACAAATTGCTTTGTGTGACAGGATAACTAACAGGGGAGCTCTGTGGAATTCTGAATATAGTTTTAAAGAGGAGAGGTTCAATACTTTTTCATTAAGATTAGGAACAAAATGCATCCTTTGTAGAGAAGATTAGTCCTTTTTTAAAACACAATACTTCTTAGCTTAAAGACCTTTTCAGAAAGGGAGACTATTCAAAAGGCTGCAAACAAACAAATGACTTGAACAGCTATTGAACAAGTTGCGGCACCATCATAGTCTTTAATTCCTCAATTAAGTTCAGCTTAATTGCAGAAATAGACAATTGTACTGTAGGTAGGAATGTGCATTTGTAGCAAAATATGTGAATCTTAAGGAAAAAAAAGAATATTGTTTTTTTTACCTGATTATTAATAAGATCCTAGGAACATACTGTAAGAAGGATTGCAAATGAGAGAAGACAAATCATCCCACCTTGCTTATTCAGTGTAGGCGCAAAGTGAAACGTTTTATCCACAGAGTTCTTATAAAAGCCCTGCGTTTGTACTGTACCTGAACCACCTTGCTGGAAAGTCTGTTCCACATTCTCATAATTGTTTGTTTAAAGGAGCACTTCTTATTCTATGACCTACAGTACATTCTCTTTTAGCTATCAACCATGGCCTCTTATTTCATTATTGAGAGTGAAAGTGTTGCTAAGGTTGACCCTATCAATATCTTTCATTTATCAATATCTGATTTTTTATTTATTTTTGTTCTAGACTTAGCTCCCTTAACCCAGTTGCTAATATGGTGTCTGTTTGTCTCTTGTTATGTTATGTTGGGGGTGTGCTGTAAAACAAATTTCCCCAAATAGGACAATAATGCTTGAATTGAATTAACCTGGCTATATACAGTATGACAAAGAATTATTACCAGAAAAGTCATTCTGTTTGCTCTTCCTAAGACTTTTGTTCCTCCTTATTTGTATATGTTCAGGAATAAGTGGCTTTCTAATGATAGACACAGAATGTTACTAGTGTATTCCTAAAGACCCACATGAGTGGAGAGCTGTTCAAATAAATATTTGAAAAACTATTTTTATTATCGGCAATGTTCTACATGGGATGATGTATAGTATATGGCTTCACACACAAATCAAACAAATATTGAAAACATTAGAGGAAAAAAATGCTAAAAGCTCTTACACTCTACTCAGAGTGACTGAACACCTTTCAAGAGCTGGATGCTTTGCTCTGCTGTGCAGTTATACTGTACTCAATTTGAATGCAATGGCACATTTTAAAGCACCCCTTTAATTTCACAAATGTACTTTACTTAGTCACTCACAACAGATAGGCTGAATGTTCTTAAGCTTTATCCCGGCATAATTAATATTGACAAACATACCAGCCACATAACGGCTCATCGAAAGCATAATGACTCTATTCATTTATGCAAACAAGGTTAATTACAGAACAATTTTCTTTTAACCCAAAACCTTATGATTAGGAAATGTATATTTGCCACAACTGTTTGGATACAGATATTGGAAGCATGGCTATGGGGAGCTGCATGATTAACTTCAAGCAATTGCAAACACACAGTGTGATATGATACCATGGACACACAGTAACATCTGTTTCTTTGGAAATCAATTACACAGGCAATTTTTAGGATGCTAGTTCTGGCAAATATGTACATACAAATTCACAATGTCTGCCTGCACAGTCCCACAAAGCAATCCAAAAATGCTGGCATGGTTAATTAAAGAGTTAGAAAAGAATGTTTATGATTTATCAGGATATGATATTCCATGTTACTGCATCATAAATAGACAAGGTGGCAAGAAATTTAATTCTTAACCAAAAGGTAGGCAGCTAACACAGAGCCAAGTGCAATTAAATAATTATACTTTCCTCATATATCTACAGTACTGGATACATGGATAGCAAAAACCATCTACCTGCTAAGAATCTGATAGCTATTTTTGGAGTAAGTACAATATGATTAATCTTTCCAATGTTCACTGTGAAATACTTTATAGTTATGTGTCTAACATAACTATATTTATGCAATGCTTTGTTTGATGTACTGTAGGTACTGTATAAGGTTCCATTAACTGCAGTGTGGAACATCCTCAACATGCAAACTAAGCTGTGAAGTGGTGTGGTGAAATAACACACCCAATCTACTGGCACCACAATATTTTCTACAGCGTGGCATAACGCAGCGGCGTGTTCATTTTGGAGGCAGAGCCCTGGATTAAGGGCGACACATAGCCTTGGCAACCACAGCTGTCCTGGCTAATTAAGGATGAGCCGCAGCTGTGAGGACCCTGACACTCTGAGCACCTCCCCGGAGGGACGAGCAGACCCCCGCAAGGGGAGAACATTCCAGTGATAATCCTGGAGTGGATTGTGACGCGAGCGTAAGGCCGTCGTTTTTCTTCTTTTCATTTCCTTGTCTCCTGTCCCACTGTGAGGATTCACCTGGGCAGATTGAGTTTTCTTTTGTTTTGGCCTCGTGCTCCCCTTTTCTTCCACTTTGGAACCTGCTAAATAGGGATAGTCCAGCCTTGATGCCGCTGTTTAAAGTGGTGCATTTTTCTTTTTCCCTTTTTGTGATCTTGCTAGCCTCACAGCGGTACCTCTGCCCCTTCAGACAGGGCCTTAACTTATTCCGGTGTTTGCTTTGGCTCCTGTCACTAATGCATTGTTACAACAGCAAAACATGCTCAAACTCCTAAAACCACATTATATGTACGTAGATCTAAAAAAGTATAATAATTTGTAACACAAAACAAGTTTGCTCTCAACCGTATTTTCAAAAGCACAAGTACATTTGACAGAAACCCACATGGGAGTTGAGAGAACTTACCGTTACTGCATTAAGGACTTACTATACAATATTAAGTGCTTCTTTACACAGATTTCGGAATGTTAGAAACAGGCTACCCTATTATGTTGAGGTTGCTTCTTTGAGATCCTTCAGGAAACAGTGGGATACATTCCTTTGATCATTAAGCTACTAACAACAAAAGGAGCAAAACAGGCCCTATTCTAATCTGTAAAATATTTCTTGCATTTGCATTCTCTGTATAAACTAAAACTCTTTAGTAACATTCTTCTATCATGCAAGTGATGCAGACAGATAACTGTCCCAATATGTTCCATAGTTTAAACTGTGACCTGCGTCTGAAAAGTAATCAGGCCTATTCTACAGGGGCCTCAGCAGCTTCAAATTCATTTCATCCCACCTTTCAATTACTGTATTGATTGAATGCTGTAAATAAGCATTTTCCCTAGAACTTAATTAGGTGATCACAACTGCCAAAGCTAACATCTGACCTGCATGCTTTCAAGACATTGACTTGCAGAATAATATGTGCTTAACATTTTACTATTCTTGAACAAATATAGCTAGTACACATAAAAGTGTTGTTTTATGTAACAAAGCTGAAATTTACCATTTTCTTGCTATGGTATTCACAAAATGTCTTGGATGTGTACAGTACTGTACATAAGCATAGCGGTGCTTTTTCTACCCTGGAAACATTATCATGTTCTAATTACTTTTTGTCTTCCTGTATGGTAAGCAATGAAACTAAATGACACTGCCATAGACCTAGTTCTTTAGTTTTGATTCCATTTCCACACTCTTTCCTAAACACAATGAAATACTTTGGACAATCAGATATCCTCATAACTACTGTTTGGCATCCTAGCCCCCTTTCAGTTTCATTACCTTGAAAGGAAACAACACATCTGATCAGAAACAAACAAAACGCACAATGACAGACCACTGATACAGTACAAGAGCATATAATTTATGGGAGACGAGCTACTGTAAGTGGGATGTGTGCAATGTGCAAGGATAGACAGATATTTTTGGGCAGGTTTTGTGTGAGTAGGTTCAGTGGGAATATGCATTTGTCTATCATCTATTGTTGCAGCATTCTGTTGCACAGGATTTGTGGCATAAAAACAAGCTTAACATCTCCCATAACAGATATTTAGCATTTAAAGTATTTTTTGTTTACAAGCTATGTTATACAGTATATACAGAGAGAGATTAAAGAGATTTTTTGTGATGAGTCAGTATGTGACAAAATGATTTTTCACTGCATTTCAAATCCATCATGGCTGTGGCAGAGAAAAAAGTTAAATTACTTGACAAAACCAAAAATGTAAAAAAAAGTAAGCATCCAGGAATAAAGGGATATTCATTGTTAACAGGGATATCACATCCATTTTTAAAACCTATGCATTATGATCTGAATTTATCACCTTCCTAAAGCCTACATTTTATCTGGACTTGAAGACCCTTAATCTTGCTTTTTCCTCGTCTTCTTTATCAGAAACATTGTTCCAATTATTTTGGGTCAGTTTGTCAGGGAATCATGCCTGACAGGGCAGATTAATGAGCTGGGGGAGCCAGGCTCTCTTCTTTGTGAAATGCCAAAATTTAGAGCAGCCAATTAACTTACCAACATGTCTTTGGGGAGGCGAGAGAAAACCATAGCACTCGGAAAACATCCAAGCGACAGAAGGGAAACTCCACACAGAAAGGTGCCTTAGACATGGCTTTTTTTTTTGCTTGTGTTCTTGATTATTTTTTATGAAGCTACGATAAAAAAGCATTTTAGTTGATCAAATCTGTGTAGGCTCAATGCACTCTACTAAACCCTCTCTAATAATTATGGTAACACTGCAAAGCCAGGCATCCATGACAAGGAACAAGCAAAGGTTTATTCCATGCTGAAAAGAGAAGAAAAGAAATACATTTGGGCTATGGAGCCTTCTTCGGAGGAAGGCTCCACAGCAGAAACATTGTGTTTCTTTTCTTCTCTTTTCAGCATGGAATAACCCTTTACTTGTTCCTTTGCAGCCTATACATGCTGATGCAGTTACTTACTTGAACTTATCCATGACAAGGTATCAATAGATAAAATTTAAAAAAGAATTTAAGTCAAGTACTGTGCATACAGAAACATACCTTTCCAGTTTTATTACTATGAAAAGACTTTCACTAAAGCACTGTCACTTTTTTGTTAATCAAATGCTCATTATTGTCTGAAGACATGGAATTAGAGTTGTGTCATTTCCACCCAGAGTAATACTATTTTTTCCTCACTTCTACAAACACTTCATTTCTCACTAACTGTTCTCAGTGTGGGTATGTGTTGACAGCATGTCAACTATATCTCAACAGGAATACTGGCAGATCATTTAGATTTCTATAGACTGTTATTTTTTTTACACCACCTCAGTAGAGTTAAAATACATATGATAGCAGGTAAAAGAAAGAAAAAAAATATATGCCCTGTATTTGCAGAATGACTGTTTTTCTGTCTACCTGGAGTTTTTTGGAATTCACAAAAATGGACATTTATTTTCATCAGTAGCGAGTTATTTTAAAAATGAATATAAGCTGACATACATTGTCACAAATAAAATTCATTATTTGTGATTTTGGAGATGCAGGCTTATTTCTAAAACATAAGTTAAATAATATCTTCATCTACTGTTCATATTGGTTTTTGTACCTCTCTGAAATATACTGTAAGCAACTCCTTTCAGTTCACTTTTACCAGTTTCACCTTAGAGGATATCCCATGTTTTTAAAGAAAACACTGTTGGATCTACAAAAACAATTTCTCAGCACCTTCCTAATTTGTCTTATGAAAGAGGTAATACAATTAGGGGTGCATTGCTCATTTTTGTTGAACTTTCCTCAAATTTAACATCCTTCTAATGGCTGCTGTCAAAGTCAGCCATAAAACAACTGCCATTCATCTCAACAAACAGGCCTGCCCTGTGAGATAACAATTAAGATTCATTCCACATTTGTGTTTTTGGTTACTTTGCCACCTCTATTTAGTTACGGAGTATGTAAAGGTTTTATCTGACATTTTTACAAGGATTTATGTTGCCTTTGTTCCACTCCAGTGTTTTTTTAGTGTTCTCAAGCAACCAGGCTTAAAAGAGCATGACTGGCCTGATTTGGCATTTATGACTGGCCATATGCCACTGCAGTTTGTTGCCCATTTTATTTAGATACAGTATATTACATGCTTTGCTTTAATTCAGGAATCTTGGTGTGATTACATTAAGTTTGAGATTCCTTGTTCATCACAAGCAGCATGGCTGAACTTTAACATTCATACCATCAAATCTAACATCAAATTATATTTGATCAATATCCTTTACATTTCACTTTTGTTGGAAAACATCATCATTCTGTGAAGAAATCTCAACTTGAATTAACACATCTTCCTACCTAAATGTCTTTATTTTAAATTCAGAAGGAATGACAGCAGCTGAAGATTGTGGAACAGTAGAATTGTTTATTGGATCTAGTGAAACCTTGGTTTAGCCTGCTTGACTAGAACCCCCATGCTTGGTGAAAGGGCAACCAAGGGTTAGCTGCAAAATGATGGAGTGAAGGAAGGATGCAAAAATGAGTGAGGAAGAGGAGAGGGTGATGTGTGGCATACTGTATATGGGAACTGAGGCAATTACATCAGGATTAGTTATGATTAATCAGCTGAGCTTAATTAGTTTGGCTGCCTTCATCCCTCCTGAACTTTCATTAGAACTCCATTTGAAGAAATACCCCAGGCATAATTTACCCTCGAAATTCTAACTTTCTATACACAATTTGGGAATACAAAACTAAAACAATTTTCATTTAAACAGTTTCCCAGGACGTAGCATTTGAATACATTTTCATTTACTAAAGCAAAACGTAGTATGAGGGTACACAAATCTGTCTTCTGAACAGAACACTACAGTATCTCAGATTTTGTAATCCCTATAAAGTACAACACCATGTAAGGTCAATACTTCCATTTCTATAATTTTAAAAGAGATTATGTTTTATCTTGTTCATTTCCTCCTTGTTATGATGTTCCTCTTACTGTTCTCATCACATTGCCCTTGTACAACTTTATAAAAACCACGAAATACAGTAAATATGACAACACTGCAACCAAGCACAGTGTGCTTACACATTTGCAGATATCCATTATTTTCCATCTTCAAACTCTCTGAGAACAAGCTTGGTGATGAGTACAGCTGGCTATCTTTAAATTACAAAAAGGGTAGCATCTGTTACTAAATCCAAAGCAATCTACAGACCCTTTAATCCAGTACATGGGCAATATTATACAGAGTCAGATATTTCCAATAGCCTTTGGTTATTAAGTTAAAACCTTCTTCAGTGGTAACAGTAACACCAATCTGTTGCACCTTCAACAGGTTGGAAAGCTCAAGTCAAGTCACAGGTACTCTCAAGTCAAAGGTACCTGGTCTTAATATGAAAAATACCTAATCAGTAAAATAACTGCAGTGACTCATTTACTGTATGTTGAAGGCAATTTTTAAACAGCCCAGCATTCACATATATTTTTTTTCTGATTTGGCACTGAGAGACCTGATATACTGTAGCCTTTTGAAATGTTCAAAGCAAATATTTTTTTACCAGTAAAAACATGTATTCTCTTTATGAAATAAAATACTAAATTTCTAAATGAGCTAAACTTCTCAATAGTCCAAGTCTTTCCTGAGCATTAATCTAATCTAAATTAAGGCTTGGAATCTGAGCAAAATATAATTTAAGCAAAGGTCTGTGCTCCATTGTAGAAGGTGTATGCAACTATTTGTAAAACTGGATTGCATATACCTTCATTGAATTATAATAACAAGACTGTATTGTATTTTTTTTTTACTTTTCTGCCCAAGGGATACAATCATTTAAGGTAAATGCTGCATGGAACTACTTTGTAGTGTTTTGTGATCTTGCATTGAACCTTTTCCAAAAGGGAATACTAGTAAACTACAGACTGTGAAATACTCTACTATAATTAAGAAAAAGAAGACACAGGACTGCCGCAGTTTATTACTGTAGCTGTTTATTTTTTCAGTTTCCTAACAGGTTATACTATAAACTTCCTCACTCTTCACATCCTAGCTTTCTATGTAAAAAAGACATTTAAATAGTGCTATTCTAACAGTTTGTGTTGTTTTATATCAGAAAATGTCTTTTGGACTTTACAGAGGGAAAAAAATAGCACCATTTACTTTCAATATAATCAGAATTACAAATTTGGAAAAACAATAAAAAAAACATATCTATTGCCCTTAGCTTTTGGGAGAAGCCTGAAATTCAGTTATTCAAATGCTTTATTCATGTTAAATTATTCTCCCAAGTCTTTGCAGTATTTTGTAGGCTGTTAAGCTCTTTAAGATGATTTTGTGTTACACCAACTGGAAGAATTAATCCAACTGCTCCAAGGGATAAACTTGGAAACGTGATAAACCCAGGATTACACTCAATATCGCTTATCACTTGTTCGACCTCAACAGAAGCAAACAAACACTATGTTAATGTGTGCTTCTTTCCAACCTTATTTCTGTGCTCAGTCAGGCAAACATTTCCTTAGAGAATACTGATGGCAGTGTAAAATATACCAGGAAACCTAAAATGCCATCATATCATGGACAGTACCAGTCAAAGAGATAGAGAGTTGTATTATACCGTAGATACATAAATGGTGCTGGGGTTTTTCCCAATAGTAGTACAGAAATTATAAGGCCAAAATACATCATACATCTTATAATAACCCCACATAATTCTATTACAGGAATGGACATGCTAGAGCATGTACTCTATTAGCATTTCATAAATTAAATAATATCATCAATTGCTGCATTTTATCCTAAGTCAGGTCCCTTGGCAGGAAGGTGGATATGGCTTGTAAGAGAATTTTATTTTGCAGATGACATTATTGATTAGAATAATTTAATGCTATGGTAATGCATGGCTGCAACATGAAGTAGGCACGTTCAATCAGATTTATAGCAGTGTCATGCTTAAAAGGACTTTTGTATGCAAAACACAATCAATCCAAACAAAACTACAACAGAGGAACTAATCAATGTGGATAAGAGCCTAAACCTGGCCCAGTGTCAGATTTGAGGAAACCCTACTGATCAACTGCCGACATTCATTGGAATCCATCAAACAGTGTTTTGATCCTCCCTCCACATTTTAAAGTAAACCTTTGAAATGATAACTGTGGGCAAACTACTGAGATACCCAGGGATCACACGAACAAAGACTTTGTTCTTTGAAACATAACAATTCAGCTCAGTTCATTCCCACTCAGATACAATAACTCAAAATTAGAAACCACATCAGATTCAAAGTGCTCTCTCAGAAACAAAAGCAGACCAATTCACTTCAGAGCAGACCCGACCACTTTTCTAACACATCATATTTACCTACATTTCAATTAACTTTAAAGAAAAATGTAAAGTACATTATAGAGCATGCATAGGTTATACATACCCACATACATAAATGAATCTAGTCAAAGTTTACTGACAGAACAAAAAAGTTGAAAGTGAAATAGAGAATATAGCTAAAATCTTCTGTTTTTGTTTTTTCACTACAACATCAGGTTTTGTATAAAGCATTTAAACTTTATATTGTGAAATGAGGTTCAACTAAATCCATCTACAACCAATATTATTTATCTCGAGTCTCTATTTCAAACACTTAAAACATATAAAAATATTAACAGTAAAAACTAAAGCTCAACATAAAGATCCACAGGCAGCATGATGGCATATTGATTAGCATTGCTGCCTGTCAGCACTGGGGCCCTGAGTTTAATTCCTGCTAGGAGTTTGTATGTGTTCCCTGTGTTTGCATGGGTTTCACCTGGTTGCTCTGGTTTCCTCCCACAGTCAAAGACATACAGTACAGTACTAGTAGCTTCTGGAAAAATTGGCCCTGGTGTGAGCATGTGTCTGTCTGTGTCTGCTGGACCCTATGATGGACTGGTGTCCTGTCCAGGGTGTACCTTGCCTTGCACTCATTTCTTGCTGGAATAGGTTCTGACCCAGACCTATGACCCTGAACTGGATAAAGCAGTTAGAAAATAGGTGGATGGATACCCACATAACTATTTGTACAAAACTCAAGCTGAATTACAGCTTTTAAAAATATTACAAGGAAGAAAATGCACACTGTCAGGAGGGCTGCAATATTTAAGTTTTCTTAATTTCAGTGCAATGTTTAATGACAAAGTCTTCACCTTGTCCGTATACTGTATAGGCAAGCAAAGTAATGTGGTGGAGGTATTATGTGAAATTAACCCTTGAAGCCATGTCACCAGCCTAAGCTATATTTTCATCCTTGAACAGTCCTTTGCTTGTACAGTGTTTCTGAAACTAGTGTCATTCTCTGTGGATAATGTGGACTATAAAAACCTTGCAAATCTCCATTCTTTGTTTTGCATATCTTAAAATAATTGTCCTACAAAGGGAGAAATCAAAAGGGCTACCAACAAGGGACTTTAAACGATGGGTTGAAGAAAGATTTGATAGACCTCATTCTACTTCAGAATCTTCCCATCAAAACCCCTTATTACAATCCTTCTATTATGGTCTTATTATAGTTCTGGATGTAGCACAATAATCTGCTTTCTGTCAGCACCATGTTCTTCTGTTAAAATTTCCAGCACTAAGCTAGGATGGCTGCTGTCAAAATATTTAATGTATGCTGTCATTTTTAATTCTGCTTACCCCCCTCCCTTTTATTGTGGACATTATGAAAAGGGTTTCATGTGTCATTTTCAACTTTCATATGATTGATTTTTTTATATTTCCATCTTGAAATGGAACATGAACATCATTCTTTTAATTATAGAGTAACATTCTGAGATTTCAATTCAGCAAAATAAAACTCTATACATGGTGCAATATAAAAAACACTTTAACAAGTAAGTTTAAAGGAAAGTGCTGCTTATTGCGCTGTACAGTAGTTACTGTTAATATTATAACAATTAATACTGTAATAGCAAGGTGCATTTACCAAATTCCATGCAACCAGTTGTTAAAGCAATGAAGTATTGAATTAGAATGCAGGTGAAAAGGGGGCTATTTTGCTTCAGGAATTGTATTATAGTTTTCTAAAACTGTAAAAGATCTACTGGAATAAGAAAAAAAATAATTAGTAGGTCAAATACAGTACTAATACTGTGGTAATAGCCACAGAAGAACAAAGCTCTAGGTGCTATAGCAGGGATTAAAACATAATTGCCACCTCTTTCAGCAGAGCAATTGCTAGTATCGGCCAATGCTTTATCAGCCAGGTTTAATAACCAGCACAACAACAAAGTTTCCAGACTCTGCTGTGGTAAAAAAAAAAGTCTTTACCTCACAGCATGGAACTCAGACCTCAGTCTCAAGGGTTCCTCGTGCTCAAAGATATATATTTTTTTCCATTTTTTTTGTTCCTTGTTCATGCCTTTGTCTCTGCCAGTAATTTTCACCCCTCACTGCCTTGATTGTCCTGATGACCTCAATCAAAAGACAATTACCCAGGCAAGGGCAGGAGGCAATTATCCCCATCACACTGAGATTGAACACACCTGAATAGAGCGTGGCAGCATTGGCAGTGGTAAAATTATAAGTGTGACGAGGGAGTGCTGCTGTGATGAAGAAATGTGCAAGAAATTTGTGACTGAAATGCTTATCTGTCCCTAACCTAGCATGCATATTAAAAAGCACTAAAACTTCAAAAGAAAAGGGCTAGAAACAAAAGCTCTCAAGCTGCCTATAGTTTCCAGCAGGTAGTTTCATCAAAACTGTTTTGGGTCTTGTCATCTTAAGAAGATAATGCATATACAATAGATGTGCTTTTACAATGGGCACCAGAGTTTGTTCGTTTAAAGGACTTTGCACTTTGGGATGGGGAGCAGTGCACATGAACTCTATTGGGAGGTCTAAGTAAAAATTATGGCATTTGGTTACAATGCTGGGACTAATGTTAATTTCAAATTCCAGTACATTTTATGCTGAGAACAGTTACAGTACCTTTGCTTGAAAATTAAGAGTACTGAATTGTGTCCATACAAATAAAGACGAAGAAACTCTCTCTCAGATTGCCCAAATTAATCCAAATCATATCTTAAATCCAATTATTTTAATCTGAAGAAAGTTAATTCATGTCTTTACCTCCATTTATTTTGTAAACAAAATTCCTACAAATTGCAGCATACTTCGTAAAACAAATATTTAGTAAGTAAATGGCTAAGTAAAATGTGCTCAATACAGAAAGAGTTGACAGACGGTGTCCTCACAAAGTCACTCTGGTTTATACAACTGTAATTCAATTTGCTTACCAAGTTATGTTTCTGTGTTACTGTGAAGAATCATTTACATGTTGCTCAAGACTGTATTTTAACAAAAAAAAAAGGGAATTCCCCCACGCTCAGTGAGATATCCTTTCTTCCAGACTATCAAAGCAATGAAGCCAAGTGTTAAAAAATAAATTTAATTGCATTGATCTTCTTTAAGCTTAAATTTGTAATCTTTTAAAATGCATGGGTCAAATTATATCTTGAACTAAATCCACAGGTCACTACAATATGTGCAATAGACTACCTTAGGTACAAGCACATAGAAATGGGCATTATAATTTTGGCAATAAAGCATACTTCTTCTAAGGGTGAATCAGATAAAAAGGTTGCATTGGAAAGTCTCAAGCCTCCAGTCTTATTTTTTTATAATGATGGACAGAAACCAGTTATTGATCTGTAAAAGAACCTCCATGTGTTTCGTCTGTTAACTCTACATTTCTTAGGGGGCACTGCAGGGCTCTACTGTCCAAAATACATCAGCAGACTACTGAGGATCCAAAGCTGAAAGAGAATGTAGGTCAGACTGCAGATGTATCATGGACAAGTGCTGATGCTACA
Source organism: Lepisosteus platostomus (assembly GCF_059453375.1). Taxonomy (NCBI): domain Eukaryota; kingdom Metazoa; phylum Chordata; class Actinopteri; order Semionotiformes; family Lepisosteidae; genus Lepisosteus; species Lepisosteus platostomus. Next base: position 8,018,832 of record NC_142617.1, on the reverse strand, counting down.
GTGATGAGACTATCTGTGTTTTCTGAATGTGTTTGATTCCATATGATATTTCAATTTCGCTGCTGATAAGGTACTTTGTGTACAATACAGTTCAACATCCACTGAATAAATAAATCAGTCTATGAGAATGCACATTTCTATAGTTCCTAAAACAAGGAAAAAAAGGATTAAAATAATTGAAACTTTTTAAGCTAATTAAAGTCAAATTTTGTTTAGACTCCCTTTTTTCAAATGTTTTCGTTTTTGTTCTTTTACTCCCTACATAGTTACCTAAACAGTAAATATATCTCAGTAGCATTCCTAAGGGAGCATAAATTTGTTTGTATTATGACATTTGAAAAATGGTTCTATACTTGTACTCTTTGAGACAAGGCAAGGGCAGGACTTGTCCATTTAAAAGAAAATTGCATAACCCTGTACCCTCTCCAACCATTTTTTCAAAGGAAAATATGCATTAATATAATAGGATATATACGATCAGGACGATCAAATATCCCCAAATACAATATAAAAATAAATGTTTTGTACAATTTTGCAAAACTCTTGTGCATGAGCAAGAGAGATGCATTTCCATTTATTAAACATTTGTAGAGTGGAATCATTTAAAGTATTATTAATCTCAAGATTCACTAAATATTCTGAAATAAGCATATTATCAGGGTGTGATTCAGAGCTGCTGTCTGTAAAGTATAAGGACAATGCTATAATAAATACAGTAGATTACAGCTTTTCTGCCTAAGGCTTGTTTAACTTTTGATGCCACCCTCCTACATCTGTTTGTTGCTCATCAGTGAGTTTAAATCATAATTTATTAATTAATTAAATACAACCTTTCATGAAATTTAATTGAGATACATAAAGAAAGAGGGAAAGAGAAAACTGCTGTAATTATTTAAATTGGCCTATAATAACATGGATATTACAAAGGCATTGCAATTTTACAGGACAGCTGTCCTTTTTTCCCTGGAGAACAATGTCATTTAAACCAGGCTCCATACTGATATAAATTGCTGTGAAACCATAGACATTCTCTCGGTATATATACACTAGTGTCTTGTTTTTGCCCTTTATGGTTTACTGTAATGTTTTATATTACTTTTTTAATATCACTTTTGATTTTGGACATCTGTCAAGAGTATCAGAAAAAGACTGGAATACACTGACATCTTCATCTGACATAACTGAATCGTTAGAAATTGGGCAAATTATAAATCATTATTGACAAAAGGCTGTCCAAGTTTTATCAAAATATTACTTTTAATCAAACTTGTCTAGAGATGTACCAGGCATAAACGATTTTCAAGTGAGATTCCACAGGGAAACTTACTGTAAGAACTGTAATTTCAAATAGAGGCTGAACAGAACTAAGAATATTTAAATGTTTTCAGAGACGAAAAAGATTACATTAAATAATTATTACATTAAGAATCTAGCAGCCTTAGCTTAGTAATAATTTGCAAAGGAGAATGGCATTATTTTTCCATTCATTAAAATAAATAAAGTACACAAGCACAAAATTAGAACTGTGCTCCATCAACACCATCGCCACTACAAAGTATTCTAAGAAAATCGGTAGTTGAACCATTAAATGGATCAAGATACCCAAATTAATAAAAACAAGAATTGTGCTGCAATCAGGTATAATAAATTAAAAACCACAGACCTGCATCCTCAATCCAGTTCTGAAATAAATACAAAATAGAAATAGATGTTTTCTATCCATGCTGACCTGAAAACCTAGTACTAAAAGGATGGAACATAATTGACAGCCATCTGTTTAAACCACATGTAGTTCTGGCTTAGCCCCATCTTACGTAAAGGCTTTTTAATCAGTAGTATGATCAGTTGATTTCTCTCAGAGTACTGTATTTCTATATTTCATAGAAGGAAAGTTTACTAGACACTTTAGCTTGTATAGGAGGATGAAAACATTCTGTAAGATGTGTATCATCTACTGCAGATGCAACAATCTCAGGGGAGCTCAGAGTCATTAGAAAGTAGCTGAGAGCATTATTTGACTCATTTTAATTGGATAAGGCTTCTGGTGAGAAGGAGGAATCAACATGAGATAAATAAGTACCAATTAGCCTATTTCCCATTTGGAGGTACAATTTACATATGGGGCAAAAATGAGAGAAACTGCAGTCAGCTTTGCTTTGCGAGTCAGTGACTTTATTACCTTTTCCAACTCATTGACATGACTGCAGAGCTCATTAATTCAGAGTACCCAATATATTGCACCTTTTATTTAATGAGAAAGAAAACGTGTCTGTACGTCACATTTTCATCCAATGTGAAAACTGGCTTGTCAGAACTTCATTGCAAAAATATAACAGATTTGGTCAAGCTTTCTTGTAGACCAACAAAGACGGACCTGTACAAACTCTATAAAGGTAAGAAGCAGGAGGAGAAGAAAGTCATGTAGTAATGTGCAGAAGCCTGTGACTTCTTTCGCTAACTTGCTACAGTAGAAGAAATGGTTGGATCAATTACAGTGTAGCTACTAATTATCAAATGGCTTATAGTGTATGGGCCAAATTGATTCATGTTGTTTGCAACCTTTCTTCTACAATGATGTTATTTCAGTTAATGATAAATATTTTATTGCTATGAAATTTATCCTAGTTGGGGTAACTTGCTTTTTTTAAAGAAATCTGGGAGTCTGTGAGTGTTCGGAATTGTAATATTTCTTCTGGTTAGTCATTCTAATTTAAAGTGGATCTAATCAAGCTTAAAGCGCATGTCTCTGTGTAATACTGTCACTGAACAACACCTCAGGGAGTTAGTCATAAACTCTAAAAAACACTGTTATCTGTAGCATGCATTTAAATAGCTTATAGGATAGATCTCTACTTTATGGAAGTAGCTACAAGATATCTAAGGCTTAAAAATGACAATTCAAATGAACAGTATAAATGCAGTCCTTAAACGTTTATGACTGTCCATATCATATCTACATAATTAAGACTATGATTTCATGAGTAAAATTTAAATCAGGTAAAAAATATTCTGAACTTGTCGTACAAGCCATTACATGACTTACAAATACAGAATAATGAAGCCTACTGTACGTCCCAAGGACGACAGAAACATCATCATGATGAAGAAAGCCTATTAAAAATAAAGGACACAATCCACGTCTAATAACAAAAAATAAAGATCAAAGCTACACAATTCTTAACTAACTTACCATCTACTTTCCAAATCAAGCCTACAGATTTTATCATGTCCTTTATAGTGCTTGTAAAAATTATTTTGATATTTTTCAAAGTCTATACAGTAGTGTTTGGAGTCAACTTAAAATTTTTACTTCATTTTTGGGAGGAGCTGGTAGAGGTCTGGAAGACAAAAGCAAGGACAAATTGTAAATCCTCCTGAATCTGCAAGGTTGTTGTATAATAAGGATAATTTGTGCTGCCCGTTCTGCAGTCTCAAAGAGCTAGGTGTATTTATTTTGTGAGGACTGTATCCCATGCTCAATTTCTCAATGATGGTGTTGTAACTAGAAATGTTCCCTGTGCTGTGAATACTCAAAACCATTTCACAGGCCTGTTGAATCACTGTTTATGAAAATATTGATAAAAAATATTGTACAGCAGAATAGATATGATATATATATATACACAGTATATATTATATTTATATCTGTTATAATCTGCAGTAACTGTAGTTAAATATGAATGGATTGCTAAGACCATGTTGAATTTCCAAAATATTTCTGATTTCAAGGTCATAACATCTTGTGTTTATTATAATAAACACCAAAGGATATTTATTACACCTTCATGATCTATTCTAGAGAAAATATTAGGACAAAGGAACATTTAGTTTTAAATGAAAGCTCAATCCAACTTCTAATATTTTAGAAAGCTTACATTATCAGTTTGATTTCTGTTTAGTTTCTCTGGTCTCTCTTACAGTAGGTCCAAGATATTCTGCTGTCCAACCCACACTCACTATAACAAATACCTGGGTGTCTTTTATAGGAAAACTTAACTTTCATGACTTATTTGATTCTAAAAACTTCACACTTTGAACTTTTGTTTTTTTTTCTGTTCACAGAAAGAAGACAACATACAGTAAAAGCCAACAATTTTAGTAGGTTTTACAGGGTGTTGTGTACTTTCAGGCAAATATCCTGTTTTCAATACCCTGTTTTTGTAGTCTTCAGTTGTCCATTCTGGCACACACATATTACAATATACTATACATTAATTTACATTTTGATAGATTAATGCTCTGCTTTCCCAGTGTAATCCACAACCTAGAATAAATCAGCTATTTTACATGCAAATCAGGAAAATGTTCCAGCTCACTTATATTTTTCAAAGGTAACCAAGTGTTATAGCAGGTTCAAGCAGCTGGAATCAAAAGCTATCCATTCTTGGTACTTTATATTGGGTCTGCAAATTACACCCTTTCACTCTCTGTCACCTTCCTACAGGTAACATTAAACTGCAGTCATTCCTCTGATCTAAATTGATGTATATGAACAAAGGTTGAAGTACTCCCACTGAGTTCTGGTAATATAAGGCAGTTCAAAAGATTGAACCAAGCTTTCACAACAAAAGCTTATAGAGAAGAAGTCAATACAAGGAATGTTTTTACATGGTTACCAAGGAATGGTTCAGTATTTAAATATTCCATTCAAAATAATTTGAATTGTATAGTTAACCATCAAATAGAGAACATCCATCCATTTTCTAACAACTTTAGCCAACACAATGTTCACGGGGGGAGCTGGGGCCTATCCCAGCAAGCAAAGGGTCATGTCCTGGACAGTACACCAGTCCACTGCAAAGCAGAAACAGAGAGCATTAAACCATAAATATGAATACCCCATGATGATGAAAAAAAGCATAATGAATGTTCTATTGAGTAGTCTAAAAGTATATAGATAATCATAATTCCACTGAAAATAGTACAATAATCCAGCCATCCACACATTATCACAAAGCTACTTGTCCTGGTGAGGATCAACCAGGAGCCTATCCTGGAATCAGTGGCCACAAAGGACAGACAGACTGCGAAACTTCCCCAACCTTTAAAGAACGTCTGTCCCTCGCAGGGATACAGATTAAAGAAAAAATCTGAATGTCTGATCAAACCTAGTCAGCGTGGAACAACAGAAAAAAAATGAAAAAATGGGGAAAACGTAAATTCCACAAAGGAGGAGCCCCAACTCACAACAGAGCCCAGTCTAAATTCCTCTGAAGCAGCAGGGCCAGCCACCATGCTACAGTTCCATCCCGACTAGCAGGCTAAGGTGAGGACAACGAAGGAACTTTCCGGAGGATCCTGAAAAAATGTTGATCATCTACTGAAATCAGCTTCATCCCAAACAAAGGACTGAGGGTTTCAAATACTGGTTATAACAGGTTCAGTCCTGCAGTCGCATACAGTACATCACCGGCTATGCTTAAGTGCTTATAAATCCATATGCTATTAAACAGCTCGTTTGAAAAAGTAATTTCACCAGACATGTGAGTATGTAAATGTCAGGAAAATGCCAAAAGTTGAAGAGGTGTCAGAAAAGAACCCATCACGACAAAACAGGAGCCTGATGGAAAACAGTGTTGTAATTAGAGAGAGCAATGTGAGCCTTTATAACTTTGATGCTGGGAGATTTGATGTGTCACTTGATGACAACATCTTTCTCTCAGAGAATGCATGGCTCCAAATACAGTTATTGTCCTTGAAGCACCCAGCTCAACATTTAAAACCTGAATAAACTGTTGTCAACATTTTCACATGACAGATATGCTGCTCCCTTCAGCTGACACTCATCAGAATACTGTCATGCCATGTCTAGGCCTTCTGGGAAGTTACTGCTGCTCCAAACAATGTTTTTTTTTTTTTAAATAAAGCATATCAGCAGAATCCAAATGACTTTTTAATTACGAACATTTTCAAAAGGCTCCTTTACTCATTATTCCCCATAATGACATGCTCTTGTCAAACAGCCCCCAGAGAATGCAAAGGTGTCAAGTAATTTTGGATCCTGTATCCCCTGTGGAAGCAAGGGCAAGAAACACAGTGACCTGAGCTGGAAACAACTGCCTAAATACATCCCGTGAAAGCTTGCATGCATTTGAAAGGTAACATTAAAAATGATTAATCTCCATATTTTAGCAGGCTCCCTAGTGTGCATGGAGCTGGCTTGCAGATCTGCTCTCTACAGGGCACAATTATTAGACATCTTACTTGACCGAGTGAAATATATGTAAAATTAAATGGCAGTTAATTATTGGGCCAGACATTTTTAAAACTGCTTTAAAAAATAAAAAGGTTTTTGCTTTACAGGATTGCAAACCATAATAGACAAAAAAGAAAATAATGAAAACGTTTTAAGAACAGCCAATGTAAAAAAGGCAGCAGCAATTAATACAGCCTTAAATACCAATTTACATTGTCTCTTCCTAGAGCACTGGTGCATACTGCATGTGGCACGTAGTCAAGGTAACCATATATGCCACAGTCCAGCATAAAGACTAAGTGGAGTGAAACCTTAAACCTAGACCCAAGTCGTTGCCTAAGCTGTAATTCTAAATGCAACCCAAACTGTCAAAAGATCACATCACTTAGTATAAAAAAATTAAATTGATTTAAGGATCAAAATATAAGAAACAGAAATGCAGAAAAATATTTAATCATAAAAGTCTTTATCCAAGGCCAGTATCAACCTCATCGTCCTGCCAAACCCCTGTGCTAGCCAAACTTCCTAACAAGCTGATACTAAGGTTACAGCAGTGTACAGTATCTCACAAGATCAGTAACAGTGCAGAATATTAATAATCCTTAGATCAGCTTTGGTATATATCAATTTGTGGTGAAGAAATTGCTAACAATTCAACTCAAAGTCCACTGTACATTACTTGACCAAAGTCATGACACAGGCATTTTACACCAGCTGAAACTTTTTTTTTTATCCTGTGTGTACTGTATTTCTTCAACCTACTCAATAAATACAAAAACATTTCTCTCTGACAAATTTAACAGTAATGGTTTTGTTAAGTCCCAAAATTTAGACAGTGATGCTTAATCTTTGGTGGTGGCTATAAAGCAATCAAAAATCCATTTGAAAAATACATATATATTTCAAATATACACAAATAAATGTAGCTAACTGTAATATGATATGCGCTCTAGGGTTAAAGAATTATCTTTCTTTAGAGCCACATTTATTCTGCTCCAGCAATGTTCAATATGTAAAAGCAAAGTTAATTGAATGTGATTTCTGCTTGGGGATACAATATCTTTATTGTAGATCAGGATTCTGGGTTCTCCACATGGTGCCTGGATTCTATTGAATTGTCATCTTTCTCTATAACAGTATGCTGGAAACTGATGGATTGGAAGGTAACAAGCATGGCTGTGGGGAAAAAAGCCTAATGTATATTTTAAAACATCACGTGGAAGCGAAAGGAATTAACAAACTTGCACTTGTACAAATTATGCATACTAGGAAGCAACCATATTTTCCACACAAGATTAAAGCTCAAATTAAATTTAGTACTTCCCATATTCATATCATCGCTATGAGCATAAATGTTAGAATAACAGACATGCCAAAAGCCGAAAGAATATAAAACAGATCTCCCCTTCCCAATAAACTGTAGCTATTTTTAGTTGAGGGTATAAATCAGCTGGCAGTAGTGATGTAATTTTATCTCGATCAACCATGCCATTAAAAAACAGAATATGCACCAATTTTAGGTCATGTTCTACAGGGTACAGTTAAAAAAGAAGCAGATAGGGTTAAATGACTTAGAAAACAAAACTCTGTGAAGGAAATTTTATATACTTATCCTGCCATGCACCATTGGAGATCTAGAGCAACTTTTGCGCCTGTAGGAATTCACAGCTGCAAAGGCTACACTCCCAAAAACAAATAAACATATATATTATGACATGGCTTTAAGTCTATCGCTGAAGATATCATCAAATAACCCTGCTTGAAATCCAGGGCTACATCAGCCACCTCTTCCATACAGAGAGTCAAGGTGGTAAATTTGTTTCTTCATTTAACATGTAAGGACTCTGCAAGGAGTCTGAGCATGATTAACCTGTATTTCACTTGTTACTTTCCGACTGTGAAGACTGTTGTATTTCATTACCTAGAGTACATGTTTATTTTATTCTGGGCACATGCTTTGTGTTGAAAAAAAGGGACAATTCAAGCAGAAAAAAACACAAAAACAGAAAACACCAATCTAGGGGGACTTACTTCACCCACTACTGAGGTTTAGCCCCTAGTTGGATAACATGCAGAAGCCATTCTGTGCAAATGGAACAGCACAGCAGATCAGTGAAAAGTGAGAGAAGAAAATATAAAACAATACTTTGTCATAACATAAGAAACTTTTTCCCTACAACATGGTTTTTATATTACGTGGCTTATAAAGTTCAGCAGTGTTTGACTCTGATAAAATGATTAAATTATTACTTATAATTTAATAAATTATACATTTATGATGAAATAAAGCGCATAGTTCTAGTCAATAATCTGCTGTAGGCTACTGGAGTCCTCATAATTATATAAAAACAGATATTTGTGCGCATTACTCCTCCAGTCAATAAAACACAGTTCATGAAGGTTAAGAGACAATTTAATTCATGTAGGACACACACCAGAGATTCTGAGTATTATATGGATTATGAGATAAGACATACAGCTGAATAACTTATTAGGAGAGCCAATGGAAATCTCTGTCTACAGATTATACTGCTTGGTTTGTCATAGGAACCTACAACTCTTCTTCTTTCAGAACAGACACTGTAAATCAGTTTCACCAATATTTAAGTAATTTGTGAATAACCTGTTATTCACACTTATACAGTATACATACAGAACTTTTAGGTCCACACGTAAATGGTACAGTATGTAATCAGTAAACAAAGTGTGGTACTATCAGAAATTTCCTTGTAAAATAATTCTATTTGTGTAGCCTAAATTGCACTTAGAGCTTGCAATTAAGTATAAGCAAAGAGCTTCTATTAAAACAAATATCAATAACTTACCTAAAAATAAAAAGCAATTTATATTACAATGTGAAGTTGATATAAATTCAGTACATCCTATCCCATGAAAGCAATGTGAAAGCAATGTAACATTAAAAATTCAGAAGCAAGTAAGCTCTGAACGTTAAAATAAATGTCCACAAATTGAACAGTTTATAGAAAGTAAAAGGAAAAGAAGAACAAGCAGAAAACAATAAAATAGTAAGGTCTCCAGGGAAACTTACAGTAGCAACTAAAGGAAAACTTGTATGTTTGCTAATAACAGCATAAACTGTATCACAAAATAAACATGGATATTTTAAGTGCTAGTGTCAAAAACAAAATAAAATCGTTTGAGCAATACAAACATGTCAGAGATCAATTCTGACACTCACTGTAGACAAAAAAAACTGAATGTAAAAGCAACCCCCTGCTGATGTGTTGTGAAGGTGATATCCAGAAATACAATGCTAGGATACTGTAAATCTGACCTTTCTGTATCAGGTACTGTAAGTTAGGAAATGATGTGAGAGATGACTCACATTTAAGTGCCTCAGACATGAGTTACCAAGCATGGTGATTTTTCTAAAGAACTGTATGAAGAGCTGAATTTGCCCTTCTATTAGGTGACAGCTTTTATAGCATCACATCTGCATTTAGCTCTCTGGGTCAGGGTGCTAAGTCTATCAGTGAAGACTGCAATAAACCTGCCCCAATGAAGAATTGCCTGTTAATTCTCACCCTCAGAAATCTTCGTTTTTTTAACCCCAGGGTCCATCTGTCCATCTTTTTATATAATAGTGCTATTTCACTTTGATTTCAGTTTTTCTGTAAAGAATACTGCAGGCAAATGTGTTTAAATGTGTTTTTATTCCTCGGTTTCCACCCTATCTTCTCCACTGTCATTGATTTCTCTACAACTTCTTTTCATCAACCACTTTGCAGACAGAAAAATAGATGACAAGGTCTTTTCACTTTGAGTTAAACCAATGCGCTTCCAAGGATTTCTGGTGTTTCATAGATGAAAAATAACAAAAAAGCATAGAAACTCAATAGCAGTCAACTCAATAAGATGCATCTATGAAACACTATCTATCAAAAACATTTTTCTTTATCCAGCATTTCAAAGAACACACAACTGAAGAAATAAAATACTTAATATCTGGTTAAAGGTCCCACATTTTTAAAAAAGACCATGACATTTTAGCCTTGCTCTTTTTACTTCAGAGGTTTTGCTTAAAATGATTATGAACAACTTTAAAGATAACATTTATCTACAGTACAAATAACAGATCTAATCCTAAAATATACAGTACAGTATGTAATTTTAAATTTGGATGCTCTCAATGATTCGAATGCATAATGTTCAACTGATTTATATTCAAACCAAAACCATTTAAGGATGTAAATGATCAAATGCAAAAAATAACAGTTACTGTACTGATCAACATTACTGCAGATGTTTAATTCAGTTTTAAAAAAGGTTCCTCTAAGTAATAGCTTCTATGTGTTCTGATTCTGATGGTGAACCATTTCATCATCCTTTGCCTGCTTGAACTCACAGATTTAATTGTTTCTAGCGAGCCTGCTTCATGTCTGGAGTACTACAGCCTTCTGAAGAAATGGCCAGGAAAGCACTGTAATACACTCCTCATCAATAATATGTGCTTTGTAATGAGCAGAACTGGTCAAGAATTCAATATATATGCTATAGCTTACCAAGACCTTTATGCCTCCCCCATTGATTGGGTTGTGGAAAGGAGAATTGAACAGTGGGGCTATGGCACAGAGCTTTTATATTGATTTCAGTTCAATCTGACAGAAAAATGAGGAAGAACACAGGAGCTACAGACTCTTTCATGACAATGTGCTTGTATCTCTGATTTAAATATTAAATTCATTAAGCATAGTATTTTTCTTTAGTCCCTCACTAACCCCTCCCTATAAAATTATTTTTTTCACAGACAATGACAGACAGTTCAGTTTACAAGAGGTAATAATTAAATTGTATTTGCAAGAGCCATCTTTAGGGTCCGAATCCAACTGCACTGCTATGGCACTTGAAAACATTGCTGTAATATGATTTTAATTCTGTTAAACTTCTGTCACAAGAAGCAGGTCAGAAAAACCTAGATATAAAAATATCCAGTTCACTCAGTATGGTACCTCTGTTAAAATTATAATCTATAAACAAATCAGCAAAAGAGGGAACTTTTAGACCATAATGTTTAACATTTGAATTATTTAACATGATTTTACTGTCATTATTTTCTTACATTAAGGAAGATGTGAACTGTTTTACTCTTTCATACAAGTTGCTGCCAAATGTGCTGGCACACATCTTAAACCTTTCATGCATGAATTACAGAAAACAGCTGACAACAAAACAAGCATCTGAAATCCTGTAGTTTGTGTTTTCCATTGCTTTAAATGGGAATAAAATGGCATCCTCATCTGAAGGCACAACACAACAAAAGTAATTCATGAATAGACTTTTTACAGCGCTTAATTACAATAAAACCTGAGGCAAATTTCAGAATTTCAGAATTGTGGAATATATTGTATGATAAAATGATAATATCATTCATAAAGCTGATTTGTTTAATTTTGTATCTAATCTGGCATGCAGTTGTGATGTACAAAAGGGTTAATCAGATTTTAAATGATGGTAAAAATAAATTCAGGAAAGAGACTGCACAATAACACTAAGATTAGTCATTTAATCCACCATTCTTCAGTTGACAAAGATTTAAAAAACTGTCTTCTGACTCATGACCTGCTCCTTATCTTTTTTTTTCTGAGAAATACTTTAGCTGTCATCTCTGAGTTCAAAATGATGGGCCATAGACATTATAATAACTAACTCTTGTCTCAGTATACGGCCCTAACCAAAGAAAGTTTGCAGTCACTGCAAGAGGAAAATACATTGACAAGACTATTTTGTCAAGCCACTAAGCATTTGAAGACTCTATTACCATGGAAATAAAATTCTTTATTTTTCCATTACCCGACATATTTATGTGTATTTATGATCATGAGTTATGATATTGTTTGTTGAGATGAGGTTAGCTGCTTCAGTACTGTATCACATATACAAAAAGAGTCTTAACAGTATACTAATAATTAAACAACTGTACACACTGTGCTACAAAGTTACAGTAGATCCCAAAAGCCACAGCTACTGTACCTTAAAGGACACTATAGAAAGTTTTGAAGGTTTAACATACAGTATACAGTACCTTGAACAAAAAGAAAGTGGTCAAGAGACTAAAAGATACACTACAGATTATTCACACAGTGAAATTGTTAAACAATATTTACATACTGTATGAACAGTAATAATAGAAGATGTAAATACTAGTTTCACATACTTTTTCAATGAAGTCAGGATTTAAGGTTTTGCTTTGTCAGATTTTCTGCTACAAAAGCATAGACTATACTAGTCATAACCTATTTTTACAGTATTCAAAGAAACATGGGAATTTCTTCTTTCCATGGACATTATTTCTAATCTGTCCACTACACGTTATGGTTAAATGTCTCTACACTCCGCAAAATTAGTAATTCCAATTTTATCAGTTGGTTTTATCTATCATATTATTACCCCCCATAATGATAACACAGCAGCACCACTTCAGTCAAGCAAAAATTGTGTTCCACCTGCAATAGTACTTATCACAGGCACTCACTGCATCTGGTCTGTGTATCAGCTGTTTAGCGTGCTGGGTACCATTAAACAACACTGGCCACAAAGTCAGAGGTGATACTTTTTAAGTACTTCACAAGGTGCTGGCAGAACAGAGGAAGGGCACCTGGCTTAATGAGTCGACCTCAATTGCAATGAAAATCTAGCAATTCTGTGCATCAGCCGCTCATCACTGATTTATTTATATCAGCGCATCCCACCTCCAAGCTCCGTTCAGAGGACAAATTAGCTGAGCAGATGGTAGAAGAAGAGGGATAACTGGTGCTGTTAACCTCGTATCACAAAGCCCTCCACTCATATCTGTACTGCTCTGTGGGTATCTGTTGCAGAGGAAGCAAAACGTTTCTATTTAGCTGTACAGCATCCTTATTCATTTGTTCAGCTTTCAGGCTTGGGGCTCGTCTTTCTACAGTATATCTCAACTGAATTCTATCTTTAAAAAGGGCATGTGCGCATAAGGTTGCAAACACTGCATTTAGGACAGTACTGCTGAAACGGGGCTCAGACAGATTTCACTGCCATTTACCCATGCTTTCTAGATGCAAGCAGCAAAGAACTGTACATGTGTTTTGTTTTGTTCCTTTATTTTTCAAACACAGCAGATTTTATAAATGCTGTGCTGAATGAGACAGTTGTTGTGGAAGGTAGTTTTCTAACTACCCCAATTCCAGTTCTAAAAGCAGGGAACACAAACGCAGAAACACGCAGTATTCTGAGTTAAAATAATCTCTCTCAAGACTTCCACGAAGAGAACCAACTGCAGTAATAGATTCCCTAATGCAAATGAATGTTCTTCATGTCAATCAGGAGCAGATTTTTTGTCCAAGCCTACAAAATATTGTTGAAGCAAAAAAAAATTAAAGTTAATACTGGCTGTAGCGATGTAGTATATTACAACTAAGCTCAAAGGAGTCAGCTCTAAATCAATGTAAAACCAAGCCAAACATCTCACTAATTTAATAAAATGATTTGGGTCACGCCACCTCAGCTTTTATTTCATATTGGAACTCAACTTTGTTTTTCAATCTAGCAGTTGAATTTTTTGCCAGTTGCTTTTTATTTTAATTATATTAAGGTAAAATCCTGTGAATAACAAAGCAGAAATGAGCACTCTGAAGAGGCAGATACAGTAGTGCAATATTAAAATCTTCACATAAAAGCCTGACTAGAGCCTTAATTCTCCAAAACATTATGAAACTGATCTACATTAAAGTGATACTGTGCTTAAATTTTGGCTCATGCCTCACTTTTGATCATCTGTTTTTTTTTTAGCTTCAGTCTTTAAATATGGTAAACATAATTATTCTGCTAGAGTGAGCAACCAAATATTGAACCTGAAACTAAACATGCAGCAGAGAAAATGTAACCTGTCAACTTGGTCAACATATCAGATATCTTGACGTCCGGTACTTATGACCCTTTTCACCTTCAAAACATCTGAGCAGATGTTACTCTTTTAAGACATAAATGATACATTGCTAACAGACACATGCAAAATGTCTGTTTTACCATGCTTTGCCTTTCTCCAGTAAACTGTCATCTTCTAAACTTTGACACTTATTGAGTGTAGCATATGTCACTATACAGTATGTAAATCCCAGTGAGGGATTTTACTTTCTAAAAACTATATACTGTACAGTAGTAGTGGAGTAGCATTGTGCTTACTCTTCTGCACTAAATGGTTTAATTAACTTTGTAAAATAAACGACATATCACACATATCTGGATGGCAGTTGTTAAGTTACAAAATCTGAACATGGTCAAATTACAACTCATTATTCAACACATTAAGAACCCAAAAAAATACAGCCAGTAAAAGTTTCTAAAATTGCATGTTCATGCAAAATGAATTCCTAGAGCCAAGGGAAAAGCAAGCAAATAGACAGCATTCAGCCAAGAGCATTAACATTTGTGAATACAAGATTGACAAATAAAAACTCCTGGGGTGTAGCCAACATAATAGTCACAAATTAAGGCATCTCATGTCCCATAATGTCAGTGTCAAATTTTTTTACTATGATAAATGACACACATTGACATTTCCCTTGTGGTTCTTGCAACATAATGCAATCTTATTATTAAGGAGATCATTTTGCTCCTGCAAATGAGAGTGGACACGAATTTTTCCCATATGCAAAGCAAACAAGCTCTCACATACATTTATTGTCCAATCTATTGGCTGATTGTGATCCCAAGGCTGACAGATTTGCATGCTTCTCTCTTTCACATTAAGGGAAGAGAGAGAATGCCACTTCCTGTGAATGGATTAAGGCATATCATCCCTTTTCCAGCTGCCACATAAATGCCAGTACCACAAAGTGCTGCTTAGGCTATGCCATTAATCACGAGAGGATTGTAGTTCTCCATTTACAGTGCAGTGTGATTTTATTTATAACACAAAGAGACTGGCTCTTAACTTCAGAAGTGCGATGGTTGCAATGCAAAATAACCCACTTGAAACGATCTGCTCTTTTTGTAACCACTTTACAGATTGACATATGCTGTTTCTCTTTTCGCTAATTGAATCAAATCTTTAAAAAGTCATTGCACTTTCCTATGCACATAATGCCATGCTTCCTTTGCTGTGGGTTTTTGTAGCATTTGGTTACATTTTAGTAATCTGTGTCATCTGTGTCTCAGAATTATAAAAGCCTTTCACACAAAGTTGATAGAAACCAAACCATCCAAAGATCTGCTGTTTTACGTGCGAGTGTTTAACATAAACAATCCTCTGGAGAAAGGAAACAGTAAGAGGAATTACCCACCTCCACCTCCTTTTTCGTGACAGTGCTCCAAATGATTTTAAAATGAGAAAATCTTAAGCTACAAATCTTGCCATTTTGATAAAATATTAAAAAGTGACAGAAACGACCAGCATTTTCTTAAAAGTTTCATCCTCCTGAAATTCCCCCATTAGAGATTTATAAAACATAATAAAAAAGAATGACATTTCTGGGACAGGTGGATAAGTGAACATTCATGGAATTATGCCTCTCATTTTGTTCTGTTAATGGGATTATGGTGAACATTCAAAGTAATCATCAAAAGAAGGGCGTAACGCAATAAAAGGCAAATTGTACTGAAAGATTAAGATGGTCACTTTCATTTTTCTTTTTTATTTCCTATTTTTTTCTGTTGGACTAGTATTTTTAATCTTGCTTTCCAAATTAAGTTGTGTGCTAGTACATTATCGAGGTTTAGTCCTTCAATTTGATCTCCATAACTCTGTTGCACTTCAATTTCCAACAGCAACTGGCAGTTTTTCAAAAAACTATTGTAACAGGCTCATTCATTCCTTTTTGTTTCTAGTGTTAACTATTCTTCACATTTCTATTCATTAATTAAAAAAAAAATTCTAATTTTCATATTTGAAGTGGTTTAATTTTATTATTTTCATGATTCTGAAACTTTTAAAACAATGTTACTGTTTTTTTTTTTTAAAGACAGTGATTCATATTCTCCTGTAAACGGCATGGCATGACACTGGTTTTGATTAATCTAGCTTGGCAGACTGTTATGGTATCATTTATTTTGTGGGCTAAATAACATTCACATCTCTTCTCTAAAAAGGCATTGTCTGTTCGCTATCAAAAAGCAACATGAGCAGTGAGCTTTAGGCAGTAGATCAATATGTTTCTATAGCCTGTAAATAAAACAAAATTATTTTAAAAACACTTCAGAATTTCTTTTCCTGAGAATATAGATAAACCTGCCAACATCTACAGTAAAATATAATGAAAATCAAAATATTTTTGGGAAAGACACTCACCCAAGCTTTTATTTGTAAATCTGAAAAGTCACAGTTTCTTTATTTTAGAATTCTGACAGGAAAGCAAGCATAAATAAAGCAGAAAAAAGGAAATTCAATGGACACTGCCAATTAAACAGGTTTCATTAGACTGCAATTATAAATTAACGTCATCATTATACATTATCAAATCTACTTAATGTTCACAATAGCTTGCTTCATCTGGTATTGAAGTAACCTTTAAACAGAAAAGCATAGCTCCCAAAGATTCTAATTAAACATGTAAATGCTATGAAGGCTTAAGGAGAAACACACCTAAAACAAATATTTATGGAAAATATCATTGGGATTGAAATTCAGTAATTTACCATTTTTAAAAATATTTTGTTTTTATTTTATTTAATATTATATATTCCATACCCCTACAAAAATAATATATAGATTTTAAAATAAATATACTGTATAATACAAACCATTAAATAATTTATCACACTTACAGGTACTACGGGTATAGTGATGCACAATGAAAATATAAGCTACAACAATGTAACTGATTTACATTTTCAAATTGTGACCAGAAAGGTTAGATTGTTTTAACAGATAACTTGAGATAACTAAGCTCAAGTTGTACATCCTCATCCTCATTCTCAGGTGCTTAGTTTTATCTCATCTTATTTTCTAACTGCTTTTACTGTATATGTATATAATCTATACTGTATATACTGTAATTATCATTTTCTATCAGTTCAATGTAAGTTCATATAGTTACAATGATGACAATGGCATGAGTCAATAGGACATGGTCGGATTTTTCACTCCACATACAGTATGTGGAAAGAACTTGCCACCAACAGGAGACCACACTCTTTTTTCAGGTGACTGTAGCGGCACAGTAAGAGTGATGTAACTTACCACAGCAGCCCGTCCAGACGCTATCCAGAAGTTAATCAGGCATGCGCGTACACCAGGACTGCATTAAAGCTCAGGAAGGCAATGTCTGATACTACAGTAGTTAACATGTTAGTAATGTCTGCACTCTGCATTTTAGTTCAAATTTTCTGTACTTCTAATTGAAAACTGTTT
The DNA here is from genome assembly GCF_059453375.1 of Lepisosteus platostomus. Lineage (NCBI taxonomy): Eukaryota > Metazoa > Chordata > Actinopteri > Semionotiformes > Lepisosteidae > Lepisosteus > Lepisosteus platostomus. The sequence goes on along the minus strand of NC_142617.1, from coordinate 8,001,295 downwards.
AAACTGTTTCAATAGACCTGAGTGTTGTGTTTCTTTCATGTATAAGAAACATGAATTTCATGTATTTGTAAGTATATAAGCTGTACATGTTATGCTAGTAAAAATATCTTTAAAGGTTTGTTATACCTTTTTATAACAAACCATAAAATACAATAACTTCTAAATAGGAACAAGGAAAGGTAATGAACTGATTTGCATTCAGCAACTGCCTCAGCTGTTGAACGTAATTGTGTGAGTCACACCTTGATTGCACCTTACTTCTCAGACAGCTCTTGCAAAGAATGCTCTACAAACATGATAAGCAATGGAATGTAACAGGGTTTCAACCAATGTATGAAAAGCTGTGTTCTCTGCAAGGCACAGAACTTGAAAGACAAATTATTTGTTATTTAAGTGATTATAATCTGATTATCAGGTCTTATGATACAGTAGCATTCTTTACATACTGTACCATAAGCTGTCTATTCATTTATAGTTGTCAGTAATACCATTCAGACAGGAGATTAAAGATCAATCAATCAATCAAAGTTAATTTATCAAATGCACAACAATACAGCATAAAGCGAGTGGTTGTTGGCAATGAATAGAAGTTGATAGAATTAAGGTTACAGAGTAGAATACAATAAATTATACAATTTACAAATTTACAATTTACAAAATTTATGCAATGAATAACATAAGGAGCTATGGTAGGGATAGGAGGTGTCAGGGAAAAAAAAAACGTAGGTACACCTTATCAGTTTCAAGTGGACTGATTCGAATCAGTGGTCGTTTGGATAATTCCTGATGGCTGCCATGATTGGCTGTTTAGCAGTCTTATTGCCTGAGGGAAAAGGATGTTTTGAAATCTGTCTGATGCATCAAAACGTAAAGTAAAATGTCTGATGCATCAAACTAGCAACCTCCCATCACTTATCACCAAACCATTTCCAATCCAAATATCACTTCAAACTGCAAAAGATAAGTAACAGTCCACTTTCACAAGCAATCTGGCTATTCTAATGAAGTACTGCATGTTGTAGCTATTTAAATTCTATTTTGTTGTACGTTTTTCAGTGAAACCCTTTAATGGTAAGCATTATGAAAGCAGTTAATATAAATGTACTCTACTGAACACACTCAAGACTAGCTCCACTCTTCTTAAAAAGTATTTTTTCTTGAAACATTGTAAGCCTAAAAAAAGCCTACCACTTGTGGTCCTGAATCTTGATCTACAATTGCAGATATATACTGTTTGTCACTGAACTATAAGAAATAATGGAAGCACATCTATTCAGCCAAAGGGGTTTCATGTTAAGTGCAATTGAAGAGATGAAGATGCTTCTCTACCTTAATTTAGAGCTACCTTAAGGGAACATAAGCAAAACAAAACTGTGTCGGTTCCTTTTATGACAATGAAAAAGAAGAGTGAAGCATTACTGTTTTGTGTAAAAGCTCATATTTTGTAAAATGCAATAATATTCATCATATAAGCTCTTTTGTTCATGCAATATTCTGTATATTTATATTTGAACCAGAAAATGAAAAGTCAGAAAAAGGCATGGATTTGTAAGGAAAATAATACAGTAAAGTAATGCTGAAAATTAAAGATCACTGGTGTGACCAAATGGCTCAACAACTAAAGGAGCACTTCTGGAATGGAGGTTTATTATAGCAATATGAACATAAATGGATTCAATCTGGGCTAGAACATAATCAGATGGTGATTGGGGTCCCTCAGAAGGAAGTGGTAGAACAGTCATACACTGCCTGGGTTAGCAAGGGTATCATCAGCCAAGGCATCTGTGAGCTTACCTTGTTATCAGTGAGAATAATGTCATTGCAACACTCTTACGATTGATGCTAACTGCTCTGTAGACACTGAGGTGCACGCAGTGTGAACATGATAAGAAGCAGATGGCTTCTCACTACATCTTGAAGGTTATAATACGAATGCTGTGTTTGTGAGCAATGACAGATTTTGAAATTGGGGTGCATAAAGCAAATGAATGGTCAGTCCAATTAAGACATATAAACTCACTTCCTTCACCTAGAAAAACAGTACTCACACTAGTCGGTTCCAAATGAAAATTCTATATGACCTGCTATTGCTTTTTAAATGACTTTGATCAGATAAGTTTAAACATGACCTGATTCCCATTGATCATCATTGAACGCATGAAGAACAGTTGCCCAAACTGTAATCACAACAAACCTAGTGTTTAAAATACAGTACCACTAAATATTGTGGAATTTCTCTAAAGTCTGGTGCATTGTTTTGTTCTTGTATTGTAAATGAAACCTCCATTTTTTCTTCCTTTACATCTTTCCAGAGCAACATTCTAAGGTAATAATGTTAGAAATGGGTAGAAATGGGTGAACATCCGAGGTACAATTGAGAGAAGAGAACAAGAGCCTAAAGGCTTTCAGAAGCCTTCCAAAGGTAAATATTCCACTCACAAACAAACGGCTTCCAGGAAAGTCTTAGTTTGTTAGATAAATGACCAACATCCCCCCAAAAATGTCAGTGAAACATGACATTTACGTCAGATTTTTCAAACTTGAGATGGATAGTACATACCTCAATTACTCGCCATTGTCCGGACAGTCCAGGAAGAGCAGTGATTTATAATCTTTTGTACATGACAGTATGCCATGGAATGCAAAGTGTATGAATCAGACGTGATTCAAGCTACTATAAATTTCTTACAAGTTATCCTAAATACTATCACTTTACAAATACTGTATATACTGAAAGAAAGTGCCACTCCGAGTTCTGGTACTCCGAGTTCTGGTAAGACAGTTTGATAAGCAGTTAGAATTTAGAATGCTTGTTAAGAATGCTTGGGGGGGGGGAGAGGGGGAGGGATTTATTTTTTTTATTCAGGCTCTTCATGCATGAGAGGTAATCATCCCAGAGATGAATAATAGTAGAGATGGGTCTCACCAGGAAAATACTGTTCAGCATTTTATTGAAACGACTTTTGATTCATGTTTTGTAAGAGTCGACGCTTACAAATGTACCTCTTCTTTGTATCCTGAATCCATGAATCAGAAGCATGAAGAGACACAATAATATTTGGAGTTTTACTTTAATCCAAATCTTAAAGTAACATACGCATCCCTCCTAGGATTCTGGATAATTTACAGAAGCATGGTAAGCAACTCTGGAAGTGTCCCTTCATCTTGGAGAGGGCTTGACTTAAGAAAACTGAACTTTTTTGTTTTCCATGAATACACATCCTTCTATATGCAATGTTGAAAATGTTAACGAGATCCTTTCCACGACCTAAAGTCTCCTTTTATCAATTAAAAAAAGAACCTCTTCAAAAACATGCCTATAGTTCCACAGGTTCCACAGTTAATCAGGCACTTTCTTCCCTCTCTCCATTTGGTGCAGCACGTCACACGATCTGATTAGACATCAAATTCAGATTAACACTAGAACCACTAACTGGTCATTCATTCCGCGCTGCATTCTGGGGCAGGAGGTACTCAAAAGAACCACCTTCTTGTCTCTATCTAATATCTTCTTACCAAATGTAGAAGTTAAAATATCTTCAAGAAAGCCTGGATAGGTATAAAAATGACTACTATCAATGACCCTAGCTAAAAACTATATTAAGACATTAAAAGGAAATGTTGCCTCCAAATATTTTTTTCATAATGACATGTTAACAAGCTTATGATGTTCATGCCAAAATCAGGAAGATGTGACACAGAATGACCCTATACAATCCTGTAAAGACTCTACGGATTGATCCTATAGACTGTACAGAATCTGCAACATCTTGTACAATATTCAGCAGGATCCTCAATAAAATACAGGTTGCGAAAAGCATCGAAGTGCACAGAGATAATCAGAGATCTCCTTCTCCTTCTTCTAAGTCCCGACTTTCCTTATAGCTGTATGAAAAATGGTCAAATGAGTCAAATAAAGCACGAGACTAATGTACAGTACAATAAAGACACCAACAATCTTGCCATAGACCAGTCACCAAACTCCTGGCAACAATAGCAGCTCACTTATTTGACTCTTCAGGCAAGACCACTAGGTTCTCATCTTGATTTAGTCATATCCAGAGCTTTCATTCAATGTCACTGCAATCCGATTCAAATGTAAGGATTGACATAACTGGGAGGAACTAAAACAACAATGGAAAAAACATGTTTAAAATGTGCTTGCATTCAAGCAAATAAAGCAGGAATTTACAAATGAATAGTAAGATGCATTGCAAGAAAAATGCAACCACTGGTGTTAGTACAATTTAAAAAAAATCATAGTCAAATATTTAAAACATATAGAGGCAATGAAATTACTAGCCCTTGACCTGATAAAAAATGGATTCTAAATCAAGGTCCCTTTAACTATAAAATATCTGCTGCCGAAAAATGACTGTCATCTAACAGGAAATGTACTGTTAAATGAACCTTGTATTTTCTATCAGACACATGTTTTTTTTTCTTTAAACATTTGTAAAGCTGGGTGATCAACAAGAATGAAATCAGCAGCTGAATGACCCAATTTATATTTGATGCAGGTTACCTGCACACTAGACCATACTGCTAGTTCAACCTGGTGTCTCTTGCTCAAAGCACACTTTATGGGATTTTACAGCTCCATATAAAACGTCTTACTCTCATTACCAATAAAACTGTGATTCAGCAATTAAATAATCTGTGATTCAAGAAGGCAACCACAGACCCATTGTTGGATTTGTACAACACATTCAGTTCAATGTGTACATTTATAATTATAATAATAATTGCTAACACTTATATAGCGCTTTTCTGGACACTCCACTCAAAGCGCTTTACAGGTAATGGGGACTCCCCTCCACAACCACCAATGTGCAGCATCCACCTGGATGATGCGACGGCAGCCATAGTGCGCCAGAATGCTCACCACACACCAGCTATCAGTGGGGAGGAGAGCAGAGTAATGAAGCCAATTCACAGATGGGGATTATTAGGAGGCCATGATTGGTAAGGGCTAATGGGAAATTTGGCCAGGACGCCGGGGTTGTATGTCACAAGATCTTTTATACAGGTCATGAATGGCTGGCAAGTGATTTGAATCCATATGATGCCATTTCTACCCTTGAGCCTTCTCTGCTATGTTAGAGTTTTATGATGGAGTTTTGGTAGAAAACCAAACCTGATGTTGAAAAGCAACATCTTTTTTTTAAACAAAGGGAAACAAAGCCTCTTTCCAGCAGGGAAAGCAAGCTTCTATAGATAATTCTAAATTTGAACTTACAATTGCATACCCATCTCACACACGAAGGGTAATGAACAGAAACTGATTTCAGCAAAGTGTGCCGATATAATGGATATCAAATACCAAGTGTTACAAAAAATTACTAAATTCAAGAAGAGTAGCAACAATGGTGTCAACAATAGCTACATGCTTAAAATCACATGACCCTGTTCCCTCTAAAGTATTTAAAAAAAACTCATATTTACTCTGGGTCATATTGAGTATGATTCAACACAGCAACTGTTTAATATTTATCTGTCCTTTAAATATGAAAATGTATATATAAATTTGAAATTAAAGAGCAACTTCTATATCTGTAAAATCATTTAATTTGACAGATAAAAGGATTAATTTCTACTTATTAATTTTCAGTCTGGGAACTAAAGATAACATGAAAAGCAAACTATTAAAAATAAGCGTTGTGACATGCTATAATAATGGGGAAGGCAATCTTTATATTTCTAATTCATTCCATCACAGAACTTTGCTTTTGCCATATTCTTAATTACTATATTTCAGTGTCATAGATAAGGATTAATTCAACAATGAAGGAGCTAGTTACAATACAGTACTGCAATGGAATGGACTGGATTTCTCACACTGTATTACAATGCCATTAACATTACATCTTCATTGAATACTTTTAGTAAAGCTAACTAAATGTGTATATACAGTACCATACTGTATGTTGTGCTCTTTCTTTCAGAAGTATAGCAGGACTTTTTCACTAGAATGTCATGTTCTGTCAAAAACCAAGAGACAAACCAGTTATAGTTAGTATATATGCATCGTCGATGATGATCTGTATGAATTTAAGCTCTAACAAATCAAATATGAAATATCAAATATGTGAAATATTGTTATATTGTTCAATCATCTAATCAATTGCCCAGACTGCCCATTCTCATGGCAATACTGTTAGGCAGGTTGTCAATACTACTGGCCAATAATTAAGAAATAACTTTTATTAATTCCTACCCCACTGACATTACAGTGCTGGGTCTTAGCCTTTGCTCTATGACCTGGGGTTGCATTTTTTCGTGCTTACTCTGTTTCCCACCCGTGTTTGTGTTTGTGTACCCCATTAGGGCTTTGACCCTTTGCATTGTTTTCCTCAACCCCAATTTCTGGATCTCCCTCTGGCTTTGCTTAGTCTTCCTTTGCTTGACCTGGACTGCCTGACTTGGTGAACTTTCTCCAGTGTTTGGACCTCTCGCCTGCCAGTCCATTCTACTTGGTAAGTTTCTGTACTTCTGCCTTTCATCTCTGCATGTCAAGCTGTATTCAGTAATATGAAAACATATTACAATATAAGATTGACTACACACAATCATATATAAGGCTTCTCTTTTACTAGAGAAATAACAGGAGGGGATATTTTCAAGAATGAGAACAAGCATCACTGGAAATGGACAATAACACATTCAATAACGCATTCAATAATCTGAATGCGGTGAAGCTCACACCGATTTGAAATCCCATTGTAAATGACAGTCGGTGTTTCCCCTGAAATTTTAATTGGTTGGGGAAGCGGATTTGCTTTTATCTAATCAATAAGTGCTCTGAGTGGGGTATCACTTATAGTTGCGGTGCTTCTGTTTTTAACCTCAGCATAAGCTTTAATTAAAATCAAATCCTCTCCTATGAATCCTGACAGAAAAATGGGGATGTACAGTGAGTTGAAATCAGCCATGATTATGACAGAATATTCAACCTGCAATATTCCTTTTTGGCGCAAGTTATTTATTATCCCAGCTTTCTTAATACTACAGTATACATTGTGTACAATATTTGCTTTGTCCCACATCTGTTTTCCTCACATTTTATAACCTGTAAAATCTTCTACACTTCTACACAAAAAGAGGTTCAAATGGTTCAGGGGGCCTTAGAAGCAATTCATGCGTCGTTGCCTTTCTTGACGTTTTTTTTTGAAGTAGTCTGTTTTACTAGTATAAAGGACTTATTTCATATTTCTGATATTAGTGTTATTTTTTACAGTCTTTTTTGACTCTGTTATTTTAGTAAAAAATATTCAAAGCATACAGTACATAAATCATATACATATAAAATGGTTACATATTACTCAAAATGGACATTATAGAAACTTTCCAAAAAACATGCAAGGTACAGTACATTTTCCTGTTATTTTCTGGTCTAGGGCCTTTAAAATAAAACTTTTAAAAGTAAATTTGGGCTGTGTGTTTTAAACTCCATACCTAACTTTACCTTTATACATGCACACATTCAAGACGTTTTATAAACCGGTCATTATGTAACATACAAGGCTGTGAAAAAAATCAACAAATGAATTTCTTTATACATTTAAAAGCACTGACTACAAATCAGTAAGAGCTATCCAATTACAGATGCAAGGGACCGTATATTATATTTTTACAAAGCACTTCCAGATGTGACATAATTCATGATAGGCATGAAAAAAAGTGATAATAGCTCACAGGAAATAATATGATGTGCAGGCTAAGTGTTTTAGAATTACCACTCCTGTTCTTTTTCACTAAAATGAATTCCTGACTTTAATTTTTTTAAATCTATCACTTCCCATTCACTGACAAATGGCTCTTCATTTCCTTTTCTCTCTCCATTAATTTTTGCCCTTTTCCATTATCATTTTCTGCCACTGTTCAAATGCTTTTCACTCCAGCTGCCCAGCTGATGTCGCAAAATCAAGCAGAAGAAGATAAATATATTCATTCACAGCTTTCCAATTCTAAACAGATTCCAGTCTGCAACTGGTATGTTTCTGAAATCAGCCTAAGGTTGTCTTGATCACAAGAGAACCACACTCAATATAATATTTATTATCTTACAACTTACATGATGCATTCTTATTAGATGAGCTTCTAGAAGCCAAAAGGTCAGAATCAAGTATTTCTCCAACATTTTGCTTTAGCATTTAAGAATTACAGTATAAGCTTAGAACAGAAAATATGCTGACCATACCAGTCCTGAGTGGTTAAGTAAAGGGCTTATAAAAACGCTATGGGGATAGCTTACTTCAACCCTACTGTGAAGCTGGACTTCAAATATCCTGCAAGAGATCTGACACTGAACCATTTACAAACTCTATCAAGTGTTTTTTTTCCCCAAAGATTTCCAGGTGTTTATTTTTATTTTGAAAGAGGTAAGCAGATAGAATGATATTCCACATACTTTACAACATCAGCCTTTACAATAAACAACAATACAGTACGTGCCTTCTCAGTTTAGCACGAGAACATTAAAACAGGTAATAAATAGCAAGGAGTAGCAAAAGTCATGCAGATAAATAAGAATCAGTCACGCAGAATAATATGAATAGATGAGAATTAACACCGCGGATGTATGTAAAAATCATTTGGTTAGATAAGAATGATCAATTGTGTTTCAAATATTTAACCTGTTCATAAAAAGAACTTTAAACTTATAAAGACTCCTTGCATCTCATTAAAAGGTGTTGAAAACTGAATTAAATTTGTTTTCTTGTTTGCACTGTTACAGTAACTTCCTCTCCAGCAGTCAGTACTTTCACGACCACATTCTCTCATGGCCTGTCAGCTTGCATGCGGCTACCACTGCTGCTGACATGGATACAGAAGCTTCTCGACTACTCTACACAAATGGTTTTACAATACATCCAAGACCCAGCAACTCAAGTGCTCTGTTTGAGCAGCTCCCATTTTCCAGAAGGACCCCCGATGCCCCAGAAACTTGAACCCCTCTTGTCTACACCTGTCTTTTAGCTACAGTATGTGTTAAATCTCCAGATGATGTTTCTAATATTTATGTTTAACATTAAATTAAAATTTTTAATGTGGAGAATGCAAGAAAGAAGTACTGTGTATGCTACAGTAAGTCATGAAAGAAGAAAGAAAGCCTGTACTTCAAAGAGAAAAATGTATGAAAGAGGAAAAAAAGAATTTACAATAAAAAGAAAAGACTGCTTCTTTTAATGTATGTTTCTATTAATTATATTTCTAGATCAGGTAATGTTACAGTATATGTGCCAGGCAGTAGCAGGAGATACAGAGCAACTGTACATGTGCTATAAAAAAACAAAATCATTCTGCAATTGTAATCAGATATCGAAGTTGTCAAATAAAACATTTCTAACAAAGACCACATAAGAAACAACTGATACACTTTAAATATTGAATACTGTTTCACATTTGTGTGGAGATGGCACTGAAGTTTTCATTTTCCATCTGATTAGCAGTATATATATATGTGTAGTGATACCTGACTTCCCCTTGCCTGTTCCTCTGCTCGAATTCCCTGTGTAGCCGAGTGTTTTGCTTTCTGCTGTTGCTACTCAAGAGACTGTGTCTCCTTCCTCGGTGGCAGCCGATAAACACCGAGTACACATGGGCCAGCATGTTGGGTGACATCAGCAGGATTCCTCCAGCACGTTTCAGGGGTCCCCAGAGGTGAACAAGCAGATGCGACTTTGCTGTTCTGTTCTCCTTCATCATGGCCAAATGAACAAGTGAAGTCTGAAGCTGTAAAGTTCATGTCTTAACCACTTAAAGGTTGAAGTATGTCCCCATTATAACAGTCTTATCCATAATTCAATTCTGAAATACTACATTCCAATGGAATAAACAACCAGAGATTGCTGGCAGTGCTAGAAGGAAGCCCAGTTTTCAAACTGATTCAATGGATATATTCTAAAGGTTGGTAATACTTGTTTTTTAACTGTATCGATGGGTCCTGTGGTGCAATATTAAACATCAAGATGTTCTTCTAATAAATAAGGGATAAATATGCAATTTAAATATTAATGCAGTGACAACCATCTGAGGAAAAAATACGCCCATTCTATAATCAGTGTGTTAAAACATGAAGCTTAACTGAATAAAACCCTTCAGCAGATCACACACAACAAATCTGGTGCAAAAAACACTTCTGTGAATAATCAGACAAACCAAAACCTCGCCTTGCACATCAACCTGTGACTCACAGGTTAAGTGATAAAACAATGTAAGAGACGAAGACCACAGTAGAGACCAGATGCTAACAAAAACACACTGTCAATTGCTGACATGAGGCATTTTCTTTGTATTGTAGATCCTCTGAGGTAGTGCCAGCACCTGGGAAACTCAGGAAGAACAGCTTGCAGAGCCTCAAAATGTTTATTGCTGTGTGTGTGTGTTTAAAATTGATATTATGCAATACAAAAAGACAGATTTATTATAGAATTATCCATACCAGAGATGGGATACAGATTCAGTACCACTAAAAACAGAAGTTTGATTTTTACTCAAAAGGATGAGTTCATGGGAAGATCAAATGAGATCAAGTGTGATACTAATATACTTATATTAAATCAATATTTTGAGTCCTCTGCCAATCAAAAAATTACAAATCCACGACCTGTGTTTTTTTTTACCATTGAGTAGAATGAAAACTGGCAAAAACCTGAAATACTTAAATTTACCTTTGTATCTAACATGTAGAGCATAATTCTATTATAATGTTAGCTTAAATATCAAGTTTTGCCAAAACAGCATATTTTCCCAAAGTTAGTCAACATTATCTTTATTTTAACAGAAGAATAGATTAAAACAATTATATTTTATAATATAAATAATAATTCCCTATTTTCAGCATTTGCCATAATGTAATGTTAATTATTATCCGGAACGCTATTTTAGAATGTTCACCTGACAAACTGAAAACAAATATAAAAAACGTAAGAAATGATCTGTTTCAAATATTAATCAGTAATACTTTGTTGTACTTCGTGATGGTTGCACATACACTCAAGGGGTTAGGACAGGGTCAGACAAACTGTCCAAAAGTAAAGGATGACCATGGCACATAATCAGTGAAGAGAACAGGAGCTGGTAAATTTATTGCTGCAACAAAGATGTCTTCAAAGGTTAATCCTCCTGAGTGTTCAATTTGGTCCTGGCTACTATTAGCTGGTTTGCAGATTGCAGCAGACTTAATCAGAAGCAATGAATCACCATGACACCATCTGTTTAAAAAAAGATGAAATTCCCATTGACACTCTTTCCTAGCCCTGTACTGCCTTTTCACTGAAACCCTTAATCAGTCGTTTCTAATTACTGAGTGGTAATACACCCATTACATGCAATTTGCACAAGCCCTAAAACTTTAACTACAAGACTTGGACCCTTCTGTTGAAATGCTCATTTCCTCGCAGTATTTAAAGAAGAAAGTCAAGCAGATGCACTGTATGATGCCTTACCCAATATGCATGTGCTAATATGTCACAGGGCGGAGCAGTGGCACTGTGGCTAAGGATCTGCGCCTGTGGCTGGAAGGCTGCTAGTTCAAATCCCATGACCGGCAGAGGAATGCTAATCCGTTGGGCCCCTGAGCAAGGCCCTTAACCCTGACTGCTCCGGGGATGCTGTATGACCCAATGCTCTGACCCCAAGCTTCTCTCCCTGTCTGTGTGTCTCATGGAGAGCAAGCTGGGTTTGTGCAAAAAGACAAATTCCTAATGCAAGAAATTGTATAAGGCCAATAAAGTGATCTTTTCTTATCTTATAAATACATTCTATAAAATCTAGTCATATACTTAACATAAAAAGAAACCAATCAATTATAAATGCAATTAAGTCACAAAAGCCAGTTTAAGGACACTCTTTGCCTGACATTTTAGTGAACAGTTAGTCATTACGCTGATTAGCATTTGGCATCAAAAGGATTGATCAGCAGGGGTTCTACTCTGAAAGTCACAAACTAGTAGTGTAGGGCAAGTCAGGCATTCGCTGATAGCTGACACATTAACATCTCGCAAGACACAGGCAACATGCGGACCTGTGGTGTCCTGCTGGAATGTTGTCACCTCAGGATTGAGCCCACAGGAGGGCAGTAAGTGTGCTCTCAGGACTTTATCAATGTAATTCTGTGCAGTCAGACTGCCATCAATCACTACAGGTGGAGTAATGTAGCAATTAGACACTCCTGCCCAGACCATCACACTTGGACCTCCGTATTGATCTTGGCGAGTTACCATGACTCGTGGTTGCCCAGATCATGACCTGTCATCAATGGGTTGTGTTTAGTTGTAACATCTTGCCAGGTTAGCAGATGAATGATCAAGATGGTGAGCAATAATGCATTCACTGAGCTTCACCTTCAATATACTGATGGCACCATGGCATTGTTCTTTAAATCAGAGGAGAAAATCAGTAGCTTTCTGTTTTTTCTTCCTTGATTTTCACCAGGCTTGACAATCGACAAGTTATATCATCTCACTACCCATGCCCAATCATCATCACAACTGAGGTGATCTAGACTTAAAACAACCACTAAGCAAAACACCATGTACAGTAATAGGCTGTTTTTACATTCAAAAACACCCTCCCAATACAAAATACAGTAGATATTAAACTGACCACATGTGTTAGCACAGTGAACCTCATGTGATGAATTGTGCAGAGCATGCTTTTAACATTATCGGAAACACTTTACAGTCAACATTGATAGCCTAATTAATTTATAGCAAACATAAATGTAATATTTTAACCAAATATTTACAGCTCTGCCATTCTTTTCCTGAAGAACTCTGGTGGAGAGGGTGAGAAATGGGAGATTATTATTGTTCTCTGTATTTGATATAATCACATACCGTACAATTAATTCCTTTTTTTTTACACAAATGACTGTGAAAAAAACATATTCCAATCCATTTAGAGCATGATCCTGCATTTAACATTTTGCTTTACAAGAAATGCTTATTTACTTTGGTCGTGCTGCTTGATTTCTCATGACTGTTTTCTTGTAATTAAGCATTAAGGCGCAACAGGGGGTACGTTAACACATGGTAATGACACACCTTGGGGCATAAAAAAGGTTAATACACATAGAGATTTTTAACCCCATAGGGTGTCGTTATTCCCTGCCAGTATACACGCCTGGGGTTCTGAAAATGACATTACATAATATCTGAATTAACAAATATATTTACATTATGAAATTTACTATCATTTCCTTGTTAATTCAGTTTGATTCCACAGAAAGGCAACAAGCACTGGGAAAAACACAATCGTATGGATGAGAATTTAAATGTATACAACATGCCAGTATTATAAAATTAAGCATTGACTAGTTTAGCCAAGTGAATTCATAAAAGCCAATTTCTCCTATGTGGTGCACTATTATAAATGATCATATTCTGTTATTTGCAGCTGAATTAAAAATGCTTTGCTAATCGATATGCTAATATGACCATATATCTGCCTTGATATACAGGAGGGTTTCTCATCATTTATGAGTTGCTACAAAACCATTTACTGTGTAGCCAGCAGTTTCTGCAAGATCAGCTGTTGCCTAAATATCAATTTCTTCCTTTGAAGAAAAGGATTCTTGGATGTAACTATCAAGGGATGTGTGTTCTTTTTTTTTAATCCTTTAAATCTACAGTATTTCAACTGAAACCCACTCAACACACATACTGTAAACGAAATAAATTACAATACAGTATTATTAGTGTTATAAGTAGACAGTGCGAACTACACTTGGAAGAGCATTTACAATTTCACAGCATTTCTACACTAAAAATAAACACAAATGTTACAAACAATGTGTTTTGCAAATGTCACCACTTTCAGAAGTCCAAAAGGATCAATTTCTGTTTATCGGGTTTTCTTTATGTTATACCTACAGTTTGGTTTGTCCTTACACTGCTGACAACATCCTTTATACTATAGGTCCCCTTGTACATCTGATGTACTGTACATACTGTACACTTCCTGGAGTTCCTCCAGGACAGGAGAGTGGAGTAAAAAGTATTGGCAGATTATTGTAAGTGGGGTGTGCATTTCAGATAGTGGACTACGTTCTGTCCATACATTCACATACAGCAGCACAATCACCAAAACATCAAGACCAGTCTCTTTCCCACTACAGCAGGTGGTATGAGTGATTCTCAAGTGACTAAGTAAAATCCTGAAATGCCACTGCCCACTCTATCATTAAAATCGCTGTACTTTGATCACACATTAAAAAACAGACTATGAGTTTAAAGCTTTTAAAAGACTGCAAAGTGAGTAAAAGCAAATGATATTCTACACCTTCTTGTAAAATTCAATACATAGTTTAATGCATGCTTGATCCCTGAGCAAAAAGGGAAGTATCATACATGTTAAGCAGTCTTAGATTTAAAACTATAAAGTACCCTTTGAGAACTGTAAGCAATTATCATCCTGTTCTGATCTGGCATCCAGACCTAGAAAAATATATCAGCGCTTTAAAAACATATGCTAGAAAACTGCATACACAGTTTAGTAATCCTGACTCAAATAGTATACTTTAATATGCTTTTACCACACAGTGAAGGTCCCGTAAGTTGAATTGAATGAGAAATATATACTGTAGCAGTATGTAACACATTTGTATAATTAAATAATTATAGTACATACCAACTGTATGTATACAGTAATTTAAAAAAATCTGAATTAAGTTATGGAAAAGTAGAATTAATATACTGTATATATTATAAGTATTTTTAAATCTATGTCACATTCACTGAGATCTATTCAACTTATGTGCCTTAAAACAGACTTAAGGAGCACTGTTGTGATAATTTTTAATTCATACACTGTAATTCTCCTTTCTGTCCCAGAGGCTGAAAATAAAATTTCTAGGTACTGTACATTAATTCAAAAATTCATTATTTATGTCCTGCAGGTTCCAAAGAAGTAAAAGACAGTTGCTGTTGCAATATGGCACAAGTAAGCTTTTGTTCAAAGTCTTGGGAACAAAACTAAAATCATTACATTGGCAGTACACTAACAAGCAGATGTTCTACTTATAATTCTTACACCTGTAGGTGCCAGTAGACGGCTATTCAGCTGTGAGATAGTCATGCAAAAGACACTAACCTGCCTGCAGTGTTTCAGAGCGTGTGTTTGGAATGAGTCCAGAGCCTGCTACTATTCAACAGCAGTGATTCTGCAGGTAATAACTGGAGCTGGCTCCAGTGTATCTTCAGCTTTCACAGACAGCACACTGAAAACATGGTTCAGCATATGCCTAAAAGTGGGTGGAACCCTGGCTCACAGTGAATCAGTCTGAGTGTGACAGATTCCTCAAGGGTCTGGAGGAAAAAATCCTCTGGGTGTTAATTTAGTGAATTTGCTTTGTCTTATGCACTCTCTCTCTTATTCTCACTTGTGCTTTCTTGAGGACTGCTAGTATAATTATTCCATATGGTCCAGCAGGCAAGTTCTCTCTGACAGTGCATTGTAGAGGACGATAGATTGTGTACCAGTGAATTAAAGAAGAGCTGGGGGAATGTAGAAAACAGGAATTAGAAGGTCAAAGTCTTTTTTTAAGTGAATGTCAGAAAAAGATATCTTCTTTTCAAACATGTACTTCTGAGTTGGGTACATTTGCAGCATCACTCAGCTATAAAGCCTTAACAAAAGAACATAATTTTTTCTTCATAATCTCTTTGTTTTCAATTAAAACTGCCTCATCCAGGTCAGTTTGCATTTACATTTTTAAAAGATTAATGTTCTTCAGTCTGCTTGGAATTTTTCCATTTAAAGCTGTGGATTTAAAGATGTTATCAATGTACACAAGACAGTAGTAGATGTCTATATCTCCAAAATGCATTGAGAACAGAATGTGACGCAAGCATAGATACAGTAAATTTACATCTAACTGTAGGCTTGTCTTTAGTATTCCATTCTCCAGTAATCAAGCTCATGCATGATAATCATCGCATGCAATGATAGTCAAAAGTAGCTTATTATGTTAGCCATTCATCCATTATAGATATTCTTGTTATTTAAATTAATTTGTCAATAATGTAAATGTGATTTTTCTCCAACAAGTCATATTTGCTTAAACAAAACAAACAAATCGAGACAAATACAGAAGTTAGTATCAGTGGCAAGCACAAATTACAGGTGGAATTTAAATAAGGTTTTAGGTTCATCTAAGAAAAAAGAGAGCCCTAGCACATACAGTATCTAGCAATGACTTGGTAAAAATAACCCTATCCTGCAGTATCATGTTCACTACAATAAATGAAAGTGTTTCTGACAGTGAAATACAAAAGAACAACTATTACTATAACCAGAAAATATGATTAGGAGTGCCCAAGCAGCTGCCAGTCATTGCAGGATAAATAAAATCTATAAATTTTGACTCCACAGAGAATTGACTAGTAGTACACAGACACAGCAAAAATCAACAGACACAAAAAATTACAGACCAAGTACAAAAAGCCAGGTTTGTGTCACAAGCCAAGGTGCCTTTTATCAGTTCACTGCATTTGTATGCATACTGTATAATATTTCTGTCATGCCATACTGTACCACTGAGTTCTTTTGTCTGCCCCATGCTTTCTTTAGACTCTGGATTCCATTTTGGGTCTTCCATATTAACAAGGAATGTTATTCTATATAAAAAAGGCATTACTTGATAAGGGGGACATAGAGTGGGTATCAATTGTACGTACTGTATCTAATGACTAATCTAATTGCAAATGTGTCATAAACACTGGCATGCAAGGTCCAGAAATATGGTTTAAGTTACAAATACATAATATGCTGTAGATAATGTAGCGTGATCAACATTGAGGGTACAGGACTGATACACCAGCAACAATTGTAAACCCTAAAGCATCTTTTTTTTCACTGCTCTGCCACTTCCAATCCCATGCATTTTGCTGTTGCACTCTATGATACAACATCTCTTTGGTATTGGGTATTTGAAGCCTGAAATTTGGCAATCAACTGATTTTAATTACAGTAGTAGTCATACTGTACTTGTTTCATGTACAGTAGTAGTTCAGGTGGATAGCTGTGTCAGCATGCGTAGGCTGCAAAGAAAGAATAAATAGGTTTATTCCATGCTGAAAAAAAGAAGAAAGAAAACACAACATTTAGAAGGCTCCACGGCCGAAACGTTGTGATTTCTTTCTTCTTTTTTTCAGCATGGAATAGACCTACAGTATACTTGTTTCATGCCCTGTACATTAATAGTTAATGCTCTCTTCTTTAGACAAGGAGACATTTTTAATTTCTATATTAGGGTCATTTGAAGCAGAGGTAAACTTGATATATTCAAATGCTTTTAAATATTTAAGGTAAAAAAACGTTTATTTTTTCTATGACTTTTTTACCTTATTTGTCTAAAGCCCTTTTGGACATATCATTCTGGTAACTAATATGAATGGCATTGTGAATCAGTAGACTGAAGGCAATTGAGACAAATACCAGACATCTATTGTACATTGGTAAACTGTATATCTTGATCTAGGGATAGACCTGGCAGATACTATCTACGTATAGCTGCATTTAATGTTTTTGCTGAGTAATCTTTTCCCCAATCAAGAGCTAAATCATACTCCATTACTCCCATACTCTTTTTTGCCTCCCATACTCTTTTTTTCTGTGGTTCACAATGTGGAAGTTCTATACATGTTGCTATCAGATCACCACACCAGTATCTACAGATTGTTTGAACTGATTAATAGGCTGCTCATGTGCTCTACAATGGCTTTTCATTACAACACTACCACAAAATTAGATGTTTCAGACACAGGTTTCAAGCTGAATTGGAGGAAATTCTTTATTTCAATGGTGGCTTGTTTCATAAACTTACACAAATTCTGGGATGCAGACAAAGACTCTAAGGATAACTAATGAACTTGCCTTACAACTGCCTAAATTTCACCTTAGGAAGTACCATTTCAAGAACGGGTTCAGTTTTTTTCTCATGTTACTGCATGGGACATTAACCTCACTAGAAAAGTTTTAAATTCATTGTTTATACATTATACCAAATGTCCTAGGCATAGTTTTAGATAAAATTATGGTTTTAATTGCAGGTGAGCCACTTACTAGCTTTCACATGCTGCAGTAATGAGTAATGTTTTGCAGTTACTGTTATTCCAGCCTTTAGATTGGCACAAGTAGAATTCTGTGCAGATAAACTCAACATTTAACATGTTGTACTCTAATTTATACAGTTCAGACATCCAATTTGATCAGGGGAAGTGTACACTTTTTCTCCAGTCTCTTCATTTGCCTAGTCTTATTCCTGTAGAGACAGCTGTGCTAAAGGTGCTTATATCCCTTTCTGATATAAAAGCAAGTGGTTTAAGACATGATAAAATAAATCTGCAGGCTTTGATAAGAGTCCCTCCTTAATTTTATCTGACTTTTTGGGCAAAATCAGATCCGAATATGCTTGAATGAATATAAACATCCATTAAGGAAGATTCTTTTTAAAGGGATGATAATATTACAGGTGGTATTGCCAATACATCCCTATTACAGAAAAAATATAAAGATCCAACACTTTGTGTGAGTTACAGTATCATTATGTATTACTGATTTGCCCAGATGCCAATTTATACACTATAATGCTTTTGTACAGACTGAAAACTTCAAAATAGTTTCCCAGAATGTAATGGACTTTATTAAAAGTCGTCTGACCTCTGATAACATTTACCAGCTAGTCCGCCTTAAACACATGGCTAAAGACATTGACTCCCCCTTGCCATTCTGTTATTACACTATGCAGAGAGGTTTTTTATCAACTTCATTGATAATACTGTACTGTATGTATTGTTAGTTCTTGGGTTCAGGTTTCATTAATCCAGTTAAAATATTGCTACCTCCTTCAGCTATGTACAATATGGCTTTTATGGCAGTTTTCCATGTAATTCCTTAGCAACTGTTACAATCTGGAATAGAAACTTCAATGTCACTGATTAGGCCATTTTCTGGGACAATATTTGAGATAACACAAAATCTACCTCCAGTAATGCTAACCACTGAATTATCAACAGAAATTTCCTCCTTAGACCATACCTGGCCCATCACAGTTATTTGATGCTACTGTAGCTCCTGTTCCTCTGTGTACGCTGTGTCTGGGGGGCACTGTGGGCACCTTTGTACACATTCTGGGAGTGTCTAGAGGTGGTCTAGAGGTTTTGGAAATAGGAAATAGGATCCGTGGTACTCCTACTGGATGAGGATCTTAAAATGGATCTCTGGCAGTGACAGAACAGAGCTGGTTGACTGGAGCTAATAGGTTTTTGGCATTGGGATGCTCTGCATTCTCTCTTCTAGCATCACTGGATTCTGGCCCATCTTTATGTTTTTTATTGCTGTACATTTATATGCAGGGGAGCTGCAAAGCAGTTATATGAAAATGTTTGAGTATTAGGTAAAAACTTGAAGGGAGGTACCACTGAGGGAATGTTATTTTCTTGCCTTTTAAAAAATAAATACAAAATGATAAAAACAAGCTGATAGCCTCATGCAGCTTTATCATGTATAGGAACACTGCCATACTATAAACCTAAGCTGCATTTCTAACTCCCTGCATATTTCTCCTAGGTTTAGGTTCAGAAAGTCAACCCAGATAGTTAAAGTGTCACGGATCTATGAGATTGCAGCATGTCAATCAGAGATATGAGACAGGCAGACAATTTAAAAGGAATATTACAAAGCAATAAAACCTCATGGCTAAAAGCCAGAGGTAAATTCACTTCAGTCAGTTTTGTTACAGAACATAAAACTGCAGAGAGACGATAGCTCTTGAACAGATAGCCATGTTCATGGTATGTGAGATGTGCTTATTTGAAATGACTTTTACCCACATTGTTAACCATGTGTCTAACAACATGAGCTAATGAGGGGGAAAAACAGAGAGGTTTCTGGGGCAGTAGAACATAAGAAAATGATCAAGTATACCCACATGTCCTAGGATTGCATTATTTTACAGGGATAATTTGGCTGATTCTATATCCGTGCTCTTCATCACCTCAAACAGAACCAATGCTCATTACAGTATGTCTATAGGTGTAAATGAACACATAGTTTGTGAACTTCAGTGCACAGTTTTTAAAGTTTAAATCTAGAACAGTGAAAGTAATATGAATGGCCTGTGAACAGGCTAAATAAAGAATAATGCACTCATATGTGCAGATTGCACAAATTACCTTTTCAGTTTTGCTTGATGAAGATCTATTTTTAAGGCAAATCCAGTTTTTGTAGAAGTGCTGTCCAATAAGCAAGACTTTAAAACCCCTTAAGATACTGTATTATGCATCATCTTAGTTGTTGTGTATTATTGTTTTAAACATATTTCTCATGTTTCTATTGCTTCTTAGTCATCTAGGGAGATGTAAGGTCTAAATGGAAGTAGGTTAAAGTAGTTATTCTATGTTAATTAATATAACTACAGCAACATATTTTTCAACAAGAAAAAACCTTCTATGCAACTTCCTGCAGCTCATACGTTTTGGCAGCACTAAAATGTTCTTAGTAGGAAAATGGTAATTTCTCTACTTTTGGTTGCGAAATACACATTCATACTATATTATGAAGATATTGCACTGCAAACTACCTGTTTCAGAAGGCAAGAGTGCCACGTGCATTTATGAAGTGCGTAAATTTAAACGGAATTTGTTTTAAAAAGTAATGGAGCAATTTTACAATAAAAGCAGTCTGACAGGATAGAGTCAGGATCTCAATTAATTTAAAAGCTTTTATCTGCCTGTTGCAAGGTGTGATGAAGTATCTAGTTTTGGGCTATCCAATTTATCCTGTCCTTTGTGACATTGCACAGTTGAAGAGAAACGCAATTTAATCTGGAGTATCCAATGAATATTTTTTTCGCATTTTCTTACAGGCATTGTTATCCTGTAATAGGCACAAGTCAAATGAGGCAAGAGGGTGCCTGTGGCTATTTCAGAATGATATGCATGAAAGCCAGATAATAAAGTGAGTGACAGGGGAATATGAAGTGATAGTCAAGATCAATCTTGGGAACATCTGAGTTTATGCAAAATAACTGTGCAGTTGTGTATGAGAAAAAAACATCTGAATCAAGTGAAGTTTTAAACACTCCTATTCTTGACATTTTAGAGCTTTTGTGGATGTTAAAGTAGCATTTTCCAAAAATATTCAACTTTTTAAAGTCAGCTTTGCTTTACTGTGCTCCTCCTACTCTGCTCATCTACATTAACCAGTTGAGCATGCTTTGAAACTGCTTTGAAACCCCCAATGAATTACATTTATATAACTTTTGAATCCCATTGTTCTGCAGGAAAACATGAAAAACTTCTCTCATACATTTATGTTTTTTATTTGTATTTGTATTTGTATTTTTTGTACTTACATCTCATTGATCATTCATATGCTTCAGGGCTGCCGCAGCATGGAAAATCTTATCTAGGGTTATGGAATTTCCAAACAACTTACTGTAGCACCATAACAATCATATCCTGCCACAGGCATCACAAAGGAGAAATGTCTCAGTTTTTTGGAAGTAATCGTAGTTGGAAAAAGATTTAAAGCTGCTTTTGGGCAACCAATTGGCAAAACTGGACCTGACAGATCATCTAAATACAGATAATTTTTTACTGATAAGGTATACTTGTATTGTAGAAGAAGTCTTATTTGTCCAGTTCAGAATGTGTCAAACCCTGGGCTCAAAGAGCTCACCTACAGTAGGTAACCTTGAAATCAATCTGTAAAGGCCTACAACAACTTATCAGTGATCAATTAAACAAGTGGCATGTACCATACACTTAAGTAATTTAGAGATAATTTGAAACACAAATCAAAATATCCATCAGCCCTCAAGGACCAGCGTTAACTTAATTGAAACATTACCTGCTTAATTTATCAACTAAGTGTTCTTAGTCTTTAAATAACAGGTGATTTAGGGTGACTAAAAAGAATAACTGGATTTGAGTTCTCCTGCAGAAGGGATGGAGATCCATTATCTATATGGCTAGAGAGCACTGGATCTAGAGCAGTGCTGGTGAAAAGAATGTTCTAATGTTGGGAAGTTTATGTTCAATACCAATGGTTTCAGAAACCATAATTACTGTTCTTTTTAAGTCCATTGAGTTACGTGGAGAAATGTTCCACAAACACTTCACATTCAAAACTGAATTTTAATTGAAACACAATGCTCAGCTAGCTACTATCAACCCAGCAAGGGTGAGACTGAGTGGTATAATCATGATGGGTTGTTGGAATGAAGTGTTTCCAGGTAAAATGGAGCTAAGATATACAGACCCAGACAATATACAGACAATGTTCATATTTGAAGGGTTCTAACTAAACCCCAAAATTAAGCAATAATTATGTTAAGGTGGAGCGTTCTGTGGCACATGATTGCATACAGTAGCAAGTAGAAGACCTACTCCACTGCTTGTGCAAACCAGCTGCAGCACCATGAGCATTCTGTGTTGAAACTATGAAAAAACATCCGCTGCTAATTATGTCATCTTTAGTGCAATAACATAAAAGGGTTCTAGTTTTGAATAAACAAACAACCTTAATAGAATTAAAACAAACCCCCCCAAAAAGAATCTGTACCACGTTTGAAGACATTCCACATGGGATATATACTGTACTGTATATACAACTCTAAAAAACGGATGAAACACTACTGTACATATTCCACAAGTAAAACTGAACCAAATTTCAGGTCCTTGGCTAAGTTTATGTTTGAAATTCACACTTGTTAGATGGACAGAGTACATGGAACATTCTAAGTTAGCGTTAAAAATGTGAGACCATAATGCTGTGTAGAGCTTCATACTTAGGATCTGTTGAGCCTTGTCAAGCTCTGACACAACCTCAATAAAGAATAAGATTTTATCTTTCATTAAACCTGCACCACTTAGCTTCTCTAAACATTAGACTCAGATGATTCTATTATCCTAAATGTGATCACTTACAGATGGATCTGTTGAACATTTTATTTAATAGCATCACACAATGGAATACCTTAATATGATTTTAATAGCCTCTTATATCTCTTTCACTGTACAAATGCAATGAGGAATTCCTTTCCACACCTCTAGTTTAATAGTTTTTTTCAATTTCATTATTTGAGTTTTACTTCATAAATTCATGTTGTACCCATTATAATAAACATTTATAGATGGCCTTTAAGTAGGGGCATGGCCTTAGTATATCAAAGTCAAGTACTGCAAAGCCACAATGATCGAGATACAGATTAATAATACTAATAATTGCTAATAATTCATAATTGCTTACAATTATATAGCGCTTTTCTGGACACTCCACTCAAAGTGCTGTACAGGTAATGGGGACTCCCCTCCACCACCACCAATGTGCAGCATCCACCTGGATCAACATTCAAGATGTTATATTGAATCAATTCATTTAACCTGGGCAGTTTTATGAGTCATTAAGCTTATACAAATTATTTTTTTAGAACATAGATTAGCCTAGCTTTAAGGCATCATAATGAGATACTTTTTCCACAATAGAATAATGACAGTTAACTTATTTTGTATGTCTCCACCTAATACATTTAACAAAATCAAACATGTTAATCATATTCAATTAAAGTACATCACACTATACTGTATATTGCTGCAGTTCATGTACAAAAACCCCATGTCACATTCAATTATTAAAAGATTATAATCTGTCTCGTAGGAAAACAGATAAAAAGGTTTAAGAAAGAATGCTCTCCCGTTTCAATTCAGAAACTCAAACTCATCCTGTCAATATGTCTGTCATGACCTACAGTACAGTATATTACTGTGTGTGGTGTTATTCATCACAAAGATCAACATGTACACATACTATTTTGCTTTTGCTTCAAGGAAGATTTACTAATTTGCCTGTATCTATCTGAGACCTTTCAGATTTCTCAGTCACATGGTGCCTTTTGAAGGCAGACAAAAAAACTGATAGGAAAACTTTCAAAGCTTGTTAAGTGCCAGTAAAACATTTTTTTTACATTTTATTCCAAAGACCTTTGGGTTCAAATACATGTAACAACATCATTTATACCACATAAAAAGAGCAAAGACATAAATGAAAATAAGTTGGATAACCTACACACTGAAATGTCAACACTGTCAATCCAACTACAGCGTTGAAATGCTGTTTCACCTCCTTCTCTTACTTTGATACTTTCAGTGACTGAAGTGTCAAATACTTTTAATGGAACACATTATTTGTTTGATTACACTTTTTTCATGGTCCTCAACTTTAAACGATTTGGAGCTTTAAGGCAATGCAGAACATCTTCAGAACAGACGTTTTCTAGGACTTGGTCTTCCTTCAATGTTTAAGAGAACCCGATCGAATATTTTTCAGCTAATGCAGTTTAAACTTCACTCCAGCTCTGCTTCCTGAAAATGGGAAGCAAATTTTATGCAGAAGTGAAAACCCTTGAAAATCACCCCCGTGAAATTTATCTTCTCCCCTGGTTGACTGGGTGGCCACATTCACAACAGTTTTTAGAGCATTAACGTCTACATTGCACACTCTGTTGCTTTCTGGAAACACTGTAAGAGACCTCTGACACATCAATCTTTGCTTTTTACCACTTCATCTTGAGTTCTTCAGCAGACAGAACGTAGGTGAGAAAAACGCATTATGTTGAGGAAATAGGAACTCTCTTACTGTATATCAAAGACTACATACTTTCTCAGTTCACTATCAAGAAAAGGACAGGAACATTTTAAAATTGTATTAATGTGATTGAGAACTGAGTAAGCATTCTTAATTTATTTTTTGTTCTTATATTTCAGTTCCTTATTGGAGCACAGAAAATATTTGACACTACCTTTGTTCTACTAAGAGATTACATGACCTCTGTCAACATTGTTTTGATATTTTGTTTGTTTTTATCTACTCTGTTAGTAAGAGTTCTCTGCATCAACCCACCAGCCTTGAGTCTCTAGTGTATCGTTTTTCACTATGAAAATCAGAACAGAAACCAAAATAAATGAGAGAAGTCAAACTGTGCTGAAATCAGCTCTTCGTATTCTGAAATACAGTTGCAACTCCCTCATTAAAATGGAAACAAAAACTTTAATTGCTGTAGTGTATGTGATGACCCAATTTCAGTTTTACAACATACAAAAACTGTTAGGAAAATTAACATTTAAAAATAAGTGACTTGAAGTGCAAAAATGAATGATAATAAAAGTACATTTACAGAAGATTAATTTATTTTAAGAGCTGATGGCAATCCTTAAATACATTTCCCCCGTAGTTTAGATGTGGGTTAAAGTAACTGACCCGCCAATGACCTGGCACACTGTGAAAGAGATAATAAGGCATAATGAAACCTCTGACACCCACCTGAGAACACTCCATGGCTTTGCTTAAGGGGCAAAAACGTCAGACAAAGGTACAAGATGAAGCTACCCATAAATGAGTACATATATCAGTATCACTGACAGCCACACAGGGCTCACTGTGCTTGTGCATCAGATTTCATGGATGCTGCAAATCTTCAGGGCAATGTAGACTAATGAACATCTGATGGCAACCGATCGTTTGATTTGAACTCTTTCTATGCAGCAAAACTCTTCCTATTTTCTTCTGACCTCACACAATCTCTAAGGTTCAATCAACCAAATCCCCAGCGACTTCATCATTGCTATATAGACTGAGTATTTCTAAGTGCTTGCCTTTCTTGTTCTGGATTCTGTCTCCCAAGAACCAACTAAAAACTCTAAAGCTTAACAGAGACCCTCCTGCCATATGTTGTCCTATTTAGAATGTAGCTAGCACTAGCTACCTTGCTGAAACTGTATTATCTTCAAAAGGATGCTGTTTCCCTGTGGCTTGCTTTAAAAAAATCTGCAATAAATCACAGCTCCATTATTCTGGAGTGCGCTTTAGTATAATACTGAGAGTGATACATAGACTATAATGTTTATTTTTCCTAAAAGGACTGATTAATTTATCTTCACACATAGGTAAAGTATACCTATGTATTAAAGTATTAAATGGTGTATAACACTAACACTTAGAAGAAGGTAGGAGAAAATGTATGTTCATACTGCAAAGCTTTTTAAAACTTTTAATTATACAGTATATAAAATTAATGCTAATTACATAATTATTGTGGATAGATTGGAGTTGCCAAATTATAGTTTCCAAGTGAACTATGGTAAAATTACACTGTATTGTTTTCCTGTTCAAGGCTGTGTGCACATACATTACTGTCTGGATGCCAGCATAGTTAAATACACATTTTGGTCAGTTAAACAAACAGTCCTTCGTAGTCTGTATTTCTCGTCTTTTTTCAGCATATTATTCTCATACCACTCAGTGCAACTCCCTGAGCTCCCACTTTTGTATGCTGTTTTTTCTCTCTCTCAGCCAGAATTGCAGCAGTTTTATTCAAGTTCCCCTAGGGCCAGCCTTCACAGAATTTGTCACTTTCAATTAGATTCTTTCCCATGCCTATTGGCCCATGTCAATAACCCTTAAATTGTGGGAAAATGTTTTCTGAATGTCATAACTGAGGAAAAATGTTTTCAGGGTGTCATAACTGAAAATGTTTCTCTTTACCTTCATTTCTGTACTACTTCACTTACCTTAAACAGAAACTGCAATTCCACTCTGACCTTGAAGGTTAACATTTTAAAAACATACAGAAATACCTTAGAACCTAAATACATTTCTAATCAATCATTAGGTTGTCACTTACACAAGAGAAAATATAGATTCATTAATTCACCTTTCTTTCAATTATTCTCCTAGACTACACAAGTGCTTGATTTACAATATTTGTTCATTGTTTTCAGTTTGACTTTTTCAGTTACAGTACATGTTCTATAGTTGCATGTACAGTATAGAAAGATATAGTTCATTCTCATGTACAGCACATGCAAGCAGATTCAGAAACATAAGATATCTTCTTCTGATGAACATGAACACATTCTGTCTAATGGAGTTGGCAATAACACTTTAAGTGGATATACACTGGATTCAACCAATCACCCTCTCCGTCCTCCATGTAATAAAATATTTTCTTCCCAGTGTTCTCTGCACAACAACCATCAACCAGCCTGATCATATCTCTCTTATAGCAGCCCTTTGGCTCACTCAGGGTGGACTAGATCCCATCTAAACACCCTTAATCAATAAATCCAAGGAATGTTGTCTATATCTCATGAACAGCCATTGGAATAAAATAGGTTCTACTAGAAAATAATCCAAACTCAGATTTGCAGCCATGTGATCTAAGATAAGATTATTTTACATTTTAAAGTTTTAAGATTCTCTGCAACCTTAAACTGTCAAAAATGGAATTGCTAAGCTTCTCTTGAAGGACAATGTCAGATAACATGCATGACTAGCAAGCCATATGTATGGTTATATATACTGTATCTCCACCAGTCTTTGTCTGGAAAAAAAGCATTACATATTTTCAATATTATACTGTTTGTGATCTTGGGAACAACTCTTAATTGTAAGGGTAATTGTAATTCACACATTTACATGTTTTTAGATTTGTATTTGATTTCTGTGGCAATCTGAATTGCTAAAATATACAGATCCTAGGTCTGTATACCATATGTACATTGTATACAAACTTCAGAACTTTAGAATTTCTTTAGTTTGAAAAAAAAGTTCTGACAGCATTAACTGTCTTATTCTTAATCATATCATATTCCATTAGCTTCATTCCATTATATTCAAACACAGACCCTTACAGTTTACAAAATGAAAAATACGCGATATAAATTGCAGTGCTACGTTGCAATAGATGTTTTTTTGAATTCAAACATTACATACTGTACACAATGTAATAAGATCATGAGGCTTAGTTCAGTGCAGTATATTTAATATGGAAAATATCTGAAAATTGTCTGTCTGTCTTTTAAACAGTTAAACTCTGTTTGCTTTGCAATGCATATTACAGTATGTAGTAGAATGATACTTTGAGGGTTTAGGAGTGGTGTTTAAACCTCAATTTAAGGTCATTTGTATCAAACTTCACAGTGTCCCCCAAGGACTGAGGGCAATTTCACTTAGCTTTTGCCAGAAGCTGTATCTGACCTCAGATTTGACAGTATTTGAAACCACTCTGGACTGCACCACCAATTACAGTGTAACATGCCAGGTAAACAGACACCCTGGAAAAGATACTGGGTCACTGAGAATTTGTGATATTATAGCAATATGAATGCATTTCTAACAGTATTTTATATGAATCAGTAATTTATATTCCCTCATTGGCTTTTTTAAACATGCATGACTATACTCCATACCACACAGATCCAATTTGCCTTCAGTGTTTGAAGAAAATCCAGCTCAGCTGAGAAGACTGCCAGTTGGCTTCAGTTCAGTATAAACTAATAATGGGAAATGGAGATACTGTACATCATTTCCTTGAATTCTTTTAAGGTAGAGAAAAATTAATTCTAAGATGAACAATTTTCACTTATTACACCCTAGTACAATTCATAGGCCCTGTGTTAGTTTACCAAAATAAGTGTGACAAGAGATCATGCAGAAATAATACATACAGGTCCTGAAAATGTGTGTATTTAATCTTTTAGAGTTGAAAGGTGTGAGGCAAAATGCCAGATATAATACAAACAAAATAATGTGACTGTCATTATCTTCCAGCACTACCTTTGCCTCTATTGGGTTCTGACCACTACACAGGCATGCTGCTGATCACTCTTTGTTTATTAGACAATTTTAAGAGATCATTCAACTGAAAAAAACACTTATTCCGGAAACAAAAACGTAGGAGGACAAAAAGAAGATAATGTAGGTTTTCGTGTTCCACATCAAAGAATACTTTAAGACCATGTCCCTTGTCCTAAACCCCAAGGCCTACTGTGACATAGCGCTATTGTGGATTTAAATTGCATGAGTAATCAAGAGGGCATAGTTATAAAACGTGACGTCACTCGCTGTTTATACGGCTCAGGGTCATAATATTTTCTGTTGTTGATGCCTTCCATCAACCTTCCAGTCGGTAAGTGCATGTCGGCAGATATTTATTTTTTAAAGAATTTCTCATTCTCCGCTCACAGTCTGATGAAATTGAATTTCATCTTGTCTATCCCTGTACAAAAGTAGTGTCACATCGTGTTCATTCATGTAGAGCAAGCTCGACTCAAAACAGGCATTTCCTTTGTAAACTAAGGAAAACGTGTGAATATCGCTGTTCATTCAAAGTTTTGTATTACTGAATGCATTTCTTCTCGTCTGACCCAGCACAAAAATGTCAGTACAAGGATGCGTTCATTCACGTCCATTCAGAGTAAACAAAATGAGGTAAACTCGGCAATACCTAAAGCTTTGTACTATTAAATACGTGTACTGTTAAGTATTCCGTGTACAAAATACATCGTGGATAAATGAATATTCATCAGTCAAAATAGGGTGACGAAATAAAAGCTTCTATGACAAAACGTCGTACCTAGAATACATGGATTATTACTCTAAAATAGTAAAACTGTTAAAAAGTTAAGTTTGACTAACACGTGAATTCTCCATGGCAACTTCTCTTTGCTGTGTTAGGTTAGAACATGAAACGTCAACATTCCGCAAAGGATTGGGGGTAACCCCCTTCAGTGGACGGATAAGCCCGAAGAAGGCTCCACAGCCGAAACGTTGTGTTTTCTTTCTTCTCTTTTCAGCGTGGAATAAACCTATTACTTGTTCCTTTACAGCCTACGCTGCTGACGCAGCTACCCACCAAAATCCATGTACTGTATACCATCTTACAACAAGTGATCTCACTGCTTATTTTCCATTAAAAGGAAGGCATCTAAAAATGAAAACATTCCCTTCCCCTTTCACAGCCCAACTCCAAAAACAAAACAAAAGCTTAAAAAGCAATTTTTTGTCAAGAAGAAAAATATGGAAGCTGTTGTTCATAATATCCAAATAGTTAATAACAGAAACTACTTTCATATTATCATAAAATGTATTGATACATAAAGCTGCTCCATAATGAAAAGTATAGGAATGTGATTTGCAAAGTGCAGTGCTGCGTCAGCCATCTTTTGCTCCAGTCCACATAAACAAAAATGTAAATCTAAATAACCCCTGTGGCCTTATATTTATCCTTTTATTAAACACACAAATACTCTCTCTGTCTCAAACACAAAACAAATGGAAAGTATGTGGTCTTTCCTCATGGTCAACACTAATGTTGTGTTATCAAAACCAAGACTTTACATGACGCCTTCACTCTCATTAAACCTCACCATTTGAGCAACAATGTCATTTGAGTTTTCTTTTCTCAGGAAGAAGTAATTAAAGAATAGTTGAAAGAAGCTGAAAATCAAAACTTTGTTTCACATGGAGTCATATACAGTATGTCTATAGTTGCACAGGGTTCCATGAAAAAAATCAACAGTGAAAATAAATCACCATGACTATTAGCCATTCAAGGCACACATATTGTGAAAGTGATAAAAGAGAATGGTGTTTTAAAATGAACAACACATGGTATTTAATTCCCCTGCCTTTTATAATTACATTTTAATCTGTGGAGTGCATTATGAATGCTTACTCTCACTACCCTGGGATTCAGAGAAATCTGCAGGCAGTAGTCCTTTCCACTGCGCTTTATGTCCTGTGTCCATTAATGTTTGCTTACAGTACAGTGTCTGCCCTTGCATGAATATCGAAGCACTTGATGTTTTCAATTGCCTCTTGTTACATGTTCCTGCAGAAAAAAACAAAAAAAAACAATGCAGAATTCAGGACTAGCACAGTGTACAATCTGAAGAGGGCTTTCAATTGAGTATGAATACCCAATTTCCAGGTTAATGTTTAAATTTAAATTATAGATGTCAACATTTAAGATTTCTTTACTCAAACTGCAGCAAGATAAATTTAGAAGATGTGTACAGTGAGTTATTTGTTTTGAAAACCTGTCTTTTTTAGACCCATATAGTGTAAATGAATGGGATCACATTATAAAATATATTTTAACATGATTTTTGCTAAGAATGAACATTCTGGGAGAATAATATCCACATAATGTTATACAAATGTGAGTTTTAAAATGCAAAATCTGTTAGGATCCATATTTAGTGTTTAAAAGGCCTGTAGTCAAGGCGATATTACTGTACATAAGCTGTATGAAACTGCTGGCCTTCCCTTATGTTCAAATAACATGTCAGTGTTTTTTGCAAGAACATCATCCCGGTCAGCTCAAGCTTTTAATCAAAAGAGAGTCTGTCTCCTTCTGAGTTAAATTAAAGTGGTTACATATCGGGAGTCAAAGAGAATGTCAAGTGTCACAAGTGTCACAAACATAAAAACCAGCAAAAAAATTTACTTCTAAATTAACATGTTACATTCTTTTGGAAAAAAATAAAAGCTAAAACTAGATTCTACTTTCATTCCCAGGGTCCAGTTAAACAATTCCTGACCCATTTGTACAATGCTGGAGGCAGTGTTTGGAAAGTGTTTGTACAAGGTCACTGACAGGAGCCTATTATGGTTTACGAACAAGGATTGTGAGAAATGCTGTACTTTTGACAAACATGGACTCCAACAAACTGGATGATCTTGAAAGCATAACCTTACTAGGCAAAAATACAAATTTGAATTACATAGTTTGCACAGTAGATAATGACCTTTCAGGGGAGATGAAGGAGATTTTTTTCAGATTTTATTTAAACAATAACTTAAAGTAAAGCACGGTTACTTCTAAGAGCACTCAAGAGCTCTTTGGTTCTATTGCAACAGTGCAGTTCATGCAGAATCAGGTAGAATATTTCTGGCATACTCATTTAACTACCAACTTAAGAGAAAATTTTAATAAGAATGCTACAGAAGGTAAGAAACTTTAAAACCATAACAGGCTGGCTAATCTAGAACGCATTATGAAACAGGGCAAGTTCATGTATGGCCGAAGTCGAAACAGTAAGCACAAACTTAAGATCACACTTATATAACCATTCTGTTTTGATAGTGGAAAAATACAGTACAACAACTCAGGATTTGAAGATTCACTACATCAGCGGTTCCTAACGTGTGGTCCACAGACCCCTGGTGGTCCGTGATGTTAGTACAAAGGGTGTGTTTTAAAAGTTAAATGGTAAATCACAGCACTGGCCATCTTATTAAGTACAGTAAGTTACCAATATGTATACTGTATGTTCACACATATGCACTGCTATGTTTTGTAAATATATTTGCTGGAGAAGTGAGAAAAACAAATCACTAAATTTTGCACTGCTTAAAAGCAAAGAGGTTGCAGATGATGTGCGATTGAGTGGGCTCACATTCTAAAGGGTAGCAAAAATAATCAGCTAAGACCTTCCAGAGGACAAATTCACAGGCAAACACCAGAGAAGAAAATAGGTGGTTCAGATTTGTTCAACCCCTTGCTGCACAGTTTCTTTGTTACAAACAGCAACTTAATGACTGAATTAAATTCGATTTAGCAAACTATTAGAGGTTCTGGCTGTGCCAACGGAAAGCACTGGACTGCTGCTGACCAGTTGTGAAGGAAGAAGAGCAGAAGGGTTCAACTGCATAACTGTCCTCAGCTGGAATGAAAAACACCAAACAGTGGGGTCATGAGGCCAAGGGCTGGAGATCCCTGTATGAGATATCACCGCATGTGAGTTTGCTAACCAGATGTTCCTACTACCTCTGAAGACCTGTGTTGTCTTTTTTGAAGTGAAAATAAACTCCTCACATAGTGAATCTTACAGTAACCAATCACCAAATGCCAGCTAAAACGATTTGAGCTAACACATTTTTTTATGTTGGTTTTCAAAGGACAAGGTGTCAGGGGATACTGGAAGGCTTGCAAGAGGAACCCCATTTTACAGAGATTTTTAGCTTCCTGCAGCAACTGTTAAAAGCGTATCTCCAAAAAATGCAATAGTTTAAAACACTGTTTCCTAATTCTGTGCCCCTGTGTCTTCTAGTTTTTATTCCATTTGAAATGTGTTAGTTTGTCAGGCTCTTAAAGTGACAGTTAAAAATCAGTCACTTAAATCAGTTTTTAATGCTTAGCCCAGTGGTCCCATACAACACTAAGAAGGGTTATCGTATCTGTTAGACAATGTTATCTCCATCTACTGTATACATCATTAGTTCATAAACAATAAGAGTTGTTTAGAAAGCTACAGGGGAACCACAAACAAGTTAAAAACATTCAGTTTGTTGGATTTGGGAGACTGAGTGCAGACAACAGTTGTTAATCAATCAATGTTTTTGATTAAGGGCTCACTAAGTTGAATCTACTGTATTAAAAGTTCAGTTGAAATGAAAACCCGAAGTGACAGTGGTACAGCTGAATCAGGATTTGGAAAGCAGGTTTTAGAATAAGATCCCCAAATCATGTCCACATCTTTCCTTTATTGTACAAAAAATAATATTCACAATAATTTTCAATTTCATTGTGAATAGCAATCTAAGTAACCAAAGGTTACATTATAGTTGAGTACAAACTGGGATAATCAAGATGAGATTCAGTACTAGTCAAGCAAACGTTAATTATGTTTTATGTAATAACATTACGAGTGAGGACTTACATTTAACGTAAGCTTACAGTGACTGTTTTAAAATAAAAAAATAAACTTTGTTTTTGAGTAGTGAATTATCAAATACAGCATATTGAAAAGAGACAGGATAATTACAGCAAAAAAACAAACGATCTAATTATGAAATTTATCAAATTCAGTTTTGTATTTTAATGAATGCCGAAGGATAACTGTACATTTTTTTTTTGTTTAATAAGAATAAAATATTTCACTTTTGTTTTTAGACAGCAGCGATATTATGATACTACAGTACTGTAGTTCTCAATGGTGGCAGTTACAGGAGACTAAGAAATGAGACTGTTGTTTTTATTATATTTTTCAAATAAAAAATGGAAACGAGAGGGAAAATTGATAAACCTTCAGATGCCTGGAAATTTTGTCTACTGAAACACAGAAATACTATCTACTTAGCCCAAAGTTTTCTTTCTAAATAATTTTGAATAATGTCTGCTGAATACATATAGAAAAGGGTAAATGATTTGTGATGACAGTTTTTGTCCTGGTTTTTATTACTGTTATTGCAATATTACATCAACATGGAATACCAAATGTCAATCTTTACCTAAATCCAAGAGGTCTTATCTTACTTAGCCTAAGCCATCAAAGTGAAAAGCATGATCTGACATTTAAAGATCTGTAATTCATCATCTGTCTGCATGAGAGTCTCAGTTATTATAAACCAGTCTCTCTATTTAACAGGTGACCTTATGTGAGATAACATTTTGATTTGAAACGACAAACTGGCCAAGAAATATTAAAAATCATATCAACAAGCAAACCCATTACAGATCACACCACATTTATTGAATTGAGATTAAACCCTCAGACCGCATAGTTTTACTAACTGTAATATACAACATAGGGTTGTCAATTATAAGTCGTTTCGATTTATGTTTGAAACTCCAAGAGCGGACCAAAAACAGGTAGATTTCAAAGTCATTCTGCAGGAGAGTTTCCGAGCTGTCAGTAGCAGCAAATTCAAATGAAATTCTGCCGGAGGAAAACACAAACTTCAGGGAGGCAAAGCTTAATTATTGCTTCCAAAATTATAATGTGAAGCCGCAAAAGTTAACACATTCTGCAGGCGTACTGGGAGTTCGCAGTTTTATATGTAAATTCACAGAACTGCTTAAGGTACATCTGTGGCTAAAGAGGGCCAAGCAATAAAGGAACACAATCGGGATGTGGTACCCAGTAGCAAACCTAACTGCAGAATGACGAAGAGCATCTCCAGAATCTTTGGAGCTTCTCTGTAAATAACATTACCCTACTTCTACCACAGACGATTTAGTCGTGTGTGCTTATATTAAACTCATATATACATATGCATATACTCATAAAACAAATGTACAACGTGATTTATTCCACTAAAAAAAAAGTTTAACTTCGTCTTCTACAAGAGTCGATGTGATAGACGTGCTCTCCGCGAATCCCCCACTGAAGGGTGTAAGTTTATGATGATATAATAGCTATACTGTAGATGCAATCCTTTCACAGCTACACCATATTTACGACTACAATACAACCAACCCCATCTGAATAAAACAGAAGCCCGTCTGAATATTCTAAATATGCGTTCAATATCTTTAAGTCGGTATCAAATGTTACAGAATAGTAACATTGACAAAAAAAGACAAAGCTCATAAGGTATTTTTCTAACACTTTTCAATGTAATAAACGGTTACAGGTCAGACATTTAGCTGTCAACCCTATTCTAGTCTATTTAATTTTTATTCTTAATGTTAACATGAAGTCCACAACGCCTGCTGTACTAATTGGCCCAATTAAAAACACTTGATAGCCAGATCCCAGTTAATCATTCGTCAAATTCCAACCCACGTCATTCAAACGAATGGCAAATATTAATTAATCCAGATGGTACAGTGATATGCGCTTTAAACGTACATGTATATTAAAATAAATTGAAATAGTGAGTACTATAATTAATAACAAAAAGGTGCTGATGATGTGCTGAACAAGTTGGACAACAACCTGTTATTTCCGGCTTTCACATATCACCAGTTCCTTAATGATCTCTAATCAGTGTTTGCATTGAGGCTAAATCTTGTCACATATTTTAAGTCAACAACTACATGAATAATAATGCAGGCACCTCTTTTCGCAGAATATTTTTTTCAATCGCTAATACAGTGTTTCTATTGAAAAACTTTCACGAGAGTAAAATAAAGCTGACTTAAAATGCTCCGCTCCTATTGTAAAATACTGCAAGTCCCTGCAATGATCTTCTATTACTGATTTTTCCATATCCACTGTTAAAATCATCTTATCAAAATACACTGAAAATCGCATCAAGTGGTCCAAGCACGCGTCAAAGATGAGTTGTTATTCGCTTCAATTACACTTTTCACCCAGAACATTTGACTTCACCCCAGGAACAGAAAAAGATGGAAACAGGCGCAACTCTTGCGATACTTACCGTCCAGCGGAATGTAGACTCTTTTCTCTCGACTGTCCCAGTGTGTCGTGTTGCCAACTCAGATGATCCAGCGATCACAAGCCCAATACGCCTTCAAGCCTGGTGGGGGATACGGGATGGCAGAGTAGCCTTTTATATCCAGAGGGAGTCCTCTGCCTCTAACTGTCGAGCAGACGCGTGCAGTACATCCTTCGATTCAGAGCCCTGTAGTTTCCCTCTGCTGTCTTGCTAGCTCCCTTTCTTTCACTATCTGATGCTGTTACAGAGAAAGAAAAACTGCGATGGCAAGTGTTCATCCTATTAGCTTCACTTGTGAAGAGCATGCCCTGCTGTTAAGCAGTCTGCTCCACTGTTCTCTGGCTACGGTCTCTCGCTTTGTATCGTTGTGCGTTCTGGAGCTGCGTTAAGTCCCTCAGAGCTCTTGTAGCTAGAGCGTTAGTCGGATGAGACTGCCTGAATTCCCCATTATTTTGTTTCCTCTCTCTCCCTGCATTGTATCAGTCTGGATGCTGTTTTGGATGGAGGAGGAGGTGGGGAGAGAACGCACAGATAGTTCAGCTCCTATACTACTGTACCGTTGCAGAGCAAACAGAATTTATATATCAAACCTACTGTATTTATTCACTTCAAAACATTTCCGTATGTCTCATGCCAGTCACTTAGAAGTGCTTAAATTGTATCACCCGTTAATCAATTTACTTGAATTTGCCTGATGAAAACCATTTTCTCTGTATAGAGTACAGTACATGTTTTTAGTAATCATCTATTCGCCGTGTCACCCAGGAATTCTAAATGATTAACAAAAGTGAACTCAATGAAATCCTTTAGATTGCTTGGCAAAATCCAATCGAATGAACAAGATCCGCCGTTGTAAAACAATAATATAACACGTGTGATGTCAGTTTGAACATGTATTTCACCAAAATATTCAAGTTTGTGAGAACTGTAACACAAAAATGTAGTATTTTAATGAATATTGGAAACAGTCGATATAAATACCTCTGTTCAGAATGCACAGTATCTGAATAAAGAAGTGTAGCAGCAAGTTCCTTTGGTATAAAGGAATGCTTAACAGAATAAAAGGTTCTAAAGGTCAGAAACTTTAAAGATTCCCTTAAAGAAGAAGAACTTGTGATTATGAAAGAAGTGTAAGAAATCTCATGCAGCTAAGAATAATATCAGCAGGTCATGACCTCAAATTTTAGCATAGGACCCTTCAGGGCAACATTGGAAAACGGTGTACATCTAGTGGTCAAGAAAAATAACTGGTAAAGCTGTAAAATACAACTTTAATTGACTTTTAAGAATGTAATAAACAAAAGTACTTTCATCAATTAAATAATGTGTCTTTATGCTACAATTTCATAGAGTTTGTGAGAACTTGGATAACAGGTTTTATCCACATGGTTTATTTTGTGGGGGTATAATGCATTGCAGTGCTGTACATAATTATAGTGTGGTTACCATCTCACTTGTGGGAGTAAGGGGACTAAGTCTACTTTGACACACTAAATGACTTTTTGTTTGCTCCTCAGATGGTTCAGCATTAACACACATTGATGTGTTTGTCTCTGGTATTCACTGCATTGTTAAATACTTTCATTTAATGTTTAAGGCAAGATACTGTATAGACAGAGTACAAGACTGCACCGTGCTTAAAGGTGTCATGATAGGAGTCACATTTTGTGTAAATAATTAAAAAGCAAAAAATGTATTTTCTTACCTAAATAATATAGTTTTGAATATCACTTTAAGACTGCTAATAGAGAATTCTTCAATGGTAATAATAATGATGATGACAATTACAGTTTGCAAATCCAAATGTTTTTTTTTCTCCCTAAAACAAAGTTAATGTACATTATGTATAGTTAGGTTTTAGTTTACTATTCAGATGCATTTTGTTAACTGGGATTTTTTTTAAAAAGTCTAGTCTGCCTGTAAACTTGCCCGGGATTTTAATTACCTTGACAGTGTAAGTCATTTTCCCCAGCTTGCTGAAGAAGTTTACAAAGACCTTTAAGTTGCCTGTATCTCCTCAACACAGACTCTGTTTGGAGAGCTCCTCATTTTCTGTGTTATCAGGGAGTTGTGTTTATCCAGCAATGTGAGCATTCCATCTCTGTGTTTTCATCCAGCACACCATTTATGCTTTACTTTGTATTAACTTTTTGGTGTCAGTGGCTATATACTGTATGCATAACACATCATCAGTTGATACCTTATCATGAGCTCTGCTGAGCTGGAATGTAAATCGTTGTGTTTCTTCTTTACTATGAGTCATTGCCGTGAACAGTAGCATTAGTTATTGATAAACAATAAAGGTCATTATTTAGAATACCAACCGATATAATTATAATAATAATAACAACATCACTTTATTAACCCTTTACAATTGCTTGCATTAGGAATTGTCTTTTTGCATACCCCAGCTTGCTCTCCATGAGACACACAGACAGGGAGAGTGCCTGGGGTCAGAGCACAGGGTCTTCCATTGAACGGCGCCCCTGGAGCTGTTGGGGTTAAGGGCCTTGCTCAGGGGCCCAACGGAGTAGGATTCCTCTGCCAGCTGCGGGATTTGAACCGGCAACCTTCCAGCCACAGGCGCAGAGCCACCACTCTGCCCAAATATATAATTATATACTATATATATATAATTATGATCTAGTTACAGATAGATTGAAAAGAGTCTTGCAACTTTAGTGTTACTTTTGGTACATCATACTACAGTATGCCTAAGGGCATGTACAACGATAGTAATTACGTGCTGATTGGTGCACAACCAATTATGTTTTTTGTCATTGTTTGTGAGTAGTCTACAGTATTTGTTTTGATGCCAAATTAGCTAAACTCCACTGGATGAACCTGGAATGTTCAAAGCCATTCAATTCACTCCTTGCAAAGGTTCAAGATAAGACTTGATAAGAATTGGTGCCAGAGATTCATTATGACAATATCAACTTCCAGCAGAGCTCATAACAAGTTTTAAGTTTGTCATCTGTACTATATCCCTGTCTCATCTAAAAGAAGCCCGTCTTGATCCTTTTATTTATTACCAATATAAACCTGAAATTTCAGGTTGTAGAAATATTTTGCTGGAGATACAGTATTGCTTGAAACAGGATATTGCTTGTCTACTGCCTTATTTCTTCATTCTTCAATGAATCAAGGGGAAGGCACTCACAGAACTCTGATTGCAATCTGTACAACCAGATTGCACCTTCTATTCCTCCCTTTTGTTTTGGTAATTACCATATACTAAGCATCAAAGAAATGTATGAATCTATGTTTTAAGAAAATGAAGTACTGTACTGTATATATATTCATGACTGAGCATGATACAGGCAAGAGACAATCTGGAAGACCACAAATCACAAAACCTTGCAAAGATTGATGTTGGCCTTTCAAAGACACAATGCTACTGGCTTGTGTCTTTCACAGTAGACCCCCTGTTGATGAACCTCTTGATGTCAAATGTTAATCAGCAGAATTAATTCATGTCATGTCTGTTCAATAAAAGGTCAAAACACCCACTACAATTTATTTTCATTTCCCTGGAAAAGTTGTGAATCAGTTGCAGCTATGAATGAATGATAAGTTTCTACAGATGCTCAGAAGATTAATTGTATTATTATAAACTTAGATTCAAAACCAAACTTGCAGAGTCAACTGAAAGCTCCCCTTGAACACCATAACATTCCTGGATTATGCTGAGAATCAGCTCACCTTCAATGCTCCCTTGAAAGACCCTATTACATTTGGCAGTTGTACTGACCTAGGCTGACATTAGAGATACAGACTGCGGCTGTCAGGTTAAAGTTAGTTGCACTGAAATAGATAAGGTCTAAATGTCTATTTTCTGTACACCATTGCCTCTGTGTTGTTTGTGTTTCTGTCCTGATCCCTTGGTGACCCAGAACACAGGTGTTTGTGCTTTACCGGCAGCTGCTCCCAGCCTGACCATTTCAGTTCTGGCTCAAGACCAAAGCAAAAACCTGCAACCAATTCAGGACTGGTGCGTCTAGGTTACTCTTAAATCATCGCAAAGCATTTCTATGCACGTGCAGCATACATACAGCACGAACAATCAGCATTAACTCATGGTGAAACCATTGAATTACTGTTTTCATCATTCATATACAGTACATTAAAAACTATTTTGCTAGTGAAAATACAACATATTAGTACTGCTTATCATTATTCTAGTTTTTTTAATTAAG
Organism: Lepisosteus platostomus; assembly: GCF_059453375.1. Classification (NCBI taxonomy): domain Eukaryota; kingdom Metazoa; phylum Chordata; class Actinopteri; order Semionotiformes; family Lepisosteidae; genus Lepisosteus; species Lepisosteus platostomus. The sequence continues at coordinate 7,961,120 of NC_142617.1, read as the reverse complement.
AACCAAATTACTGAGGGAGTGCTAGTCAACAAACTGAAGTAAGAATAAGAAAAATCAACATTTTTTATGTCCTGTGTTGCAAGCAGAGAAATAATTTTGGGATGTAATGCCTATAAGACAAACAAAATATAATAACAAAATATACAATGTGCCAAAAGGCTGGCTTAAAATTGATAACACTGGTGCTTTATTAAAGGCTATAAATTCCAGATGAATGCTCTAGCCATTTTTTTACTTTGGATTTGTTGCAATTTATGCTTGTGTCCACCAGGGGTGCTGTAGCACTTAGAAATTACACTGATTAAATGAACCTCAATGAAATCCTTATTTTTCTCACTTATACTTAGTAACTTTTAAATATATATATATATTTCATTATATAATGTTAGCATGCCCAAAGGGGTTGGGCAACCAGATGACCCTAGAGGTTTTTTGTTCTCCTTACTAAGGTGTTTGTGGTTCCTCTCCTACGTTGTCCTCTGGTCTTTTCTGTTCTGTATTGACAAAATGTATGATCACTTGCATTGTTAAGTGCCTTGGGGCAACCTTGTTATGAAAGGCGCTATATAAATAAATTGAAATTGATGTCCTCGAAGAGCCTAAAGTTGATTTAGCAAAGAAAATACAGGTGTAATTAAAATGTGGTAAAAAGTGGTAAGATATGAGTTTGCCAAACAGCAACTAATTGGCTTCCAAGTCAAATTGGAACACAGTATCATCAGGAGTATGACTAGCAAAAAACTGATGCTCATGTTGAAAATAGAACATTATACCTTTCATCAAAAATAGATGAATCTACCTTGCTTTATGGTCGGTTGCGTCCTGTGATACTAGTATCCCAGTTACAATGTTTACCAACACATTTTGACACAAATGGATCACAATAGGATAACAATACAAAGCCTGCATCACATGCAAGGACCGAAAGGTTAAAGGGGCATAGAACACAGCATTTCTGATTGGTGATAACCTCTGGTTCATGATATGAGCCAGTGAAGGCAGATCGCAAGCACAAGTTGCATAGCCTTCACATCAGGAGAGGCATGGTTGAATGCCCCTAATGAGAAGAAGGAAGAGGCATTAAAATAATATGGGAAGTGCCTCCATGAGGTTATTAAAGCCTTAAGTTCACAAAACACTGATTCTGTGGTATGCATACATTTGAACATGTATGTCTCCATACAATTTTGAAAATCACACAAGTCTTTTATTTTGGATTTGGATTTTGGATCAGAAGATACTGTACACCTGGCTTATCTTGCTAAATTTGCTTTTTGTTACAGTTTAGGGGGTATACATTAATTTGAAAACTACTGTAATTTCTGGAATTATAAATTAAACTTTCATCTTTAATTATCCGAATAAAACATACATTTGTATTTTTACTTGCGCTAGTACAGTATTTTCCTTGTTGTTTTGCCATGGATATATACAGTATATATATATGTAAAGTGGTACAGTATTACTCTTTCTGTCAATTACAACTATTGCAACAATGTACAGAAAGATAGCTTTTATCATTCATTTATTGTTAGCACAAAATCATGCATTTTCTATAAGAGGCTATTATAATAGATATATTTTTTCGCATCTTACGTCTTTGCGGCATGCATTCAGTTTGAAAGAAATTTCAATTGCAAGCTTTGCTCTATTAGTAATGCCCTGTAGCCAGCACAAAATAATGTTTGGAATATAGGAAGTAGAAACTTGTTCTCTTCAACAAGAACAGAAGCCAGCATTCACTGTATATCACCCATGTTGTTCTCTCTAGAGATGTCTAACCTTCAGTTTTCCACTGCAATAAACCCACCAACATAAAAGGTAACAGTATGAAGAAATATAGATAGATTCCCACTGATCCCAACTTCAATTACATCTTTCATTTTCTATTCATACTTTCCCACCCTCTGGTTTAATGTCTGAATGGCACCACTCTGGGCTCACAGCCTATTTCCTTTTTGTCATTAATTAGCCAGTGCGCAAGTCTGTGCTCCAGCCTGCCTGTGCATTAGATCCATTTCACAGTCACTGAGCTTCTCTCCTCGCTTCATTGCTTCCCTATGGCAAACAGACAGCTTACGGTCTCTTCCTTTTTTTAGACATTCCAGATATCTTGTCATATCTCAGCTGTTTTTTCCCCCACCTGTACTGTGAAGTGAATTACTATCACAACAATTCTCCTTGTCTCATATCGGTAACTATTTTACTCAATGTTTTTCCATCTGGTTTAAAATAGTCAGCAGTGCCCTGAAACTAGATTGAACATTTCCTGTGGCTAAGACAGAAGAAAATCAGGTATTGCCTTCCTTTATCTGAACCCAGCATTGTTTAATGCAACTAATTAACTGCTTAACCCCAACAGTTTAACATCTTCTTGCTTTAAAGAACTTAATCACATGTGGATTTCCATAAAATATGTGTAAATCATTACACAAGTGCATACACTATAATTAAAGACAAAATAGACCATATGAACCCTAATTTGTTTTATCTACTTTATAGACTATAACTCAGGCACAACATAAAATGGTAGTTAGGGCTGTAGGCTCCAGACCAGAGGTTTCCGTGTTCAAGTATCTACTATGCACACTGCTGTGATGATCTTAACCAAGTTATTTTACCTGACTGCGCCTTTCCACCTAGGTATACAAAGGTGTACCAGATCTGTTGGGGTAAACGTACAATTGACTACCACTGCATCCAGGTAGTACTCATGTACTCTGCAGAAAACTGGATAAGCTCCAGCTCAATGAGCCACTATGTTCAAGTATGAGCCTTTCTATGGGCTAAAAGTAGATTGTTTTCTAATGTGCAGTTTAGATATGTAGGTCCCATTGACTCTGAGATTACATGAGGAACAGCAAATCATCACATCTCCATTTAAAGTCTGATTTATCACAAAGTATTTGACTCAGAAGTCTATTCTTGTTTATTGTATTCCAATTCCATTGCCTTATCTTTAACCGATCTGATTATCAGCACAGTTCTGCAGCTGTTCTTTCCCCTGCATGTCATGTTATATAAAATCCCATTTAGATTTTGATCATTTTTGCATCCTTATGTCTCAATTCAATTCCTTCTTTCAAACACACCTGCATTTACAAGCTCCTGCTTGTTTGTTTTGTTTTTCTGTCTTCTCTCATTTCCCCTTCTCCTGCCTGCTGGACATTTTATGCATCAATTTCTTTCCTATTGGCACTAAATTCTGGCGTTAGCCTCTTTATCAGATATTGGTGCCTGTCTACACTTCTTCATAAACGTCTCAAAGTCTGCATCTCAGCTCCCACAAGGTAAACAAACTGATTGAAACACATATGCAATTCCTGCTCTCATACTTCCCTGCTGCACATTGCTCTATCATTTTCTGTCTGTCTTTGTATAAGCCTCCTTAATGTCTTCCTTCCACTGACAGAAACACTGGGGGAAAGGGTCACAAGGACTACAGCATTAATCAACAAACCTCTTTGATTTAGTATATGAGAGACCTGCCAGTAATCTGCTACTATGACACAAAGAGCAAAGCCTTGAAAACCCATAGGTAATATTTTTGCAAACCTTCTGAACTTTACGAATAGAGAGATTTTAAAAATATATTTTTTTACCATACATTAGATGTTTCGATATCAAGTTTACTGACCATGTCATAAAATAAAGCTTCACTACAAAAAGGTTATCCCTTACACCTATTATTATTATTTCTCTATCAAAGGTTTTATTTACACAAAACAGGGATTTCATAAGAACATGAGAACCATTACAAATGACAGGTGGCTGTTTTTCAGTAGATAGCCGACCCAAAGAGCATTCAGCTGCTTCTTGATTGATTGACCAACAGAAAACTAACAATTTGTATTGTATTTTAAAATAATATTGAACATACTGTATAAAGACTATTGTTCCCAAATGCAAAAATAGTATCTTGAAAATAATCTGTTCATCTCTACATAGAAATATTTTATTTTTTTTACTCATAGACATGTAATGAACCAAGGAGTCCAGTTGCCTTCCTTGTGGAAATAAAAAATAAGGGAGCAATTTAGCATAACCAATCAAACATATCTTGCATGTTTTTAGAAGGGGAGACGAAACTGGAGCCCTAGGAAAAAATATACACAGATAGGGATAAAATATTCAAATTGGACACAGATACAGTAGGTGCAGATGTTTGCAATCAACACCATAATCATGGCCTATCATGCTATCAGTCACTGTACTTTTGTCCTATATGGTAATTTCAAAATTCTCTCCTCAAGAGACACAATTGTGTAGGTTTTTGTTCTTCTTTTGTTAACATCAATATCTGAAGAACACTGAAAGTTGTTAATTTTACCAATTTAAGTGAATAATTAGGTGAATTAGGATTTTAACAGCATTTGTTGAAACCACAAATTACTCACTCACAGTCATAGTCTGCACAGTGAATAACTCTGTATTCAGGGTCTACATGGATTATATCAACTAAAATAGAATGGTAATTTGAGTTTTATCTGTTTTTTTTTTTTAAAACCTGTAGCCAGATGGCATACACTCATAGGCATTGGGGGCAAAATACAATAATTACATTATGGCTCAAAACAGCTACTGAGAAACAGTTAGGCATTATCACAGAATAAAAACGTTTAGAACTGCATTTAAAAATGAGTTAGAAGGACTCTGACTGCTCAAAGAATAGAACATCTATTTGAACCTTAAAAATGGCATTGTTGTTAGATATGAATAAATTGACAATACGAGGTGCTTATCAAATTTGAATTAGAGGGCAAAATGGATTAAAAGAGAATCTGTTTCTTTCATTACAATGAATTAATTGAACATATGCTGAATTCAGTAAAACACTTTTTCACCTTTGACAATATCCAGTTTCAGATTGTTCACAGTCACATCCATCTTGTCTTACAGATAACAAGTGATGTAAGACTTCAGAAAACACAATGTATTTTTTCCCCACTCTTCTGAAGAAAGGTGAGACCAAAGTGTTGTTTTTGTAAGCAAGAAGACTTCTAAATGAGCAAAATACTTCCAAGAAACAAAACAGTTACTTGATCTCCTCTTTGTATACAGAAGTGACCATGTTAAAGTAATATGACCACACTTAATATTTCAACACCCCACTCAATTAGCATTCAAGTTGCAAAATTCAACTTTTTCACCTTACATTTTATAAAACTAATTATTGTTGTAATGCAAGAATACATTAAAACATGTTTTGGAAACATGTTTTCATAATGGTATTTCAATTTCTACAAGTATCTAACTCAGCTAACCTATCTAGCTTCAGAAGGTACCCTACAAATTTAAGCTTCCAATCCTGATAAATCCTAAAACATGATAACTAGTCATAACTTGAAGGGCTCTGCAGTCTCTCAAAACAACAGGAATTCAGCCTTTAAAGAGCATTTCCTTTATAGAATACATCTAATTTCTTATTCTCATCTTTTTTCATCTGTTTCTGACTTATACATATTAAGACAAAGAAGCTGACTTCAATCCTTAAACAACAGATTGACTTGGTAGTGCGGTAAACTTCATTAGATTGTTATAGGTATTGGGATATGTAAATATAATCATATTAACAACTTTTCCAAGTCAATCACTGACATGGTCAGTTAAAGATGCCAGGAATCAATGAGCAACACTGCACTAGTAAGCTATGAAAAATAAATTAGTCAAAGTTCAAACAGAAGAAAAGATTATACATTATCAAAATAACTACATTTACAAAACTAAATGTAAGTAATGATTTTCTATAAACGGTTATTTATAGAATGTATAATCATAATGAATAGAAATTCTGGAATTTCTGAACTGACAACATAGTCAGGAAATCTGGACAGTTTTCTTGACTGTAATTCCTCATGTGTATGGAATACAAAATGTGTTATAAATGCAATCATAAGCTATTTTCATGAATATTTAATTCTGTAATTAAATTACACGTGGAGAAACTACAGGAATTGGAATGGTTAATCAATAAAAGTCTAGAGAAAAGAATTAATAGCCACTTAATAATGTTATAACAAATTCACATTTTAATTCCAGTTTAGATCCTAAGATTTACAGGAGTTGTATTTCACACTTTGCGAATTACTACAAATCAGAGTTCAACCTGGACACTGAGAATTGCTATCCAAGCGCCAGCAACATCTATTCTTTTGACCTGGAAAACGTTTGGGGCAGCTGTTGCTGAGCAACTGAACACAAGGCTCAACTCCCTGTGCAGCAGCCAATCGTCATCCAGTATCACTTCAGGCAAGATTTCTGTGGTCCAATGAAGTGAACAAACAGAGTCAGGAGTCAATCATGTGCATAAGACAATGTTGCCCTCTTTAAGTGTTTGAAGCCAAGATCTGCAAATCAGGGTTCAGGGCACCAACCTCCCAATGCCATGACTGACATTTCATGTTGAGTAAAGCACTGCGTGATAATCCAACCGTCCTGAGTTCAATGCTAATTTAATCAGAATTCTTACTAATTGTAATTTTAAATTACCGTTTATCACTGCACCTTTTTGTGATGTGTTATTCATAAAGTAGTCCTTACACTCCAAATTGGATTATTATGGAGATGAAGAAAACATAACAGGAATGAATGTAGATGCAAGTTGATTGAAATAGAATTAAAAATAAAATATTCTGATGAATACACTTGCATTTGCATGTTTTTAATCTTTGGTTTATGTAATTGCAGATAAACTATGAATTAAATTATAATGAGAATAAACTTGTTAAACAATAAGGGGCATTTTATTACTACTACTAATACTAATGGAGGTGCCATTAGTATTACCTCAATAGTAACTACTCCAGTAGTAGTTGTGAATCACCATTTGAAGAGGCTGGAAATTCTACTTTTTTCTAATTAATCATACATACAGTATTACACAAGATCAAACAGATGAGACTTTCACAAAACACTTATACTTTAAAGACTGCTTTTAAAAGATACTGTGTGGAATTAAAGTTTGATTTAAAAGTTTGAGTTCCAAATAAACGTGACACTAACAAGTCAATCCAAATTATCTAGTTTAAAAGGGTGGTGAATTCCATAATAATAGATGACAGGTAATTTTCTCTTAGGAAGAGACAGCTATAAGAGTGCAATTTGATGACTTTAAGGGATCACAGTACAACATATGAAGTAAGACACTAGCTGACATAACTGTGTCCCAGTTGATGAAGATATTTATCAGAAATTAGATTTTAAAATCAATCCTTGCCCCTCATGGTAACATGGTACACAATCTTTTTCACATTAATACATACTGAGAGGTATTCACAAGAAATGCAACTGTTTCCAATATTCATTTGTTGCATTTTAATGCCAGCTTCCATATTTTTACTCTATACTGTATATCTTAGTGCAATTGAGAGAAATAGAAATTGAGATAAATAGTTTTGTATTGTATATTGTAGACAACATACTGTAGACCTCATATGCCTGCATTTTCTGCATATCATTATAAATGCGATTTAAGATAATTTGACAAAAGGGGGATGTGTTTTGCCAGATGTTTTCTAAAATAACTTGAATAATAATCTCTTTGGAGGTGCGGAAGACAACTAAAAGGCATATTTAAAGTTGTTATGTCGTCTACAAGGAAAAATACTCCTAAATTCTATGTTGCAGTCAACAAGTCCTTTTTAAGACATTTTGTCTGCTTCCTTCACTAAACTTGAAATCTGGGAAAGGGGTTGAATCATTTAGCAAGCGCAATTTAATTACATTCTGTAGCATGAAAAACAGTAAATGGCTGCTGCACATACAGTACATTGAATACTGAACATTCCATGGCCCTTAAGTTTAAGAACCTGAGTTCAGCCTTATCTTTTGCCAAACACATCTGAATTTTTATTAATCAAATTGCATCATTTTCAATATTTTTCAAGACTTTGTTTTTAGGAAATCATTTAAATTTTGAAGTTTGAAAAAGAATGTGAAAACATCAAATGTGTTTTTCACATTAAGTCCAAAATGACATTGGCTTAATATCAGCTCTAGCGATTGAATATTGAGTATATACATACATGCATTGTAATTATAATTCTTATGATTAAAAATATTGATAGAGGTAATGGTGAATCTAAATGTACCCTACTGAGTTTTACATGAGCCTGTGCAGTATGTTTCCCATGACTGGTGCATTTTTATCTCCATTCTTAATTTCCTGTGTCTCCTTTAGTTTATGATAGTGGTACTTGAATAACTTTGATGGAATCTACATCTTGGCAATTAGCAGATAATGTACTGATTCTCTAATTGCTTCTTGGAGTGCTGTCATAACACCAGCACCAAAGAGCCATATTGATTTTCACCTTTCTAATACAGGGCCTTGTACATTAACCTTCCACGTCTTTGTGAAAATTCTGAATAATTAATGAAAATGTACTCAATAAACTATGTCTCTGCTTGTACATTTCAGTACGTTTCTTATTTTATAGTTGTTGCTACCTTAACTGTCTCCAAAGAATTAACAACCGAAATCGGAAAGTCCTAAGTCATTTGCAGTACTGGTAGTGTATAAACTTACTTTGTATGATTGGAAAAAAAGCTGCTGAACCTGGGTGTTGAAGCAAAAATTTAACAATATTGCCATCAGATATTGATGCTACAAGTATTGCATTGCTTTCATGTTTGTGTTAGCATTAAGTTTAAAAAACAAAGTATCATGTCTGAAACAATCTGCTTACAATCACTATCCTCACAACTGAACTGCTGTCTATGTTTTGGCTCCTTATTTCAATATTTTCTCATTATGAAGTGAGAGAAAACATACTGTAGTAAGCATTTAAAGGTTAAAAAAGCAGCCTGTACAGTATGTGTATAAGAAAAACCTAACTTGCATGTATTCCCAAAATGGCTGCATATTGAAATGATCAAAGAAACATTTACAGTATAACTGCGAGAAATACATAATGTCATTAACAGAAAAAACAATCATTTTTGTTCAGCCGGTGAGCTAACACTTTATTGAACATACATGACATACTGTACATAAATCCATTGTGCTAATTAACATTCAACATCAACAATAACAACAGCCTGTGATGAAACGTCACTGGCTAGCTGCATCTATGACCACCACTGGGAAGAATATAGGCTGTACATTCGTAACACAAATGTACAAAATTCTGACCAGGATGCAGATGTGGTCTTGTTGGATTGTGTCCCAGCTTGTAAAGTCCAGACAAGAACGTGGCTGTTTACTGGTCTCTGAGTCCTAAAAGTCACACATCCCACAAGTTTTCAATGAGTCTCAAGCCTGGTACGTTGTCAGTTCAGGAGGAGCCTGCAGGAAGAAGCAGTACAGTACGTGAGACTCAAGGACCTGATCAATATATAAAGCCGTGCAGGAAGGTTGCCAATCCGTTAGTATAGGAGGAGCTCTAAAGTGATTGTGGAGTTCTATATAGACCGTTCTGGCCAGAGCATCAAAGTTGCATCAACCTCTGCAAGGTGTTATGTTTCTCAGTCTCCCCAATGGTGACTTTACCATATCATTGTTGGGATGTGTTCGACTGCAATGTCTTGCCAAGTTAGAAACTGCTGGATGTGAACACTGAAGATCATGAATGACAGTGCTTTGGCTAAATCCAGCCTACAACATACAGTACTGTACCAAGAATACAGTTCCTTTTAAGTTGTTCTTTCTTGACTCCCACAGGGCTTGATAATTAACAGGTTGCAACTTTCTCACTACTTACACAATTTAGTAATTAGATAGTACTTTAGTGGTGAACAATCAATTAAATCAATCCAAAATCCAAATGCTTTAGTTTTCTAATTACATACAGTACATGGATAGAATGATAAGATTTCGAAGCTCAGTATATAACATTCAGGAACCTTTAGAAACACAGTAATTGCCCTTACTAGACAGATTTCATTATAACCTGCCTCACAGATTTTTGTCTTGTCGAGACATAGGCTTGTCAAGGTGTGAGAAATGTGCATACACCTCCAAATTGTCAGCAGACACTTTTACATCTGCAGATTGCAGATGGTGTGAAGTAGCTTCCAGGTTTCTACTCCCTTATGAAAACTCTTGCTATTTTGAAGTTATATGTCCCTATGCACAGAAATGTAAAGTTGCTACTTATATTTATATATGCGCAGGTTTGAGATTCATAATGATTCTCAACAAACTTTGCAATAAAAGCTTTAATATCCTTAATTAAAGCATTTTCCTTTTTATGGTATTTCACCTCAAATCAGTATTCATTCATAGGTGTTTTGACATAATTCACTATTCTTCCTGATGTATTGTTATTTCAGCATATTAACTGGGTCATGGACAAAGCTTCTACTTAAGAGCAATTGAGAAACAACACAGAATACAAGCTATAATGTCTGATTAAGAAGGCTTGTGTATCACTGATATAATTTCCTTTGCCATTTCCTCCCAGAAGAGTTACTGTAAAGGAACATTGGAAACAAGCAGAGGGAAAAATGTGTCATGTGAACAACTTGTCTGTAAAAGAGAAACTGCTAATATTTCACCATACATTTAAAAAAGGTTTATCTCATTTTAAACGTTAGAGCTTTATTTTGGTAAAACAGGATACAGTATGTCAAAGAAGAGAAACAAGTAAAATGCAAGGGGGAAGACAATAGAGATGCTATAACTGCCACAGGGACACTGTAATGTCATGGCCTAATAGCTGAAGCCATGATGCTACCTTCAGGTGAAACATCTGTCCACAGTGAAGTCCCAAAACAAAAATTACCATGAGCAATATCATCAGAAGGGACATGCACTATTGAAAAATTAAATCATTTGTCATGCTGTACAGTGAAATATGTTCATATGCGTGTAGACCTGTCAAATAGACAATGAAAATTGATATTTTGCTGAAAGAAGCTGACACAAATGACATTTAGGTAGACAATCAAAGTCCAATTCTACAGGAAAATCAGGCTTCCCATACACCATGCTAATCTGAAATGTTTCCAATACCATATACTGTATTAATACCACCTACAGTATGCAACTTTCCACATGTACACGTATTAATCAGGTTCTGCATGATCAGCCAACGTGACATGTCTCTTTCGATCATCAAACATTCAACTAGTCAATTATCACAGGTTTCAGACTCCTAAATAATGAAATACTGTAGGTTTATGGTGGAAATCATGAACACCTATGAAAAGTGTAAGTAACTCTGTTATGTTGTGTATACTGTAGGAAATATTGTATAAACATCTTTATACTGTATAGGTTTATTAAGGTATACTTTTAGCAGATGTTAACTGTTCTTAACATATATTTTTATTTAAATGCTAGAATACCACTTTTCATTTTATGGCAGGAGCAGCATGAACAGAATGTACATTTGTACTGTATATGTGATTATAGCTAAAAGTCCAAGAATGTGATTCATACAGTATATATGGGTTTACCACAGGTCTGTAATATTTATGTCAATGCATACCTTAGCTTGATAAAAAAAAAAGATCACTGGAGGTAGGGTTTTAAGATTACAGCACCACACAACAGTTTGGAGAATAAATCCATTAATCTCAATATATTCTGGTGCTCTTTTCTTAGTGGTCAGCATTCTGACACAATTATTACAAACTTTTTTTTCTCAGTACCACAAAACATATGGCCTTCTGGGCTGACTTGTTTGCTAATAAATTGTCCTCATCATAAAATCCCAGTCTCGCCACAAAAACACATCGACCTCCTGACAGATGGCCTGTTAATTTGTCGGCTAGAGGGTCTGACCATGTAGGAAGCCCTTAGTATGGTACATACACCCAGAAATCTGCAGGCAAAGTTGAGCCGTCCCCATCACAGCAGGAGACTGACCCTGGTGTCACAAAACTTTGACCACACAAGCACGCTTTATGAGAGTCGAATGAATTCTTATTCCTGATTTGCAGCATGTCATTGTCTGGAAACAAGATCATCTGGTGTCAGGTTTGAGTTGCACTTTGAAAAAATATCAAATGTTATGACCTTATGAAACCTTGAATTGGAAAGTTAAATAAAAACAAAGCCACAATTAAATGCTGACGTTTTGCAATGGTGGGGAATAAAGAGAAACTATTCAGTAGACAATAAATCTAATATATAATTACTGTATAGCCAATTATAAAGCTATTTTGTTCACTCTTTGTTCAAAGAGTGTACTGTATATCTTGTTTAAAATGCCATTGCCTGTGGGTTTACAAGGTGTTTACCTTTGATAAAGAAGCTAAAGAAAAAAAAATCCACCCCTAGAGGAAATGACAGCAGATTGATTTTGGCATCTCCTGTTGCCATAAGCCTCCACAAAAGAAGCTGTGTGCTGTCATAACCACGTATGCTGACCTTCTCTTCTATGCAGGCCTATAGCAGATGACAGTTCCTCTAATTGGCCTGGGATAACAGCATACCTGACAACAGATTTCTCCATTGTCATTTTCCTCAACAGGCTGTACTACCCAGGGCATGGGGAATTATTGGCATGAAGTAAGGGTAACATTCCAAATCCGGAGACTAGATTGCGGAGTTATCATTTTTTACAAAAACCTTTGCTGTGGTTCAGGACGTAATGTTTTTGTAGTATTTAGACTCTCTGTAACAACTTGGTTTTGTAATGAACAATCTCCAAAGGTATCTACAGTATATTGTTTTATGATGAAAATCTCTTAGTTGTTATACAATCAAGTAGTGCATTGTGATGTTCTTCCATTATATTTCTTGACACTGTAATTTGTCACTGATAATTACAGAAAGCTTTAAAAACTTTACTTTTTCTGTTTGGCCAGCGCCTCCTTTAAGACTCATCGATGAATGGGATTTTCATTTACTGGATCAATGACAGGTGAAGTTTAAGTAGAAACCTAAACAACACCAAGAAAATCAGTACAGAAAAAGGACTTAACTTCAAGGCTTGCCAGACACACAACAATTACAGGGGTGCCTTCGCTGCAAGAACATTCACTGCATTCAGACTTCTGGCTGAACCACAGACAGCACAGACCATTTTTACAGATATTTGCACTAAAGCTTGTTTTTTGTAGACAGAATATCAACCATTGTTTTTGCTTTTAATATCATTACGATTTAATGTGGCTGTTGGGAATCCAGACCATTTTAAAAATATCGACATAGTGTAGAAATAGTATTCCCAAGCATTTATCTAAAGCACTGCTAGCACTTTAAAGAAGAATTGTTGATCCTGCTGTTACTATTACTTTTCCCTGTGGCCTAACCCATTTTCCTTTGTATGCTGTAACTTTGGATTTATCACTATAGTCTGATGTGTGTTTGATACCACAGGGACAGCAAAGTGGCCTCAATAAAAAATAGGTTGAGAGTGTAAATTGTGATGTTGATCTACAAGCCACCGTCCAAAGAATTGTGAGGTTTGAAGGCCTCATTTTCCTCATATCACATCTTTAATAAGGAAAGTTGGTTAGATCTACAGTATATAACCCATCTACAGTTTACCAGCTCCTGAAAGATGTCTCTCTGTATGAAAAGGGATTGTTTATATAATTGTTTGTAATAAAATACAGTATCTATTAAACATGAAGCTTTAAGAAAATAAGAAATGTCAAACAGTTTGGCCCTTCTTATTCCCCTGATTACTAGCACTTTGTGTATTAAAGATCTCATTAAACCTATCCATGACGAGATCCATCAATGAAATGTATACATTTAAATTACAATTAAATTGTAATTTACCAGTGACTTATTGATGGTGATAACTAAATAGTTAAACTATTACCCTAAAGAGACTAGAAAGTAGCTTGTTCAATGATCTGCCTTGAAATCACTTTAGATATTGCAATTGTATTCAAGCTATTTTTAAGTTTTAGCATGGTGAATCATGGTGACAGTAATTTGGTTGTTCTCTTCAAAAGGGCAGGGGTCTTAAGTCTGGTGTGTTGCTTTTTAGGCACAGATCATCTTACCCACATGAATTTCTCTTAAATCAGTTGGTAAAATCTTTATTCTTCAGATGAAAATATATATAATAATACGCCAGGTAAATGCAACATTGCAGTGGCTGATAGACCTCCTATGAGCAAATCTCTTTTAGATTCTCTGAGTGAAAACAACTACAGAAATGCAAGGAATTATTGTATTATCAGTAAAAAAAAATTAAAGAGCCTCATGCTGTCCATATTCAATTTTATATAGATCACACAAGAAAGAGAGGAGTACATTAAAGAGAGAATATTATAATGGCTTATTGTGTCATGTATAAATATTGTTATATTGTTCAGCAATCTAGACAACCATATGGTTTATAGGCATACTTTTGCATTTCATGTCACACATACTGAAGAAGCAAACTGCTGTCGTATAGGACTTTAATAGGAAATGGATTTAAAATCTTTATGCTTAAAAGCATGACTTTTAAGGGAATGGTGATAGGTGGATGATAAGCACTTAAAATCTACTAAACAAAATGTGAAGGTCTTGCCACTTATTACACTCTTCCTTGATAATTTATTATACTATTTTACCCAAATTAGAAGAAACTGGAAAAATTATAAATAATACATTTATTAGTGGACACCAGTGAGTGTTATAATGCAAATATGTGGGAGCATTATTTTAGTCTGGACAAAGGAATAAAGCCACAGTCTTCCTTAAGATCATGTCTCCTGTGGAGGGAACCAATTTGTTCAGGAATTCATTAACTGTTCATTCAGTGGTGACAACACCAGTAGACCATCTGCTTTTTGTTGTCTACTGAGAATTCTTTCTTCTCCAAACAACAAGGAAATCCAGTCTTGAACAAATTTTCCACCTTATCTTATGTGACCATATAGTGATTGATTCACATACAATTATCCATGTCAAAGCACATCCAAGATAAACTTGAATAGCAAAAAGTATATTAAATTACATCTACAACTTCATCTCATATCAAATGTGAGAACCTAGCAATGTGTCACAAGAGGATGCAACTTGTAAACAGCTGGGATTTTTTTTCAAGCTGTTCATTGCCAACTGAACTGAAGTGCAAATAAAGCACTCACAAAGTCAGACTTCGACTCACCACCTGCCAATGGGAAATTTTGAATGTGACACTTGATGGCAACTTTCTGCTTGCACAGCAGATCTCATAGTAGGATGAGACTGTTATGGTGAGGAACCCAAGGGATTCCCAATAGGATTGAATTCACTAATAGTGGCCTTTTAGCAAAGCAGAATTTAGCTCTGTTGGAAAATGCTGTGTGGATTGGGGCTGGAAATGTGCCTGAGAGACAGTGATCAAATCTTGGCTAAAGATAAGCTGCGTGAGCCACGCTTGCATCCACCCAGTGGAAAAATACTATCAGGAACTGGGTTTGGAATTCAGAGTTTAGAGGCTTGTTCTGTTTCTGTGGGATGAACAAAGTATATATGTACTGTAGATATTTTTTATCAATGGATCTGTGACCTTCTTTTGTCAAAATTAAGTGCTAGTTGATTTCAGCTTAAGTGAACACCTATGTGTAAAAACCCCAAGCGATATAGCTAAGCAATATAAATATACAATCAAATTTTCAATCGGGTTACACAAAATCCCTCACTTTGTACTCTACATTATATTTAAATATTTTACTATTTTAATGTGGTATGTCTTGTGTGCTCCTTTCTTAATACACAGTAAAAATGAGTACTGTAAAAATATCAATAATCAGTACTCTCTCAGTACTGTAGCGTATCTAGTTTAGATTTGACAGTGTTTAGGCTTTTCAGAATGTGTGCAGACGTTCTGGCGAGACATATTCATGAGGGAGATGACCCAGTGCAGGAATACAGGGGTTCTCATCTTTGCAGCAGTCTAATCACAGGGAGGCCTTGATAGCAACCCTGAGCTGACAGGACCCAGAATAATCAATGCTTGGTTCTAAAAATGATTTTCTGCTATTCATATTTCTTCCCTCTACCCATTAGTTAAAATACTCTGCAGACAAATGTGCTCTCCTACCTTTGATCAAACATTAAATTGTGGATCTGGGACCTATAATCACTCATCCCGTACAAAATTGGTGAAAATGCCTGAAAGAAGCTTGCAGCTAGCAAAGTAACCTTGAAAAAAGCTGTTTTAAAATACAAGCTAGAATTCTCTTTCATCTCTCACTTTTTATGTTACATTTTATAGCAGTGGAGTGATGGTGGTTGTAAGTCTTCAGAATAACGTTTTTATGTAGAGCTATTTTGTATACAGTGCATTAATTATCAAAAGCGGTGATCGTGATTTATAAATATGAATTCTCAAGATTGAAATAACAAGATTCTATATTCTATATTGACATCACCTGAAAATAAAACACATGTAGTACTATTGGCATTACTTGGAGTCCCAAACTAATGTGACATTACTTAATAGCAATCGAAAATAAAAATTATTACATACTGTATGGTTACCTCTCTTTTCTGAGTGAGACAGGAAGTCTCACCCAGAGTGGTACAGCTAATACAAGGATTCCAAAGGCAGAGAGCTCTCTTTTCCCAGAGCACTGGCTATATCAGACCAATATTAGCACTCCCACGGTGCTCCTGACACATACTCCATGCTGTCAGCTCTTTGAGTGTCAGCTCCTAGTGCTTAAGCTGAACCTGACAACTTTACAGATGTTCCAGCAGTGTTAACTCTTTTGTACCTTTTCACAGCAGGAACCAATGTGGATGTGAGCGCAATGCTTTGAATGGACTCTTTGTCAACCGTTAGAGCAGGTGTCTTACAAAAAGAAACCTGAAAGAGGCAAACCACCCCACTGTTCTCATTGGTCTCAGTTGTTTAGTCTGTAGGATGTGACTGTGTTTAAATCCATATTATAAACCTGATTAATTAATTATTCCTACAAACCACTGTGTTTTGTATATGTACAGTAAATGAAAAGCTCACATATTAATATCTTATACTTCTAATACAATATTTCTTGATTTCCCATGTGACTGCTGTGACAGTCCCTTATTCTGGAACTATCATATGTTCTTTATCTTACTCAGAAACTGCTGAACAACCACCTCCTTCAGGGGTCACATAGCTGTTCCCAGATTTTTTCAGGATCCCACAGTCCACAAAGTCTGACACACAGACTCATCCCTTTTCTTTCTTCCACATAACTATTTAGCTCCATTATCTTCTTCCTCCTGCTTTCCTACAATTGCCTCCTTCCTTCTTTCCAGCCACCTTTTTCAGGAATCAGGGACAACCTTCTCCCCGGCAAGTAAGATACTGTAATCCATATTCTGCCACTCTCTTTCCTTCTTCTGCAATCAACTCTGGTTGCTCCCACAATTACAGAAGGAAGACAAGAATTCTGCCATGTTCAATATATTGTTGGATATTTGTAAACATATATCTCAGTGATCTCTGAAATATGTCCACCTCCAATACCTTGAAATATGAAATACTGTAACTCAAATTCCAAAACTGGGTTTTAGAGCCTTTAAGATAAAAGTAAAACAAAAACCTGATAAACAACAAAAAAGTAATATTCAGTTGTATTTCCAAAGCTGTAAGAATCAATAGTTATTTTTCAGCTGTTAACTAAATAATGAATTAATTGTCTTGAACCTATACTTCTCCATCAATACCATAGTAAAATGAGAAAGTTTTACCTAATTTTCTTTAACACAAGTCTCCTTTCCCACAAAGTGGAGATCCATTTTGCAGCTTATATTTCATTGATGGCCTTGCCCTATTCTTCCTGTGTTTTTGGAGAGGCTTTGGATAATCTTACAGATTTTTATTTTGATTGGCACGAAGAACTGAGAGGAGGTAATTGGTTTCCTACCTGGAGGTTAATTTTAAGAGAAGCTCTTCACACCCACACGAGTAGTAAACCCTCAGGCACTTTTAAAAGGCTTGGAGTGAAAGTTCCTTTAGTTCTGATTGAGTCTCAGGATGAGCTGTCAACCTGTAATTATATCCCAAGCTAATTAACTAAACAAATGTGGAGTAATATTTAAGTGGAGTCAGGTAATACATTAATGATGCACTAATTAAGAAACAGACCACAGCTAGGATAAATGTTTTACTTGGTTGAATGTGTGATACTAGTACTGATTATTTGCATGTCTATTTATTCTTTAATGAGTTTATTCTTGTTGACTAATATCACACTATAGTCATGTTCAAAGTCCTTTACAAATTAGACACTTTCAAAGCACAGCACGGCATCCATTTTAACATTCACCAAAAAACATTTTACATTTCACGACAAGCAATTACATCCAATTCATACGTTTTGTGCATAACTGCCGTGTATTCACTTTTAACATACTTCACATTTTTCAGCATCCTCTATACAAAGGATAAAAATCACATGCTGTTCTTGAAGTGTGAAGAGGTAATGGTTCTATCTAGGATGAAACTGATTATGGTGATTTGTTTTGGACTGTGATTTAGCACTGACAGAGGTTAAAAATCATTATTCAAAATGATGACATACAACTTTCCATGCCATTTGAGTAGTTCGCCTAGCATTTAATTTCTCTTGAATTTGTGATGCTGTTAATAAATGTTACAGCTCTGCTAATTACTTAACCTTCCTATATAACTTCCCTCCCCTGAAGACATGCATTTAAACAGGGCCATTAATAACCACACCTGGGACTTATTGGCATGTGTAACATCATATCAGTCCAATGTCGCACCTTCTTATTATTAATTGCCTAAGTACAATATATTGAGCACTGTGAAGGTTAATTAAAAACCTATGTTAATATTGCTTTCTCATTTTCCATTGACTGGCTCAATAGCTCTAAGCTTGTTCTGGCCAGCACGGCTCTTGCCTCACACTAGCCCTGAGTTCTCCATCTTCTGAATGCAACTCAATCCTTGTCGCCAGTCTAGTTCCTTCCTTCCCCTGGAGTCTTTTTCATTCTGTGAATCATGCGCCTGGGATCTCTTCCAGCAAAGAAATTGATCGAAAGTGTACCTCCACCCATAAAATGCTGACTCCAGTCTTGCAACAGTGTCTTTCGAAACATTTACCTTCAATGCTCATCATTAAGCTATGTGTTTTAAATAGCTAATGAATACATTATTGGGAAGATGTCATGACTGATGGCTGGTCTTGGCAAATGCTGATATTAGCATATTCTCACTAATATACTTTTTAGAACTCAGTGGTGTAATGAAGGAAAAACTAAAACACTGGCCATCAAGTGAAAACATGTATATTCCATTTCCAAAATTTGTCTGTTACCCTGGTGCTATCTATATATGTTTGTGTCTTGTTATGTTTGAGCTCATGTTCTTATGTAGCACAAACATAACTGTTTTTAAATTAAAACATATTCTCTGCCTTGTCTCAACAAGTGTAGTACAGTATAAATCAGTGATTTAA
Organism: Lepisosteus platostomus; assembly: GCF_059453375.1. Lineage (NCBI taxonomy): Eukaryota > Metazoa > Chordata > Actinopteri > Semionotiformes > Lepisosteidae > Lepisosteus > Lepisosteus platostomus. The sequence goes on along the minus strand of NC_142617.1, from coordinate 7,941,824 downwards.
AAATAAATAAAGCCCTGTGTCTTATTGAAGAAATAAACTTGACTTCAAAATACTGTGGTCAATCCCATTAAAAGTTATAAAGAATTCTTGTCACTTACTGTGTGACCAGACACTTTATATCTATTACCCTTCTGCAGAAGGAACCTTTTCTGGTTCAATCTGCATCTTTGAGAAACGTTTTAAGAGGTAGCTTTGTATTTTGATCATCCCTTGGCACTGACTACTATCTATTAAGAGTAAACAAACCATTACGTAGATAATTTATTTTACACACCCAACAGTCAGACGCAGGAATTTTGTTGGTAAGATGTGAAGGAAAACATATTGTTAATGGATGCAAGTCACACATCCACTATAAGGAAATGAGACTGGTGTGAACTGGAAGTTCCTCGTACAGATGTTTGAGTGGGTTTGCATATTGACTTGTTTTCAGAGCACTGATTGATTCAATTAGGAAGTTAGAAACTTTGACTTTGTCATCAGTCTTTATTAGTTGTGGTTGCTGATCTCTCTCCAAGAACTTGAAGTGAAGTCTGCTGATGCAGTTACACACTTGGAGTCGTTAGTCATGATGGCAGATCAATCTGTCTGCAAACATCTTAAATTCCCTTGTATAAGTGGAGCCACACTAATACACACATACAGTAATGCAGCACAGTTCAATCTATAGCATCTGATTCAAAGCACTGATATATCCCAATAGTTAAATATGACTTCAGACTAATAGTAACATGTATAATTGCTATTATAGAAAAGGTACTGAAATGACATCAATATGAATTTAAAAACAACACTCCCCTAAGCTACCACAGAATTATGGAAATTTGAGATTATTGTTTTTACCACAAATAATAATTCAATTGTTTGCATATTTAAGAGTAATTTTCTGTTTTTCTAGATTTTCTGTACCAAACGCAATGCCGAAGCAGAAATAAGGCAATAATGCATCAAGAATTTCCCTCTGTGACTTACAGTTCCCTAAAAAAGTATTTTCTCTTTTTGCATATTTTCCACCACTGAATGTTCTCAGAACTTCGTGTCAGTCCTAGTGATACTGTATAAAGGGAGCCTGAGTTAACAAGTAGCACCAAGGTTTGGTTAACAGCAGGTTACATCTCCTTTAGCTTTAACAGTTATTTAGCAATAACTGTTGCCAAATGCTTTCTGTAATTTGCGATCAGTCTCTCTCATTGCTGTGTAGGAATTCTGGACCATTCGCAGAGGGAACAAGGTGAAAAAACACAAACTGGATCCATCTGCAGCAGATGGTGCTACAGCTACACAGTATGAAGATATGTACAAAGTAAGTATAAAGTTAAGGAACATTAAAATTAAACTTGACACTAAATGTTTCTTGAGATGGGCATGTACTGCTGTAGGGAAAAAATCTCAGAAAATGTCACCACAAAAACAATAGTAACTTACAACACTAGTAAACAGATAACATTGGGACTACAATGGATATGACTTTTTTATAAACCATATGGCATCATCTTCTTATAAACCAGATGGCATCAGGCTACACGGGCAGAATGTCTTCTTCTCATTTGTAACCTTTCTTCTTTTAAATCCAAAAGTGCTAACAATATTTACTTGGGTCTACTGTACGTTAACTCCATGCGGTGTTTTATTTATTTGGAGTTTGAAACAGTAAATATAGGAATACAAATGTGTGTACAGTATGTGAAACAGGCTGTTCACTCAGTTGTTCTCTCTGAACCTGTAGTTTGGTCACAGATTTAGAATCCAAGTTGTGGAGTGTATTATTATTAGAGCACAAATGCGACTTGCTACTTTTTAACAATACAGTGAATATTTTACATTAAACCTTCTTCTAGATTTTTTTTTAGAAGCAATACAATACATATTTTTCTTTATAACATAATTTTAAATACAGTATCTTAGTATATAATATACTAGTATATACAGTATATAAGACATCTTCATTATCAGGTTCACTATAGCTGTGTATTTACGTAGTAAAATGTAAAACAACAAGTTTGCACCACAAATTGTGCATTTTACTATTACTTATACCTGTCAGTCTTTACCCAACAAGGGAGGGAAACTGTCACTTTCTAAGTAACATTACTGATAAAGTGACAAAAAATGTTACTGCACATCAAGATCACATCGCCCTAATCCCAAAATAAATGAACATTCATACGTGCTGGCCTGGACACATGACATAATATATATCTATGGGAAATGTGTTATGTTAAGATATCTTGTGTAGGCCCACAATGACCATTTTTACATATAAAGATAATCCTTTAATCATAATTCAAATTCAAAATAGATCTATTATTGAGCAATAATATATGAAAAAATAATATTAATACTGAGATTATGACTTTTTATTAATAATAAGATGACAGTATGGCTTATGAAAGAGTACTTAATGGAGTGATCATTTTTTTCCCTTACAAATGAAATATTGAGTCTTTCATTACCTTTTGATGTTTGCTTATGTGGTTGGAATATTATCACATTACAATGTCTGAGTCAATTTTTATTCTCTGCTGTCTTAGTATTAATAAATCCACATTACAGTATATTCTGAATAAAAAAAGCAGAAAAGACAAGCAGGAAATATGTTCCATGGAGGAATAAGGGCTGCCATACTGTATCCTGATAACCTAACAAGAACCAATAAATGATTTATTCATTAATTAAAGGGTGAACCTGGCTATTCACTTGATCTTTGATTCTTTAAAAGGAACTTTTGCTTCTCCAGGGTTCTTAAATGTGGCTGTCACTTTGCTTCTGTAAGAATAAGTGCTCTTTTGAAGTTCCAAGAGTGCTAGCCAAGGACAAAGGATGTTAAGTAGTAGATTAATCGAAAAGCTAACAATGTAAAACCACCATTTCTATCCTTGAACTTGAACAGGACAAAGTTCAAGCTGTTTGATATTCAGGAACATAGAAACTATAGTAATCAATTTTCAGTCTGTTTCAAGAGTTGAGTGTTCATTGTTCCAAAATCAGGCTGGTAAAGTTCAATAATCATTTCTGCTGTGGCGTCACCATTTCACAAGCCAATGAGAGCAAAATAAACATATCTGTTTTGTTCAGCCAACATTTGTATTGCTGTCAGAATACATAGCTCTCTCCGAAATCAGAACCCATCTCCATCCTATACTTACTGTAGATTAGCAAATAATTTATATCTATAAGAATTCCTGTATCTGCTTCTCTGGCCTGTTTCCCTCTTGCTTTTCTAGTTATGAGGGACCTCTGCATCTGCAGGTTTCTCCAACTGGACCCTTAATCAGTTCCTAACTGGTACTGATCAGAGTTTATTCTACGCTCAGGTCTTGGTTTCAAATTATTCCAATTTAATTACATGTATTTTCTTTCCAAGAATATCAGCATATAGAACTTTATGCAGTCTCTTCTAATCTCGCTAATTAAGAATTTGCTCCCTTATTTATGACTGAACAGCTCTGAATAGGTAACCAGTTTCTCATGACAATGTATCAGGCACTCCCAGAGTGAATGTTTTTCCTTCTGCTTCTGCTTCCGATATATCACATTTCAGCTGAAACACCTAAATGAGAGCAGCTTCGTAAATCACTAATCACTACAGGGTTGATACCAATTGCAAACCCCATCAAGAGCTGAAAGCAAATTTAAAAACAGACTTCAAATAGAATAATGAAATTAATTAGCATGTGATTTAGTACTGAACTGGACTAAAAACCAAAGGACAGAGATGTACTCCATGACCTGGATTAAGAACCAATATTTTATGTCTTCAACACCTTACACATTATACATTTATACAATTTCAAAATATAAAAAAACTATGCTGCATAAACTGCAGCTTGATACACTCTGGGACTATCTGTCACACCTGTCTTGGCAGAGCTTCAGCAGAAGGGAACTGCATATGGTAACCTAGGTATTTGCTTCTGGTTTTCTTCACATTTACTGTGTGATTTTTTAGCCTAAACACTTTCAACATTTTTTTTCTTTGGAAGCCGCAACAGAGATTAATGTGTCCCTTTAAATTACATAAATGAGATATGCTTACCATTTTAAATTTCTAATGCAGTAGGAAAATATATACTGCATATGCATGTTTGTTTGAAAATGCATTGTTCATTTAATAAGCCTAGCCTCGGTTTCAATTCATACTAATTTTCTTTCCCTTCTACAAATTTAATTACATATTTGTGTTGTGCATGCAAGCAGAACTGTTTAGCCCAGTGCTGATGAAGTGTAACTTTACAATTGTACTGCCTTCTTTTCTAGCCTGAAAGAAGACTTAGAATATAGAAAGGTACAGTAAATACATTCTAAATTAAATATACAATTTCTGGGTCCATCCAATTCCAATTTCTCTTTAGCAACAAGAAACCTTTTAATACAGCAGAACTGAAAAACGTAAATGTGCATAATATCAGTGGCAGGTTGTTCATGTTTATCTCTGTGACCAGGGTGTGAACTCAATTTGAGTTTATGGGTAGCAGGGTATCTGTATAGTCTGATTGCAAATGACCCCTTTGAGAAAAAAAATATTGTTTAGGAATCCCAATATAATTTATCATGTGTGTCTGGATATTCATCTGTTGAATACTGCACATGACAGTACACTGACAGTAGCACAGAGCATAAATAAATAATTTAAATACACATCATGTTCATACTGTACCTACAGTGTATGTTAGGATCTTATAACGTGTTGTTTGAGCTCTAAGACCTTGAAATCTGTGGTGAGCTTCAATTACATCCAGAATGAAGTTATTTGATAAAGAAAAGAATTTGTCACTAAATCCCAGATAATCTGGGGCTAATGTATTTCTACTTCTTAAGAACAGCTCGCCATTATCAAGATGTTAAACTGCAATTTGGACAAATGAGATAACTAAACCGAACACCAAACTCAAACCAAGACAGAAGCATAATGCAAGGTACATTTACAAAGGACTGAAGCAGAACGTAACCCCCATTAACTATTTTCTTTCCCCATCATACAGGAATTTTACAGCTTATTTATAAAAACAGAAGGGGGTTGAAAGGTTTATTTGTTGTAGGTATAAATGGTGGCTATTGCAGCATTGTGTTTTATGGAGCTTGGAAGGAATGATTCAAAGTCTCCTCAGTAATCTGACAAGGTTGCAGGGTCTCTCTTTGCTGCAGTTCTGAAATATAATTGACTAGGTCAAACAGCAAGTGAGGTAAGGTCATTCATCTAGCAAGTAAACTTGAAGACCGCAAAGGTCGCAAATTTGAGAAAGACAGATGCTTTCTATCATCCAAAGGCAGGTGTGGTCTTCTTAAGGTCTGGATAAACTTCACCTTAGATAGACCTGGACAGGATGTAGAGAAATCTGACAAGCTAACTGCCGTGACTCAGGTGTTGGAAATATTTTACAAGCAAAAATGTCAATGACCCTTCTCTTTTCACTAGAGAATGAAACCCGTATTTATTTTTCTACTTCATGTTTATTTTTCCTATGATGGGATGTGAAAGGTTCCTTTGGCATATCCAAATAAAATGATTTTGTAAAAAGCAAAAAATAATATGAAGCTCAAACGTACAGTAGGAAGGTGAAAGTTTTTTTTCTGTTAGAACTCAGAATTCGTTGAGAACTATGAACAAATTCTTATAGAATATCAAAGGAATAGCACTTGTTATTGTATCAAGTACCAGGTATGAAAAAGAAAATCCCTTGTGTAAAATACTGAACATACTTTTCAAATCATACTGCACCTGTCTGCACTCTCTGAAAACCTGTGTAAAAAGCTGCCTTTAGTGCTTCATGGAACAGGAATATACTGGACACTTGGGTCTAATTTCACATGATAGTTTCAATGAAGAGTGGTGTGAAAGTTTGAACTGCAACTAAATAGATGTTGTTCCAAACATTGTCCCAGGAAATTTCATCCAAAGGTTTGAAATTTCTACTCCAAAAAAAAATAATAACAGCTGCTAAAAGTTTGAGGACCTTCCTCTGATTTCTGAAGACACTGGAGACAAATGATGCTTCAGGTGGTGATTGCTAACTGCCACAAGTTCGTGATGAATGTTGACTGAATTTCCCATTATTTTAAACTGTTGCTGCTTTGTTTCTTTTTCATGTAGAATGTGATAATGAAATGACAAAAACTAAATGACTAGTTCCTAACAAAAGACAGGCCATTCATCATCTTTTCAAACTCACAATATTTTCCTTTAATGATTTTCTTTTTAGGTGCCATTTATGAGAACAGGGATGCTTTGTTCTGAAATGTAAACTTTGTAACACAGTTAAAGCCTGAAGGCTGGACTTTTGTGAGCAGTTCCATGTGTATGCTGTTTGTGTTACCCCTTCCTTACGGTTGTGTTTGTGTTGAATGTGTGAGTGCGTGAGGCCGTGCTTTCAGTTCATGGGCAGTTAACTGTGACCTAAGAGGGGCAGGCGAGGTCACACAGCACCCGTTGAGGGGAGAGGAAATGCAATTGGAGGGACCTCAGTGTGCTGATTAAGCTTGGGCTGTGGGAGATTTTCCTACATACTGTACAAGGTCCCTCTCCACCTGTGTCACTACCCCAATGAGGAAGAATAAACATGGATGAGCTTTTCACCCTTGGGGTATCCAGAAGAAGCTTGTGAATAGCATACAAGTTTTTTCCTTATTTTTTTATTCATTTCTGCAATCAGTCTGAAGGATCTGAGTCATAAAAACACTGTTCCATTAAAATTTATTTTTGATTGTTTGAATTGTACACAAGACAAAAGTTGTGGATAATCTTACACTAGAGCGCAATTAACAAATTTTAGATTATGCATACATCTTCAATCCAGGGACTACATCATCCAAAATTCTACAAAGGCTAACATATATTGAGAAAATGGAAAGCAAAATGTAAGGAAATTAAATCACAGGTATGAACAGACATCAGAAACAAAAAGCCGTTAGAATATGTACAAAAATGAGAAAACTTGCTATGCCGTACATACTGTAGCAATGTCAGTGAGTTACACTTTCTTAAAGTACTATATCAGCACTCAGACATGAGAGACAACATATGTATTTACTGTACATATACAGTACAATACAAACACAGCACCGAGTGTACACAAGACCACATACAGTACAGTACAAACCAAAACACAGAACATTTAATGTACAGAAATATCAAATAATTACAACATGAAGCTTCATATTGTTAACTTTAGTTTAAGCAAACATTTTATATTTTCTGTATTAAACCATTACAGTATATTTTCTTTCTTTTTGTGGTCTTCCATGCTGTTTGTTGACTTCTGTGGGATCTTCATACAGTTCCATTTTTGTTAGGAGTGATAACATTAAAACGAGGGTTGAATATAATGCTGACCATTGCTGAAATTCCTTAGTCCCTCCTATAAGGCCCTGCATGAACCAGGCATCATCATAATAATCATATATAATATTTAATCATGCTAATTTATATTAAAGCATACATTTTATGAATACATCCAGTATTCAAAAAACCATTTAACTACCATTAAATATCAGTAGTTCTCTGGACAAAGATGATCACTTAAATTTGATATAATGTATCATTCTCTCAGCTAAACACTTTGAGAAACTTGAAGAACTGGTTCCACACAAACTTGGATATAGTGTTTTCATCAATAAACAACTAATTTGACCAAGCAATTTGCATTGAGTGTTATCTTGGAAAGCATACCAAAGGCTTTCTTAACAATGCAATCTAATGCACTACAGCATTAAAAATAGACTTTAATATTGCATATTCTGGAAGCTAAATAATGTTGTAACATGCACACTAATTGAACTTCCCTTCCCTTCACACAAAGTCTGAAGTACTGATTTTAGTGTCTAATGTAGAAGGTAAGATCCATGAACTAATGTATTTTTTAAACACCTGGTGACTGCAATGATTTGCATCCAGGTTGGTTTTAAATCAGAAATTTTACGACTTTGGTGCCAAAAACAGATGAGGTAACATTTCATTGTGCCTCATGGCATTTTAATATAATAGGGGCAGAACATTACTCTGATACACTGGGCTAATGGAAGTATAAAACAAATGCTTTGAGTGCTCAAAACTATATTACCTAATAAACTGAAGCAAAAACTCTCCAGAGAAACAAGAATCTTATTACATCTTGCAGCTGTCATAAAACAGCTTTAACCTTCACTAGACTTGACTAAATTTAACATGACAGAAACAATGTTGTGTTATGACCAACCTTGAAAGTAAGTAAAATGGCTTTAAAAGAGAACTACTGGACACAATAGAGATACCAAATTGAAAAAGACAGACAGAGGATGATCCCAAAAGGTCAGATGAGTTTATTTTAATCCCTGTTGCAGGGAAAGTTTTCTCTGCTTAAGACGGAATTTGATGCATCATGATAGCTAAAAGGGACTGGTGCTATCCCTCTTAATGTACTCATTTATAATGCCCTTCAACAACAAAAGTCCTGAGTTTATTGTTTCTCCAGAAAGAATTTTCTTTTTCAAAACCTTACACACAGACTAATCGCCACTTTATCTGCATTTAATTTTAATTATCCACAAATTTAATTCCTGATTAAGCTCCAGAATGAACCTAGGTATAAAATGAATATGTGAAATGTGTAACAGCCATTTAACGTTTAAACTACATACTGTATATGAACCACAAAATAGTTTTCCTTCTGTTTAAATGAAATAACAGATCCTCACTTTCCAGATTTTTTATTGATATCCTGATGATCATATTGATATTGTTTTATACGAGGGGGTGAGGGAAAACGTTGAGTCTTGAGGCCACAATTAAGACTTACTGTATGTTTTTAAAACATTTAAATCTCTGCATTGAAATGAAGTGAACAAGGATTGCTTCATTACCAGTGATTGATTTATTCTTCACCTGACAATTAGGGTCTCACCAAATGAAAGATGGGCCGTGAAGTCTCCACGCAACATTGCTGCTTGAAACTGTCCAAGCATCATTAACAGCCTAGTGTAAACTAAATGTGAAGGACATGCAGTTGCAAGGGGAACAAAACTTCATTTTGCACAAGAAAATGTGAAAAAAATCCTGCATTTTTAAAAAGAACATTAACAGAAGAAAAGAGGAAGTAAAATGTCATTACCTTTGTCTTTAATCAGCTTTTTTAAATTAAACTTAATATTTTCAAATATTTAATCTATAAACCATTACAGTCTATACTTTCTACAAAATCATATTTTAAAAGTACAGTCTAATTAACAAACTCAAAAAGCACATCACAAGCTTATAATTAATTATTATTTTTTTTACTGCTTTAGAAAGCAGTTTTGAGATGGCAGGTTACTGCTTTCAAAAATAAATGGCAGAAGGGATTGATGGCAGTGTACTGTATGTAAGAAGGCACTTTCCTTATCCACATAACATTAGATCATCAGGCCATGTGCTGATAATCCTGCTGGTGCCTGTGTCATTATCAGGAGAAGGAATATGACCCCACTGTGGGCATGAAACTTGTTCATTGCAGGTGTTACCCCTGTAATGCAGGTCCCCATTTATACACATGGGAAACTGGGAGAAAACTGGGTAGAGTACATAACTCAAGGTGTAACAGGAATGTATGGGGCAGTTATTAGTCAAGAGACATACTGTTCCCATTACATTATGCTACCCCCATTTTTATAAGAAAAATATGTTCTTTTGATTCTTATTGGCGTTTTTAAATATTTTTGCCTAAGGTTATTTTATACTCAACCCACTACAAATTAGAAGGATTAAAATCCTGACACAAGAAAATAAATAATAGTTGGCACCTTTGAGTCGCCTCTGTGTTTGATTTATAAATTCAAGATATTAGTGGTTACCGAGATTAAATGCATGCAGTTTTGAGTAATGTTGTTATCGAGAATCTGTGATCTGTTTTCGCCACAGTTTGCATTGTCACTTGCCCCAGAGCCAAGGAACATTATCAAATGTAATTTCCTTCCCAGGATTTACTATGATGAGATAGCCATCATGACTGCCCTTTTGGAAAATGTAAAACCCCCAACGTAAATCAGTCTCACTAGAAGGTGACATGCTTATCCTAATAATCCTGTCCTGGTCAAATGAAATTCTAAACCTACTTCACTTTGTCTGTAATGGGGTGGACATCAATATCAGAAGACATTTGAAAAAACATATTAAATATATCTCAAGAAAAGTTAACCCCGGCCTCTCTTTAAGATAAAACAAAATATTTGTTTTCATTTTTTATCTTATTTCAAAAGCTATAATTTTGCGTCTTGCATTTCTCAGTGAATAAGTTAGTTTTTTATTTTTAGAATGGTTTTAAATAACTCTAATTAAAATCCTTTATTTCTTCTCACATCCTGAAATAACATTTTTTTTCTTCTGAAACCCACCCCTATCCAGAACTACTGCATGCATAGTTGATACAATCTATGGAACAAGATTTCTGTTAGTCACCCAACAAGCTGAGTGGCTGTGACTGATGAAAGCACATACTGTATCATCATTGCATACTTCTTCAGTAAAAACATAATTCACTCAGTACTGCAGCTTGATTAAAAGGGTCTGTAAAGGATCAAACCTTTCATTAGGCTCATAAATGACAATGTCTGACTCCAATTCCAATTGAGTTTCATTTTAAAGAATTTCACCTCAATGTAATATTTGCATCATTGCATGATTTCTGTAGCTTGTTTGTCTGTGCTCCATCATAGATTTAGGGAAGTTAATTTCTGTTTGAATCTAAAGCTTCAAACACTATTGAAAGTCTGATTGTAATATTGTGATTAGTCTAGCAGGAAAACCAAGTATTAGACTTCATTATTAATATCATTGCACCTGTTGAATCATAAAACCAATACGTACACATTTATTCATCTGCTATGTGATTCAACAATATTCATCAATCACTCCATCATTTAATTAATAAATGACAGATATATAGTAATATAGATTGGTATTCTACTCTGAATATGTCTTGAGAGTTACGGTACATGGAGAAATGTAACTCATATATTCTGTCAAATTCTGATTAAGTGGAAGAAGAGAAACTGCCAGGAATTATTTCAGGTATTGATTTGGCTGTTCTGTATCATGTAAAAATCCACGATGTTCATACAGTACATTTTTTCTGCTGATAAGCATTGAGAAAAAACAGCTGAGAGAGTTTAAGTTCTAAAACAAATCTCTTTTACGCAGGTTGATATTTTTGACTTATCAAGCTAAACAGTTAGCTAGTAAAGTATCAGTGCAAATTTCACATTAGTTGTAACAATTGTTGTAACGAAGCTATTGTAGAATAGCACACCCAATGATTGCAATTTAAGGGAGGGTGAGAAGGGGGATGAGGAATAATCAAAATAAATTGCCTCCAACTCTTTTTAGTGCTCTTTTTTTTAGCACAAGCAAACATAAATATTACACATTGCAAAAATCATCACTGCCTGGTCATAAAACAAAGGTGTATGCAGCTTTCTAAAAAATGCACTTGCTCCATGTACCTTATCAAATGAAATAATTTTATTTTTTCCCCTTAAAACCATGTTAGCTAATGCAGGTCTTCCCAGTCCTGGACGTGGAGGACCACAACCTCCTCCAGAGGTGACCACCAACACATTTAAGAGCTGAAAATAGTCAAACTGTTAAATTATTCCAAGTATTAAGCCAGTTAAAGGTTAAATTGTGTTAAATTGTGAGAGCTTGACTGGAACAAAAACCAGCAAGTGTGCAGGCCTCCAGCAGCAGGATTGGGACACTGTGGGCTAGAGTATCAGAGCAGTCTGAAATGATCTTGTCCTTGGGATAAAATGTATTTATTGTGATGTTTACTTCAGCAAGTATGCAAATTGGATGCCTGTTGAAGTTTATGTGCTCTGAGATGCAGTTCTGAGAACATAAAATCGTGGATGCAGGAAAACATATCATGTCATTCAGCATATCTCTAATCTGGAGGCCTGCTTTCTATGCAGAGGAGATAGTTGCCTCTTCCAGCTAACCTTGATAAGCATAACTGTAACATAATGTACTCTCTACGATCAGATGTCAGGCATCAGGGAAAACAATCGGCCACCTGTCTGTTCTCTTCCCCCTGAGGTGCTAGGCCTTCTGTCAGACACTTTGCTGAGCCTGTTTTACCAAAAGTATGACAAGACAAACCATGTGAGTTAAATTCAAAATATTGCACTACATTTCATTCCTGACTGGATCATTTGCTGTGATGCAGTTATCTGACATTACATAACTTTACAGAACAGAAATGTATTATAAATGCAAATTTATAACTACAAAAGCATCATCATCTGCAATATCTGTGTGAATTCTATATCAGAAAGCCACTTGTTCATGCTAGCCAAACTACTGTACGATCTCTGGGAGGCAACCATAGCACCCCATAACAGCAATCAGCTATATCACCCTGAAACTCACAACTGGCAACCCACGGAAGCTCACCTCGTTTGAACCTGGCCAGCACCTGGATGGGAGGCCCCCTGGGAAAGCTAAGGTTGCTGCTGGAAGAGGTCTTAGTGGGACCAGTAGGGAGGGATCATTCTGTGGGGGTCCTAATGCCCCAGTATAGTGATGGGGACATGATACTGTAAAAAAATGTCTTCGGAAAATGAGGTCCTGACTCACCTTGACCTTGTAAGTGTAAGTTGTTATTATTACATGCAAACACTGGCAGAACATACTACACAGAAGGCACCCCATCCCAGGATCATACACTGGACCCTAGAGTAAAACAAAGGAACAAAGTTGTCTATCTATAATCCGAATGTTGAATGAGGGTGGAATGTGAAGCAGAGAGCATAGAGCTGCTCTCCCCCATGCCCAGTATAAAAGGTACAGTTTAGAACTGACAATCAAGCCTTGCCAGTGTATCTTTTGACAGGTTAGAGGAAACAAACCACACATGAGCACATGGAGAGCAAGTTTCTATACAGTCTATCCTCTCTACACAGTCAAATGCCCAAAGCTGGGGGCTGTGAGGCAGAAGTTTGCACAATGACTGTCTGAGAATACTAACTGTAATATTGACTGTTTGGCTGCCAAAACATATTTGTTTTAGAATGAATGTATAATTGAATGTATAATTCTTAGTAAGCAATTATTCTATTAAAGTGCCATTTTTTCTTTATTCAAGATCTTTTTATTCAAGAAGGTAAAGGAACATCTGTTGATTGACATGTCCTTGAACTATTGGTCAGCGTTACTCACTTGACCCTTCTGTGTTGACATGGGAGGACACTGCCAATGAAAACAGAGAATTTATTAGCTTCCTCCAGCACCTTGAATTGTTTTTCCCTGTCTCTTGGATTATAGCTTTCGAGCCATCTGTCTTACTTGACCTTTTAGCACATAATGACATGTTAAAGTGCATGAAGGCAAGGCTTTGTCATTTTAACCTTGTGAAAGAAGATAAAGGCACCCAAAGTGGTGTTTTGCATGCGCGATTATTGTGCAGTTTGGGGCAATGTCACATAGCCTCTTAGTTTCTCTTTTTTAAAGTTATCTTCTTCTCTGTTTAGCTGTATTAATCACCTAATGGGGGATAACAGTATGGGGAAAAAAAAACATACTACACTGGCTTTTTGCGTTAGTGGTTCACTGATCAATGGCAGCTATTCAATATTTTCCTTTTCCACATGTAAGAAAGTGTAATTGTTTCCTGAGTGTCTCTAAGTCTACTGAACAGCTGTCAATACCATTGGTGAAAAGGGCAAGGCCAATAGGTTCAGCGTGCAAATTAATATGTTTCAGTGGAGGCTATATTTTATGCCAGTGTAATTAGGTTGCATTCAATGTAAGCTGGCAGATACATTGGAATTTAAATCCTGACACCAGAACCTCAAGTAAGCATTGCCACATCATTTACAGTCAGTGTGCTTTTGTTTCTTCCAAACACAGGCCACCCAAACCTCATTTTCCACAAGGCTGTACCTCAATCACACACTCACCTCTACAACACGCAGTAATATGTAAAGACAATATGTACTGATATGCAGTATATTACATACAACAATATGTAATACATCTTTTAATGTTTTGGTGTAAGATAATGGTTTACATTTGCACTAATTGGGATGGGATCTCAATACATAGCAAGAATAACTGCCAGTAATGCCTTTATTACGTGCACAAATCACAACATCTGATTCAAAGTCTAATATTCCTCTGTGCCTCCTGCTTCTCTTAAAGAATTTGGGTAACACTGAATAAAATAGATAAGGCAGCAAAACATATAACCACTCCTCCACTGCTCATTGTGTGACTTGGAAAAGATTTATCAGGCACATCACTTTTTTGGATAGGCCATGAGGCATTAAAAAGGCAATTTCCATTTATTTCTCTTTATATCAAGCCATTCATTAGTGAGGCTAGTTATAAAGCCATCAGTTGTGGAAAAACTGAGTCCGACAATGAAAACCATGTAACTTAATTTTTTATAGCTTGGCTTATATATCAAATTTAGCGCGGTAATGACTCGCTATATTTCAGTTTTAAATGCGGCAATCAGTGCTTCAGATGTAGCATTTAAAACATCAACCTGAAAAAAAAATCATTACCAGTCTTCATTACAGTTTTAAGGCGGAGTTTTAATTTGTAGAAAGTAAGGACGTGCCCCACTTTTCCCACTGCGCGCTAAACCCTTTCCGCAATTCTGTGACGTAGCGCAGGTGTGGACTTCAAGTGCGTGAGTATTCGAGGGCGCCTCCTTATAAAAAGGGTAATGGGACGTCCTATCTTGCTGCTTACACAGCTTAGTGTCAACACGCTTTTCCAGTGGAAAGTGCATGTTGGTACTGTGCATATATGTTTAGTCTCCACTCTCAGTTTGATTCAATCGAATTTCATGTCGTCTATCGCTGCACAGAAGTGGTGACGCATCGTGTTCATTCAGACTCGACTCAAAACTAAGGAAACGTTGGCAACATCGCCCTCTCTCTTTATTCAAAGCTTTGTACTATTAAATGACAATACGAGGAACATAACGCGTTCATTCCAAGTAAACTACATAATATAAATCTGGCACTACTTCAAAGCTTTTTACTATTCAATATGTGTACTATTAAACATTCCGTGTATAAAATACACCGCAGGTACACAAATATTCATCCGTGAAAATAAAGTTTAATGTCAGAACTTCGTAACTAGAATACATGCAGTATGACTCGAAAGTAACGTAAGGAAATTTGTACATCCCATTACGCGTTCGAAAAAAGTTATTTATTAACACGTGAATATCTTATTCTCCGCGACAATTTCTCTCCGCTGTGATAAGCTAGAATATGAAACGTCACCATTCCGCAAAGATGGTGAGGGTAGAGTCCTAGCTAGTCCTAGCGCCCTTCAAATACGCTATCCTGAGCAAGTCTGCAAGTGTGGTTTTTAGGACACGACCTAAGATTTCAAAATAAGTATGTTCTATAGAATAAATGCTTGCAAATGAAGCATTTAAGCGTGTTTACTGTAAATGCAATAAAACAGAACTGACAAAAAAAAAGTCAGCTGTCAAAGATACTGTATGTGTACTGTAATTAGCAATCCAGCTTCGAATATCATTAAAAGTATTTGACACTGGTAGGGTTAGATACTGTAGATTCACATCAATCGAATTTTGAGTTTTTAGTGTAATATCACTTATCAAACCTTTAACGGGCAGGCACCAAAACTTCTGAAGTGAATACAGACAATTTGCTTTGGTAAAATGGCGGTTTTAATGTAGCCATTCAAAACTATATTATTTTTTTCTCTAACTTTGTACTTGGAGGTTAAAGGGCTTGTTAAAATTTGAATATCGTTTATTGGAGGTTTATAACCAATGTAAAAAAAAATAATCCTTTAAATCCTCAATTTATCAAATGTACTTGTTTAGTTTGCAAGACCAGCGTTATTAAAAAATACTTGAAAAAGCATCCTACCAAGGAAAATATTGACAAATTTCGATCCACAAATAATGAAACGGAAATACTACAGTATAAATCCCAACGAACTGTTGAATCCTATGTTTATACAGTATATATAATGTGTATATATATACAGTGCCTTGCGAAAGTATTCGGCCCCCTTGAACTTTTCAACCTTTTGCCACATTTCAGGCTTCAAACATAAAGATATAAATTTTTTATTTTATGTGAAGAATCACCAACAAGTGGGACACAATTGTGAAGTGGAACGAAATCTATTGGATTTTTGAAACTTTTTTAACTAATAAAAAAATGAAAAGTGGGGCGTGCAAAATTATTCGGCCCCCTTGCGTTAATACTTTGTAGAGCCACCTTTTGCTGCGATTACAGCTGCAAGTCACTTGGGGTATGTCTCTATCAGTTTTGCACATCGAGAGACTGAAATTCTTGCCCATTCTTCCTTGCAAAACAGCTCGAGCTCAGTGAGGTTGGATGGAGAGCGTTTGTGAACAGCAGTTTTCAGCTCTTTTCACAGATTCTCGATTGGATTCAGGTCTGGACTTTGACTTGGCCATTCAAACACCTGGATACGTTTATTTGTGAACCATTCCTTTGTAGATTTTGCTGTATGTTTGGGATCATTGTCTTGTTGGAAGATAAATCTCCGTCCCAGTTTCAGGTCTTTTGCAGACTCCAACAGGTTTTCATCCAGAATGGTCCTGTATTTGGCTGCATCCATCTTCCCCTCAATTTTAACCATCTTCCCTGTCCCTGCTGAAGAAAAGCAGGCCCAAACCATGATGCTGCCACCACCATGTTTGACAGTGGGGATGGTGTGTTGAGGGTGATGAGCTGTGTTGCTTTTACGCCAAACATATCGTTTTGCATTGTGGGCAAAAAGTTCGATTTTGGTTTCATCTGACCAGAGCACCTTCTTCCACATGTTTGGGGTGTCTCCCAGGTGGCTTGTGGCAAACTTTAGACGAGACTTTTTATGGATATCTTTGAGAAATGGCTTTCTTCTTGCCACTCTTCCATAAAGGCCAGATTTGTGCAGTGTAAGACTGATTGTTGTCCTATGGACAGACTCTCCCACCTCAGCTGTAGTTCTCTGCAGTTCATCCAGAGTGATCATGGGCCTCTTGGCTGCATCTCTGATCAGTCTTCTCCTTGTCTGAGCTGAAAGTTTAGAGGGACGGCCAGGTCTTGGTAGATTTGCAGTGGTCTGATACTCCTTCCATTTCAAGGTGATCGCTTGCACAGTGCTCCTTGGGATGTTTGAAGCTTGGGAAATCTTTTTGTATCCAAATCCGGCTTTAAACTTCTCCACAACAGTATTACGGACCTGCCTGGTGTGTTCCTTGGTCTTCATGATGCTCTCTGCACTTTCAACAGAACCTTGAGACTATCACAGAGCAGGTGCATTTATACAGAGACTTGATTACACACAGGTGGATTCTATTTATCACCATCAGTCATTTAGGACAACATTGGATCATTCAGAGATCCTCGCTGAACTTCTGGAGTGAGTTTGCTGCACTGAAAGTAAAGGGGCCGAATAATTTTGCACGCCCCACTTTTCATTTTTTTATTAGTTAAAAAAGTTTCAAAAATCCAATAGATTTCGTTCCACTTCACAATTGTGTCCCACTTGTTGGTGATTCTTCACATAAAATAAAAAATTTATATCTTTATGTTTGAAGCCTGAAATGTGGCAAAAGGTTGAAAAGTTCAAGGGGGCCGAATACTTTCGCAAGGCACTGTATATCCAATCCAAAATTAGCATTTATCTAAATGTTGCATTCTCAGATTCTACTTTAATTCAATTTATTATGCAGTTTCTTAAAATTTCAATAACCTCCGTCATCTGCTTCCAATTAAAGAACATCTATACAGTACATCTGTGAAAGGAATTGCATGCATATTAATGTAAAAAAATGCTAGCATATCTTTTTTTTGTATACCCTTCTATGTGCCTCAGACTTGAATTCTAACATTAGTTAATCAGAAAACATAAGCGTATTTTGTAAAGCAGATATATGTTGCAGTAAAAATGCAATAAAGCTCTGTAGCTTGCAGAAAGGGGCTATTAAGACTTGACTGGATAATAAATCCCCCTGCAGATATAGTACTCAACATAACAGCAATTAAGCTCATCTTATAAAATATTTAGGCACCATTCTTGGAGGTCTGGCATAAATTAGCATCACAACGGTTAAACAAAGCATAGCAAGTCAGAATTTGTGCAGATGACTTAATGAAAGCAATCTTGTGTTTTCTGGAGCAATAAAAAATGAGCATTCGTTTCAGGGACTTGTGAGATGTATTTTGAAGAAAGCATGTTTTGAACATGTAAAGAATGAATCAGGCCTTGACAATTCCATTGCCCGGGGAAAGCTTTTTACTAATCCAACAAAGTCGTGCCCTCAGAAATTCAATATGCAGGGGACATATTTACACAATTTGTTTTGAAAGATGGAAAAGTGATCCTAGAGTACATGTTTGCATTGGCATCTTTTTTTTCAAAAGGTGTAACTAGGAATATCCACCATGTCAGTAAGATCTTTTGTCAAAAGACAAAAGAAAGGCTTTCTTTCAAATGTAAACATTATCGCCATGATAAAATCTGAACGACACAGAAGTTATTCCTAGTTACACCTTTTTAAAAATGATGCTAATATCCTGTAAGTGTTCTTGTTGAAAGCCTTTTGTTTCCTTTTAGAAAGCTGCTGTGAAAGAACCAACATGATAATCATTGTTTTAATAATCAAGCAAAACAAAAACTGAAACAATATATCCACAGTTAAAAAGGTAGAATGGTGAATATATACTGTACACATATGACATTTAACGGTTGCTGTTCAATCTCTTTCATCCTTACCCCTGGTCCTGGAGAACCCAAGGCCACTACAGTTTTATAAGGAGCTCAATGTCTTCAAACAATAAAGAAGTGGAAACAGATGTAAGATTAATGAAGTCATTTTCAGAGCTTACTGTACATACAATGAAAACAAGCAGACTCTTGTGTTTTTATGTAGTCTTTAGAACCATGAATAAGGTTCATTGCTGTAAATAGTTCCACTGTTTAGAAACAAAGGACTATAAATTAAGGTGCTTCAGGCATAGAAGACTATCTTTTAGTTTTAATGTTCACAAGTAAATTCAACTAATGCATCCTCTCTGTGATTAAAAGTGTAACTTTTAGTAGTAATTTTACCACAATGAACTCAGAATTTGTTAAAAGCCTGCAAGGTAAACAAAACACAAGGTGCAAATGATGGTCTGTGCCTTCAGCAGCAAGAGTTCACAAGTACAGTACCTGTAATGTGCTCAGCAAAAGGCTTTAACAAATTGCAAAATAATGCACAGGTGTTACAGCCCATCAGAGCTCTGTTAATGTGATAAAATGCTAGAGCCCCACTTGTTTAGAAGAGAACAAAAAAACAGATTCAACCTTTTTTTTCCTTTTTGAAATTAAAAATAATAGCTTTTATGGAGGCCTGGGTATATCCTGTAAGGTACAGGGCTCATAAATATGCTGCATTTTTAATAAGGCAGCTGGTTGCCTCCTGTCTATGGTCAAAAACGGCATCGACTTGAGGAGCCTTCAGGGCGTGCAGGGACAGTTGGCTCTGGATGCACTGAGACAGAGTGATGAATGATGGTGAAGCTCCATAGGAGCTAATAAATCAATCTTTTCTTTTTTTTTCTGTGAGTGCAAAAAATGTCCTGGGTGCATCACACTTAAGCAGCAAAAAAAGAAGACTGATGTGCGTATGTATGGGGGGGGAGGATCTGAATCTTTAACTTCATAACCCCCGATATAAATATTAATATCTTTTTAAATGTTGTGCAAAACTGGGGGGAAAAAATCAGCATGATATTTTTGTGAGGTATTGTAGGTATCAATCTGCAAGTTAATTTGTGAGAAAATTGATATTTTTATACAAATGACATGTCACTGTCACGGCACTATATTAATATATCTTACCCATAACATTCTGCCTTGAAAGATTTAATTTATTTTTTACTTTTGCCTTGCCATTTAGACACCATTTTCTTTGTACTCTACTATATAATTTAAAACTGAAGTTGGAGAATGACTTCATCCAAGCTGCAATTGCAATTTTCCCCAAGATGGCTATTGACTTCACATCAGCTTTAGGCTGCTCTTTTAGGGAAAAAAAAAAAACTCCTTTCAAATGGGAACCATGACTGTGCTGGGCTCGTAAAGGGTCTACTGTATATTGTGTAGTTCTCTGCCTGAATGTCTCTGAATGTATAAATCTTGCTGGATTAATAATTTATTAAATAGATGGAATCTCATTTCTTTTCGTCTGTGCTGTTGCTTGAGTTAGGGTTCAAACTTTTTAACCCTATCTCTCCTGCAGATACATTCTTAATGGTAGATCAAATACTGTGCTGTAAACTACTACATAAGAGGTCACAGTTCAGTCTGGCTGTGAACAGTATTGTTTTGTCTCCATTCACAGAGAAACAAACAACTGTTTGGGGAAAGTAAATGACTGTTTTTTTTTTCTTTAATGTAAACCCGATGGAAGTTACCTACAGTAAAACTGCTTACATCATCACAAACACATACATAGCAGAGTGATTTTAGTTGTGTGAAATCCCTGAAATAAAAAAATCAAGTCACTAATCAACAATACTTGTACTCAATACTAGGACACACTAGTGGGTAAGTGTTTCTAATTTTGTGCCGCTAATTCATGGAACCCTTAACCACAGAAAGCGGGAATAAAAGCCACAAGCTTTAAACATTTTTATTGTTTGCGAAGGTACTCTTCATAAAAATGTACTAGATTTTCAACAGTCCTAAGTGATGTTGTCAAACTTCTGACTCATTGTCTTTTTTCAGCACAGCTTCTAAACTTTTATAATGGCATTTAGTGCATATGGCTTTCAGTACATTACACAGGAAGATAGTGCAGTAAACATAAATTTGTCATAGCTGTTTAGCTGTCTGAGCATATCAATCAGCAGACCATTGTGTTTTTTCTCTTCCACTGGAATTAAAAAAATACATCATTTTTCAATATTTAAAGATGAATATTTCAGTTATAATTTGTTAAATTACTGCCCAATTGCTTGTTTCGCTTATACAGTAATTATGATAATAAAATCTTGCCATAAGTCCATTTACTGAGATACAGTATGTTAGAAGAGCTCTGTGGAGACCCATTCAGTAAGTGTTGCACCAGTCACTGAAATGATTCTCAGGTTTGAAATCTGCTTTCATCATAAACTGAAATGGGACTGGATTGCACTGATGTCTAAGCCTTTTTCCATAGACTTTAGCAAAACTTTTTCTTCTGTAGTAGAACATGCTTTGAAAGAAGAAATCTTTTCCTACTATTAGCCTTCTCTGTTTTGTTACAATTTCTAACAAGGCAGCAAAGGAATAGTCTAAGCATTGGATTTAAGCCATGACAAGTACAGTATGCTTTTTTTTTCTAATGTCATGAGGACCTACAGTACTTGCAAAAGATCTTGTATAGCAAATGTGAGTGATCATTGTGAGCCAATGTTATAAAAAAAAATAGCAAAGCTCTTGATAATTCCAGTTTTAGAAAGTGCACTACGGATGTGTTTGTGTTTTTATTCTTGACTGAAACCAGCTCAGCACAATGAGCATGACCCTGAAGGTTGAATTGTCCAATAATAATTGGATAATCCAGGACAAACTGAAATGTATTCAAGCAAACACAAAAACAATGCTGCTTTGCATGCTGCAAACATGAAGACGAATGGCAGAAACTTTCTCAGAACTGAAAAGCTAGATAATAGGATTCTGGAGGAAGGTGATAAGTTTAACTGTCTTGGCTTTTGGTTGGACCAATCTCCAAGGCATTATTGAGTGGTTTCCAATTAGAAATGTAATTAGCTCTGCCACAGCAAGACATGCTGAGAAAAGTCATGACTTGAGTCATTAAAAAGATCTTTATACAGTAAATGAGGGAAAACTCATTTCACTTGTCTCCTAGCAGACTTTCAGCGATGTCCTGAAATAAAAAGAAAAAATGCTGCTTTTCCACATATCTTGTGACTCATTGCTGTGCCCTGCTCTCCCACTGTTCTTGATTCATGTGCAGAATGGTTATCTGTGCCCTGAATAAAGGGCAATGCATTCTTTTAGACAGAGAAAAGGCCTCACTGCTGCCACGTGTTTATCATACCGTTGGTCTTAATTCAAAATGACAGCAACGAGGAGCTCAGATTGAGCTTTAGATAAAATTAATATAACCGAAAGCTCTGAATAAATCGAAAGAGATTATATGGTCAGTTTTTAGTATCTTGTCACCCTGTAGACTAATTTTGTTTATTTATCAAACTTGTAAAACAAATTAAAGATCTTTTACTCAGAAATTGCATAGAGAAAAACTCCATTTGTGTAGGAATTCATGCTTTCTTTAATACAGTATACTGTATACAGTACTTGCGTTTTAATTAACAACCAGGTGCAGGCACTCAGAAACCATGATATGATTACATTTTGTATTCATTCCTTTTCTATAGATGAAGTCAGAAGCACCATTTATTAGAACTGTATCATTGCAACTTAAAAACTCTAAAATACAAATAAATGCCCTGGTGCAAATGTATTGAATTTAATGTAACTTAAGACTTTAACTCCCAATGAAATATGGTGACTTTTGGTTCTGACATAAATAAGTCCTCAGTTTTTTTATTATTCTGTTGATTCTTTGCAGCAGACTTCCATTTAATATACAATATACTGTACAGTACAGAGACAAAATGCACCTACAAATAAAACATTCCACAGTATGCTCTTTTAAAAGAAACTTTGTATCCCAGTATTGTTTAAATGAAGGTTAAGGAAGAATCTTGTGTCATTTACTGGCTAATATATTATTGGCTAATATGAGATTTTAACAGGTATTTAAAATTAAGGGAGAAACTCATTCCAATTGCCTATCCACTCTACACCTCTGTTAGTTAAACCACTATTTTAAGATGCTTTTCTTATTTAATTCATAGTGGTTATTTATACACACAGGTATTTTACCCCATTAAAACATTGGGAAAGGTATCTTGCCTCATACATAAACCCACCCTCAGGATAAATAACATGATGGTCACGTCAGTATGTTAAACGTGATGGAGAATCACTAGAAAATGTCAAAGCAACTAGAGGTCCTATGCAAATGAATGTCCATGTCTGATTACTGAGCTGATGGTAAAGTGTGCTGTGGTAGCGGCTTGTGGAATTCAATTTAATATGACAGAAAAGGTGAAGGAAGCTGAATTTTTCCATTCAATAACTTATTATTCTAAGAGAGGAGCTTGTGGAAGAGACAGATAAATTACTGCATGTGTAACAGTGAAAACACTTTTGGTTTGATCAATGCGGAGACAGTCACAGTGGGCTGTTTTCACATGACTTAAACGTGAGTTAAAAGGGTATTAATGTTAAAACTCCATAATTATCGTTGTTTACAGTTTGGACATGTAGGAAATGGCAGCATATTGTCCCAATTTAAGTA
Source organism: Lepisosteus platostomus (assembly GCF_059453375.1). Taxonomy (NCBI): domain Eukaryota; kingdom Metazoa; phylum Chordata; class Actinopteri; order Semionotiformes; family Lepisosteidae; genus Lepisosteus; species Lepisosteus platostomus. The sequence goes on along the minus strand of NC_142617.1, from coordinate 7,918,446 downwards.
CATTTTGGCATTCACAGTTAAAAACAAATTGCAAAAAAAGCACAAGGACTACTCAGCATATTACAATAACAAAATGATACATGCTGATCCTAATTGTTTAATTATAAAGAAGCAGAGATTATTTTGTTTCACATTATTGTTTTTTTGTTCCCTATAATTGAATCTGGTGTGAACCAGCTTTTGAAGAAGGTTCTGTTGTTAGACTTGGAAACTTTCATTAACATCCTGCTTTTTCAAAGTGGTTCTCTCACAATTACTTTTAGAGGTGCTGTCGTTAAGGGTTATTAACATACTGTGTACAATATGTACTGTATAGAGTACATATATCTATCTGTGGCACAGAAGTTCTTCCTATAGTGGAAGTCCTTGCTGTAGTGTGTGTATTTTTCTACAGTCAAGTACTATATAGAGATATCAAAATATAGGGTGTTTTGAGAGAGGCATGCCATCATAATGTGTATGTATTGGCATCGGACGATCATGTGCACTAAAGAAATCCATGTAATGTCATAAGGTTCTGGAATTTACTGGGCCTTGCAGACTTTTTTTAAACCTAAAAAGGGTACCTTTGTTTTTGACACTGTGCCAACACTTGGGTGAAACGGGTTAGAAAATACCCATGGAAAATAGCAATTACATGGTGGAACCACAACAATAATTGCTACTCACTCTGTATTGCAGTGCAGGACAGTTATTTTAGGACATGGACTCCCTTCATATCGGATGCATGACCATTATTTCATTATATAAAGTGGTATACTTCTAGTTTGAGCTTTCCAGGGAGTTTTTAATTACATCTAATAAAAGTTACATTATTAGTAAGACACATAATGTTGCCTTCATATTGCCCTAGGCTAGGTACTACTAGGTTGCTGTTAATATCTATTGAGTCTGATCAATTAAGCTCTTGGGGAACTTTTCTGATATTAACTAAGCAGTACATAGAACTTTTTATACCTCTGAGAAAAAGGTAACCTTTCAAAAAATCCTTTGAAATCCCCAAATTATGGGCTCTATTTTAGTGCCAGAATTTAAATAAGGCAATGTAAATGTATTGTGCAACATAGTGATGACACTGTAGTTTGGTTTTGTCTGCCTATTTCAAGCCCAGAGTCTGCTCTCCCCACCCAAAAGGAAAACACTTACCTTTTAAAAAACACTCAAGCAGACAATAGATACAGCACAGCCTTCATGCTGCCTCACCGAGATATTTTGGCCAAGGTGACAGATTCTTGTGAGCAAAAATTCTGACATGTCTGAATTATATTGAGATTTATGACTGGGCATCTGTAATCAAGCAGGTTCTGGAATTTATGAAGCTCGATGGTTACAGCTAGAGCAACAAGCATGAATCCCATTGGTAATGTGGTTAGTAGGTTGGAAAGAAGTCCTTTTTTTAACCATATAAAGTCTGGGATCTCTTATCTGAAACAATTACTAAGACTTAGTCCTTAAACACGTCAGGAACAATATCAAATGTATTAGTATACATGTGGTTGGCATAGTGGTGCAGTTGTTAGTGTTGCTGCCTTAATGCCTGGGGTTCTCTCTGTACAGTATGTCCTTCCCATGTTTGAGTCCGTTTTCTCTGGGTGCTCCGGTTATGCCACCTACAGATGCTGTATACTAGTATGTTAATTGGCTTCTGGGAAAATTGCCCTTGGTATGAGTGTGTCTCTGTGCTTGTATACCCTGAGGTGGATTGGTGTCTAGTCCAGGGCGTAACGTTCCTTGCGCCTGTTGCTTGTCAGGATAGGTTCCAGCTCCCCGATCCTCTGTATTGGATAAACTGGTTAGAAAGTGGATGGATAAAAAACATGGCAGAGATGGACATGATCCAGTCAATCCTTAGGTAATATTTGAAATGAAGGAGATCCCAAAGACACATCTCATATTGTATAGTAGTAACTGCAAAGCTGCAGTTAGTCCAGATGGAAAATGACTTGTTACATGTCATCATCAGTAGAGCAGGACATTACATTAACAGTAAACAAAAATCATATTGGTAAGTCAATCTACAATCAAATTTCAGTTTTTATACAGTAGGGTGACGCAAAAACTTTTTTATCATTATTAATATACTTGCATTCTTCTAAACTGAAGAGTGGCAAATTTCCACACAGAGCCCATACTGATAACTGCTTTCCCTCACGTGGAATTTCACTCCCTCTGAGTGCCAAAGACTCATTTAGACCAGCTGTGCCTCAATCTGCAGCCTTTCCCAATTAACAGGTGGGTATGATGGCTCAGGTCCGCACCATTGGGCCTGAACCTTGAGCCAAGATGATACAGTAGCTTTTTCACAAAGCCACATGACTTTACTTCACCTACATTCATTTGCATCTGATTCACCCATTCTTTTTTTAATAGCATCTTGTGGTGGGGGTAATTCAAGACCTTATGTGAAAAGGGAGCACATACGGGAGACTACACCCTAGACAGGCTGCCAGTCCATGACATTGCACATACACATGTGCATACAGAGAACAGTTCAATGATGACAACCTGCATAGAATGTCTTTAGATAGTGGGAAGAAACCTGGTGCACATGGAGAACATACTGTACAAAGTCTGAACAACAGTGTTAACCATCATACTATCATGATGCCCTTGTCTCTTCTCATTGGAAACTAAATAAATTGTCCAGTACATCCGTAATTAAGTAAAATATAAAAAATTAGAGACATTGATTTTGATATCATTAGAGTGCAGAGATGAGAGGGAATCTTTACTGCCTTCGTATATTTAAACAGAATACAATAATTAGTTACCTTTGTTTAATTGTATGAGATGATAATGTCTTTATATCTTTGATTAATGGTATGGGAAACCTCCTTCTTCAGATGTTCAGAGAAACAAGAAAGCACAGGACGCAGAAACAGTGTGCACACAGCGGAAAAGGGGAGAAAAATCATGTCTTCATAATTCCAAATGGACTTATGTATTTGCCAAGATCTTTTGTGTAAGGAGGTTCTGTAAAGTGCGCCTGTATAGCTTTAGACATTCCTGCTTTGTGGAGATCCTTATGGAAATATATAAATAAAATGTTAGCATTTCAGCAAACTTTTGCACCTACTAAAGAGTATCAACTCTTATTGATTCATTCATTTGCACAAAAGTCTCATCTCGTACTGTACAGTACAGTATACCATTGTAAAGTAGAATACAAGCATGAGGAATATAGTACTTCATATTACAGACAAAAAAATATGTATGTATGGCAGAACTCAGCTGGAAATCTCCAGGGGAATTGTTAAATACAAATTTCATTACAGACGCTTCATTTCATTTCTGAATTTTAACCATACCGTGAAGTTCATTAAAAATGCCGACAAGGACAAATACAATCATAGCAGTGTGAGCCTGAACTACACAGGCAGTTTCATGTCATTTATAATGAATAGAGTATGTGTTAATAAGGTCTTCATAACCGGTCCTCAGTCTCAAACTATGCACGCAGTATATACTACTTAACTATTTTTTAAACATGAAGAGGTTTTGTGCACAGGCTCGAGGTTTGAGTGCCTGGTTGAAGGAAATTCCAATTTCCTTACTTTTAAACAGTTTTAATTACATTCTGAATTCAACCATCATAGTTATTGCTTTTATATTAAGTCAATGAGAACTTCCTGCAGCCTACTATTATTTACTGGAGTTGACATTTAAATTGGAAAATAATTGTCCTCTTGGGCTGGTATGGTGACTGGAAGGAGATTATTTTGTCCAACACAAAAGGAAGGAAACAATATTGTGTGTTAGTGAAGTTACAAATTAACCCGAGAAGACAGCGGTTTTTCACTTTAAGCAATGCATCTATCCCGGAAGTTTCATTAAGCTGTAAAAATATTATTTTGCCGTTCATCACAGATGCAGTGTCTCATGCTTTCTTGCATGTGCTAAATTCCGTCCTGCCCCCCTCTCCCATCTCTGATCCATTTATCTCTATTAATATGTACAGTACTTGCTGTAAAACTGCCTGTTACTGTTTGACCTGCTGACATGCTATGCTGTATGTGGTAACTGCTTTGTTTGTATAAGAAATCATATGTGGTGCTATATACAGTAGAGTAGAGATCTCCATGTTTTTCTATTAGGCTTTTTTTTCATTTCCATTTGCACAAAATGTCCCATATAAACATAAATTCAAATGGACAAAGCATCACTATTGCAATTTACAGTACACATTGCCCATTTTCTCATTAATTAAATTTCTGCTTTATTTCCCAGAATGGGGCTAAATGTGATAGCATCCAATTGGTGTTTGTTACTAATGTGTATATTTTATTAGTTTAACTAGCTAACCTCTAGCTAACCACTGCAGTAGATAATTGCCACAGATGAACATGTAGCTACAGTTGCTCTGTTGAGCAGTAGAATGTCAGATGCACCCATAATAAAAAAAAAAGATAAAACAGTAAAATAAGATGCAACCCCTAATAATGAGAGAAAACAGGACTCACAAATGAGGATTACTTATTCTATTTAAATAGAAGAAGAGCTTCTTCATTCAAACCCTAAACCAACTCCCGCTTGGTTTCTACCTGTGTCTCAGATTCACCTTGAATCATGGATCCCTGATCCCTTCCCACAGTCACACCTGTTCAAAACATGAAAGTTTCAATTCTTTAACTTTTCTTTGTAAAGCATTCCTTTGAAGCCAATAAATAATTGTAATGGTCTGATTTCTGGCATTAATTACCATTTCTGTACTGTGGCAACCAAAATTGTACAACCATCTATCCATCCATCCACATAAACAACTTGATGTGACCATTAAGAATGGGATTTTGGTCACAAATGCACCAATAAACAATTTTATATTATACACCAATATTTAATGGCTGAATAAATAACAGCTCCAGTATATAAAAGGCTTTCATGTCTATAGTTTGTTTTTCAGCCCTAGAGGAGATCAGTAATTGGAAGGAGCAATAGGGAATAAGTAGAATCCAGAGCAGCATGCAAGAAAACTTGTATTGTTTTGTGATCAATATATGTACCAGCAGTGCTCTATTGCTGAATGGCATCAAACAGTGTCACAGCAGGGTGTGCGCTGCCCTTTGCAATGCAAATATCTGCCATTGAAGCAATCTGAAAATGATAAAAGAGGGAATTAAACAGCTTGAATGTTGTACTTTCTATAGCTCAAAAAGTAATTTTATTTGGCTTTTTGTTCTCAATTCTTTCTAGTTTTGTGCTAAATGATGTGGCTCCTTCATTATTGCAAAGACATTTTGAAGTGATTAACAGGTCTTCACACAGCAGAAGAAAGCTGCTTTGCTGCATTGCCCTGTCATTGTACTGTATATCATGGCCTTGTAAACGTCTCAGGTGCCATTCTAGGTGGAAGAGCAAGAATGGAAGATACTGCAAAGTGAACAATGTAAGCAACACGGGCACCTGGTGATCACATAGCCTTCATTATCTGCTTCAGTTAGCTGTCAGTAGGCAGGTTGAGGTTTTGATTAAATCCAAGCCTCAACAATGTGAAAAAAGTGTAATTGCAGCCAGCCAAAAACAGATCTATTCAGGTTTTGTGTATATTGTGTGGAGGATCCTATTTCAGGGTGGACATTAGATGACCTTTACTGAAGCCTCAAACACAGGGATGGACAGTCACGGATACAATTAAAAGCCTTGGCTTTACAATGAAAGCATTGAATTCTTACACTTACCACTGCAATTACTGTGCTGACTTACACAATAGTCTCTACCTTTACCAAAGTCTACAAAAACAAAAAAGAAAAATAACCAAACACACCTTTTATAGAAACAAGACCATGTGAACATCCAATGTTCCATTACAATGATCAATTTTGCAATCATTTACAACGGGTTAACGATTGTTAGCCCTAGTGGCCGTTGTAGAGCCAATGCAGTCCCCAGCTCTGTGGTCATCTGCCTCTCACAAAATAAAATCAGACTGGTGTACAAAATACAGTATTGTATTTCGATTGGATTGAAAACAATCTCAATCTTAATTATATTAGTGAAATACACCATTTATCATAATAGAGTTCTGTGCAATGCAAAGCTATCAGAAACTGCAACATATGCATAAAGATTTTAAAAAGTACTTGGCATCACTTTTGTCTTAGCTCTGCTGAGACATGGAGCCAAGCTATAGCCTGATGCGTGGCTTAGCTTTCACTTGTCAATAGTTGGTGTTCCACACCTCGTTTTTAGGCTGCCTACCAAAAAGGTGCACCACTCACGTGCATCCACCACCCACACTTTTATAATGCTTATATACAGTAGATGTTGGACTTTGTCGTTTCTTGCATGGCAGCCTTTCACTAAATGTGTACTTTATCAAAGAGCTTGAAGTATGGTGAATTTCACTTTTGCACATGAGATAGGACTCCATTTGTGTTGAATGTCTGGGCTCCATATTTATTTACAGTATTGCGTACGTGAGCATTTTGGACGTGAAAAATATCCTGTGACTCATCAAAAAGCTCATGTTATAGGTTCGGTAATAGGGACCGAACCAGTGAGTGAACCCACTTGCAGGAGCGAACAAAACCAAGTCTTAATCCGAAAGCAAACCGTATTGTAGGAACGAGCCGAGAGTCCAGGGGAAGCCAGAAATCCGAAAGGGAACGAGTACCGAAGCCGAAGCGAGATCCGAAGTCGTAGTCCGTAGAGCAATCTGAGAATCCAGGGGTAGCCAGTAAACCAAAACAGAGCGAAAATAACCAATCCAAGCCGAGATCCGAAAAGCCGAAGTCCAAAGGGAAAAACCGCAAACCGAAAGCCAAGACGAACACAGAGTAGAAGTAGCGCAACCAGGAAGCTCGAAAGGGAAAACCAATACTGAGCAACGAGGTAGGGAAGGACAGGTGTTTAAATAGGATGAGACGGGGGTGTGGTGGTGAATGGGAAAACAGATAGGTGAACTGATGGATAGGGGCTACGCCTACTTCTGCCTCCTCCGTTGCCGGGAGGCAGGGATCGTAACAGCTCATTTCAAAAGCAGAGTTTTATCCGATTTTCTGCTATTGTACTAGATTTTTGGAGATGTCATCTGATGCATCCCATGACCCCCTGCTTGTAAATATTCGATCAAAATTGCAGTTGACTTGCCAAGTGTAGCTTTGAATCTCATCTTCATTGTGCACACTTCTTTAATGTCAGCTTTGAACATGAAAGGTCTGTACAATGATGTGTATGAGAAGTTGGCTTTAGCTTCTGTTAACCTAAGCAATCTGTTTGTGTTTGTACCAACATACTGTATCTTGTTAGAGTCCCATTCAGAGCTTTAGAAGACCTCCTCTTAGCTATTTGTTTTCCTGATTCTTAGCAACTAAAAATATTAAGCAGAATAAACCAACAAAATCCCAGAGTCTCCACTTATTTACATTCTTTAAATTCATCATCGTTTGAAAGCCTATACGTTTGTGTCAGAAGTAGTGAAAATAAACTTTTTATGGCAAATTGACAGTTTCATTTATTTCATGGCTGCACTGTATTTGGAAGACAATTTTTTGTGTGTTTTTAATGTCTTGCATTTTATGGTGACAAACATTAAAAATGAAAAATCATTCATACAGACATTAATTGCTATCAGCAGTGGGCTTTTGTTTTAGCAGCTTTTAATAAATTACAGTCACTAATCACAACTGATTCCCCTTTTTATCTACTTTAAGTTCCTGTGACATCTATTACTTGAAGCTTCTTGGATATCTACTGTACATGTTTGATCACAGTATAGTAGTAGATTAAATATTTTGAAAGCATCATTAATAGAAGCTATGTAAAGCCTTGCATGCATTTTCTATTGCCTTTTGATAACTAATATTTTTAAGATCCTCATAAGTTAAAGCCTTTGTAGACACCTTTATTGTGATGTCTGCCAATGAAAACTCTGACAAAAAAGAAAATCAGGTGCTATTGAGCTTTTTGTCAGGTTGATGAACCAAAATTATATACTAAAAAAATGGATATCGGTAATTCAAAATTTCAGTGCATTCCTGATAGATCTGTGAGGCCCTTAAAAGATTTTTAGTTTCAGTGTAGTTCTGAATTCAGTTTAGCTTTTGATGTTGATATGTTGAACTGGTTAACTGTGAAATAACTGTCTATAGAAGTTACATACTGTGTAGTGTATTCTACATATTTATTCTATATATTCAATGTAGAGAAAGATTGCAGTTCGGTAAAGATACAATGTAGTGAGTAGTTAAATGGGATGATCTTCAGAGATTGAGAACAAAAACATAAACGTATACCTAAAAATATTCCTCAGAAGATGTTTGTGCACAGCATGCAGAATTATCTTGAAAATCTGATTTTCCATTCTTGTTTTTAACTTGATTTGAAGAGTCCCAAGGTTAATTTAAACCTTGATCTCCAATTTTATCTGTGACTTTAACCGCAATCACATATTTCATTTAAAAGTTGCAGCTGTGCAATCTTCGGACTAATGTGAAAAGTTTTTCATTCATATTTATAATTGTTTTTTCCCTTATTTGTATTCAAACTCAAAACACTGCATTCTATATTTCTAATAATCTATAAACGCTGTAGAGCATTTTAAAATTATTTTCAGAAATAAGTATTGCTTTATAATGTATCACTTTTGCTTCTTGATAGTTCAACAGAGTAACTACAGTAAGTAAGTTTCCTACTGTAGTTGCAAACTGTAACAGTTTTCACGTTAACTTTTTCTAGTTGTACGTTACACTGCAATTTTAATGACTTATCCTTTTATTATGGTAACATTTCTTAAATTAGTGTAAATATAATTAGTATAAAATACTTTCCACCACAACATATTTAATCACCTTTAGATTCTCAGGGGTAATTTTCACAATTTAATTGCATTATCGTTAAGAAAACAAATCTCAAGACATTTTCATATCGGTAATAATGGTATACTGAACTTATCTATATCATGTTAGAGTAACAGGTCTCAGTGTGCAAGGGCCTGTTACAGAAGGTAACATCATCTTATTGAAAACTGGACAGTGTAAAATACTCCCATGGCAGTGGGACTTAGTCTAGTGGTATACCTGAATTCACCACTGTCTAAGTAATGCCACTGTGTCTGCTCTGTTTGCAAAGGTCTGAGGTCAGATCCCAACATGGACAGAGGTGACGCATTTCACATTAGAAACAGGAAAAAGACGACTACTGTAATTCTGCCTTTTATGGAAAGGAAATGATTAATTTAGGACATGCTTCGTCAAGATTACCTGAAAATCTTTTTAACAAAGAAGACAACGGTAGTGCAAACCAATTCAAAAACTGTTCAAAAACAGGCAAAAATGTCTGATTATCTTCATTTGCATTTATCAAAAGGTAAAGAAATTTAAGAGCACAGATGTGTTTGTCATGGCTTAATGCAAAAAATACTTCTGGCATAGAGCTACATATGAAATATCTTAACACACAAGCTAGAAATTGATTGACCGCTCTTGCAGATCCTGAGCAAGACATCCAATAATTTGATTCATTCCTTAAGGTTCCGGTGACAAACAAGCCTGCTTCCAGTACTGTTCTCCATCATTTAGCAGTATAGACAATTAAAGTGGACAGTTGGAAAAAGCAGCAGGAGAATTAAGTGGTTTAACATTTTGGTGCTGAAGATGTCCACTAGGCTATAGTATAAAAAAGGTAAAATATTTTAGTGCCTGACATTTCACTCTCAAACTGTGTTTGTAGCAATTAAATGGCTTATAAGGCCAAGGTAATGCAGACCTATACTAAAGGAAGATTGTAGCAAATCATTATTGAAAGGTTAGTTGTAATAACTGGGAAATAGTTTTGTGATATATCTGAGGCATTTTCCTTAGTACAAACTATATTTTTTCCTCTTTAACAAAATCTTCGGTAAGGTTTCTGGATTTTTTTTAACACAACATACTGTATATACAGTGCTTAACTATATTAAATACAGTATATCCACTTGTGAGTGTATTTATATACTGTAAATACAATGTACATTTACTCGGCTTTTCACTTCAGAGAAAGTCTAATCAGTGGAAAACTATCAGATTTTTGGAAGCACTGTATTTCTTTTTATTATTACATCCTTTAAGTTTTTCCTAAACTGAGGATTTTCTGATTTACTGTGAAAAATGAATGCATTCCAAAGAGCTTTGGCTTCACATTTCAATAATTAGTTATGTGGAAAAGCTTTAGAGAAGACTGCATTTTTAAAGAGATGTTGTTCCATCTCTTAATGCATTCACCTGGCATAGCAATGGATATTGTATCCCATGGACGAAGTAATTTTCAAAACAGAGGCTGTGTCTGCTACATACTGGTAATCATCCATTACTCACTGGATGTATATTGTGTTTACAGCTTCCACCACCCCAGTAAATACCAACAAACAGGCAGTTTACAATTTTATTAAGGCTCAACTACTAGGTGGTCTGCCAATAAAACTTCTAATTTGCATCTATCATAAACTCTTGTTAAACCTCTTTAATTAGTTTATAAATAATTCATGAGCCTAAGGTACCAGTGCACACATGAGAGTCTGCACAGACATTATAAACTAGATTTATGGTATATTACTTTCTCTGCTTATTATATGAATGTTTCCATTACATGTTTCTTTTAAAAACCTGGGAGACATTCACATTAGGTTAAGTTCTATCATTTATACATCTGAGAGGATGAGCTATAGATAAAGTCTTTGTATACCTTCCCTTCTGTAATTTACTGTGTACTAATTAAGACCTTTCTGTTGACTTTCTAAGTAAAGATCTGATAGTGGTCTTTGATGCCACTAAGTAAAAAGATTTATTACCAAAGTCGAAGTTTCATCCAGCAGATAATTCAGATAATGAGGTAGGTTGATCCCGAACTTTCATGCTCAACAATCCACAGGTACAGTGAAATGTTGTCAGTTAAGGACATTTCGGACATAAGGACGTACACTAAGGTACAGTACATGAAATTATCTTTGACATGTGCTTTTGTTGTCTCCAAACCAGTTCCGTTAAAAGGGGAGAAAGCAAGAAAGGTTTTGTTCTCATGAGCTGGTAATCAAGAAACTTATTGTTTCATTGGGAACAGACAGGGATCAAACCCCACACCACAGCAGCATTAATGCCATGCTCAATACACCCAAACAACCTTGTCTTCCCTTTGTCTTAAAGTACGTTGGAAAAACAAAAGAAAGTGATATTGTAAAACAATTGTATATCTTCTGCAATTCAATACTTTGGAAAATGTTAAGAGCTACACGCCAAAGACACTGAGGCATTCATGGTCAGATATGTGTTTTTCATTTCAACTTTTATAAATCATTTTAATTCTGAGACCTTAATCAATTTGATTAGAAGCATAAATAAATCTGTCATCCAGTGAGTTCATCATTTTTACATGTTGTTGTTTACAAATAACATGCAATCTACTGTACATACGGTACAATCTTGCTTTACAGCTCTGTATAGCAGCAGCACTTTATAACAGTAACATTTGTTTCTGTATAGATTTCACATTGCTGAAGACACACAGTCATTCTCACTGAAGACACCTGAAGAAGGCTCCACAGTCGAGTCGTTGTGCTTCTTTTCTTCTCTTCTCAGCATGGAATTAACCTATTACTTGTTCCTTTGTAATTCTTACACATTCTTTCTTTGCTACTAACATCCACTCCATAGCAATCTTATTGCCAGGTTACTTTACAATATTATTTAATGATAATATACAGTAACATGGTTGGAAGCCTTTTAACAATGTTTGCAGTTCTAGTTATTACTATCATATGTGGATGTGTTTTACTGTATATATTTTATAAAATGTATCTGGTAGCAAGAGAACAACATGGTAATTTTCTTTTCTCTGATACCACAACATACAATAAAGTACTTTTATAAAGAATACAATTGCATTTCCCTAATACTGACTAATCCCCATTGCATCAGCAATCACTTGTGAATACTTTACATGAGGCAGGGAGGATTTGACATGTGAGACATACAGTAGCTGAGAAGCCACCAGCACAAAATGAGAGTACGTTTTAGGGCATGAGCTTAAATAATTTCTATTGTGTGCAGTATGTACAGCCATTGTGCCCTGTGAAGGATTGATATGCTGTACAGGGAATGCACACCTGCTTGCCGGGATAGGCTTGGCTCCCCTGTCATCCTGTATTTATTAAAGCAGTTAGAAAATGAAAGGCCATTAATGCCAAGGACACTGAGCCATTACAAAAACTGCACTATGGTATTGGGGTACAAAAGTGATAGTTCAGCCTCAGTGGTGTATACTGGGACCCTGTGTCGGAGCCCTGAATGTTCTACTGTATAGGCAGCTTTATATAATGTACAGTACATGCAGAAATCTGGAACACGTTAAATTTATCCTAATCCGATTCAAACATTCCTCATTCAATTAAGTCATTAGTACAGTAGCTCAGCAGCAAGAGAAACCAGGAGATACTCTGGGTCTACTGTATAAGTTTTTAGGTTTGTAAGTCAGAACAGCATCCATTAAGAAGCAATGTAGCCGATAGATTGCATGTTACTGTACATGTAAACAACAACATACATGTTTTGTAAATTGATGATGAATGAAGCAACTTTGGTTATTGATAACTGCTCCCAAATTTCAATTCAATTTGTGCAACGATTCATAAGGCAACAATTTTGAAAGGGTATCCAATTTCGTAGGTCTGGACTGAGAATAATTAACACCCCATTAACCTTTTAAGCATTTCACAAGTGTCTGTAGAATTCAGGATTCCCTTTAACATTTTTATCTTGAATATTATCCTTCCAATTCTGCCCAAGTACTGTCCCAAGTTTCACCTTCAAAACAAATTTTACTAATTCATTCAGTCTTCCTTGGACTTTTGCTCGGTGTAATTGGGTAAATCAAATCACACCACAAAGTAATAATTATAATAGTCCTGGGTAACTCCTGATATGCTGTGGCATCTTCATTAAAGCCACTTAGAAATCCATTAGACCTTAATGCACTACGTACTCTGGCTTTGTGTGTGGAAAGGAGATGTTAATTTTATAATTGCCTGCATTATCAAATGACATGTGCGTTGCATTATGATTTTTCTTCCATATATTCTAATTAAAATGCAAACTTTTTGATTGAACAGAAACATAATACTTACGGTGCAGATTAAAAAGCCATTTGGGGAATGATATCAGGTAACTGAGATCTGGATTCCTGGATTTTCTCCTTGCAAAGACCTGTTGAAAATCTATTTTACTTTGGGTAGTAGAGAAAAATGAATTTTTCAAAACTTTCTTTCTGGCTTGACATGTCCTCTATGCAAATTACAAAGACTACAGGTAAGTAGGAAGTTAAGGATGGAAATCTCACTGAAGTACATGTCTAGTAATTAGCCATGCTGTGACTGTAGTAATGCCTTTACTCTTTTTGGCATGCTGTCAAAATCTTTTTTTTGTCAAACACTCCTAAGAGAGAGGTCTGACCATTTCTTGCAAAAAAATGTCAACAAAACCCCTTTTCTTGGATTCTCATGTACAGATTCTTCTACAGGTCTGCCAGGTTCATCTTCACCATGTGGAAGGATGTTGCTGTCTTGCATATTTACCAGAGAATGGTAGCAAAATAACTCCCAGAGCACTTATTTTCCAGTTCTATATTTTCCTCGTATATTGTCCATCTACTGTATGTATTTCTTCTACCTAGTATTAAAGAATGGTATTTCGCTTAACCCAAAGCTGACATTATCTTGATTCTCTCTGGACTTCCATGACACTGTCGTTAATTGTGTGGATTAATTTCATATTCTCCTTTCCAGTATGGCAATCCTTTTAATCTATAATAAATGCCATTTCCAAGAAGTAAACTTTCAGAACAAAAACCCTGACTAGACACATTGCTAATGTCCCCAGAAAGAGAATTACAGTGTAACTCCCATTAATTACATTCATACACTGTTCGTATAGGCATTATGTATTAATTGTTCTTTCAATTGTTAAAAAATGAAACTGTGATTAATGAAAGTTTTTTTTTTCTTTCAAATGAGGAGTTGTGGATTTGGAACATTTTGCTAGAACTTGATTATATTTTATATTTTACATGTGTGCTTCTACTTGAGTTAGTGCATTTTATTTTTTTACTTAATTTCTGAATTTAAGGTGCAAGACCATTTGCTACTGAGGTTAATCATCAGGTCTAATGATCTTTGTTTTTCCATACATACTTTGTTGAGCTTTGAACCAGAATCATAAAGTGTAAGACGCATAAAATATTTTAAAATATAGAAAATCTATAGTTCAAACACAAAATGTGTCATTTCAATCAATAAAATCTTAAACCTTTTGGCATTTGACTATTTCCTTTAGCATAAGCAATACAGAACACATTTCACTCTGATATCTACTTTTTGCAGTAGACAACATGAAGTAAAATGGAACTGCTATTTTAGTAAGAAGCTCTGAACAAAGCAAAATTTAATCAAATCAAATTGTATTTAGTATATACCATTACATGCCTTGTATCTTAAGGCACTGTACAAGAATTAATCAATTAAAAAAAACTCATTAAAAAACAAATTAAAAAAGGCAAGAAAACATTAAAATAGAATGGAATATGATTAAATGATTGTGCCTAAAAATAATACTTTTAATAACTTGCAAACAAAGTTTCTTATGGAAAGTTTCTCAAGATAAGTGCATAGACAGAAAAAAAGTTCTCATCCATATCTGAGTGTGAGCCTATCCAATGCCTTGTTTGTTAAGAACTTTATCATAGAGTACCATATACCTTTTATATTAAACAAGATCGTGTCCAATACAGACTTCTGTTTATTTTTTATACTTTAACTATTCAATTTGGAATTATAGTTTATTAAGACACTGCATTACCATTATGGTACTGACAGACTGCAAGCTCCACAGTTCCTTACAGGAGTGTCAGTTTCGATGAACTCACTGATATCACTGCAAGCTTGGTGCAACTCATCAATGTTGTATCAAAATCCAAGGAGGCACTGCCCAACTAATACTGTACTCCTGCAGTATGCTGCTAGTTGTGCATAAATGGGGGATCCAAGCTGTAGTCTACTGGTGGCATGCAACAGGCTTACACCTGAGACGTCTAGGTCACTGGGCTGAACTCGTTTGCTAAGAATGTATTCAACCTCTTCTTAGCTTTGAAGCCAAACTGTTTCGAGGGTTCATGAATCTCCAGTAAGACTGGAAGAGTGATACGGTATTTTACAGAAGATTTCAGCAGCACCTCGGAGAGTGACAGATTTTGGTTTAACTGTGGATGAGTGGTGCAATCAAAGACATTTAAGTGTGGTTTTCTATCTTGAGGATGATATAATTACATCCGACCTGTAAAATACCCTGAAAATAGCTCAACATCCAAATACCAAATTGTGAACATGTTGAGTGCTATATAGCTGTTTAGCCAGGTCACTTCACTTCAAAGTCAAGCTAAGACTGTATTATCTAGCTGATGAAGCCTTCACATCGTATAAACTGTAAAGAAGTGTGTGACAAGTCATTCAAAGGAAACCCAAGAGAAAAAGATAGCAGATGAAATTGTTGCAATAAGCTTTTGGGAAAACTGCGGTATAAGGCCACTTTAAAAAGCAATGGGCCGTTTCATTATATTAAACTTCTATAGAAGTTGTTGATTCAGCAACAGAATAAAAATAAAATAAACCGTCTTTTTAAAAACCGCTCTATTCCTACCATTTATCAGAATTATTGTTTTTCATAGACTTTTTAATGGCTATGAAATCCATCCAATTTCACTCTGACTTATACTAAAGTGACTGTAATTCTAAAATAATTTTTCAGACATAAAGACTCTTATGGAGATTTAGGCCATAACTCATCAGTAGGAGTTTTATAGTACATGTGTGTGGCAGTTGAGCAATGTAAAACAATGCTTTGGCAGAGGCACGAAGCAGATGACTATTAAATGAGTCAGGGACTGATGTAATAAGCATTGCACTTGTGGAGCCCATTAGCTACTGTATGTATTAATTTAACTTCTGTCTTCTGCATCAAACCTAATTCCAGAAAAGGGGATTGCAAACTATTTTCCTATTTTCTTAGTCTCATAAACAACAGATGCTACTGTTGTGATAAAAATTCAATCAATCATTTGATTAATGAACCTCAAGACAGCTAATTGCAAACTCCTAGTGGTCAAATATTAATCTAATGATTTATCTTGATTAATAAAATGTAGGGTCTGGTAATAATTGCACTTTAAAGCATAAAATAATGTGTTTTCTTGAGACAACTTTAAATTAATGGCATAAAGATAATATCTTCTTCTCTATGATTACATAGTGATATTTTAATGTGTACAATTTTGCAGTGCAAAAGCTGTTTTAAACCCCACCTCAGTATTGCATTTAAAATAGCAATGAAAGGATATTTAAGTTAATAAAGAAATCTGCTTAATTATTTACCTTCCAAAACAAGAGCTCTGCCATTGAATCTGAGGCTGTATAAGAAAAAATCCCATACATAGTCAAATAAATCAACAGACCCAAGAAAGGTTTTAAGTTAGAAATGCTTTGCACAGCATCAGTTCCACTGACCCGACTTTCATGACTGTGAAGATTACTGTGTAACCAGACCTGGCCCAAAGCAGAGCCTCGTTCACTGAGATATCAAATTATAAAATAATCCAGTCCTTAGAAAAGTACAGCAAATATTGGTGTCATCTTTGCCAGATTAATACCAATGCATAATGACAATGCAACGATGAATTGCATCAATTGCATTGTACACCTACCTGACCAGGCGGTTGCACATCTTGTCCAATACTGAAACAAAGAGTGTTCAGGAATAAAATGATATACCTTAAAGTTTCACAGCAAGGTAAGACTCTGGGTTTATTTTATTGCATTTATTTATCAATTGTCACTATCCTCCCCAGCCTTGTTGGACCCACGGCTGATTAAAATTACTCCTACAAATCTATTGATTTCAAACTGGCTTCCTACATGAGGTTTTATTCTTGCTTGTCTTGGCATCTTATGATCCAGTTATTTCCTTGGTGCAGCAATAATCTGTTGTTCTTATCCTTTTTAATAAAGCAATGTCCTTACTTTAGTAGATTGTGTATAAAACCATTGTGTTCATCATTTTCACCTAGTTAAGTTTATGCCTTGAGCATGGTATGTGGTTCTCGATACAATGCTGCTTATCGGTGCCCAAACCTCATGAAACAAGAATTAAATTACAAACACCCATTTCTTGTTAAATTGCTTTCCCAGAGCAATTTGTATTCCAAATGTCTTTTGCGTTTAAATTTCAGCCACCACCGGGATGCAAGTTGTTCAGACTTCATAGAAGTGCTGTATATACAGTATCCTTTAGGGTGGTTTATCTTGCTCGGCAATGAAATACTATAGCATGGAAACAATATTCAAGAAACTGACATGTAAAGAAAAACTGGAGTGTGAGATTTCTTGTCTCCCTGCTTTATATTATTGATTTCATTGAACTCATTTCTCTTTTTTACATTTATGCGGTATTGCGATCATTAGCCCTTAAATTAGGCCTGTGCAGACAGGATGTTCCCCCAAAAAATGCCATAGTATTATTTGTGTAGTTTCTCATACTTTCTATTTCTTTTTGTGTTCTTTATGCTTATTGAAACTGCTGTGGATATTGAACGAGTGGGACTGCTGGAGACTTTTTTAAATTTCAGATTATAATGACTTTAACATGAGCATATACAGTAGCTACCGTGTGTGTTTGGGGGGCAGAGGGGGGTAGCACTTTAAAATGTCAATATCCATCCTCCAGGCATTTAGGTTGTACTCTTGTATTAGCCCTGCATATGGCCATCAAAGAAGCACAACTCTACTGTAGTGTGTAACATTATATTGTTGGCAGCATTTCTTATTTGTTTTGTCAAAGTGATTTTCTTTACTGTACTTAAAAACTATGCTGGTAACTCTACACAAAGAAAAGCACTGATGTTTTCTTATTGGATGTTCACTCAATTAACATAGGGCTAATCCTAATATTTGCTTTGGCCACTTCAGAACTTGTTAGATAAAAACTGCATCCAATAGGAATATAGGAAAGAACACTTAAAAAGTATTTACTGTAAATATTCTAATTCTTTCTCCAAATGGGTGCGATCTGAGTTTTTAAAGAAAATGTTGTACAGTATGTGACTCTCCAGTTGTAAGATTCCAGAATGAATTTATTAGGTGACAGTTCTTCATGTGTTACTGTACTGTGCAGTATATCTATGATCTTTATTTATATTCTATTTCTGTATTTGATTGCCTTTCATACTTCAGAGCATAATATGTTTGCTGAATCCTGTCTCAATAATGACATCCTTTTCTGCACCAACGCTTATGATATAATTGACATGCTTGAATGATTGACACATGTTTCTTAAAGAATCAATTACCTCACAACCAGGGCCACACTTCTTGAGACTATATCATCACTGTAAATTCAACAGGCCCTCAAGACATACTGTATCAAATCACTTGCTTATTAATGATCATGATGTTTTAATTATCAAGTTATTGATACAAAAGATCCAAAGAAACCTTATTGATTGTGTGCCCGGTATCATTTTTATTTACAAAATTACCATATACTACTTTTTGTACATAATGCTACACATGAACCACATGCTTTCTTGTACTGATTATGCAGGGTAATCAATAAGTACATCTCTCAGGATATAATTCCTATACTAAACAGGAAGAATCTTTACGTGGCTTCTCTTGTTACATTAGTTGTAGTAAACATTAATGACCCTTAACATTATTTTATTACAGAATCAATAACTGCACTAAATATAAATGATTGGATGGCCTGTGTACAGGATACATCTACAGCACTTTCAATATTATTCTGTATGTAAAATGATATCATCGCCAATCATATAATTTATTGGATATCATTTGCTTTTTTCCTTTTAATGAGATATAAAATCCATCCTTACAGAATTGAAATTCCTCACTCCTTAAAAAAAAAGAAAAAAGGAAATCAAACTAAGATAGCATAACCTAGAATTCTTTGTGTGTGGTTTCACTGTGCATTATTAACACAAATCTTCAGCTTCCTAATGTTGCCTTGTGTAAAGTAAGGGATTCCAAGGCTAATGCAAATCTTGGTCAGTAAGACCAGCAATTACAGTATTACTGGGTCTTAAAGGACAGATAATTTAATCAGCCACCAGAGCTATGCATTCTATTAAAAGCAAGGTAAAAGCACACAGAATCTCTTGTTGTAAATTAAAAAGGGCACATAATTTAATTTCCATATTGATCAATGAGCCGTGGCAGACATTCTGTTAGCTCCATTGCGCGAACTGACCATCAGCTATGTACTTAGAGTATTAATATTTGTAATAAATCTTACTTATTTTCATCCGATTAAGAAATACACAACTTGTGCCATTTTCAAAAAACGTAGTCCACCGATCAGATATGCCGCGGTAGCTTGCATCTTAACTCAACCATATCAATCTTGATGACCAGGGGACTACCTGAGACAAAACCTCTGACACATGATCAGTGAGAAAATGCAGAGGGTGCTAAAATGTTATATCACATACAGTAGTTTGGAGAAATTCTAATATTGATGAAAGAAGCCAGTGAATATAAAGGAATAGTGTACTTAATGCTTTTGTGTTAACTTGTCTGGCTGAGGAAAAAGCCACAACCCCCTCTCTCCCGAGGAATGGGCCACTGCAAGGCTGAAGCTGGATTGGAGAGAGGGCTGCTAGCAAGTATTCAAGTGGGGGAGAGTGGAACTGCTAACTTATGATTTGACTTCTGAACGTCTGTTAAAAAAACACTGTTTAATATAGTAAATAATATTTTCTTACATTTATGTATCTTATTTTCTTCTAAATGATTACAAAATACCTTTGAATGTTCATCATTACCACTAAAGAATTTATATATATAGTGTATGAGGACAAGTAAATACTGTATATACAGCACTGTACATTGTCTTGGATGAGAAAGTAATTAAACAGTCTTGCTAACAGTGCTGTGAGATATTTAAATAGAGTCAAATAGACACGTCCTTGGTTTAAGGTCTCATCAGAATGATAGTATCTCTTACAGCACAGTATTCATGTTCACCCATATGAGGCATTAATTTAGAAGAGTGCTACCTACCAGTCCACTAACACTAGTTGGCATATTAAAGGTTAAGCAGTGGCATATTTAATTGGCTTGGGAAGATATGAAGATAGGTACTTGCGTTATGTTGGAAAACTATGTTGGAAAAGTACTGTCCAGTAGTAACTTTATTAGAGGAATGTAAGAAGAAATTCTTCACAAACTTTGATGGATTTCAAGTTCATTACAAAATCATATACAGTACATTATTTTTGTGAAATAAAGTTATAAAACAAGGCCTGCTTTAAATACTGATCTTGTTTTTAAAACACTAGATCAAAAAATATTATTAGTTCCAGTACTCGACTGTTGCAGTTTTAACGTCTCCTTTTAATGCTTACTGTACTGTAAGAAAAGCATTCTCTCATAGGTCCTAAAAATCATGAAATCAGTAACAATGAATTTGGGACTGGGACAATGAATTTAAGTGGACAAAGAAAGCCTTTTACTATCTTGTAGTACACATTAACAGTAGCTGATCCTGGAGACAGGACCTTTAATTGCACGCATTAAAGTTAGGAAAATAGGCTACAGTTTACACTGATGGAATCTAACAGACTCCATCCAGAATAAAAGTGTTTCAAATAGAATGGGAAGGAATAAAAGACACTATTAAATAAAATATTGTAAGGTCAAAATGCCTTATCACCATAGGAATCTTAATGCATATCAAAGAGTCAGTGTTCCCCTCAAAAGTGATGAGCACTGCAAATGCAATCCAGCATGTGGAATCTGCCCTTTAATTAAGAATAAATGACTGCATTTTCTAAAACAAAGACATGTG
Organism: Lepisosteus platostomus; assembly: GCF_059453375.1. Taxonomy (NCBI): domain Eukaryota; kingdom Metazoa; phylum Chordata; class Actinopteri; order Semionotiformes; family Lepisosteidae; genus Lepisosteus; species Lepisosteus platostomus. The sequence goes on along the minus strand of NC_142617.1, from coordinate 7,897,573 downwards.
GCAAAGTTTATTGATCCAGAGTGGTGTCGCCAGTGCAATGCATTAGCTGATTTTATCGATTGTAAGAGTCGTCAACTGGTAGATAAACATAAATTACACCTGCAGCTTTAAAATTTGCCTTTTGCCTCTTGTTAGTTTGAGAAAAGTACATACAGTATACCGTTGGTCTTGGTGATCTTGTATTTACGATATGACAGCCTTCTTACAGTAGGTGAGATCAGATTGTTCAAACAAATTGCTATAAACCCTGCAACTGCACACAGGAGAAAACAAGAAAGTGTACTCAGACTCTTCTGACCCCCCCCATCTTTTTGCCACTTGTCTTTTCACATGTCACAGGTAGCACAGCTCTGACATTGGTCACTGACAGCACATCCCAGGAAAGCTGCAGGGGTTTCTGTGTTGCCAGGAAAGCCCTAGTGATCTAATCCCGCCCTCTCCTGAGTCGTGCTCAAGACAATTGTGCATTGTCACTCAGTGGATCCGAGCCTCACTTGTTCACTAATATAGTCCAGACTTGAACTTGTGGCATCTTCCTCACAGAGCACAACCTGTGCTCAAGCGAGCGCCTTCACCAGTGGAGCCCCTCCATAGACCCAAAAGAGAAGATCCAGACACGTCAATTCCATCGATCTACTTTAAGCTAGTGTATACATTTTTAATTATGCAGACGAATTAACACGCTTACTTTTCAAAAATGTCTGAAGTTCCTTTCCTGAGGAATAAGGCTGGGGGGATTGGTTACTGTCATTCCTCCCAAACTTCAGTTATGAACTCTATCTATTGGATTTGATAAGCTAAACAGACCATGAAATTCTGATATCTCTGATTTCAGAATTTAGTATATCCTTTCTGCATACCTGTAATTAAATCAATTAGCGCAAACATCCCAAATCCCTTCTTAACAAACAGAGGTGCCTTCACAATGTTAAACTATATTCTGCTGTACACAAAATGACCTGTGCTGTTGCAAGGATGATACAATGCTAAATGTTTTGTGCCTTCCGGCAGAAGTATGCATTTCGGCTGCAGAGATTCCTCTTTCCCCTGAGAGAACTCTCTCAGCAGCTCTTAGGAAAGGATGCCCTACTGTGTGGATTATGCACATCTTGCATATCTTTATAAGCCACATAGTGAGAAAACAAGAAAACATGATTTGCAGGATAAAGAAAACAGCTGGGACATGATGTTCAGAACATAAGATAAGGTTACAGGATTTATTCATACCAGTCCGTTTCATCTTGACAATCACCATCCTGTCATAATTCATTGTCTTTATAATGACTCAGAACTTTGAGAGCACTCATGTACTGTACGTTATGAGGCATAAAAACCTAAATACTTTGAAATACTAAAATAAAAGAAATGGCAAATAAAACAAACTAAGAAATATAACTACACATAAACAGTCATTTTATGCCCTTAAGGAGAAATGCAATATTCATATTCACTAATACTTCCTTTTTATCAAAAACAGTTTACAATGTCAAGATCAGTTAGATATTTTGATTCATACCAAATTCCTCCAGAAAGCTCCGAGCCAATTAATGAAATGATTATCAAGTTATTTCTATGAAAGTTTCAGTGCTGTCTACAAGACATTTTTAGAAAAATATAATTTAGAGTGAATCATATTGTGTAATGAGAGCTGTAGGTAATCTTGGAAGAAATTTCATTAAAACATAATGTCTCAGAGCTACAGTACAGCGAAGCATTGTTTCCAAAAAATTCCTAGTCTATCCCTTAAATGCAAATATAATTGAAAATATAATTTAATACCAAACTGTTGACATACCATTTAAATTTCAATTGACCTCGAATCAAAAGGTCTTATTTTTTTTCTAACTAGTAAAAATTTAGCACTTAATGAAATAGAATAAAACTGTTCCTGTTTATAGACGTCAATGACAATAATGATGACACGTAACATGGCTGTTAGCATTGTTGATTTGTAGTCCTGGGTAGAATTCCATTTTCTCCCCATGTTTGTGTGAGTTTTCTGTGGTTTCCTTTCACTTCCTAAAGAATCTTAGGTTTCATCGGCAAGTCCAAATAGCCCCTTTCTTGGAATCCAATCAGTGGATCGTCACCCCCTCCAGAGCGAGAACAGTCATCTGCTCTTAGCTCTGCCTTGCATCCTAATTTTCTCCCTCACCAGGAAACACGGCTTTCTGATAATGCATGCATGAGTAAAAATAACATGCAAACTGAGCATGCAAGAAAAAGCAGATCCACCATGGTTTAAATGTAGGGCCGATGGCCTCATGGAAACATGCAAGATATTGTTGGATAAGAATTGCACCATTGGCAATAATTATGTCTATTTTAATTGCTTCATTTTTAGAAGGACTGAAGGAGTATCAGTGGAAGGTCTGTCTCTCATTTTGTATACTGTGTCTTTCTTCCATTCCAATTAAAAATAAGCAATTGTGAACAGAATGCAAAAAAAATATTTTGTGAGGGTATTGCACTAACAATGCTGTTGAAACCGTGGAACCGACTCAAACAACAAACACCTATACAGTATTATATTTATCTTCTGTACATAGAAAAACAATAGAAAAATTCAGTCTAAAAATAAGAGAGAAGGTGGATTCTGTTCCTTATGATAGTTAATGACTTAATGAGCTTCTGGGTCACAGAATAACTTAATGCTCAAATTAATTTACAAAATGTGAAGTACACTCCTTTGAAAATATGATCTTTTCGAACTAATTTTCTCATATTTAAGAAAATGTATTTTCTGTTGTATACAGTAGTAGTGAATTTACAGAGGGTGTACAAAGTTGTCACAATGGTTATGCAACTAAGAGAATAAAAGACATTGAAAGAGAGAGGAGGGCATGTGGTCCATCTCTCTTAGCTGGCTACTTGCAGATACAGTAAGAGAAGGAAGGATGATGCACTGTTGTTTCTAAAGACGTTTATGGCCCTTTCAATGCCTTTAAGGATTTTGAATAGTTGAATTAGGTTTCTCACAGTTGTCTCTGCTCAAGACTAAAAATGTCTATCATGTAGGACATAATGTTTAATTCAAGAATGTGCCTGGTTGCTCTTCTCTGTAGTGATACCTTTCCTAGTACTGTATGTGTTATTTAGTACATTACAGGAAATGATATAGACTGCTTATTGAGCCAAAAGCTTTTTAAAGAGGGTTTAGATATACTGTATGTACACTTAACTGTTTAATATTTGAATGCCTGCATTTTTCAGCTCTTGTTTTTCTTTTACTTGTATCACCTCTCAATGAACTCCTGAAAATCAACTTCAGAAATGTATTTCAAAAACATCCCTAATTTAAAAGCTAAAAACTTGACATTCCTATTGCAAAAACTTGTGGTGGGTTCATATTGATTTGAATATTGGTGGCAGCTTGAGCACATTAGCAGAATTTATTGATTCTTTTAGTCTTAATGAGATGCCTTCTTCATTTCTCAGTCTCGTCTCTCTCCTCAAATTTCTAATTGGGACTATTTTTAATTGCCTGTTTACTTAAGTGCACTTATATTATGTCTATTTTTGAACTAGAACATTGATGAATCAAAGAAATTACATTTGAAACCATTGTGGTAAATGTATTCGAAAAAGACAACTTTCTGTGTATCATGACGTAATAGTACACAGATTCTTTACTAAATTTATACTTTTTGTCTAATTTTGCCTAGTGTAATCATCACAAATAATTGGGACTACAGTAGTTCAAAAAATGAAATCTAATTTTAAGCCTACATATACAGTATATGTACATATTTATGTTTTGGGGTTTTTCTTTTGTTATACCGTGTATATACAGGTATATATATATGTATTTAAAGAAAATTGATTAATTAATCCAAAAAAACTGATCAACATTTATTTAAAATATTATTGTATTGTAAGAACTGCAATACAGCATTGTAGTATCCTTCTTCCAGAAATGCATGTTTCTGCAGAGGAGTGCCTGATGAATCAGTATTCGGCTTAATTTATAACAATCATTCTTTTTGAGGAGGCAAGTGACACAAAAGGTTGAAAGGATCAATTTTACATAACACTGCCCTCCTCAGCCAACAACCTCACTCCAAGGCTTCATTTTCATAGAAGTTGAAATATGATTTCTTCAGTGCACTGCACTGCATAAATGACACAATTTCAGTATATAAAGTAAAACTCATATAAGTCATTAGTTTATAAAAATGAAATTATTCTCTGAGATTAGCAATGAATGATAAAGCATAACAATTTTTTCTAGAACCTGCAGCTATTCTGAAATCAGTGGAGTTAAATATACTGTATACTGCATCATGTATACGGAGAGGCATATCAAATAAAACTCGATTAGTTCCAAAACATCTGTTCCATTTCTGACCTAATTATGCATTCTCCAGGAATGGTGTATTTACAGTTATTATACGAATCTCCAGTATTTATATATTATCCAGAGGCATTGCTGTGAATGCTTAAAACTCCAAAACATCTGATCTCAGATGAAATGTCAGATTCACAGAACTTCTGTGAAATTGATTTATTTTGCCCCGTCTTCTTGTAAAAATACCAGTATAAAAACAAGAAAAAAAGAGAAAGCGATCTGCCAAATCAAACTTGGGGAGCGTTTACAGAATTATATGTTTTTGACTTAGGAGTGATGAAATGAAACTTTTCATGGCCCTCAGCTACTGTATAAAGAAGAGAATTCTGTAAAAATGCCACGCGCGTCTAACAAGTCAAAGCCTGAACAGCCAGCGCCTCTTAAGATATTCCCATTTCATTCTTGCAACCCCACGTTGAATGCGCTTTCTGTGCTTATCTGACTCTGGCGGTGTTATTAATTTGTTTTCTGCGAGCATTAGACAAAGCTTCTTTATCCACAGATGATGGAAATAGGACTAATTGTCAGCACAGCACAGTGGGAAGTGAAGAAATACTGCCACAGAATGATTTTCTTTCTTTATGTTTTTCCTTAACTCACTCTGAAGGAAACTGATTGTATCCTTAAAATACATGCAAGCTGCTTAGAGAGCTGTTCAAATGACACCTTAAGCAGCCTTCGGCATGAGGAACGTCAGCTTTAAACTTTGGTGCAGCCATTGCAGTTAAATGTACCTTGAAATTACATTTTGTGGTTTTCCAGAAAACCAGTGTTTGTAGATCTTCATCCATGCCAGCAGCCACTGTCGAATTGAACATTTTTCAATGACCTCAAATGAAATGTTCTTGATTCCATTTTTTACTATGTTTAATATGTTTATTTTGCCTCACATGTTTACTGTCACTGCATATTGTCTAACATTGTAATAAAACATGAATCCCAATGCAATAAAACATTTGTTTCAGATATTTAATACAGACATTTTTTTTTTATTTGTTGCGTCAAAGGGCAACATTTTTTTTAGTCAAATTAACAGTAAAAAATTAAAGGTGCAATGTACAACACATGTGGAGGGACAAGGTATAATATTAACCATACTGTATGTCCATGATACTTCCTTTTCCAAACACAGATTATTTCATTTTTAAGATGTTACATTTTGAGACTGAGTAAACCCTAAGCCTAAAGATGGAGTAGAAGTGTGATTTGAATTACCTGGACTTTTTGGCTTAACTCCCGTCCCTGAGAGAATAAGAAGCTGATCATTAGGAAGGGGTTGTTGGAAACCCCTTTAGAAGTGAGTGGGACTCACTCACAAAGATACAAAATTCTTGAGTTACAAAGTGTAAAATTAAATATGGGTGAGGATACAGTTAGTAGATCGAACTGAGAAAAGGGGATGTGAAAGGTATGAAGTAACATTTCCAAGCCAATCGGTGAGAGCAAGGAGTTCAGGGTCTGATGAGAATATTGTTGTGGGCGAGGATGATGAAGGAGTTACTAGAATATAACTTATGAATAGGGTAGAGTTGGCATCTGCGCTGGTTCTCAATTTGGCTCAGCGTAGATCTCCACAAGGCAGCGACAGTGGTCACCAAATGCCGATGAGGAATTCAAAACGGGAAACCATAGGGATTCCGCAGCTGGGCGGGGGCCACTGGAGGGAAGAATAGGGGGAAAATCCTAGGCTAATACCAGAGGCTGCTTCCTGGGCTGTAGGTGGGGACACAGGAAGGAGCAGAAACCACACTTGTGCTTGTGCTGGGGGTGGCAGGGGTTAGGAATGATTAGCCCCAGCCTGGAGCTCCAATGCTTCAAAGCAGCCATCAGCAGCTGAGACAACAGTCTTCAGAGGCAGTGGAACGAGGTGGATTGGTGAAAGGGAAAGAGAAGAAAAACCCAGAAGACATTGCTGGACCCGAAGGCATGCTGGGAAGGATGCCCAAAACTGACTAAAGAGGGGATGGAAAGAGAAAAGATGGGACAGGGGAAAGAAGCAGATCAGAGAAGAAAAACACTCCAATTGCATTCAGCTAATGCATCTACTCAGCTTCACACTCTTCTCATCTGTTTCTTCAACTCTAACTACAGGCACCTGCAAAATACACAAGTGTGTAAGCTAGAATTAAGCTAGAATCCTGATATTTATACATACAGTATTGTATAGTACATATGCAAAATTGGGTGAGATTAGGGTTTTACCTACTCCCAAACTTATGTTTTAAACTCCAATAAAATTATTTGGCTTCAAATGAACTGCTGTTGGGGACTATAAAGGGATGAGTGCTGCTGAGCCATTTAATTTATTCTTTATGTACTGGTACACACAACTTTAATGTCAGCCTCTCCAAGGCAAACATAGAAAATTGCATTGATAAAACTACCCATGCTATCCTAGATGACATGAGAAAAGGTAAACAAACCAATGTTTTCTTTCCCTAGATGACAGGCTCATAATAGATTCTGAATGGTAATTTCATTTTCCAAGATTGAAGCTTCACTTCACATCTAAGGGCATTTGTTGAGTCATTTACTTCCATTTTCTCTTCAATCCTGCTTAAATCTAAGACAATTCTGCATGAACAGTTATGGCAGTGAAGCAATTAAGCATTTTTAATTACACCGTAATTATCTGAACATAAGAAATGAAAGGCTACCATAAATGTCGTGTTTTTCATCTTGAATCTTATGATGGTCTGCCTAGAAGCTGAAAACCCTTTTATGAAGTGGTCTTTTCTGAAGACACTTAAAATCTTAATTTCAAATTGGAAATTCAGAATTTGAATATTTAAATATTATTGTAGCAAACAGGAGGAAACAGCAAAAATGATTTTTTCATGCATATGTTTAAACATACAAGATGCTCACTGTTTCTATTTGTACGTGCAGTACTACCCTTGTTTTTGTTCTGCACCATAAAAACTGCGGTGTTGTCATTGTTACTCTCTTTCAAGATGTTGCTGTTAATATTGGATTCAGATTCAGAGATGAATTATAGTAACAGGCATGTAATGCCCAGATAAAATATTTGCATTTTTAAGCATTAGTTTAGATTCATAGTAGATCTCCATGTACAATCATGAACTTTTCCCCCCAAAAAATCAAATGTAGTTATTGTTGCATTGTTCCTAATGTCTTCACATTAGTAAAATGGTGTGAGTGTATTGTGACTGAGTTCTTGACCAGACCTCTCTTGAAAATGAGTTTATGTAAAGTTACAATAAAAAACATTTCTCCTAATACGAAAAAGCATATTCAAGTTTCACTTCTCTGTATTAATCACCTTTGTCTTACTTCTATTGCTGAATTTCTCACTGTATAGCTCTTTATGGCCTTAACATCAAAGTTCATATTTAAAAAGTGTTTTTCATTTAGAAATGCAAGGATTTTAACAAAGGCACGACTACTGAATATTTACATTACTGTGTGACTTTCAGTTGAGACCAGACGGAAAACATAATGTCAGTTGCTATGGAAATTCATGTGTAACATTAGTCAATAGCAGCCCATTATCACTAAAGGTGAGGTTTAAGTATATGCTAAATGACATTTCAATGGTAATTCAAACCATTTATTTCTGGTACTGTATGTGAATCCTTGTTTGTTAGCCTACTTTTTAGCACATTGCTAATTTACTGTTTTTCTGTGGCAATAAGCAGTTTTAACAGTATTTCTGCGAAAGCGACAGTTTCTTAAATGCCTTTGGGATTAGAAATTCTCAAACATCCCCAACTATCATATTTCGCAGATAATGAAATTAAACCACATTACTAGGCAATCACTGTGACTATAATAATATTCAGTGTCATAATGATATTGATTTTAGAATACATTTTTGTAGTTAAAATGCAGACATCTAATGCAACTTGTAACATATTACGTGCGTACACTACAAACTTTACTGCATTAGCAACTGATTTTGTTCAGTATTTTAGAGCAGAGGATGGGTATAGGTGTTGAAATGTGGTCTTAACCTTTTGTTGTCCAATTATTTTGTAGCTGTCAGGGTGGACAGGTCTGAGATCATTCTGGGGAAGAGGATGTGCTGTTTAATTTATTAAAGAAAATTCACTGTGCAAGTTAAAAGGATAATCACAGCAAAGAAAATCAAAGTCAAAAACAAGTGTACACAGTATATATATATAGGGACAAGTAACAGGTTTATTCCATGCAGAAAACACAACGCTTCGGCCTTGGAGCCTTCTTCACAAAACATTGTGTTTTCTTCCTTCTTGTTTTCAGCATGGAATAAACCTATTATTTGTTCCTTTGCAGCCTACGCATACTGAGGCAGCTACCCACCTGAACTATATATATATATTACTCTTTATGTCAGATTAACTTTGCAAAATCATGCAAAAATCACAAAATTATGTTTTTCATTAATTATTGTGATATCATGAAGATTTTGGACTTCAATAGACCAATAGTACACCCATTTGGAACAATACTAAAAAATATGAATTATTTGCTCTACATATATAATTAGAACTTTCCCAAAATATGTTAATAAAATTACTATTTATGTTGAATTAAAGGTACTCTGGGGCAGTCAATTGGGTACAAAACTTTTCTGGAAATGTTAGTCATGTACTGTATGTAGACAGAAGTACATGTAGTTAAAGTAGGCAGCTGCATCAGCATTCGTAGGCTGCAAAGGAACAGGTAATGGGTTTATTCCACTCTGAAAAGTCTGCCCTGTCTTTCTCACGCCTGAAGAAGGCTCCACAGCCAAAATGCTGTTTCCTTTATTTTCTTTTCAGCATGGAATAAACCTGTTACCTGTTTCTGTACGTAGATATTCTGTTTTATAATCTGGACATATTATGCTTATGTTGATTCTTTAGTTGGCTTTTTATGCAATATTAAAAGTAAAACAGCATTAACTCCATGACTTCCTTTTTACATACATCAACATGTAACTTTCTAAGGCAAAGGATTTAAAATAGGGATAGACCACTAATTTATTGCCCAAGACCCTTGCTTATTAATGCCATGTCTGCACCAATGGCATCAGTCCAAGCATATTAGAATAGAACAAGACAAGCATGTTTCAAAGTTTGTTACATTTACAGAGCCTTAAAGCACAATTTCCAGCCTGTAAAAACAAGCTTCTGCTGCAGAACTGGCCTTTCCAGTAGCCATGCGACCCTTCTCCTCCCACATAATTCATGTTCACTAGGAGCATTCGGAAACATGATTTCTTCTTTTTCCTCTTTCTCTAGCAGGGGACCAGAAAGGGTCATGACGATGAGGTCGCTGAGGGAGAGGTAAGGAAAAGGAGACAAGGATTAAGTCTAATCCTTTTTCATGGCCGACAAAAAAGGGAAAGTCTGCAAGAAATCTCTCTTAAATCTGTGTTGAAGGAAATTTCATCCCCAATACTGTAGTTACTCCTCTAAACTTTTTCCAAATACTGTGCGTTCCCCACCATACTCCATTTTGAGTTTTTTCAGTTGGTTCTTCTGTACTAATTCGCATCACTGCTTACAAACCCCTGAGTCTGGGTCAAGTTCATTAGCAAGTGATGCAGGAGAAATCACGCAGGTCTGAAGCACAGATGAAGTGCTGCCCAACAGCTGAACACAAATGGGGAGGGATGGCGACTGATGACTCTCAGAGGCCACCTGCAGTGGAGCTGCGAATGAGAGGGAGAGAAGACATTTACCATTCCACCTGGAGCCAGGCCCCCCAGCTGCATTCAAGAAGCCTCCCCACTGATCTCTGCAGCGGGACATTAGAAAGAAGACCCTGGCCACTTGTTCTACTCTCACTGACTTCAAAAGGAGGAAAGTGATCGATTGCGAAATTCATTCAGCTTCCACCAGGGAAGAGAGGTAGAGGACTTCAAAAACAAAGAGGTTTTACAATCCACACTGCCCCAGATGGTGATTGTCCAAAAGTCAAGGTCCCATCGTTACAGGCATGTGATCACTGCAACTGTAAGTAAAGAATTGTGAAGGGAGTGTCAAGCGCCCTCATTGTCCCTCATTTATTAGTCTGACCTAATATTACAGTAATAATAAAATAACCTCTTCCAACACACACATCTTTCTAATGATTCAGTTCCAAATGAAACAAAACACATAAAAAAGTTATACCCTACAGTGTTACTAGCTGCATGGCTCAGCAAACTAACTCCACTGACAGAACACATACTGTAAGTACAAGGTAGGACATACTGTAGGACACCTCCCAGGTTTAGCTAATAAAAAACACCTTGAGTGGAAGAGAGTGCCAGAGACGGAGCTCACACAGCAACTAACATTTGCTTGTAAAAAAAAAGGACCACACAAAAAGAGAGGAAAATAAAATAGAACAGTGAGAATGTGTGAGAAAAAGGCAATTAAAACATGGTGCAAAAAAAATGAACATACAGCATACTGTAAGTCCATTAATTAGGAAATAATGTACTGTGTGTACATTATACTTCATAACTAAGGCCTGACTATGACATTTTCATAATACACCCCGATCAGGATTAGAATAGAAGGCTTTTTACAATAATGTATTCTTTCCTGAGTATCAAGTAGTCTGTGTGTTTTAGTTTCTCCTACAGAAGAATTCAGTTTAACTTAACTACTGTATGTCATTAATGTAAATTTTAACCTAATTGAAAACTCAAGAAAAAGACTGTTGTGCAACATACTGTGTATAAAGTTATGGTTTTATACTGGAATACGTTTTAATGTACAGGTATGCTCCCCTCAGAAAAGGCATACAAATCTGGTGTTTTTTAAAATCTTGATTCAATAAACAAGGAAAACTTTCACCTGGAAAGAAAATTGCTTTCACTGATGTGTGAATAAAATAGTTTTTTTTTTTTCAAACAAGCCTGAATATTGGACTTCTCAAGGATTTTTAACAGTACATTTGTACAATGTAAAACTATTTTACAATTACACCTATCTTGCAGTCATTCGCAATAGCCACAAACAAATATGTACCGCTGTTACAGCAAGACCCTGGAACTTTCAAACTTTCAATTTCACTTTCAAGGGCAACTCTACCAAAAGACTTGGGAGAACTCAAGCTACCCGACCTTAAAAAAAAAAGTTTTGCAGGCTTTGTAGGCTATAGCCTATGGCAATTAAACAGCAAAAGGCTGATTATACAGTATACAGGATCAGCTACTGTACATACAGATAACTGCTACAAAATCAAACACCAGAGCATATTAAACCTAAATATTTACTGTTGCATGACTTCTCCCATGCTGAATCCCCCAGCAATTATTTTTGGAGTGCCCCCTGCCTGTCTTAGTCTTGGCATTTTTAGTTCTAATATAGAACATTTTTGGATATAGCTAAAAATATTTTGCAAACCTCTGTCTTAAAGTTATTTCGAGTTAGGGACATAACTGTGATGAAAGACATCTTTAAACTCCTCTTTACGTGTTAAATGTTGTTAATTTGCCCATGAAGAACATTTATGACTCATCAGGGGCAGATTTGTGGTCTAGATTCTGTATGTAAGACTATCTGGACGTTGCGTAATTTTTGAAAGTGGTTAAAATACAGAACAGCTTTTAGAGGACATAGTAAATTTTTGTGTTTCATAATTAGGCTCCAAATGCTGTCTGAAGATGAGCCATGATGTGGTGAGTTTCTGCTAATTAATGTTTTTAGTGCTGAAAATCTATCAAAGATACCTTTGCAAGTTCCAAGTTACTTTGACATTCCACAAATGTCTCAATTAGACGTTTACCATACCTAAAGAAATTATTTAAAATAGAAAATAAAGACTACTGTATTTAGTTTGCTGATTAGCTGCAACTTTTTATTTGCTGAATAGGTCCTCATTAGGTTTATGGTTTATGGCCTGCTGGAGCTGTAATACATTTGAACATGATAGAAACTTACCATAAACATCAATGTAGTATCAACCCGATCAGTCTACTGTATATGCTACTGTATATGATGTTAAGTTCTTCAACTTGATGACTACACCTTAATAAGAAAGCAGCCTCTTTATTTGTACTCTATGTACTAAGAATTTGTCTCTTGATGTTGACAGGTGCTGTATATTTCTTTATTTTTATTCAGAAAGAAAATGCAAATTTGTAACATCTCACTTCATAAAGATTTTTTTGTCACATTCTTGATAAATGGTTAATACAAGTAAGTGTAAAATGCATGTTTGTTGTTACTTGGTGGGACGTGATTAATAGGCTTCTCTGAAAAGGCAAATTCAATAAACAAATTCAAAGGCTCCAGACAGTGAAGGAAAAAAGAGCCTTTTTATATTTGAAAATGCATTCAGATAGAAAAGCTGTTATGAAACGCACTGATACCATTATCATGAGAGGTTTGTATAAGCCATCACTTTCACGAAGCTATAAACTTTGCAAAATATATGCAAAGATGTACTGTACATTAAGCACTAAGTAATGGGAAAACACTATATGGTGAGGAAGTCTCTTAAAAGAGATCTACTTTTCTTGGCTGCTCAAAATCTATCCAAATCTTTTCAAGAAATATTCAAATCAACATAAATGAAGAACCGTCACATAAAAATGAAAATACATCCACATTCTGAAATGCAATGAAAAAACAATCCATATTATCTACAGTATATTATTGCATTATATGAAAGAACAGTGCAAGAAAATGAGAAAAAAAGAATGTCTATTTTTAAAATGTTCCTACCAATGAGGTGAGTGTAGGACACAAAAGCAGTAGGCCTGAACTCTAAGACCTATTCTTCCTATTCTGAATCATGTTCTCACTCACTGTAATCTGGCACTGATTTCAAAACGGTGGAAAGGCAATGAAATTGCCTCATCAAGCCCATGGGGAATTTGAATAATATTAGTTGAGCATGAGGAGTAGTGTTATAAGAAAGAAAAAAATACATTAAATGGTTATAGAGAGGACCAACATCTTGACCAGAAGTCAAGGTCAGAGATGTGCCAGAACAGCTATTTTTTACAATAAGACAATGTGTGTTTAAACATGACCGAGAAAACATGTCACCATGAACACATCAAAAATAACATTCTGCAAAAAAATCCAATAATCTTTTCCGTTTCCTTTTACATTATTTATCTTTTATTCAAGTCAATATGTAAGCATAAATTTACATGAACTCTTAACATACTCAAATTTTATTTTTTCTCCTAAAAAACAAATCCCCTTCTATCTTATTATCGCAATAAGCGGAAAACTGATTTTAAGGTCCAATTTCAACATTTATTATAGTGAACCAAAAACCTTGGAGAATTTAGTTTTTTGTTGTTGCTTCTCTTTTCAAATAAAATAAGAAGACCTTGATAGATTTTTTATCCAGCTCAATGACCTTAAAAGTTATATACAAAACTGGTGTGTATATACTGTATATAAAGTATATATACTGTATAAGTAGTATTGATAACTGTACATATGCTGAGGGCTGAGCTTGATCAACAAGAAAAAGGCTGCTATGTGAGAAAAAAATACACTTTCTGTGTAGCTGAGGAGACAGAATTGTTCAGGCATGAAGTCGACAGTTACCCAGGGACACTTCATGTCATGTTGTATTTGTGTTGAATTGAAAGGAGATATTTACACATGAGGAGACTAATGTGACCAAGGTAAGGAGCAGGAATTAAAGAAAGAAACCATGCATTACTTTAGTGATAGCAAACAAAGTCATGGAGTATCAAAGAGACTCAGTCCTGATGTTCATCACCTGGGGCTCATTTTGCTATTCAGTTTTCATATGATGCCTTTGTGGTTTGGGCACTTTTGAGATGCAGTATCCTGCATTCAGCTTCTGCAGCATTTGAGCAAACACTTGAGCAATGCCAGTGTGGTAAACAAATGAGGGCAAAACAACAAAAGCTACAGGAGTAGCATGAGTAAATCTTTCAGACATCTGTGTTTGGAACAAGCTCCGCTTTGTGTCTCTGCAAAGAGTTCTTTCAGTTCGGCTCAGCATATGTTACCTGAGACTGTGGTTTCAGACTGGTATTTACACAATGATTCCCAGGGGCCTCAGCACCCAGAATAGACTTGCCTGGTGTTGCACAGTACTAATATGAGCAAAATAGCTATACTTTAGTAAATTCAGTCACTACAATTCTTACAGCTCCTATTACAATTTTATACCAGTAAAAGACAGATGACCCCAGGTTCTTTAAGACAGCAGGGCAACTAAGCCAAGAATCAGAGTACAGGGAATTGAGCAAGTGGCCACCTGGCTAATATGAAACTGCTTTGTTTTTATCCTGCACAACAGGTGCTTTCTTTAATTTGACAGTTGTAAATTCATTTAAACAGTACCAATAAATGGAACAACGTTTCACTCAGGCATTGTTAAAATGTACACGTTTGCTTTCAAATATTAGATCAGGAATATAATATACAGTATGGTGAAAAAAGTGAAAAAAACATTAGTCTTTATGTTCCACCAATAATAATGTACAGTAATGTGATGCTAAGTAAACAAACTGGATGTTTGTGTTGCCTCGAGGGCCTCTGTAGTTTATCTATTTGTCGTTTCCCTTTCAGGTTTGTTTTGTATGCCAGAGTTTCCTTTTGTAATATACGGTGAATTATTTTAATGTTCTAATTGACTGCAGGCAATAAATTATAGCATTCTGTATTTCACCATAATTATTAACAATGGGGAAAAAGAGGAGTTTTGCAGGACACAATAGATGTATCTGTAGATAATGCTAATATTGCCTTACTTTGGTGGATTTGTTTAGGTATTTTGACTAAGCCATAAACCTTTTTTGATCCGGATACACTGAGCAAAGTTTATAGACAGAAATTACAAAAAAAAAATTCTAAAAAATAAAACTTTACTGCATTTCAGTACTTTAAATTTTGAAGTGAAATTTTAAGATACAGTAATTGGATTTTGTGTTTCAGAAAAAAGTTTAAAATAAATATAATAATTTATTGACAAAGAAATATGTATAGTAATATGACGATACACCTGTATGTCTATATGAAGATAACACAAGTTTTCTGGAGGTATTTCTGCAATTTCCTATTAAAATGATAATATTATACCATATTAAAATGAGACTGCTTGTTTTTTTATTAAATCATATTTTTAGAAGTATTCTGCCATATAGTCAACTGCATTGAATACTTCAATTTTAGTTGGTTGTGAAAAAAAGATTAGATGCAATACCAGGCACAGGTATTGCTAAATATGAAACCTGGGCCTCTGTTTTTACAAGTGGTTTAATTAACTGATGCTGTGCTACATCAGAATTGGCTGACATCCACTGAAAGATAATTTGTTCAGCCTAATTTAGTCTTTTGTTCAGATAAAATTTGAAAGAAAGCTTCTTTCTAATAACACCTGCAGTTGGCAGAGAAGGCCAAGGCTTTTATCTCATAAATACTTGAAAATTCAAAAGAATCCTTTGGTTCAAAACAAATTAAAAATTAATGTCACTCCAATCATGGCAATTCAAATTAAGGAAAATATGATAAAGGTTTGATAAATATACTGCCCTAAGATGAACCATGGGGAGGAACATCTCATTTTATATTTCATACTAATATTGTAGCAAAACTAAATATTTTCAGTATGATGGAAGATAATACTTTTGAGCACAAACAACAGTAATTTAAAAAAGAACAACAAGAAGCCTGTGTTTGAAACGCAGTTGTGATTCTTTTAAAAAAAAATATTAGAAATTATTAGAAAAGTGTTAGAAAATGCACCACAAACCATGTGGTAATATTTATTACAATCAATGGGAAAAAAAGATACTCCCACTTGTATTGTCAAATCAAACTGCCAGTTCCCATTTCTCAAGAATGAAAATACGAAACATTAATCCAACCTCATTCATTAGCTAACCCCACCACCACCTACTGCAACTTGTCCACCAGTACAGCTCATGGTAAACCCCTTTGGCTTATCAGGAAGGGGGTCACATCTCCTCATCCATGTGACCAGGGTTCAAATCCACACATATCAGTAAAAGTAAAGAAGCTTTGCCTCTTCATTATTTCTAAAATTACAAGACTTATTCAGATTAAACTTTATTTGACTGAATTATTGACCTTGTACATCATTTTGTTGTTAAATGCACTTGGCATCTTCGTTATCTGGTTCGAATGAAATCTCTACCTGACCGGTATGGGACTGCCAATAATGTAAACTCAAGAGGGAGTCTTTTGAGGAAGAATATTCTGTAGTGTTTCAGCTGGGCCAAGCAATCTGTTGGTCTGATTCTTATAAAATTATTATGGATTCCGAACTAGTTTTCAACCGATTTTCTTTTCTTGTGTTGCTGCTATTGATATTTAAACCTTTGAGCGACCGTTTCTGTAAAATGTGAGCATAATTGTACTTCAAAATGACAGCCTTTACTCAACACCAAAAGTGCTTGTTACCATGGAAACCCAGCTCATTTTCTTTGTCTGATCTTACCTTTCATTTCCTTGGGAATATAAATCACTGAAAATTTTGTATGTTCATACTTGCCAATGGTGCCTTGAAAGGGGTGCTCTTTTTGATTGAACTGGCACAAAAAGAAAACTCATGGCAAACAGAACTTGAAACATTTTTTGCTGTTAGTTTTGTTTGCTTTGGACAGAAGTATCTTTATACAGTATAAAGCTCATTAAAAATAAAATAATCTTACAAGGAAACCCACAACTGACTATAAAGGATATGGCCTTGGTTATGAACACAAAACCTTAGCAACAATTACTAGGCACCCTCTGAAATGCTCTATGTTGGAAAATAATTTGAGACCATTTTAATTTTTTTTTATTGCAATTTTCTGTTCAGTATTAATACATCTTTCTGCTCAGTTGTAGTCCTTAATTAGCTTTTCAACTGGCACAGACTCTTACTTCTCGGGCTCATGAACTTGCTATTTTTCTCATAAATAACGTATGTGTGTTGTGACTAATCAGAAAGGGCTCTCTCAGTTCCAGGTAAAACAGTGACTTTTGGGTTTCTACATGTTCACACGCACATTGTGATGTCAGTGATGCCCCTCTTCTCCAAGCAGTGCTGGACATCTTATACTGTACATCATTTTGGTGGTTATTGCATGTCAAAAGATGCTTTGCGTGGGCAGGTCAGAGAATCCTATCTACACTTCCTCATTCTCTCCTTGCGGGTACTAGAGTCTCCGCTACTAGCTGAGACATAAAGACGATTAGTTATTCCAAATTGTATGGGGGCAATAATACAATTGGTGAATCTAAAATAGGTTTGGACACTTCCCTGAGCATCAGATTCGCACTAAAGAGTACTATAATGATGCTATGTGTAGTAAATATCTTTTTGAAGGCATGAGCTGGTGGTTTGGAATCTGCAGATTTTCATGAGCTTTTCAAGGTATCAGAACCTGAAGAGTTAGAGGAGGCTGAGAACTAAGCCAGCATGGAGCTGACTGAAGAGCTGAGTTGGAGTGAAAACCTACATTGGCTGTCCAGAACCAGGACTACTCACCCCTGGCCTAGGGTAATGACAGACAAGTGCACAACAGCTGCCCTCCAAGAACTCCCGTGTCATGTAAAAACCCACTTGACATAAATAACAAAACCCTATACTTTACACTCTTCTCATCCCCAACTGGGACAGATATTACAGTCAGTATACTAAAAGTGACCTGAAGAAATATGTCCAGCAATCATACTGTAGTTCATATAAGGACTTAAATAGCATCTGCTGGTAGAATGAACAGTATAAAAAAGCATGTTTTTGCGGTTTATGAGTTAGGATTACAATTACAGTTTGGCTAAACATACCGTATCATTTTATTTTGGCTCCAAATGCAAAAGAACACTTTCCCTGCATTTCAAATGCTGTACATCCTAAAGCACAGTCAAGGCATCACAAAGTGTCAAGGTGTTGTTCAAACTACAACCCTAGCTCAGGCATGTACAGAACACACCTTAAAAACCCTGCCTCATAAAACTGTGTTCAACAAGTTACCCAAATGGCTTTGGCTTTACCCAAAAATGTCATTAGTTCGGACCCTGCTGCTGAAATACTTTATAAAATAAGCATTGTTTATGTCATTTAGAGAGAAGTATATACAGTAAATTACCTCTAACTCTGGGCCAAAGAAATAATTTTTGGGGGGGGTTTCAAGTATACAAAATAAGAGAGTTTAGCATGTAAAAAGTGTAGTATCAAACATTTGAATTTTGACCAGTTTTGATTAACATACATAATAACATACATTAAACTGCAAATTTGGAGTAACATTCTTTTCTTGAGAAAACAACAAAACATCACGACAACTCAAATACATCCTAAAGTATGACAAATATTTTTTAGTAATTTTAGCTACAGTACCACTCCCAGCCATATCGAGTACTGTTGTTGCACGTTAAATGCCAACATTAAGAAAGTTTACCCAGCACAATAGGTTTTCTTACAACTTCTTTATGCAATAAGTGTAAAAAATGTAAATGGAACAATCCAGCAATCTGCAACTTAAACCCAATGGTCATCAGATTTGAAAATGTTCCTCACACCAAAAACTAAGTCTAAACAATCAAAACTATTGAAAAAAGCTCTTGAAAATTGATCGCCTGCAATATTGTGTCTTCTTTAGACAAATTTCCAACCAGGTGAAAAATGCTGTAAGAAAGATACTGAAGTGGTTGGGTATTTCCAGGCTACTGTATGTAGGGTTTGGGTTACAAGAACCATTAATTGTTGAATTTATTTATACATCCACTGGAACATTAAAACACAAAATTAAGAGAGTTTACCCAGGTGAACAGGTTTTCATACATATTTTCATCTACTGTATGTAAATTTTAGGATTCACTTACTGCACAATCCCATTAAACAACATAGGGAACAAAAAGCCTACATGTATGAAAAAAAAGTTGCAAATAGGTTTAAATTATCACTCATCCTAAAGATGACACAATCCTATCTCAGAGGTCTACAGAGAGTTCCTTGGGCTTCATGGCTTGGTTTTTACTCTGCCATGCACTGAGAAATGTGTGACCTTATAAAGACAGGGGTGTGCCATTCTAAATCATGTCCAATCAAGTGAATTTACAAAGGTGAACTACAATCAAGTTTTAAAGACATCTCAAAGATGATCAAAATAATTAGGAGCTCAATTTGGAGTGTCATAATAAAGGGTCTGAAGACTTTTGTAAATTGGAGATTTCAGTTTTTTATTTTTAATAAATTTGCAAATAAATTCTAAAATGTTGTCATTATAGGCTATTGGGTGTCAATTGATGGTGAAAAGAATCACACTGGCCAGCAAAAACTGCAAAATTTGGCCAAAATTATTTTTCAAGGAAAAAAAAGACAACACTTTTCGTGCATTTCAAATACATCCTAAAGCATAGCAACAGCTTTATGAAATATATAGGTTTTGTTCAGATCCTATCCCTTTTAGAGAATATACTGGTTTGCAATTGATTCTGATTTTTATAGGTAAAGCAATTTATGCAGACTAAAAAATGCACGGCAAACCGTTATATTAAATGAGATCATGTAATACAGTAGTTATCATACAGTACATTTTACCTACTGTATGACAAAAAAAACACCCCCTAGCCACCAAGTGTAGAAGACTAACATCTAAAGGCAGTTTGTGTGAGCTAAACAGTTCAATCTTGATAAAGTTATTCATAAAAATAATATTATTGTCTCTATTTGTAGCACAAGTCCTTTAAACACAACTACACTTTCAAGAACACTCAAAGAGCATATGATGCCCACAGCATGTACAGTATAATGACGCAAATCAAACCTCATCAATAATCATAATGTCCAAACAGACGTTAATGTTTCACTGACTAAGATGAGGGATGGTGAAGTCGTAGGATTGGGCAGCTGTAGAAGCATACTTCAGTTGTTTGTTTATCACCTCATATAACACTACATAAGGAGACATTTTTTACTACCAATACATACTGAGAAAAATTCTGACCTTGAAAATTTTGTGTGGACACAAGTTATTGTGTCCTAAAATTATCTCCTTCTGTTGCAAACTATTGCTGCTGCTATTACTATGCTGCTATACTATCCTATTTTCAGTTGATAAAAGCTTCCAAGTGTATTGTTCTTTGACTAGAACCAGTACACCTCCTCACATATACAGTAACATAGCACTGACACTGCATACAAAACGACCATTAATGATTGAATACAAGGAATTTTGTGGCTAACAAGGTTTAATAATTACATTTAGAACAGAATGCTGGATACTAGCCATCACAGAGGGAGAAAAAAATTGTCGTACTAATGTGTTCAAAGCAGTCAAAAGGTGCAACATTTTTATTGATGGATGACAAATAAGCATGGCATCAGAATTCAAATACTTTAATACATGTTGCATTTCAGCTGTGCCCGTAGCTCATACCTGTCTTGCAATATCACATTGATACCCCTAATGGAAAAGACATGAGCTTACAGTATATTTGAAAATCTGACTTTAAGGCTTCAAGTTTCCCTTTATCTCAAAACTGATTTCTTTTATGTTTAGCACTTAGAATACTTTTCAAAATTAAAAAAATAATAATGCCTCATATAAGGCTTTAATTTGATAGTCTTAAAATATTTAAATACGTACAGTAAGCTACCATCACAGCACAGTGTTGTTAAAGTACTCAATCTCACTGTAGGCAGCACATTGAAACCCCCCAAAAAGAATTATACCTTGATATTACACAAGGTGACCATTCACCAAACCTTATACTCTTATACTGATATATTAGCATCATTTAAATTTAATATAAAACTCTTTACTAAAACTTTTATATTTTTCTGCTTGTGTTTTCTGTTCTAATAACTTCAGTGTAGTTGATTTGAATTAATAGCTCAGCCCGGCTTCTGTGGTAGAAATTATGCAGCAGATACTAGTGAATCTCAAAGATATTTATTTACATATTTACTTAAACTATCACAATTTCAGTGTAGTAGTATTTGTAATTTCAACTAAAAACAAAAAATATATTTTTTTAAATAAAAAATAATTGCTCTGATAAAATCAAGATAATGTTTTTCAGAAACCTACCATAGCTAATTCCAAAATCTTTACCTATGAATTATGGTTTAAAAAGTAATATGACATAATTTATCATCAATACCTTAAGGATATTACTTCTTTTTAGCAAAATAATCTTAATGTTTTAAAATGTAAAAATAAAAATAATCATTTAAACATGATTAGCAACCACAGCTGAATCCTTTGCATTCATCCTTTGGGATTTCTATTAATAGAATTATTAGAATATTACAATTGATTCTATTAATACATCTTAATTCCTTATACTGTATCTATTCAAACTTGCTGTCAGCAGAATAAATAATTACATAAAGTGTAAGCAGAAGTTTAATTAAGAGCTACATCAACAGACATTCTAATAAAGAAACCTAAATTAGAATGTAAAGTATCCATGTATTAATATTAAATAATTATGTGATCTCAATTTAGTATACAGTATAGTTTGAATTACATATTAATTACATTATAATTAGACAATAGTTTATCTCTTTATCCACATGATACCCGGACTTTAGATGATGATTCTTTTTAGACTAAATTAATCTACGGAAAATGCATGTTGAAGTTAATGAATAAAAAGAAAATCAACTTCAATTAGCAATTATAAAGAATTCTAGATTTTTGTAACAGTCTGATGGTTTTATTGTCCCTCTTTGCCAAGAAAAAAATGTAACATACTGTACAGTAAGTAAGACGTTATGCGTACTGTACATTAAGAAAAGGAGAAGTCTTGGAAGGCCTTCTAACATACAGTAAGATAAGGTATAATACCTTTGTATTGCGGTTAAACAGACATGAGTACAGCAGAATACATATGTTCAGTCTGAAGAAAGTTTCAGAACATGTGCAGCCGTCATACATCATTTGCAGCACAGTATGGCTGGCAGACATTTTAAAACCAACCCGAGACTGAGGAATGTCAAGATAACCCTACATAACTGTATTGAGTAACTAAAGGTTTCGCAGTGAAAGAAGTCATTCAGATTGACGAAAATCTGTGAGAATGTATATCAATACAAGCAGCAAAAAATATCATTCCTCATTCCAACGTCTAAGCCAGCATTCCAGAGGCCTTTGCAGCAAAGAACGACTGGAAGAATATTAAAGTACGTATGCTCTTGAAAAAAAAGTTAAAGCAGATTTCAGGTGATGCAGAATTTCCTCAAATATTCCAAAACAAAGACTCGTTGTTCCAAATGAATATATGAATTAATTTATGTCTATTCATGGTTATATTTTACTCATTTCTGAAATGTTTTCTTCAAATACATACACAATTACAGCTGATCATTAAGACATGTACCTGTATTAGTTCAGACAACAATTGCATTTTCCTTTGATTTTAAAACCAAAGGGAATTCCTACAGTTTTCAGAGAAACTTTTGTTATGTGCAGTTACCATTATTTTTATACAGTACATTCATGGCGCACAACATCAATTAGTATGAAGTTTATGGTGCATTTCACACAGATTTAGAATCTTCACAAACGTTTAAATGTTAAGTATACAGTATGTTATTTAAATAACTGAAGAATGGGTTTGTCCTTTCTTTCATAACTACCTTTAAAATGAGTCATTTGCCCTATATATCAGTACCCTGGCTTTACAGAAACACATTGTACTGTTTGCTGTTGTTCCAACATTTGCCTAGCAGTTAATTGAAAATAAATATGTAATTAATATGCATTATAGTACTGTATATCTCTTCCCTTTTGATGACACATTTACAAATTTAAAACTTAGTTTTAAAGCCTATTAGTGTATTCTGTATACTGTGTTTGAAGAAAAAGGAATCTGTACCATAGAAATGCTCTATTTAGGCTGCCTGGCATTTTTTTAATTGCAAATGAAGTGCAGCTGAGCAGCGATGAATCTGGCTAGAGCCAGACGGTCAGAGTGTGAAGCAGGGATCTGAATACAGGAGTCCTCACTGTCTCTGGTCTCATCCATTTCCCTCCCAGCTTGAAATGATGGATGTCAGTGCAATGACTGCTCACGTTGCTGTCCACACCTGTCAGCTATCTCCCGGTCATTGAATCAGTGAATCAACATAATGAGAGGAGGTGGGGTTCGGAAACCTCAATAAACACCCTGCCCTATCCCCTGCTTTTTCTATAAGCTTGCTCTGAACTCAGAAAATTGTTCAGAATCCGAGGTCTTTTTTGGCATTTACATAGTGTCGTAATTTATTTTAATGTCACATGTGTGTCCTGCTCTGCTTAACTACCACATAACTTCACATCACTGCACAAACCTAAGACTGACTTAAGAAAAAAGCTGTATGCTGTTACTTCTTTTTGCTGGCTGCTGTTGGTTTTCTTTTTCTCGGCTTGCCCCATGGCAGTTCACAGTCCTCATTAACGCTCCGCAGTGTGAAATCTAGTTTTCAGTTATGAAGTGGTATGAGTAGAACTGCTGATGTTTTTAAAGAGCTGTTATTGAAACTATAATGTAAGCATTTTCTCACATAGGACATACAGTAAGGAGATCAAGAGATGGTGTGATAAGGGAGCAATTATTGTTGGACTTTTGCATAGTTATTTTGGGCAATAATAAACCAATTTGGAAATAAGGGTGAGGGTGAGAGTGACAACAGATTGAGCAGGGTAGACTGGACTTCTCTGTCCCCTGCCACAGTCTCCAGCTTCTCCAGTTCAGTTCAGTTTATTGTCATACTGTATGCACAAGTGCAATGAAATGCTTATTTGCATGTACAGTATGCTCCAATAGAAAGACATTAAAGAAATCGCCAAAGATACAGAACAGCAGCAGCAACAACAAGTTAAATAATATACAACTTGAAAAAATCACTCCAGCTCTCAGAACATGGGAGAGATATAATCCATCAAGTGTGTCCCAGGTCTGCTGTTCTCAGAGCACCTCCAGCAGGATGAGCCCAGGGGGCATCTTCACCAGAAGCCAGAAACTGTCTGCTCTCAATCCAGAGGATCAGCAACTCTACCGAAAGGTCCTCCCAGATTGCTGAGCTCCTGTCATGGAGAGTTGAGTAGAGAAAAGAGGAGAGCCCAGCAGTCCTACATAGAAACTTCATTTCCTCTGCTTTTGCCCACAATCTCTTTCTTTCAGTCAGTACCCAAAGCTCACAATTCAGAAATATGATACTCTTTTTCACATGTTCAGCACAATTGAGCATGTGACTTATACACAAAATGCAGAATGTACATTTTCTGTGCAAGTGAATGTGTGGATACCTCAGCACTTTGTAGCGTCTGAAACTGTACCTATCTGGATTGATGAAAGAACACAAAATATGTCAGAAAACACAGTCACCAGAAATTGTAAATATATTGTTTTTTTAATCTTATTTGACTTTTTCACTTAAAATCTGGGTTGTCTTCTTTAGTGCTCAATGTTTTACAAGAATAATGAGAATTTGTGTTTCAGGATCTGCCTAGATAAGTCCTACATTTCTCATCAGGTGCATTAGCTTTCACTTGAAAAGAAGGAAATATGGTCCCAGTCTTTTGCATGTGTCTGCACCAAAGGAAATCAAATTAACATCTCAAGGACATTACCTTCATCTTTCACCCAGCAAATGAAGCTGCACTTAATCTGCATTGGGACTTCCATGTAAAGGTAAGATTTCAGTTGAATGATGAAGTATAAGCGATAAATTAATTCATCATAGGCTAAGCTCATGTAAGAATATGCAAACACCCCCAGGCTCAGACAGTCTTCAAACTCAAAGCCAATTGTACAAAAAAAGTGAAAAATGAAAATGAACCCAAAGGCTGCTTACTAATGGCTAATGAATTTTATTTCGAAAAAAATAAATAAAATATGTTAATTGTTCCAGATAACAGCATAGCCACTGGGGTCAGATTAATTGAGATAAATAGAATATATCAGAGTTTAATATACATCCACTTTTTAAATGTACATACTATACTGTATATTTACATTCAAAAATGCCTTTTTTTCAATCTGTGTGATCTATTGGACATTTGGTTTTTTTTAATTCCTTTGTACTGAGATCTTGCTCAGCTTAGCCTTGAGGGTCAGATGCATGATTAAATCTCCCATTCTCTTGAACTCTGAAGAACTGTAAACAGTCGGCATGTGTAACTATGAAATGACTTCAGGCTCATTTTTATCACAGAAATTCTCACTCTTTTGTCGTACTAGAAATTCAGACAGCGGACATTCTTTTGACTTCACGTGACACTGAATGTGAAAAGGAACAACTACTGTCCCGCCAAAGCAGCTAATTAGTGATAAGGCATTGATGTACACATGCTGTGATGACTCCTAAATGACTCCAAAAGCTGCCAGTCTGAGTCAATTTAATGACATCTTGAAGAGCACCATTGAAAACTAACTATGGTGCAAATGGAGGTAAAGGCTACACACAAGGGGTTATTAACTATCATGTTGTCTTGTTGTAGACTCAGATTACTTATTTTTTAATTACTCTTTTGTGAAAGATGCATTGTGCTGTGCATGATCTGATTTGCCAGGGACTGAAAGTTTTTGTTTTACGTAGTTCTGGACCTGTCTGTATCTGAGTGTACAAGAGGATTATTTGCCACCAGTTCTGAAATTAGTCTTTGTTTTACTCTCCTTAGGTATTAAATAGATTTAGCGAGCAAACAGTGAGGACAATGAAGAGAACAGTGAAGAGAAAAGAGCCAAGCTATACTGTAAACTTATTTTGGCTGTAATGTGTTCATTGTAATGCAACTTATTCTAAAGATAATGTGAAAAATTTCAGAATGGTATTGGATTTACTTTCTTCTCTTCTAGTTTCACACCCTTTAGCAGGATGCTAAGGCTTTGTTGTGTTTTTTTTGTTGTTGTGGTGAGCAAGATAAATTTGAAAGGGCAGACCAGAGAGGCTGCCAGAAAGCGTATTGCAATCCAAGAGTGTAAATGTTATTGCTCTGCATGTAGGCCACAGAAAACGTCACTGAAAATATTTTACCAACAGCTCCCATGGTCAATCTGCAGATCTCCAGGGGTCTGTCTTATGACCTTGTCTCTGCTATAAAATTAATATTTAATCACCAGTGGCACTAGCTACTTTGAACAGTGCATGTTCACTGCCAGAAGACAAATTCTAGAGCCTCTTCTGCTATGTGAGGTGATTGTTAGAAGAAAGCCGTATCTTAACATTACAGTTGGCTAAAAATAGATATAAAAATGTAAAACGGCATGATTTTACAAAATCAAGATTCAGTATATTGAATGATCTCATCCATGAATTAATTTCTTTTCTATCTTTTTATTTGTTTATTTTTATGGAGGATTACCTAAACTAGACCATTTTCCCCATGGTCAATAACAAGTCAACAGTTTGGCTATCTTGTTATCAACTGAGAAAATAAATAACAATTGAAGGTATAGTACACTGTAAACAGCAAAAAAACACATTAAAAATTGAACAACAAGAAAAAATTCTAAAATTTTGTTGCATAAATTTTCACAATAGATTTGTTGAACATATACTGTATGTTAATATATGCTGTACTAGTACTACAGATTCTACAACTGGAAACCAATATATCTGATACATTACCTCAGAATGCCAAGTTAAAAAAAATAAATAAAAAAACTTAGGACTTTCATCTTTCCACAGCATGGCAGTAATCAATATTACAGCAGTGCTCCATCTGTCTGTCTTCTGATTTATCCCAGTTGGAGCCAAAGGGCCTGAGGAAACAAATCATTTAGTTTCTGTGGTGTCTGAAAATGCTTACACAGGATCATTACTGCAGGAAATAAGCCTAGGCCATGAAGGCACATATCTGCATTAGGATTTAATAATGTGAATATATAACACAAACTTAGCACAAAACACAATGGAAACAGTCAGCATCACACAAGATCTGAAGAATATGCCTAAATGAAATTCAATGCGATGTTATACAGATGTAAAATAAGCATTTTTGTCTTTGACCTTGAAAATGCAACTGATTAATGCTTGAGACGATAGAGATGCAGCTGGGGATTAGAAGCTGTTGCTTGGAAACTAAAGGCCTCCTCCACCGAACCCCATCTTTTTGTTTTGGTTACATATTTGATCAGGATGTGGTATTTCAGTTATACCAATAACTGCATCCTATTTGCTTCCATCACTTACTGTACCTACAGAAAACGTGTCTATTAAGATAAGCCCATACTTACTAAGAAGTATGCCTGAGATTATGTGAAGTGCTTTGTCATGTGTCTACTTGAAGTTCAGATCAGTGGTAAGTCTTTCATTGACTATGCGATTTTAGGACCAGAGCTTTGTCGTGGTCACTGCGGTGTTAAGCTGACAAAAGACAGATGGGAAGTCAGGCTATCGTTGATTAGCTTTTCAAATAGCTAGGTATACTGGAGAGATCAAGGTAGACTTTTAAACTGCACAGTGCACAATAGTGTCCATAGTGGGAAGCCAACAACTCCCTAGTAATGTCTTAAGGCTTAACAATATCATACTCCCATAGATGAAGAGTTCTATGCATATTGATTGATTGACTTAGAATTCGCTTTTGCCTTGAAAACTACTTAAACCATGTGAATTGAAAATCATTACATTTTATCTAAAATCTACTTAGGATATTATGTCTTCGTGTGGAACATAGCAGTACAGATTTCAGCTTAATGCACGAAAGAGGCCAACAATTTCGGAAGGACTCAAAGGCATGATCTACTCATACTAATCCTAACTCAGCCCTAGAAGAATCCTGACTGAAGCCAAGTAATGTTGCAAGACCTCAAGACAGTCAAATCTCATTTACATGAGACATCGTCTACATCACATCCTGTTCACATCACATCAAAGAACAGTCCCAAGTTTCTGTTCAGTAGCTTCATTAGATCCTAATGAATGCAATAGAGGGTCAAAATATATAGAGGGCATTTGGAATACAGTAACATGCGTAGTTGAGGGAATTTCAAGCAGGTAGCTGCGTCAGCATGCGTAGGCTGCAAAGGAGCAAGTAAAGGTTTATTCCATGCTGAAAAGAAAAGAGACGCAACGTTTCGGCTGCGGACCCTTCTTCAGGGTCACACTGAACCGTTGTGTCTCTTTTCTTTTCAGCTTGGAATAAACCTTTACTTGTTCCTTAGCTGAGAGAATGGCAGCCTAGCCGCATGGTGCAAAAGATTTCTACTGTATACATACACACATAGAGGAGAGTGGAAGTAGGTGAGATCAAGATCTAACCTTTCTCTCAAATTTCTGTTATAATCTCCACATGGCACTTATAGTGAAACCTCATTAATATCCTTTAGGTTAAACAATAAAAATAAAAAGGCTGAGGGCATAGACCTAAGAAGATTTAGATGCTAAAGATAAGAGTGCAAGCAGAAGAGCAGATAAGAATACAGACAGAAAAGAAGACAGCTACAGAGAATGGCAGATTAATGTATACAAAAAACTATCAGAAAAACCTTTGAAATAAAAAAGACATTATTGACATAAACTATGAGCAGAAATAAGATTCTGTTTTAATTAATGTAATTGTCAAATGTAATATTTAGCTTTCTATTTTGCCTGTTATTCAATAAATGGTATTTTTTTCTGTTCTGCAAGAAGACATAAATCAGCTGACACAGAAATTTAATGTTTAGAAAGTTCAAAATAACATTCTATGATAAAATGTCAAAACATGTTGCCACGCTACTGGGTTAATGGTTAATACCATGGTTAATACCATGTTCAATGGAAATACTGTACCTTGTTACATGCTAACATGCTAAGGCTCAGGAGCATCATTTCTCCTTTTACAAAGTTTCTTCATAAGTCATTTAGTTAGAAGCACTTACTTGATGATATTTCCTTCTTTTTTCTTGCTCTGGTCTCAGTACTAGCTCTACAGCACCAGTGGGCTCATACCACATCTATTCACATGTGCCTTTCATAATTACACTTGTGGAACAATACATTTATCTCCATTCATTTGAGAGATAGATGTACTGAAGCATAGGGCAGTTAGTTGCTCTTGAGTGGCATACTATGGCTTGGGGAACAATGAGTGTTGAAGTAATGAGAATAGACAGACTAATTCTAAGTAGAGGAATGTGGGGTGGCCTAACATTGAAGGACATCTAGATTGCTGTGGTTAGAGTTCTCAGACTGTAAAATTGGGTATAAGCAGCTACAGCAGAACTGGCAGGATTGTGTAAGAAGAGTCAGGTGAAATACAAAAGGTTTTACAATAGCACTGTCTTTACAGGACCATAATAATGTACAGCAGCTACTGAGTAATGTTACAATAATAATTCTATTTTATGGACCCAATTATTTTAAGGACCCAATTATTTTGTGTAGCAGAGCATACGTCTAGAGACGGGGTTGAGTCTCCAGGGAGTTGGGTCGCCCCGTTCAGAGACTAGCATTCCTCGCAAAGGAATCAATGAATTAGTTGCACCTGGACTCACCAGCTCTCTATAAAAGCAGTACCCGAGCAGTCAGATGTTGTCTTTTAAGACCATCATATTTACTAAGAACAGTGAGCACTAGCAATCTGAGGAAGTGAAAACATTTTGGGAGAGTCTATTCCTTTCATCCTCTCTCAGATCAGGTACTAGGTTATGTTGGGATAATTTTGGTAGCAGCCTTGGTCACTTTCTACGTGGGGACGCCTGTAAAAAGAAGACAGTTAATGTCCGTACCCGTCCAAATGGAATTCACTGCTACATAGAAAGAGAAAGGCTACGGTTTCAGGCCTTTATATGCTAGACCCCCTGTCACGCTATTACTTTCAGACTTAGTAGGGACTGACTGCAATTTCAGTAGTCTAAAATTTGTATTTGTTATAGTAATGTGGTTTTAACAGGTCAATGCCAACACTTTTCACTATATGTAGTTGTATTCACATCTGCTATAATATACAGTAAGTCAACAAATACATTGTGCAAAAAAGTGATATTTGTTTTACTTAATACTTGATGTATACCATATACGATTACAGTATTTCTGTTTAAAAAATAATTACTTCAAGTGCTTTCACTACCACTAGTGACAGTAGCTGGTTCGCTCATTTATCCTCTAGCATAAATAATAGTTAGGACTCAAGACTCGGGGGTTTCTTCACAAGAATAGTTCATATACTAAAATCTCGGACTGGGGAAAAAAAAGATACATTTGTCTTATCTACTGTATGTCTCCCCAGTGGAGTTCCTTTCTTTCTGCCAGTGAGATAATGCTTTTACTGATTGACCAAAGCAATGTTTCTCTTTAACAGAATTTCCCCCCATCATCTTTATTTTCTCCTTTCTCTTTGTTATAAATCACCAATTCAGGTCTGCAACAGAAAACCTGGAATTGAGTGCCATGCCCTTTTATGCACAAGCCTCTCGAATAACGGAAAAATA
Organism: Lepisosteus platostomus; assembly: GCF_059453375.1. Classification (NCBI taxonomy): domain Eukaryota; kingdom Metazoa; phylum Chordata; class Actinopteri; order Semionotiformes; family Lepisosteidae; genus Lepisosteus; species Lepisosteus platostomus. The sequence goes on along the minus strand of NC_142617.1, from coordinate 7,866,946 downwards.
ACTGCACTAAATCAACCCCTTGTAACTATTAACTGGCCCCCAATTGCCCCATAGCTTCCTGCTACTTGTATTTTCAGATAGCAACAGAGATACTCAGAGAACTACAAATTCAGTCATGGCAAGATTATAAGGTGTATAAACATTTCCACACCCTAAGCCTTCTACTACTTATGCTGTAACACCTGCTAAAGCAAATATCCCCAAAAAACAATAAACTTCATCTACTACTTAGATTTGTTGTTTTAACTATAAAACAATATATTATTTTTCTGTGTATATTTGTAACATCATTTAATGTGTTGGTGTATTTGTCTACTTGGGTTCTGGATCTAATGCAAGTAGCTCGTAACTCATCTGTTTTATTTGGTTTCAGTTATATGCAGTTACATGAAATTCTGTTTTATTCCCTGTATTTGTTTTCAAACAATCATTAATGGGTTTCACCCATAGTTTCTGCAGCATTATGTACTGTCTGTTCTGCCAAATAATGTGGTATTTTCAGTTGAATGAAAAAAAAAAGTTACATTCTGTCAAAACAGAACTACCACAAAAGATCAACTGTATGTAGAAATAAGAAAAAATGTAATTATTCTCCCTCATTCACACTATTTGAATCTTTTTTTCTTACGTAATACATGGAACACAAATGTATGCACTGTATATCAAAATATGTCCTAAATAAAATTAGAAATGAAAATAAACGATTTACTATTATGAGTGCAGTTTTATTACTGGAAGGAACAAGTGGAGGTTGATTCTATGCTCAAAAGTACAATGAAACAAGAAAACCGCCTCTGAACTGTTCTTCACATGTGTGGCTTGAACTATGGTATTGCTTTCTTTCTTCTTTGTCTGTTGTGTTCTTTTAAAAATATATACTTGAAAAAGATATCTTAATACTTTTATTAATACACCCTCAAGTTTCAGTATACTTTATCTGGCTTTGCCATGCCTTTTTGCAGGATAATTATAAGAATATGTTCTCCCCAACATTATATTCAGTCCAGCACACTGAGGGAGCCTGAAACAAGCAGAAGGAGCACAAGAAAAAAAGAAGAAAAGAAAATATAAACAGACCATGTCATAACGAAGAATAAATAAAACATGATCTGGCTTCTTGTTTGCTCTCATTACAATTGTTTTTGCAAGCTTAATAAATCCTCCATGCCTATTAAAGAAGGTAAACCAAATGGGAAGCTAGCAGATATCTACAGCCAGTCATTGAGAGACATCTGAATAAACAGCCCTCTCCAAATCCAAATGGAAAGGAGAGGGGGATGCATACAAATACTTTCATTTAATTTTAATTTATACTTTAAATCCTGTGAAGTGAATAAGTCTAACTATAACCTGCTTACATCAGATGCACTTGTATATTCTACAGATGGAAGAAAAACACATTTTAAAACATTCACATAATGAAATTGTTACAGTCATTATTTCAGTCTTTACACAAGCTTTTCACTAGACTAATACATATACTATGGCTCCCACTGATGAATTTGTTGGAGATTGCAGGTTATGTATAGAAATACTATACAGTACAGGCTTAAAAGCAACTTTAAATAATGTTCCTAGCCCCTAAAAAAACAAATGAATTATATATTTAACAGTATTACAGGTACAGTAATATTTAAATAACAAACACATTGTGTGTAAATCATTATATATTCTCTACAACATTCACAACATCATACTGTATTTCTTCTCCTTTCATCCACACAAGTTTGATACATACTGTATGATAGCACAATTAAACTGTACATGTCCCCAGGCTCATGCTAAATACACAGCCAGGTTTAGCAGGTGGGGGTGCATACCATGGGTAGTGTTATCTTGAAAGTAAACTGTCTGTAATATAGTGGAGATTACCTTACTGGCAGAGATAAAGTCAGATGACTCAGTGTGCCTGCCATGACTGTGTCTCCAAACCATGAAACTAAGCGGGCTTTCCTATAGCAACATAAAGTATTTAGTGGAAAAATATGAAACGCTTTGGGACTGAGCTTCTTTTTTACAATTGCTCTTTAATACAATTTTATATTTAAAAAAATCTACACATTAATGTGTTGCATCAAATTGTAATTTCTAACACATCTGATGCTAATTTGAAATAAAGAAAACTGAGCTGCACCTCATTTGTGCCTTAGGAAGGTACTGTAGGTCTAATGGTAGAAGAAATTGTGAGTTGTGAATTTCCCTTCTTGTTTTGCATTCTAGGATTACAAGGGATATATGAATCAAAATAATGTCTATTTCATTACCTTAGATGAAGAAATATGTTTTTGAAGTTCTTTTTTTCCCCTCTGTCATCATCAGAGCAACTGGATGTTTAAATTTGTTCTCAGTTTTCACCTGAAGTGCCTCCAACATTTTCTTCTTTTGCCCCTTGGGCTATATTTTCCAGAGAGTCATTCAGATATTGATCTGCATATTGTGTTTTTTGAAGCTGACATACACATTTGATTAAAGAAAGAAAAGCACCACAGGACAGAAGTAACATCAAGCACATTTCTCAGGAGACTTTTTATTCCTTAATTAATTTGGTGGGAATTATTGTGTATTCTTCAAACCTCTCCTAGTAAATTTCTGCCTTCTTTATTTATCAATCTGAACATGAATAAAATGGACTTTATTTAGTCTCACAGCTATATTTTGGAAAATACTACAACATTAATAGTACCACAGTACCACACTAAACATTAAAAAATATTGTAATTTACGCTTTTAAATGCCTAAGGCTATTGTTAATTCTTACTATATTTTCATTATTCTTTCACATGACAAAAGCTTGAGTTATTTAGAAAGGGACATGGGATGGGGTGTTTCAGAGATGATTTTCTCAAATGTTGTATTAACTACTTTCTGATGTTCCCGCCCATTCTAGATTAAACCCCAGAGTAATGAAGACAAAAACCTAAATACTGTAGATGGAGTGCAATGGCCTGTACCTTGGTTAGCACTGAATATGCAAACAAACGCGATAAATCTGGTGTTTGTGATTAGAAAGAATCAATATTGCATTATTGGGCCCTCATTTACAGAATGATTTATGTCTGTTGTAATTTCTCCCTTACCTTCTTTTTCACTAATGAATCATGACGTGTAAGAGTAATGGAGGCATGGCACTGCTGTGTGCACTGTGTTATAGTGGGTACATTGTAAGAAACCGTACTGCACATCTTAATTAAGTTTAAAAATGGAGTCACTTCAGCATGGCAGTGAGCCTAGGCAACTGTGTTTCACTGCTGCATTTACAGAAATCCCAAGTATCCCAGAAGTCACCCAAATCGCCCCCGCTCCCAGATTTTTCTGTTGGCAACAGCCCCATCTGAAAAACCCTCTGCGAATTGTTTAATTATATATCCACAATCCCCCCCCCCCCCCCCCATGGGACCCCCCGGACCGCAATTTTTAGTCCCCCCTTTCGCAACAGTGGTTCTCTGTACTTAATATCGCTGTCGGCATGCACACACTCGTGCCGCTTCCCTTTCTCAATGTTCGTGTTACACAACGACATGGAGGAGCAACCAAAACAAAAAGAGAAAATAGAAAACCCACTTTTCATCAGACTACACAAAGGTTTACCCTCGCCTTATACCTTAACTCGTTGCACCGTCTGTAAGAGCGATGTTTCCATAGCCGGCGGTGGTTTAAATCATTGTGAGTTTAGTGAGCTGTCAGATAATTGAGCTGCTAGTTATCAGCTTGGTCAGGTCTCATGGAGCATGATCAGTGCAATATTTTTGTTAGCAAAAATATCAATATTTGTTACCAAATTCCAACAGTGGTGTGGAAAGGGCATTCACCATTGTGCGTCACACAAAGACAGAATTCAGTGGTCAGCTCGCACGTGAAACTCTTGAGAATCTGATGTCTTGCAAAATACAAATACAAATTCATTGATATAGACTGCTATGACCTTGAGCCATCTGAGAATCTGTTCAGATCTGCGAAAGAAGCCGATTCTCTGTACAACGAAAGTTTGTAAAGAAAGTGAGATCATTCAACCGGACTGGTGAGTTGTAGTATTTATACTGTAGTGTATTGCATACAGTATATATTATAGCATCTCCAGCAAATGATTTAATTATATAGCTGGGATTTTTTTTTCAAGGGGAACTTGTCTGTACACATCTGAATACTGCACCTCTATATGGACCTGAGATCACTATAGCAGATTCATTGATGGACAATCCCAATAAGCAATGGGGACAGTGTCCAGAACTCAGAGATCTACCCTGGTTTAGTGGTTACTGGTCCTTTAAAACATCACTGCACCCTCAACCCATTAAGAATACACAGGTAAATAACTAGTATCAGAAACAACACCGACCTTCCCAATCAGGACCTTCCAGCTTACTGTACTTCATGGCTCAGACTCAACAACTCAACAACAAGACCGAAATCTCCAATGGGGCAGATAGATAACCATCAACTTTACACAGACTGGGCACAGTGGATGTAGCCAGATGATTTACTGCACAAGTTGCTCCTCGCAAGCTTAACCTGGTGGCAAATGTACTGTAGATATCCTGACCAAAGTATGGACCATATAATTGTATATTGATACAGAAGAATGAGAGGAACATCCAGGAGCTATATTGGCTCTCAAGTAGGGCATTGGAATGGTTTGGGGTATGTAACACTAAAATTGTGATAACAGTTTCTATTTTAAAAACTACACAAAAGAAAATGGGAAAACTTGGAAACAGACTTCCAATAATAAAGCTGCCTAAAATGCAAGCGCTCAAATAAAGAGAAATGTTTCAAGAAACATTTGATACTGAACTGGTAATGAGGATTATGAAGTGAATAAGAATCTGAGTAGGAAAGCACAGTGAAATGGTTTAATTTAAGCAACTTTTCTGTAACTCAGCATTACTTTGAATGGAAGTAGAGTTAAAGAAATTCTTATTTTTACTTTTTACATGGTGCATCTTATCCACATTGTAGTTATATTTGTCCTTGTTGTTCAGAACCACAGCACTAAAAAACATTCACACCTAAAATGAAATACCTCCAGTGAAGAAATTTTCTTTTTTTCTTGTATGACATTTTATTGCCATTTTGTCCACTTCAGATAAGAAACATCATCTTATAACATCCTTGGATTGCAGCAGGACAGTCATTTGATTACTGCAGTTTGAAATTAATGATTAATGTTTAAATCTACAATTAACCCTAGTCTTTCCATGTTCAAAAATACTTACTTTAACAAGGTTTTTACAACTATTTATTTGTTATCTGCTCTAGTCTTTTAAGAGTACTAAAGCTAACACTGAAGTACCAGTAGTGTTGGCTAGTTCAATAACAGAAACAATGATTTAAAGAGGTATGACTGTCAAGTCAGTATCATTTTACTGAATATCTGAATATAATTTCTCATATAAGAAACCTACTCTACCTTCTCTCTACTTTAATATGACAGCAAATTAATATGGTTTGTGATCCATCCGACAATAGGTTTGAGTAATTTACTTCTACCTTAAATTTGTTCCTAGAAAATCTATTTCATGTTGCTTTATTAATGTTTTACCTTTGCACTGGATACAGAGGGTTGGTAAAAATCCTTTAGTTCCAATGGTGTCCTTAAGCCTTTTTTGGATTTCAGTGAAAATAAATAAATTCTGGTTATAGTTCTTTGTTAATCCTCCAACTTGTTTGCACAAAGTGCTGTGACATCCAGTTTAACATTGCTTAGTTCAGATTAAACTGGTACCATTGCTTGCTTACCCCTGGCAGTAAATATCCCCTTCAACTGCTGTTATCAAGACTTATTGTAAAAACAGGTTCACTTTAATGCCTCATTTACAATTTGCTAGATTCTTTCTTGCTTCAATGCTTTCTCCATTAATGTGACAAAATTAGAGACAGTTCCTTGCCCTAAAGGGAACCAATAAAATTCCCATATTAATGAAGCTATAATGGCGGCAAGCACATCATTATTAGGTGGTTTTAATTACTTTTAAAATTAAAAGAAGAAGATCTGATGCAAGAAAGGTTATCTCAGAGCCATAAAGTAAGGGCATAAACATCTGTGTACTTTAGGATTTAATAATCTTACCTCAAGTCAAATGAAAGCCCTTTGTACAACACCTTAGCCTTTCCTTCATTTAAGAAATGTATTTAGTTTCTAATGAGTTTGGACTGTTTATTAAGTATTTTGTAATAATATTATTACATTTACTGAAGTGATTCCAGTTACTTGAAAACATCATTACACTTACAATGCCAGTGTTAAGCATTTTAAATCTACAACCATAAAGAAAGAGGGAATTATGTTAAGCACGCAGTGTGTTAAGTAGTTTAAACATTTTGAAATGCACATTCTGGCACTTTGTTTGAAATATAAATAATGATTATGTGTTTTAAGCTTTCTTAAATACCTACTGTAACTGAGATTAATTGATCAGGATAGATTTTTTCTTTTGGTTCCAACCAGTGGAAACCTAAGAGGAGCAGCGATAACAATGCAATGCAATTTGCAAAATGTTGCAAAGGAATCCGAAAGGCAGGGGAATTGAGATAATCTGTAAGCACAAGGAGCCTCAAGACACCCTGAAAAGGTGACGGATATTAAAGTTAACAGGCATTACTTTAAACACAATAGTGAAATCAGCTTTTTTGAACCAGGCATTTCTCCTTGGTGGTAGATCAGATATGTGATGGCATGGTCAATGAATCAAATAGATGTGGCATGGCCAGTGGTCATACAACACAGAGCACAGCCATTTAGGTATAGCTGACTGAATTGAAGTAAAAGTCAGGCACCAAGGGCACACAGAATGAGTGTGTGTTTCACCACAACAGCAGCATTTATAATGAAATGACCAGCAGTTTCTGAATTCAATGGAGTTAAAGTTGTTACGGACATGTAAAGATTATGGAGTGATCTGGAGCATCTTATGACCTGGAAGACAGGAAAGAGGTTTGGGGAGAGAGAAGGAATAGGGCGATAAATGAGCAACGACTGAGAACAATGAGGCAGAGAAATAGGAGAGGATGCACTGCGGGGAGTAGGAGTCACCAATTTTGCAGGCGACAGTGAGCAAACCAGCAAACCGATGACCACATCTAGCAGTCCAGAGCCCAGGCAACGGTTCCATTGATGAAGTTGGGCTGCTGCCCAAAAACTGTGATATTCATGATAACAGAGCCGCTGAACTGCAGAGCAAGATCAAGGGTGAAGTCAGCCAGCTGAGGCAGACACTCTGAGAAGGTGCACAAAATTTACGATAGGCTGGAAATTCAGAAAGATGAAGGCAAAGTAAAGAAACTGTTTTACTATGACTGTACTATGGTACAGTATATGGTAATATGCGCTTCAGAGTTGAAGAACTTAGGTGTTGTTGTTGGTTTAAAACATTTGTTAAAAACATAATATTATTAACAAATGTTAACTTTGTGTTATTTATTGAGCTTTCATATTAGATAAAGATAAGTCTCTGAAGGCTTCTATGACTTTTTAGTTAAAGTAAAAATGGGTTTTCTTTCTCCTGGGCGCAAGGGAGTTAAAGACTGAAGCTATGTTTCTCTGGCTGAACTTGTACAGTAAATATTATGTGCAGAGTTTCTGGACTTAGACACATCACGTGTTTTGCTCTACCTCACACATCATCTCATTACAGATATTCTCATACTTTAGATTTGGTTTTCCTGAAAATTCTATGAGGGAAGAATCAATTTTGTTTGTGGTTGCATACGTCAATTCTTTCTTAGATTTTCTTTCATTTAAATAAATGTTATTATTTTTCTACCCGCGTTTGTGTACTTATGGGTCATCATGATTATTTGTAGTATGAATATTATATGGTTTAGTAGTAACATGTTTAGTATAAACTGTATCAATAGAGAATCAATATATCATAGCACTTCCTCACTGACTAAAAGTGTTTTAAAGTAAATGTATTGGGTTTCTATAGTTTTATGTACATGAATGTACATAAAATGTACATAATAAATACATAAAATGTACATAACATATATATAAACTCACTTTGTGAGACTTAAACATTGAAAAAAAAAATGTATTTACACACAATGCTTAGCTAAAAGAACAAAAGTAAAACTAATGTAGAAACGAGGATTACCTTGATTCCAGTGTTGCTGCCACTTTTCAGAGTTTCAGTAAGGACATAAAGTAGAAACCATGTTAATAAATATGTTTTAATACCTTAGCAAATTCACTGTTCTTGCAGGTTCCACCCACTTAAGAAATGACATGAAGAGTTATGTGACTAATGGATGTAGCTGTGGTTCATAATAAGATTATCATCTTATGGATTTGGCTTGATATAAAGTTTTAAATGTGTTTGGGGACTCAGTAATTGAATGGAAAAAATTGAAATGACAGTTTATATTACCATTAACATTTTTAAAACAGTGCCAGAAGGTATAAATATTTAATTTTCTCCCCTGATTCTTAGCCATCACACCAAATGTAAAGCGCATACTTTTTACCAGATATTTAATCACATCCCTAATGTAGCAATTGTCTTTTGCTAAGGGGGAGTCTCTAATATATTATGCCTGATTGTTTCAATGTTTTAAAAAATGTACATGTAGAGCTGCAACATCTACTGTATGAAAGTAGAGAAAAGCACAGTAGGGATATTTTAACTTAATATTTGTGAGAAACTAAGTAAGTGTTCATGAAAGATTTCTGAATTCCGATTTAAATGCAGGAATGTTGTCAGTATTTGTCACCTTTACTCCATTAGTGATTTTTAAACCAAGAATACCAGTAACTGGTAAAATCACATATATATATTTATGTATTACTTTCAATGTAAAGGATTTCTTTTAGAAAATGTCACCACAAAGATAGTAACACTTGACCGACAGCTTACAATATGTGAAGACATGCCCTCAGTAGGAATGATTTTTCATGAATCAAATTGAACCTTGGTTGAATATGTAAATGAAACTCAGGTAGATTTAATTTTGATTTTTGAGTGTGTAGAATGACAAATAAAACAGAGCCAATGGGAAGTCTTTACAAATATAAGAAACTCAAATGTATGGATAGGATTACAACAATGTTAATAATAATAATGTGAGGAGTATGAATGTTGTAAAGCTTTTTTACTTCTGCACAGCCAACATAATATCGTTCAAGATAAATATACCTTCTAGCAACACGGAGATCTATGGTTTTGAAATTCACCATTGTATTGGAGCTGTTGTGAGTGCTGATGTAATCCTAGAAAAGATTCAGGTCTACAAAACACAACTTCTGTTGCAACAGTAAAATAGAAAGGCACCTTTCTATTTTACTGAATTACACTGACACCTAGTGGCCTAGGGAATAATTCAACATGATTTAAATTTCAGAATCGTTTTAACATCTGGTTTCTAATACATACTGTACTAACAGCTTCCAAGACCTACAAAAGAAATAAAGTGGCATCAAATAACTACAGAGTTTCAGTCATAGTCTGGCTTACGTGATCACAAAAATAATGAGGTTTTTAACAAAAGTTTGGGAAGGATAACAGCAACCAAGGTCTCCCTCACCTCGTACAGTCCTCCATGACAGCACTCTCCAAACTGTAAATACTGCAGTAAATCTCTCTCTCTCCTTCTGTTGCTCATGTTAACTCATCCACCCCATCTCCTCCTTTGCAGCGGCCGTTTAGTTAACTTCTCTCTCTCTGTATGGGGTCCTCATCCTACAGCCAGGTGACTGGCCCTCGGCCTAAGGGGTTAAGACAGTGTCTTTTGCCTGTCTTCTCAATAAACATTCCTACTGTAATGTATTTTCTTATTGGGTGATTTTACAGTTACAGTACATGACCTTCAATATCTGGAGAGAGGGATTTATTAAACTGAATAAAAGAATGGCGTGTGCTGATTGCGATTGCTGCTTACAAGACCTGAAGGGTGTTGATATGGTATAGTAAATATCTGAACATTTATTAATAGGCTTGAATTTAGCTTTAACTTTCATAGTCACATTACTATGTCTGCTGGTCAGCTCTGTCTATTTTTAACACTCACAGGCACTCTAGATATTTCAAGTGCTTGCAAACCTTCTGTAGCAGAGCTAAGAGTACAGTGAAGAGCTGAATTTACTTTTTTAATTCCGAGAGAGGTAAGCAATAATCTTGTACATTGGCCCATAAAGGCAGTATTTGTCTTTAAAATATATTTGGGAACTTGTGTAAGAAAATAATTTTAAAATGTAAACTTGTCCATTGGAAAACCTATAGGTCAAGTGTTTCCTCACCCTGTTTTGGCATATTTTGTAACTAACACCCAACAGCAAGTGGTTAGCGGGGTGTTTATCAATCAGAATTCATGCACTATCAGCAATTATTGAATGGGTGCTGAACGTCCATAAAATCTATGATAAAATGAAGAATTTAAGTTGCAATAATCATAATGTCAAGGTCAGATACATTAGCTACAGTAACAATATAGCGGTATACATCTACTGTATAATACTGGTGTTGTTCTATATTGTACATTCAACATGTACTTATCGTTCAATATTTAATCCAGTTTAGATCAGTACTGCATAAGTGCGTGTGGGATTTCTTAAATTAGATGCCTAAAAAAATGATTGGTTTAAGGCTTTTTTTTTTTACTGCTTCAAAAAGCAATACTACTTCAGAAATACTAATGAAAACCACCACATGTGAATACTGCAGGTTATTGAAAGATTGAAAGATTGAAAGATTGGCAGTATGTTTGTAAAACTCATCATACATTTTTAATGTTTGTCCCATGAATGATCTTTTTTTATAGTATCAAAATCATCTGTGCACTCCTATTAAATATTTCTTTAGCCTTTAAATGTGTTTGTTAAAATAGATAAAACTTTACATAACTGGATGTAAAAGGTGAAAATCTATTTTTGAAAAAACAAATTTAACAGAACGAGAGGGGAATACATTTAATTTTGTCTACATGAATAACTTTTTTCCTTGTCTTTAAAAGTGATTTGATATTGTCTAGGAATGTATGATAATCAGTGATTTTGCAATGGACGCCACTGTCTCTGTTGCAGGTGCTGATTTCACCTCTGTGGGTTGCGATATTCTCATATGAATCTGGAGAAGCAATTGCACTTTGCATAAAAAATGGCAAGTCCTTTACATTTTTTTAATTTTATTTAAAAGCATATTTTTAAACATACAATATTAAAAAGTGGTGGCATGATGTGAAACTATACATTACTTACATTATCAGCACTAGTTGAAATAATAGTGCTGTACAGTACAGTATGTCTACCAGCACAAAATGCCGTGGAGGTTGACTCCATTGAAAGTATTATTGACCTCAGCTCAAGCTAAAATCCTTTCCGGGGCGACCTGCAAATTCATGCCTTTTTGTTTTGCTCGACTTTTTTCAGGGACGAAACAATAAAGCTCCAGTAGGGCAGCACAAGCACTGCGAAAAGTGTTTTAGTCGTCGCTGCAAGGCACCAATACAGATCTCTGTCTCCTGCATGGTGATCAACTGCCGCCTGCTCTGTGGAGCAGTGTTCCACATGTGCAAGGAACAGGAGCACCAGCTATTGTGCCCCAATGAAAAGGTGCCTTGCCTTAATGCTGGGTATGGCTGCCCCTTCTCCATGGCTCGCTGCAAGCTCTCCAAACACCTGGAAGTCTGTCCAGCCAGCGTTGTGTGCTGTTCTATGGATTGGAACCGCTGGCCTGTTGCAGAAACTGATACTGTCTTCTATGAGAATGTCCTCAAAGAACCCTTTTCTGACGAGCAGCTGGACTTGACAATGGCTCTTAGAGATCAAAAGCTCCTTTTCCAGTCTTTGAAAATGGGTTCCCTTTTTCCTGAACTTGAAGAGCATGTTGAAGAATTGATGCCCTCCGAGCTAGAGGGGGCAGTGGGAGGCATGGCAGAAGGCTCGTTGCAAGGAGGAGTCTTCAGCGAGGCTGAATTGCAAGGTCTTACACAGGAAGAGCGTGAAGCTCTGGCTAAGGATAAAGATGTATGTGATTTGAGCAGTTACAAAACCTGGGAAATGATGTTCAGCAAGGAGCTGACGAGTTGCAAGGTAACAGAAGAAAGTTTGAAGACCAAGGAGAAGAATACCGAGAAGAAAGAAAACACTGCTTCCTCTAGCAAACAGGCAGAACAGGAGAAAGAGATAAATAACAGCAAAGAGCCTGAACCTGACAAACATGACGATCATGCAAAGACAGGATTGGCTCCCTGGCAGGATGGTGTCCTTGATAGGCTTGGAAAAGAGACCAACGTTACTGAGTACAACATGTATCTGGTGCATCACGGGAGCATGCTGATTAGATTTGGACAGATTGCCGCCTGTACTCCGAAAGAAAAAGACTTTGTTTATGGGAACCTGGAAGCCATAGAAGTAAAGACTGTCCGCACGTTCAAAGTTCCAACCAGCTATTGTGCAAAACGCTCCCACATTGGAGATGTAGCAATCCGGAAGAAAAAGGAAAATAAGGCAGTAGATACATCTGATTTAGGGGTCTCTGACGAGGATATACCGAAATGGGATGAAATACGCGCTACTTTACTTTGCTCCTTGGAAAAAGAATTAAGAGGTCACTTTATCTCTGAAACTGTGGCAACGGATGGCCTCCTTTTAGACTTTGGCACCCAGACTTATTCCTTCAACACAGCCCCATTCAAGCCAGAATCCACACTGGCTGATATAGTAGAGGGCAGGAGCCCCAGCCTCAATCTGAATCTTCAAGCTGAGTGTGTGACCGCAAGGCATAACAAAGTCAGCTCTGCATTCACTTTCCTGTGCAACCACTTCTTCAGACGAGATGAGTTCCCTTCACACTTCAAGAACGTCCACGCAGACATTCAGAATTCTTTGAATGGCTGGTTTGAGCAGCGTTGCCCTCTGGCCTACCTTGGGTGCACTTATAGCCAAAAGAGGTTCCACCCATGCAGTCAAAAGGCCACTTTCACCTACAACCAAGATCTCAGCACATTCACTCTCCGACCAGTGGTCTCAGCCTCCCTCTTTCGGGGAGTGAAAACCAAACCTGCCGACAGGAAACATGCGCGCAACCTGGACTCTCTGAGTAGCCTGCCTTTTGAGATTCTCCAGCACATTGCAGGATTTCTAGACAGCTTCAGCCTTTCCCAGCTAGCTCAGGTGTCCCACCTAATGAGGGATGTCTGCGCTTCTCTGCTGCAGGAACGTGGCATGGTGTCACTGAAATGGGAAAAGCGCACATACTCCCATGGAGGTTCATCCTGGAAAGCACGAAAAAAGGCAGGTTCCAGTATAACAGATACTTTTAAAACATTACTTTGCACACTCACACATTCACATTACTGGCTTCCTGTTTTATACCTACTGTATGAAATCCTGAGCTGACATACTGTATGAGTATGAGGCAATATGGACTAATTATAGTTGGAATAAAATTACTGAGTAAAAGAAAATAACCACCCTATTTCTACATGTTACATAGGTGTTATTCTACATTACAACACTTGGAAATGTTTTAAACCTTCTTTAATTGCTATAGAAGTTATTCTGAACTTTATTTCAGAAGCTGTTCAGAAGTTCAGAAGCAGTAGCCTCCTAAAATGGTGTCAGATTGACCTAATGGGTTGCCCAAATAATATGATTTTGCAAGCAGATGTTGAGCTGTGCTTGTCTTCTTAATTGATCCAATAGTTTGCAATTCAGACCTTGGTTCTTGAAGTCATATACTGAGAATGTATACTGATTTTTGACTGAAAAGTCTGAAGTCTTAGAATACAATACTCATTTGTGAGCTCACATGGATATTTGTGTCACTGGGTTTGTGCTAAGTACACAGTAGCTGAAGAAGTCCAAACCAGCGTCCATTTGCTTGTTGTGACATTTAGCTGTACCTTGGCATAATGCTATTTTCAAATAAACAGCTTCTGAAACTGGAGCTCCTGAGGAGTTAGAAAACAGGGTCTCACTTTACCACTGGAGCTGGGTACAACCCATGTGTAAACACGAAGCGAATTGGTAACCTCAGCATGGGCAAAGGCAAATATTCTATAGATTATGACTCAGCAGACCTAGAGTGTTTTTTTCTAAATTATTTCAGATTCAAAGCTAATCCACACCACAGTTTTTCAGCTATGATTTTTAAGTCTTTCATTTTTTATCCTTTAGAGTTGTGGTCAATAGAAAAGTAATTCATGCATGATTTATGATACCAGTTGATTGAATATCATGTGAATATCAAATATAACACAGCTTTCTAAAATAAATTATTTGCTTTGCTACATTATTATTCCACCAGATGGCACACCTTCAAAGAAGAAACTGGTCAAGAAAAATCTAATTCTATTTTCTTAAAGAATTTAGGTAAAAGAGTTGTAGGATATAGCAGATCAACCATTTTAAACCATTTTTTAAAAACATACTTCTAAATATACAGTATAAGCATGAAATACTGTAGTGTGTGGTCTGACCAAAGTAAATCCATAGCTTTTAAAAATAGTTTTGGGTATTTTAACAATATTTAACAGTTTTACAATAAATATTTTTCTTACACACTGTACCTACTCAATTTGGAATCACCAGTAGTGTGTTTTTCTGGTCTCACATTTCATATGGATATTATAGGTAACATACTGTATCCACGGTCTGACACGTGGGTGCTCCTTTTCACTTTCTATGTCTCATTCAAATGTTTTATATATGTAGATCTTTAAAACATAATGTTCTAAAAAAATGTCCCATGAAATCCCACGGGATCGCCAATGTAAATTTAATGCGAATGAAGAACTATAGACAGGCTTCTCTGACCTATCTAACTTTCAACCACTCATCTGTTAACACATCACAGTCTACGCAGCTCTTCAGGAGATTCAGTGCCAGTTTGAAGAGAGGTGAATTCCTCCTTGCTGGTTTATTCAGCCCTACCTTAGGCTAAACTCAGTCAGCTGTGAGACATCATTTGGGGAATCACAGTCACAGTCAGCTAGTAACATGACTCAGACTTGAACCTGCAACCCCTGGAACACAGAATTCAGCCTGCACTTGGGCAAGAGCTTTTACCTGCTGAAGTAAAAAAAAAGGACTGAGACAACTTATATCCTTGACTTTTTTTTATAAACTTAGAAGAAACAGCAATTCCCAATGAAACTTTGGTAGAACTTGCCACATCACACACAAGGCACAATAGTAAAAATTCAAGCCAAGGACCTAACAGCTTTAACTACAATGTAACACATTTTTAAAATGAATATGTATATGCCATCTTTTCTTAAATTGGTTAGTCTGTTTTGCCATATTTACACACCTTGTTGCCTTCTCTTTAACCTCTGTTGTATCTCTTGCAAAGGTGTGGCACTTCAGCACAGTGTTCTCCACTGTAGACAGATGGTGCTTTGATGATGTCCCTTCCATGTCTGAACACCTGAAGGTCTGTCCCTTCTACCAGACTGAAGTAAGAAGTGAACCCGTGGCCTTGACCAGCATGTGTGACACTAATGAACAAGCAAAGGAGACACAGGAGAGACAAAGTCTGGTAGCTATGTTCCTGTCAAAATACTAAATTTGGACTGGAGAAGAAGAGAAATCGGAATGTACTCTTTTTGATCGCAATCGATGTCCATTTTTTCAACAAAAGTAAAAGAACTCATGATAGATACAGAAGAACAAGATGAGCATAGGGTTTTGCTCAATAGGAACTTTAGGAATTAAGTTTGTTTTATGAAATCTGTTTAATCACAAAATGGATAATATGGATTCTTTACAGTTAAGTTTCAGAGTTTTGACTTTTAAGGTATTTAACGTGTATACATCACATTTTGCTTTTTCATTTTCTTCAAAAAATGATTTGTATTAGTTCAGAATGTACCCTGACCAGAATATTTGTATACCAAGAACACACAACCTTTGAACTGACAAATTAGATGTACTGTAATTGTTGTTTTTTTATCAGCAATTGTCACACACCATGGATTTGAGATGGATGGAGGATATTTTTCCCCCACAGTAAATCTGCTGCTATATGTTACAGCCTCTCTTTATATTTCTTAAGAACAGTGTCTGAGATTCTTCCACTGTCTCAATAGTACTTTTCTTACATTGTCAACGATTATTGAATTGGGCTCAGGATACCAGCTTTTTAAAACATACTTTGCCATCACTATCAGTTATGTACAAGAAATATTGTACTCTTAACTTCACACAACTGTTTTAAATGCTTGTGATAGTGGGACTGATAAAATGCTGCAATTTGAGTGTACCATCATACACTGAAAATACCACAGATATCCACAAGAGGGGGCATCATTCTTTTCTCTCTCACACACTACTACTAGAAAAACGAATAACTGCTTAAAGCTTTTAAAATTAACATTATATTGAACAAATATATATATAAAATACTTTTATGAGCTTTTATGAATGTTGCTCAAAAGTGATCTTTGAACATAATATAAGAATTAAATGTGACAAAACCTGTAAAAATTTCCAAATTGAACAGTATAGCCATCTTTTGAAGGCAAAAATAATTAAATGGGTGTCTCTTTTTAAAAAGAAAAACAATACTTCAAAGTTAATTTCACTTCTTTGTTGTGCTTAGGATTTCAGGATTATGATGTTTCCTCATATGCGGCGAATTAAAAAAAAAGGAAAAAAAGTTGAAAATGTAAACCCAACCTAATTTTCTTGTTTCTGTTACGTCAAACAGGATAGAAGATAACACAGTAATCTTCAAGAAAATTAGCAGTTGGAAATAAAGAGTCTCCTGATGCTTTACCCCATCTGCTCTCACAATAACACGCCTTCAAGGTTTAATCATCCCGAACTTCAATATGATAGGCTTCATTTGAGAAGAATATAAATACATTTTTAATGGACTCAAAAAGTTCAACTCATTAAATTTCCATTTTATAAGAAAACAGTACAATTTATTGGACACTCTGTTAGAGCATCTGAAAAATACTTTTCAGATTTTGTCAAATCTAGCATTCAGTTGACTTTAGCACTGAGCAAATATTAGAGTCATAGGCACGTTCTCCTTTAAGTACTGTAGTTCATTAATTTCAAATATGTACATCTGCTTTGTATAAAACTTTTAAACCTAAACCACAAAAGTTCAAACAGCATTGCACTGGAATCAGATTAATGTACTGATTTTTTTTAATTTATGTCAGTTTTTAATTAGATCAGTCTCAATACTTACAACAAGACAGCAACATAGTTGATACAGTACATTCTGTATCAGCTGAATATTAAACATCACTGCTGTCATTCTATGAGTTTTTCACAGCAACTTTCTCAATGACACAATGCAGCTAGATCAGAAGCAACTCTTGGTGTATTTCTGACATTTCTCAGATTCTCGTGATGCAGTGCATTCATAAATCATTTGAAAGTACAATGCACAGTATCTGCACATGTCACATAGGTGGAAAGTGACAATTCCTTTTCTGGGGGAGAGAGCTTTCACAGAAATATACGTGTTTTTGTTATATCTCATATTGGATGGGAACTGGGGGGATTGTGGAACAGGGAAGATGTTGATGGTGTTGGAACAGCAGCAGGGACAGTATTGGTGCTGAGGACTGCCTAGATAGTGAAAATAGACTGTCGTGCTAATTTTTAATAGTGATGCCATGTAGGACACATCAGCTGCACGAAACAGTCATGGCCTTTACTCATTAGTAATGAGAGTGAATTGCATCATTATATTTTCACTTTAGCTGGTGCATTAAATTATTTTAAAAGCCTCATGCGCTGGTCTGCCATACAGTATTTTTACGATCCTGCTGGATGTATGGTAACATTTACAACAACGTAGCTTTTAGGAATACACAAGAAAATAAAAATGAAGACTCAAAACGATACTTAATCTTAACTACATAAGGTTTGTAAGAGTTTGAAAGCTTAAGAGCAGTGGTTAAAGTGAGATTATATGCATTGGTAAAAATATGATAATATGACATACTGGTAAAAATAAAAGACAAATTAAAGAGCCACACTACAATTCAAGAATACCATGGGCAAAACAAACATTTACACTTAGTGCTCTCCCTTCAGTCTACATGCAGTCTGCCTCCAGGCCCTTCCATTATAGCTCCCCATCCCCAGATAGTCCCCACAATCATCTGAGAAGATGACATACTGTACAATTTTACATAGAGTGGTTCACTTTGTGTGCTTTCAACAGCTGTAGGACCTCTGGAGAAAGACAACAGTGAGTTTTCATCTGTTCATGGGGAACAGAAATAAGATACTGTACCTTTGAGGAAACAGATAAAAAGAATGTCTTTGTATGCTGCTAAATCTCATCTTTTTAGGAATCAATCTGGTGATAAAGACTGAAATAACCGTGCTCACTCTCAGTGTGTTAGCATTTGGGGTGGGGCCCTCTGTGCAAAACTTTAAGGTCAAATTTTCTTTTTCAGAAGTTTTCCTGAACAGTGATGTGTGTTATGAAACCAAGCAAATATAGACTGTGCTGGATAGGAAATGGAGCGCACCAGAAAAAAAAAAGGCCTTTGAAAACCAATTACGCAATGAAACTGGAAAAGGGCTTGGAGTTTTATGTTTTAAACACATAAGAAGACCATTGCCTTTCATTTTATATTCATTTGTTTTGCTACAGTAATATCTTTGTGTCTTTATATTTATGCCAGCTTTCCTTCCATCTTGTATCTTGAATATTTTTCTCAGTCATACTGTATTTTACCTGTCAGTCATGCAGTATTTATGAATTGTGAATAAAATGTTTATTCACAAAAATGCTTCTGTCTTACATCTTAGAAATCTGGGTTTAACGCAGAGCTTTTTATTTTCCTTTAAGGGATTCAGTGACAAACTGAAGCAAAAATTGACTGCAAATTGAAAAACTGTTTGTTTTAATTGCGATTTCCTTTTCTAAAGGTTTACCAAAATTGCTGTAGCTCCACATAATACATTTTCCCAAAAGAAATAACACTGTACCTTTCTTAAAAAAGACTTTTGCCCAGGGCCGTATTCAGAAATATTAGCTGTCAGCTGTTCCTTGCAGTACCTGCAACATCCTCACTGTATTGATTTGATCCACTGAGTAATTCAACACAGTGTTATCCCAATTTACTATACATGCGTCATCTTGCTGTGATGAATGAATTGGAATCAAAAATATAAAAATTACATCTATTAATATACTCTCCCAAATACCTTCCTCTGACTGCTTTCAATTTACAGGACAGGTGCTAATGAAAGTGAAGCAGACTTTTCTAAAAATAGAATGTCATCTACTCTCTTTAATTCAGCATTCAGTTAAGAGAAAAAAAAAACATTTTACATCAGTGAGAATGACATTTCCTTGAGATGGAGAGGAACATTTTTATTGGCACTCTAGGCCACCTACACATTCTGACAGTGCTGTGGGGCCAATGTGACGACAAGTCTCTGGAGTTATCATGCAGAGAAGATGGTGTGTATTAAAAGGCATGTGAAAGTTACCTGGTTCTCATCATCTATTGTATTGCACATGTGGATTCTGTTCATTTCTCCTTCCACTGAAAATTTCTGAAGCAATACCATTGAGTTCATGTGCTCAGAATCTAAAGGTGTCATTCACCTCTGTGTCTCTGTGTAGTTGCACTTCAGTCCTTTTTTCCCATTTCATGGAAACAAAAGATGGCATTTCTTCAATTATTTTAATGGTGTAGATACTGTATACCCTCTAAAGCAATACCTTAAGGTACGCAATAGTTTGTAACACACAACCTACATAGCCTATACAATACTTATACAGTATAAAGAGTATATACTGTACAGTATTTTATTAAAACTATTTTTAAACTATAGCCACTTTAAAGTTACTATACTGTAGAACACATTTTACTGAAATATGAAAATTTCTTCACGTTAATTCTATCGAGTGTTTTCTACTGTGGCAAAGTGCAAAACACCTGTAACACCACTAACGCCTGTTCCAGCAGCAATCTTAGCTTTCTCAGAAGGATTCCCAACCCGGTACTGGCCAGGCTTACACCTGTTTATCTTCAGTGGGTTGTCAGTTGTGAGTTGCAGGGTGATATGGCTGCTGGCTTAAAGTTAAACTCCACTACAAACATGCACTGTATGCATTGCAAAGTTAGTAAAAAAATAGTTTAGCAAACTTGCCTGTACCTTTGAATTTATGCTTTTCCTGTTGGATGTACAAAAAATGTACAAACTTTTTAAGAAATTATACTATTTAATATTTTTCCAGGCTTCAGCTTGGTTAAAGCTTCCCATCAATAGGAAAACAAGTAAGAGTCCAAAACTGTGTTACTATGGGACTGGCAGATGGGGTATGGAGTGGCAGTCCACAGGCAAAGCCTGAACTTGTGAGCTGAAAAACAGCAGAGACTCTTGAGTTTAAAGAGGAATATTGCTACCTTGCTTTCAAGACCATAGGTGAGATACGTTTCCCAGGTCGTAGTTATCTCTGGTAGTCTCACCACATTTTTGAAGTTCTACAGTAAACACTTTTTTGCTTGGTAACCATATTGTATCCAGTACAAATGTGATTTTTACCATTTGCATTAGCTAGCAGACGGGGTAAGGAGGTCTGCATGCATGGACTGCAATTGAGTGTCCAGAAGGGAGGATAAAGGCTCCAGCATCTTGTGCAGTCTGTTATCTGTCTCCAAGCCCGTCACCAACAAGGGAGCCTGCAGATGTCACAGCCTTTGAAACATGGCTTTTCCTGGCCACGATTTCTTTCTGAAAGCCCCAGTCTGTAAAAGTGATGTGCTTTGGCAACGTCACTGCTTATTTACTCATTCACAATGTAAAATAGGCCCGAGGAGGGGACACAGGTGGCCCATCAAACCAAAGTATTGTACTGTATCAGGGGAGCTGCAGAGAGTGGACCCCGCTGCTGAATCTGGGATCAGATGCTAATGTTAGTTGTCAGCCTAATGCACGGGTTCTTCTGTAGTTCAATATACAAACACATTATATATACAGTGTATGCTAGTCTATTTATATTTTCCCTTTCGCATATTAAGTTTGCTTGTTTGCGTCTGTTGTTGGGGATATCTTTTATTTATTTGGAATTACCATTAGTTGCAAAGGCATAGAGCAAGACACTTTAGGGCTGGGTTTCCTAATCCAGGTCCTCATGATACCAGTATTGGATGGTTATTGTTCTATCTGGGCTCTTGATAATGTTCAATTGGAGGTTCCATAAAATAAATATGTTTTTAGGAGAGGAAAATAAAAAGAAGTTGGTTTACTCAAAGTTTTAATACATTCAATGATCCAGCAGACCAACTGAAAGTCCAGTTGAAAGCAAACAGAAACCTTTGAGGCTTTGAGGAGCAGGACTGCTCAATCCCTGCATGGGGAATACAGATACCTCAGATGAACCAAACTCTCCCAACCCAAATGGATCTTGGCCAATTTCCTTGTGGCCACTGGAATCTCCAGTCATACCTGAATAATAACTTTACTGCAGCTCTGAATACAATATGAACCCCCCTGTTGCATTGGCTTCCTATTCTTTTACTGATGACATTCTGCTGATGACAGTTTACTGTGTTAAAGCAGCATACCATGTGACATTAAAGACGTAACAACCGGGACAGTAATTGTGAGCCCCCAAGGAAGAAAGGGCTAATGGCTGTGGAGGTGCAACCCAACAATGGTTTGTGCTTGGCATGCTCCTCAAGAGTTATCCATCATGCAGTCCCTAAGGAAGTCATGAAAGCACCCGCTCTTGGCAGAGATTAAAGGGTCAAAAACGTGACTGAAGTAGAGACAAAATAATCTTTTGATAATGTGGCAGCATATGGCTATTGAAGAAATTTGATATGACTGATGACCAAGTGCACGTACAAGCAAAAAATAATATCTCTCACATTTACAGTAGCTCTTTATTATATTTTAAATCACTACTACGTGCAGATATTTTAGATCTTACTACAACTTTGATGGACACACAGTAGAAATGGTAGGCCAGGATTTGCCTTGCCCTTTTACATCTCTAGATTTTGTGAAAAGCAAAAACCAAAGTTTGTCGTCTCATCCAGTTTACATTATGGAGTATTTTTCCAGTTAGTTTAACTTAGTGATTTAAGACTATTCTATTCTATTCAGCAGTGCTGAAGTGCTTGACTTATCATTCCACTGTGAATGAGACATAATTTGCAGTGGATGTCTGTAAAACAGGTCAGTTGTAAAAAACAACCTTATTCTGCCTAAACATCCACCGAGAAATGGTGTCATGACTCATAATGTTACCCCTGGTTTGAGAACATTCAATTCACAGTTTGTTTCTTCAATAAAAATACATCAATTATTTTTTGTCATTGGGCCTTCTGCAGGCCTTCAAGTATTCATTCTGGAGAAGCCTCTTCTGCTGAAACCTTGTGTACTTTCATTCTTTCATTTTTTTTTCAGTGTAGAAGCAAACCTTCTTCATGCTCCTTATGTTGTTCCCCATTCTAACCCCTTAATGAGAACCTCAGAACTCTCATAGTTTTCCAAAACTATTCAAGTTGCTACATTTTCAGTCACCCTCAAATTTAACTACATGTAAAATGTTTCTGTATACTGTATACGTATTTCTAAACTTCCCAATCGGGCTGGAGTTCCATGACTTGCTGAGACAGCTGAATAGCTGGGTTTTGAGGAAGAAAGGAGCCCTGGAGATCTGCATGTTAAGGCCTGTCTATTTGTGAGAGCAATTGCTAAATTGTGTTATGCAAAACGAAACTGGCAAGTGGCTTATTTATTCATACAGTAGGTAGGAAATAGAGGGCAAGATGAGTTTCACCTGCTCAAGGTGTTTTTTTTTGTTTTAAACACTATTAAATAAAAGTGCCATGCTGGGACATGCAGAGTCTATGCATAATTTACACTTTATACAAAAGTAAATAATGGTAAAGGAAAAAACAACATGATACAAACGTATTTGCTTCTTAATTTCACTGGGACATGTACTTAAAAATTTGAGTTCGTTCGATTATTTTACAGCACATTATTATTTTGCTGAAATAATCAAACTGACTCAAAACGTTCCTGTTTTTGTTCTAAATATATTGTAATACATACGGCCATCAGGGTGTGTAAGAGCCAGCTTACCAGAGTGGTGATGTCGCCGCCCTTCTCTGTAATAGCAGGACCACAGCCCCTGGGCTGTAAAGAGATCTCTCTTTAGCTCACCGGGCTGGGTAACTGCTGAGTGACACGGGAGTCTTGGTTCGAGCCCCCGACGGTGTGGGGCCGACCTAATGCGGCAAGGGCGCCCGCCTGAACCCCCGTTGCGTTACAATATATTTCTAACGTGTGTACTGAGTAAGATGTAAATAAAAACTCAAGATAAGGAAGGGTACATCCATTCCAGGAGGACATTGATTTTGACTTTTGGCCATTTGGGGGAGGGGATGGATAAGGTTAACGTATTGTTTTGTCTATAATCCATTAGTAGACAAAAGTAACAGTTGTGTGAATGTAGTATAAGTTTTATACAGGTGTGGAGAAAGAGGTCTAAAATAGTACAAAAAGAGCTGCGATTGACCATGGTGGAACTGGAAACATCTCTTTAAATTCACATTGCATAGTGACAAAGACACAGACCCCTCATCTGCTGCAGAGCCTTAAGTGTTCTTGTGTGCACCATTGACTCCATGCCTTATCCAGCACCCACAGCTCTTATTATTGACAGGCTGCAATTCTGTTTGTTACTTTGTGTTTGAAAAGCAATTACTTAGATTCCTACAGGGAAAATGTGCTGTGCTTTTACCCACACATGCGCTCCAGGCACTATAGAACAAGCTCTCTAGGGGCCAGGGCTTGGTCTGGCAGACCACCTCTATCAGATTGAAATACATTTTGATTGTTGTTGTTCTCACTGTGCTTTCATTCCTATTTGTTTTCTTTGCTATAAATAGCAAATATCATTAAACATCTCCTTACACCATTAAACGTAAGTGCATCATAAACACAATTTCCTACAGTCAAATAATTTGTCCAGGTTAAATATATACAGTATTAAAACTAATTAGAAAGATACTAATAATTAATACAGAATTTCCCAATAGGGTCTTTTTCCTATAAGTACTGTATATCTGCAGGATGAAATACATTTTTGTCATCAATATCTGAGATATTGTCAATATACAATTTTTACTAAATTTGATATGTTCTGTACAACTCCCATCCTGTTTCTTGATGTAATGTGGAAGTTACTCACTTAGTGCTCAAAATAACAGTATAAAAACTGCTAGTCCTCCTCCAGTGAATACAATATGGAGTACAGTTCTTAAAGATAAAGGATTGACTTGTAATATAATGCTAATCAAATGAAGCATTCCAAAGACCATAATGCTCGGCCTGCACTGAGTCACTCAGAATTGCTCTTTCCATGATTGCTTGGAATGGGCAGCAATTATACTGTACATGTCCTGTGAACAAGGATGTGCAGCATCTTATGGACTACAGATATTGTCAACTGAAGCCTCAAATGGCATGGATTTGCATTGATATGTTCTATTTTCAATTTATCTGTCAGAAAGATATGTATACCTGTATTGAGTTTGTGGCTTTTGAGCAATTACCCAGTAATATTTAAGAAATTAAGTATCAGAAATTGATTCATAGTGTGTGTATTGTTCACCTTCAATCATCACAATGTATTTTGTAGGTCTTGCAAACAAAGTATGATAATTTTTCAATTCAATATTTGATAGAGCAAAGCATAACATGGACATCACTCATTTGCTTCTCACTTACATCAACATTTTTAGAATTTCTCAAAAGGTTACTTTTTTTGTAAGTTTGATAGGATAGAGTAATAAAGCATGCATTTTACATCTTAGGGTCGGTTTTCGTACAGCTAATTCCTACATCTACTCATCATAGCCCTTTAACTTTAAATGTTCTTAGGTATCAGATGGATGGAATTTCCATTTCACTCTCAAAGGGATTGTTCAGACAGGTGCCACTGCCATTTCATAAGAAATTGTGGGGCAGCTATAACCAGTAAATTAATCACAAAGATCATGCTCTGGGAAATGTTTTGTTCAGCGTTGAGCTCAAGTGAAATTGGAAATCATCTGAAATCTTTGGCATCTTCGGCAAAAAAAAAAATTCAAAGGGATTTAAGTAAAAGAAGACAAATGAACCTGTGATGGAAAATGGCTTAAATGACTTCAGTGTATTTTTCATTTATTTTTCTATGATTTCTGTGGTATTGTACCAGACAAACAGTTAAACTCTCTAAAGGTCAAATTTGAGCATAACCAAATTAATTTATTTCAAAGCCTCTACTCTAAGTAGAAATGAGAGGAAGTTTTCTTAGATTTTGTAGTGAAGCAGATCATAAAGGATTACACTGTAAACACACAGTGAAATATAATCAACTGAATGCATCTGACAGTACTGCTATTGCAGTTATTGAGTGATAAGGCCTCCAAAGAAAAATGCTAACATTGTTTTTGCAACAATGGAGATTTCTACATACTGTACAATTACCAGAAAAGTATGGCCAAACTTGTACTTTCCTCTAGGTTTAAAAACAGAAAAGAAGAAAGTTTAGCATTTACAAAGTGTGGATTGAGAATTTTGATTTTCAACCATTTTTGACAGGTGCGCGGCTTAGCAAAAACGTCAAAATTGGGTCAAATTTGTTTTTCGAGGAAACGGCAAAACAACACCTTTCCTGCGCTACAAATACATCCTAAAGCACAGCAAATGCATTAGGAAATGTATAGGTGTTGTTCCGACACTAACCCTAACCCTACCTCGGACACTTTTGGAACATACAGATGTAGCCATTCAAACTGCACGGTACAAACCTGTTCCGCATGCAGCTACCCACAAGCCACCGCGGCATACTCCGGTTCATGATTGGCTGGCCAAAATGACCGAAAGGGGCACTCGTGGTGCATTGGTCGTTATTGAAAAGATTTAATCATTTTATCTCTTTACTGTTCACGTTTTAATCCACTTAGTATTGAATATTTATATGGAATTTTACAACTAAAGGGAAATTTTAGTAGCTGAGCATGAAAAGAAAAGGAGCAAAACGCATCTAATGGTCATAAACGATATTAATTTAGGAACATAAACATATCATGTAAACTGTATATGGCTGGTATTGGTATTTTAAAGAAAAAATACACACCAGTATTCAACCTTTTCTCTAAACATTTTAAGCATCAAAGTCTGTGGTTATTTCAGAAAAGTTCTTACATGCTCCTTCTGACCATATTAAGCTTATATTAAGTTTACTGTAAGTCCCTGCGGGCACTTTTCCTGTCCGTGAGAGGAAGGGGGACTGTCTTTCATTAGAAGGTTAGCCTGTTCTACTCTGAGAATGTAGAGGGGGAGGAAAAGTACCCGCGGTCATTTAATAAGTATTAAAATTCGCACTGTTTCCCTTGCGAAGATATGGACAGAAGAATATTTGTGTGTGGTAAAAAAATGGCGTAAAAACAACATAGTGAAGGCTGTGAAAACATTCACAATATACTTTGTACACAAAGCAAGTGTTTTCGTAACTCTAGGAGGTTTCATGAAAACGCTACAGGTGTGCCAAATCATTTTTGAACTTACTTTACCCCGGTTTGCGTTGTCATGAGAGGTTAAGCTTTATTAGCTCCACCTGGCGGTTTTACAAGGTGATTCTGGATACTATTAACATAATCTAATTTGCATGCGGTATAATGCGGTATGATGTGTTATGATGTGACACGCCCACTGCGTTGTACCGCAGCGTACCTCGCTCGTTTTGAATGGCTGCATCTGTAGCTCACCATCAGGACTTTATCTCACATCAGATATTATGGAAAAATAATAGGGATTTTTAGATGCAATACAAATTTTTTAGACATAGAGAAATTAGGTTCTTGTCATGCTTGAAATGTTTGCAATCACCTGGTCAATTAACTTGTAAAATTTGTCTTTTGTATCAAGAAGCATGTTTTATCACATTGTTCCCAAAAAGCAAAGCAAGTTCCGTGCTGTCTCCTAATGTTTTCTTTCTGTCCTGTTCTGAGTTCACAAGCATTGTTATACCTCCTTGTTCATTTTGCAGTCTGTAAGTTTTTATTTCAGAGTTCTTTAGAAGAAGTGTTTCTGACACTTGATTATATCTACAATATTATGTACTTAATTAAAAATGAGACAGAATATCTGCTCTCTGCGTCTGCTCCAGAGGATGATTAACCAACATCATTTGTCAAGGGCAAAAATATATTGATGCCATTTTTGATATGATCTGTGGTACAATTAGCAAAGCTTTAAGAATTGAAACCACTTAGTTCTAATCATGAAGGTAAATATGCATTAATAATCCCCCTAAAGTATTAATCTTAAACGTATTTACTTACAGTGACCCATTGTATTTTTTCAACAATGTTTTAAGATCTTGTGATTTTCTGTAGAAATTGGTCCAAGAATGAATAAAAACGTCAGTTTGGACTTCTGTCCATTACAGAACTACAAACTGTACGTGAAGGTTAGTTTAAATCAGATTGGTGCATGAGGCCTCTGACAAAGGAAGAGCTGACATCTAATAATGGGTATGTAAGTTGTGATTGATGGGTGGATTGAAATTTCGATTTTATCTGTGCAAGAATGTGAAAATACTTTAATGGATCAGTCTCACTATGCATGTCTTTTTAGAAATCTTTTGAAATCCAGGTACTGTAGAGTGAAGATTTGAAAATATTTTTGAAATAATGAGAGGACATCATTGCTATAGAAACAGCAAAGACACCTTTTCTATAAACTGATTTGCTTGAATATGCTTGCTTTAAGTTTTAGATCTGATTCTTTTTTATTGTTGAAGATGTCAAATTATATAAAGGGTTATGACATTGTGAGGGCTTGATTGTATCCATCCATCCTTTTTCTCACTGCTTTATCCAATTCAGGGGATGCTTGATTGTAGTACTTCTATTTTAGAAGTCTTTTGAAGTTCAGGTAAAATGAAGAAATACATTACCAAGTTTTCAAAATGTTTAAAAAATGGATATCACAAACTTGATATTTGTTGCGATTTTAGTAAACACATAGCTTTACAGTGGAGCCTTTCATATTAATTGTCACATTCTTCAGGGTGCATGAGCTAGGTAAGAATACACAAACTAGAGGCAAACACAAGAAATTCTTCAGAGAAAACCCATTTTTATGTTAGTGCTAAAATCCATGAAGTGCATGCATACTCCTGAAGGTACAGTAATACCAATGTTTATCAGATTCTGTTTTTAAATACAGGATACATAACCGGCATCATACAGTGTAAATGTTTTGTGCGGTTTTTACAGAAAATTATTTTCCGCAACTGCCCAACACCTCCTCCATCCCCCCACAATCATGGCCGCCTACAGCTACAACCCCCAAAAGCTACTCATCCCCCCCATCCCCCACTCACCAACACCTCCGCCATTAACACCTGCAGCACTGACAGCGCTATGAGCAACATCCCCCCGGCCAGTCTGACCGTCAAGGCCGACCAGGTGAAGAGGGAGCTGAAGAGGCTGCACCAGGGTAAGGCCACAGGACCAGATAACGTCTGTCCCAGAGTTCTGAGGGCTTGTGCTGATCAGCTGAGCGGAGTGCTCCAGCGACTGTTCAACCTGAGCCTGCTCTTGGAGAGAGTCCCTGTGGTCTGGAAGACATCATGCTTGGTCCCGGTACCAAAGAAAGGGCGCCCCTCTGTCCTTAATGACTACAGACCAGTTGCTCTGACTTCTCACGTCAAGAAGACATTGGAGAGGCTGGTCTTATCCCACCTGAGACCCCTGGTCAGTTCATCACTGGACACCCTACAGTTCGCCTACCAGCCCAGTGTTGGTGTGGAGGATACAATCATCTACATGCTGCAAAGGGCCTACTCACACCTGGACAAGGCTGGCAACACTGTAAGGATTATGTTTTTCGACTTCTCCAGTCTCTTCAATAATATCCAGCCCTTACTTCTAAGGAGAAAGCTGGAGGAGATGCAAGTCGGTGCCTCCATGATCTCATGGATCACTGACTATCTGACAGGCAGACCACAGTCTGTGAGACTTCAGAACTGTGTGTCTGAACAGGTAGTAAGTTACACAGGGGCTCCTCAGGGGACAGTTCTTTCTCCGTTCCTCTTCACCCTCTATACTTCGGACTTTGAATACAACTCAAAGTCGTGCCACCTGCAGAAGTTCTCAGATGACTCTGCAATTGTGGGATGTATCAAGGGTGGGCAGGAGGAGGAGTACAGAGGACCGGTCAGCAGCTTTGTGGAGTGGTGTGGGGAGAACCACTCAGGAGGTTCAGGAGGAAAAGGGTCAAACCTACTCCTGTCTACATCCATGGGAGTGGCTTGGAGATGGTGGACTAGTACAAGTACCTGGGAGTGCACATCGACGATAGACTGGAATGGTCTAAGAACATCAAGGCCATTTACAAGAAGGGTCAGAGCCGACTTTACTTCTTGAGGAGTCTCAGGTCCCTCAATGTATGTAGTAAGATGCTACATATGTTCTATCAGTCGGTTGTGGCGAGTGCCATTTTCTACGCTGTGGTATGCTGGGGCCCTGGGATTAGAGCAGTGGATTCTAACAGGCTGAACAAGCTTATCAGAAGAGCAAGCTCTGTCATTGGGTCTGGTCTGGACCCCCTGGAGGTAGTGGCTGAGAGGAGAATGGTGTCCAAACTAGAGGCCATCATGGACAAAGTCTCCCATCCCCTCTATGACATGCTTGTAGAAATGAAAAGCACATTCAGCAATAGACTGATCCATCCACGGTGCGACAGGGAGCGCTACAGGAGGTCATTCTTGCCTTCTGCCATAAGATTGTACAACGCATCCACCTTGCGTCTGGGCAGAGGCACAATTGACAGTGACCTGTTTCTGGACTGAACAGTTAACTGATACATCTATTCTTTTTCTTTTTCCTGTTTATAACTGTACATTTGTGCAATATATACCAGGGACTTGTGTGTATACTAGAGTGTATCCTGCCATGCGTCTGTTGCTTGCCAGGATAGGCTCTGGCTCCCCCATAATGCTGAATGCAGTTAGAAAATGGATCGATGAGTGGATGTCTAAAAAGATAGAATAGTGCACTATCCTAAAAGCTGACTGATGCTTGAATAGGCTAATAGTTTGATCAAAAAAAGTGCTTTGATCATGGGTTTTTTTTAAACCACAAAACATATTTGTTTGCAGCTTGCTCCCAACTCTGTCTGCAGTGTAAATAAAAAGCTGATTAATAAAGTAAATCAATATGTAGTTAGTGAAAAATTACATTGAGAGACAATTTTATTTCTATTTTATAAATATAGTACTGTAGCTCCTCAGCAAAGGGGAGCACTGCTACCGTGCTTCGCTCCAGAACAATACATTGGTAAAAGATTACAAAATGGGTGTTTTAAAATGTAGGATTAGGACCTTTTGTGTGTAAAATCCACTTAGCTACTGCATTAAAGATTTTTCAGACATTTTTAGTTCAAAATTAAAAAAGGAAATAACCATATTCAAGCCTTGTTTTCTCCCTGTTTTGATGACTATTTTGTCGTCTGAATGAACAGCTGATACTGTATTACATCCTTGATTTTTTTTTCTATCACAATTCCTTTTTAAGCTTTCTATGTAAAACTCCTGTGCTTCTTTATAGTCTCGTGTTTTTTATTCGGTGCTGAACAATACAGTATACAGGACATTGTATGTTACAATATGTGCAGTATAAAGTAAATGCTGAAGATGTTATTGTCGTGACCCTCTAGTCTTAGCTTTTGTGTTCATTGGTTCTACTGTCACAGAGATTACTGTATGCATGTCATTGCTAGAAAATACCAGGATATGCCTGTTCTCAGGAGCTCCAAGAAGATATGATCTAATTTAGTCTGATCCCTGACAGAATATTAAATTTGATCAGTGAAAGACCAAACCTTTTCAATTATAAATGGCAAACCTGCAACAGAATATAAAGTGCAATGTTGGTTAGTCGGAAACAACAGCAGAGAATAAAATGTTGTTTTAACTAAAATAAATAAAACCCATGCTGCTGGTGTACTAAAAATGTGCTGAAATATTTAATTTTAAGGAAAAGATTTGGAAGTACTTCCAACGTGAGCAGCATTTACAATAAATGTAGCAAAATTCAGTTTCCTTGAGGATGTTAGTTATGTAGTGAATATTTTACTAATAACTGTCTATAAACAATCTTAGAGGAAATGGAAGAGTGTGGTCTTATTGTGACAAATATAAATACAAGATTTAGATATGGAAATTTAGCTCTATTCTAGTTTAAGTGAAAATCCCTTTCCTGTGTAAACTGTCAGTTATAAAGCACCTCTTGTTGAGAGAGAGAATGCATACTTTATGTATTTTCCATATATGCCATAGACTTAAAATGGTTATAATACACATAATGCACACAAACATACTGTAGGGATCACAAGAAGAAGAAAAAAAAGTTTTCATAAGAAAGTTTGTTGGCATATCCATCTTTTTAATAGGAAGGGATGACAGTGCTTCATGAAATAAGTCACTTTTGGCTTTTCTTACATAGACAAATTAAAAGATTTGTATTTTCATGAATGGAGCTTATTTTTAACAGATGTTTCTGAAGATTCATTAGATAACACTTTGTCAAACAGACTTGTATCAGTGCTTTCTCTTCTTTTGTGTGAAACTTTCAGTGGTAAGTCTGATGAGGCATGGTTTTGTTAAGCTTCCTTCATGAAAGCAAAAACGATCTTTACCATTAAGCCCCATTAAAGACATTAGATGTCACAAGAAGTGTTGTATCTCAGGTTGTTTTGCATTAATTATCTAAAATAAGCTGTGGCAAAAGATGGCTAGGCTGTGTTAGAAGTTAAATATTGTACAGTACTTACAATCAATTAGCATACTGTAGTTTTATTCATTTCTGTCATGCTCGCCTTTACTGATGAGTGGCAGGGAGAACGAGCATTAATGTGGCAGCTAGTTACATAACCTTCTAACCTGTCTCTCAGCATCGGTTGCAACAGATACCAATTGACAGTTGACCTGGACCACCTGGAAATGATTTACAATCACGCTCCCTTCAGGTGGTTCAGAATAAAAAACTCTTACTCTTACGAGGGGTTTAGTCTCTGAGCCTCTTGAGATCTGAGATCATACAGTAGCTTTGTTTTAACCCCATGCATTGTTGGAATCCTAACCTCTGCTTTGTAACTACCTCATTCCTGAATCACTCCTTGGCTTGATATCTCTACAGTGTTTATCATGGGGTGGGTCCTGGCCTGCTTTGACCTCATCTCCCATATATTCCCTTTTTGGTTTCTCTACTACTGTATGTCCTCCCAGATCTGACCCTCACTTTGCTGACTCCAACTACTCTGAGGAAATCTCCTCTAAGCTTAAGCTTTGTGATTGACTGGCTTTGACCCCTGCCTGCTTGATCATGATCTCGGATTGCTTACTTCCTGCTTCCCTAGCCCACCACAGCCCAGCTGTCTCTCTGCATTCACATCTGTGCTTCCCTGGATCTCCAGCTGGCTACAACACAAAGCTGTGTGCTCAGCTGCTGTGCAGATCCCAAGTGCATGCTGCCTGTGTAGTTCCCCTGTGTGTGTGCAGCACAGTGCACTTCCCCTGTCTGCACACTGCCTTCAGGTTTGCCAGTCTCACTCTTGCCCAGCACGTGGGTGCACTCTATGCCTCATAGATCCATGGCTTGTCCCTTAGCAGCAGGTTATTACAATTTCTAGACCTTTCTGGACAGGATGTACAGTTCTCCATGAATTTTTACATTGTTTACATTTTCGGCATCGGAATACTTTGCCAAATTACGCAAAATAGCCCCAGAGCATCCAGTAAAACCCGGAGCTCCATAACAAGGCCAATATTTCATTGTTTCATGAAGCATGAAAGACACAAGCTGCTTTTCAGGTTCCCATCTGTGAAATCATGCCTGTCTCCCACAGCATTTTACAAAAAATGCTTAATGAAAAACATTAACATTGTGCTGTAGGTTAAAGGCAGCATCCATATTTAATTACAGTATGTTAGGATTCGAAATAAATACAAAATTTATTATTTTTATATGTTTAACAAAAAATCCAAATGCAGGAAGGTAAAATAAAATATGATAAATGTCATGCAGTAGATTGGGTGTATGGAAATACTCTTTGCCACAACAACCTCCAAACAATTCTTTAGGAAATCTGGTGACAGTCAGGTTTACAGTAAAGCTGAAACAGAAGAGGTTTCTCCCAAGAGAGTTTGGAATTGATTGCCAAAATACTGAGCTATAGTTTTTGCAGTGCACTAGTGTTCAAGTTGCCAGCAGGCAATACTGAGATCCTCATATTAAAACATAATGACTGATAAGTACTGTAATACTGTTAATTCTGAGATACCACACCATAAAAACTGGCCATTTTAATTAGCTTGAAGCTGCCTCAATCATCCTAGATTGCAAAATGCATAAAAAAGTTTTAGAATTTCTGTAAATAGAGTATCATTAGATTTATTTTGTGCAAAAATAAAAAGCTGCTTTTTATTTTAATAAGAAGATAAACAACCATGTTATTTTAAATTAA
The DNA here is from genome assembly GCF_059453375.1 of Lepisosteus platostomus. Classification (NCBI taxonomy): domain Eukaryota; kingdom Metazoa; phylum Chordata; class Actinopteri; order Semionotiformes; family Lepisosteidae; genus Lepisosteus; species Lepisosteus platostomus. The sequence continues at coordinate 7,833,483 of NC_142617.1, read as the reverse complement.
AACAAAAGTATAAGTATAATAATGTAATGAATAAATTAAGGAGAATAAAATTATCTACAGTATGTGCATCAGTGGTTAGGTGTTTAATTTTCCGATTCAATACTCTTTAATTCTTAGAAACAATTTACTTTATACTATACATGTATTTTGGAGGTTTATGGTATTCTCTACTGCTCTATAAGTTATTTCAAAGAATTAATTCAACATATCTTTAGCTCTATTTATGGTCTTAAATATGTTAAAAAAAGTATAATTTCTTGCTTGATTATCCTAGCAACAGGGTCTAGTAAAAGCATCTATGGAACTTAAAAAGTATGATGTCACATATTGATTGAACTTCATCAGTGCTGTTGTGAAGAATCTGTCTCTTAGATCAGATTTTTGGTGAAAATTCTCCTGACAATGTACTATTGTGAACACTGGCTTGTGACCAAAACTGTGTTACCGAGGCTTGAGCAACCAGGATGGTCCCCACTACATGTGTTTAGTAACGTACACTACAGTACATGTGTTATCCTACAGTTTTTGACACATTTTTTATTTTACATGGAATAAAAACACAGAACAATAATTATGGGAAGCAAACACACAAAATATTAGAGGATTTGGACTGGGGTGACTAATGATATGCATTTATATATAGTCCACACGCAAGAATTGCATAAATGTGAATAGCAAGTATGAATTAAAAAATGAAGAGAATCACTACGTAAATCACTGTAGAATTTAGTTTGCAGAGAAAACGGATTAAGTAGAAAAATGTGTCATGAATGATGCATGAAAAGCGAACATTGCATGCTAGTGTGCACTTCCTTACACATGATGTGGAATACTCTGTTACTGGAAACAGTCTGGTCTGAAGAAGATAAATTTAAGACCCAATCCAAAACTCACCGAGAAGAGAGGACAGCAAGGAAGGACACCACACAATGTAAGACAGAAGTTTTTTTTAAAAGTCTCACCAAACCTTTAATTTACAATTCAGATGGCTACTATGTAGAGTAATATTACCTTCATTTATACCTAAAGCAATTGTCTTTAAAGTGATTTTTCAAAGCAATCAAGAGTACATAACATAATGCAAAGGACATTTCTCTTCTTTTTTTGAAAAAGAATGCAAATAATACCAAAGAATAGATACCATTATTAATAACTGTACAGTTCCACTTGCATTTATGTGTGCTTCAATTCTTACATCAATGGAATGAATGGGATCAATGTACTGTATATCTACACTCAAGAAAGGTATTTGTGTCATTGGTCTGTCCAGGTAAAACCAGTAATGCATTCTTAAAACGTGATTTGAGACTTTGATCTGAAATAAAAGTCATGATGAAACCATATCCTTACTAAGCAAAACAATTGCCAATCTTTGTCCTGTGTTGCTTGCAAGGGTGGTCTGTACTAACACAATGGGGCAGAAGGGAGAAAAAAATCAGGGCATATGTTACGTATATATTAAATGTAAAACAATTCTGAAAGACAGATAGTTAGTCACGACCAAATAAAGTAAGAGACAAACTCCAGCAGCAGTGGGCTAAATGGGTATATCGCAGTAACTGAAAGGTTTGGGAAAACCAACGATGTCAGAAAAGCTGTATACTATGTACAAAATGTTTTACTAAGAGCAAGAAATACAATTAAAAACGGCAAAAATCAGATGAAGATGAAGAAAGAACATTTCATTTTCTTAAGTGCAATGTCCACTCTGAAAGGGAAAGCATATCAACACATTAAATCATATCAACACAAACGTAAATTATATTATCCTACAAACAACCAATTCATTTTCCATAATTAGATTGCACTTAGCCATATCATATCTTTCAAATCTTTATTTCTGCAAAACACAGCATGTAATAGTAAAGTAAGAGAGCCTGAAAGGCTGCATGACTAAATCAGGAAAAATAGGAAGATGCATCAGCTACATAATATTTTTGAAATGGTAGTGTGCACATTGCAATATTTATTGTCTTGAAAATTGAGTATTCTAAAGCCTATAGCCTTAATTGACAAATAAACTTTGATAACCAAGGATGCTTATTTTTTATCTTTATCAAACATTATCTGGTAGCCCTGAGTAAAAAACATCAATACCCTTCTTACATAAAATGCCAATTTCTGCTTGTATATAAATATAATATACGTATAAAGAAACATACAGTATGTAAATTTAAAGAGCAGGTCACATTTTTAAATTATTTTAGGTTAACAATATTTCTTAAAATAAACTGCACATTAATCTAGTACTCGCATGCCTGATGCTGCTAGTATTTTGCAACCTTATGGAAAGAGTAAAAATCTGAAAAACCAACTATTTATAGCAGGAGTGAATTTGGAGACTGATGTTAAAGGACAATACTGTGAATAATCATTACAATTTAGCATTTAAGGTCTGTGCAAAAAAATAAAGGTCCTTACATGTGAACCAGGTACCATTTTGAACTTCAGAAAATTATTTTTTAGACCATGTTGCAAAAGGAATACAAACAAGTTCTTGGTTCAGTATGCATGAGCACAGAGGGTTCTTTCACTTACAGTGAAACAGCATTGAAGAAATAACGTCTACTGGTTTATACAACATATTTATATTTATGCGTATTCCTAGAAAAAAATTGAAATAAAAACAACAGTGCTTTGAAATGCATCCTGATACTTCATAAACCTGTTTGGGAATGATATGCTATATTGTAAGAATTCTATGTGGATGACACAAGTGTGAGATGCTCCTCAATATTTTATTAAAGATGTGATTTTGATTAGAGTGCAATAGTGACATTATCTGTCATTTATTTTAATGGGAAGTTAGACAAGAATTTATTTACTGAAATTGTGGCCACGTTGGAAATAACAGGAATTAACTTCCTGCATATTTTGTGATCCTGTTTTGTTAATCAAACTCCCCATCTTAAGAAATGACACTATAAGCAATACTAGGTTTGAATAGTAGTTGAGTCAGTAGCGACCTTTGCTTTCTTTTAAGAAAACCATACCCACTTTAAGGCAAGTGATGACCGAAGTGTCAAGGGATCCAGCTAATGGAATTACAAGGTTGTATTAAAATGGAGAATACAGTTTAATTACCAGGCCGTATGTCTTTATACAAACAGCTAACTCTCAACAGATGTAAATCTAGTATGAGTCATCATAGACCACATTCGCTACAAAATAGTGCTGATTGATTTTTGTCCTAGCAGCCAAACTGGGATAAGCTTGTGTCTGAGATCCTCTACACATCATCATAAGATCTAGGTCTTTTTTCCTGTTTGAGTCTTAATAAGCCCGATAAGCCAGCCTGAAAGCCTAAGTGTTATGGCATCTGACTCAAAATGTTTTAGGGTGAGTAAAGACCTTCTTATGTGAATCAGTGAAATGCTTAATATGCAATAAAATTATGAATTGCGTATTAATGAAATATGGGCCTATCTAGTGGAACTAATGGTCTACAGTACCCTTTGTAAATGATTTCACACGACTTAAATTTTTTATACGGTATTCTTTTGTTGTTCAACTCAGAACTTTGATCACTTTCACTTTCCTTTTTCTCATGTTAACTTGTTTCTCTGAATCTATTTTTGTGCTTTCTGTAAGAGAGGCACAAATATTGCTTTATTTTCCCAGCACAAGACTTACTTTGAGCTATTCAAGTCACAAATCTATGATAGTGAAACTCATACATTTAGCCAAATCCTGTAGCATTGACTTCATGCATTTGGCAATGTTGCAAAGGGTTCGATCTCTCGTGTTTTACTTTAGCAGAAATATACAGAGTAGCTGCCAATAATCTACTACAATTGTATTCCCCAGTTGTGAGTAAGAACACAACATTCATGATGAATGACTGAAACATTGCTTATTTTCACTGATTTAGAAAAATAGATATATTCCAAGGCTGTCTTACTTGAATTTATAGTCAATTTGAAAAGATACAATAGTTGCTTTATTGTATATATTGTATACAATAACGCTTCTTATGCAGATGTTCACAGTTCCACATTACGGTCGAGAAATTGGTAAAAACTTCCTTAAGTGAAATATTTTATGCCCCTGCATAGGTTTTTTATTGAACAAAAATGAACTGTAATATTTGGAAAATATTAGTAAATTGGAAAATTTGGGGGAAATTAAGTTCAGCATTGGATCCATGTCACCATTTTGGTCATCACTGATGCAAAGTACTTTTTGCTCCTATAGTCCATCACATTCGGACAGGTTCTAAGCTCTATTTAATGTGTAAAGACAAACTCATCAGGACTACTGTACTGTATATCTAACACAAAACGCTAGTTTACATCAGTAAAATCGGCTTTTTTACAAAGTTATATTTTTTACTATAAATATTTTCTGTGCTGTTGTGCCCTCTATTAATATAAATACCAAAATATATAGTGAAAATTCCTATACCCAGTTGTATCCCTTTTATTTGTTCATTCTAGATAAAGCATCATTGTAGTTTATAAAGAATCTTTATATAGATAAAGTATTTTTTTTTCTCCTAGAAACATAACCAACCAAAAAAAGAACAAAAACAAAAATGAACAAATCAATGAAAAAAAAGACAATGTCCAGGAGCCACAGATGTGCATAGAACAGAAAAGTCACTATTTCAACCACAAATGTGCGATGAGTTTCTTGAGGGCGCTTAAGAGTGCTCAGACCTAGTTGGAAAGCTAAAGAAACTGATATTGTTGTCGTCCATATACGTAGTTGGTGAGGAGATGAGCCAGGTGGTTTCCTAGTCTCTTCACTCGTCAATCCTTCTGAAGTTTTCCTTTTCTTTTAAATAATAATAAATATATTAACAAATTGTCCATGTCTGAGGCCAAAAAAGCTTCTAACACTTTGTGGTGTACATTCAGGAACATTCATATTGAAAGTGGAAAAAAGAAATATGCAACAATAATAAAAAGTCTGTTAATAGTAGTTATTATAATCGTTATTAATAACCATCATCATAATAATTAATATATTACAAATTATTCCTATAGTTGCAGTCTCAGTTCACTGGCAAGGGTTTTTTATAATTTTTCCTTTGAGGGAATCCAGATGTAAGGTCCAGACTGTTCCTCTATCACTAACTTGCAGTGGTTATAAATGTCTTCTAAGGTGTTTCCTTGAACAAGAGCTGTAAAAGAAAACACAGTGGAGTCAGACAAACACTCAACATTCGAGTCTTTAATGCCTTTGCTCAAAAAGTAAAAAATAAATGAAATAATCCAGGAAACAGGAGGAAGTGTTAGTGACACATCCCAGACAATGGATCCTTTCAATGCTTATACTGTGAGATTAGAGTACCAGCTGTTATTTTTGAATACTCCCTAATACTTGCGATCATATCTTGCATGATCACATCCTTAGTAACTGTAAGCTCACAATTAAAGTGACAGAAACATAATGCATACTGTACCATGCCTCTCTAAAAAGGATAAAGTACTGGAGAATTTCTTCAAGAAATAACTGGACAATATTCAATTAGTTCCTAAACTGCAAGATGGGCCAAATAACCTCCTATCTTGAAAGCAAAAATGCGAAAACACTGCAAATGAAATTATTTTCAATTGTGCACAGAGATAAAACATAAAACATTAGTACTAAAAGACAAGAGCTGTCTTTCTTTCATGCATCAAACTATATCAAAGAATATCCTGCATTCTTTACCTGTGAAGTATTCGCCAAACTCTTGCTCCAACTTCATGGCTCGATCATAAGTTTTCTTTGCCTGCTCTTCTGTGAGTCTTTTATTCATTTCCCTGATGAGAAATGAATAAAAGGTTATTTAAAACAAAAAACAATGCGATGTTTGGCAATATAAGACAAAATACTGTATTTCACAATGCAAATTAAAAAAACTAATCATGCCATTCATTGCAGCAAACCATTCACTTATTTCTTGATAGATAGATAATACTTTATTAATCCCGTAGGGACATTCATGTAAATTGGTTTTACGCTGTAAAATAGTATTTTTGTCGGTTTAAAGGTCTAATTTGTTCATCTGTCCAACAAGATATCAAACATGTCACTATGTATTTCTATCCATTATTCATTTTTTTTTGTATAAAAAGGCATAAAAGGTTACATTACTGAAAAGCCTAAAAAGATATCTTAAAAAAGGAATTAAGTATAAGAACTACTTACATTAACGACTCAATAGATTTAGGCTTTATAAAGATGGCAATGGGGTAGAGTTGTGCAACTTGCAATCTTTTAATAGCATTTCCTGATACATCCAATATACAGTGTTTTCCCTTCAGAAAGAATAGAAATAGATCACAAATTCATACCTCATGTGCTTTAAGAATTACAACATTACTCATCATTAATGTAGAGTATATTCCAAACATCCATCTGTAAATAATTACCACCATGTTTTGAATATATTGTATATTAAATCTGCTTTTTAGTAATAAAAACAATTTTATTACAGTTTTATCATCAGTACTCATTCTGTTCACACAAAGAAAGTGGTGTATAAAAATAATATGGGCTAAAGAATGCTGATATTACTGGAATTACTGTATATGATAGTAATAAACTAAACTTATCTTAAAAATACTATTTACCTTGGAATTATATTTACAATTACAATTAATATCTAGCTAAAATGACACTAGACAATTTCTGAATCATTTCATGAATAGTTCCATTACTGAACCCTCATGACATCACCTTTGTAGATCTCATCACTAGTGATGATAAGACTGATGATTTACAGGAGGGTGGTGAGTCAGGTGTTATCATATGGGCTAACAAACACTCAGAGCTTAATAGCCTTAAAACAGTGGAAACAGAGATTTCCAGAAACATTCTCCAAAACATTTCTCCTTGGTAATCAAGGCTTTCGCTGTGAATGTTGTGGAGTACTTTACATTTTGGTGAATTATGATCTCTGTCACCTTATTATCACCAGTATCACAGATAAAGAACAGCCCTCTCACCCAGGTTCCCACTTATTACATAAACGTCCCTCAGAAGGGCATGTTCAATCTATTAAAACCAGAACCAGAGCTGTCTTTTTGCTTAACCTGAATCCTGTATTTCAATTCCTTGAACATGAAATGCACTATACTTGGTGAATAAAGGTGATTCCGATCACAAGTCTGATTTTGATTCATCTCATTGTGAGAATGTCAACAACACGTGAACAATGAAACTGAAGTGTATCAGATCCGCTCACTTTTACAGTTTAGAGTATCTGAAATTTTTTTTATACACTGTAGCTTTTTGAATATATATTTTTAATTTACATATCTTTTCTACAGTATATCCTTTCCAGGAATGACTTTTTCAGAATCACTTCTAGTTGTGAAAATGACTGGTGGTGGCTTGCATGTTTAACATCACATAAATTGGTAAACAGCCACTCAGTAGTATGTGTGGGCAGCGTATCCTTGCACATGATCAAACCAATTAAAATGTGAAGCATGACGACTTTGTGACTTTCCCCTTACCCTCTCTGCTACGTATTTTACAGATTGGACACTGGTTCCATACAGATTGTCATTATACTGTCCAGCTTCAATAAACTTGTGCTCTTGGATGTCTTTCTCCATTTGCTCTCTGGAGGTGACAAAGTGGTAATCCCGCCCATCCACTTCATAGTCACGCTTTGGTCTTGTGGTATCTAGGAAGAGCATAAGACTTTATTCTCTGGAAATGTGAAATTAGGCAAATCAGCAAGACTGAACAGAATATCAAATCTACAGCATAAACAGTCTAAGAATGCAATGGATTAAATATTTACCACTGATGAATTTCTTATGCGATTGCTCTATGCTTTATTTTTACAGTGCTGTCAAATTAAAACCTTCACAACCAGATCCTTCAGATACATATGTAATCTGCACGGCAATTAGCCTTAATAAATAATTTAAGACAAAGCTGTACAGCTGAATTCCTGAAAGTGGCAGTTTGCTTTCTTTTGTTGTGTTTTAATCTTCATACATTTTATACCTCTGATTGCTCTGAGTGATTCTCTGTTGTTTTTTTTGTTGGCGTTTTGTATTTGCCATATCGTATTACTACTACAGCGAAAATAGCTGCCCCCTGCCCTGCCTAACATCCATCATCAAAAACAAAAATATCAAATGGACATTTGCAAAGGAAAAAAAGACTGTGGGGTAATGCTTAAAGCTGGAATGTAGCCTCATGCATTGACATTAAGTAGAATATTGATATGCTGTATAACCTGTACTTTAATTCCCAATTAATTTAAATTATTTTTTAATTTCTGAAATGCTAAATAAGTATACAGTAAATGAAAACTGACAACTGCACAAGAAGAAATAGAGTATGTACAAAAAACAGACAATAAACGATGATTTCTTTAAAGTACAAACGAAATATAAAGCCTTATACAAAATTTAACAATAATGTGGTTTCTGCATTTAATTACAGTCAAAGTATAAGCAGTTAGCTCAAATCTGCAATTGTCTATATTATAGCGAGTAAATTTAGGGTGATATGTCCTGAAAACTGTCAATACAGGAAAGCATCTTTCTGATTCAGAAGATGCTAAGAAAATTGAAACTCGCCTGAATGAGTTACCATGCAAAAATATAAAGCCATGAAGCTACTTTATACCGAGGCTATGAAATAACGCATTTCTAATTGTACACTGTACATTGTTTGCATATTATTGTGAATCAATTTTTGAATAACAAAGATCATACATGTGGACACTTAGAAATACATTTAAGTATTTAATGTTTGTTTCACATAAAATATTTTACTATTAAAATTACAGCCTAATATTAAAAGTTTCAAAACCTCAACAGCTTCTAGAATAAAGTAGCTTATTAGGTCCATGACACACTAGTGTGGCTTCTCTTAAAATCATTTCTAATTATATCACTCGATGAGGTTCAGCACTATTAACTTTTAGAAAGCTGCATGAAATCTTGGTTATAAAGATGATCACATGTAAAACAACAAAGCAAAAGCAAAAGTAATTAGAACGAATGTAGGCATTTTATATAATACATGTCTCAGCCAAAGAAAGCTAAACACCAATTTCTGAAACATCACAGTGACACAGTAGGTTTGCAGTTTATGCAAAGAGCAGATGAAACAGGTTATCCAAAAATGATTTGGAGGATGAAACAATTTAATATTAGAGATTTTATGGAAAACTCTCTCATCTACAGTACTTTAAATATTTATATATATATATGTTGAATATCTAATACTGTATGTCTATGTAGACAGTCTATATCTTTCTTTGCATAAGCTCACTTTAGATAATTGCATTATCTAAATAGCAAATAAATTAGCATTTGCCCCTATAGAAGCAGGGTGCAATTTCCAGATATCAAAGATTAAGAATCAAACTACCACATCAAAAACTATTGCATTTCTACATGTTTTAAACTGTTTGCTATTTTTTCTGTACTAATGACTAATTTGCTTACTTACCTAAGCGCCCTGAAAAGTTAGCTGCATTTTTTAGGTGTTAAAAATAAATAAAAAGATAAATACAGAAATTAAAGCTGAAGGTCAAAAAGAAAGGAAAGGATGGACAGTTTCATTGGGATCTACATTATGGAGAACAATAAACAGTCATACGGTGTGTAAGACATCCTCTCACAGGTAATACTTTCTAACTTGTGTTTATCCAGAGTGAATTGTTGATGTCTGTGTTTGCATTTTATACAAGGAAAGCTAAGGATATTATTCTCAGGTTAGAAAATGCAAAGTGTATTAAATAAAGTATCAATGCAGGGAACAGTGTTGTTTGGTATCATTTATGTGAACTACACAGATAATTGTGGATTTGTGTACACAATATCAATACTGTAAAATGTTTTATTTAAGGTAAGGAGAAACAATAATAATAGAACAATAATAAAAAATGAAAAAAGGGTTTTGAACAAAATAAACCCCAAGTCAGAAATATTATAAACAGCAGGGAAGTGAGATGGTAAACATATACCTAAGCATGTAGTCCCTAATAATGTCTGAGGCAGCACTGTCACTTTCAATAGCACAAGGGTCACCATGGAAACATGGGATGTTGACAGCCATAGAGATTGCATACAGTATATACAGTAGGTTATGCCATCTCTATCGCCACAATGATAAAGCATGGCCTCTACTCACCATTACACTGCACATGAAAAAATGTACTGTTAACAACTCATTTACTGTTCAGAGAAACTGCTGAAGCAAAAAATTAAACAGTAATATTAATGTGATAATCTTATGTGATAATCCTTCATTTTGCTTACCATGTAGTATACAATGCAGTATACAGTATTCAAAAATTACATTGATCTACAACATGTACAGCTCAACCTGTAATTCCATTTACACTCAGTCACAAACTAAATGTTACTAACTTCAAATGTTCCTATTAATCACTTCTACTAATTTCACTAACAATAGCAGCTGTTTTGTCACGAAAGAGGAAAAATGTCCCCTTTTCCTTTTCATCTTGTACTGTGCATTCAAAGCCAAAGCAAAAGAAAATCTGTTTCCTGAATTCATCTCACTGTAATGCTCTTTAAGATTATGCTCACTTTGAAAACGTATTGTAAAAAGACATTTTGACAAAAGTCAAATAAAACAAAAATGAAACAAAAATGTTTATCAAATCTGCAATACATACTGTAAACCCAATAAGGTAAACAATGAAAAAGGCTGGAGGTGTTGAGTATTAGAACCTGTTGCATTGTCAGGCTTGTACTGTACTTACGTGGCACACATGATCCAAACTTGTCAGGGAATTCAGATATTAGATCATCATTAATCCTGTCCTTCATCGGACCCAGGATGATAACAGGTCTGGTGTAGTTAACTATTAGGAAAATAAAGACATACACACAGCACTACATTACTGTACATATTATTAATAATAATATCCTTAACAGATTTAACAGAGATAATGTTCAATCACACTCTTAATTTCCTTTTGAAAATATGACTCACATAATCTGGATTTCTATCTGGGAATTACACAATATAAATTAATTCTTTGAACAAAGAGACGGCAGTAGAAGAAACTAACAATACAAATATTATTTTTGCCTCTTGCTTTTCACTGACAGATCATGGCCCATTTTTCCAAGGCCATCTATGAGCTTCTTTTCTACAATGGTTAATCAAAAACATGCAATATCTACGACTCAAATGTCCGTGTCATGAGTCCTATTCAGGAATGTATAGATTACGAAAGATTCCAACAAAAGTAAGACTGCTTTAGAATGATAAACTTTAAATATTTAAGAAAAAAGAATGTAAACAAAATAAAACAATCATTATATACTACTTTCAAAAGTTTTGTGTAAAAGCCACTTACTTTCTTGTCTAATGACAGGCTCATAGGAAAGAATCAAGTCCTCTTGACTCCCTGGTGGTATAAAAAACATGCATAGGTATGGGATATTGACACAATCCAGTATTATGATATATTATGTCCAATAAGTCGACAACGTCCATTATGTAAAGCAGATCTACGATTATAAACAGCAGTCTTTGTAAAAATGAATATAAAGACAAAATGAAAAAAAAACTTCCGAACGTGATTCATATGTCCAGCATTCTCAGAACAGGAAGCATTAGCCTATATCATTTTGCTGTGAAGTAAATTATTCTCACACACATTTTGGGTATTTATCCAAGTTTCACGGTATTTAAATTTGTTTTGGTACAGACAGAGACACAAAAGGAAGAGGGAGCACATAGGAAAGAAACAGAAAAATCATAAAGGTGATATCAGGTAATCAAATGCCTGCTGATGTGTCTGTACAATTTCATTTTCTCTCTGGTGTTGTACAGTGTTTCATGCTCACTAGGATAAATAGATAAAATGATAGAACACACATGAATAGAAAACAACGGCCACTTCTATCACATTTGTTTGCCATACTCAAATCCTTCATTGCTGCAGCATTTGAATGCAGGTGCTAAAATGTATTATCTGAAAGGGAGTTGATCAAAAAGTGCAGTTTGTCTAAGCACAAAAATTGTTGAACATAATATTTTCATTCACACAGAAACTCTATGTACATTAAAAAATGTAGCTCTGTGCAGGTAATTACGGCCTCTTTCCCATCAAAGATCAATCAAACAGTGAAGCCATGGCACAGCACAGATAACCATACACATGCGTCCATTGATCTCCCTGTGATTAACAGCTTCGGTGCTCTAAAAAGACAGGTTATACATCACTCGTCCCATTATATTCTATCAGTGAACACGTTTACCCCCTGTTGTGAACTTCTTGCACTCAAAGTAGTATCTCCTGTGGCTGACCCTCTGTAGAAAGGATAGATTCTGCTGATAAAGGTTTCAGGAAAAACAATGTCAACTGTGTGGTATGCTAAAAAAAATCTTGTTTCAAAAGTACTATAAGCATCCCTGTATTCAAGGTCAGCGTTGCCATCACTACTTTGCAATGTGACATTTAACTTATATATATGTGTGTGTGTGCTCTAATCTTAGAGAAAAAAGACAAAATGCATACCAAAAGGTTTTACACTTTCCAAGTGATCTGTCTCAAAAACTGAAGTCACATGATGATAATGTTTCAATAATGTCTATTTTGACATAAGCTTCAGGATTTGCCCAATCTATACCAATAATTTGAACTGTAATATTGTATTTATCATTATTATTGCTACTATTATTTTTTTCTTTCTGTGTTGATTCCCTGTGATGCTGCATTTTAGTGTTAATAAATGGAAATACTAAGGGCAGCGTTTGATCAGACAGTGAAATGCGAATACAAAAACTGATTGATTGACATAACGTTGACCTTAGCACTCCTAAAACCTGCAAAGACATCAGATGTAATAAAGAACTAATATTTTGGTAAAATTTTCAAATAATGTTCCAATCTCTTTATCCTTAAAGAAAAAGTATTTTGGTGCTACAGCATACAGTACCAACATACAGTATATTGTGCTGTTCTGCTAATACAAGTCCACACTGGATCTTTAAAATGAGGACAAGGTAAAAAATAAGATTTGGAAACTGTACAAAAAACCTAAAAAACTACAGGGAAATAATGTGTTTAATTTTGGTAAATTTTAAAACATAATTTTTTTAAGAATGGGCATGGTCCTTATAAATATATATATAAAATATAAATATAAAGGTGAAGAATCCCTTTACCTTATTTATTGTAATATACTGTAAGTATAGTGTAGTGTCAAGGCTTAAGAGAAAGATCACATTCCTTTGCCAGATCATTACAGTTGGAAATAAAATTAAAAGCAGACAGGGTGCATTTGTGAGTTTTGTCTGACACTTAATGCATAGGTATTGTTAGAACAAGCAGGTGTATCAGTGGAGTTTAAAATAGCAGTTCAGTAGGAAGGTTAAAGCCTAATCTCACCCACTTCTGCTTATCTACAGTACTGTACATGTACACTGTACAGTATATATGTACTTTATCTCACACCCTGGACTTCACTGCTGTCGCAACATCTACACCCTTGAAGCAGCTCCCTGGCTCAATACTCGCATTAGAGAAGGGGAGTTCAGGCAGTCTCACAACTAGGTCGTCATTCTCTCCGCTAGGTGAGTAACGTCAAACGCTCTCCATACATTTCGTCCCTCTAATCACCTTTTTTAGGATTTAACCAAACCACTTCTATCACTTCAATTCTGGCCTGCCTCAGAAAACGTATAACACAAATCGAAGCAAATACAGTACATACAGTAGCACGTCATATCCTGGAAGAATGTATTTACTGTACTGTATATACTGTAGTTTAAAATAAGACAAACCAATGAGATTTTATTAATTTTTAATGCATATGAAGCTTAACCCTTTTCCTTACATTGAAATTGCAAGCATAGTTTAATGGTTCCATTAACAAATGTCATTATAAAGCATTTTATTAGCCATTGTTGCACCATCAAATTTTGAAATATACATTAAATACCTGCTTTTTATTTAAGATTTGGTTAGATCCCCTTTAACCCGAATACAAATAGACCCTTGGCTTGATAGGATGAAAAAACATTTGTTTTTACTCCTTATCCTTATTTTAACAATGTAAATTTACTTTCAGTCAGTCTATTAAAGGTTGACAGCATTATTGATGGATGATAATCACACATACTGTAATCATTGTTCATGTTCTTTTGAAATTATGTGAGTTAAATGCAATTGTGTTGGGGTGTACACAACAGCCGTCAGACTGCTGGAGGAACAAAAATAGTTCAGGGAAGTCAAAAAGTCTAAAACCATTAGTAGACAATGAATCTAGCCCGTTGAGCATGTATGTCAAAGGGATAAAATGTCTTGATGACCATACCCTGGCAAAAAGGAAGAATCGTCAATAAAGTACAGGACTTTTATTTTAAAAAAATGATAAAAACAATAAGAACCTGTAATATTACTGTATACAGTAAATATAATATACCATATTTAAAAAGATTATATTTTGAAAAGAATGAACACAATACATTCTGTGGTGTTAGTAAGTAGCATAAAATAGTGTATGTGCAGTAATGATGTAATAAATGATGTGCAGTAATTGTCCTGTGAAGTATACTGTATCATTACTCTCTCAAGATAGAATCCATGGAAGCATTTTGAACTTGGCCAACAAAGGTTTTCCTCAACAGCATCTACTGTACTGTATGAGACAAGAAAAAAATCTAATACAGGTATATAGTCACCATGCATTAGAACATAGCGCATACAGCTTCAGTATTTTTTAAAGGTCACATGATAAACAAATTGCAACATTTATGGGCATTTTATGTAAATATGTCTTCAATCATATTATCTATACAAATACAAAGTAAGACATAGAGTTCTGAGTAGTTCAAACATACTGTAGGATTCAGTGTATGGACCATTTTGAGTTAGAAAAAATAAAAAGAAAGAACAAAGCTGTAGATGAATGCTAAAAATGTCCACTTTTGAAGGGGAAGCTATATTTCTGCCATGTGTTCAATGGGACACTATGTGAAGAATCCACTATAATGGTAAATAATGATATGTTCAAAAAAGAGTTGTGGTATTTCATCTATTTTTTTATTTTTTGTTCACCTCATTTTTTAAATACTGAATTACTGCAGTCAAGAGCTCATTAAAAATGAGAGACCAGCACAGACCTGTAATAGAATTTTTAAAACATTGCTTGCCGCCCTTCCCTTCAAGATGGCACAAATATTTACATTTAATGAAGGCCAAGACAAGATTCAAACAAATAAAGCTTTGTACTGTATTTGAGTATGGGGACAAAAGAGAGACATTATGAACAGAAGTTCCATAAAATAAATCAGAGACACAGAACAAGAAGCCCTATCTCAAAGCGACGTGTGCCTTTTCTTTGTAGTGTCATGCAAAAGGAACATTTGAAATAACCGGGTGAAAATATAAGCAGAAAAAGAAGTAAAAACAAGAAAATAAAATGGGGGACATTCAAGACTAAGTTCAAACATACAGTAAATCTATCTGTGCATGCCAACAGGTAGGACCTTGTCAAGGGAAAGTGTTAAAAACAAAACGTAACAGAACCAAAGAGTTGGAAATTAAAGAAGTGACCATTCCTGAGAACTTACGCAGTGTCTTTGTCCCATACCCGTCGTCACCTATTCCAGGCATGTCCTACACAGCAGTCCCCAGAGAGAGCCATAAGAGAGAGAAGAGGAATAACCGCAGAAGAGGAAGGAAGAAGTCAGTGGAGTTAAAGTCGATTCTGCCTTGACCTGACCAGCAGTCTGGATCTCCACTCCACCCAGCGCTAGAAAAGTCAGCTCTGCTCAAGAGCTGATTACCACTGAGGCAATGAGTCAGTGCACCTTTGTTTTTTGAGAAAAAAAGAAATGTCACAATTTATTTCTTCCTTAGAGAAATATGGAAGACTTCAGTCAATGCTGCCACATACTTGGTGGTTCAGTTTATAATTTCTTTAAAAACAGAATTTATTTTTTTGAGTCAATTGCTCCACCTCTGTATATTAGAATGCTTTTACAGATTTGGAATATTACATCCTCTTTGATTTCAATGTAATCAGCATGTATACAGTATGTTAAGTTTATAGGATGCTCTTAGCACAGGGTCAGATTCAAACTAGTATAATTAAGGTGAGGGTTCCAATAAGCAAATGTGAAAGCAAATGTTATCATGCTGCACACCAACGTATTTTAAGAAGCATGCTGACACAGAAGCAAAAGAGGTTAACAGGAAAACATCAGTCACTGCTCATTACAAGTTGTAAACAGATCTTGAACAGAACTGCATCCTTCTAACATTTCAGTGGAGCCCAGAGTGCAACCAGACACAGGTCCCAGCAGTGCTACAGTACCCTACGCTGCCTGCCTACGTGTAGCTGTGTCGAAGTGCATGGGTCGTGAATTTCTCATCCAGTGTTGTGTGGCTTGTTGTGAGACACAACCCTTCGGAGGTGTACTTACGTTCAGCGTCACTGGTTTCCTGCTCACTCTGCTCCTTGTTCTTGTAGAATGGGAATTTTCGTGAAAAGATGAAGTTCTTTTTACGCTTGTCATTGAATGACTGTGAAGGAGAAAAGGCATGGTGCAAACAGGGACGTCTAATTGTTGTCACACTCATGCTGACAAACCGACTAGTTGCAAAAGTGGAAGGAACAACAGTGATAGTGCATCTGTCAACATGTGCTTTGTGCTGTTAAACAGTCCTATTCGTTTTGTCAGACTTTAACATAAACTACTTTTATATTGTACTAAAAATATTTTTGTAAAGTTAATACCTAACTACAAGACTAATAACATTTTAAAAACTGCTTGTTCAACAGCAGTTGATGGATTTTCATTTGAGCAAAATAGTACCCTTTAACTACTGACTTTAGTCTTAAACACATTATCTTAATTAATATTTTTTTCTTGTATCAAAGTTACTTCATACAGTGCAATATATTTGCAATTGCAAAAGTTAATCTATTAAAACACAAATTTACAAAGCTGACAATTTGGTAATAGAAATGGATAGATTACATACTACAATAGATTAAATACTACTACACTGTAATTTTGTGTTATTGTTTCCTAATTCTTATATTAAGATGTGTGTTTTTGTAGTAATAGGAAAGAATCATAAAAGATTTTCAGATTTTAATATTAATCTTAATCTAATCTTAATCTAAATCAAGTATCTGCAAATTTGGCTCTTTCCTTGAGCGGTCATAAATCCAAGTGGAATGTGTACAGTATCTGGCCACTGATGTTCATGCCACAATTACACCATTCTAAACATTGGTTAAAATGATATAAGAATCAAGAAAAAATGAGACAATGAATATGTAAAACATTTATCAAAATAAAGGTTTGCTTTATACCATGCTGCAAATTAAAAATCATATTCATGCTATGAAAAAAATGGAAAGTGCAAACGGAATAGTTATATCTTAACCAAACTAGCAGTCATGCAGGTTACTGTACATATAACATAAAATGGATTTACTGTAAATGAGATGTCTAACATAATACCAAAACAGATATTGTGTGTAGCCTGTATATACTGTATTAGTGAAGTGTATTACGATATGGCATGTTTGTCAAAATTAAAAGAAAGAAAAGCAATATATAACACACCAGCTACTAGCAATAATCATACTTTTTTTTCCAAATTAAAAAAAGAGATGTATCAGTTATTTAAAGGAAAGTCAAATCCACTTGATTCTGCAGAGTTATCTGATACATACTGTAGAGTAAACACAACTTTATAAAATCATTTCACAAATGCTTTAACCCTTAATGGTACTATGTAAAGCAACCCCTAAGCCCATTTTAACAAAACAAATTCATATTCTGTTACAGGACATCTTTATCCTCCTGGTGATTTTGATCAGCTGTGTGATAAAAAAGACAATGAATTTGTGCAATGATATATACTGTAATTGACTATCTTTTATCTATTTAAATATTCTGGACTTTTTTAATGTTTTAAAGATATCTACTGTATTTACAGTCAAATGCAGTCTTCAAGCCAACTGTATGTTTTCTGATATCATCTATCTCAGTTGATAGATAGCAATAGATTAATAATAAATACAGCACATTAAGTACAGTATATTCATCCAGAGATATGATGTTTGAGAGGGTCCCTAGATCACATGCATGCAAGGAAATGTTTCAAAGACCTAATAGCTGTCTGTTAAACTTTTGATGATCAAAATGCAAACTGAATTTTTATAAGAAATTGTATTTCAGAACAGGATATATGACTTGCTTAGCTCTGTTTTCTCCTGATAAAAAAATATAATAAACTTACTCAGGACAATAACATTAAACTAGAAGTGAACTAACACTGCACTACCATGCATGTCACAGATAAATTCATTATGATAATTACAAATACATATTTTAATTAAAACATTCTGTTTCATCAACCTTGCATGGAGCTCCTTCAGCACTGCAGTAAAGCTACTTCCTTCTTTAACACACACTTGTTCAAGTAAAAAACAGATCTTACATTATAACAACAATAAAATGCTTTGGCTGTTTTAATAAAAAACACACAAAGAGGCTTTCACTATTTCAAAATTGAACCTGTTATATTTAACCTTTGTGCATTCTGGAAGCTTGCTGTGAAGTTGCTATGGATACCAAGAACTTCATTAAAACAGTAACAATTCTGTTTAATACTAGTGCAGAGAAAGCATCTGAACATTCAATGTCAGAAACTTTATATATATATTAAAATTGTACAGTATACAACAACCCTGTACAGAATTATTGTGAAAAGGGTAGCCTCATATTCAGACCTTGGATGTCAAACATGCTCAAATCCATCCAATAATTTAAACCTCCCATCTGCCACCTAGAAGTATCAGACACATACTGTAGATGCCCTATTGTCAGTTTTCCAAAAGGATATTCAATTCAAAACTGAAAACATGGTACCTGGCACAGGCCTGATTGAAAATCCTGGGGAGTAAACTGCTTTCCTCAGGTGAGATTAGTTGAATCAACAACCAAAATTATCACATCATCCACTGGGAAATCATCAACTGCTGTGTTTGAAGTCATCAGCATGAAATAAACAGCCTTGAGAATGTTTCATCAGCCTTTAAATGCAAAAGCGTTCTCAAAAGACAAGTTTAAACACTGCCAAATGTTGCAGAAAATGAACCATGCATTCACAAAAACTCAGCTTTGATAGATTGACAAAGGGTCATATCTTTCCTTCCCCATTCATTTTACATTAATTTATTCAATTGAGAATAAAATGAATATATGTACTGTACTGTATATAATTCAGTTGTTTTGGAATCTGTCCCAACAATTAGTTTTGAAGACTTTGTACCGAATGGCGCATACTGTAAAAGACATACAGTAATTTAGAACTGATATAATTCAATTCAAACTGTATAATGTGTTAAGCCTACAATGTTGGCAATTCTCATTATTTTCATATTCTGAATTTTTGCACCTGAATGACACACACAATATACAGTATACAAAAACAAAATACATGCATGTAATCTACCTTGCAATAAAATGACTGTATTTGATCAGATTTGACATCCTATAATAAAGATATATAGTAATATATTCAGTTTGTGGTACAAGTATCCCCAACATTTAATAGAGAGAGTACATAACTACTCAGTTATAAAAATGAAGGCAGTGAACATTGCTAAGTATAAATACATCCAAAAAAGATGCAAATTTAACAAAGTCTTCATTCTTTAATATTCACTCGAGCTGACAAAATCACCAGAGGACAGATGGTATTTTGTGACACTGGAATGGCAGTCAAGTTCTATTAAAATGCTTCTCACAGTCTTACTCCTAAGCCATTAATAGCAGCTTCACGTTTATGGCAAACTATTGATATGCATGCATGGATTTAATAAAAATCAATTTGCATCGATAATTACATAGTAAGGAAATTACTGCTCTATTCAGCAGGATGTGCTGTCAAATGCACAAGCCATGAAAATGATTCAAATCTTTTAATAACAGCAATCTTTTTACCTGGAAACACATGCAAATGGGAGGCACAGCTGGGGCACAAAGCATGATGATTTGTGCTCTGCACAGTCAGAACAAATTACAGTTTACAAAAAATCCACAGAAAAAGTTTTATTAAGTAAAAAAAATCAAACTAACTGTGCTTTTCGTTTACTTGGGCACCAAAATGGAAGAGCACTGCACTTTAGTCACAAAAAGAGGACACTCTATATCAGTAATGCACTTAGACACAAAAAAAGTCTTAGAAAAGTACAGTATGCAATATACACTGTATAATAAAGTCTATACTGGATATCCTGTATGTAAAATATAAAAAAATTGCAAGAGTGGGTACATATAAATAGTAATAATCAGTGCTGAACATTCAGTACACTTAGTCTTTTTCTGTAGTGTCATTTTTTCCTTGAAATGGAAATATTATTATTTACTTGAAATGTAGCACTGCAAAACAAGGAGTGAGTATGCTCCCTTAGCATTTACACAAGTATACTTCCATAGCCTTTTCATTAAAGTAGTAACAGACAAAGGAATAGAGAATCATTAATGTAAATGCTTATACAGCACCACCCTGCACTCTGCTAGTCATGTGTACTTGTAACTTTGTTACCTGAGTTTGACTTACTAAAATATGCCAAATATTTATGGGTATACTTTAGTAAACACTATTTAATGGATGCTGTATACAAATAAATGTATACAAATAAATACTGTATTTACTTTTAGAAACAGTTAAAAGTGGGTTTTTGACTCTCTACTGTTCCACTGTCTTCACAGGAGGTGTTACACTCTGCTTCATATGTTATAACCACAACTGTACTGTCTGCAAAATTACCCACAAAACCTGAAAGACAAGCATTAGATCATTTGACTCTCATTTGATGTCAGATGTGTGGAGATTATTAGATTATCAAAATTATTGGTGAGTTACAGTACAAAGATTTTAAAAAAAAGTTAAACTGGGTTTAGTCAACATTAAGAAAGGGTTGTCGTTTTGGATAAACCATCAAGTAACGTAATTGTTCTGACCACACTAAAAGCCATGCCTGGCATCACATCCATTCGGGAGGACTTGGAGTTTAGCTGTCAGACCTTGCAGAAGCTCTTGTTTATCCTAATCCAGTCTAGCATGAGTAAGTAATCTTTGTGCAGGTCAGGTTGGGACAAAGTAAAATCAAAAAGTCATATTAAGTTTCAGAGGTGAACTGAACATATTAAAGATAACAAAATCATTTCAGTACAGGATTGTTTTCACAATTTGAGCAAACATAATACTGCATTATTTCTTCCTGAAACTTTTGTTTTAAATGTCATTCACTGGCTTCATTCTTTTAAGATGAGAGGTACAGTATGGCATTTTGGGCAAATTCTAACTTTATTTCTTAGAATTCATTTATTACCCTGCTAAGTCCAAACTGCAGATAATTTGTTCCTCAAAGGCAAGGTACAGTCGTTAATGATTTGTTTCAACCTTAAACAACCTTCTTTAGTATCAGTTTGCCTCTGCTACAAAACCATCAAGTGCATACCTCAACAAATACAGAAGACCACCTCCCACCTCGCTGTAAGCTGTAAATTCAAAACACCACTGCCTTATACACATTTCACTGATAAGCGAAGGTGAGATCAATTAACATTAACAAAGCTAGCTTGGCAGCCTGCAACACTTAAAGTTTGTGCCAATGGGCTGACTTTTTCCCTCACTTCCATTCCCTGTCAGACACTATCACAGGTCTCATTCCTGTGATGCTAACTGGAACAAGCAACCCGACTAACAAATTGACAAAAAAAAACAAGGGCATATTATTCCTCAGGTTTTTCTGTTCACTCTGGGTTTATCTTGTGTGCTTAAATGGCAAGTCATAATGTGTGCCAAACAATTGTCACTTGAATGATGCTTATTTTGTTGTGTGGATATGGCCAAAATTGTAGGTGTTTCAGAAAAAGGTTACACTTACAGTACTGGAAAGACTGGGAAACATAATAAAAAGGAATGTGTCTTCCTAAACACCTACATAAATAATCATCATAATAATAATACAGTAGGTTGATAAAATGATGTTGGTGCACAGTATGTCTCTTTAAGCTTGTAAAGGACAATAAAGAAGGGAATTTATTAATATTGGTTTAACCCAAGAAGATTAAAGCTTGTTAAGAATGCAGTTCCAAATTAATATTTAAATATGGAGAAGAGCATACAGTATCTATGGCTCTTAATGGACCTGCACTTAACTTGCATAAATTATTGTATGCCACTAAGAAACAATTCTGTGGAACTTTTGTTTTAAAAATATATTCAGAACTTTTGCAAATGTAAAAAAAAAACTTTTTTTTCATTCACCCAATGTTTTGAACCCCAGTTGAACAAATATGATCCACGTTTTATCACAGATTCCTAAACAAACCCTACTGCTCTTTCAGATTGCGTTGTGCATCAGTTTAGAAATAAAACAAAAGTCACATTTCTTATGTTAATTACTCTTTCATGTTTTCTTTTGTTCTTCATGTTTGCTGACTTACCCCCTTGCCATCAATCACGCCTGGCTTGGCATTAAATTTCACTGTCTTCAGGCGTGCTCTTTCTTTCCTCTCCACTCTGCCACGAGCAGGGAAAGAAAAAAAAATAGCCTTCAGCAAATGTAAAGATCCCATCAAAATCAGTCACTGTCACCAATACTTAACAGAAATCAAGGGTACACTCATGGCAAATGCTGTCAATTTTAGCTCTTCAATAAACCAAATAATCAGAAATCAAATACCAGATGACCTTTTCCAAATACAAACAATATATAGTATGTTATACAGTATATCGTATACTATATAATGTACATACATATACTGTATGTATATAAATATATAAGTATATAAATACTGCCACTATCTTGTTCTGAACACACCTTACTTTAATGTTTTTTTCAGAACAATTATACAGTATATTGAAGGAAAATTATTTTCTAATATTTGAAATAAGGAATAGTTTTTTTTATTGAAGATATCCAATATCCAATCCAATATTTTAGTTGAAACACTAGATTAATACACTAAAATGCTAAATACATCTAAATATGACCACCATTTTGATCTGAAAAATTTACTTTCTGCATGAAGACTGACCTTCATACAAATCTATGACAACACACATAGATATTTAATATTTCATGTATTTTTCTTTCAACTTAATATCAATATAATTAGAAAATATAAATATCTTGGTTTGAGAATAAATATTTTAATTTCTGTTTCATTATTTCGCAGTCAATCAAATATTTATACCTAAAGAATAGTGGGTTAGACTCTAAAATAGCTTGGATTCCAGTAGTTAAATGTAGTAATCATATGTTTTGCCAAAATAAATACATACACAAAAAATCCACAGTAGTGAATTTGGGGAACTATTTTCAGAAAGGAATTAATAGGTTAGGTTTTTGTTATATATCCAACTGATTAATTATGTTTTTGTAAAATAGCCCTACTTCATTTTTTAAATTAATTTTATATTTAACACACAGTTTAAAATGAATAAAAGACTAAACAGTATACAACTTAAATTCTATAATTGGAAAATGATTGTCTCAGGGGGCTCAGCATTGACCAGGATTTAAAACCAGGCATTTTCTGGCGACAACCCACACACCACATTAAGCATTCACTGCACCACCTGGTGGTCTTACGAAATAGTGCCGTCTGACGGAATATTTTTTTAAAAGTGCTGTGTGCTGAGGTGTGTCACCACGAATTGCCGCATTACGCGGCGTGCATCCTGAATGACTGGATCGGTACTGTATCATTAATGGAGTCTTTGTAACACCAACAACCTGATGTTTATCGTATTGCCCCCAAGAGACCTTGCTGAATGAGTTAAGCAGTGCAAACAGCTTGGCTGTTTGTCTGAAAAGCTTAAGAAACAAATCTGTGCATGGCACCGTTGCTAGCTTACCTCCTCTTGCTTGGAATGACCCCCATTTCTTCGCTGTCCCCCTCCGGTGTGACCCTCCTTGCTTGCCACCACTCATCATCTGAAGCGTTGATAACATGGAGGATGTCGCCATATTTAAAGCTGAGACCTTGACTGGGTAACCCACTGTCCTTTGTTTTCTCATAGTCAAACAGAGCTCTGCAACACATTAATGCATACATTACTCTTACAAGTTTAATACCATAAACACCTTCCTTCATACTCCACTATTATTACATTCTTTTTCTGATTCATCTTAAAGAGTTTTTTCTAGTTTTTGTGTTCAGTAGTTACCAACAACAAAAACAGTGTGATTTCTGTTCATTATTCTCATTCAATACTTCTATTTTCTTACTTTTTAATTGAATGAAATGGCATTGCAGCACATGTGTACAGCTACATAGATCATTTGTGAAAATATAGTGAAAGCCTTATCTGTTTTTGCTAGACGATTACTAGGCATTGAAATTGTTAAATTTAAACTTAACTGAATGATGGAATGATAAAGATGTCAATAGGAGTAGTTTACAAAAATCATACAAATGCAATCTTACATGTCACGTTCTTTCTATTATAGTTGAAATGTTGTATGAGTTAAAAATAAGAGTTTGCTAGTATTTTCATACTGTATGGTGTCTGGGAAAGTGTCTGGCTTAAGCCCACACATACTGTAAGCACAGTATATGTTCTCAAGCTTGCCTTCACATTTGAATTCGGTGTGTGTGTGTAATAATAACTCTCCTAAAACCTACATTATCTGAGCTTTAAAGTATAAGATGAACATAAGATTTACTGAAAAAACATCTTTGTATAATTCCATCCCATTTTTTATAAAACACATGAGTCAAAACGTTTTGAAAGCTATTGATTTCAAATTAAGCAGGACTTTCTTTTTGACAGGTGAGGACATTAGGCTCTAATTGGGAAATTTACATGGCAGTCCATAGCCTTTTCCCCAGCCTCATGAAGGCCTAGAAAGTTTTGGTTTTGGAGACTGACTTTTAATGAATTCATTCTCCTTTTCAATGTTTGCATCTCAGTAACTGTCATGAAATGAAACAAAAAAAAAAGACCAGTGGAGTTTCTGTCTTGGGAAATAAAAGACAAAGAAAATATGACAAGCCACATGGAAGGAATTCTTTCAGTTTTGCAGACTATTTGCTGATTAAAAAGCTACAGCATTTGCTGCATAGTAAACTTGCATTAGAACTGACTTGACCCCATTAACCTGTCATCAGTTTATGAAATGTCTACTAGGTTAGCTACAAAGATGTGCTGAGCAAAGAGCAATCGCTCTTGTCACCACGACAGCCTCTAAGTGTTTCAATCAAAATATGTACTGCTGGCAAAAATTGCCAACACAGTGAAGCTGCAGGTTGATTTATTGCAGTATGTGTCTACCAAGGGAAAAACAACACTGTCGAAAACAGTACCTTGACATTCCCTTTGAGAGTTTTAATGGTCCTCAGCTAGAGGTATTTTTTATAATCTGTTGTGAGCACTGAGACAGCTCAGATTGAAGGACCTTGGCTTGTGGCACATTCCGTGTTGCTCGGAGTAAAAGTACTTCACATTATGGAAAGAAATTGATTTGTTAAAGTCTCAGATTGAAACTGCATGATAAGGGACATTTGTCTTAAAGGTAGTTCCTTATGTTAGATGAAGGCAGCAAACCTCCTTTATAAGCTGACTGGTATAACTGTCAGAAAAGTTGCAATGCAAAAGATAACAGGACACATATTCCAAATCTTTCTTCTCTTTCCACGTAGAAGAAAGAGAGGTCCCGCATCTCCTACTGACCGCAAAAGTTCATCAGATGCTCAAAGAGAAATAGGGTTTTTACAAGATATTCCAAAAGCAGCCACCAAACACAGGACGTCACACATTGTCACAGTCTCCCCCTTGAAGAGCTCAGAGGTGTAGATAGAATATAACAATAACGATGGCACAGCCACAATTGCAAAGACGGGCAATGGTGTTTATTATGAGGAACTGTGTTCCCAAAGTCCACACCCAAAAAACAAAGTGAAAACCACAAACTAACCAGGAAAAAAGAAAACAACACAAAGCTATAGTACAATAATATATACATTAATTGCTATAAAGAAATAATTGTTGTAGGCAGCTACTATTCTACCCCACAAGCCACTTTCTCCAATATTCCCCCTCCTATCTTGAAGAGCTCCTTTTCTAGGTTAAACTCCTCCCCCTAGAATATTCCACTATAAAGCAAAACATAATTTAACAAAATAATAATCAGAATTCTGATTTACACAATTCCCCATTAAGTACACAACTAAACAATAAACATATTATTGCCAAAAATAAAATATCATACTCCTTTTATGTACATAACTATTGTTGAAGAAAATACTATCCCCTCTTAATGGTATCTTCTTACAAATCAATTCACGCATGCGCAACCCTGAAACAGGCACTATTAAGCCAGCCCCTGTTGCCATGCCAAAGTTTGGGTCCTACAGGTTTGTGGGAGAAACCATTTTGCCGGTAAGAAATCCAAACAGCTTATTTCTTTGAAACACGTGAGTTGATCACCAATTTGGTTCATTTCACTTCTAAAATAAAGGAAAATAGGAGTTTGTTTTGATTTTATGTTTGATTTTGATAATACGGGAACAACCTTACTTTACTCTATGTGAGTAAAGTCACAGAGCAAGCAAAGCTATCCCCGTAATTCCAGACTAGTTTGTTTACGTTGGAAACCAGCGTTATCGCCTTTGTTTAGATAGTGAAATGTTTACGTATGTGTGTGTATGTGATCATGTGGATACCTCAAGAGTACCAAGTGATCTAGAAACGGAGTCTCCTGTCACACACATACACAACTTTTCTGTACTATAATAATAATAATAATTGCTTACACTTATATAGCGCTTTTTCTGGACACTCCACTCAAAGCGCTTTACAGGTAATGGGGACTCCCCTCCACCACCACCACCAATGTGCAGCATCCACATGGATGATGCGACGGCAGCCATAGTGCGCCAGAACGCTCACCACACATCAGCTATCAGTGGGGAGGAGAGCAGAGTAATTTAGCCAATTCAATACTAGTTATGTTTGCTTTTACTTTTTTAAAACAACGTTACTGATTTGTTCAAAAGCATAATATCTGGTTAGCTTTTATAGTGAACAGTTTATCAGTATTACGTCTTTACTTAAAAGATAAGTTTTACCGGAAGTGACCATAATAAATAATAATAAATCATTATAAATAATCATAAGAAATATAATTACATGTAGTTATTCTTGAACAAATGCTACACATACTGTACATTTAATGCTGTTTATCTTTTTGTACTAAAAATAATCTAGTATTCTTAACAGGGCCTGCAATCTTTTTCTTAATCATTACTATGTATTACGCCACGTCCCTGGAGGACTCGTCATTCCACCTCACATTCCAGCACGGTTTCCAATTATCCAATTTACCTCAGCCTATTTAAGGCTGCTTTACACACTTCTCTCGGCTCAGAATTAGGTTTATCCTGGCTAGAGCCACTCTTTCTATTTGCTTATTTGCTTCCTGACCCTGGTTTGTTCCCTCCACTACGTCTCCTGGTTTCGGTTTTGGCATTATACTTGTTGTATTGGTTTTGACTCTCGGCTTCCTCATGGCTTACGCCTCCACCTCTGGTTTTTGTTCTTTTACCCGGCTTGATTACCTATGGTATACGGACCTCGTATTTCTCGCTCGACTACGCCTCTGGATATTGTTCTGGTGTCTGCATAGGGTCCTTACTACTACTTCGCAACACTATGCTAGTACTGGCATCATTCTTACTGTATGTACAGTACAACAGACAAACATAGCTTGAGTCTCTTTTTACTAAACGATGAACCCATTACTGTGTCTTTTTTTCCCAGTTTTGTCTGTATGTTATATAACTTGAGTTTTATTTTCAGACTCTTTTAGTTAATATGAGAAAATACAGTGTGCAGTAGGTAAAATCTCAGTGTGCAGTTACTTTTGATGGGAAATTTCAAAAGAATGTTATTCCAGGAGTGTAATATTACTACTATAATATAGATTTACAATATATTAAAAAAATACACTTAAGAAATCATTATATAGACAATTCTGGATTTCTTGTAGCAGTTAATGAAAGAAGAAGCAGAAAAAACAAATGTGTAAAATGATAGCTACTGTACCCCTTAATTTTCCTCTACAACACTGAAATGAACTAACAATCAGAAATACCTTATTATACCTTATTATAAGCACAGCATTTTCCACACACCCTTGAAAATGTTACTTCTCCATATGCGCCTTAATGCATTGTTCTAAATTGAAATATCACATTTACAATCTGTGAAGTGTTGATGAACATACTTAGGTTAAAATCATAGACTCAAATTAAAAACAAGATTAAAATCAGATGGTGATCTCTTTGTTTTGATTTTTACTGTATAAGCTATCATACAGAGTTGTGCCTTAAAGTCTCAAGGATAAAAAATGTGGTTATCATTATAACAACTCTGTCATACAGTAGTTTGCAGAAAGATGCTAGGGCAGCAACATCAGGTCCTGCAGTTTCATACAATCTTCACACTTTTAAAATGTGTCATATTACAATGTGACACAGAGTTCCACATTCAAGTGTTGAAAAGAGAAGTCACAAATTATCTCTCAGAACCTTCCATTTCTTCGTATCCAACGTAACAAATCAAGAGGATGTGTTGTATTTCTTCTACCCATGAGGAAGAGGTCATTTTCAATAACATTGCAAACTCAATATTAGAGATTCAATCCAACATGTTATTCACACTCCCTTTGTGGAACTGTATTAAGTTATAGAGACAGGAGTATTGTATACTGTACATATCTCAACAATAAGTAAAATTAGATCTGTAAAAATGATACAGGAAATCAATATTTTAATATTTTGATAAAGGCTAGTTTAATTTCAGAAGATATCATAAAAAAAACTAAATTCTCTGCAATAGTTCCATGCTGTTTTATTTGCAGAGTCTGTGACGAGTCCTTGTCACAGAAATTCCAAACTTTTAATTTGACCTTGATGGACGGATGGATGACTTCATGGACTTCTTTTATTCATGCTATTTTTTTATATTGCTTAAGTCTAAAACCTAAAAATACGTTTTGCACAGTTAGTAATGTTTGATTTTCTTATTTTCCTTTTTTCTGAAGATTAAAAGATTTAATCACTTTGTGATGCTAGCAGACTAACATCACACAGTGCTTTTATTAGTATTAGTTTGTGAAACCTATGACAGATCTACAACTGTGCTCTCCGTGGTGGGTGGAATAAGCAATGTTTCTAAATAGTCCTAGCACAAGGTGACTTTATTTGAAATATCATATAGTATGTGGTGTGACTGCAGAACACAAATAATTTTTAAAAAGATATGATTTAATTAGTGACAGTAACATTCCAAGTATGAAAATTACTTTGTTAGCCAAAATGGGTACCCAAGGAGCTGTACTGTATTTATAGCCAACCTCAGTTAATTATTGATAAAAATGTATAAAGTTTAACATTTATTTAATAAAAGATCTTGCACTCAGGAGGCTATTGTCATCATATTTGGAAAGCTGTTCCCTTTTTCTCCTTAATTTTTAATTTATTTGGAAGGTTTCTTCCATTCCCTGACCTACAGTACGCAGCTAAAATTGATGTTTTTTTTCATGAGCTGCACAGAACAATGATTCTGTCCTTGAAAATGACATTTCAGGACACCAGGAGTTTGCTTAAATCTACTGACTCCCCCCCCACACACAGAAAGTTCCCCTTTGCCTCAGCCATACATATAACCTTTAGTCCATTTTTTCCAGAATGCACTCTTTTCAAAAAATACATTTGGTTAATCTACTGTACATCTAAAGTCTACTTTAATACAGGGTTAATTAAAAAATCATTAGTGAAGGAATTGAGCAACATAAGTATTATTCAAAAGAATATATATTGTGCTTTTTTAAAGGTTTTTAAAGATTATTTTGTTCAAAAAAGTATTTCTGGAGAATGTATTCTTCTAAAGTGAATTGTGATTGGACTGCAGAAAGTTCCAAAGTGGAACAAACAGATGATTTACACCAATGTAAAAATAAATACATCCTAGTTCACCTTTTTCCATCAGTGCTTATTAAGTCTCTCAAGATAATGCAAAATTTGAGTAAAGGAAAAAAATACAGCCAATAGATGGACCAAATTCTGCTTTTCCTTTTCCATTCCTTTTCATTGAAGCCAGAGATACAGA
The DNA here is from genome assembly GCF_059453375.1 of Lepisosteus platostomus. Lineage (NCBI taxonomy): Eukaryota > Metazoa > Chordata > Actinopteri > Semionotiformes > Lepisosteidae > Lepisosteus > Lepisosteus platostomus. Next base: position 7,803,374 of record NC_142617.1, on the reverse strand, counting down.
AAATAACTTGTGCAGAAGGAAGGTAGTTCGGTGATTTGACAGCAGCTAAGCAGAAAAAGAGCTCATCTTTTTTTCAGCCATTCAGCATTTTCTTGTCCTGCTACAGCTTTACAGGGAAGACTGCAATGGCAGGTGCTTGTATTTTTAAGGGTGAGCAGCTGGCTTTAATATTCTTCATGCCCACGCTTTTTGAAAACTGTTGTTAGTATTTATAGTCCAGGCTACAAGTGGTGGGTCGGAAGCTAAAAGCACCAGATTTTCCATGTGTAGAGTTTATACAGCTTGTCACCCTTAGATATGGGCATAATTGATTTTTTATATATCTGCCATTTTGAAGATGGCCGTCAAGCATTCTCAACATTCAGAATCGTATTGATATTGCATGTAAATTGCATACTTCTAATCTGTTAAGTTCTCAACCTAAAAATAATGTTAAAGAGGTCTGATTTGTTATTAATTTAAATATTCCTTCCAAGATTATTTTTTTTATCAAACACACTCAATACAAATTAATATTTCTTAGTAATGTAAAGAACTTTCTAGACTTATTAAGCACTACAGCAAATAACCAAATTTTAGATTTATTTACAAAATACCTCACAAAATACTTCATGTATTTGTAGGTAAAGGTACAGTATGTTATTATGTGTATAATTAATACAATACTGTATGTGTATTCTTAAACAAATAATTTTGTTTGACTGTGATATGAAATTTATTAGCCTAACAGCAGTAAAAGCCTGAATTTGGAGAATGTGTGGCAAAGTCTTGGGAAATGCTAGTCACTTTGAAATGTTTGATAACAACATTTTTTAATAAGAGAAGGTCATTTGTCCCATCTAGATCTTTTGGTTGCCAAGCAGGTTACTGATTGAGGCCCTCATCCAACTAATTCTTGAAAGAACACAGGTTTTTGGCTTGAACTTCATGGCTGGGTACATTGTTCTAGACCTCCCACAAATATTTCAATTCTGTCCATATCTAATATTAATCAATAGATTTAATTTATTTGGTAATTAAATAATTTGGTAATTATTTGGCATTATAACTCTTAAAACCTGATCCACATAAACGACCGACATTAAATACTAAATGGGGAAACAATAACAAAGTCACCACTTTTTCACAGTGACATTAAACAATTATGTTTTTGAAAAGCAGGCATGTTGCCAGGGCCCATGTTCTGTGACAAGTGTTTTGGCCATGACACTGTACACTACTTGCTGTCATCAAATTAACTCTAAAGGGCTATAAATACCTCTCCAAGCAACATATAAATCAGCCAGTGCTTCCACACAAATAAACCCCATTATAAAGATTATAAGTTAAAAACTGCTAAGGGAATTGCTAGAATCAATATAAGGGAATTTATTTTTCTAATTTACTGTTCGGTTTCCTGTCCCTGTAACTAACTAGAACTATGAACAAAAAATTCATTTCCAATCACTTTCAGAAACTAAAAACTACTTATGTATTCCTCATGACATTTCTTATGTATTATGCATTAATTTCCTCTGAACTACTACTGTACAGCACAGAAACAAATTAGAGCAAACAATCTCTAAATACAGTGGCATAAACCGCATTCCTTTTTATGATTAGTGTTTAAAGAAATGGTATATTTGCATCCATTAACCTGCCTGACTCCTGATGTCAATTTCTACATTCGTCTGGAGTTTTCACACAGTCACCATGGAAACATACATTTCTGGAAAGGTTTCCATGATACAGGGAAAAAAAAAGAACTGTGAACATGAATATACCACAGAGACCTTCATAATTAACAAAGTTAGCATATTCACAATAATGCACATGATGCCTTTAATATGGAGGTGTTGAAATTTAAGGAGAGAGGTGACAAAAGAAAAACACATCATTCCCTAAGCCACTGATAAAATGAGACACAACATCTAGAGAAGACAGATCTGCTCAGAAAATACACCCACACAGGGATGAAAAGGCTTAAATGAGGCATATGGATGATTAATTATTAAGCCTTATTTCAAAAACAGTCCTGAGCATGTTATTTTGGTTTACGTATTATCTTGAAAATACATTAAAAAATCAACAGGCCATCATGTGTGACAGAAACATACTGCATGAATGATATTTCAAAGACTTGACGTTTTCAAGGAAGTGTGAGATACTTCACACTGTTTAACAAATCTGATCTTCAAAATCTTATTATGACTACTTTCTTTAAATAAATAACATTTTTCTACTCCTAGTAAACTTAAATATTAAGCACTCATACATTGTTTTTACTTGTTAGTTGTATTTGTAAGCTACACACTCTTGTAATATGAAATGTACTGACAATCTTAAAGGACTACTTCACTTAATTACCACACACTATGTAGGACTTTATATAATATCTGAGTGGTTAGAAATATTTTTTCAGATAAAGGAGAAAAGACAGTTTATACAGAACAGGCAAAAGATAAGAACCCTGTATATCTATAAAAAAAGCACAGAAAATATATGGTTTTATAATATATGTAAGATCGTATATTTCTGATCTTGGCACGTAAGAGAAAAATACTGTAAATCACTGCTTCAAAAAAAGCCAGAGGAATCAAAAACGTACAAATAAAAAAACTAAGCACGTGTTCATTTATTCAGGAATGAATTCATTCAGTCTGTTGGTACAGTATCTATGTGGCTTGAGTAGAAATGTTTTAATTGGTGTTCACTGCATTGGGTCAGAAGGTGCAATTTTGCATAACAGCTGTAATGTTTAACTATGATTTTTCACCAACATTTCAATATAGATGTGTGACTGTCTGTGTGGGAGTGTACAAGTGCTTACTGTACATATATGTCCTGTACATGCATTGTACAGTACATGTACTGTATTTATGCATATATTTTTGTGAGATGCCTGGGTTAGATTTGTGGCTTTCTATCTGTTATATTGCAGATGGCAGGACAGAATGGGTTTAAATGTGAATCAAATTACTGTACAACACATCTTAAGTGCCCAAAAGACAGTTCTGACATCAGTTTCTGAGAAGGCAAATTTTTGCAAATATTTTGTTATAATGAAAGGAAGGTATGAATTAAAACACTGTCCACTAATATTAACCTCATTTTAAAGGTCAATGTTGGACTTTTTTCTTTCAAGATAGAGTAAAGTAACACATGGAAAATGCTGCAATAGATTAAATTCAGGTTGTACATTTTCAGCATCCACCAACAAGAGCCCAAACCAATCACAGGAACCACAACTGATAAAGAAAACAGAATCCAGGACAATATTTATTGTGCTCTTAAATATTTTCTGACTATATTTTCAGAAAACAAATCTTACTCATTGCTCAATGAAAAACTGTGAATCAAAATACCTGAAGTGAGCAATACATATGTTACAGATGTATCAAAGCGATTTTTACTACAACAGAATTTCCATTTCAGAGACAGAGGAAGGAAGTGCAGAACAATTTAGGAAGAGGCAACATGAATCCCCTGGAAAATGCCCTGAGAACTGTTGCTTCATTAACGCATTCATTCAATTTCTCTATACAAAAACATTTCTCTGATTTAGCAACTCATCTATAGATGTATTACTACGTTTAAAAATAGAAGTACACTCATCTGATGCTATTGCAATATTCAACACTAGCTTCATTATAGTCATATATAGTATTAAGTCTGAGGTCTGGCTAATCTCTTCTAGCTGAAATTGAGTAAAATCCGATTTCTGAGCAAAGAAGTGGAGTCCATGTGAATCCAGCTAACATCTGACAGTCTGGTGGACTATCCAAATGTGCAAATGAACATTTAATCATCCCTGGACTCCTTCCCTACATCATGTAGGAGCACTAGTGCCATAAACCAAATTGTCACAAAACACTGGTGAATTAAACAGAACCATAAATTGGCTCAGCTACTCTGATTGTTTTTCAGAGCTTTAAATATAGTACTTTAGAGATAAACAGCACCTCCCTTCCCACACAAAAAAAAGACAATTTTACTCTAGTATTTTTATCTAAAAAAATAAAGATATTTTTGTGTCATAATCTGCATGAGGGCATACCGTATCTGATGAGAAATATTTTCTTACTCACTGAAGGACAGACTAGCCTGAGGCCACAGAACAGTTTACAGTGCCAGAAAACATTTCAGACTGAAGGTGGCAGTAGGTTATGTGAATGTAAACCAGAAATCGCCTGGGTAAGGAAAGCCAGAGGTGAATGCTGGATGATCACCACAACTCCCTGGGAATTAATGCCACAAGATGATGAAAGAGGTATTTCAGATGACCTAATGTTTCATGCACTATGGTTAATTTGTTTTTCTGCTGCAACATCAAACATTCTTCCGTTCAGTTCATAAGTACTTTTAAGTTCAATAGAATCAGACGTTACTTTCTTTGGTACATAAACTTGCCAACTCATGCATACAGTACAGTATATGCTGAGGTCCCCTGCCCTAAGTAATTTTTATTCTGCTTTCATGGAATAAGGTTTGCTTACAAAAGCAAAATAAGAAAAATAGAAGTCCCATTATTATGTTATTTCCATTTCAGTAGACATACAGTATACCACGGACTCTGAAGTTTATGATAACCTGTATAGCAATTTTACAGCATAACAGCAACTGAAAACATGAAGAAAAATCTAGCCAGTGATATAGTATGCCATGATCCTCACACATGGATTAAGACAGGGAAATTGCCAGCTTCCATCAAACACTTGCATAGACCTGTACCTCAAGGCACACATCACTTTGCATAAGGATAACAAGTACTGTACTGCAAATGTGGATGTGGATTTGCAGAGACTCTTATAAAACCTTTCTGCTGATTGTTTTAGGAGTGAAAGTGTGTGACTGGACTCCTCATTAGGACCGTGTTACGCATCTCTGACAAACACTGGCCTCCAGGCAATATGCCCATCTCATTTGAATGGCACTATGACAACCTACCTGTAGTTTCAAACTGCTGTATTTGGCAAACGTGCAGTCTGCTACAAAATAATAGAACTCTAGTTATATTGTATTATCCCAATCATGAAAAGATGTAATTACAAATGTGGTACATTATAATAGGTTGTGAAGATTTCTCATCTATTGACTGAGCAGCTGCTCCAGAATTGGGTCCTGTTTTCCCCAGATATGGTATTTAAAGGTTAATCATGACAGTAACACTTTCCTTATCAGTGCTGACTGCTAGGCATTTAGGAAAAAATAAAATCAACAGGAAAATTAATAGTAATGCTGCAAGCACTCACAATTCACAATTTAAAGAAACATATTCATACACATGCGTATACGGTATGTGTATGTTTATGAATGCATACTGTACATCTAGATGTTACAGAGAGACAAAGGAATTGATATGTATGCCACTAATCTCCACTTCAGTTCATTTCTAAGTCTGCTGACACAAAAAATAATTGCATTAAGCAGACAATCTTCAGTGAAATTTGGATTTAGAATAAGCTTTTGACAGATTACATCGCCAAAAGTATAACACAGAATTTGTAGAATTAGTTCCACAATTTTAGTACATGCCATCAGATTTTAATATTATATCAAAAACATTGCTTAGTCACTCCTTCAAATTTTTAATTCTAGTAACACTTCAATGAAACATGTCAAAAGATATTCATGCTTCTGCATAGCATAGTAACAAGTGGATTTCACTATTTAAATTTAAATATTGATTTGCACTAACAGCACCCACTGCATTTTAACAGGAGGATGAAGGAAATTCCATCTGGATAAAATAGCAATAGTTTATTTTATATTTAGCTACTGTACAGTACTGTATGTGGAGAAATAACGACAGATTTCAAATTGGGTGAAATGGGAAAAATACCATATACCTCTATTTTTAAATCTTTAAGAACACTCGTGATCATGTTTATTGATATTGATTTATACTTTTTATTTACAGATACAGATACAAATAACATTTTATGACAGAAAACTGCATTATATAGCAAATAAAGAAGAAGATTTAAATATATAATCTTTTTATGCTCTACATAAATATTTTTAATGGGTTCATAAATATTTTAAATAATTCATACTCGTGCTGAGGGTTAATTGTATTGTTTATAAAAATTGATTATTTACTTTCCTTTATGAGGATTTGCATTGGATGCGTGAGTACAAAATGTTCCAAAATATTTTTCTTCAATAAAACTGAGTTTGCAGAATATTCTATTTCAAACAGAACAGAAGGTTGTGGGAAGTAGTTTTTATAATGTTGCTATGGTAACTTGGTGATACTGATGCAGAAGAAGCTCTTAAGGTGGTTTTTAAAAAACCCAGAAAGAACACCAAAGGGGCTTTTTAACTTAATATGAGCTTATATAAGATGAAGTCAGGCACTTTCAAATGCATGTTGACTGCATAACGCCACAAGACAACAGCCCGGTACTTAGATGGCACATCTGTGGTCATCCAAAATGCTTTTTTGGTTTTGGATGGCCAAAATGGTGTAGTTGGATAGGCTTTAGTCATTTCTGTTTTCATTGGGTTAGTTTTGTCTCTTGTTTCCTACAGATCTCAGCAGATTGCAGTGCACTTCTAAGACTAACTACAAAGAGCACTTAGCCTAACATCATTCTGCGTGAGCTCAAAAGGATCGTGTTAACAATGCTGATGTTTTATTCAAAAGGCACTGCATCTTTAACTGTTTTGCTCTGTACAGATGGGTCTTGGTGTTAGATTGCCAAATATACAAAGTTCAGAATAGAGAGATGGTGATAATTCCATCCACCCATTTACAAATCATGAAAAAAAAATTGCAATTACTGCCACTAGAAAACAGTTACTATTAAATAAGGAGCCTGTCAGAGTGAGTGCTTACTCAGTCAAACAGCACTCAGTAAGTAGGTAAGATGCATTTGACAATCTATGATTGAAATAATAAATATAAAATAGTTCATTCTGATTATTTTATTAAAATACTAATTACACTACTATGACTTAAGCTACAGTGCCCTCCAAAAGTATTTTGGAGGCTAAGTCAAAACTGTTAATTTTGCTTTAACTCAAGCAACTATTTGTGATCATGACTTTAATAGGAATAATAACTACAATTTAATTTACAATTTATTTAGGGGTATTTCCATGCATGTATATGAGCATATTAGAACAAACAACAAAGTGACCATATATCGGTATATGTAAGTTTAAATTCAGTTTAAAAGTGAAAAGGATTTGGTTGCATATGTCTTTGAGATAACAGTTTGAAGTTATTTCAAAATTGTATGAAGTCTGCAACCACCTGAACTCAAAAAATGTTTTGTGTAATCATTTGAAATGCTTTGCTGGGCCTTTTCTGTAGCCAGTTTGAGTTCTTGCCGCTTTTTGCTTCTTTCTCACTTGATTTTGTTCTTCAGCATGTTAAATGCATGCTCAATTGACTTTGAAACTGGAGACTGATTTGACCAGTTTAAGGTTTGCCACTATTTGTCTCCTGAAGAACTCTTGGGTAGCTTCAGCCATACTGTATGTTTTGGATTGTCATAATACATTGTCATAATACATGTTGATGTTCCTTCCAATAAGAAGAGAAGTGTTTTCTTATACCAAATAAAATGTTAACGTCTTCATTAGTTACATAATCAATGAAGATGCAATAAGTGAGCCAGTTCAAGGGGTTATCATGCATGCATAGACCAAGATATTACCTCCACAATGTTTCACACAAAACTATAGTGCTTAACAGCATCTACAGTTCATTTCTTTCTCAACCCTTCAACCTTTCCATCACTTTAGTAAATATTTATCATGGTCTCATCTGTTTCTGATGTACTGTATATGGACCTTATATACAGTATGTACAGGTCTATAGTCTAGTCTATAGCCGAATAGTAATATACTGCATACAATAGATGACGTTTATTAAGTGTATACAGTACATATACATGGAATATGACGTTACAGAACATGCCTACTTAAGCTCTTTGATATGTGAGCTTATATAAAGAAGGACAAATGTCAGACAACATGTCCTAGTAGAGTTAATTGTTTGATACCAATGGCACAATCTGAAAAACTCGAAAATAAAATGTTTCAGAAAAATGTTTTTGGCATAAGCTTGTTAATCCCACACCTGAGTTTCATACTGTACACTTGTAACTTTCTGTACAAATGTTTGTTACTGCTAGGGAGGTACAAGAATAAATTAACAAATTTTACAGCTGTCATGATGAAACAGTATTTTATAAAACACACAAAAACACCCATTCAAAGTTGACCAACAGTATTGGTGTTTTACCAATTATCTTTAGATAATGAAGAAAGTGAAATGCAGCAACATTTTAACAACAAATAGTACACCAGCTAAACTACATCATAAATTGCATTTTCTACTTTGTAAAGCCTGTTTGGATTTTTTTTTCAATTTGCCATTTCAGGATTTTTGCATGGTACTTGAAAAACACCTACAGTAGCTCATATCTGCCATCACACCTAAAACACAGTATAAGGAATACATAATGCCTGTAGAGAAGTGGGATGTAAGCAATATTCTATGTAGGATCAAAATGCTTACCCTAGCTATTTATTATTATTATCTAAATTTAACCTTTAGTTTCTGCATTCCTTAAAATATTTGACTCCCCTTTGGCCTTAAAATACCGTGTTCAGCTTGTGAATATACACTATTGACCTGGATTGTGACCATTACTTGGGGCTATTATTTTATAGCTTTACCCTCCAATTGCTAGGAAAATTCTTATTTCAGTTCTCATAATGTTGACCTAAGTTTTAAAAGCTTTGAAAGGTTGCAATATCTATTGTAACAACGTAAAACAAGTAAATTGGTTTTCTTATGTGAATATATAGTATACTGTATGTTAAATGTTACATCCTAATTTACAGTACAGGTACTCAATTACAATTGCATAACATTAGTACATTATACATTTTCATCCCTACCAGGTTCACCAATGGATTGTTAGTTAGATGTTACTTAGCTTTTTTGTTTAGCAAATTAATTTTAATTCATTTTTGGTTAAAAAGATGGAACTTTGTAAAAGCACACCAAATTCTCCATGTATGTATAAGGCAAAAAAAAGAATTAAGACCCTGAGCAAAATAAATTGCTTTTAACATTTTTTATTCTATACAATTGTAGCTATGAAATCCCGAATTCCTCTTCTGCCAATATGGATGATTGATTTCTCTAAAGCGTTTGTTGCGGCTCTAAATCCCATATAAAGGCCACAACTTATTGCGTCAAAGAAAAATACAAACTTCACAGCTGAAATGATTTTAACTAGATAAGGTCACATTATTTCAGTCAGCCACACATCCACTGTGGCTGCAATCAGCAATAACACACTATGACAATGAAAATCAATGCTTGAGTTACGTCTGAATTTTTTATATATTTAAAATATATATTTAATCTGCTTTAAATTAATTTGTATTTAACTACATTGATTTAATATGCAAAACGTTTCTCTGTCACAGTCTAAGTATTATTATAAGATTGAGGGTCTCCAGAGTCATTGCAGTTTTTTTTATGATGAGGTTGTACGTGGTGTGTCCAGACACAGGTTAAAGAGAGAGCTCTTAAAGTGTTTTTGTACATAATGATATTAGAAAAAGAAACAAATGTTGAGAACATTTTGCATGCATGTTTAAGAAATGTAAATTTCCATGGTTGATGCTGCAGTACTGACCAGAATTGCAAAGGAATAAATATTTGCTGTCTTGGGTGCTGATGTGTACTTCAGAGTAAATTGTTTTGGACATGGGCACTTCATATACAGTACACCTCAGTGGATCTCGTCTTTGAAAAAACTCTTAGAGATACTAAAACTTTTTTTTCCCCAGTTTAACAATATTCTTTGAATGAATGTAAGAGCTTCATTCACAAAAGCTTTTTACACTACAGTATGCAGTGTAGCCTATCCAGTGATGAAAAGGTATGAGGTTTAGACCTATGAGGTTTAGGCCTATGAAAAGGTTCAGCCTATGTAGAAACAGCATAAAATCTTGTAAATAAGGCCCTAAACATTGTCAAGGAAAATATAAATATTATATGCAGATCTTGAAGATAAAGATACAGAAAAAAATGAACTCAAAATTAGTCACTCCACAGAGTTACTGTAGTTAATATTTGCTAAAAAGTTAAAAAATCAGTATCACATCGCTGCTTCAATTCAACTTTAAAGTCCGATAATTAGGTTGGAGCCATTTGTTAAAATAGATCTGGCTAAATGAGCACAAAAACATTTCCATCAATCAAAGAAATTAGTAAGAAAAGGTATTCAAAAAACACACTCTAAAAGGTCTTCAGAAAACTGAAGAGATATTAAGTTGTCCAGATGATTAAAAGAAGTGAGTGTTACATTAAGGCATGTATTTTAAAGACAGTTCAATTGAAAGAGATGGGGGGGAATACTGCTCTTATCTGAAATTGCATTACTGCATTACTAATGACATTTAGTGACAACAGAGAGGAGAAAAGCTCAATTTTCTACAATTTTAGGTCTTGCATTTGGTGAAAATTGCTTCCAATTGCTGGTGGAAGGGCTATGAAAGGCTCTGAAGCTGACAGTACCTACAGTAACTGAAAACAAATGCTTGAAAGTGTATGTTTTCATTCAGAACCTTAGAAGTTATATGCCATTTTAACAGAGAACTACAGCGTATATAGCATTTATAAATTATAATACTAACATTATAAATTATGTAAATAACATTTTAGAAGTAGCTGTATTAGCAGCAGTGATAATAAAAAATAATTATTTTGGTATTTGGAGTGTATTTTGTTTTACTATGGTATACACAAAAAAATCTGTATTATAAGCTGTCTGATCTAATGTACAGTAACAAGAAATGTTCAATGCTACTGAGTCTATGTTAAATCTTAAATTGGAATGTATTAAATCATGATGCATACAGTAAATGTTCTGGGATTCATTAAACATTTATTCCAATTTATTATTTACCAACAATAATATGTAAGTAAGCACAACCAACACAAACTGCAGATTTTTTAAATTATTTTTATCACTAACAAGCAGCATAATGTGAGTGCAAATACCATTAGAAGGGAAAAGAATGAACAGAAAAATAAAATGCAAAGAAATGCAATTAGTGAAATACATAGCTCTTCTCATTCTAATTAGTGTTGCCAGAAGAATTTGAGATGACCAAGTTCCTCGACAACCACAGTGTGCAGTTGTTTATCAAACAAAAAATAAATAAATTGGGGCCAAGAAGTACAGTACTGTACATTAAATGCAATACATTCCAATACTGTTTGTGAATCACACAACACTGAACACTTGCATTTACAATTTAAAGTCTCAAAAGCTGATATTGCCCTTACTGTGTCTACAACAAGCTGCATAGCCAACCAGGTGAGCCTTTTATGCAGAAGATTAAAAACTGGGACATCAGATCTTTCACAGTTCAGTCTTATCAACACTGGATGCCTGCGAGTGCTTAACTAGTATCAGTCAGGAAAGGGAATTCAAATGTAATGAATTTAATCAAAGTAGCTGCCGGGAAGATTTAGTGAAACAATTTAAGCAGAGGGTGTTTAATTGCAACACAACCATTCCCTTTTTCTTCAGTCTCTCTGATTTTTGTGATGCCCACCTGGTGTCAATATTTTGCTCTTTTATGAAACACCAGCAATTATGTTGCCATGTTCTTATGACTTAAAATAACTTAGCATCAATGGATGCCCAAATAAAGAATTGACACTCACAGCATCATTTTAATGCCTTAAGAGAAATAAACACTATCTACAGAATGAATTCACAAAAGATAAATACTGTAAGTATTGATAAAGATATGGATGGAAATAGAAAAAAAATAGATAAAATACATATGTTGGAAACTGAATCCAGAGATGGAGCTCTTCACATCTAATCTTTCCTTTTCTTTTATGCAGTGTTGTACAACATAAAGCTGATTTTCATTTAACTGTTCAATGAATAGTTAAATTTTCAAGGCGAAATGCCCCATATGCTGTATTTGTATGAATTGAATGAACTGGAATGGTCCCTTCTTCAAATTTTTGTAGCAAATAAGGGCTATTTCTGATTCTAGCTGACAAGTAAGGCAAAGAGAAGAAAGCAGACTCCTGAGTGAACACCTTTAGAGTGTGATTCGTGCTGACTATGTTCACACATACAGTAGCAGATGAACGCCAGTCAGTGGTATTAGTGAATGGGGCTGCTGCCAGAGGACATGGAAGCCTATTCTCATGGAGGAGAAATTGTGTTCTTCCTGGAGGGTAGGATATGTCAATCATCCCAGAAAGCAACTGAACTGTGCTCCTATGGAAATCTCTTCCTAAAAAATAAAAATGAATCTGTACAATACTGTCATTACTGCTGTACATACTGTACCTGCGAGAAATGCTGTGTATATGACTTTTTCAGCCCTTGCAAACTAAAACTACTGCAGTATCTAAACTAGAGCACACTAACCCAGGAAAACAGACTCACAGAGGAAAAAGGTTAAAAATGCATGAAATAAATAAGCCCACTGAGAAAACCAGAATTTCCTACCTGACGTAAAGAGAACGCTTCTGGTTGGTTCGTAGAGAGCCTGATCCTGAGCTCATGCTGTGGTTCATCATCTGCTCCCGTAAATCATGGATTTTTGCTTCAAATCGACCGTATTCTGAAACAAGCATGATAAAAATGGTCTCAACATCTGTTTCATTCTCTATTTACAAGTGTGCTGTTCTTAAACAGGATCTGCAGCGAAACAGAGAATGCAGAGCACAAGAAACTCAACACTCTGTGTGTAATCAATACTATCAAGGCCAACAAATGACATGGTCAAAAAGCAGCTCTGGAAGCCCAAGGTCAAATTGTAAAGGAAGTAAGCAATATGTGTTTGTTGTAGGATTTCCAAACAGAAAAAAACTTGTTCTGTGTTACTGTATTTGTGTTTTATTTGGAAGATGCAATGAAAATCCATCTAAGTTGTATCATTCTTAATTACAAGATCAGATAAAAGGGCAGCTCTGCATGCTTCAGCCTTCTAGTCACATAGAAATGCAGACACAAGGCAGGGATAAACTGACATTACTGAAAGAAAATCTACCGGTAGTGCTGAGAACACAAAAGCCTAACATTCAGAGAAATGTTGAAAAGCCTTCCCTCCTAGTTGAAAGTATTCAGGCCTCAGTCTTGTGTTAAGCAAAAATACTGTCCTTTAGTAGAAATTCAGCATGGAAAAAACAATAAAAAACAATCAATGGACGTCAGCCAGCACATGTACCTAGCTTCTAAGTGACTTCAATTTATTGATTATCTGTAAAAAGCAACTTGATATGAAGTGTTTTAATAAGAATGGTAAAAAGCTAGAAAAAAACACAATTGTCCAAGGCAAGTCTCAAAAGAGCTTTGCAGCCAATAGATTCTACTTTATAGTTTATAGTACTACAGAACTGCAAACAACTTGGTTACACTATGTGTGTTATTGCTCAAAGTAAAAAAAACAAACCTTTATGACCTTAGCAATGCAAAATACTCTATTAGGATGCTTAGACTGTACATAATGTCATTTATCAGCAGGGACATCCTACAGTATAAGCATTCAAACTGTGGCAGTGTACAGGTCCCAGAATGAAAGAAAACAAGGCACAATATGGAATAATATCAATATTACAAGCAGCCTCATTCAAGTCATTTTTTTAATTCAAGAAAACATCTTTGAAAGAACAAGAAGGAATGCCTCCCTTTAAATATTAAACACAAAAATAAAAAAGATAATACATAAATCTTTTAATTTTCTAATGATTTTGAACATGATTATAGACAATTCAATGTATATTTCATGTCGAAGAGAGATGGGAGGCATTCATTAAACAGCCATACAAAATTAAAAAAACAAATAAGAATCCACTTTAGGTATGTCCAATGCCATAGGGCATACCATCAAATTAATAAGTAATTAGTTCATTCTGAAAGGCATTCGCACAATCCAGCTGTGAGCTGATGAGATGGAGAAAGTAATTTCTTATACCCTTTGAAGAATGCTTGTTTCCAAAATTATCCATATTCATTGGACATCAGAATAACGGTAAGTGTAGTAATAGTTATACTTTTTTACAGCTCATTATACATTACAGATGTACAAGCCTTTTGTTACTTTACGGATACAATCTATTATTGCTACAGCAAATGAGTTTCAAGCTTGTTTTTATAAGGCTGAGCTTTAAAGAATTTTGCTTTGTACTGTACAAGAACAATGTGCTTTATTAATGATAGACCTTTCAGTTTGCTTTGCTGTACCTTTCCTTTATTGCTGTAAATGCTAAGTACTATGGTACCTATTGTACCATACAAATCATATATTCAGTCCATCTAATGAATTTACTGTAGTTGGATATCCTTTGAAATCAGCACTTCAAATCATTAATATACTGGAATATTGTCAAAATAAAAAAACTGTACCAAGTTCACCAAAGAATGACAGTATGAGAAATAATTTAATTGTATGATAAAATGAAAAACTAAAAACATGAAAATTACAAAACCTTAGGTTGATGGTGTGGTTTTGTTTGAGGTTCTGTTTAAACGTACTTGGTTCCCTGTATATTTTTCATTTTTACTTAACAAAATGTCCCTTTCTTTCCCATTTAATTTGATATTAATTTTAAATGTAATAACTAAAAGCAATCAGCTGTTTATTTGCTGATTTGAACACCATCCTCACTTGTTTTACTTAATTAAATGAACCAGGAACTTTGCCAAAGAGGCTATTGATAAGACAGAAACAGCTCACCTGCCTCCATAGAGAATCACAAATATTTTGGGGTTGTGAGCCATTTTTGACAAAATAGAATACATTTTGCATGGCATGTTCATGAGAACTCTTTTTCTGATTTTTCTAATTAACATAATCCCTAAAAGATGGTTCATTTGATGTGAAGGAAGAATTACCTACAGCAGTTTCCTAGTTCTCATAACCCAATCAACATTATCAATTAAAACAGCAACACAATCCTTGTTTCTTACTCATGTACACATTTTGTTCTAATTTCGCTTGAGGTGAGAAGGAAAAAAACATTATTCTATCTCAACTGCATTCACACTCCTCCCCACAGAAAACAGCTATTAGTGTAAGCATAAATCTTTTACTTGAAGTACAGTGTACGCGTTCATAACCTTACACAGGTAGATTAAGAAGTAGATACAAATGTTCTTCCTGCATTACAAAGGTTGTCTGTTTGCATATATGGGTACTGTATATTCACTATATGTCCCTGGACTATTGTGACGGTGCAAGTGATTTTGCACTAATGCATATTTCATGTGTAACAATTTATGATTCTACATTAGTCTCACTATTATTAAAATAGTATTATAATTAACTTGAGCATCTAACTTAATATGTTCCAAGACACATTATGTATGTTTATAATGAAGTTCTATAATATTGTTCAGTATGTGTCAACTCCCATCACTATACAGTATGTATTATATACACATTGAGTTACTTTTAATTATGTAACATTCTTCTCAAATATGTTTATAACTAATTGGCATTCTGCCTAAAATTATAACTAATTTTATTCTGCCTTCAGAAAAGTGGCTTACAGAACAGCAAAATATGATTTAATTCTAACAGTGCATTTATAACAGCACACAAAATACCCAAACAATAACAAAAGAGTTCTAAACTTATACTATTGCTTCACACCCGAGTTAACATGACTTAACATGATTTAAATTTCTCCCTATGACTTGACTAAATTTACAGCTACAGTAAAAGGAATGGCTGATGACTCAATCACTTGTCACTGCAAGATATTTTTAAGACCGCTATTTTGAAGCTAAATTCACAGAGAGCAATGACACACCCCATTTCCATGTATTATTTTACAACCTATCACAGAATTTTAGATTTGCCAAGCCATATCATTTAGTAGTGAACAAAAGCAAGTTTTGGCATTTTATAAAACCACTGTAAATATATCCCTGTGAACAAAAGTAGTAAGGTTAATTTGTGACAAAATCATCCAGGATTCATCAGTATCTTTGCTTAGATTCTCTTTTATAAGTGCAAATTATATCAAAATCAAAGGGAACATTGATTGAAACTCCATTCTCTAGTATTCCATATGGAAAGGAAACGGCCAGGGAGCAAATAGTTTGGAATGAATAATGACAGATTGCGGGTAGCTTGGATACAAGACTGTCAAATGGTGGATAATGCAAACAAACCCACACAGAATAAAAAAGAAAAATATGAGCACTGCCTTTGGCAATTATGGTACTCAAATAGACTGATTTGTTTTTTAGCAGCTAAAGATATATCAAAGGGTGCACTTTTAGCCACTAAATCCAGAATTAGAATCAAAGCCCTCTGACATGTCTTTTCCAAAAATCTTTTCGGTCAACATGTTAAAAAGCATTTTAAATCTATTCAAATTTCATGTTTTAATACCTTTTTAATTTTCTTGACTAAGAAAAATGGGTTAAAAACTGTACATGTATTTTTGTTACACATCATTTCACATTAAACTACTGTATATTGAATCTCTTGTGCAGGGAACAATATAAATAGTTTGCTTTTACTGCACAATAAAGTAATAAGGCACTTTGCAAAGTCTTTCACATTCACTGAAGTCAACAGCACTTAGGAAACAATAACACTTATTGACATACAGCCTACAAAGATTAATTGTAGGACTACTTCTATGTGACTATGTTGAAAGAATTGGCAAATTTCAACAAGCACATAATCCATGCTAGTAAGCAACAGCATAGCAACAGCACTCGCTGCTAGGGTTCTTTTTAGTTCATTCATAGAACAAAAGCAATATGAGAACCATGGGTCTTTTAAAAAGCACAGAAAGCAAGCAATCCATTACTCAAAAATAATAAAGCAAAGCATATTTTAGATCTGTTTGCTGTATACATTTTTCCGGGAGTGCAAATCATAACTCAATAACTTACCTACCAAGCTGCCTTTAGTTCCTTAGATCAAGCCAAGCCAGTAAGCATCCCTTAAGAAGCAACTCCTCCAGCTGCTTTTAACCTTTATCACAAAATAGTCTCCCTCACCAACATGCATACAAACACACTCCAACTCTTCTAAAGAGAATGAATCACAATTTCTAGTTGCTAAAACATCTTTCTTTAGTTAGCAGTAGGGGGTGATGAATGCAATCTATAAACACATACTGTAGCTGATAGAGATATTCTGCTGTAACTCACTCTGATGAACAGCACACAGCTAGCAGCACAGACAGTAATTGGTTCCTTATACTCTACTAGCACAGTCCAATAGCAAACTCCCACCTCCTCCTCCTACACTGGATATAACTATTGGTTAGAATCGCAGTGGTTAAGGTGGAAAATGCAGATGCATTAGGCATTTTGTCTTGTTTCAGTGTAATATCCTCCTGGCATCATATTTTTGTTGTTACTGTGTGTTTTGCTTTATTGTATTTTTTTTGCAAACATCACCATCATGGTTTATACAGTACAGTATATACAGTAAGTGTATGTGTGAATATTTCATGCAATTTCATAAGTCATGCAATTTAGAGCAATGAGAGCATAATAGAGTCAAACCTATTATTCTTTTTGGAAAAAAAACAATATTCAGAACATCAGTTTTTAGGATCTTGAATATCCTTGAGTATTTTCATATTTATCACAATTTAATTTAATTCACAATGCCAATACTTTTATGAAGAAAACAAAAATCACAGTCCACTTTGGGAAATTCATTGATAAAAAGCTGAACAAAGTATCTTGATCCTGTAGAGTAAGAGTAATGGACTCCTAAATTGTTTTCAGTCAAAACAACAAATTCATTGCTTTCTTAATCAGTTAATCAAAGTAATATGCTTTGTGTTAAAGTATATTTTAAAATTTTACAAGCAGAATCCAAGAAAGATGAATAATGTAAGGAAATCAGATTATAAAGGAATAAGAGTTTACCAGAAATTAGAATGGGACAGAATAAATACAGCACCTGCAGAAAATGAATAGCAGCATTTATAGATTTTCTGCTTAAAGCACAGAACAGATCCATTCTATGAGTAAGTACTGTAAGTCAAAGTGTAGAATGCAAAAATGATTAATACAGGTGACTCAATTAAGAAAAGTGAAGGAGAAAGAAAGCACTGTATAAAAAGGTAGAAAAAAACAGAATCTAGTTCAAAAAGAAGTGTAATGAAGTACAAGCATAAGTAAAAAGTAATATAAGGAAAGAGATAGAAGAGAATATTGCAATGCAGGGTAAAATAAATTATACATTTTTTCACTATTACAGCACAAAAACACGAAGCTGATGAATGCCCTCGTCTAACTTGTAATTTTTCATAGGTTATATTTTATACAGTGTAATGCTTTAGAGTGCTTTAACTTCATTAATGTATCAACATCTTATTACTCTTATAATGTGTCGTTCTTCCGGATATAGACTTTTCCTACAATCAAATATTGTTCCTTAGAGTTTAAGTGCTCATTTAAAATTTGAATCTCTTTACAAGAACCCCACACAGTTCTACAAACAGGGCTCCAGGCACACAGCAGGCGAGTAATGTAGATTACACTGCTGAAGTCCTAGTCAAATACAAAAAAGAATGCAAATTTTAAAGCGTCAAGTGTGAACTGCTTTTTAATGTGTTGCCGCTCTCTTCATACAGTACATAAAGAACCTAAACAGGTTATTCATCTAAATTGTGTAATTTGCCACAGATCTCTGGATGCATAATACAGTAGGTTTGGCTCCTTTATTTTTAAACTGATTCTTCTTTTAGGGATGCTCTTAAATACATCATATTTTCTACAAGACAGCTTTGACCACAGTAGATTATCCTACTGTACCTTATCATTGTTCAGCCTACTACTGTATGCCCAGCCAACTCAGAGGCTGTGACTTAAATCCCATTCATACCATATAATGGTCAATCTACAACATTTAATATGGCAATATCAAAGGGCTCACTCTGTCACCTATCACAGGGCCAATCACAATGTCAATCAAAATAAAGGACACGTTTCATACATTCCTTTTAATAAATATTAATAAACTTATATTTACAAGAATAGGGCAAATAATTCAGCAGGTAAAACTGTAATGAATGTTTTAAACAGAAGTGGCGTTACGACTTTGATAGTCAATGTGAGATCTAAAATTTTTTCAACCTTATGTACAGTATAAAACACGTTGTTTTATGTCAAATGTATGGAAGAAGATGCAATTTGCAATTGCTGTTAAAAAAGCACAAAATATACAGTTAGTGAAAAAGAAAGTAATGACAACTCAAAAAAACAAACTCAACAGGCAGGCAGTCTACATTCACTGAATTTTTTAAGATGCCTTCCAGCATTGCATTAATTGGCAGTCTGTCAAGGGTGTTTGCACACAGCAGGATGCTCTTAGGACTGGTTTAATGGTGACTATTTTAGCTACCAAAATAAATTTTATAGGTGTATATTTCTGTTGTGTCTTTTTAGTTGAAAACCCCAGTGATTTAGTAGTTGTTGAAAATACAGTAGGTTAAGAAATCCTAAAGAGCTCTGACTGTATACATCAGACCCCACGTACGACATTGGTCTGTACAATTGTTTGTGCTGCACATCAAACTACAGTATCTTGCAGGAAGTGAAGGGGCATCACTCTGCGTGAATATTAAGGCTTTGTTAGCCTTCAAAATTCCCAAATTAGTTAAATTCAATCATCTCACAACAGCTCTCACTTTAGGAACATGCAGTAATTGCAACTCACATATTCTTTTAAGAACATAAGAACAAATAAAAATGAGAGAAGGTTCTAGAGAAGATTATAGAGAAGAAATCTTGGTGACCAAAATTATACACATTATTTTAAATGAATAAAGGTCTTACTAGGACAGTTTATGTATTAACACAATTGTGATTTAAATTATACTTTATTATATTTGTTTAAGCAAAAACAAATATAAAATGTGAAACACTGAGGTTGAAGAGGCTAATTATACAAAATACTAAGTTTATATTGACTCATTATTTACATCTTCCAGGCACTTTAGGGAAGCAATAAAAAACAAACTTTATATTGTACTGTATATGTTTGGGTACAGTATATACAGTAGTTTGTTTTTATTGCTTCCCTAAAGTGCCTGGAAGATGTAAATAATGAGTCAATATAAACTTAGTATTTTGTATAATTAGCCTCTTCAACCTCAGTGTTTCACATTTTATATTTGTTTTTGCTTCCTGCATGCTACAATCTGTACATCTCTATGTTAAATATCTGCCAAGTGTTTTTAAAATCCTTTTGTATCTTCAACTTCCTACTAGATTGGTATCATTGACAAACTTTACTAGTTTTCCAGCAACAACAGATCATTGATATGATTTAGGACAAACAGTGGTCCCAATACAGATACATGCAGTACTCCATTAATTACATCATTTACAATTTGAGCATTTACCTCTTACCTGTGCCATCTGTTTCCGATCCATTAATCACTTTGTAATCTAAGTAGTACATGAATTACTGTGAATGCCTACTGCCTGCAACTTATTTTTATGATGAATTTTGTCAAGAGTATTCCTGAAAAACGAAAACTAAATTTCCTAATGAAATGATACTCTAATTTAGTTTAAATTAGTGATTCCATAGCCTTGCACATAAAAGAAGTAAGACCTATTGGCCTATAATTACTTAATCCAGTTTGTGGGCCCTTTCTATGGACATGCATTTTTGCATTGGTTATTACAGTGCCCCTGTCCTGCCAGACACTTGGAGGAGTTTCATTAACGGTGTACTGTACGAATAACTATAAGGAGTGACACAAGTTCATTATTGCTAGCTGGACATCTGGCTTCTGATGAGACCACAAGCAGAAGTGGGTCATGGAGCTACATAAAAATGATTTTATGTAATCAGTAAACAGAATTTGATTTCTTTATGGCTAAATTTTTATACTGGTATTTTTTTTAATTTGATCAATTCAGGATAATTTTGATAAAATGTACTACCCAATGAACAGATACAACAATAAATGACAAAAAGTATATTAGAAAATCTTAAATATTTAATCTGTTTATTATAGTATATTATAATGTTATAATATAACATTATAAAATCAAAATTTATATAAAAACATTCAGGTGTACAGTACCTGAACTATCTGCATTTATAAATATCTCGATATTCAAGACTTATAATTCATACACAGAGACATTAATATATACAGTATATTATTATAATATCAGTATAGTATATTATACTTATACAGTACTATACTGATATTATACTAAGTAGCCCAATAATTGTTAGTAGGATACAGTACAGATAAAATGTGCAACATAATAATGTTTTATTTCATACAAAGTAAGACCATTTAGGACAGGTGAATGTCAGCCGTATCAAGAACATAATCATTGTATAAATAAAATGGGACGTTGTATTCTCAGCTTTTGACAAGACAGTGCAATTTATCATTCTCTGTCTCACCAGCCATTTCCTACTCTACTTTTTCAATTTCCACATCACATAAAAAAGCAAGGTTTCTGTGCATTCACAGAACCTGGTCTTACATAAAAGGCAGGAAGAAACACTCAACACATGCATTCAGAGTTGATTTGCACTGTTAATAGTTGCAATGACATTGTGGTTCTGGATGTGTGTACATAATGAAAAGAAATGTTTCGGGAGGAGTTTTGAAAAGGTAGGCAAATGATAACCCTGTATAATGTGACAAGATAAACACTGGATAAACATGCAGGATAAGGAAAGGTGCTGTCTTTAATCACAGAATATTAATCTGAAGCATATTTATATGTAAGTACAGGATCAAAAATATTCTACACAGCAGTGTACCCAAAGTTTCACTGTAAAGTATCTCATTAGGATAACATTTAAATGTTTTTTTCAGACAATAACAAGTATCAGAAACTTATTCTCTAAAGTTTAGAGAATAATCAAGTTGATTGGAAATCATGAAAGCAAAAAGAACTGTAGCATTGTTCTAAGTCTACTCCTAAATATGAATTAAGCACAGGACTGCAATCAGAATTTTGTATCTCTATCTGTGTATCTGCTTGGATTTCAAATGCAGGAGTAACCTATTCATATAGTTTCATAAATTATTGACAGTAGTATCAACTCATATTGCTGTTTGAAAGGAACTTTTCAAAAAAGATAAGAAGATAGCTCTCATCACAACGACATTCCCCAAAAAGTTGTGGGAAATGACCTTCCATCCTAAGTCATCTGACCTGTTGGTGCAAGACAATTGGTATGGTTACTTTTTACAAATCTGTAGCTGAGGTCAGTAAAAATCTGCTATCTGGAGACAGAAGGCAAAACTTATGATATGCAAACTGCACCAGAGGGAGAGAGGGAAATAAGATTGTCTGAGAGAGTGTGTGAGAGAGTTAGAACTGGGAACTGTGAGTTTTGGACACAAGAGCTTTTGGAGGAGTCTCAGAGAGTGACTTTGTTTTGAGCCAGTAAGCAGCTTGGCTGCCCAGCTGAGATTATAAAGAGGGCTCACAAAGATGTCTAGTTAGAAGCTCAAAGAGAAGTTTGGGATTTTGTTTGTGAGTCACAATTTCTGTGTTTTTCTGTGTTTCACACTGAAAATAAAAGACCATTATCTTTTTACCTTATGGTTGTCATGCGTGTTTTACCTAGACCCACCTGTAAAAAATCACCCTGACTCAGGTGGCGTCACAAAGTATTATAAATAGTTCTATTTCTTCCTTCTGTTTTTCAAACAAAACAGTTAATTTACAGTATAGCCATATACAGTAACTAACCCATGAATAAACACTAAACTACTATAGTTCAAGCACATTACTAAGCCCAGCTTTATTTCTCTGCATAGACACTTCACACAAATGTATATTTTTTATTTCAATAAATTTTCACTCACTATGTTGTACTGCACACTAAAGCACATTAAATCTTTTTCAGAGAAAAAAAACATGCAAGCATCACATTTTCATACATTCATAGAAATATGATGTATTGTATCATATACAGTATGTTCTCCAGAGGTCGGATGACTCAAAGTTTCCAACAGTGTTATCATGAACATTATTAAATGCACAGGGCAATCACTATAAACTGTACATGTTCCTTGTATTTTATCAGTGAAATATCTCTCAGAAGACCTTTATTTACCTCTGTCTCAATGCATAATGAAAGCATTGAAATTTGCCGGATCAGGACAAGAGCAGGAGCAGACTGACTTGCTAAGAAAATAATTAGAGCCTTATGGAAAATGAGATGAACGAGGAAAGGAGTAGTGTTCAATAGAGTTTCTATTCTTTATTATGATCTTATATCATAAATGACTCTAGGGTTTATCAAGAACGTCTACGCTTAAATTACTGGCGTTTCCTTATTAATGATTTACCATGACCATGATTCAGCAAATTCAGCTAATCCCTAACAGGATTAATTTTCAACATTTTTTTAATGAAAATGAAAGAGACACGAGAAAGAAAATACAGTATATGGTGTCCCTAGGCTTTGCTTTATTTTGTGTTGTCTTACTACACCCAGCCTATGGATCAATGTCCTGGCCAGCAGCACAGTGTTTAAGTACAATAAAGCTATTTTACCACTGATCCAATAAGCAACATGATTGTCCTAATTAATCAAAGTTACCTCCACAGATGGTAGACCGTATAATAATATATTAAGCGATCAGTCTCAAAATGCTTTTAAAATCTGCACAAAAAGATCAGTTGCATTTAAAAGTAATACAATACAAGATGTGGAACTCAACAAAACATTCTAAATGTGAAATTTAAATTACTGTACATTGGTACTGTACTATGAAATTATAAGACTGAATAATAGCTCACATATCTACCTGGCAAATATCTACCTGTCATAAATCCTTGGTGCTGACTAGAAAAGGAAAAATAATGAAATGCGTATACTATCATGTGTTGTTCTTCATAATTTAATCCCAATGTTTGTTGACATTTAAGTACCACAGTAAGGCTTCTATGTTCTTTTACTCTGGAGGTCAAGAATGTCACTGACAAGACATTTTATTCTTATTGTTTTTGAAGTGATGATGGCTACAGGTTTTATATGGTAAACACAGAATAAAGGTCAGACATAGGCAAATAAAATTACTTGCATTCTAGACACCACTAGTGCCATTCAAACCAAATTCTATGGCTTTTGTCTGGGTTTTCTGAGACTGACCTTTTAATACACAAGGGGAAACGCTATCTGTACACTGTCATTGCACAGATAAAATACAATTATCTCAACAACGTATTTAAACTGAAAAAGGCAATTCAGTCAAATCTTCCCCTGAAGTCAAATGCTTACAACTTACAGTATGCATGTTCTTATGTCTATTAAAACTTAAAAAATATGTTACCAGCTACAGTTGACTTTATTGCTGTTGACACCAGGAGTCCTGAATAGCTCTTCTAGTGAAGTTTTCTGCCTCAAGTGAAGACGGAATTGTATAACCTTGAGATCGCTGCTACAAATCCAGCACAAGCTACAGAATTCTTCAACTGTACCTGAAATTTCCTTGCAGCAGAACGTTAACTGGTTAATTGCTTGTAGGGCTGGGTGTGGGGGAATAGAGTTAGTAAGGGGATCCGGGGATTAAAACAGTTTAGGGGCTTGCAGGATTCAGTGCTATCGGGAAGAGCTCTGACAATAAAGATTTACTGTTTATGGCTCAGTCTGTGGCCTGGGCAATGTTTTACCTACAGTAGCCCTGTGTGAGTTCAGTGGTGGAATAACCACCACATTTTAATATATTTTAAAGGGAACATAAATATAAAAATAAAGCAGCAAACTGTTACATGAATATAATGCTAATAATACAATGTATTATTCTAATATTGAAATTAGTTCACATAAATAATTATTTAATAACATATATTAATGACTTCTTAATGGTAGTACAATTGTAATCCCATAACTACATATCTTAAACTATTAATTTGGAAGTTGCAGGGATATTAATATTAAATCATCCATATTGTCCAAAATATTGTGTACTTTAACAAACAGCTAAATTGAGAACAAAATGTTAAGTAGCAATGTAGTAACTTTTGAACCCTAACGTTTGGGTTCTCTAAGTTCTGGATGAAGGTTCATGATTGTATTGTTACTATTCTGATACTCTTTGACCCCTTAAACATTGGTGGCTCTAGATGGGAAACCCCATGACTGACTGCAGAACCAAGCCAAACTGTCAGCTCAGATTTGCTTTCTGGTTACATCTGGTTGGGATGCATGCCATGCCTGGTCTCGTTGCCAAGTTAACACTGCCTGTCTTTGACATGCCCTAAATGAACTTCAACTTTCCATTATATTCCTTATAACTCGAGTTCGTTGAGCAACTCTCAAGTTCATCAAGCACTGCGACGAAGGCCTTCAACAAATTCAATCAATCAATTAAATCAATTAAAAAGGGAAGAGGCCCCAGAGTGTTTGTGCCTCTGAATCTTAAAATTGTCATTTGTTCTTCAAAGCTACACAATTACAGCTTACCATGTGGTGTGGTTCTTCCTGGAGAATGACAATTTATTTTTTTCTAACGTACTGTATGCAGTGAGTACCAAAAGCAATTTTGAGAAGGTACAGAATGCAGTATAATCTTTATTCTTATAGGTTTTTTATTCTAAACACAGCACATTCTCCAATATCAAGTCGAGCTTTAATATCATCTCATTTTGGTTTTATTTTTTTCTGCTTTTGCAAAAGCTTGTAATCTTTTAACTTTACACAGTATTATTTTTTTTTCTTTTAATTACAATGTAGTTTTTGCCAACAAAAGTTCTTGTAACAAACAAAATGTGAAACCGAATGTTTTGTTATTATGAACTATTCTCATAAATGTTTTATTTAATACATTTGTGTCTCAAAAATGCTGAGTGCTTGCTGTTAGAGGAAGCAATGGTGTTTGGGACTGGGGTATTGTTAATCATTATCCTTCTTTTCTCTTAGCGCCAACAGAAAGGTAGGGTTTCCTTAATGCAGTTACAGTACATACAGTACTTTCTTTAGACTGCAACACTAGCAGTAGGGAGACGGCACTGCAATGCAGAGATACTCCTCAGCCCCACAGCTTGAAGAGAGCAAACAGCTGAATCTACACTATACAGTATACTGTAAGTGTATACTACACAAGCAGTATATCTATAAACAAATTGGAGCTCTCGGCAAACTGACCAAAAACTGTGCTCATTCTTTATGCTTTCACTTTTTTTATGAACTATATTTTGGTATTAGTGTATATATTCAAATTTAAATACATATGGAGTTCATACAAGGAAATTACAGTATTCAAATCACACATCTTAGCTTGCCTTGCTTATGCAGAACCATAATCTAATTAGTTGTACTTCTGTAGTTAATTAAACATACATTTATTCCTGGCCAGAGCCTCAAATAGTGAGCCAGTCCAACTTCTGTTACTTCATTAATGAACTGGTTCTTTGATATGCTATTGGCATTAGATGTCTGCACTACTTCAATTCACTCTTCATTGGTCTTCCAGTAACCACTGGGTTGAGTCCATCTGATGCAAAACACAATACATCTTCCACTCTTTTGGCCAGTTGTGATAACATTACCTCTCAGCTGGTCCTACAACACTTGTTATTCTGAAGTAAAAATATGTGAATATTTGTTGTTGTTAGTCTAGGTCAGTGCCCCCATTCTCTGGAATTCCTTTTTGAACTTGTGTTCAAAATCCTGCTATTCTTCAGCTTACCTTCACCTATCCTTCGTTTACGTCTAGATACAATCCCACCTTTTCACCTTGGCTTTCCCCTCAAAATGTTCAGGGAAGCCAACTTTATATATTACTACAGCGTATAAGTTGTTTATATATTATCTGTTGTATTATGTTTTTAATGTACTGTACAGTGCTTTCTGGAGGAAACTTTCCTTGAAGAGTGCGGCATTAGATTAAGTTAGATTGAACAGTGTTACTTTCAAGAGTAAAACCAATTACATCACATCCATTCCTGCTGTGCTGATAACAGCACCTTCTGCCCATTTTTCAGTTCTGCACGTTAACATCTGATCGCCTGCATTTTTCTCCATTTACACTTCACCTGCATGAGAACTCGGGACCTAATTTACACTGCATTCTGCCTCTGCATTAGCTTTCACTTCTTAAGCAGACTTGTAGAAGGATGTCACTTTTTTTACCGCTGTCTGACACTGACGTCAATAAATGCACTTAAGACTATAATTTCTTCACTACATCCAGTGTCTACAGACAGAATATAAGTTCTCAGCCAGACACTAAACATAACTGTGGACAAGAGACTTGAATCCAAAATGAGATCACAGTCATTCTATATTAGTGTTAATCATTGAAATATACTTGGAATATGATGAATATGTGTGGATGAGTCTGCAGATAGATATGTCTCTTTGGGGAATATGACTGACTCTAAAGGTGGCAGCTGTAGCAGCATGAGACATAATTGCCCAGATGCATTGCTCTGTTTTCACAGTAGCCATTACCTCTGTTGGTTTTTCCATTTCCATCTCCAAATCTTATTAGTTCATTTGAAACCTGATTTAGATTTAGAATAACTATTGTCCTTATAGCATTGAAATGCTGCAAAATACACCATGTATGCATACGATTCAGATTTCATTTTAACCTAGTTCAAATAATTTTCTGACTCACGTTTTTGGATATACTGTATACATTTTCAAGGATGCAGAATGGAAATACAAGAATATATCACAGTTACTGTAACTACAACATACATTTTAGGTGCCCACAACGAAATCTGCACGACTCCTTCAGCTCAAGGTCAACCTCCACTGCCAGGAAAGCTGTCCCTTTCCCTTGTGAATGATTCGCTTTGTGTTCACTAGCTATTCTATTACACTTCCACAGAGCCCAGGCTCTCATCAATCTTTATCAGTGTGAAAAAAAACTGAACAACCCCCCCCAGCTTTCACTGTGTCCTTTTGATCGATGGAGGACGGCATTTTTGAACATTTTTATCCAGGCCAGCATCTCCATCTGTTAATGTGCCAGGAGTTTTCTGCCCCCCAGTAAGAAGAGAAGCAGAGGCAACATGCCCATGCAACGGTGAAAACTTTCAACTCTTCTCCAAATAATTGAAGAGACCCGTTTTAACTCTCCAGGCTGTCATAACCAGAGCCGCTTGCACAAATTAATGGACTCTTCAAGTAATTCAGAGTAGTGTCACAACACAAGACAGCTGAAAAAGTCAAGACTACAGTATAGTCTAATTTTGCACATTGCAAAATGTGCACATTATAGTACATTATCCTATTTAGTAGCTATTTTACTGTGTACTACTGTACCTGCAGTCAATGTCTTTTATTAGAATAAAGCCAGTGTAATCTTACACTTACAATTACAATTGTTAATAGGTCAAATTATTTTTTTTCTTGAAAACTTTTTTTTATCTTATCTATCTGAAAAGTACATTTCCCTGAATAAATAAAATCAAAACCTGTGTTTTTTTTTCTAAAATTTGTATTTTATTACATTTTTCAGAAAGAGTATCCAGAAATGTGATGGATTATCTTAATGTCTTCCTTTTGTTATCCATAACCACTCATTTTTAGCTTAACTTCATTTGCTTAATTTTTTAAATAGCAACAGTATCTACAGAGTTCATAACCAACCAGTGTTACCATGGGATTCTGATTTCTTTTTCTGGCAAAAACTGTATAAATGTCTTTTGACTCCTTTTCCTTTTTATATTTTATAGGGTTGTGTCAGTGCTGGACAGCTAAATCAGTGTTTGACAGTGCTGGAAGAATTTACTTACCTTCTGGCCGGTACTGTGCAATAATGGTCACTGTCTGTCCTGCTCCCTTTAAAGCTGCTGCTGCCTGTTCATGTGTAGCACCTCGCAGATCTATGCCATTTACCTAAAACGAGTTCAAGACACACTTCCTTTACAACAGATCTTGCAGTTCCATCGATTCTCAATAGCTGCAAGAATTGTAAACAACAAGATTAATGGAATCAGTTAGAAACACACAGACTGTGTCTGTTCTCAGGTTTTGGTTTTTGAAAAGAGGTTAATAATATCATAGACTATATGGGAGGCAGATAGGCAGAGACAGACCAAGACGGATTGAAAAGATCAGAAGAGTATTCTTAGCATCCAAGTTGTCCAAACATTTGAAATACAATCTTGAAGATTTTAACTTATCTGTTTGCCATAATTTCAAAACGTAAACAGGAATGATATGTATCTCAATTTTCCATTAAACCCTTCCCTAAGGTATCCTGGTGTTGTTCACTGCATCCCAAAATCTCATGTAATGTAACTTTCAATCAGGTCACATTTGTCCTAGACCTCCTTACAGTACGTCAATAAGTACAACTGAGGAAATATTACGTCTCTTGAGGAGGATTTTAATAATGCAAAGGGTTAATCTCCTACACCTTTTGAGCCTGAGCTGTCACCCATTTTGGCAGCTTGTGCTTGGGCACTGAGACCAACAATTTTATGCAGATCAGTCATTATTAGAAATCAGAGCACTGACATGCCCCCTCTGCTACTTCTAATCAAGGGTGCCTGCTCTTCCCTCTTTGAAGTGGCATGCTTTGATTGTAATGAAAAGGAGTTTGATTTCCTTTAAATCAGCTTTCCTATCCAATGAAAAGAGGAATTATTTATCAAAGACCTTTTACAGGGACATTTTGAAGAGGTTGTAATGTGATTAATAAAGGGAGCTATATCTTTACCCTCAGCTAGAGTCGCTCAACAAATACCTGTAAGGTAAAGATTAGTAAAGGATCTTAAGGTTACTACAGTACGTATTATTCAGTGGAAGAGTCATATTATTAAAAGGATGTGGTGCAAAAGGCCTCACTGACACATTTGTCATTTTATTCATTCTGAATTTTTAGAATTTCACAAATAAATAAGACAAGCCAAATAAGAGATAAAGGAAGAAGACGAACTGACAATTTCTGTGCAGTCATGTCCTCCTCTTCATTCATGTACAAAACCAATGTAATAGCACCACCTACAGAACTGCAGTTGTAATTTGTATTCTGAACAGTGCTGTATTTTTCAACTGCATCTTAAGAATAGGAATTTTGCCATTCTAGCAGAATAATAATTGAGCAGTAAAATTAAAACAAATTTAATAAAACACAATATAAAGTCATAAAAATACTAATTTGTCCATCATTTTAAGTAATAATTTCTGTGTCCATTTTGACCAATCGTATATAGTATAAATGTATACCATTATGTAGTATATACAGTAAATCTACGTTTATTACACCATATTACAATTCTAAAAATATGGCCAATAATATGTACCTTTGTTAGAGCTGAAAAATATCCATATCATGTTATAGAGCATTTTAAGGCTGATAAACTCAAAGACAAATGCTGCCATCTGGTGGAATTTTAACCAAGAAAATGATTCCCAAGATGTCAAATTTTAAATTAAAACTGCATTTACTTCCATAATCATGCAGATAGTTCTATATATAACTATACATAGTACATCTATTACAATACATAATGTGGCTACAATATGCAATATGGCATGTTTTTTTTTTCTTGTCATTTGTATTTTTGCTTATTTTTTCTTTTCTACTGTATTTGAATGATTTCTTTCTTCCGTCGTTGGGTTTGACTTTATATATTGTAAGTCACCCCAGACAAGGGCGTCTGCTCTGTAAGACAATAACACCAAAAATAAAAAAAAATCATATTTTAACACTCTTCTAAAAATAAGTAAAGAGTAAAAGAAGTTGAGATAGCTACGGAAAAGAGGTACAGGATTAGGGGGGAAAACAAACGAAAACCATGCCTTCAAGCACTTGTGAGGCAGTCCTAGAAGAAGCCCAAGCTTGACTTACAGACAGGATCTGGTCTCCTCTTCGCAGCTCGCCACTCAGGTCTGCAGGTCCTCCCGCCAGGATGAAGGACACAAAGATTCCTTCCCCATCCTCGCCCCCCACAATGTTGAAGCCCAGGCCCGTTGAGCCCTTGTGCAGGACGATCTTCCGGGGTTCTCTGTACAAACATGCCAGATAGTACATATAGTCAGAAGCGTCTGCTCCACTGTGCATCTTAGTGAGAAATCCGCACAATCTACCAGTGGCATATGACCAACAGGGGATTGCTCTACTTAAATACCATTTGTCCTATTTTATTCTTCCTTAAGATACAGAATTAACTCTCTCTGCTCTATCAGTCTATTATCTCATGTACACACAAAGGCAGAGAAGAAAACACTCCCAGTGCATAGAGTGATAAGTTCATACTGTATGTAGCAAGACACTGATAGCCCAGGACACTGATAAACAGTGCTCTCAAGACCGTAGTCAAAGGAGAATGCAGAGTACCTCACTCCTGACTCAGGTTGGTTAGTAAGGCTAACTAGGCCAAATATAAAAAAACCTTCATCTTTACCCAGTAGCCACCCTATTTTTAGAAATCTAGGTGGAACATTCAAGTTTATGCTTTTTCTTGAGTGGTTACACAGATGCCACTGACATGAATCCTGCTGTGTACTGCACAACATTAATTTCTAAGTGGGATTTTCACAACTAGACTTCTTCTAGAAGAAGTATTTTATCAATATACATTTTAATCAATATATTTACAGTTTAGTCCTCCAAATATGTACTTAACTCAAAAATCAAAGAAAAAACATGAGTGCTTTAAGGGGAAGTGGATCAATTTTGAGTTAAACAGGACGGCTCAAAGCCGTCCACCCAAAGCATGGCCCCAATTACAGTACAGGAATTTATTGTAGAACTGAATGTTGTTGGAGATCCTGTTCTGGAATTTCTCATTTGACCTACTTGTTGAAATTTGGAGCTCAACCACCTCCCTAAGCCAAGTCAATTTAAATGGGCCAGTGCCCCTGCACAGCTGAAGACTCCAACCAGTACTCTTCCCTGCGGATCTGTGCACCTGATCCAGGACAGACTCATTAAAGAAGGTCAGCTTTCCTACCCAGAAACAGCTACATGCGTCACATAGAATGTAAGCCTTTAATTTCATATGATATTTTTCCAATTTAAAATTAACAACGGTTTCTCCCATCATTAGCTCCATTCACTTTACATCTGCAAACGTGTATTTCATTGTGAACTTTGGCTGACGTACTGTACTGTATATCTGTACTTTATAGTCATTATCAAACCCAGTGAAAAACGTTTACATTTAAAATAGTGTTTCTATGCTTCGCTTCAGGCCAGGTGTCACAGGAAAGTCACACAGAAAACAGTGAAATGGTGAAATACTGTATTGCACCTGAAGCATGAAAAATGCAATGTCACAAATGGAAATTTATCTTGGACATCAATTTTCACATCTCATACTACATACGGTAGGAACTGTGTGAAGGATCAATTTAACACAAAGTAAGAATATTGTATACAGTATATGTTGTATACAGAGCGATTGTCAACAGCAATAAATATACTTAATAAAAGATGTGTAATCTTGAACCATTCAGATAAATATGTTTTCCATTCCTTTAGAAGATATATTCTTACCATTTTTTAAACACAGTCTACTACTAAAATTACAGATAATTAGGTTAAACTGAATGAAAAATATTAGGCACAGTACTGAAAAACAGAGACACAGGAAAAAACCATTTCAAGCATGTTTATGATGGGTAATATTTCCTTTTTAAGAAATAGTGCAATTGCAATATCGCACCAGTAGATGGCATTAAGATTTAGGAAATTAGCATGAGAATGATAGTTGGCAAATACAGTATTCATATATTTATTATAGTAGCAATCACCCCTTGTTATTTAAACAGTTACTATAAAGTTAAAAAAAAAGCTAAGTGGAAAACACCACAAAGATAAAACGTGAAAATAACTATAAACAACAAAACACCTTCACTGTCAAAGCCAAAACAGAGTCCCCTTCAAGGTTTGGGTCATTAAAGCATGAGTAACGACTCCATGAACATCACAAAGATTTAGTTCTTGAACTGTCTAACACTAAAAGTTTCAAGTGTATGTTATTTATTGAAATTTTGAAAATGTGGTGACATTTTGTTCAGATTCAAAAGGAACTTCTCACTTCTTCTAATTAGTATACCTTAAAAGGGGTTCAGGTAAGCAGAATAATTGAAACCAGCCAATATCAGATGGTATATTATTGAGTACGGTACTAAATTGAAATAAGAATCCTTTGTGACTGCTTAAAAGTTTTAGAGATTTCTATAAATCACTTTTCAGTGACAGATCAGTACAACCACAATTTCTGAGGCAGTGATATCTTCTAATAAAAACCCACTGAAAACAAATGCAGTAAATGAACATGCATACTGTACACACATTTATATTTATGATGTATGTCTGTCCATAAATACTGTAGTCACATTATTTTTAAAAGTATGGGAATATTTACATACTGTATGGCACAAGACATACTAACATCAAAATAGAACTGTCACGGACGTCCAAAGGGACTAACCGTGGGGAGCAGGAGAGCGGAAAAAGACCCATATGCGTAGCGGCGAGACGGGAAAAAGGCCCGGGCTCATAGTGCAAAGAGTTCAGGAATGCCGTATAGAAACCTATGCCCTCAGGGAGCGGACGTGGGGCACCCTGGTGCTAGGCGGGTCTCAGGACATCCGAACATCAATGCTGAGCGAGGACAGAGTGCAAGACCCGGAAATATATAGCCCAAGGGAAAGAGAGGGACAGGAAGGACAGCAGACCGGAAACTAGGGACAGGGCAGAGAAGGAGCGCCCCCTGGCTGCAGAGGGCGTGACAAGAACATAAATTACAAGCTACATGTATGGAATATATCCAACTATGGTTTGATTTTCTCAAAAGACGTTTCCAATTCAGCAAAGTTGATGAAAAGTACAGCAACTAAAAAAACATTTAACAATAAAAAATACAACATATATAGCCAGGAAAATATAAAAAAGCTCATTTACTAACTGTATGCATGAGTTTACTGTTCCAACAAAGAATTCAATGCCTTCTTAATAGTAGGTAGAATAAATTACACATTTTAGGCAAAGAATAGCATTTAGTTTTACTTCCACAATTTCAGTTGTCATAAACTCAAAATAAACATGATGCATTGTCTATATTTTCAGCACTTATTTTAAAATAACCTTTTATAGACAGATCTCGACCTTTAAAACTCATAAAGGCCAAATTCAGGCACTGCAATTGACCTTTAAAGAGTGAAAACTGGTGCTTAATATTTTCAACTTCCATTAGACATCGTAACTCACTAAACTAAACTTTCAGAAAGGCAAGGGAATACAAGATACAGTAGGTGTGTTTCTTCACAACTGTTGTTAAGCCAAGCTATTAATCATGACAAATTAACTATTAGCTAACTTTTCTTTTTTCTCTAATTTGAGACTGATCTCAGTATTGCACGATATACAGGATGACAGACTTATTTAAGTGAGAAAATGATTAGCATTTTTTTCCTTAGCTCTTGAGAACCCAGAGTGTGTATCCTCCCTTCAAGTATCACTAAAAACACCTGGTTATTTTCCTACTTACTAACCAGCTTTCACCCTTCAAAAAACTCTGCAAGCTATTTCTAAGATTATACTTAAACAAAACAAAAATAGCCTCTTGTCATCTGTGTCCTAATTTTTTTTCGGCTAAACAGTGGGCTGCTGGTTATTTATCTCAAGCCCAGCTGAGTGCCCTACTTCTGTTGGAGAAATGTGTTCAGTACCTCCAATCAGGTCATACAGTGTCGAGTGGCACAGTCAGAGAATTCAGCATAAAAAAAATTATGCTGATTGAGACTGCAATCATATGCAACATGAGATTGAAGTAAAGAGTATCCTGTGAATGTATATATACAGTATATTTTATTGATATTTAAATTCCAAACTATATTTCTGGCTCTAGGTACAGTATAGTTAAAAACCCTGTCCATCAGCAAGAAAATTCTGATTGCTGAATTCTTGCTTAGAAACATTCTCTTATCTTATATATGTACAGTACAGTAGTTCTCAATGCTGGTCTTGAAGGTCACTTATGTATGCAGGTTTTATTTCCAAACTAGACCCTTAATCACCAGTTCTAATTAGTTAACCTAATTGATGTGCTTGCTTGTTTACACTTTTTTCTACATTCAGTCCATGGTTTCAGAAACATGCTAGTTAAAGTATAGTGTTTGAACAATTTCAGCATGCATAACTTTATGCCATCCCTCCTCTACTTGATAATTATAAATTCCCTCTCTTTATGATGAATAGACACAGGTGGGGATGACAATGTATCAGACTCCTAAAACCTCAAGTAGAAAATTAAAATAAATGTGCCAGCAATTAAGCACTGCAAGACATTAAGCAATTATGCAAATATCTCTCTTCGTACTTTGTTGTTTGGACCACAGCCCACACATAGAATGAAATAAACAACCTGTAAACAGTATATAAATAGCACTAAGTCAGTAAGGATTGTGATTTAAAAAAGCAGTGTGTAACTGGCTTTCTCTTTTCTTATCCCTCCAAATTTCAGTTAAGAACTTCCATCAGTCATTTCCCTTTCATTGTCTAACAGTGTCCAATGTGATCTGTGAGACTCTTTACTTCATCCTTTTACTGTAGTAATATTCTTTCTCCTCTCACATTTTTACCTGTGCTTGTAATTCATTATACTGTGCCCCATTTCCTCAAGTGGATTATATTGTTTTAATTTATAAAGCTATTTCTTTCTTATATTATTCATGATCAATGTATCAAATCATTTCGACCACTGCTTTCTAGTATTGGATTTGTTTACTCTTGGAATGAGTCTATTCTGTGGTTCAAGCAGAACCTTATTAAGCAGCTGCCAGCCATTCTCCACTGATCCCATCTTTATCCTGACCTATCGTTCATAGTCTGCTTTCCTGAAATTTTAATAATTTGTTTTGGGCTACCTACACAGTTTCAAAATGCTGTATACTGTACTTCAAAAAACACTATATTAGGATCAGAGTTCCTTAATAATTCTCTGAGCGCCATTTTCTTCACTCTGTCTTCATTTCTGAAATTAGTGGGTGAATCCTGGTATTTCTTCATGTATTTGTCCTGAAAAACTGAGAAATTGAGATTCAGTTTCAGATGCTGACATCTTTGATGATCTTTCCCAATCTATATGAGGAACATTAAAATCTCTCATTATTAATGTATCTTCCTTTACATTTACAACCCTGATTTAATTCTATTTAATAGCATTAATATTTGATTGTGTCCATTTGCACTGACACTATGCTCTTTGCATGTTATTTAGAAGTCTGACCAACATTTAGAGAACATGGAAGATTCTTGTGGGTTAACCTCCTTCATCCGAATAATCTGATGCATGGTGCTATCCCTGCAACTATCCCATCTTTCCTGTCTTTTCAGAGTGCTGTGAATCCACTAATATTCATCATCCTATTGATTTTTAAACCAACTTCCAATTATTCTAATTACATCATAATCACCTGCTAATGCTAATCCCAGTACTGTCCAGGCACAGTTTAGCTTTAGAGATCCTACAAGATCAAGGTAGATGTTGATCTTGATTATATACTGTATACACAGAGTATGCTGTTGATAATATATATATAAGTAAATTTGACTCATATTTCCACTACTACTGTGTAGCTCTGTTAATCTGTGTCGTGTATGCTAATTCCTTTTGTTGAGTGCAAAGAAATGGATTAATGGTGCCATTTGATACAGTATTTGCCATTCGATGTATATTGTGCTGACTGCTTTTATTCTGTGTGGCTAGGCTCTGCTTGGTCATTCCTGACCCAGAGAGGATTGGTACTGCCTGGGAAGGGGCAGTTTATTGCTACAGTAGCTGCTTGCTGAGCAACGGTACACCTCATTAATGGGAGTCAGTTTCACAGAAGGGCCGCTCCAGTTCTGTCTGCTGCTCTCCTCACCACTAGATGGTACCACCTCCACTATATATACAGTATATACTTTTTATAAATGCGTGCATTTGTTCTGCTTCTGACAGTTGCTAATGACGAAAATATGCAAGTAAAGTGCATTTACCCAGAGAGTCGGGGGTTAATAAGGTGTGATGAATGTTAGGCATGCTGCTGTTTTCACAGAATTTAATTAACTTGGTTTGGTAAATGCTGGCATCTGGGTTGGGAAAAGAAAGGCATCTATCTGCATGCAACACAGCAGAGCTCCTGTTTTTTAGCAGTTAGAATGGACCTTCTAACAGCGAAAGCCAGATGGATTGCTTTAACCACACTCATAAATCAGCTGTGCACGACTGTCCATTTGCATTTAGTCATTTTGGTTCCTAATGATTTACATTCTTTCTGATGTCGGGTCAGTAACCAGCTGGATCTAAGTGAAAGAAAGGTAGTATAATTTATCTGCCAGGGTCTACAGTTACTAGACACTGTGGAGGGAAAAATAACTTGAATCGGCAAGCATCTGCAATATCATCATTACAGTACTTCTAACTCAATGTTTTACCTATTTAGGAACTTCACCAAAATGATGAAGTAGGCTAGATGCAATTAAAACACTTCAATACATTTAAAATTAAGGGAAAATCTTATTCTATCTCCAAATTCCAAACACTTTCTACACAAAACAATTTCAAATGGCACACAACTACCCTTGGAAGCAAAACTATTCCAAGATAATATCCAGTCTAATACTCTCCCAAACCACCTCCATTGTTTTTTTTTACTTTAATTATAATTTAGGTATGTTTTTACAATACAAATAGTATAAAACATGCCACAGATAGATCTAAATATGTCTGAATGTATTGCAAATTATACATTTCCTGCCATGGCTCCCTTATTGCTGTTCATTTCAATCACATCATTCTGTGATAGCAAGATGGGAGTTAGCACCACGGGTCAGGGTCCAATCTAATGACTCTCCCCACTCCTCTCTTTTTTTGTGATTGCATGAGTTTTCAAAGTTGTAGCGAAGGCACAGAATTTAGATGAGAGAATCCTCCCAAGTCTAGGTTATTACCTTTTTATTGTGCTTTACTCAAGTCTGTCAGGCATCCATCAAAAGCTCTGTACTTTAGATGTTCTTTGTACACTCAGCTGAACTGGTAAGGGACTGCTTGACTTATTAAAACGTTAAAAGCAGCCAAGACACAAAATAAGCAATAAAGTGTTACTGGACAAAAAATACTGTAAATAAATGCAGTACTATGCTACTGTACTGTATCAATCTGTAATTACACTACTGAATCAGGTGACAAAAAAGGTATCAAATGCATCAGCTCCCACATACAGTACCTCAGAAGTCACCTGACTCAATATGGTGAATATATTATGGTGAAAGGTCCTACAGGAATTATAAAGTGCTCAGAGGAGAACAGTGCCACAGGTTTTATTCTCCATGACACTGGAATCTTATTGACCAACATAGCACTGTTATTAAAAACCAAAAGCCTCTCCTTATTCATTTTCCTATAAAGAGTAAATGGGGAAGAAAAACTCAATACCTACTGTACTGTTTCAGAGTAGAAGAAGGAGGGTCTCACTACATCACTAAAAGCCTTGTTTAATGGTATGGTTAGGACTGCTGTATTGACTGATGATCTGTGTGATGTTTAGCCTGTCATTACTATTAAAAAGGCACTTAAACAATAAAAGAATATTGCTGTGAGTAGAAAAACAAAAATAAAGAAAATTCACACCAGAGCCAGGAAAAATATAAAAAGATATGTTGGGGGTGAATGTGATAAATACGTATCCATTTAACAAACATTACATTTCTCTCATCTAGACATACAGTACTGTACAGTACCATGTATTAAGTTGCAATAACAACAAATTCTGTCAAACAGCAGCAACATCCTGGAAACATTAATATATATATTGTACAATAAATTCATTTCTGATAAAGATGTGGCTTAAGATTGTCAATGCACTTTAAATTTAATTTGTAAGACATAAATAAAAAAAAACTATTTATAATTATTTTATAGATTTCTATTCTTTGCATATCATTGTGCAGATGTGGAGCAATGATTTATCCCCAGCATTTGATATAAAGTCCTACTCTATATATACCCTTTGAATCTGGTTTAATTCTTTTTTGTGTACTTTTGCAAGTGTCAGTCAAATTAGTACTTAGATATCACTAAATCCCTACTGCTACTAAGACCCTGATATTTCTAACTCAGTATTAAAGCTTTAAATATCCTAAGAATTATAGTAACAACTCTCATTAAAATAAGAAACATGATAAGGGAGTTGTCTAATTTGTATCTGCATGCAATGTATGTTAAAAGAACAACATTTGTACATAAACATCATTAATAATCAACAATATAATAAAGCATCTTATGATAATATTAAAACCTTGCACTTTGAAGAAGCCAACTGATCCTTTCTTGTACACAACTATTAAAGTAATCTAATGTGTTACATTCAGAACGGTCTATAATATACTATACTGTACAATCAAAAGCCAAGATCTCTGTAAAACCCATTTTATAAGGCTTCTCTCAGTAATTTCAGTTTTGATGCGTAGATCTTTACTTACCCAGTCCAGAATACAACCACTGAACTGGAAGAAAATGGCATCATACATATTCAATCAACCTCTGCTGAGCTAATCTGCAGTCTCTTAGCTTTAATAATAACCTCCTGTTAAGTTAACCATCATACCACAGTTATAACGTACAGTATAACATTATAACAGTATAACATTTTGCACAGAATAAAAAACTTAAGTGCCCAGGTTTGTTAATTTTTCCAATAGGTGGATACACCTTGTCCCACCCTATAATTATTGGTCCTATATTAATGGTTATCAACATTCAGTCGATATACTGTAGTTTCATCCATTTGTATTCTTTTAATTCATCTCACAGTTCTTGGTAAGACAGAAGGCCAGCATGTACAGTATGAGCCTTTTTTCCATTAGGATATTTTAGAATTTCAATCATGAATACTGCAGTCAGATGGAGACTGCAGCTGATCAAAACTAAGCATTACTTTGTTTTGGTTTTTTTTGGCAAAGAGCATTCTCATTAGTTTAGATACTCTCCAGCTGGATTCCATTCATTTGAGGCTTGATGAATGAATGAGCAATAACAGCAAACCAATAAATCAATTGTATATTGTTATTAAAAAAGATAAATAAATCTCTTTTTTATTCAACATATCCCTTTTTGCTATGTGTGATATGTAATGCTAAGTGCTGTTCTGGGAAATCTTGATCAGCCATTAACGATTTCATTATGCATGCTGAGTGCTCTTTCATTCTTCAATGTGATATGCTGGTTTGAAGTATGTATATTCCTTAAAAAACAAGTAACATGATATTTTCTTATTTCCCCACTCAGCAGTTGTTTAAAAAGAAAGTTCCCTTTCATTCTAGTATGACATTTCATTCCTAACAACCTTTCCTTCAATTTGAAATGAGGGGAACCGTTACTAATGTATATTACTTTACAAACTGGGTTTGCAGCACTCTTTTCTCCCCTGTGGTCCTTATGCTTCATGCAGAGGAAGCTTTCAACTTCACAGGGGTCTATTCAATACTCAGCTATAGTAGACAGAGCACTTTATTTAAATCGAAGAGCAGGTTACAAGAGCACATCATTTATTAAGAACGGTAATCTATTCTCGTTCCTAAGTAACCAGAGGCATTTAAAACTGCAAAATATATGCTGCACTTTAATAGTCTAAAAATTTTACTTTTCCATTTTAGAGATGCTTCATGCGTTCTATGTTTCTTACAAAAAGCAAATGTGATGCTTCTAACTTTCTGCTAACTGTCTCTTTCAATACAACCTTAGAGTATGTCAGCTCAGTCAAAATATTTTAAAATGCTTGAAAGGTTGTCTTGTTACAGCATACAGTATATTCTATTAATTCAGGTTGGTAGCTGCTTCAGCATGCGTAGGCTGCAAAGGAACAAGTTTATTCCATGCTGAAAAAAAGAAGAAAGAGAACACAGCGTTTCAGCCGTGGAGTCGTCTTCAGGTGTGCCTCCACGCCTGAAGAAGGCACCACGGCCAAAACGTTGTGTTCTGATATTCTATTAATGCTGCAGTAGGTATATAAAATGTTTCTTTTAATATTGACTGAACATTTACGAATTGCTCTGACTAACTCTAAATGTTGTTGAGAAACTGAAATACAAGATAGGGTTCAATAATAATTAATTATCCCTTGCATTTTTATTTATATGGTGCCTTTTATCCAAACGGATTCTAAGTCACATTATGGAAATAAAACAGGATGCAGCATAAGAAATGTTCTAAACAAGACTAGGCCGTAAAGCTCTTCTGGACTTGCAAAAACAGCCGTGTTCCATAATCTCACAGTTCCTACTGTTCTCATGTTTAAATGCACTTCCATGCAGTTTCAACTTATGCTTTCCAGTTCATGCTTTACTGTTTGTTGTGAAGAAATCTGCTGGGTTTGGTCAGCAGCTTTGAGAATACTTTGGATACTTGTATCATGTCCACTCATAATCTTCTTTGTTTAAGACTAAAAAGGTTAATTTCCTCCAGCCTATCAGTACAGATTGTTCTGTAAAGCCCTGAAATGTATTGTATCTATCTGATCTGCTCTGGCATGCTTCTTTTCTATAGCATGATGACCAAAATTGTACTCAATGTTCTACTGTAAATTAGGCCTTATAAGTGCATTATAAACTTTTAATGTACTGTAACATTCCTTGATTTAAATTATATGCTTGTAACTACTGTATACTATATTTTAGTTGCCTGGCCAAATTATCTAGAATATATAAATGATGTGTCAAAATTAACAGCTAGGTCTTTTTATATGTAGCCTCTTCTAGCTCAGCATTTCCCTTTCTGTATTTTTAGTTTCTATTTTTACCACCTGCCTGCAAAAACCCTGCTCTTTTATACATTAAATTATCTCTTCTAGGTGTTTCTTCAGTACTTTATCTATAATTTTATGTAGAATTTCCTTTGTAGTTTCTATGGTGTTTGCTAGGCCTCCTAATTTGGTATCTTGTTGGTATCAAACTTGATTAATTTATTACATATACCAGAATCAGTTATATAAATTCGCCTTAATTTGAGTATTATCCCCTTATCTGTGAAAAATACTTTCACCATACAAATTGAAACAATTCTATTA
Organism: Lepisosteus platostomus; assembly: GCF_059453375.1. Taxonomy (NCBI): domain Eukaryota; kingdom Metazoa; phylum Chordata; class Actinopteri; order Semionotiformes; family Lepisosteidae; genus Lepisosteus; species Lepisosteus platostomus. Next base: position 7,761,383 of record NC_142617.1, on the reverse strand, counting down.
CTAACATTTGTTTTCTTAAACCAATTCTCAATCCAAACACTCCAAATGTACTTTAAATGCCATCTACCTGTCATTTGATCATCAATCATTTATGAGACACTTTTTTAAAAGCTTTTTGAAAATCTAAATACAGTACATCTTTTCCTAGGATAATATTTCCAGATACAGTAGGTGAAAATCTAGTTTAGTTCAAATAATTGGTTACATAATTGTGCATGTAATAGAACTATTGGTATAATAGCATTTTTCCAATCCCTGGGCTCTACTCCTGTCTTGAGTGACTATTGGAAGAGTTGTGTCAATGGTTTCGAAATACAATCTCTTATTTCCTCTAATATAATTGGGAAGACACCATCAGGCCCTGGAGATTTATTAACCTTGAGTGCTTTTAGTACATGAAACACTTTATCTACTTTTGTTAACACTCTTTAGCACAAAAAGTTTACCTTCCACTGCTTTGAGCATTACCTTGTAACCACTCAGGTAACGCATGGCAATCAACAGACACCAGCAGTTCCGCTATACAGCTGGTCATCTTGAGAAGTGACCAATTAATTTGGCAATTGAATTAAGGGAAAATGTTACCCTTTCGATGGTGAATTTTAATGACTAAATAGTCATGATCTCAGTTTGAGGTCTTATCTGAATGTATTATAGAACAGTATCCCCAGTCATCCTACTGGAGAACTAGTTTGGAAATTCTGTTCCAGAGGGAAAAGTGCATACTGGTCCACCTCATCATCCGTTTAGTGTGAATGCCTGTTTCATGTAATACAGTATACAGTATAGCACTCTGAGGCATTTGCACTATAAATGTTTTTAGTCTTTATATACACATGGATTTACAGTAAAAAACATAATGCAAGAAACATATATTGTATACACCACAACAGGACACAGTATCTCATCTCTTTAAAACCTGCTTTAACAGTTTCAGACAAATGTTCATTCAATAAGGAATGACACATCCAAACAGATTTGAACTGGCTTAGAACAGGTGTCGACAGCAGTAATTCAAAATACTGTGAAAACTATTTTCACCATACAACTTGAATAAATGAGGGCTGTATTGAAAAACCCATTGTTTCTTCACATACTGTACAGCTAACACATTTAATCATGCAATCATCTAAACTACTACTGCTATGTATAACACCTACAGTACTGTACCTACTGACTCATGTTTCCATCATTGCACACTATTCATTTTGAGCACAGTGTTATACAGTATCTTAAAATATCCGCATTAACATTGTCAGATAGGTTTTTATATGGCTAATCTCAGAGATACAGTAAGTAGTACTACAAAATAAATAGGGGAACTGTATAAGCGCTGGGGATAAAAACAAATCTTGTAAAGAATATCAAAGAACAGTGCATTTAAATTATGTCATTGCAGGCTAGCCCACAATACTGTATGCTCGCTTCCACAAACTTCTAATTATTGTTACTTACAGCTAACCTTAGGTGTGGAGAAAAGAGAAAAAAAACAATCCCCAACACTGAGGTTTTCTTTAAACCTTTGTAGTGTGAAAAAAAGGTTAAGGAGACAAGCTTTGGTCTGATTATTTCACAGTTCACTGGAGCAAACTATTTACAAAACCAAAGCATTTTTAATTGTGAAATAAAAAAAGAGGGAAAAAGTACGAGGACTTTTTACTGAAGCCATTGCCTCAGGGGAGTTCAAAGCACATGAATGCAAGGTTTCAATTCTAATTGTGCAATATTTTAAGTCCAGTATATTGGATAAATAATCCCTTGATGTTTAGTAGCAAGATATCTCTCCTCCAAATTAAGATGGTTCTTTCAAAATAAAACTATGCATTACATTATATGCAGTACGATCCTTTCTTTAAAAAAGACCCACCTTACCAATACTACGATGTGATTTTCATTAGAGGAACTGAAAAAAGCGAACTGTTGATTTAAATTATTCAAGAGTATTGGATTTCTTTTCATTTTTAGGACACAGACCTTTGAAGCATTTTCCTTAATAATACTCACTTCAATTTTTGATTTGATTTTCCAACTGGCTCCACTAAACCTCATTTTAGTTGTTGAAAGGAAGCGATGATAAAACAGATGACAGCACTTTAAAAAATTAAAACAGTTTTGGTCTAGAAGTGTTGAAAATATGGTAAAAGTCAGATTTTATTTACTTGTAAAAAACAAGCATTTTGGGAAACTTACCATCTGAATTTCATTATTTTCTTTTGTTTTGTAACTGTTTAATCTATAATCTATAATGGATTGTGTTAATAATTGTGTTACTCTCTTTTGTTTTGTGCGTTATTTCCTTTCTTAAGGGGAAACTAAGTCGTAATCTATTAACTACCAAATTGAATCATTCAGTCCTAAAATGCCAGTTTATAGATTGTTGAAAATATATAAATGCATTTTGTTAAATTGTTCATTTGAGTAAAGATGATCTGTCTCTGCTACTTTACAGTGCCCTATTGTAATGATAAATTGAATTGTCCTTGAAGTGTTAATACAAACTTGCGAATACCCTGCTGGCACTAACAAAATACACCTTATCAAAATTGTATCCAGGCTCTTGGGCTCAGAGCTGACAGAGATTAAGAAGAGAATTTACTAAAATATTTTTCAAACCAAAACTGAGAATATGGGGACTGACTACATTAACCTGTCAATGTGTCAATATTTATATTCTATTTGCTTCACTGTTTTTTGTTTTAGAATAATTAATAAAGTTAGGAGTAATACTAGTGTTGGTGATACTAACAGTAGTGAAGATAATGAGCAATTTCTTTAATATTAAAAAACTCACTGTGTGACACACATCAGAACCATTGAACATTGGTCCAGGAGACTGTACTGCAGTATTTACTTGTGTACTAATCAATTACTCCCAAAGTGTAAAGCAATGTGCAATGATAATATAAATGAGTATAAAATACCCCTCGCGGTTATTACAGGAAAAAAATGATCGAACGACAGTGATATTTTAAAATATAATTAACAATGTATTAATTAGTGAGTAGAGGGAAAAGTCCACAAGCGGTAAACGTGATCGGATTGAGATGTTGCATAAAGGAATGAACTTGCAAGCTGTACACCCAGGGGTACAAATTACTCTTTGTTTTACAGAGCTAGATATACAGTATGAGCTGCTTTCTTATGACTTATTCATGTTGAAAACACAGTACAGGTAATTGTGTGCAAACTTTTATTTAAATCATAAATAAGCATATACAGTATGTATCCTGCTCAAAAATGATTAAGCATGCAGTTTTGATTAACACAGACCACTTATAAATAATTCATACCAAAACTAGAAATAAAACTAATAAGCAACAAAGGACCTTGTTATAAATTGAATTTTTAATATTCCTTTTAAAAAATGAATGCATTCTTCTCACAATAAGAAAAGCGTGTTAACCTGTCAATAAATTGTAAACATTTGTACTGTGTTTTGGTAATTAATGTGCTGAATTTAAATGGATTTATTTCCATGAAAGGTGATTAAGAAGCTGACAATTCATTATGTTAAAATTCAAGTTTTATAATTCTTAGAAAGAAATACTTGAAATTTCGATTCAACCTAATCAACCATTACCTGCTAGTTAAATAAATTAATATCTAAATAGAAAATAAGGCCTTTTTAGAACTCACTAAATGTTTTTTTCAGCAGATAAAATTGCAATCTTTCCCAACTATACTATATGGCTATAGTAAATCTTTTACTGAATAAACAATTCTGTAAAATGTTTTGTGCAATAATGCTACAGCAAGATGCTTTAAACCACAATAAAATCATAAAGCAGAAGGTAGATTTCTTCTGGCAAATAGAGTAATCATACAACTCAGAAAAAGACCACAATCACATTACACACTAAAAAACCTCACAGTCACAAAACCAATAATATAATGCTCAGGCAGCGCAGTAAAGATGCTGAAAGCAAGCTGTACGAAAGACATGGATTTTCTTTAAAGAAATAAAGGTGTATTTTGTGCAGAGAGCGTGAGGCAAATTATTGGAAAAGAAACCAATGGTTAATGTGAATTATAGTAGAAAACCATAAATTGAACGTCAACAACTTACTTATAAACCATTAGCCCTTTAAATGCTGCCACCGAAAAATCAAACAGTCAAATGTTTTGAGCACAAATGACAATAAAACCACCAAAAGGCAAATAATATCACAAACATAAAAACCAGCACGAGCACCTACACACATGCACTCATGCACAGTGCCAGCCAGAGGTGCATAGGTACTGTATATCAACTCTAAGAGACACAGGCAGCATGCAGAGATGTGTTTGTACCTGGTGATCTCAGAGTCAGGGAGGAGGCCTATGTGATAGTGAGGGAAAGGAATTGAGTGGAGGAGGCTTTTATCACATTCAACAGGGGAATAGTGGCGGGGAGAAGGTGGTTTGTCACACAGTTTGTTCACAGTGCTGTAAACTGGCTCAGGTGGCCTGGTGATACAGAAACAAGAGCAAAGAAAGGAGTTAAAGACAGAGAGTAAAAAAAAAAAAATAGTATTTTGTCGCTGAATACAAAAGTGAAAGATGAATACAAATAAGCAATTTACAGTACGTTATGCGAATAACCACCCTAAAAGCCCTAAACAGTAAAACATTCCTTCTTATACAATATATTGCATTGCTACTGACTGTAAACAGTATTTTGTTATTAAATGTAATTACATTATGTTTTTACCACTATTAAAGTAGTGCTTAGTACAGTATGTAATACAAATGTGAAGAAGAAGCATAACATATAGTAACTGTACATGACACTCCAGTGATGGTTGCTTGAACAGGCTTGTATGGACTGCAGATTGAATTCTTGATTTCAGAGACTGAAAAACACTCATGTAAAAAAAAACAGAATGACCGTATACTGTATACAGAACAGAATCATTTTTCAAGGTATTACAGTATTACAACAACAACATCACTTTATTAGCCCTATACAATTTCTTGCATTAGGAATTTGTCTTTTTGCATACCCCAGCTTGCTCTCCATGAGACAAACAGACAAGGAGAGAAGCCTGGGGTCAGAGTACAGGGTCAGCTATTGTACAGCACCCCTGAAGCAGTTGGGGTTAAGGGCCTTGCTCAGGGTAGGATCCCTCTGCCAGCTGCAGGATTTGAACTGGCAACCTTCCAGCCACAGGTGCAGATCCTTAGCCACAGAGCCACCACTCCACCCCATTTTTTGTTTTGAAAAAAATCTCAGATGCTTAGTCTTATTTCTAATGAAAGCCCATCAAAGTTCAATCATGGTTCAGTCCAGTTCTTTGTGGCGAAGAACACATTCAAGTATAAAAGAAGAAAACTCACTTAGGGTTCAAAGTCTAGCTTTTTTTAATTTTTAATTTACATTTTTCTCACCTGACTTTGGAAATTAATCATTTTTAGTTGTGACATCTCAGACAGAAAGTTCTGCTTGGCTTTAAATTATGTTAGTCATTGTTACAGTATGTTTCCTTTTTTTTCTCATTGTTAAAAATAAAAGCCGAGTAAACCTGTGACCTTTGACGTTGTAAAATGAAGAAAAGGCTGAGACAAAACAAGGATTTTTCAACTCAAAACCTAAAGCATTCTGTGACTTTGAAACACTGTGACATCCATAAGGAGCCAGTAGAGTTATGTTTCTATTCATAATCACTTTTGCTTCCAATAACCCTTTTTCCCAACTCCCACCTCATTGCACCAACACTCAAGAGCTTAGCAAAGAAGAAAAATTGTGTTTAAAAGTACATCCTTTAACGGTTAAATCAGATTTTTTAGATGAATGAAAAAAAATGATGTTGCGGCTGTTGCAATATTTTCAGTCAACTTATAATAATGTGTAATAGAGACAACTCGATACTGCTAAAATTGCAGAAATTAGTTTTTCTTTTTGCTAATTTCTGTTTTTCATCTTTCTCTTACTTCAATGGCAAAAGTGGTGCTTCACTGTTATATTTCCCAAGGGGTAACACCCAGCTCATGCAGAATAAAGAAATCTTAGCACTGTCACCATAAACCTGTCACACAGCCCTGCTGCGTGGATTCTCACCTCAACTGGAAGTGCTGGGATTCGAACTTGTGACTTTCACCATCATCTAATGAGGCATTTCTAATTGGAAAAAAGTCAAATCAATAAAACAGCTAAAACTATGTGCTGTAGAACAAATAAATATAAAAGTTTGCAAGTATAGACATTTCGAAAAAATGTGTATTTTTAAAAGGTCACAGCTGAGACAACAGGCAAAACTGAAAAGGATGGAAAGAGAGTTTCTGGACAACCCACAAAGAATGAACATGACAATATGTTCCAACACCATTTGACAGACCACATCTAACTAGGAAGCATGGACAAAACATCATCTCACAGAAATAAACTTTCCCCACAAAGCCCTTACTCGTATTTCAATACAAAATGATGATAAGGAAAAAAATTAGAATGTGCAATACATCTGAATTAAGAAGCTCGCTCATAAAAGTGGTGACATTACCCCCACAAAAATGTCTGAAGCTGAAGCTGTAAAATACAGTAAATTAAACTTGAAAACTATCCATAGGATGAGTAATCTCAAATGCAAATAATTAAGATGCATGTGGCTTCTTGCAGTATTTATTATTACTGGAGTATGTACAGGATTTAATTTGTCTGGAATTATTGTGTAGGCCTGTGGCTGATTGAATAGATAGCATGCTGAATTAAACATGCTGCTGTTCACTCACTAAGCTAAATCAAAGCCATAGTCTTAATTTGCTGCACAGTGAACCACTTCTCCTGTTTTACATCGTGTTTTGGAGGATATTGGAGATCAATTGTGTTTGCAATATTTTGAGAATCAAGCAAATACACATGGTTAGGTGGATATGCCTAGCTGTGGACAGATTATGTTTCTTAATTTCTGTTTTGCCCCGAGCTTCCTGCAGTATGAGCAGCAGTTCCTTTCTTGTACTCACTCCACTACACAGTTTATTTACAGTGACCTGAAGCGAACGAATGGCACACAATGCCTCCATAGCTCATTTACTTTTAGGTCACAAAGACATATGAAAGCTGGCCAAAGAGGTAAGGCCTGAACCAGAAAGGCTGAATAGAGCTGTCTAAAATGATACAGTCAATCTAGGCAGTGAACAAAACAGCACAATACACAAAATATAAAGTATTAAAAAGTCCTTAACGTACATTTTTTTTATGTTTGGCTGACGTTAAGTTGAACTCAAGTAAGGCTTTTATTAAAAATGACAAAAGCACCAAACATCAACAACACACAGTACTAGTGTACATGAGTACAAAGCAAGCTGATATTAAGTACCAATGGCTTTTGCATTGCTTGATAGTTTAAAGCTATCATTATTCACCTCATAACTAAAGTTTATGCTAGAAGACTGTATAAATAAAAATTCTTATTTGTACAATTATTTTTTTAAAGATTTAGTTTCTTCATGGAGCTGAATTTACTGTCATGATTTTCTCTTCATATTTCACCATTTTCATCAAATAATAATAACTAAAATAAAAAGCTATACAGCTAAAGACAACAGAAAAAGCTCCTTTTAGTAGTGTGTTTTTTAAGAGGAAGTCAAACGTGTCTGCACAGTGTCATTCTGAATAAGAAAGACATTCTCCCTCAAGCTTTGTATTCATAGATACTGTATTTTTCTGCCATGTCTCAATAAAACACTGTAAAGTGAAATCAAGTGTAGTGTTTTCTGCAGAAAGACACGGAGGAGGTCAAATGTTCCATACACAGCACTGACGCTGTCACTGAGCACTAGCTTCCCTTAAGCAGAAGGTTCAAGATAACAAGATTGAGAAAAGAAACTAAGCATCCGGTGATGTAATGCATTCAGATTGATTCAGCTACATTTAAAAAGCAATTTTACTTTGAAGATGGAACCAGGAAATGATCAGGATCCATTTCTTGTCAAAGAGGACTTTTCAAATGATGCTGTATCTGTCTCCCAGATGTAATGTAACGATAGAAAAAGCATTTCACACCCCTTACATAAAGTTCAGTTCAACTAAAATATAATTCAGACCACACTCTTATGCACTGATAGTTAACAAGTGTGTATTGCCTATATTGTATATTGCCACAATTCCAAAAATTATTTGTAATATTCTCGCATATCACAAATATAACATATGTAAAAATAATTTCAAATGTTGCAGACAATTAGAAGGTGAAATAAAACTTAAATGATATCAATGAAAATATATTACCAATGTTTCTATTCCTTTGTGTCATTTAGTGTTTAATAAAAAAAGCCTATAAAAATGAAACAAGAAGTTCATACAAAATAGATGAGCTAATGCAAGCAGCACATGAAAAGTTAAAAGCTCTATTTTAAGTTTGGATTGAGCCTAGATTCTCTGTACTAAAAAGATGAAAAGCAATATTTAGAACATTAAAAACATTTGTAAGGGCTACAACTGGTGTTTATATATATGAATTGAAATCTAACATAAATTTATAATATATTAATTATATATAAATGTCAGACTTAAATAACAAAATGCATGAAAAGAAGTTGGATATTTAATAAATCTGTTGTGAACAAATCCTAAATTGATAGAGCAGCATCGTAAGGTGAAATAAGTATAAATCAACTGAAAGAACCAAAGTGAAAGAATAATAACATACGGTATATTCAATTTAATGCTGACGACACACAACTGTATTTGTCTATGAAACTCCATGACTCCTCTTCCATAAACAATCTATCCTCAGGCTATGCTGAAATTAAAAATTGGATGACTAGTCATTTTCTTAGGTTAAATTCGGTCAAAAGAGAAACATAATTCCAATCTCATCCAATCTCATCCAATGTATTTTATTCCCTAACATCTACAATAATGTTCTTAGAAAAAAGCAATCAAGGACAGCTGATAAGAAATAGTATAGAAATCGTATAGAGTTATACTTGTGCAAGATTTCATCTGTAATCTTGTCAGTTCTTACAACAGTTATAAAAAGAAGGATTTAAGTTCCTATGTGCTGTAATAACACATTCACAGACCAATGTATTTTATGCAAAAATTACATTCTCATGAAAGTATTCATTTCTTTATTTTAACACAACCAAATACTACATAGTATGTGCAAAGTAAAAAAAAAACATTGTCCTGACTGCTATTTACTGGATTACATTTCAACAGCAGAAAGTCTAGCTGTGTTACATAAAATATAGCCATATAATGGATTAGAAGATTAATTTTTGAGGTCAGACTATCCATAACACCTAGGCTAAATAAACCTCTTGGAAAAGACAATGACTGTCCATAATCCTTCCCTCATAAAGGGGTCATTTTCTGAACTTTGTGCTTGTGGTTAATTTACTAGCTTTATATTGATGTTTGCAGTGATTTTTTTCTACAACAGCCACACTAAATGTAACTCTTTAATAAAAATCCATCATGAATTAGCTTCAACAGTGAAAACTAAGCAGTATTTGCACTTTTAGTATTCATTTATTGCCAATCTGTCAATTCTGGAATAATCTACCTTGCTACTGTACATCGTTGAAGCTAATGTCCTGGCTGCTTCTTTCAAGAATTGGCAGAATGATATTGATATGATAAATTAGCTCCTAGTTACCAAAAAAGTTATATTTGCTTATTTGCCTCCTCTCATTTGTAACTTATGTTCTTATGTTATCAGCATACATTTGACATTATTTTTATTCTGATATTCTAAGCTTATATAGGCTTTATGAAGTATTACATTTTCAATCCACAGAAAATATGATCTGAAGTTGGCAGTGCCATCAATCAATGCCCAGACTAATAAACAGATATGCTGGAGATCAGGGAGAGACCAGTTTGGCAAGATGCCTAAGTCTGCTAAACTCCAACCTGCAGGCAAAGAATCCCTTTTACTTCTACGAATATGCAGTAAAACACTGAAGTGTGCTTTTTTGTATGCAGCACTTTCCTTTTAATAATGAATCGTTCATTGTCGGGACACAAGAAAATCTTGGGAAAGCTATTGCCCAGCAGGAGATTAGCAAAGACTGAAAGTGATGACATTTTCACATATTAAAATCATAATAATGTTCTTAATATTTTATTACCTTGGAGATACAACACTTTCAGATTTTTTTATTTTATTCAAACATACTTTCCTCTGAGTGGGCTTATGATTCATGTACTGTATCTGTAGGCAGCTTTAAATTGGATAATTATGGATTATATTGGATAATTGGATCCTTGTAATCATTTGATCCCTACAATCATTCCATGAACCCCAGCATGAAGCCTAACTTTCAACTAAGGTGATGCATTTCTATATCTGTTCTTCTCAACAATTTTGCTATTCTGATAGGACAATTGTTAGTTGAAGACCAACTCTTAAAAAGGAACAAGAAAAGGTCTATTCCATGCTGAAAAGAAAAGAAACACAACATTTCGGCTGTGGAGCCTTCTTCAGGTGTGACACATACAGTAGGACATTTTAGAAGTTAAATTTCCTCTATAATAACTGTATCCTTATATAAGAGTTTGTAACATAAAACACAATAATGTATAAAGTTATCTAGTCTAATGCAAAAGGCAACTGTTAGTGCATCTAGAGAGCAAATCTTAAAAGCCTAAATGTTTTTAAAATACATTGTAAAAAAATAAAATTTTTAAAAGGATTAAAGACTACAGTGCTGAGAAAAACCTTCAGAGATACCTGCAACCTTCTGCAAACAGTGAAACAAACTGAAAAGAGAATTTCCACGAGAGTCAGCAGGCTTCTCAGCCAGCCTTACGAAATTGACACTTTCATATAGAGAAAAAACACATTATTGCTTATCAGCAACACTCAGATATGAGTATGCAGCCAGAAAATGAAAAAAAAAATAATCTTATAACATCATCTGTTCCAAAAATCTAAAACTTCAGCAATGAAAAAAGTTTGGTTTGGGGTTGGTTTGTGTTATTTTTTCCTGCCTTTTAAATTTAATTCATACCCTGGCAGATATCAGAAAAAAAAACTATTTTTTTACTCTTTTTCTTTTAACTTATTTTATGTCCTACTGTATGTACTGTACTTAGCTTGAGACCATGTTGCATCTATTGCTAGTGTTCTAATAATCTTGTGCCTTTCATTGAGTTGGGGAATAAAATACTTAACACAGTGAGACACACAGAAAACATAACATTACAAACAAGGCAATTGTGGTGTTGAGACAAAACAAAAACATTTCCATCTTTGTTGGAAAGGAACGCTGGTATAACATTTTGACCTCCACAGACACAATGGTACAAACAGGATATCTACCTGTGAGCATTCTTCTCAAAAAAAGTGAGGTAATTACCGTAAAAATGAAAAACCATCCAACCTGTTAATGTCCTCTTCCCCAAGCATGTGTTTTGGAAGGGGGGAGTACCTCCCTGGTGAAATAGGGGGAAGACTGGACTTGTACTCCAGAGTGCCGTTGTTGCCAGGGGAAGAGATATGGTTTTCCATTGGTGGAGAGAATGCTGCAATAGCAAAGACAGCTATATAATAATAATAATAATAATAATAATAATAATAATAATAATAATAATAATAATAATAATAATAACATTGATATTGATATTAAAGCCCTTCATCTGACCCTCCTCCACTTTATCTCTATGCCTAAAATATATTGAGAAGATGGGTCTTTAAATGCTTGCCCAGAGAACAGGTTAAGACTCAAGACTGGAACATGTCATTAGTCAGACAGGATTTCAGATTCCCCATTAGGTAAGGTGGCTCAATATGTGCCTAGTGTCACCTTAACTGAGTGCATTTGAATGTACAGTGGATAAGGTGTCAGCCTCATGCTAAAACGACCCCTGGGGCTGGACTGGTTACTGTGATTATGCAGTGGTGTCAGAGAGAGATGGACTGCTTTCCTAGAGAATATTAACTGTTCTGTAACTCTGATCCACTGAAATAAGAGAACGGGCTACAAGGTCATCATCAGCATAATAAACACAAACAATAATGAAATACTCACAATGTGTGATGTCAGGTGGTCCATAAGGATCTGTTAAGTAAACACTTGTTGGCTTTCCCACCTTCAAATATACAACGTCTGATGTATTTTTCAGTATGGCTACAGCTTCCTCATGAGTTACTTCTTCCAAACTATAGTTGTTCACCTAAAAGGAAAAGTGTGTTTTATACATATAATAGCTATGATCTGTGATATACTTTAGGGCCAAAAACAAATCGAGTACCTACTGTATGTACAGCCACAGCCAGCTTATTTCATTATTACAGCTCGGTCTGTAATTATTTAAAGGCTTAACTGGTTAAACTCCAGGCACAGTATCCAAACTAAATAAAAAGAGTACTGTACTGCTACAGAGAAGACAGAGCCTATAGGGTTAATGATTACTCATATTATTGTCTTTCTGAGTATTACGATTTTGAAAAGAAAGTTTCATTAAATTTGCTCTGACAAAAAGGCCCATTTGCTGCTTGATGAAAATGAGTCAATTCCTAATGGACTTTTCAATTCCTTTTATGCGCTGCTGCGCTGGTTTGTAATGTGTGCCAGACTTCCAAGCAGCTGCCATAAGCTAGATAATTACAAAAAATAAAACCTCCATTACACGGAGGCCTTTGTTGGTGGCTGAGATGGACATTTAGCTGGAAATCTCTCACCATAAGCAGCCTGTCACCGACTTGCAACCTCCCATCCTTCTGTGCAGCTCCACCATCAATGATTTTGGTCACATAAATGCTGTTGTCTCCGGGGATGTGCTGGTTTCCCACCCCACCTGCAATACTAAACCCCAGCCCTGGGGACAGGCAACATGACAGGAAGATGGAAAAGACAGAGTATCACATCAACCTGTTCACTCCCACGGCCAAGACATAAGAACATTAGAAAGGCAGTGAAGTCATAAGACTGAATTTGTTTCTTGCTTTCAACTTCGGCCATGAGCATTTAGGATGATTGTTTTCTCTTGTACAGAAGCAACAAGACCAGTGTTTATCTAGCTTTATCCAAACAGAGAGATGAATATACTGCAAAGACTATATCTCTGGCCACATTGCTCTATTTCTTTTGAAATTCCCGAACATCACTGATTTGTCACATTGCTCTACTGCACTTATAGTCATCTTTCTGTAGCTTGCTTTTCACCACTGCAGACGCTTCTAAGAAAAAATAGAGTGACAGATAAAAGGACAGAATGTTTTTGTTTATTCTCTTCCAAGTGCACAGTAGTCAATATTGTATTGACTAGATCTGTCACTCATTTGGGGTTGTTAGTCGTTCTCCAGAAAGGGAGAGAGAAGTCTAATTACAAGTTCCTAAGCAAACTTCTGTGCGCTAAGGAAGTTAAGTAACATACTGTAATAAGAAGCTCAGTAAGCTGAGGAGAGCATAAGACAATAGTCAATATTACATATTACTTAACTAGGTATGCTTTTTTTCTTAGAAAAACCAATATTCTTGGGTTTTATTATAAGAACAATAAAACAGGTTACTGCAGGGTATTTCTGATTTTACAGACATAATTCCCCTTTAATACATTTCTTCTGTTGAATCTGATATCCATTAAAGTGCAGTCTGTTAAATTGAAGGCTTACTTCAATACAGTACAATACTTACAGTATCCTTTTTTGGGGGTTTGGATAGTTTTGGGTTTTTCATGCATTTGAATTTGTACTATTCCGATTCAAGCATTATGTTAAAATTATACATCAAACTTATTTTATACAGAAATCGAGTTTATGCAGTGGCCCTGTCTAACTAAACTTTAATAAAGCCATAATTGACAACCTGTTCCTTTATCTCATGATGAATATTACTGTTTTGCAACTGAGTGACTCTCTCTATATGAGTATGATTTGCAGCACTCAGCAAAGGTACTGAAATGCATACATTGCATCTCACCTACTGCATCACAATTTGAAAAACTACTATCTGGTCTACGTTTTTGAGTACTAAAGGCTACGAAAACATTATTAAGAAGTCATTTGTTCCGTGTGCCATGAAAAATCTGATGTATGAGCCCATTCAGAGCACTGTATTGACATAACATATACAGTGTACTGTATATATTGTATATTTGTCACACTTTAATCTTTCACTTTTTGCACTCTATTGCATTGCACTGTATTGTTATTTATTTTGCATGCATTGTACACATCTAGTAAAATCCACTGGATGTTTTATGTACTCAGCATTGCATTGTTTTTATTGTTGTCCCAGCGAGGGCAAACATTTCCACTCTGTGTGGGCAATAAATTAGATTCTGACTCTGCTGGATAGCAAACAAGGTAGCACGGGAAATGAAGTTATTCTTCCTGTGATTGCCTCAGAATAAAACTTTAATTTCCAAACCAGATAAAACCTACATAATTTCCATAATACAATCCATTGCAAATGCCTTGAGAACACCTGGGAACTTTCATCCTGTAGTCTGTGATTCGTTTGCATATTTAGTGACCATCATCTCAAACTAATAGTGTATTCAAATAAAATAAAAGCTATAGTAAACTAAAGTAATGTTATTGGATTATGTTTACACACTCTATGACTTAATTGTTTTGCTTGTTTAAAAAATCGAATCAAAACGGATTTTGTTCTTATTTCCAATGACATTTTTAAAAACTTTAGTCAAAAACAAAAACAAAGGTTGGATCTATATGATGATAAAATATGCAGCACCCGCACCTCCACTTAAAATATCATACCTTTTGGTCCTTTGATGAGTTTAATTTCTATTACAGTCTCCAGCATTGGTCTTCGCCGGCGCACATAAAGCCGTACAATTGATCCTGCTACTTTAAGGGCCTCAACGGCTTTACTGTGCGAGACTTCAGAAACATCTACATCATTCACCCGCAGGATACAGTCGTTGACTCTGAAGGAGAAGGAGAATTTCACTGTTATAAAGGTCATTGCAAGCATTTCTGTCTCTGCCAACTGAGATGTAGCCTCCGGGATGGACCAAAAAAACAAACAAAATATGTCTTGATTACAAACTGCGGCAGACACATAATCCTATCAGATGGGCCCTTGTTCCCAATTACAATCTGTTACAGAGTATGAGTGGTATCAGACAGAGAACAGATGAAAGAAAGTGAGCAATGACAGTTCTTTTGTCCTGACGCAAAAGCCAGGTAGAAGAACCTTTCTAATTGAAAATGTTTCTTTTTTCCCGTTATTGGTCTTCTATGCTGTTTCTGAAAAAATAAAACAAAAATTCTCATTTTCTTATTTGAAAAAATAATTACACTGCAAAGGTACAGCGAAATACTGTACATTAAAACTTGAAATGCGTGTAAGAAATAAAGCATCATTGGGAGTTCATCAAGAAAACAAATGCATGACTCTGGGGATCATACACATAATAGCAGTAATCCTATCAATATTGTTTCACTGACAACATAAGAGAAAAAGGCCTAAATCCAATCACATACATATCTGGAAGAGCTGAGAAGAGCAAGAAAGAAGCTACTGCACAGGATCAACACAAACACAAAGTTGTTCACAGAAATATTCAGGACCCTGGACAGCTCTTGGTAGCATAAGTCTGAACTCGTAACATCCCCTGAATTCAGTCAATAATCCTGAAGCAACATAAAACATCACAATTGGATTCACACACCTCTTGCAGTGTAAGGTGGTGAGATGGAGTGAGTGGGATTCAGTCTGATGAGTCCCTGCTTATCGCTAACAATTAGTGCATTCAGAGTTTTCTAATAACAATTAGACAAGAGATCTTGTCTTTCCACTCTTGCTTCTTCTATCCCCCAATAGTATCCTTAACTGACCAAACGTGAATGTGTGTGCTGAGTGTGTGCCAGGTCTGACATTATGGTTTTCTAGCTTCCTCTCTTACAGCACATAAATGTATGTGATCTACTGTAAGGTGTGAAGTTTTATATGATTCACAGAAGCCTATTCCTTCTCACACCCCATTAACAGCTGTTCATGGGGTCATACTACTGATGTTGTCTGATTACATGGTATGGTTCTGTTCTCAGTAACACTTAGAATGAAAGGACCTGACTGAGCAGCAATTGCAAATTCAATCCTGAATGTACTGTATTGATGGTGCTTGTCTGTTTTCGAACTTCATTAGTCTTGCGTATTGCCTTGGAAAACAAACCATTAATTTCAGTGTCTGTGTGATTTATTTAAAACCCATCCTGTTCAATCTTCTTGAAAGTCAAACAAGGTTAGGGCAAAAAATGTATACAGCATAATTAGCAACCAAAATGATATTCACTCTGCAGTAAGCACAAATTTAGCCCAGCTAATATTTTATTGGCTACCTTTCAAAGCATGCATGACTGTTTCTAACAGACCCTGTCTCAGCATTCATCAGAGAAATTAAGGTTACTTCAAGGAAATAGAGTTGGTTTAGCATCCCTGCTCTTCTAAGATTAGTTCCACACTATTTATTAGACAGAAGACTGGACCTTTCTTGTTAGTGTCTCAAGACCCTACTATTTTAATTTTAGTTCCTTACTCCAATGATTACATTTCATCAATGTGTATCAATATACTAATATTATTTACAATAGAAGTATTTATGTATCGCTTTGTCCAAGTCAACAAAATGAATAAATCAAATGTAAAAGAAACACTAATTTAGTTCTCTTAATTATACTTGTAAATAACTAGTACGTAAAGGCATACAATTTCTCCTTCTTTCTTATTTCCATAATTGTAAAACAACCTTACTAAAGTAAACCAATCAAATTTAGAGGAGTTGTATAGACTATTTTAATGCTGTTCTGGTAGGAAGTTAAGCTGAATAATAACTGCTCATACCTGCCACTGGAAATGGTGGCAAATAACTACACTTACAGCTCATCCATTTCACTGTGATATAAAAAGCACTGAGCAGTTAAATCGTGGGTCACAGAAAAAGCTTCTTCAGTGCTTCTGTTATCTTAATTGGAAAAGGTATGGCAGTGACAGTTGTTCTTTCTTTATTAAACTTGTTTCATCAAATCAAGCAAGAAAAAAGGACAGTGCTGTGTCTTATAAAATCAGATTATACAGCCCTCTGTAATGTATTCTAATATCAATACATTCTTTAAGAAATTGATATGCAAAATAAACATAAGAAAGGAGCCACACACTGTCATGCAGTCATTTTAATGACTGTAATATGTGTGTCTATTGCTTCCCATTGAAAAGAACTTTGGGATTTGTTGTGGCCTTATCATAATTAACAATCTATCCAAATTGTTAAAGCGAGCAAGTTTCAGAAAGGTTCAAGAAAGCACAATACAATCATGTTAATAGAAACAGACTATAATATGAAACATTACTATTAATTTTCCCAATAATGCAGCAAAATAGCAAACTGAATTTCATATCTTTTGTATCTTCATATTTAGAATAGGCTCAGAAATTAATTTTAAAATGGCATTTTTACACTACCATTGACATGTTCCAATGAATTGATTGCTCTGTTTGTAGTCTACTTACCTGAGTCGTCCATCCTCTGCTGCAGCCCCGCCTGGAATAATTTTGGTAATAAAAATACCGGGGTCATCCCCAATGTGAGGGTTGTCTGTCCCTCCTGCGATGCTAAATCCCAACCCT
Source organism: Lepisosteus platostomus (assembly GCF_059453375.1). Taxonomy (NCBI): domain Eukaryota; kingdom Metazoa; phylum Chordata; class Actinopteri; order Semionotiformes; family Lepisosteidae; genus Lepisosteus; species Lepisosteus platostomus. The sequence continues at coordinate 7,743,860 of NC_142617.1, read as the reverse complement.
GAGTTACCCTGCAAAAGTAAATTAAAAATGTATTTTAGATCTTCCAATGTGTATTCTATTTGATATATGTATGTACAGGAACTATCATCTTGCTTTGCCTGAAAGACTGATTTTGTATTTTACAGCATGGAATAAAGCAGATGGGATCCTCGTTCAAATAGTCCAAGTGCTTTCATTGTGCTACTGTATATATTTGCAATTCAGCACTTGGCACAGTTATTTATACTTGTTTGTTTTTCAAATAAATGATGACTTATTGAATAGAGTCACCACCATTCAAGAGCAAACACTCAGCCAGATGACTAATAACCATTTGGGAATGAGCAGAACTACAGAGCTCAACCAGTTACTTTCTGTCTTATGTGTGTACTGTACCTAAATCATCATAGAGTGGAAAATCATACCTTTGTGGACTGTATAAGCATGACAATTTGCCATGGAGTTGTATTATGTAACAATTCAATTTATTTAACCTTGAAAAGCTCACCTTTAATACCCAATTCTACAGTAATACTACATAAAAATCATAAAATTAGCTATGCACTTCTGAGACTGATGTGGTATCTAGTAGAATACATACTGTACAGCAGAATTGACTTTAGATTTTTTCGGCTAGAAAAATAATTAACTTTTTCAAGGCTAATTTACAGAAAATTACTGCAGTGTTGTGGGTGCCTACAAATTAAATTACATATGTGTGTATAGCAAATCTTTTTAAGGCTGCTACACCATTTTTGACTGTATGTTTTGTACTCCTTTCAACAGATTTTTAGCTCTTTGTTCTTGGTGTCTATTTTTAATTCAACAAACCTTTGAAATTGCCATACACATATACTGTACTGTTTCTCAGCTAAAACACTAAAACTGCTAATTACAAACAAGATGAGTGACATTTCACTCATCATCACAGCTTCTCAATGTTTTGCCACATCAGCCCCTCAAACAGAGTTTACAGGTGATAATAATCACTTATCCCAGGGCCCTATAAAATCAGTCTTGCATTGCCATACTTTAGCCTGAAGTGGATATTTAAGGTTGTGGGTTTGTTTCTTCCAGTAGTTACAATATGAACAGAAAGCAGCTGTATGCAGTGTACATCAAACACATGTGCAGTGTTCAAAATCGTTAAGATTAATAAAAACAAAACACTGTAAAGAGGACAATTCTTTTTACTAAATTGGAATCTGGAATTGGAATCAATGAGTTCTAAATACTTTTTAAAGTAAGGTATGCATTTGGAAGTTATACACAGAAAATAAATACCCTAAACTTATTTTACAAAATGAATGCCAGGTTTTGATTAAAAAAAATTGAGCTGGTAGACTAAGAGCTCAAAGTAATATCTCCTCTTGATTAAAATGAACTGATGATCATTTTTGTGTACGTATTTGTTTTTCCTAAATTATGAATGGTATTCAGTTCCCCTGGTTAACAGATGGCTAGAAGAGAAGAGCAGGCTAATGGTGTCAGTAGTGAAATGTGAGGAATATAGAAATTGTTCACTTTCAGCATCTGACAGTATTCCCTGCACATTTCAAGCATGTCACCCAAGCATTGCAGTAGAGGTCACCTTGCAGAAGCTTAGCGACAATGACTGAATATCAAATAATGGCTTTCTTTGCTCCTCCAATTCAGTTTTTATTGCTGTCTTCAGCCAACAGTATCCAAGAGTATGCTAAAATGGCATGGAAACTTACCTTTTCCTTTATTTTAAACACAATGTTTCTCAGTCCATCTCTTAAAATGTCACATGTTGTTCCATAATCCTCTTATCTATCTAGGTTATATGACACTACAGCGGTATTTCTCATGCAAATCCAGTATTTAGATTTACCGGTAGCTCCAATATGTGATGACTGAAACAATCTGTAAAATCATGGTGCAAGGCTTATTCCCTGTAAACTTTTTTTTTAACAGGGTTTATACTGCTTATGATTAGAGATGTAGTCCTTGCAAATAGGACAATATCAATTAGCACAATGAAAGGATGATAAGCAGTTCTTTCCATCACATTTTGATTCTTTACCTGGTAAACGCAAGCAATCAATGCTATAAAAAGTAATTTAAAAAATCTGCATCCTCTTGTCAATAGCTTGCTTAGATGGGCAATAAGACTGTCCTTCTTTTTCCTTACTTGACAGGATATTTATGACTGTTCCACTTGTGTGTATCAGAGTGTGGTGGAATCATTTTCAACTCTGCAGTCTCATTGCAGAAAACCTTAGAGATATTAATGATGTTTACTGATCCGCAACATAATATCAGCCCACTGCTTAAACACTGTCTACTGTACATAGGGGCAAGCAGAAAAAAGGATGGTATAGATATAGATGGTCCTGCCTCATCTGAGAGAGAAAGAAGAATATTGTAAGGAGTGCTTTAATTCAAAAATAAATCTTTCACAGGTTTGATGTTAGTTATTTCAGAGAAAGTTTCCTTTTGTTTCTTTCTACAGTGGTGTCATGTATTACTGCTGGGGTTTCTGGAAGAATAAAGCTTAAAAGAATGTTTTTATTACCATCATGAAACATTTACAGACAGTGTCATCATCACATCTGTTACAACCAACATTCACCGAACAAGCTAGATGGACCACATGGCCTCTCATTTACAAGCTTTATGTTCACATATACTGTAGATCACTGTATAATAAAGAATGATGTTCTGGGCACAACAGGCCAATAAACTCCACTAGGAAGACAGCTGTGATCTGTAATGGTTTTCCCTGAAGATGACTCTGATAATGTATAGTATATAAGAAAATGCAACACAAATGACTGTGTTACATATACTGATGCAAAAGAAATGCAGTGCTCAGGTCTAGGAGATACAATAAAAATTCTCAACACTGAAAATAGGGATGAACATACAGATCAAAGATGCATGATATGTTTTCAGTTTGACACTGTCAAAATGAAAACATAATGAAGTTAGTAATGTGTATGACCTCCCTGGCACTAATAGTATCTTGGCATCACACTGAGATGTTGACCTGATTAGACCATGGGCAGAAAGTTTGTAGGACTTTGTGTCACTTTTGCTAGAGAGCAGAAATTGTATAGTTATGGTTACCTTTTGTTGATGACATTGACCATTGGGTCCAACATATGCTCTATTGGATTTAGGTCAAGCCATATCCAGACTTTGACATTGTCTGCACTCATGCCTTTGTAATCTGAGCACTATGGCCTTGCAAGGTTCTACTGGAAAACTAACACTGTCAGATTGCCAGAAAGGAAAACCTATTGGCTCAAGACCATATCAATGTATTAATGCACAGTTATACTGCCCTAAATCATGCCAATCCTCCACAAATCATCACACTTCCACCAACCTATTGTTTGGCTTGGAGAGTGCAAGAGTCAATATCATGATCATCATTATATCTCTGCACAGAATATTTTCTGTCAAATCTTTTAAGGGGAAAACAACATTCACAGATGAATAAAATATTAAAACACTTGTTTTTCACTCTCTTCCTCCACCTAAAAGGTTCTCTGGCCCACAGAAAATGGCGATTTTTTACATCACATTACACCTGATCTGCCACTGAACCTGCAGAGTATTATTGCGCAGAGAGCCAGCTACAGTCATTCTGCTGATGTACAGGTTATTTCTTCCCGGAATTGTCAGTCCTGCAGCCCCAGTCTGAACATGATTACACAGATGGATCAAACTGATGTGACAGTCCTGGGCCATTGTGTTGGCTTCTTGCCGTATAGGACATGGCTTGTCCATCAATGAGCCAGCTTTGTTGTTTTTTTCTCTCAACTATTCTGCTGTTTGTTGAAGTGGAACATCTCCCTCTTTGCGCAATGTCTCACAAGAGGCAGCCTTCAGTCATGCTGATACTGAGGTGGGGAGTAGTCTTATCTTTTACTGTTCTTGTGTTAATTAAATAATGTCTTATTGAATGACTTTTCGTACAAGAGTTTAATGAGCTTGTTGTATAAATTCTACCTCAACACAAGGACAAAATTTTAAGCACTTGGTTTTTGTATTTGATTACATAACGTGAGTATTTTGTTATTCCAAGGAACAGCACTACTCAAAGTTCTGTGACTATCTAGTCTCTATTAAAATGTTAATACATTTGTATGGTAAAAATTGAGTCTCAAAAGAACACTCTAAGGATCAGTCAGAAATAACAAAAAAGTGTCATTTCAATGTAATTAATCCTACTTGCACAGTAATGCATACAAATGAACCTCAGAAAAGATCATTCCACATCTTTTATGTAATTAAATTATACAGTAGGTGCGAAACAAATACTTTTCAGTGACGACATCTTAATATAAAAAATAATTATCAGCAGATTTTTACTATCTACTATTTTTATTTATTATAATTATCTGCAATCACATTTAAAGATAACACTTACCCTTTCCAGTGTAATTTCTTCAAATTCATATTCAATTTCTGTTCCATTTACCTAAAGACAAAAATTGATTGATTGAAAATTTAGCATTTAAAACCCTGAGATATTTTAACTGCACTTCTGCTTCTTTGGATCAGTTTCACAATTAAAAAAGGTCTATAGCTCAATCATTTTGTACATGGAAAGAATACCTTAATTAATCCATAAGAAAACAGTTTCCCCCCAGGAAATATTCATACCCTTAATAAAAAACTTGACCCAGCGTTCACTTTAATAGGTCATGAATGTTTGTTTTCTTTCTGTAACACAATACTGTTTCTCCACCCAAATACACTTGCATTAATCACACAGTTTTTGTTTTAAAGCGTTCTTTCTTTTTTAGGCTGTAGCAGGCCCACCTACAGTAGCTAAATGTCAAACATATTTTAGAACAAATATGACAAAGGCCAATCTCTGCTTGCAGTGTTGCACACACTACAACCTTAAATGAGGTTAGAAGAACAGCATTGACCTATAAATGCTTTTACAATTTACAGGAAAAAAAAACTATAGATTTGTTCATGTAGTAGGAAGTAGCTTAGTTGGGAAAAATCAAAGTCATTTTTTCTATTTCTAACTAGATTAATTAAATGCAAATTGCATTGCACAGAGTATCTGGAGAAAATTGTACAATGATATCATCACACCATTTCATTAGGGATTACTTAACTACCACATTACAAAAAGTTTCACCTTGTTGACACAAACAATGGTATTCTGCAGTAATGCTTAAGTGATTGACATTACTGATGCAAAGCCCTGCAAAACATACTTAAAAACATAACAAACACATTTCAAAACAAGAAGAACTTTTCACCCACATCACAATACTCCATTTCTCCCCCAGATCAGAGGTTAGATATCACCAACTCTGAGTTTCACATTAAAGCTAGGAACCTAGAAGTGAAACCCTGAATTGGATGAGGAACAAGTACATTCCAATGAAAAGCAAATGTGTATTTAATAAAGAACATCTATAAAAGTAAAATATATGGTAAACAACTGGATGAACTGTACTATGTAACTGTAAATTTCTTTCTCTTACTCAGCTATGAAATTGAAGTCAAGCGGTAATGTAATATTGATCAGACAAGCAAACTGATAAAATGCGGCTTATTGATTAATTTATATATATCAGAAAAAATTAATCTTACATGATTATTGAAGAAAGTGTTGGCTTATATATCCATAATAAGAAGATAAAAATTAAATCATGATAGTAGAACAGGTGATGAATAAAGATAGGAGAGGACTTTGTTTAAAAAAACCTAATCAAATCTAGCTTTAATGAACCTTTTAATAAGAGTCACTCAAGTCTATCATTAAAACACTCCTTGTACAACATTTACATAATGATGTATCAAACCCAATAACCATATAGAGTTTTAATTAAAAACTGACAACCTAAGATGGACCTGGGCTTATGCAGGACAAACATGCTCACAAAATGTATTCAGAACCTGTCTCAGCCAAGACGAGCTGGTTTCAAGGACGATAAAATGTTATTTCAAAAATGCTTTACCACTAATGCCGGATAGAAATGCTGCCTTCAATAATGATGGCTATAATTTTCTTTTCAACAGTAGCTTGCTAATGAACTCAAAGGTGAAAAGATTTGCCATTTATTCCACCACAGCATAGTACATAGATATTCAAAGAAGGCAGCCATATGTGAATGAACATTTATCTCTGGAGTATACATACATGTACGTTCACATTAGAACTGCAAAAAAGGGTCATAGCGAATAAAACAATAACCACCGCCAGTGCTGACAAAACAACAATGTAATTTTTTCAAGAAACTGCCTTTGATTTCGATGTGTTTATATACAGTAGCTCAGTGTTAGCTCATGGCAAAATAAAGTAACTGCTGCATTAATCACTATTATGAAGTTTGTGGTTATATATACAATTTTAAAAAATCATACAATTCTGGGCTCATCCCTATGCCATTGTCAACACTATAGTATGTTTGATTTCTACACTGTGCAAACAGTAAACACAGTGAATAAAGTATACGATTTCCCTTTTTGACAGAAAAAGCCCTTGACCTTAAAATTCTTTAACGATTTGAGGTTGTTTTCTTCTTGTGATTATCAACCTATGGCATGCTGAAAAAAAATTAGCTTTCATGGGCAATTTAAACCCAGTGAGCACGCTAATTTACAGCTGGGTCCCCTGCTGCTGACAAAATAAACAGAGACAAGCCTTAAAGCCTTCAGTAATCTGTTCATTAAGTCACTGTCAGCCCATTGCAGCTATGGACTTCAGATCTCATTTTCAACTTTTTTTTCTTTACGAAGTTCCATCGTTTGCCCCTACCTGGGGTTGAACCCTGGACCTTCCAGCCTTGTCATCTGAGCTACCACGGCTTCCGGAGTTAAAGGAGGATTTTAGTATACTAAATTAGAATAGTATTTGGTCTTGTATACGCATTGAAACGTATGCTCTTGTACAATGATTGATTTTAAATAATTTCTGATTTCGAAGTTCCATAGAGTTGATTTCGTAGCAGTCCTCCAACTACCAGAACAGCTGGTTTGGCAGGATTTCATAACAATGTTAATTTGTTAACAGAATAAGACATGCCTTTTATAAAATTTTGAGTCAATACCCTTAACAGAGGGAAATATAGCAGAAATAAAGCTTATAGACCCTATTCTTTCTGGAATAAAGGACAATAAAACTAATAAAATATACTTTAAACTTGTCATATAAAGACATATACATTACAAAGTACACAGTACATAACTAGTATTTGCAGTATATATATTTTAGGCCTGTCCCAAGCATCCTGACTTTTTTTGTCAAAATTGGCAATGGTTCTGGAAAGCAATGTGAGGGGAACAAAGGAGAAAGAGCTGTTTTCAGATTAAGGATAAACAATCACCTTAGAGGCATATATTTCACAACTTTATGTCCATATAGTATCTTGTGATTCAGATGTGGCAATATTACCTAAATATATTTTTTTATCTTCCTACTTATTTCCTGCAGTTGATGTCTTAGACATTAGCCTGAATTTCCACTCATAGCATTCACTTGACATTCTTCCTTCTGGGTCACCAACCTCAGAGCCCTCACTACCTGCTTTTCAGGGGAAGAATAACAATATCAGCAATACATATCTCGAGTAAGTGGAAAGGATTCAATGAAATGGCACTCGGGATGCTGTTTAAGGCGAGTTTGAAATAATCACAATTTCAAACTAAATATTTTAGTATGGAAAGGAGCCACACACTCAATACTAAGACAACCAAGGGATTTCAATATAAGTAAAACAGCTAGCATTCTACAAATTTCAGAGGATTGATGTTGGAAAGCATCTTGCCAATAATGGAGATGTTCACATAATTTTGAAAACCTTATATGTCATCATTAAAAGCTGACAATAACAGCAAAAAGAAAGAAATAAAGATCAGAAATAATACTTGCTCCACTAAAAGCCTTAGACACCAGAAGCTCAAATAGTAATAAGAAATTAAAGTCACGTAAGGGTTTATGCTGCTGTTGTTCATTAGGCAGTATGTATTAGTTGAGGACAGTGTCAGAAATATTTTCCGGTCAAGAAAAATGTGCCCTTTACATCTTGCTCCCCTGAAGATGTGACCTAATTATCTAAAGCATGGTAGCATCTGCATAGTCAGATTGAATGTGCATGTTAAGTCTGAACAAGGGATGTTTTTTGTTCTTAAGGTGGCTTCCAATTTGTTAGATTTGTATAACCTTGAATACAGTACCCCAAGGTAAAAAGAAAAACAAAGCATCAATTTACTGTATATTTCCCTTAGCAAAACATTTGTGATTTTTTTTAGTTTAACATGGCTGTCTGGTTGTTTAGGTCAGTGCTGTGTAAAACAATCTTTACATTCCTACATGTAAGTTTGCATCCAAAACTACTTTATAAAGTGCAATATTTATTAAGTAGCATCATAAATGGAGCAGGAGCAGTTTTTAATAAGTGTCTTTCAGATGAAAACTCTTTACTCAATAGACCCATTCTCAAGACCTTTCTCAAATCTAGTACTGTAAATGATGCCACGTTAATGAGTAATAAGCTCACAATACTAAATGATATTGTTAAATACACAGATATTAAATATTTAAAACAGTTGAATCTCAACTGTAAACTAATAACATTTTATCTTTAATAAAGGTATGAGTATTTTCATGAGAACTTATACCATTAAAATAAGTTTTCGAGTCCCCACCTGTATTAAAACCACAATTACCATAGTTCATCCATATTCAACTCTAAGTTGCAAAGGTTGTTTATACAGAAATAGATTACACCTGAATGAAATGGACACCGTTCAGCAAGAGGAAAGGATCTCCCAGAAATCTGGAAACATTCTAACTGAAAATGTCAAATGACCAGGTAACGAAATGCTTTTACTAAAAACAGGAGCATTATACTGTAAATAGCAAGAGACAGATAGAGACACTGCGTTTACATGCACATCTGATGTACAGTAAATCACAGAAATATGGATAACATATGTTATAGTGAAACATACGATATTAGTGGATATACAGCCCTCTTCAGAGAAAGGAAGGATGGGAAATGTGCAGGTGTACAGGAACACAGCACATCAAAATGACCATTAACTGTAGACACACGAACCTATTCTACTGTAGATGTATCTAATGTCTGAAAAGCTAAATATGTTGGACTCAAACTATTCAAGGTGTAGTGACAGAAATGTGCTTCAGATCATCAGACTTACTGTAGATGTCAATTATATTTCAACCTTATATAAAGAAATCAGTAAATGTGTAAAGAAGCAGTCATCCTGGGAGATTTCAATTTTCCTTACATAGACTGGGAAACACCAATATGAATAATACCAGAAAAAACAGATGGAACCTGTTATCATTCTAGACCCCAAGAGCCAATTTTCTCCCTTTAAATATTTTTTTATATCTCTGCAGCAGAACATAGCAGAAGCCTGGTTCAGGTCTTAAATTAAAGCTAACCCCCTTGGCTCTGAGTGTGAACAAACACATTTCTTATCTCTTGATGTGTTCACTCAGCAGACAAGCATATGAAAACAAAAAAACAGTCTTCAGAGGTCGAATTTGTTCATTTTAAGGCCTCTCAGCAGGCTCAAAATGCTTGTACAGTAGGCCTTGTCCTACTGTAGGTGTCTACTAGCTTGGATAAAAATTGGGGACAAATTGATCAATTAAAAAACTGGACCTGGAATAAAATTTCACTGTAACTTGATAGCCTAAAGATGATGATAACAATCATAATCATCATTGTGATTCTTTTTTGATCACCATAACAAAAAAGGATGTCAGCACCATCTCATTGTTTAGGGTTAATTCTGAAAGGATTTACATGATAATGATCCCCATCAAACAGCATCACAAACTGTGATTGTTTGGCCTAGTTCTCAACTCTGTCAACTTGAAGTGTGGATCTATGTTTTAGTGAAAGATATGTAAATATGCCCGTACAAAACAAATTGACAGGGTGGGACCATTCTAATCTCAAATGTGTAGTTACAAATTTGCTCAAATTCAAAACGTTTTATGATTGTTTCATCACACTTCTACTGTATATGTCACAGTGAATGATAATGCACTGTATATCATGAAAGGATAATATACAGAATATGGACAATGGATAACTGTTGTCAGACAATGAAAATTTACATTATGTTGTTTCTACATATCCACTGATCACTGCTATTGTACTTACTGTAGGAGTTGTTATAACTGATTTAATATGAAAAATAACTTTGCATGATGTAGTTTTTATAGGTACACTGAGAAAATGCAGTCACATAATAAAACTGTTCTGATATTTAAGAAGATCAATTCAAAAATAATCTAGCTGCATCACAATTAACATGTTATTGTGTATTAAGGAAAAATAATTTTATAAATGTACTGTAATAGTATGATGAACACAGTGCTGATTCAACAGCCTCTTTATTAACAGAGTGCAAGATGCATCTATTGACTTGAAAAGCTAATCATTACTTAATTCTACTTATGCAGGATGGCTGATAATTTTGCAAACACTCAATGCATTCTGAACAGTCAACAGGGCTTTGCCAGGGCACAAAGACAAACCAATATGCTTTAAAACGCAAATCAATCAGGAATACAAATCACATTGACTATAGTATAGAGAGGTGTAATTGAGATTGTAAAGGAAAAAAAAAATCATGGAGATGGGAAAATCTGTATATTTTATAAAAATCAGGAAATTGGAACACCTTACCAGAAACTCAAACACTGTTTAAACACTGCTTTAATAACTGATCATCAGTTTAGGAACACCCGAAGAAGGCTCCACAGCCAAAACATTGTGTTTCTTTTCTTCTCTTTTCAGCCTGGAATACAGTATATATTTACCTGTTCCATTGCTGCCTATGCATGCTGATGCAGCTACCTACTGTACTTGAACTACTAGAATCATCAGCTTAGTTTTGTTCTACCATAGCTAAGCAGGTGTTTCCTGTAAAGTATTTTATTTTAGTGAGAATAATTCTAAATAAGGCCGTGCAAAATAAAAGGTCAAACTTCAAGCTATGTATTGTACCTAATGAAAAAAAAATTAAGATCAGACCTAAGAAGAGGAAGTTTTAGAAAATGTACATTTTCTATTTATCTTGTTTTTATTAAAATTAATACATGCTGTTGCACGTTTCTCCATACCATTATATGGACATTAAAAAAAGAAAGATTTCTTTTACTTTCAATAATTTAGTGATTTGTTGCTTTATGTCTAGATGCCTAGACATTTTTTTAGTTTTTGGAGGGATACAGAAATGTCTGTCAATATAAAACACTTCCACTCAGGCCTACTGTACATTATTTAACTTGCAGCACTTCCTGACTGCATCAATTCAACACCACAACGGTTAGATTGATCCTATTAATCATCAATTAAATAGTGAAGGAGCTGGTTCCAGAAAAGCTGTGTGTGGAACATTAGAATGGACTGGAGGTGCCTCAATTTGAGTTAATCCATTTTGGGGCCCATTTCCTGTGTTCTAAGCCAATGGTTATCAAGTGTCACTGTCTTTGAATATTGGTCCAACTAAAGTCATTATCAATTTGAACTTCTTGCTTTTATAAAGTATTTAACCTATTTCTGCACTCAGTTTATGGTTTCAATGATGTATAAAATAGCCTGTATAGATTTGCTGTGGAAAAGAAATTTAGCAAACGTGCAATAACTCCATTCATTCTCTCCTTTAGCTTTCCTGGTACGTTCTTCCTTTTTTCGGCAAAATAACTCTTAATAGGTGGCCAATTTCTGACAATTAGAAACAGGTGGGAATGATACTATTTCAAACACTCCAAATATTTACATCACAGAACTAGAAATTGGTTAAGGTTGGACACTAATTATTAACCCCATCCAACTCCTTAATGGCTGGAAAAAATTGTAATACTTTCCTAGAGATTAGTCTCTCTAATTAAGAGTTCAGTCGAAACAGAAAATAGAAGAGACAGGGGTCCTCCAGGGTTAAGAACCACTGCTCTAAGCCACAATTTGAAAGCTATTAAATATTTACAGTACAGCCATACAGATTTCATGCAATACCATTTCCTAAACTCAAACTCAGGGGTAATTTAATTTTATTGAATCAATTCAAATGAGGAGAACAATGCTAAATTAAATCCACATCTAACTCTGTAGGCTGCAAACTAGATATGGAACTATTCATTTTCATTTTTTGACTGATATCATACAGTACATTTCACACAGTTCTAACACAACTAAGATACGAAGAAGGATAATTAATTTTATTAATTAAACCTTATTTAAGCATTTTTCCCCTCTGAGGTAACAAGGATGCTTGAAAATATTTACAGCATTTAGTCTGAGTATTGGTAAATATTTATGTCTGCTCTACTGTGCAATAGCAGTAGAATAGTAGAAAACCATATACTGTACACTGTCATTTTAAATATTACTGCAAGCCCTGTGAGTCACATTATTTAGTAACACTTGCCCATTTTAGATAATCACCATTAACAGGTGTATCCAGATATTTTGTCATTATACTCTTAGTGGGACCAAAGCTTGATCCAGTGCTCTTTTAAAAAATCATTTATCACATTGCAGAAGCCCCAGGTGTTCGGCTTAAAGTTACCTCTTTGCTTCCAGGTGTAATTAATTAGCATGCACGCCTTGGGCAATGCAGAATAAATATCCACATACTGTTCAACTGAATAACTGCAATTGATGAACAACAGACAAGCATCTGTTCACGTCTTCCATGTAGCCACTTCACTTTATCCATAGTGATAGATCCTGGTTTTGGTGGGCAGGACGAATTTTTTACAGAGATTCCTATGGTGAAGTTGAACAAACACAGGTGGCTGTTTGTAACAAAACTGCTGTTTTAACAAAGAGGTGATTTGTATTCATAGAATATGACTGAATATGAAATACAATACATACACAATGGGCAGTTAAATGAAAAGAAACATTTAAGTACTTGACTATTCAAAGTTAGGACAAAGTGCTATATTTTGAAAGAATCGCCATTGACGAGTGCATTTCAAACCCACAATGAAAGTAAAATGTACACCGTAATGTGTTAAACCTCCAATTTGCATCACAAAATAGATGGAAATTCCAGGTATGCATGGCACCATATTCTGTGATTCAGAACAAGGCAACCAAGCTTCAAGTGAGGTGAAGTGACCCTATTACATTGTAAAGAAACAGGTTTGTGAATGCATCTCTTTAATCCAGTAGAAATATTGCCTTTGACTTTGAGACAGTTTTGCTGACTAATACAACTGACTTGTTAACTCTGCATGTAGATCATGTTGGAACATTCCTGTGGTGAAATGTCTGCTGTACAACCTTCACCTGTTCACTCAAACATGGCATTACATCATCACATTGACTAGTGAACAGGAAGGGCCACTTCATGTAGCAATTTGCTCAAATTCTCACCCGTGGCTACATGTTCACCATAGAGTACTTTCACAAAGTTCACGATTTTGTGCTTAATTTGGTATTTGTAAAATTGTGCAATACCGCCAATTAATTTATTTTGTTACAAAATGCATTGTAACGAATTGCATTTCCCTTCAAGACTCCTGTCTAGGTTGCCTAAGTTGTTCTTATCTTGTCTTACTTGATTTCATCTGATATAATCTAGTTAAATAAAGGTTATTGATGATATCCTTGTCTTCATCACACATACATCTAAAGTTCATGAGCTATTTGCTAATTTTAATTTGATTCTTATGTACATGATTTTTTATAGAGAGATTCTTGTTGCCATTCATCAGCACTGCTTGCAGAATGCATTGTATTGTGTTTGAAGAGTTTTATTTTTCCTTTTCTAATTGATGAATGGCAATTAGAGTAACCAAACTCTTAAAGGGTTTCCTATTGACTTATAGCTGACCAGGTTATGTCAATTTTGACTCTCTCTCACTTTCCAGTCTTAGCAGAGATTTGTTTAGTGCAAACTCTTGTCTTTACATTTCATTGGAGCTGGGAGCTAATATTCTTTTCAAAATCATTCTCTCTATTCAAGTAACTCCCTGCGCTTTTCATGTTGCCCTTGCCATCATACCCAAGTAATCAAAACTAGGACCAGAGCTAAGATAAGAAAGAATGTGTCTCTTGTAAGCCATGACTATTTTCTGTGATTCGATTGTTCACACTACAGAACAGGGACAAATGTTAAGCTTCCCTCTTATTAAAGATTTACCTCCAACCCTTATCAGTTACCAGATCTGTATGATTAGAGATTTTGGGTCAATATTATCATGTTCTCTTCCGAGGTTGCAGAAATTGTGGGTAGAAAGTTGGTTTTCAATTTCCCGCCCCTCCCTTGGGAAAGTATTTGTACTTTCTGTCCTGTCTTTTTAGTAGCCAGCGATTCCTTGAACGGACATGATCTACTTTTCTTGTGAGCAACATTTATCATATTCTATCTCCTTAATTCAGCAGATGTTATCATTAGAGATTTGGGTTATCCCCAGAGGGAAATCAGCCCACTCCTTTCCCTCATTTTATTTTGCATTCAATGTTAAGAATTGATTATGCCACAGTGTTAAGGATTCAGATATGAGTGGCACTAGAGTAAAGGTGTCACGTCCTCTGCAGCCAGAGGGCGCTCCTTCTCTGTCCTGTCCCTAGTTTCCTGTGCTTTGCTGTCCTTCCGGTGTCTCTCTCTCTGGAGCTATATATTTTTCAGGTCACTCATTCACCTTCGCTCTGCATTGACGTTCAGATGTCCTGAGACCTGCCTGGCATCCAGGTCCCCCCACGTCCGCTGCCTGAGGGCATTGGTTTCTAATCGACTCCTGAACTACTGAGCCCAGGCTAATCCCCTGTTCCGCCGCTACGCATATGGGTCTTTTTCCGCTCTCCTGCCTCTCCACAGTTCGTCCCTTCCGACATCCATGACAAAAGGAGTCCAACATCCACGGAACAAAAACCCCAGAAATGACTAAAAGAACATAACAAGCTCTAATCCTATGTTCTGCTTACATGCAGACCCTAGACCATCAATCTTTGTTATAACACTTTGCAGAGGTACCAATTTAGCACAGCAGTCCCATGGTGTGAGCGTTCTCTTATTTTGAGTTATGATCCTTTTAGAATATGGTCTAACGCACTGAGGCACATAACAAGTGTTCACTGAATTCACTGAGAGGACATACTATAAATATACTCCCTTCAGTATGACTTCACATTTACATGCTAATTCTCCACTGTGTAAGTATCATACTGCACATGCCAGTCTTCTTAGGTTTTGTCTTGAAAAAGTCTATACAGTATAGTATTCTATTCTATCCCATTCTTTCTGCTATTTCATTAAAATAATTTAAAATTATAATAAATTCTGAAGGTCTATGCAGTTTGATATTGATGTCTCTTCTCCAGAACTTTATGGTACATGTAGTATCATAATTATTCTAAATAAAGCTTTTTGCCCTATTTGTTTTATCCTGCTGGTTATCCTAGATTTACTTCTCCCCCTGTTACTATTTCAAATGCAACTCCTTCCTTTGTATACTCCAAGATATTTTATATAAGACAAGATATTTTATAGCTGTGAAATCAATGCAACCAACTGAAAACCTAAAAAGACAAACCTATGAAATTAAAAAAATATCAAGTTTGGATGAATGCTGAAAGCTGATGTCAGTGTAAATTTAAATAACAGGAACACTCTGAAAAAAGTGCACTACTACTGTAATTTACAAATACCAAAATAATGTACAGTATCAATACAAATACAGAAGTTATAATTATATAAAACAAGATGAGTTCTGGCCTATTGAACAGCTGTGGCTTTAGTATGGACTTCCTTTATCCTATACAAATATGTAAATAAATTTGTGAATAAAATTATTGGAATTCAAAACACATTATTTATTTTTATTACTAATTATTATTATTATTATTATTATTATTATTTCCAGATACAGAATCACTCTGTCAATGGATCCTTTAACATATTGCACAATATTTCTAGAATACACTGCAAATTTTCAAATCCCTAGGATTACCAAAACAGTCTGTCCTATTAGACATGATGATATTAATCAATGTCAGTTAAGGAAACCAGTCTTCTGCAGACTGTTTTGTATTATTTTCTTATTACACTACAGTTAGACCACCACAAGTCTCAGGTATCACTATTGTGCAGCAGGCTGAATCCATCAATCCAGATAGTGCTTGGCCATCTGCGTGTCATTGCTTGGGGTATCCTTGTCACAGCTGGCTTAATGACAAGCCTAATCTTGAGCTGGCAGTCTCTGTACTATTCAATGTCCTTTTCTAAGTAATAAGTAAGTACATGTGTGATTTAAGGCCCATCAGAATGTTACATTTTATTTAGGCCGTAATGTAACTAAACACGTGCAAACTGCTTTTTGATTGTTGTGAACTGCTTGATTGTTGAAAAAGAGTGCAGCCCATTAAGTTATTTTTTACTGCCCTACTTTATCCGTGTGGGAGAATGGTGATGAGGACATGATGTTACAGTATGTGTTGAGCATGTGTGTGTGCAAGCACGGAAGAATAAAAAATACAGTGAACGTTCTTGAACTTTTTAGGTGCAGTTTTCATGAGCATGCAAGCATTCCATAAAGTACCCAGAACTTTTAATTGAGTAACGTGCATTGTTATCTGTGTTAAGCATGTTGTGAAGTGTGGTTCATGTGTCCTGTAAAGATCTACCACAGATAATGATGTACTTTAGCATCAGTACATTTTGTCAGTAATTTCACATTTGAAAAGATAATGTACAGCAACTGTTAAGACGTACAGGTTGATTGCATACTGAAAAGTAGAAAAAAAAGCATTTCAGTTATTGATCCTTCTTCAGGTGAGAGCAAAGTCCCAAACATATTTCAGTTGACACATGTTGGGTTTTTTTCTTGAAAGTCCCTCTTACATGTATCAGCCAGATCCAGCATTGCTAAAGGGTACATACTGTATTGTATGCATTCCCTTTCTCCATTGCTTTATACAGTAGATATTTTCTGCTCCTGTCAAGATGCAAAAAAGATGGAGTACTTTTGAAGCAGCCCAGTTTAGAGCTATTTCATTGTAAATGGCTGTAAATACCACAGAAGAGACATGTGAGCACAAAATACTGCTCACATGTCAGCTGAATCTTAAGTACAGTACATTAAATACTATCAAAATCCTATCAAAATGTTCAAGACTTGAAGAAATGCAAATATTCAGTAGAAATGAACAAATGAAGGGTGTGGGGTTTATTTGGGCATGTGTAGGTACTGTACAAGTCATTTAAAATGAGCTTTATTTCCTTCTTAAATCAAAATGCTGAGAAAAGAAGGAAATTTGCTAAGATGTGGTATACTGTACCTGATTAGAGGATAAAAACACTGCATGAGACAGATGACTTAAAATCTATCGAGAATTGTTCAACTCTGCCAGCAAATTTGTTTATAAATTATTGAAAAGCCAAAGCAGTGAAAGAAGACAAAAAATCAATTATCCTTCAGTCTAAGGTTCAAAGATGCCCAAGGAACCATTTTCAAATGATTTTGAAAGTACTTCATTCCTGGATTTAATTTTCCAGAGATTTACACAATTTTATAAGGGTTGTAAGACCCAACAGTGGTATTTAATTATCCTGAGTTGTAGGTGCTATATTTTTTCTCTTTTGAACTGTTAAATCTTTCAGATTATTTTCCACACAGGAAAGCAATGAACTAAATAAAAAAACATAAAAACATTAAAGACTCCTGGCAGGTCATTCAGGAAGAAACCATAATTTCTCAAGATATTTACTGACATTTATTTTAAAATGTTAAGTAACTTACAGTACAATTCACATTAGCTTCACAAGGTCTTTTAAAAAACCCTTTAGGTGACATATGTATTTGTCCCCAACAAAAAAAAAACATTTGCTTCTGTGAATTACTATGCACTTCCAAAACTATTTTAAATTAAGAACTGTATTTAAGACTTTAAGCCATTTTTAATCATTATTCTTACTTCAAATACATCTCTCTCTTCTGTCTATATCATCAATCTACTGTAAAACCACATTTTACAAAACAGGGTTGCAAAAAAAAACAGTTAACAATAAAGATGTTGTTAATATCCTCAAAAATGAAGAGACTGCATGTTGGTTTGGATGCAAAATAAAAGAACTGATGAAGGCTTCTTTTGATCTGCTGATTGCTGAGCTGGTACACTGTGCTACCTTACTGTTTCTCCGTAAGCCTTCAAATTTATAGGCCTATAAATGGTAAACCGATAATGCGGTGGAATTCTTTAAATGGAAAAAAAAATCCATTCCAAAATCAGAGTACCTCTGCAATTACTTGTGTGATGTGAGATTTTAAAGATGAATCCATTGAGCAAGTGTAAATGACCAATGCAATACACAAATACCAAATTTAGCTGCAAAAAAAGGAGAATAGAAATATTATATATTTAATACCAAACCATATTGTTAAAGCTGATACCCTTTTTTTTAAAGAAATGGCTGGTTGAGATCCTCTGATCAATTAGCTACTATCAAAGAGGCTAGATGGGCAAATAGCCTTCTCTCAATTTTAACCATTCTTTAAGTTCTTCTGTTCTTTAAAGCTAAGAAGTAGTCTGAAGTTTTTTGCTCTTGAAAATATCTCTCAATAAATAATAGCGTTCTAAAAGATATCAAAGATAAAACTATGACGATAAAAGCACCAAGCTGCTTTTAGAGTTTCTGATCTTTTTTTACAACACTTCCTAATTAGCAATATGAGTACAAAAAACTCATAAAAGCAGTATCAGTATCATTGGTTTTGTTATCATCTGTAATGGTGCCACGGTGGCGTGTCTTTGTCATTGATTTATTAGTTTCTTCACACTCCCTGTTTCTTCATAATCTTTTAGCATCACACTGATAGCATGTTTTTTAAACTCAATTTACATATTGCAAACTTTGGTGCCTAAGAAGTACTTTGACTAAGACAACCAGAAGAAATGTCATTGCAAACCTTCGAGACCAAACATTTCAGTGTAGCACAAACCCTGAGAATTTTTTTAAATAAACAGAAACTTAAGCAAGTCAAATTGTCCATTTTGTCATCTCCTTAAAACCTAACCACAGTGCTCAGATTAAATTTGATATGTAATGTAATCAGATAAACCTACAGCTTAAACCTTCTCCACCTTCTCCATTGTCCTGTTTTCACCTGTATTTCAGGTCCTGTGCTGCTTTTCTTACAGTACATAGCCTCCTGGATCCTAATTCTTCCATATGTAGTGTACATTCTAGTTGTCCACCACTGTTTTCTCCTGTGCTGTATCATTTGGTGATTGATCACGTCATCTGCTGACAACTGAACAGTTCACATGACAGAAACCAGGTTTTCAATTGCTGTTGTCCACTTCTGTCTTCTTCCTCTAAAGCCTTTTGTAACTACACAATTATTTTTCAAAAGTGTTTTGTTACTGGACATGTCTTGTTAATGGACATGTCTTAGCTATGTAATATACTGTACAGTAAATGTTACCACAACTGTTAAGAACAACTCTGTGTAATACAGTACATTTCCCCCACATTCTTTTACTAACTGCTGTCCACTGGGACACTGCCTCTCTCTTGCCACTGAAAGATTCATTTAAAAATGTATTGGAGTGTATCACCCACCTTCACCATACATTAACTACATTTAGATTGCGAGATTACAGCGTATTAATGTTCATTAAATACTTCAAACTTGATTAAGGCAAATGTTCACCAATAGCTGTGTTTGAAAGGTATTTGTTTTTTTACAAGAAAATCTTCCCATTTAATAGATTATCTTAAATTACATAAAACAAGTACATTTTTGGCAAAGTATTTTCTAACAGCTGCTATCACAATATTGCACTTTAGCTCTTCCTCGTCAATTGTTATCCTACAATAAAAAAAAATGGAAGAAGAAGCCATACTTACATATGGTACAGTGTCCAATGTCTCTGTGTTCACAATTATTGGTGCAGGACTGGCCTGAAAATGAGACAGATAAAAAAATTAAGAAATATAAAGGGCAGAACAAAAAAAGCTAATTAAAATTCTGGCTATACTGTTCTGAAAGGAAACTGTTGGGTTTCTTAATCAAGGCATATTCAAATACTTTATATAAGTAAAAACACAGAACTTAATCTAAAGTTCTTTAACTGCTGACAATAAAAAAGCATTTTTATCTCACATACTGTTTGTACTGCTACAATATGAGCCTCGCAAATATTGTATATTCTTGACACTGTCAACATCTTTCATAAATAGGTAATAATAATAATGCAGCTAATGTAAATGAACAGCCTGATAAAATAAAATTCAAGGGATGACAACAGATGCTTTCATTAAAGAAAACAAATAACAGAATACATAATAAATGTCTATTAACGTTAGCCTGTGATCTTGTGTGATCTTGGGTATTTACTCATCCTCCTGTGGGTGTAGATACTGTACATTATGCTAATAATTCTAGATCCAGGGCTACAGGTGAATGTGGTATTTAATCTTTATAATTTAAAACGTGATGGGTAAGTGCAGCACTGATAGATCTGTACAGTCTATTTTTATTGCTCTTGTGGGCCCTCTGACTTTGTTTTTTTCAGCAGTAATTACAGCCAACAAAAATAATTAAACAGTAAAATAAAGAAGACAAGTCAATACAATGAAAACACCCTAAACCTCCCAATTTGCTTAAGAGCAGCATGAAGTTCAAGCAATTTTTTATTGATAATAAATTCTAGTCTGAGCTCTCCTAAGCTCTTCTACTGAGGAACATTTGTTAGCTCATTGAAGATGTGCTGTACAAGGACATTGGTAAACTTTTTAACACACTGTTAATATTTAAAATTTTATCCTAAAAAAGGTTTTAAAAACCACAAGGAGATTAAAGTTCTGCAATATTACCTAAAATATTGTTTCAACACTTATTTTGTTATGACATAAATTTCATATGACTAACATAACTTATTTGCAGGTCAATTGCACACTCTGAACAGCTAGAATTCAAAGTTTTAACTTCAGATAAGTGTATTTTGTTGATACCATAGTCTTAGAACATTCACAAATTGTTTCCTTTGCAGAAAACAATTAACAAAAATGCAGACATAAGGGATCAGTATCTGTAATCAACTGGTTTAGACTACTGTGTATAGACCATGCTGCAGAATGAGAGAGAGGAGGGGGGAAGGTACAGTAGAACAATTTAGTGCCAAATTGACTTGCATTAGTAGAATAGGCTTCTAACGTCAGGATCTGAACCTAATGAACAGTAAGTGAAAAATACCTGGCAGGTTTTACAACGCCCACAGAACAATAGAGAAACGTGTCAAGAATCAGAGCAGTTTTAAAAACATGAACAGAAAGCCTACATAAACGCATTGTCCCATCATGCTTTATTAACCCAGATGAAGGAGGTAGCACTTGATATCACACAGGATTAAAAGCATCTGCAATTAGTAGAAAGAAATGTTTTTTTTTTAAACAGAAATCATATCAAAAGGGACACCAGGATACTTGTTTGCAAAACATCCACTCTGCAGAAAAGCTCTTACTTGTGAATGCTGGAGACAGAATTCACACTGAGAACATAGTAAGCCCACAGCGAAGGACAGATGTTGTTCCTGACTAGTGAAGGCAGCGGGATACAGTGAGCATATAGGGAAAGTCATATGTTACTGCTTTTTCTGACAGCCAGTTGCCTAATAACTTCTATAACATTCTGAAACATTTAGACAAAAATCATTACATACTGTATACAGTATAATACCCACCATTATCATATATAAAACCAGGCCTTTCACAAGAAAGTTGCAGGAAAATTATTCTGAAGGCAGCTATTTTTATTTATTGTAATGGTTTGATTTTCATGTTACAGGAATTAATTTTATTTTGTTAGTTAACTTCTTCCCTTCATCCATCTTCTAACTGCTTTATCCAACACAGGGAGAGTGGAGCCTATCCTGACACGCACCGGGCCCAATGCTCAGTACACAGCGGACGGGACACACACACACACTTACACCAGGGCCAATTTTCCCAGAAGCCAATTGACCTACTTGTCTAAATTATATAGGTAAAAGATTCCTGTATAAATTACATGAAAATAACCATTTTTTCCAACATTAGGTTTACTCTTCTAGGGTCTCAATGCACACTTATTGATGAATACTTAATATATTTACATTATAATCAGGTGGGCCACTTACTGTACTTACTGTATCTTTACAGGTATAATATTATGCTCCTCTTGATTATACAGTATATTTAGAGCCAAACGTTGATCAATAATACTAAAGTGGGTTGTAGCTATAAGATTAATTTTAATTGAAGTCTCGGTTGAAATCACTGATGTGTTTTACATGGGAATACGGGTGTGTCAGTCAATGTTTGTCAAAAGTCTCGTCCAACCTTTGTGAACTATGGGCACTGAAAACTGAGAATAGTTTCACACAGAGAAAAGAACACTTTTCCACAATGTTGATGGATTCAAGAGCAAACTATCTAGCTATATTTTTGAAGTTGAAACCCTGTCTGCTTTTAAGAAATGGGTGGACATAGTCCTTGGATAAATTAACTTCTAGAAATCAAATGAACAAGAAGAGTCTCCTCACATTTTTTGACCAGTTTTAAATTCTTAGCCCTTTAAAGAGGACTCAAGTTAAACGGTGGAGAATTCATTCTCCTGAAGAATCTTAAGTTTATAGATCTTGAAATATTCAGATAATTTCATTACAAATGAAAGAGCAGTCGCGGGAATGAAACGTGTCTGATTATTAAATGTCTCAATCAGTTTATTAAGTTTATAATTAAGTAGCTACAGTAGTTCTTCATCCGAGGCCAATTAACTTTGAGAAAACAGACTACATTTCAGACAAGCTAATGATTACGTGGCAGCACAAAGTCCTGAAAACCCACACAATGCTGGAGTGTTCCTACAGATGCTGCTTTAGAACTGCTTTTCAAACCATCAACAACTGCCCAGTTAAGAGGATACAGACAGAAAAATACAACACACACTAATTTGAAGTTGAATATAACTATTTTGCTTTGGTTTGATTCTCATCAAAGTACATTAACATTCAGTTGCTGTGCAGTACACAAAAGCTAAGTGTTCAGGAGTTAGAAGCAGAACACTGCTTGTGTGGTTCAAAGCCAGCCATTGAGGGACTTTCTGCTTACGAGGCATTGCTGATAATTACATCGATGGATTCTAAGCCTCTAGAAAAAAAAACTTCAAACAGGTGAATTAAAAGAAAAAGTAGTGTTGGGGATTCAAGAACAAATAAAAAGGAACTACCTGAAAAGCAGCTTTTTTGCAAAGCATTTAATTTGTATTTATGCAGTATACAGTTTTTTCAGCAGGTCTGATACAAAATTCATCTTATTAAAATGTGCAAAAATGAATTTGTACATATAAAGGATAAAAAAGAATAGCAAAAAAGAATAAAATGTACATATGAAGAATATTATACACATTATAATGTGTATTTTATACATCCTTGGACACAAGCTTCAACTGAGAGTAGGCACATTTCCCCTAAAAATAAACATTTTATGAAATAATGTGCCTTTTTCCATCATTTAAAAAACATGAAATGTATAAAACCTTGATTGGACCACTTAAACCCAACTTTCATGTATCTGGTTCACTTGAATTTATCACATCAACAAGACATTGTACCATTATAATATCAGGCATTGGTAAAAAAAATGTAATTTATGTTTTTACACAATTACATAATTTAGAGGGGAAAAACAGAACCACTCTGATGGCTAATTCTGTTTCCTTTCCTTACTGTATGTAATGTTACATTTCACTGTTTAAGTCAGACATAGTCTGGTCTGTTCATCATCCCTGCTTAAGGAAAGGGCTGAAGTAACTAGAAACTATTACAGTACAATTTGCTTGGGCACACTTGGGTAGGAGTAATCATACCTCTTGAATAAATTGTGGTACAGCTTTACAAATACTGCAATTGAATGCTATGAGGCAACTATTACATACTATGCAAATGTAACAAGATATTTTACTAGGAATAATGACAGAATTTGAAAATTACCATTCACATTGAAAACTGGCAATTACTAGGAAAGAGAAGAATACCAAAATGCTACACAATAATTTTTTTTTTACTTTACCCTACATATACTGTAAAGGTGTTTGTAACCAGTGCCAGCACCTTAACGTCGATGATAAAAATGTTTAAAAGAGTATGGCTTATACAGTAGTGTGTGTTATTTTATCATTTAAAGATAAAACATATCCAGCCTTAAACTTATCCAGAGCAAAATTACCTGCAATGATGTTTGATCTGTGGTCAATGAAAAATCAAAGATATGATTGCCTTTTTTGTTAGTATCAGCCTGTCCAAAAGACTTGCATTAGGCAATATGCAATATGAAAAACACAAGAAGTCACACAAATCATGTCAACAAATCTAAGACAGCAGGATGAGCAATTTGCATTGCACAGGTGTCTAAAAGGGATATTTTTAGTTATGTGGTTATGAAAAACTAGCGATTGATCATCCATTCATCCATCACCTGTGAGGCACTTTTCCTTTTGCTCAAATTAGCAAATGAAGTATAGCATGTCAAAATACAGAGATCTATTTTGCAAAACTTACTTAAAAAGGTGTCTAATCTAAAATTCCGCTCATTACATTGTAATGTTCCAATGTCAAATATTAATGTAAGAGAAATAAACACTGTACAGCTCTGCCTTTCATAGAAGGTCTTTTATGGAACAAATATCTGTAGTCTACAGTATATCTAGGTGTAGAAGAAACTGTAAGAGATTTAGAATCTTCTTTCTGTTCATCACATTTACTTAAAGATGAATGAAAAGCATGCCTGACAGTTGTGAGTCACACATGTCCCCATATCCATATAGTTCCTATGTGTCTGGTCTATACAGCTGAGTACTGGAAAGCTAAGCCTCTCACAGATACAGTATGCTGATGAAAGGCAAGTCATCTGTCGTGGAATTTTATAGAAGAAGAGCCAGGAGAGGTATTCTCATTCACTCAGTAAGGTCTTTATTCATATTGCAATATGGGACCCCTGCTGTCACTCTGCAA
This sequence comes from Lepisosteus platostomus, assembly GCF_059453375.1. Taxonomy (NCBI): domain Eukaryota; kingdom Metazoa; phylum Chordata; class Actinopteri; order Semionotiformes; family Lepisosteidae; genus Lepisosteus; species Lepisosteus platostomus. The sequence continues at coordinate 7,718,886 of NC_142617.1, read as the reverse complement.
AGTGCGTCAGAGACTCAATTTGTTACAAGCAGTACAGGGTTTTTATAAGATGTTGCGCTGTAAGAGAAAGCTCAGCACTTTGTCCCTTCTAACACTTCCCCTTTCCCTAAGACAAAACAGATTACATCATAAAAACGAAAGAAGAAGCACCACTAGATTTGTTTTTCAAAGCTTATCAGTTACTTTCGGCTAATCTAATGACCCAGACAGCATATACAGTATTGTTTTGGTACATTGTCTTCTAAAGTAACCTAAACAGTGCGTACTTTGTTGACGTACTGTTTTCTAAAAATCTGTCCGTAGCACAGCAGTTACATCCTTGAAATATATTTTCTAAAAGCACCAATATATTTTTTGCAAAGCTCTCTACATTTTAAGAATCAATTTACTTATTAGATTTCCATTTCACATCATACAGCATATCATCAATATGTGATGATGTGCTACTGCCTACATCGGCCTACAGAGAAATCTTCACTCCACGAACACCCAATCTAAACACTTCCCAGTACCACAGCTTACTGAGTGAACTGTAGTCACCTTTAGCTCACCTTCTGGCTGCCACAAAGACCAGCTTGATTCAAGCACATTATCGTCAAATTCAGACTGTAAAAACGATTCGCAGCGGTTAGTAGCAATGACCGTGGCTCAATGTGATGAAAAAAATTAACTGAGCACCTCTTGGGCTTACATCTTACACCAAACTAGGTCAGAATTACCATGTTTCCATTTTCATACTTTTGCATAATTTTAGTATGTATTACACAGCAAGACATACTGTAGTATTACATGTATATTACTGTTTACTTTTGTGTATTGTTTCTAATTTATAATCTGAAATGAATTAGTAACAAATGTTATCTTATATCTAAAAACAAAGATCTAAAATATAGATTCTAGCAGTGTGGATTTACCTGTGATGTCTAATTGCAAAGCTGTTTGTGCTATTACACTAAACTGTATGTTTTGCAAGCCTCTCCAGATTTGTGAAAAAAACAATATAGTGAAGCATAAATAAGAGTTTTCAAAAAATACTGGCAAAACCTGATGGAATGACAATATGGCAGTCCTGGCAAATATAGAAGAAGTAATTTTTTTCATTCTTCAACACATTCTAAGGTTTCTTCAAGTTATTTTAGCTGTAATTAAATTAATTGTTTTCTTTTAGACTTGCATGGATGAGAGAAATAAAAGCACTAGGAACTCAAATTGAAAAAATAAATAAATGCAGTGTATGTATTTACAGTCTATATCTATTCCTCCAAAAGCAATTGGTTGAGTTGAGAAATTGAATTTAATGTCAGCCGTTGTGTAATCAAACTGAGCAAAATAGGACTCCAAAATGTTATGACTGATGTTTTGTTAAATAATGTTCCTAGTCAAAAACATTTCAAAGCAAACCTACTGCAGCTGCATGGTATCCTTAATGCCGCACAAGTACAATACAGATGAAGATTTTCTTTTTTCTTTCCAGGTTATTAGAATATCAAATATTTCTCAAGTGTCTTCTGACTAGAAATGGTCTTCGTTGTGAACTTACTGCAAGCACAATGTAATACACTTACTTAATGCAGCAGGGGAGACCATTCAATGCTGCAGGTTAATTATGTATTAATAAGTACACTGGCATATGTTTTAATTAAAATTCTCATTCTGGTAAATGGGAAACCTTTTGTTAAGGGAATCAGTTTTAATTTGAGTTTAACTGTAAAGACCATCAAAAATCTATCAAATCAAGTGTTATTAGTAGATACAGTACACGGTGTCAGCTTGCTTTATTTTAAAAAAAATACCAGTGTCTACTGTTTGTTCATGACAATGTACATATTTTTCTTAAGGGCAAGTAGAAAGATAGCATGGAGTGACCAATTTACAGTATATAGGAGTTCAACAGACTAGTAATCGTTAAGGTCTCTGAGAACCAAATATTGCCATTTCAACCAAACAACATTGTGCAAGTGCAAAAATGTTGTAGTGGTATTACTGTCAACTTTCCACATGCACAGAAAATATATTTTTTAATTTCTAAGGGAAATGAGATAATATACTATATCGTAGAATAGTACATTGTACTGTACTTAATTTTTTTCATTTTGAGAAATTCTGGGCAAATGTCTGTATTAATTAGCTGTATGTTTTAATAAGGTAAGAAACTTTTTGAAAGATGGAGTTTGAAGTCAATAGATATGCTTGGCAGGAATTTCCCGCTTTATGAATCTAAAATTTAAGTTTCGTTTTAGAAAGACTGCATACAATTCAGAAACCTATGTAATTTTCTTGCTGTGCTTTGTGCTTTTAGTTTGACTTGGGTTCTGATTTATTCTGTTTAATAATTTAATACTGAGACTATCTTTAGTACATGCTGCTGCTCTATCAATATTTTATAAGCAGTTGTTCACCTATAAAAACAGTCAACACAAAACAAATGTCACAAAAGCAGTAATTACATTTTTCAGAGGCAATTTAAAAGCAGCTATGTCTGATATGAATAAGGAGCAATGTGATCACCCATTTTGTTAGGACTCCAGGTTGATAAATAATGAAATAATGAAAAACATAAGATATGCTGTTAAATAGGGTCTTGTTCTCTAAATTTGATTTTGATGAAAATTAAAACGTGATTTTTGTTTTCTTCCCAGGAAAAGTCATATGCCACCCTGAATGCAAAATAAGAAGACGTTTATACCAATGTCACATTTTAATATATCAGCCTTGATCTCTGGCAGCTGATTAATGTCAGTTCTTGACAGAACTTCAAGAGCAATATGCTTATCATCCTCATTGGCATGCATTGTAAGTGCAAACATTCTTCAAACTGTTTCCAGGTCCTTCTACAGACATGGAAATCAAGCATTACATGTAACTGTTCATTTTCCATCTACAGCTGGATTCATAGACAGTCACACTGGGCCACACAGTACAGCTATGTACAAATATTAAATGTTCTTGTGCAGTACACAAAAACATGATCTACAAGAGTAGTGGTTTCATGATTCCAATGTATTTATTTGTACCTTATAACAAGCATGTGTCTTACAAATTATGAGTATTTACTGTATAAATAAAATCCTATAATCAAGCAGAATCAAAGCACAAACTTATCTACTGTACACTTTGAAAGGTAGGCAACGTACAACTTATGATATAAATTACATCTTCAATTCAAGATCTTGTTTGTAACTATACTAAGTCTACAATACATTTAAATTCTTGTAACAGTACATCCGTTACGATATTATGAAGTATTTAATTGTTTAAAACATATCACTTTACGTTTATTTCACTTTGCAACATTTCTATACAAATTGACTATTTACAAAACAATGCAGAGAAAACTTTCATTGCTTAACAAATTTCCATTTTCAAGTTGTTTAGCGATGCAAGCAAAGGATATTTTCCAGTAAACAAAATGCAAAATATCATTTCATAATTATAAGCTACAAAGCAATTTGCAGGTAGAATCTTAAACTTCATCAGCATGAACTAGATTATAGACTGTATTTACTGATCCTACATAACACATAAATAAAAAATTGGTTTTCCTTAAATTCTAGCAAATAAAAATGACTTCAGTAACAGGATTAACAAAGAGAAAGCTAATCATAGATAAACATTAAAAGCAATCTTCTCTGAGCATGTTGTACTTTATAGCAATGTTAAACATTCTGTTAATTACTTTAGTGAAGAACAGCTGTGCTACCCAATATTTTCATTTTAAATCCTGTATATGAGGAAAAAGAAGGGAGGGGGTTCTGTTTTCCTACTCATACCAATCACAGTTCCCCACCGAAAAATGCGTCTACTTTCCTGAAACCAGAGTGGCCTAATTTCTGATCATTTCTTGAGGCAGCAGGCATCTGCGATCAGAGGCCGTTCAGCTGTCCTGCAGTAATGGCTGAGCTTAATTCCACACACTCTAACAAATCGATATAAGATTTCAAAAACCAAGAGAACACAAATGCTAGTAGCAGAATTCTCTTTAGCACAAATTCCCCTTGAACAGGGGTTCCCCTTGATCAGTTATCATCACTAACGCATTATTTAACCATTTGTATTACATATTTGTACTCTTTCTGCACAATCTGTTTAATGGGCTCATTGAAGAAGAGGACATATACAGTAATTTTGCCCTGCAATAAGACCTTATATTTGGCAGGATAGTGTAATTTTCTTTTAATATTTTGAGTCATATGCAGGTTTAAATCCTTCCATCTAGAACCAGGTGAACTGATGTTCCTATTAAAATGCTAATGAAAATGGAGCAGGGGATTTTTTTCATCCTTTCCATTTCCCTGCAGTTCAGTATGGAAATCTACTTAGATGATCTCCTCTTAAGAGAACAATTTTGAGAAACTTAAGAGAAAAAAACGGTAACATATATAAAAGATAAAAAGCAAAGATAAAAATAAAAATGCAAAAGAGTTTTTCTGAAGGCATATTCTTTTACTTCTTCAGGAGTGCCAGTCACTATTTTTGTAATGATAATATCTTCTTTTATGAATATGAATGATGCACAGTTTCTAGTAACTCATTTCAATTCAATATTAGGTTCCTTTCTGAAGATGTAGCAAAGATCTTCCCCTTTACAAATGCAGTTTCTCTCTCACCGACAGTTTCAATCAGATTTAAATTTTGGAAGCAGCACAGACGCAATAATAAAGTGCCCAAAAAAACAAAAATAATGCACAGATTAACTCATTGCACTTTCTATGTGTTATCTTAGCATGCTTGTAGAAATATATATATAGTCGCTTTGTAATCCAACCTTCTAGAAAGCACATAGACCATACAAATACAAATTTTGAAATGTTCTTTGATGCACATTTTATTTAAAAAGATGCTTTTTTCTTTCAAATGTTTATTCCAGCTAACCAGATATGTTACAACCATCCCAACATTTTCCATATTTTACTTAGATCACCCATAATACACATTTTGCACCAAAGTATAAAACTCCTACTGTTTATACTGTTGTCACTCAACAGTTTTATTTTATAAAAAAATAATGCGAATACGGGTTGCTTACCCAAATCTGAGTTCAGTGCAAACAGTCTTAATACTACAGCTTTAATGCTCAGTGCACTTAAAAATCAAAGTCTTTCTCCCAGATTCTACACTATGGACAATGCTCAGATACACAGGCAGATGTAGGTGTAGGTGTGGAGCGCAGTAAGAAGTTTACCTGATAGGAGTCATGCCAGCCATGCGGACAGCTGCAGTCAGACCACCACTCAGAGTTGGCCCCTTTGCCTTTGGCTACACTTTTGCTGGGGCTTTTCCAGATGCTCTCTGACCGCATGGTGCTGAGCTTCCCCCTGCTGCGTGCCAGGGTTGACCCTGAAGATTGTAGTGTCTGGGAATTGTAAAAGTATCCTTGGGGGTCATGTTGCCAACCACAGGAACACTGGGAATCACTCATCACTAGATCTATGCTCCTGCCTTCAGGATCCCGGCAGCAGCTATGCTGTTTATTCAGGTAAGCCGTCATTCCGATCCTATCTTCCTGCTTTTCCCACTCTCTGGTTTTCCTTGTTAACGAATAGAACCAAAATCCTTTTACTTCTTTCAGGGTGGTGCGGTTTCTTAAGTCTGGCTGTGCGTACCTATATCAGCTGCTCTTTTAAGCAAAGCATCGTGGGAGAGGCAGCAGGAACAGCAGCAGTAGTAGCAGCAGCAGCAGCGCAGGCAGCAGTTGAAGTGTGAGCAGAGCTGCACAGCATTATCTGCTAGCTAGCAGCTCTTTGTCAATAGATGACTCAACTCGCAGAGCAACTTGACAGCATCCCTGCTTCAGGCAGAAGTAATCTATGCTTGCCACAGCTGGGCTTCAAGACCAAACCCTGCATTACAAATCCTTTTAGGTGGAAAACAAGCAAAGTGTGGTGGAGAACAGCACCCTCTTGCACTAAATTCAATTATCAATTATTTTCTTTTTCCTGGAACACAGTGGCACACAGCTGGGTTTCTCTGTACTGCCTACCTTGGTGTGATTTAATTTATAGTAGGATGATTTCCCTACTGTAGTGAAGGGTTTGTTTTTTATTTAGCTTTCTTCCTCTGCTTCTTCTTATAACACTGAACTGAAATCTCTTTTACATTTTCTTACCGAAGCACAAAAGAAACAAAAGCTTCCTTCCATGCATACTATATGTTAGAAAGAGAAATCACACTGTAACAATGAAGAATTTTAGGGAAAAGGTCCAAACATTTGAAACTGCAGCAAAAATACACACTCATCAGAAGTATTAAGACTACAAGACAATCATTCCTTGTGTATTTTCTTTAGCTCAGATCCTCTAAATAAGGTTTAGATAATCCAATCTAAAAAATCAAAGAAGGGACTGTCATTTTCCAGCTATACTAATATTTTCAATCTAACATATACTCCCACCTACTGGATATAAAGCAACACTCCATATTATCCTGTCAGCTGATAAGTGACAGATTTGGTATTTTTCTGCATCCCAGTGCACTACAAGTGACCTGATCAATGCGTGTATTATCATGTGAAGTAATGCAATATTCTAGTCAGTCAGCAATCTAATTTTAAACATGAAAATGAAGTGATGCAACTGTTTTTGTAAAGTTAAAAACAATTATATATATATAACTAACAGCTTTCATACTGTTCCCTTAGTGGGGTAACTTGTGAACGATTCATTATTTTTGTGATGACTATGTGTTTTATCTTATGAACAGTTATTCATACTTGATCTCCAATATTTCTATTCCTATTTACTGTATCTATTGTTTTACATATACAGTATATTAACTAACAACAACTGCAGAGCATTTTAACTGCTGCAGCACCAATGTGTCAGGATATATTTTAAACAGACTCCCTTAAACACAGACAATAGTGCTTATCATTAGTAAAACCCTCTGTTGGTTTCTTGTTAATTAAATTAATACTGTACTGTGCATGCACTAAGAGAAGAGACACCCTAATTGATTACTAATGAATGTGACTTTTCATGTATTAGTTATTCCTCATATGCAGTATCTACAATATAAGGCACAATGTTACTCACTAAACTAAGTGATGTGCAACAATAACAATTTGGCCTTATTCAGTAGGGCAATTTCTGGTGAATTTACATTATGTTTCCAACTCTCCTATGCACCCATCCATCCTTTGTACTGAGCTGTTTCTGTATTACCAGTGTACATACTGTACAATACAACACATAATAATCGCTGTCAAACCATCTAAACTTTCTAAGCATAAAAAATATCTGAGGTACAGGATAATTTGAATGTTCTTATAAATAGTGGGATATTAGTCTTCTGGTCATAATTCATTTATACCGTGTCCTTGAGATTAATTTACTTTAAACTTCTTTGACATCATATTGTCAAACAGTACCCAGGCGCTATAGGCTCAAGACAACAAAAAGAAACATGAGCATGTAATGAGAAAGAAACAATTTGATTTTTAGTTTATTGGAAACTTTACTTTCAACAAAGTGCATGTACCGAATCTTAGGCTACAGTACAGTATATACAGTACTGCAAGAGCTCATTTTTTAATGCCTGTGTAGAACCGCAGCATTATGATGAATATAAATAGAAAAACTCCTTTTTCAGTACATTTGAAAGCTGTATAATACTGTACTATAAATATTTTATAAAGAAAAGATCACTTTAGTATGGCTTTAGATATTCAAGCAACAAAACATTGTATTGCGGATGCTGTGCAAAATACTGTTAAAGACTTGGTTAACATAAGGTGTTAAGATATTTGCCAAAACATACAGTAAAAGACATAGTATTCAATCGTATCTGTCCAAAAAGAAGCCCATCAGGACAATTAAAAAGATTAGCTTCTGCCAGCAACATTTCAGAAAGCAACAGCAGTTCTCAGCAGTGAGGTGGACAGATAAATCCAAATGTATTTTTCCATTTACACACCAGATGGTATAACAATTTGGTATAGAAAGCGTAAGAAAAACATCAAGAGTAAAGTTAAAGTCTTGAGATGAACAGTACAATATGGCTGCTTCACATGGTAGAGAATGTGAATTAGTGGTCAAAAAGAAGAAAGGAATTCGATGATGTTCTACAATTAAAAAATAAAATGTTTTGCTAAAATGAGAATTTATAGTTTATAAATTATCTGAACACATTTTAAGAAAGTACTTATTTTTCCTTGAAATATTCACATTTAGAAAACGTAACACGCAACACATTAGAATATTTCATTACATGGAACAGTGCATTAAAAATCTACTAAATTATCAGGAAACACAAAGCTAGTCAGCCAAAATGAAGTAACTGTAACATCTCTAAAATCACTGGCATATAGGATGTAAAACATTAATCAAGCACAGTACTTCATAGCAAAAGTGATTGTATTTTCTGGTTAACAATAATTAATCAGTCCTGGGATGAATACAATGGTACTTGAAAGACAGTTGTATGAAGAATATCCATGGCAACACTTATAGAATAAAAATCAGTGACTGATGCAGTAGAGAGATGAAGTGGTGTGCACTTAAATTTTTCATCCTGGATACAATGGTACTGTATGTGTCTTTGAGAGATTGAGTCACAAATCTAGTGTCTTTATGAAATAGCACAGCTTATTCAGGGACGTCTTGCTGGCAGCCTGACAAATGATCTCTAGACACTCAAATCACAGCACTGTTACATCAGGTTCTTTGCACCAGAATAGGGAAAAAGAATGCTCCACCAAAGCACCTTGACAAGTGACAGGTCATAGGTGAGAGAAGCTGCTTCAATTTCTTTTGGTATACTAGTTAGTACTCTTCAAATAATTTCAGAATAAACCATAGCATAAAACAAATAAAAGTATGAAATCTAACATTTACTCTTCTGTTAATTCCTCAAAGTCATGGCAACATGATTAATTACACACTTTCTCAGATGACATTGGACTGTAGGCATACAAGATGTACTATATACTGCATGGGGCTTCATGGCTTTCTGAAGATGACTCTGTACCTGATGCAGTTAGCAGAGACCATTTCTAATCAATAGGTGTAAGTGACTGGATTCGCACTGTCTGTGGTGTTGTCATCACTAGCAATCAGATAACAGCACTGAATGAATTCTCACTCTCATCACCCATGCTACGCTCAATTCACCAATTGCAACAACCTATGTTGTCCCGACAAATGTTCCCGTCATTTTGAATGAATCAAAAGCAAAAATATACAGTCCTATAACACAGAATATGTAGTGCATAAAGGCATATACTGTACAGTAGTTCAGGTGGGTAGCTGCATCAGCATGTGTAGGCTGCAAAGGAACAAGTAATAGGTTTATTCCATGCTGAAAACACAACCTTTCGGCTGTGGAGCCTTCTTCAGGTGACACCTGACTAAACCTATTACTTGTTCCTATACCTTACAGTACTGATTACATTTCTAGGCATTAGAGTACCTTAAACTTGGAGAAAACAAAGTCTAAAGAAAATAAAATGTCAAACCTTGTTAAAGATAAAAGGTCATACAGTATAGTTATGCACTTTCTGGGGGATTGCATTCATTGTTTTATTTACTGTGTGCATAGTGCAGATTTATGGTTTTCTGCTGCAAAGCCAAGTGCTCTGTCAGCTCTACATAAGGCCAGGCAAGCCACTTAGATTGCAAGGCGCAGCAGATCTGTAATGAACCTTGCCAATCAATGCCAGTCTGGACAGAGTCTTCTAAAGGTCTCTGTGGTAAAGAAATGCAATGTGTTCTAGACAGAAAAAGATACTACCTTATACACTGGGATGCCATTTATTCTCCACTCTAAATATGCACTCAAATTCTAACTCTATAGGGATACATAGAACTTGTTGCTTCTATATATGTTCTGAAAAAAGTTCTGTCTAAACGGATTATTACTTTTAAATGGCTGATGATTGTGAGTTTTTTTTGAAGGGTCAACATAGGATATGTAGGGACATGGACTAAACTGATTTAAGTGATTCTGCCGCATTATATTATGAAGTTTCTCAACAGTTTGCAAGCATACATCTTACTTCCATCAACCTTTTTTAAACTAATGTGATGTTCACAAATATGCCTGATATAATGAAAAACTATAATCCAAAGAGGTACATATCTGAAATAAATACCTGTTTTCTTGAAGGAATTACAGTTTCAATGACTGATAAGGGAATAAAAGGATAGCCATTATGACACAGGACAGAATGTCATACTTACTGTACATACTGTACTATGTAAAACTATGCAAAGACTTCAGGGCTGGTGCTCATAGTTTTTCAGCACAACAGAAGTTAGCATAAGTAAAATTACATTATGTTCTAACTGTATTTCCAAGTTTAGGGTACAGAACTCAGATTCCTTTTGTACTTTTTTAATTTAATCACTTCCCTGACTGACATGAAACATATTTGCTTTGGTTCAATGTTTCTGTCTTTACATTTGATTTAGAGTCTCATTAAAACAGACTTCATATTTCCAATTTTACTTAAAAGATGACAGAGGATTGGCGATAAACTTCACTTCTCCAATCCTTAGATTTGAGAAAGATGTATTGCTTTTTAGATATAACATTTAATTTAACCTTAAGACTCAGGAGATACGGAACATGTTCAGGCAATGCATTCCTGTCCATGCCCAGTGACTTGGTGTAGCATACAGTATGTTAGAAACTGGCAAGGATCCAAGAACTGATTTTGCAGCAGATCAAATACAACATGTCGTGTTGTTGTTAATATGATTTTAACAGAGAAAGGAGCAATACAATAGAAATCATTGATTGATATGATCAATAACAGCAAAAATATACACAAAAGCCACACAACTCTTTTGACTTATTGATATTGCATTATTAAGGGGTGCAGTGTGCAAAATAGTGACTTATTAATACATTGGTAATTTATTAATACATAGATTTTAAAATAAAATGCCCATCTATTAATAATTATTTGTGTTTTACCATTATGATTTGGCTTCAAATTGAAAGTTTCTACAATTAACCAGTTAAACAAAAAAAATCATTACAAATTTGAATTTAGTTTCTTGTTTTGGAATCTAGTTTTCCAGAATTTTAATTACTTACATCTATTTTGTATTCTGCAATGCACATGTAACCCTAATGGTAACATCAGTAACATATCTAAAACTATCAGCACAGGTCACAAACACAAACAGCTTATTTTTCCTGAACTGTAAACCTGTAATCTTATTCCTCGTCAATGTATTAAAGTGAAGACAGCTTTAGTTTATTTTTTTGGGGGGGGAAGAATGGCTAGAACTTGTTCTATTTATTTGAGAGGAGCAGTAAACAGCTTGCCGACTGTTAATCTCATTTCCTGCTTCTTCATTGCTGTCTTAAATGCAGAGAACATCTGATTTCCCTATAGGATAGTCTCTGATCTCTGTGTAACTAATGACTAATAAACTAGGCTACCAGATAACAATCTGATTGACTTTAATGTAATTTCAGAGTGCACAATTAGACTATAGAGGAAGCCATGGGATATAGTGCAGCATTAGAAAAAGGCCCATTTCATGTTGTAAACACATCCATCTCAGAAATAATCAAATAACTGAGAATTTAATTTATCAATGTACTGCAAAACAGGAGCTACAGATTAGACAGTCAGTCTTCACAACCCCAAAGAAAGACACCTGTATTGTTAAATACATTTAGAGGTGCTAGAAAGGTAAAAATGGAGTGTGTGAAGTATTATTTCAGTAATATAGAAATATTATCATTTTACATGGTATATTCTTGGTTGTGCACAGCACCCATTTGATATGGATCCAAAGGGTTTCATATCTGTATAATGGAAAAATAAAATGGCAGAAGTGTTTTTCCTGAAAACAAAACAGGTCTCAGTTTTACAAAGGCCTGTTTTTTTCTGACTGGGCTGATTCCTTTTCAAATGAATGTAGAGTACAGTAAGAGAGACTGATAAAGGTATGTACCATGAGAGTGGAAGAATTTAAATATTTAAAATCAGATCAGTTTGATTTTTTTAGGCACAGAACACACAGAGCAAGAAATAACTGGGACACTAGTATCTGTAAGTAGAATGTGTGCATGAATAACTACTGACAATAATTAGTTTTTTTTTTTATATTGCAAAAACCTTTACTGCCTACTGTACCTCCTGGATTGCTAGAAAGCACTGAAATGTGAACATGTGCACCAAGTAACTAGACTAATACCAAAAGATCAGATAGATAGAAGTCTTCGATTTCTTCATGACTAAACAAATGAAGCTCTTGCAGTGCAGTCTGTCACCAGTTTAACTCTAAACCTCCAGTAAGGGTCCATTGCTCACCTAGGGATTTGGTACCTGTAGCATCTTGGTTCTGTTCTGCCTTTCAGCATTCCATTACAGAAACTGCCAGAGGGCATACAGACATACAAGCAGCTTTCAGGAACAGACAGCATAAGCTGTGGTGAAATAATGCCCATAGAGCATTACAAAATCCCTATTGAGGCCATTTACAAAAGTGCATCCATTGATATTCCTCAGCTTCAGTGACAGGTTATTGGTAATGCAGGACCTGCAAATGTATCTAACTATGCTTCCACTCCTACTCCCAGATCACATACAGTACCACTTGACCTCTCAGAAAATCATACAAAGGCCAGACAAGGTCACAAAAACTGACAGGTAATTTACTTTCACCGCCCTGGTCCTTAAGTGTTGTTTGCACTCTTTATTGTAATGCCAAAACCTATATAGAATTTGACAGTGAAAATTACTTTTACCGGCTGAGTCTGTACAGTTATTTAAAGGAGCAGGACCTTGTTTTTGTCTGCCCTGTGGCATTAGGCACTGTATTAGATTTCTGGCAAGGGAGGAAAATGAATAGTGCTTATGTGCTGAACAAGTACATGATGATATAATCTTATTACTAAACTGGACTATATGCCATATTGTAAGCTTTGCCTCCAGTAAAATATGCAGTACTGCACAGTGCCATTGAAAAGCATTCATGCTGTTCAACTGCTTATATGAAGGAAATGGGGAGGCACTGATTTTTGTTTAAATGCATCAACCTGAAAAAGCAGAAAAGCTTTATGGATTGTTTTTTTTTATCGTTATTCAACGTTATAAATATCATAAAGGTGCAGGTTTATATGCCTAAAAAAAAACAAGTTCACCATATGTCTCTATACAAGTGAAGAATCTGAGTGAAAGTGCTCAGAATCTGCAATCATACACTACAATAATTTCTGTGATTGGTAAAAAGATTAATCGGCAAAAGTCAGGGATGAACATGCAATTTAATTATTATGTCACCTAAAAAGGGTGGTGCTTATAAATTTCTATACTTATAGAAAATGACCAAAAACTCATCCCTCAGCAGTGCTGTCACAGTTCAGTGTCGTAGAAGTGGAACTGTTCAGAGACTGGGAAATTGCTTTCAAGCTCAGGGATCTCTGCACCAAATCTAAAACCAGGATGTACGAGTATTACTCATCAAATCGCACATTCCAACAAATAACAGGAGCTGCAGAAATGAGAAGTATGTAGAAAACAGATTCAAAAACAATTACACCAAAACATTTATTAAATGTGTCAAGATTTTGCATATTTTCTTCTTTTCACATAAACAATAGCAAATGAAAATATTTATAGTACTATACACACAAAGAAAGCTCCTTCAAATGTACAGTGTGACTCAGCTGGTTTTGCGCTCTAAGGCATTTTATTACTGCGAAATAGTATTTTCCTCAGTAAAAATTCAGAATAGAATAGGCAGTACAATAGGTGATACTGACAAAGTATGGCCTATAACAAGTATTAAAGAAGGATTCCAACTCACATGTACCCACTCACAAATGTGAAAGTACTTCATATAAATACACTAAAATGAACTGAAACAAATTCATAGGAAAAATGTCAGTTTCGATCACAATTAAACCAGGAGGCATGCTGGCACCATGCTGGGGCCCTGGGTTCAGTTCCGGGGCTGCTATCTGAGTGGATTCTGTATGTTCACCCCATGTGCACATAGGTTTCCTCCAAGTGCTCAAGTTTCCTCCCATATTTCAAAGACATATTGGTACTGTAGGTCAGTTGGCTTCTGGGAAAACTGGCCCTGATGTGAGTGTGTACCATGAAATGGACTAGCGTCTCATCCAAGGTGTTTCTGCCTTGCTGCTGTTGTTTGCCGGGATAGCCTCTGGCTCTCCTGCTACTCTGTGCTGGATAAAGCAGTTGTAAAATGGAAGGGTGGATCGTACTGGTGGGTAATGGATATTTAATACTACAGTATAGGCAGGGAAACATAACTGCATTTTTAAAAAGTACCACAAGATGGCAGCTGTGACTAGCTTATTTTTAAAAGCAGGTTTTGCTTATTGTTCCTCAAGACACCAGAGAAAACACATTAATATTCAATATTCTCACTTAAACACAATCATATTTAGATATGAAACACGAATGTCATGCATTTGCTTTTTTTTTAATCTAAAATATTGAATCAAATGAGCTTATTAGGCTGCCAGTACAGGGGACTCTTAACCCATCACAGGACCTTAAAGATCAAACTAGAGTATGTTCCTTGAATACAATAGCAATGGTGGAATTGGTATGCTGGGATCTCATTTCCTGCTCCCAGAGAGAGCACGACAGAGCATTACAACGATACAGCTGCCCTTGGCTAGGACTTGGAATGGATGTTTTTGGTTTGTACAGCCTGCTTACAACTGTGATATTAATAACCAGTTAAAAATACAAATTAAATGTAACTTAATTTCTAAATGTAATGCAGCACATACAGTAAAGTTTCCTTTATTATCAATAAATCAGTCAACAACCATAAACAGATTATTCTGAAGCTTTTTCATGCTTTATTTACAAAGAGTGTAGAAAGTATCCATGCTTACAGCAGAAGGGGACATACTGTATATTAGCATTGAAGACAGGCTACCATGAGATACTTCACACAGATCCAGACATCAGAAGAAATTCTAGCATGACGAACATGAAGGTAGTGCTGTGCACTGAAACATTGCTTCACTCTTTAACTGCACGTGGTCCCTGGGGGCAATAAGGGTTCAAGTACCAACACTGTCACCGTCACTTTCATATGCCAATATACAGTATACTGTATAGGGACATTGATTTCCCTGTTCCTCCGATGCATTACTCTAACCACTTTGAAACAGCATGCTCTACTCTTGGAGATTGCCTAGCATAGAAAAAAAAAACATGCTTTAACTAAAGCCCAAATATAAAAGTATTTTATGTATGCTTTTATAAAGCAGAAACTATTTAAATGATTGGAAAACACTACTTAGCTGTGAATAAACATGAATTGTTGTAGATCAAATATACTGTATATATAAAACCACTGCATTACTGGATGCATGTACAATTTATGATATCCCTCCCAAAAAAGTCACACTCATTTCCTAGGGAGTGAACCACCTCACCTGAAAGCAGCTTGCACTGGTCCTGCGTCTGTTCAAAATACGTTCTGCCAAGCTTTGTTTCCATTTACAAATCGTGACCAGTGAGGGCCACTTAATTGGCCTGGAGTCCTGGGAACATCCCTTTACAAAATCCACTGAGAACCGTTTCTGGATTTGATCTGTCTCCACGCTATCACGACAAGACTGAGGCAGCACGTTGGGCACACTTCCCCGATGGGATTTGCGATTAGAAACAGTCACATCGTTTACGAGAGCATGGTTCATCTTTGAAACTACTCTTGCTATTTCTCACTCAGGTTGAACATATACTGTAAGTCCATACTGAGATATTCTGGATCTCTTTTAGGAAAATACATGAAGCTTTGTTTTCTCTTTGAGCTCTTGGAAATGTCAACTTCTTCAACTCTCAGGGAGTTTTCTAAGATAACAAGCCTGCTAGTTAATTCAAACTATGCAGTTGCTAACACAAGTTCCAAGTCGTTGTGCTCATTCTTCATTTACTTTTCCACCCATCTATAATTCATGTCAAGCAAGGCAGTGCGGTTTTCAGACCTCTCTACAGAAGTAGCTTCCTGCCACATGTACTTTACCACAAGCCTATATGGTTTTGTAGAGTCTGGCTGCAGTTTGCATCATTGCACCAAGCATGGATAAAAACAGGATTCTCGTGACACATATTCAATATATCTAATAGGGAGAGTCTGTGATGCTAGTATAGAGGTAAATCAAATCTTATTAATCAGATGCAGCCCCAAATGTAAATTGTAGGGAAATATAATTAATGCCAGAGGGAAGCAAACTCTGCTGGATAGCCAGAACAAGATTAGAAACAATCAATTGCTACAACAACCGGCCGACTCATCAGTGTGCTCTAGGACATGAAGAGTTTGTACACATTTGCTTCATCCAGTGTTGGAAAACTGACTGCCGGCATTCCTTAAAAAATGATTCAAAACCAAACCACTCCATAACAAAACAGCAGAAAAATTCAATTCAAAACGGGTAAATAGTTACACAATAATATTATTTCTTTCCTTTTTATACTCTAGGTTGTGTGATTAAGCGAAGAAAATTACAGATTAAGCAGACTGCCAAGTAAGGAAAGGAATCATAGAGTCAAGTGCAAATACAGAAAAGCAACATCATGTCTAAAAAACATCTGATAGTTCTACTTTGATCTGCTAATCAGTAATGAGCCATAAATGAAATGCATTCTGATGGGCTTTTATGAATAGGCATTATCCCTCTATATAGAAGGCTTGCTTTCTATCATTGGGAATAAAAATATACTGATTAGAAGATGTCACATATGAGGACATTTGCATTATGGTATTCATAATATAAGGGTAGCAAGTGATTTTAATAGTGATTCCCATTCAGTTTCAATGAGATGCCATCTTGCAATGGAGAGCTGCATTGCTATATGATTGCAATTTATGCTGCCCTGTGAAAGATAAGAAAACAGAAACAAACTTCATACTGCAGGGATGAAGAGTCCAATTATCCTTGTGCAAGGAATAAAAAAAATAAAAGGGCTTAAAGAAATACCTCAAACCAAAATAAAAGGATTCTGTCAGTGAAATATTAGTCATCTGTCTATGACAATGCCGAAATAGTCTTCTCATTTCTTTTGTCAAATTACAGGATATTTCTTTTTAATTCAGGACATATGCTTTCTTTAGCTTAGTAATACATTATGAATAAAGTTTCTTTTCATCTGGGAAGCTGTCCATGGTCCTCCATATAGTACTCAGAGCTGTACAAAGCATTGTTCATGGGACCATGCTTGATGTTATCGCAGACCCATTAAGGAAAAATGATACTGCCCTGCTTTGATATAGCAGAGTCAACTTGTACCGCATGTCAGGTCATTGAGATAGATCAAACATAAAGCTACCTTCACAGAGAAGCATCCTCATTCTGGCAGTATTTATTCTGTCTGCTGAGCAAATTAAAATAAAAGAACTCAAGAAGCTGTTTTTATTACTTTGCAACAATCTCAAACAATGAGCAAAATAAAAAATATTAAAGGACCATTTTTGGTCAATTCTAAATGGGGCGCTTGGAGATTTTTAGATTTTTATAAAACTAAGTTCGGAACCAAATATAAAAGGTTCCTCAAGAGTCAGGACCTGGATGTCGTCATCTCTAAATACAACTGTAAAAGATAATAACAGGCAGAGTTTCTCAAATTTGTCACTTTGTGAATCGATATTTTGAAAATACAGTAAGTTACTGAAATGCTACTATTTTATTTGATCTTGTCATGCTGCTTATTTGGTGCAATAGCTTTGTACACATTGACCACTTAAAGCTATTACAAAAAACTAGGAGCAGAGCAGGAATTTCAAAACCCCTGACTTCTCTCTACTGCTCTATATACAATATGTGTATACCATAGTATACATACAGAATATGTATACTATATTACAATGTTCTTACATTTATCAATAATTTTATATAGTTTCCCCATGAATTATATTTCTTTTGTAGCTCCAAAAATATTATTAAATTCTATAACACTTGAAGTCATACAAACTCTTTGAGATGTAGTGTGAATCAAAATCCTGTTACCTTTCACTACAGAATGAATATCCTGCACAGTACATCAATGCCATCAAGCTCAGTACTCCATAGATTGGGAGAATTACATCTTATTATTGGCAGAAATCACCACCAGAAATAGACACATGCATCACATGTTACTGTCAGCTGAAAATAAAGATCTTAAATAAAAAAAAACTGTAAAAGCAAATAGTTACTGTATATCCCCTCTAAATCCTTCACTTAACTCCAAGGCAATTGCCAAGCACAATTAGTCCAACATAACTTAGGCTTATTCCCATACACACCTCTTTTTTAAAAATATATGCTAACATAACCTGCATCATCACTGATAAATTATTAAGTTTGGTATCAAGCTACATATATAGCCTATAAATACATTTATTTTCCTAAATCTCACTTTAAGTTTCTATCAGGTTTTTGCTTAATTCAATTGGGAAACTCTTATAGAAAACAAATATATTATACACGGCTTGGAAACTAAACATGAATTCCAGAAAATCATTATAATTATACTAGAATAACAAAAAATCATCTCCAAAAGCACTTGAGAAATCCTTTTTTCCTTTGTCTGATTTTTTTATTAAAAGTATTTATTAAAACAATTTAATAAGTCCAGTTAATGAGGGAAGCACTTAAGGTGTAGAACTTGTGTTTGCCCACTGAACATTTTTTTATAAATATATGAAAAATTCAAGAACATCCTACGTACTAATACATAAATAAATATAAATTTTATTTTATGAAATAAAAACATCAAAGTTGTGCAGAGGCCCGCCACTTCACTGATAAATACCACTTTACTGTCCTGTTTTTCTTTGAACAGCTGCTGCCACAAAATTGAAGCTCCCCAAACCCTCTGAATTAAAGATTGGTCTGGGCAATATGGTAGCAGACAGTTGTCAGAATGCAGTCTTTTGAGGCAGCCCAGCACATTCTTTTGAAGTCTTAATCACAGGTGCTTTGGAGAAATATACTGTATTGTAAGAGGAAACAAGTGAGTTTTCAGCTTCCAAAGGAGGAAAAATGCAATCAAACTTTATCTACGAAATTGTGCACAGCCTCCTACCTGCA
This sequence comes from Lepisosteus platostomus, assembly GCF_059453375.1. Taxonomy (NCBI): domain Eukaryota; kingdom Metazoa; phylum Chordata; class Actinopteri; order Semionotiformes; family Lepisosteidae; genus Lepisosteus; species Lepisosteus platostomus. The sequence goes on along the minus strand of NC_142617.1, from coordinate 7,699,866 downwards.
ATCACTGTGAGTAAAAAGCAATCTTAACAGAAACAAAGAATCTAAAGTCCAGCGTGTAGACCAATTTAACAAGGAATTACTGCTTCGTGATATAGAAATCGAGAAAATCCCTAGCATGATAAGATGCTAGGCTTGAGTATTGACTTTACTTACTTGCCTATTACTGTAGAATGAGCCAGATTTCAGGGTCAGTCTTGGACAGACTCTCAGACTGATCTGCTTCATGATATTGAAATCTACAGCCCACAGGATGTAGCCAATTTTTTTTAATCTCCTAGCAGTGCCTATAAAGAGACGCTTGCACAGCAACTTATTTTAAGATTATTAACTTATTAATAATTATTTACAGAAAATATTTTAGATTCTTCTCATGATGATGATATATTTTGCAGAATATAATGCCAATAGTAGGTGCTTATGCTTCCAAACCTGCGAGTCTTTTGATAATGTTAAATTTAATAACTTTTAATTTGGCCTGTAGGTACTTTCCTGTTCCCAAGTAAAAGTCCAACAATGCAATGAAGAAAGTGTTCTGAAAATGTAGAAAGACAATTTCTAAACTTCAATTTTATGTTCTGTTGAAATATTTCCTAGATGTGAAATATATAGTTTTTTTCTAGTCTTGCACATCTAAGCAATGTGATTCTCTTCCGTTTAAAGGATAATCTAATTTCTAGCAAAGCTCATGGTTTTTACTGGTTTTACTTGTCTATTAGAGGATATATGGTGATACATACTGTAGATGATAGTTCAAGGAAATTATTTCACAAATTAGCCCAGCATCTGTCTTTAATGTACTGATATCAATAAATTAAATCTGTACAAGACAATGTGTCGGCTGTCAAAAATTCTACCTGAACTTTCCAAAGTAGAGCACGTTGCACTTATAAATTAATCACATTACAGTTGCTGCAGTTGCATCTTGAACAACAAAAGACTTTACTGCTTTAGCAAAAAGTTTCAAGCCTTATTATTACTAACGAAAGACATTCAGAACATAAGATAAATACCAACTCATACAATGTCTGCAAACTGTTGGGTTTTCTGCTATTACAAAAATGCCATTTTAGTAATGACATTACCAAAATACAGTAATACTAAAATAAATCTGCTCAAGTATTTCCTTACTAAAATGTTTCTGTACCGCACTGATAAAGGAGATGAGTGATGTCTGTCATACTGCTTTAACAAAAACTAAATTTACTGTAAATCCACAAGGTGAAAAAGCAGGACATTCTTGTTTTTCAGATACAGTACATTACTGTATGTATTTACAGCCCCAATATCACTTTCAGAGAGCACTCGGCCTGTTTTTAACATTCATTCTCTAACATTTGTATACTACTGGTTAAAGTGGAATGCTTTAGTTTTCTCCATTAAAAGGGAGAAAAAAGTCTCCTTTGTCATTTTCCAATAACACGAAGAGGCATCCAGTTCATCATTCAGAGAATGTGCCAACATGTAGTTCCTGCAGGCCCAGTCATGGCATACTGTAGTAGTTACCACTCTCTGCTCCCCAGACAATGCATTACTCACCACTTTTTCCTAAATCTGCTGACACAACATTTACATACAAGGAGGTTGCAATGCCATTGATATATGCATAATATGATCTGCACTATTACCAATTAGCCTTGATGGACAGCCTTTCCAAAAATCCTATGGTGATTAATTTTTTTCACCATTTTTTAAGAACCATAATATTTTAGAAATAATTGACACTTTGTAAAGAACCCTGTGGCAGGGTGTTCTTCCGAGGGATTGTAATGGATGAGAATCTGCTACTAGAGGCAGCCAAAGCCTTCTTACTATTGTAAATAGTTTCATTGGGTGCCTTTTACTTAATAATATGATCATTGGTAAAGGGAATAGAATCCACATTCTCACACAGGTGTATATTTTTGATGTTTGGGTATATATATTAAACTTTTTCACAATTTAATAAACAAATAGGGTCTATCGTCATTTCAATTGTAATCAAATCATTAACTGGCTGATTGTCCAAAACTACACACTGAAAGCAGCATATATTATGAGGTATGTCCTTTACTATTAAGTAGCCATAGTGTATAAGCCATTGCAATAAAAGTCTGTGATAAGCCCTTCTACAAAGAAAATCCATACAAGCTTGCTGTCCATCCATGTGGCCACATGATATGAATTTCTGATTAAACATATCTTTATTAACAGCATATAGTTATTGAAAAAACTCAGCTGTGCTAAAATCCTTGTAAAATCTTCTGGCTCTGTGACAGAAAACAGCAGTGATTCATCCATTAAATTGATTATTTGGGATCATTTACTGAGAACATAAATCAGGTATGTTTCAATATTTTCTTTAGATGGAGCATAACTTCCTACAACTGTGACAAAACTACTGTATTCTTATGTTAAATACTTGTTGCAAACAATGTGATTCTTTGGAGTTTGTGAAATAAATTATCTGGCTAGAGTCCAGAAATTAAATTAAAAACCCTCCTCAGAGAATGCTAATCATAATGGAAGTTTTTGCATTGTTTGTAAAAATGTCTTTTACCATTATGTTTTAAGAGTATACCTTGACTTGTACTACAGTAACATGACTTTGCACCACAACACCTTCTGCATTTGTTACAGTTTTACACAAAACACTGGCAAAATTTCAAAATGGAAAAAAAAACATTTGCATAATAATCTCCTAACATTGAACCGATAGTGATGTACGGTTCATCATGCTGGGCAATGCATAAATACTGTGAATAAAATATAAATTATAATACAAATGAGAATCCTAACATAAGCATGCAGAACTGGATGTCTATCCAACAGTAGATAATGGAGTGGTTTAAGAAGAAGCATTAAACAGACCAATGAGATTAAACTAACTTCAGGGGTATGAACATACAGTATGAGCAGGAAAACAAGCAATAATATTGGGAATGAAATGCAAAAGACCTGGTGAAACTGTGAAATGAAGAAGAGGGTGCACTGAAAACACATGGATTGACATGATTAAATTGGATTTGAAGGTTTCAGAGAACAAATCCTGCATGATAGTGAACTAAAGTGTGAACCGATGTATCCAACCCTATACAGAAATGGTAGAAGAAGAAAAAATGAATTTAAAAAACGTAAAATAACACTAACGTCAGCGTCAGTTAAACGCAACTACTACACCTCACTGTAAAAGCCTTTACTGGACTACTATTTCCAAAGAAATTCTATTCTTTGCTCTACATTTAAAGGGGATGCAGCATGATATGGCCATAATATAAAGATGCAAAAAGACATCAGAAGTTATCTAAACAACTTCTACAAAAATAACTAGATTATGAACAAATAAATCACTTACCAGGAGAAAATATTCAGAAAACCACCTCTTTATATCATCAACAAAAGCACCAGAGAATTGTAAATAAATTGTGTACTGGTGTAAATACAGTAAAAGGAATAGGTTTTGCAGTTTGTTACAGTATTCAGACTGAGGGACAAACCTTGCACTATTTAATATACAGCACACACCTTTCGATCAATATTTTCCAAGACAGTTGTTTTCACAGCAGTCTGCTCCAATACAAACGATCGTTAGTATGAAGATTTTTTATTCCTGAATTTAAAATGAATCCCATAGATTAAATGTCATATAAGGTTTATATTCACCACAACTCTGTTAGATACGTACTGCAATTAAACGCAGAAGAGGACATTATTTAGTTTTCTAAATTCATGACAAAGCTTCTAATATTATTTTGCTTTAATTACTCAAATATGACAACAATGGCTGCTGATAGAGCAAATGCATGGTGAACTCTAAATTCCTGTCAAGGTCAACCATTAAAAAAATACAATTAAAAGAAACAATTAAAGCCAAAGGCACTGAAAGCATCTTTTATCAGTTTTTTTCACATGTAAATCTCTTTTACAACAGTACAAGAAGTTCATCCTTGGCCTATGATATTTAAACAGCATAGAAGCTAAAGTTGCTGTAACTTTTTCTCACTTTGTAAAATAATATTTTAGCATGTCTCTGAAGACATGCTACTGTACACACTTCAACAATAATATTACCCCTACCAACATCTTCCCATTGTTTTGTGGTCAGAGTCCATTCTGTTTGAATACAGTACTTCCACTATACATGCACATACTGTAATCATGAAACATAGCATTTTTACCAGCTAGACAAAATTGTTTTGCCTTCATTTATAGTTTTAAGCCTTATCAGGAATTGAAAAACAGAAACGCAACCAATGTTTAAAAATGTCAGATTTGAAACAAAGAGAATGTTTGGCTTATTTACCTAATTATCCTTTATAAAACAAATGCAGAATATAAATAAAGACGCACATGACTTAAGAAAACCTTTGTAAAATCAAACAAAATATTAAATGAATCCTGCAAAGTGAGAAAAGGCAGAAAGATTCAAGATCTGGCATGCATACTGCAGAAAATATAACTTTTAAGAACAGAAGTGTCATAGGGACATCTTTTTTTTTCTCTTACACATATGTAATTCACCATAAGATGCACAGTTTATGACAAAAAGTATTGATTTTTGTCATGACATTAAATGACATTAAATGTATTAATAATGGAAAGAACCAAATGCAGTTGGTAATGCACTGCACATTTGTTCTATGTAAGTAACTCAAACATGCATTTTATTATCATGTTTTAATCATGCACCAGTGTTACTGGCTCACATTTGTCTGTACTGCAGGATTACTTCAACATTATTGCAGGCGAAGTCGAATATCCGCATCAAGTTTTTCAACCATGAGCTGTCCATTTCCATTAATTTCAGTCCTTAATGGCACAGTGTGTTTCTGGGGACCAAAGTATGCAGTGTGAGGTGAAGTGAGGCACATAAGGTGCATGAATCAGATGACTGAGAGGTTTCTGGGTTCAAGTGTGTCTGTAAACCTGCAATCAGGCATTCAGAGTTTCTCCTGCCTCTTGGGGATAGGGCTGGAAAATCCAATTAGGTTTTATGAAGTCTCAAAACAACCCAGCAAATCATTCTAGGTAGGTGAACAGATAGGCTAGACAAGGACACCAACCTGAATATTGTCATCTTTTCTGATGTGAACCATTATGACAAGATGACACCCTCTTCTTCCAACCATCAGTCATTTGCATAAACTATAGGAATGCACAGTGTGTTCAAAATGACTGAAAGCAACACTGTGAAATTTCTTTGGAGAAGTGAGACTAGTGATTTTGTGAAAGATCCAAGAATATATTTTTTTTCATGTTCCAGGCTTTAATCACATAAAGGCTTGACTATCTGTCAGATAAAATATAGCCTGTTTTTTTTTCTTAATGACTTTTATTTTGTTTGATGATTGCCATGTCAATAGGGTTTGGTCATAAAACATTTTCAAATACCTTAAAATGTCTCTGAATAAAGTTTGATCAAAACTATAGGATGTATTTGTCGCATCATCTTCTCCAAAACATATAGAACAGAAATAGTACCTTCCCCACACACAGTAAACACAGGATAATCTAAAAGCTACTAGTTGTTTATTCAAAGACAAAGAAAACAGAAGAAAACTGAGTCGACATTTCATTTATGTCTCATAAAACTATCAGCCGGGTAACTTAAAAAAACAAAGGTTTTAAACATATACAGGTAGTCAAAAGTATCATTTTTCTGTATTGTACTGTAATATAAATAGTTTTGTTGGGAAACCAAATACAGAAATTAAGAGTAGACGGTGTTTATTATCTGTACTAGAGATGCAGCCTAATGGCAAATGTACCTTCACGGGTTCTGACTGAGATAAATTTTATATGACTGTCGTATAGAAACACTGCAGAGACAAGTGAAGCAGAAAAAATACATCATGAAAGAAGTAAACAATACAGCATGAATAATATTTAACCCTTTTGTTCCATACAACAAAACTCTGTTTAAGAGACTTGTTTGTTTGCTCACTTTGTATTAAACCACAAGTAATCTGAGATGGCTCAATAACATACAGTAAACACCAGTCATGGAATATTACAGGTGAGATAGAACCATGCACAAATTTGAACCATGCTCATTAAAATCTACTATATACTGTAAACCCAAAGCCGTGCTGATGTCACTTTTCAACATATTTTTTCAAAGGATAAGTCAGCTAATTAGAAAATATTCCAGCTGTGCCTACTGTCAAAGAGCAATTATACTCTATTTTAAAAACTCTTTCATTCTCTGCAGTTAATGCTTCACATCTAACAGTTCAACATTCTGAACCACAGCAGACATGACAGGTCTCAAAATCAAAGCAGAACCATTAATTTTGCTTCATTTATGTATCTGACAGAGCTATTTGGGGGGGTTGGAGTAGGGGTAAAGGACTAGCACTAAATGAATCTGAAAATAAACTTAAAAGACAAAACTGTTTATTCTCAAATACATTGCAAGTACATACTACTCACCTCCCCCACAAAAGCTCAGAAGTGCACTTTACAAAATGTTCTATTTATCACTTTCAATTGGTTCAGTTACCTTCTAAGTTTATAATATTTTATTTTTGTGGTCAATTTACAGGCCAGTAGTTAGAAACAACAAGAATATTTATAGCCAAGCACAGACAAGTTTAATAAATGGCTCTGGGTTCACCAGAGATTACAGTAGGAGCAAACGAAAGCCTCCTTAATCTGTTTTACTGCCATTTCAGTTTAAACCCATCATTGTGCACTGATATAACATTTGTAACTAAGCACAGGAATGTCATGTGGATAAACCTCACTTTAGTTCATAGTCTATAAAAGTAAGCTTTTATTGAATGACCTGCTTAAACAGTTCCTTGTTCTGAAATTCACAGCATTCCTTCTGTTCTTCAGAGTTTAGCTTAGGCTGAGATGAAGAGACGTCTCTCTTCCTTGCTCTCTGTGAATGAACATGCAACAACATCAACAAATTTCAACGTGGTCAAATCTGGCTGTTCCCTGGCCTGTATCCCACCCAGGCCTGATCCCCCATTATTGTAATATCATCCAGATCTCCACAGAGCAGCTACCTATTTGTGCTCTCAGGTCTGAGAAGTACTGTAGCATCGTAATCAATAATCATATTTTTTCCTTTAGTCCAACACTGAAACTAAAGATCAACTTTTGACATTTTAAAGGTTTTCCTGTTGTCAGTGCTTCAGACTGAAAAATATACATAAAGCTGTTTGTATTAGCAGACTAGAAATGTGAAACAAACATTGGGTGCTAAAACAATATTATATAAACAAAAAAGATTTCCTTTTCTTTTCATTTCTTTTTGCACATTCTATTAGTTAATTATTACTTACTTTACCAGCTAACACCAAACTCATAAGACATAAGAAAAGTTACAAATGAGAGGAGACCATTTAATCCAAGCCAAAGATCAGTGGTCTTTCATTAAGTACTTTACAATTCATAGAGAAGCAGGTGAGACATAAGAAGTGATTTAAAATAATTATTTGCTACTATTTCAGTACATTCCAATTCCAGTACATAGAATAGACCACTGCCTCACTGTTTGCAGGAACAAGTTTCTGATTCTGATGTTTGGAACTAACTTTTTTGTACATAATGTTAATGTCTTAAATTGAGGAGACATCTTGTTTCTCAAGGGTCCTCAACATATTTAGACAAAATGGGAGAGCAGTTCTATTTGTCAGTTTCTGATACCTACAGTAACTGTATTCACAATAACATTCCACATCTTACACACATACTGTATCACTATCCAAATAAGAAGAACAGAGGACCGCCTCTTTAAATATTTAGGGAAGTACTAAAACTATACTTTGCATCTCTCTTGTGTCTCAAGACTGGGTAAACATCTGGCAGATGAGATTTAATGTAGAAAAGTGCAAACTCCGTTGTTTAGAAAAAACATCTTATGTTGCTATAAGATGGGAAAGACTGAGCTTCGAGACACTATGAAAAAGTGACCATTTTAAAACATCATTTTATTTAGGGGTATTGTGTACAAATGAGGACACCATGATACAAATGGTGTCGGAATCAGTCCAGAAATGAACAGCTAGATGTACATTTCTCAGCTCAAAGACATGTGAGCTATAAGCTATAAGCTTATAAGCTATAAGATAAGCTACTGTATAAGATTTATAATATTTTTAATAAACATAGACTACAGAGGGACCTGATTTAAGTATTGAACTCCTCAGGGGAAATGACAAAGTGAATCCACTGGACTACTTTCAGAACTGCAAGTGAAACATAAACTAGTAACCCAAGTGGTAAATATGGGTGAGTGTATTTAGAACTATGAAACCTTTTTTTAAACATAGGGTTCCAAGAGTCTAGAAGAAGTTACCTTGCAATGTTACTGAAGCTGATACCCTGAGCACTTAACTACTAGCAAACAACCTGAATGGACCAAACAGCCTCCTCTTGTTTGCAATTGTTTTTAGGTTTAAAGATGAAAATGCTATTGATTTAATCAGAAGAAAGGATTGGTCCAATCATCTCAGAGAACATCTATAAATACATTAGTACAGTAGTGGGTAAGCCCCATCCACAGCATTGTTGAAACATTCTTTGTTTCTTTAAAATATTATTTTTTCCCATCTACTGTATACAGAAAATATTCTTTGTTTCTTTAAAATATTAATTTTTCCCATCTCCTGCATTCAGAAAATATTCTTTGTTTCTTTAAAATATTAATTTTTCCCATCTCCTGCATACAGCAAGCCAAAAACACAGAAAAGCTTTATTTACACATAGTAATATGTAAATATATGCACGAGTATACAAGCTATATAAAATTAATTGTTTCCAATATTATACTGTATGAGTTAAAACATCTTCTGAAATTATTAAAGGGCTATACCAACTATAGGATGCATTAAATAGATGGTCTTATATTTAAACTTTGAAGTGTCAACAAGTGCAATACATTTTCTAAATAATTAAGTCATATTTCTTCATTACATATCACAAATATCAGCACATCTGCTAAGCAAATGAACAATCCTTTATTACATGCTATCTTAGATCACCGCAGGGAATACAACCTACTGTGCTGGCACATTTTGACACATGTAGATGACTGTACTGTACATGTGGATGTAAATGTATTGAAATATTACAAGAAAGGCGATGTACTGCAGTAATAAGAGCCTTGTTGTTCCTACAAAAGGACTGTTCTGCCAAGTAAAGCCCTTTCATGCAAATACATACAGTACATTACATTACAGTGTCCATACAATACGTTGTGTTAACTACAGCATTTCTGCAAAGCAAAGTAAAAGATGGTAGTTTTGAAATCAGAAACTATTTGGATACACAAATATACAAGTAATTTCAGTTGGCACAAGCAAGATATTTACTCTGGTAATCTGTTACACAAATGTACTTCCTACAATAAGAATGAAATTATTCACATAAAAGCAACAGGTATACAGTACTATTATTCAAAATAGTACTATACAGTAAGTGACGTAAGAAATGGTTATAGAAACCATGCAAACATTAGAAGGATATAATTCTGAATCTTAGATTCCCTTTTCTGTTAATAAGTATAGTATAATAAGTAAAACCTAGGAGCATTAAAAAAGATTAAGCTTATCTTGAAATAGGCTGCACACCCTGCAAATTCTAATATTTGATCTTTTTCAATCATGCAAGGTAAGCAAAACATTAAAGTAAATGTATTTACACACCTACCTTTTGCATTTTAGCTTTCCTAGCATTATACACAAGCCTTCTTCCAAGCTTCTTTGCATACCAGATTGAGGCAAACATACTGTAGTAGTAGCACAAAAAAAGGATCTAATATACAGTATATGAATATGTAAATAAAAAGCAATCATAAAAATTCTATTGATGTTTATACATTGGTTGCTTCTTTCTTGTGAGTCTATTCCAGTAGCCCAACCAAAGGAGAAAATAAAATTGTATGCAGGATATTTCTTTTTATGTATAATCAGTCCTACAGAGAAGAGTATCTCCCTTCTTCACAGCACAGTAGATTCAGGTCTTTCTCTCTTCACTGGGTTCTGAAAAGCTCCGTATTCTCGTCTGCAGGTCTATTTACATACTGCCAGCAGGAGGGCCAGAGAGCGTGTCTTTGCATCCAGCTCACATCCAGTCTGCTAAGTGCCTGTCTGCAGTTCTTTAGCACTGTCACTTGCAGCTCCAAGCTCAACTGCACGAAGAAGTCAAGTGCTTGACTTCTGGGCCACAAGACTTGACAGGCACACATCACATCAAAGGTCCTAAACCCTTCTTTGAGTACTTACAGCATGTAAAAAAAAAACCTATCTGTATTAGAAATTGAAAATATACGTTACGTTAGAACGTAATTCATTTATGTTATACTGTAGGTAGTGTTGTTATTTTGTGTTTTGCTGGCTTACTCACTTTCCTAAAGTGCCATCCTGATCTTTAGGGCAGGGCAGTTTCTGTGAGACATCAATGCCATATTTCAAGTTGAGTTCACAGACATGGTTGCTCCCTTCAGACTCACAGATATGCAGGCTTTTTTTTATTTTGTGACTTTGAAGCACACCAGGTCCAGCAAAAGGGGCTATTTCCATAATTAGTTCTGTCCATCTATAAGCGTGATGCAGAAAAAATGAATTTGGAGTTCATATAAAATGCTGATTAAAATATTTGATTAAAAAAATTAAAATTTTAATCTAGCTGTACTTGCCTAAGATGAAAGTGAAGAATAATTATTAATTCAGTTTGGAAATTCTGCAGAATTATTTATCGTCATAAAATGGAGCTCGTGCGCAGTTATTTTCTAGACAGAAAACTTAGGGTTTACTGATTGTTTGTATTTGCTACAGTAAGTCCAGTGCCTATTTTTGTAACATTAATAATGTATTTAATTAAAGTAGGAGGGCAGTTTTCATTTCACCTGGTCACACAGTCCTACATGAACTCATGCCAGTGTAACTAGAAACTAACATTGCCTTACCCATCACTATATTGCCATTAGGAAATGCAGTTATGTACTGTAAAGATGGCTCGTTCTATCAGTCTTTCTAAAACAATGTTAAAGGGGAAAAGCAGGAACGTGAGCTATCTTATACACCACTCACTTCGTACTGCATCACTAAGTAATCCAGTAAAACATACACATACATGTAGACGGTTGAAAATTACAGTTACTGAAAACTAATGTAAAATAGCTCATAAAAAAGCACTTATAGTACACTCCTTTTAACAATGTAATTGTAGAATTTACAGAATAAACATCATCACGTTATAAGTACACAAATTAATTTATGAGTTAAAGATTAACATTAATGTCACACAAAATAAGATCCAAAATATTTTGAATCCCACTTTTCTTTATAATGTAGCATAAGTGGCTAACTCTGTATTATAAATCATTTAATATTTCAACATTTGGAAACTTAAAATATATTAGCAGCAAACACTTTAGCATTAAAATATTTACATTTATATTTATATTTCCATATACATATAAGGAAAATGTGTCTTACCTTTCAGAGTAAATAAAAGTTTTGCTTTTATTTATAAAACAACATGTGCAATTGATTTTATTGTCAGCGTAGTGTCTTGCTCAATTCCTGACAATGTTCTACACTTGCAGATTCTGAAACTACTAATATCCCAGAAAGAGTCCATTATACAGTATGCATGAAATATAGATCATTTAGAAATGCAGCTATTGTAAGCCAATTTGAGCCTTTTGATACACACATTACGGCAACATCTAAGAAGGATGTTCATTAGAATAACATCAGCTCAGATCTCACCTCATAGGGCCTTATTAGCAGAAATACAACATGATTCATTTACACCTGAATCAATGTTTTAATGACTTATATATTCTTCAGTCTAATAAATAATGCAGGAGACCAAAAAGTTGCTTCTTTTGAAACAGCGCTTTTGAACATAGCTTTTGAAACAGCTATGTTTCATTTATAAAGCCTGAATAAAACTTAAAAACTTTAAAAACCTTAAGGTTTTTTTGTGTATGACTGGCCCTGTACATACATATGTAAGTCAGCCTTATGATCTTATGTATTCAGCCAAAATGATAACAGCTCACATAAAAAGGAAACAAAATGACCTAAAGTTTAGTAGTGAGAACGATGATGTTAGCTTTCCAAACTGGGCAATCACAGACTGGTCTACACTTATGATTTCCGTCTTGCGGAAAACGCACTCTGCAGAATAGAACTTGTGTAATTGTGATGATTACATAAGCAAGTGCCTTGACACTACTTTAAACAAAATTGAAGCAGTTACTCAAACATAGAACATCTAAGTCATCAGCATTACTAATAATTTATTTGGTGTGTTAACAAGTGAAGAATAAATTCAATTCCTGGGTGGCTCCTTGCAAATCAACTCGCCCTTACACGTTAGCCACTGCAAAATGTTACTGATACACTGTACTGCATTACATAATTTGGAACCATTTAAGGAGAAGACCTGTCAGGAGAGGTCCTACTGAGCTCATAAAACTTGCTTCATCCTTGTACAACAAATAAATTGCATGTCAGCATTTTAATTTGTAGATGTTGTTTTAGGGAAACTAAACGATCATTGAGAGAAACTGCTTTTAGTAGCATTTTTAAAATCCTATAGGAGCCTAACTCAGCCCAATAAATCTTTGTTTATTCAAAACAAGTAGAACACCCATAATGCTTTTTTTTAGCAGTAAAAGCTCTGTGATCGCTATAATTTCCTTTTAGTGATTGGTACTTATAAACACAGCCATATCTGTGTGGACAAAAGCACCGCAGGCCTTAAACCATCCCTCTTTTGCTTCTGTGAAGGTGTTTATTAATCCGTAGGTACTCCAATTATATTTAAGCACCTCTCCGGTGAATCTCTACTGGCCTAATTTAGTAATTTTACAATCATTTAAAGCCTTTCATATGATTCAGGCATTTTTGATTCCCTGGCATATATTAAAGTGTCATTCCAATTGGGTCTGATTTTAAAATGTATGGTTCATGCCGACTTTACATTTTCAGTAGAAGTAATAAGCTACAGTAAAATGCTACTAGTTGTAATTAACAGTGAATGATCGTCAGCATTCTGCCTCCTTCAGGGGTGTAAGGGTCTATGTAAATATTTTCCATTTTGCAGAAACACCCAATGAAATTAATTGCTTGGTTTGGATTAATACAGTTAAAATAATAGAACTGTATCTTTATCAGTATAATTCTACAATGATTTGGAGAACATCTGCCCATGTATTTTAGCAAACATTTGATTGATCTGATGTAATGTCTCAAGAAAGGAATTACACTTTTTAGAAGTGGTTTTTGTATCTAAAAGTAGTAAATCTAAGCAATGTGTGCATTAAACATAAAAATTACATCCCAGATTTTAAATTTCTGAGAGTTCACTTTAGAATCTTCAAACATTATATTCCTTTGTAGATAAGGCCATCAAACCTGAGGCTACAAAATTCCATAAATTGTACTGTGTACATCAATGTCAGCCAAAATGATTAATCTTTCTATTATCGTTCTGAAAAACCTCACAACATGGTCAGAGATAGTCTGAATGTAAATGACTACCCTGAAGAGGCAAAGTGCAAAGTGCAAAGACACAGGCAGCACTGTTATGGGTGACCTGCTTCTAGTGAACTGGGAGTAAAGAGAGAACAAAAACTCAGCAACACGTTCGTTGTTTACACTTTCTCACTAGTCAGCACACAAACAGGTGAGAGCTTATTAGTGGAGCTCTTCAAGGTCACTGGAGGAAGGGAACTTGAAGTGTTTTGAATATTTGTCACTTGCAGACTTAATGTTAAGTGAAAATATTTACCACAAAGCAATGACTAAGATTCCTCCTCTGCTATTACTCCTTTTTTACTTAATGGTTTATTAGTTGACTTCATTGCATTCCTCGATTTATGTCTGCCTTAATATATGTGCAGTCTATCTGGGATAATCTAGGCTACATACATGGATTTATTTAGCTTTTTAAAAAGTTTATCATCCTGTAGAATTGCACATACAGGACAATGTATAGATAAATATTTTATTGTGGAAGACCTAACACAGGTCGTAAAACACAAAATCATCCATGGTCAAGCTGGCAATCTAGCAAATAGAGTGATTAAACAGCATATATGATTCAAAATGATTTATTTACATTCCAAAGTACTAAAAACTATGAACTACTAAGCACATTTCAAAATCTTAGCACACATTTAATGAGTATTCTATAAAAGACTAGAAATCTGAAAGCAACAACTGCACCTTGTCTAATCTCTATGCAATGTCACAGTGTAAAGGTCAGATACCTAGCTCCTGAAGCAGTTGTGCCAATTAATTTGTTAAGCTTGCAATATACACATTCTGCATCTGTTGGGTAGAGATAAATGTTAATCTTGAAACAGCTCTTCAACACCACTGATTTAGACTCGACAAATTAGGATTAAATTCGCACACATTTAGATTGAAATAATAATAATTGTACTTCAAATTCAACACACATCAAGACTACATTTGAACAAGACAAAGAAATTGTGTGCAGAAACTCAGACAGTTAGGTGTTGAATAATAAACAGCATAACATTTTCATAAACATAAATTATTCACACTTTTTTGTATTTGCAGTCAGCAAAAAATTGAGAATGCTGAACTAGAGCTGAAACTTCACACATTCACAATATTACACTAAGCCAACCATATGTTTTCAACACTGTGTAAAGAAGCTCTTTTCTATTACACTGTACATCTAAACTCACCCCATACAATTGCATGTTTGTTATGTAGGCTTGGTTTTCATTATCATTTATTTTTGGAGACCATTTGGATCCATTAGATGTTAAAGGATTTTTGAGACTGACTTCACGCTGCCAATCTCCTGAATAATGATAAAAAAATAGTTAAAACATTTAGAGTTGTGTACTAAAGAGTCCATTCTGTTTTTGTGCTTGATTTTTCACATTGATTTGTGAAACTATAGAAGCATAATTATTCAAGAGGGCTTACAGATGAGAGTATAGTGCACTTAGAAAAAACAATTAACCAATAAAAATGTTTTGTTATTAATATGAGGTATCATAATCATAGAACATGCAAGCACCTGAATTGTAATTGTACAGAGAATGGGTTAATACTTCTACAGAAGATGGCCCTTCAATATACTGGTACTGTATTTTAAACTGTAAATATGGTAGACTAGTATAGATTACAGTTTATTCCTGCAGTGCTCAGTATAAGTAGAAATTATATTGCTTGTGCACAAAAAAGAAAACAAATGGAACAAACTTACTGTACTGAAACATAAACAGTAAATGTTTCCACGTCCATTCATCTAATGAAGACTCAGACTATTTAATCTGGTCCAGAACAAATAACTTACAGTACTTTGATCAAACAGTGCCTCTGTTGCAAAATGGAGTAACAGAAGCAAACATCCATCTTACATACAGCACAAATGTAGCTGCAAAGAATAGTAAACCCAACTGTAATAAACTGTGGATGTAACGATATGTTAATGATCAGAGGCATAGAACATACTGTACATGCCTTATACAGTACTTAAATCTTTCTAACCAAATAAGCTATTTGCAGGAGGTCCCATATACAGTATAATGGAACTTATACTGTATATGATGGAAACTGAAAAGTTTAACCAGATAAAAAGACATACTGTACCTGTACTAGTTTTGTTGTTTTTTTCATTTTCAAACTAAGATGTTGAAGTGAATGAATTACTAGAATTCTGGAATCTCTGCACTGATTTTGTGCTACAGAGTTTACAGCTATGAATTACTGTACAGTAGTTTTGAACAAAACAAACACACTTTTAGTGTTAATGTGCAAAAAGAAATCACATTGGTATGGAATGTGTATAACAGTTGAAACACGGGTATCAAAATATAAGGGTCTGATTAAAAGTATTGCATTGCTTAACAAAACATCTTAGATCATATTCTATACTGAGACATAGCTATTGTTCTGCAAACAACTGTTTCAGTGACCCACCAAATACATAAAGCATGTCACACTTTACTGTGACAATTGTCAAACGTGACTTGTAGCCAATAGTCAAAAGTGAATCAGTGCAGCTTTTAAAAGGAATCCAGACTTATAGCAAAATATCTTGCTTCACAGCTTGTATTGATTTGTATTCATATAAAAATATGCCTGCACTGTAAATTGATGGGACTCATGACCTTGACTTGTTGAGCCCTGTACCTGGCTATTCTACAGATTCATTTGTATCAGCAATAGTGGCACAGCATGTTGGAAAACAAAACTGGCTAGTGTGTAAATTTAGATCATAATTTTCAGTCTGTCATGCTACACTTTTGCTTAGTGTATTGAGGTACTTAAGAGCCAGTGCCTCCTTAACCTTTAATGGATGGAAAAACAGTTCAAATAATGGGTAATGAAACAAGAGGGGAGACTGAGAAAAGCTTGATAAATCTAGAGCTCTGGTGAAAGAGCCAAGAGAAGCCCTGCAAACAAGCTGCCAGAGCAGGTAAACAGAAGCAGAAGGTCAGGCATCCCGCTTGGACCTGTAGAGTTCAAAGTGCCCGTGACATCCTGCTTAGCAACAAGTAAAATCCGAATGTGTTTGAAGTCTCCTTTTGTCTCTAATCTCCACCATCCAGAATTACCATCATAGATAGTGTGCTTTCAGATCCAAATATTAGTAAGAAGATGTTACTAATCCAAAACATTACTTCTAGCATGTGAATACAGGAATTAAATAAGTTTAATTAGACTAATTCCTAATGGCAAGGTAACTACTATTGAAAACCGTTTGTCATTTTCTAATCACTACAGAGACATCCAAGATCTTTTGTTTTTTTTTTCCTTACTCAAAAGAAGAACATAAAATTAAATTATTTTTGACAAGAATAGTACTAAGTGACAAAGATGCAGTTTTATTTACATTTTAAATAGCTTAAGTCAGTTATCACATCTCCTTTTCAATCAAGACAGTAAATTTGGCTCCATGGATAAACGGGATCTTTAAAAAAAATAAATGTACAGATAAGAATGAATATTTTCAATTCTACAGTATTCTAGTATACCCTTTAGTTAGGCTGGGGTGAGATGAATGATGATAGCTTTAAAATATAAAGCAATGCAAAAGCCATTAATACTTGATATCAGCTTGCTTTGTACTCTTTCAATGATACTAGAAGTCTCCTTATATAGAAAGCATGTAGCAATTGCCACATACCTGTATACTGTACGGTATATAATGTACTTGTACAAACTATTTTCCCAGAAGGTACTTTGACATAACGGAATAATTAGTATCATTGGTTAACTAGTACATGTCAAGTCATTCAATCACAGGCTTTATTTCAATCTGGTACTGCCGGCTTGTTATAACTGTAATTACAAAGCTACAGTACTTCATATGGGATCTAGGGTCTTTTCAGAGATATCACCAGAGGAAATGTGCAGACTTATCATAGGAAACAAAACAAGTATTGGCCAAGGGCTCAGTGGAATTGGTGGAGAGCTATGGCTTAAAGTCAATCAGTTAGAAAGTTTTTTATTTTCCAGTAGCTTTTGTATAAATATATCATGGATTGATAAAACATCTACTAAAGTCTTCTAAGTTTTGTGATTTTACAAGACTCTTTTAGGAGATTTTTTGTTTTTGTTCTGGGGGATAAAATACAGCTGGAGGTAGGCAGAGGCAATAAATACAGGAATATCAAATGTTTTTCAGGACTAATGAATTGGACTTAAAACAAAACCTGTTGAATGTCATTTTAAAACCTACCTGCATTGCTTTTTTTTGATGGGGGCCGGGGCTTACTATAGTCTAGCCACAACAACAAGGAAGCCACAATATTGATTCATTTATATTACCTGCGGGAAATGTGTGGTAATATTAGAAATTGAAGGCCTCTATTCAATGTATACAGTAAGTAAATGTGACTTCTCAGGAATACCAAATCTACTGTATACTGTATTTTTATTTTCCAAACTTTCCCATTCTTATTTTTCTCATTGAGCATCAAATTGGTCATTAGAATGACAGAATTGTTACAAGCTCATGCAGTACAAAACATTTACAGCACTGTATATCCCTGTGACCTTAAATATAACACAAACAAAATCTAAAAAGGGAGTTTTTTAACACAAAAATTGATTGGACTATTAATAGTATAACAATAACCTACATTTCTAAGAAAATAATAAAAAAAAATTTTAATCGATATTTGGTGTGAAATTCAATACCTTCTTTAGTGCAATCTTGTGCAATAGAAAGTACAGTAACTGTGAGACCGCATATCTTTGACAGACAGCAGGAAAAGACCCAACACAATCCTCAGCAAGAGCTTTCCTCAGTGCTGAATCTCTACCCCCACCCCCCAAGCCCACTCTCCAGAAGTTAAAATCCGTTTTTTCAGTATAGTACCTACCACTCAGAATCAACAAGAAAATCTCTCACTGTCTTTAAAATAGACAAAGGTAATAATAAGTAAGTAAATAATAATCTAAGTATCATTTTCCAGAATTGTACGTTTTGTACACCATAGAAATCCCTAACCTGTTACAACAAAATTAAGGAAATAATTTATTTGAATCATTCATTTAATTGAGAATTGTTATTTATTCCTGATGTAAAAGGAATGAGATCCAGACATATCTCCAGGTACAGTACATTAATCATGACTGACCAAATAAATAATTGAAGGTTACATTAAGAATGTATAAAACTATTTGGATGAACCACCTGTGATTCAAATTTGTCAGATGTGATTCATGAACTGTTGATAATGAACAGTGAAAAGTTGTTTCTAGACAGGACTTTTAAGATATGACGGCAGATGCATTTCCAGAGTTGTTCATTAGTGTTCCTAAAGTCATACATTACGTTTTTTTGGGGGGGACTTGAATAATAGGTTAATACAAAATCTAGAAATTATGATTTGATACACATGGGAGACAACTGTATTTCTCTGCTCTGCAACATAGTAGCCTGATACATACTGTATATAGTTATCATTACAAGATTCACATGCAATGACTCTTAAATCTTATTACAGTAGAAAACAATCCAATCATGCAGTGAATTCTGGGCTCAGGGCAAAACAAGTCTGGTTATGAACATTTATTAACTTCCAAATGTTTTAGTTTAGTTAATCTTTTTTTTTTTCATTTAGAAATGTTACAAGTCAAGTATCTAAAATAAAAGCCTTCCCAGTTGTTTCTATGAGATAAAGAAGACATACTTTGTCAAGCTGAAACACAATTCAGGAGATTATATTATAAGATTACAATAAGGGTAAAGACCACTGCTCTCTGACAAGTGATGAAACTCCCATTGCAAAAAACTCTCTTTTACATTTACTGTATTGTAGCATTGTGTAAAAAATATAAATTCTGATAACTGCAAAACCAGGTCATGAAACACTGCAAGGAACAGGCATTGCTTCTGATTAAGCAGGAGCTCTTGCACACCAATTAAAATTATTCAAGTGATCAGCCACGATTTGCAATAAATAATCGCCTTCCATTATCAAACTTCACAGAGCAATCTCCCACAGAAGAGACAAAAACTCTTGTTTACATTTGTTTTACCAAAATCACATCAACAAATCAAATGTGAGAAAGACCAATTTTCTTAAGAAGCTACATTATATTGAGTAGCAATAGACACAAAAGAAAATCAAGTTGTAACATAATTTCTTTTCAAAACTGTCTGGACAATTTGTTGAAAGCTCTAAAAATGTTATAAAAATGTCAATGGTCCTCATTATCATACTTGTTTTCAAGAATCTATGGTAAATATAAGCTAATATTGTATTTGCAATATTAATAAAGGATTACACATTACACACTTTATACATATAACCTAAAAATCTATTTATACTAATACTGTTCTAATAATTCATTTTTTTAGACTTCGAAGTCTATTTAGATGGCTTAGGCTTTTCAACACAGTGAAACTGGCAACAATTTAAAATAATATTTTCATTACATTAAAATATAGTACATTATACTATAATGGAAAATCTGCCTTGAGGACCAGGAAGGTGTGTCTTGTAAAAATATATTTATTGATGGTTTTAATTGTAGTAATTTATTTAGATTCTAAATATCAAAGAATGTGATAAGTGATGAGGACAGTGATAGATGGATGCAGAAATTAAGAAAAACTAATTAAAAAAAACATTTTAAACACTTTAGATACTGTTGCACTATAAAGTATAAAGAGAATGGGTGATCTGGAATTGGCTTTTATATGAATACATTGGTGGTGGTGGAGGGGAGTCCCCATTACCTTTAAAGTGCTGTGAGTGTCCAGAAAAGCATTATATACTGTAAGTGTAAGCAATTATTATTCACCCATTTTTAAATATGGGTTGAAAAAAATTAGGACTACTGTGCTAATCAAATTTTGTTGAAAATTAACCAGGAATCAAAACTTAAGAAAGTGTCTTCCACAATCTATTATTAAAAGGCTGTAGCTTTGAAGGCTTTGCTCAGTTTCTGCATGGTACTGTACAGCAGTTTCAAAAACATTATCGAGCCTCTAAGGGAAAAAAAAGTTCAGAGTGTACCATTGCTTATTTAAGCTGATAATGTTCTAGACCCCTATAGCCAATTTCAGCCTGGAATTTTCTCCCCTTAAATATTTTGTTATATCTCTGCAGCAGAACATAGCAGAAGCCTGGTTCAGTTCTTACATTGAAGCTAACTTCCTTGGCTTTGAGTGTGAACAGTCAAATTTCTTTCATCTCTTAATGTGTCCACTTTTTTTGGTCTTCAGAGGTCAAATGTTTGAATTGTTAGGCCTGCCAGAAGGCTCAAAATGCTTGTAGGCCTTGTCCTAGCTGTCTACTAGCTTGGATAAGCATTTGGGACAAATTGATCGATTTGAAAAATTTCTATGAAGTTTTTTGTGAAGACTGGACCTGGAATGAAATTTCTCGCATCCCAAAAAAAGGTATAAAAGTTATTGGAAATACAATACAATTCACCTCTGAATGGCTGCAAATACAATGAATGACAGCGGTTTTCACCCATCAGACCACCTTTCTTGAGTTGGTCAGTTTCAAAGTTCAATTCCAATAGCCAATACCTTTCAGTTTCCTCCAGGCCTGGAGATGAGTAAGGTTATCGTTTTGTGGATACTGTATATTACTGGTCTTACGGATACTCTGAACAAGGTAAAAACATGGGATATATTCTGTTTTTTGCTGGTGTTTGCTTTTGCAATCATGTTTTGCTGGCTTATTGATTACTTATCGACGCACTTTGGAAGTTTGCTGAAGTACGTCATCAGATAAAAACTGTTATTGAGATCGATCGCCTTGGCGTATTTCGGTTCTGAAAACGTGTTTTATTTTAAGCTCCGGTTGTCAATTTTCGATTGATAAAAGGTTTTCTGCAAATGTATTTTGGTTTTGTTGGTGAAACACGTTGAAATTAGACGTGTGTCTTAAGTCAACATTGACTGAGCTCGCACCCGCTGGCGGTTCCGCCGCGCAGTACAGTTCTTAGCATTTCTAGGCTTCAGTTATTTTAAAATTAATTTAATGAATGCAACACCATGGGCTGCCCAGTGAGTCTTTTCCTTGTGCAGCATGTTCCAGAGCTGTTCTGACCAGTCTTGTGTTTCCAGATCCATAGAAAAAACAGCACATGGAAAAGCTATCCATCCAGCACACTACATTCATATACTGTAGACACAGTACGTGGCAGAACTTAAAAAATGCAACTTGCAACACTATAATAAGGTCGCAGGGGGAGCATTCCCCTATTTTGAAAGTTAATTCAGCTACAAGGGAACATTATCAGGTAACTACTGTTTGCTCCAAAGAATTCACAGCAGTGGGTAAATTCTCCAAACATTATCCTCATTTAAGGTGATTAGAAAAGCCACTGAATCATTTAATTATTGATGATCACTTCAAAGACAGTTCACATTTAAGAACATGAATGCAGCACACTATTAGCATCTTATATAAAATGCTGCTATGTAGTTGGAAAGCTAAGTGAATGAATGTAAAACCATTACACATATAAAACAAATTTATAAAAGATTAAAAGATTCTGAAAAGTGATTTTTCTTTACAACATTAACTTTATTTTATTTTTTTGGGACTTTATAATGTCCCAAATAATTTATTTAAAATGCACACACCCATTGAATAATTTGTGAGTCAGTCAGCACTTTCAGATCTGGTTAATACCCTGTTTTAGTATATGTATACTGTACCTACTGTACCTCTGTTTAATTATTATGTTTTAAAGTAGCCTTGAGATGATATAACATAAAGGGTGCTATATAAAATAAAGGTTATTTTATACATATTTGATAGAAAAAGCAAGGTTTAAGAAATAGCTAGGAAATTACTGTACATTGAAATGAATAAATCTGTACAGTAAATGCACAATGGAATCTTTGCTTCACTGAGTAGTAGTAGGACAGCTTCCTTTACCTGTCTTATAAATCAGGGTAGGGTTTTTGTTTTTCAATAAAATGTTGAAATAATCTCATGTTTCAGTTAGACAAGTTTATACTATCACACTTCGGAGCTTTTGATATCTTGTGACTACATACTGCTCCCGAACTGCTCCGGGAAATCTTTGATAGTTTGACTTGATCTATGAAGGCAAGAGATGAGCAAATCTCACAATAAAAACCTTCTTTTAGAGAACCAATATCAAATGACAGGGAAGCGATATTTTCTTCCCAAATAATGCAAATAAAATCAAACCCAGTATGATTCAGTATTCTAATCTCTAGTGCTTATGCTAGAGGTGACCTTCTAAACATCTGTTGTTTAGAGAGAAAGAAGTAAAGAGGAGTGTCTGAGGTGAATCATTGCTGTTTTTTAAAATCAGGAGCTTGCTTCTTTGCATGTCTCACTGGCACTGTTTACACTATTTCGTTGTTTCCTTTATACATTTAATGTGAAATAACAACATGCTATAAACAAATTAAATTGAAATCAGCCATAACTGCTAGAAAACTGCTTTCAATGAAAATCATTCATGTGGTTATTTGCACCTCCTGCTCTTCAGCATGTCAAACAATAGCACATAAACCAGCACAAGAAAAGACAAAAATAAAAGTCCTGGCCACATATCTTGAATCAACTACAATTTATTCAATTGTACCTAGGTGCTAAAAGCCAACCTACAAAATTGCGTGCCAAAATGAACTGTCACTCTGGTAAATCTATTTGCAGTACACCTCAGTCATCTTCAAAGTCAAACACTGCAAGCTGCTTCCAGCTTCATAGCAAAATGCCCATGCTTTTAAGACAGACACACAGACTGCTTTCTGTTCTGTTGTCTGGATCTCAGCCAAACCTCCAGATGACACAAACACTGACATTTATTTTCGACAAACAGTACAAAGAAAATCCATTTGCTGACTGAGAATACATTAGGAAATCCCTTGGTCTCCTACTAGCCATGTATATCCTGTCAGTGTCCTACAGTTTAAATTTCTTTAACTTAAAATAGAGAAAAGTTTCACTTGCAATAATTTTTTTTATGTTTCATGCAAAATTACATTGATTTATACAATAAAAAAAGCTCACAATTATTTATGCACTTGAGGGGTTTTTGATCGCTAATAGCATAGCTTATCAATTGTAGAAAAACGGAATCCTGTCATGAGGGGTACAGTGGCATGGACGTTCGAGATGCTGCCTTACAGCTCTTAACCTGAGTTCAATCCTGCCCTGGGTTTCCCCCTGATTAGAGTTTTCCATATTCACCCCCCATGGGAGTTGGGGTTCTCTAGGTGCTCTGATTTCCTCCCACTTATAGGATGACTAAGAGAACTGGCATCTCTAAACTGTGCTCTGTCCGCTGGGTTAGGCTCTGGTGTGCTGCGCAGTTTCTGAAAAAATTGATGATTCTTATAATACATTTATATTGGTAACTGCTGTTAAACAGAAGAGTAACATCAGAGCATGACTTTACCTTAAAAGCTTTTAAATAAATAATGAGTGCAATGATGTTTCGCTCTTTGGGGAACTCACAATACAACTGATAAAGTGATAAATATAAAACTTGAGTTTAAGGTGAAATGCAGAGTTATCTGGGCCCAATAACTTTCTCTCCTTTGCAACCACTCTTATGTTATTTTCTAGTAGGCACTGAAGAACAAATAAACATTCTTTTAGATCTAAAACATTTATCAAAGGTCAGACTGGCAGGGTGATGTTTGAGATGGTTCTGTAGGCTCCACAAATAAGAATGATAATTATACACTTTGTTGAACAGAATAAAAAAAAAAACCCTGATCCACTGGTGCTGCTGTGACACTGAAATACAGAGTCACAACATGGCTTTCCAGCTTAAAGTCAGTTAACTGGGAAACTTCAATCATTATCTCTTTGATTCCATTAAACATTTACTGGAGGATGGATATTAACATTTAGATAACCTTTGTCAAGGATGTCTGCTTTCACAGAGAACAAAATACTGAATAACTTTCGTTCCCATTCTTTGGTTCTGTTCTCACTACAACTCTCATTTACTGTAAGTCATTTGCATAGTGCTTTGAAACATGAATTCATACCCAATAATGTATTGGAACCAAATCACCGATAGCAGTCAATTCATCAAAACATAATTGTTCGCTGACATTAGGTTTCAAGCAGATGTTTAATATTCTAAACTTAATGAAGCTTTGAACAGGCTTTTATTTATGTTTTGTTTATGCTATGGGTTGGGTGTTAACATAAAGCTTGAAAGAGCAATACCTCCAAAAACAAGTGGACTCATTAGAGAGACAGTGCTGCCACTGATGTCTGACTGGACCATACCAGTGTATTAATCTGCAATTAACTGTCTAAGGTTTTCAGATCAAATCAGTTTTTTTTCCAAGTATCTTTTTTGACAGATAGATGCATGTGTTTACAGCTAAGTCATTTTCCCTTTTTTTGTCTCTTTTGCATTAATGTCAGTTGCCTCTGTATTTTTTCTCTTTAACTTAATGATGCAGTTCAATGATCCTTGACTTGTGAAAAAACAAATCAAGACTGTATTCTCTGTGAAATGGGCGCAGGATAATATCTCTTCATCTCAAAGTCATATTAAGACATTGTATCTCTCTTTTCCAAAACATCTCTGTGTGCTATTACAAATACACTACCTACTACTGTCACCAAAAGGGTAGGTTGTTAAAATCTGATGCACCTCTAATCCTAGCTTCCCAGCCAGAAAACAGGCATTATACATGCTACCTACTGGGTAAAGAGCCAAGCTCCTTTGGAAAGCCAGTGTGCTCCATCACTGTATTACATGAATGTGGGCCTTTGCTGACCTGAAAGGACAGAGCATCATCCATCCTTGACTGCTACCCCCTTTAATCACATAGCCTCAGTGATGTGAGGATTCAGAGCCTCCATGAGAATCTAGAATACAGCAAATATACGGTATAAAGGGGAAGGCTTTGACACAGACATACAGAGCTAATTGGCACCCATCAGCACTGTGTCTGTGAGTAGTACTTTCAATTTAATAACCTGGTAAGGATTTGTACAATAATTTTACATTATTTAATAGCATTATACCAGTACTTTACGGATTTTACCTACAAGGCAGCAAGTCTTATCCTATGTGATAAAATTTTTTTATCTGCATCTTTTCAGATGTGTTACTCCTGTAAACAGTTTTTCAATTATACTGTATATTTTCACACAGCAACAAACGGGGAGGCACAAACTCTAGAAAAGCATTCATATTAAATGAGGGATTTTTTTTTTCAGTATTGAGTAATGAGCTCCTTTCAAATAAACCTCTTTGGACCAAATTAATTATACAGTATTTTGCTCTAGGGCTAGAAACTATTTTTTAGTTAATAAGATGTGATTTGTTTAATATTTGGAGTAAACAATTAATATGTTAATTTGATGTATTCTTGCTGTTTTAGACAACTTATTATCAAATTAGCCTTGCAAATAGAATTGGCATATTAAGTAATTACTGGCACGTTAGAATACATTTTTTAAAAATGTTCCTAGAATTCAAGTTTATGAAAAATATACTGTACTGTTGTATTTTCCAAATTAAGGAAGAAAATGCCCTGCTTTTGAAATATAAACACTTCTTTGACACAAAAATAAAATTGTCCTAAAACCTCCCAATGTCAATTTTGCATTATTCACGGGTACTTTTAAATATAGCAAACATTTCTAGATCCAAGAATAATGAAGCAAAAGTTTTTTTTCTTTTTACCCTCCTCAATCACTTGCTGTACTGCCTCCCTGAGCTCTTGCATCTAGATTTCCAGTAGTAGAATGAGGCATAATTTACAGCTGCTCCATCATTTTAAAAATAATAATTGTAATGTGATTGTTAGATAAGAGGTCATGTTACTTGAAAACGAAATTCTCGTCATTTCAGTGGCACTGCGAAGATGGAATCATACTAAGCATACAGAATGGGTTGCTGTCACTATCCCCAAAGACCTGCTCATTTTGAAGTCTGCTCTTCATCAGGAAATCCACAGACATGTTTACTTTGATTTAACAGAGCAGAAAAAAGGACTTTTTGGTTAAATGTTCTGCAGGCAGCTGGAGCAAGAACATTCATCAGTACGTTCAGGAAGAAAAAAAAAACGCATCTCCTTCAGTATGGCATGTAAGTCCTGAAACAGAACAAACAACAGGCAATAACTGATGCCCTACCAAAGTAACTTCACAAAACATTTTTAAAGCACATAGTTTTAAAAGTTTTTTTTACTGTACCACTTGAATTTCTTGCACCAAATTAAGATACAATAGCTAAACCAAACACATTCCATGTTTAAACATGTACTCTCTTTTAAACATTTAGAATTATAAAGAATTTATATTCACATTCTTGAAAAATAGTCCTACATTTGCAATGGATTGCAAATTTGCATTCTAACATCAGTTTCTAACCTAGATCTAGTCACCTTTATCTATGTAAAAAGAACAATATCTAAACCTAAGTGGTGCAAGTGGTGCAAGATGTCTTTGTAAGTGGGAGCACAGCAATCCAATACATCATCGTTGCACTGAATCAGCGCACAGACCTGGACCATTTAAAGGCTCATTAATCTTTATTTGCTATTAGCTCCGATTCTTAATTAATTAATACCAAATTATCATTTATAATATAATTCACACCCTCATCTACATATATATACGGTAGAATTTAATATAAAGATTAGTAAAAATTTGCCTTTGATGTGCAGTTTCTATATTAATTAACCAAACAACGTTGTGCAATACTGTTGTTCTAACAAGATTGGAGCTGGATCCCTATATGACTTCGGTTGCAATGAATAAGCAGTGCAATCTTGCACTTTTTCCCCCTAACAAAGCCTAAAATGAAATTCACATTTACTAATTCAGATCGATAATACTGTATTTCTTAATCCAGCGTTTATGTAGTACAGTTAAATAAATGGCACTGGGGGAAAAAAAGAGCGGGTTGGGTTTTAAATAATGCAAAACCTTCAGCTCATATTTTTAGCGATGTTTCATATTTCTTTGGCCACACTCTCTCTTGACAGCAGAAGGGCAAAACGTAAATTACTTGAGTTTTATGAATTGTCTAGATGTTTAGTGTGATGCATACTGCTCAAATAAAAATAGTTTTTTAGTTACTTAATGAGATAGGATGAGAATGCTTAAGCTTATTTCTACCTCTCCTTGAACATTGTATAACGTATGTGTACAGTATACAGTCTTAAGTATCCCTACAGTACTGTATATACTGTATTAACAGAAAACAGGAATTTAACCTTTGATGATAATTACTTCCAATTACTAATCATTCCAAACTCTCACACACTAACAAGTACAGTACACCGCCAGTCACACAGAAAAAGTGATACCAACAGTGAAGATGATTTATACAGTTCCTTTCAGTGTCTGTTCGAGCCCCAGGCTGAAACTGACAGGTTTGTAGGTGTGTTCAGACTATCAGCAGCCAAATGTACTATTCAAGCTCAGCTCAAGGCATATGATCAGAGAAAGAGCCATGAATACTAGCCTGCCCTTCTCAATTAGTTTCCATACTGTGTGTCCATTTTCAGACAGCAAAAATCAAGACGGTTAAAAACCATGACTTCTCCTATTTTTAGCAAAGCACTGTGATCTATTAATGAAATTCAGGGCAAATTATTTTAAAAAAATAAAAAACGCTGAGGTATATCAAAGCTGAACTTTAGGCACTGCAGTAAGGGAAAGAAAAGAAGTCTTGGCAGTACAATTAGAACCTGGTATTAAAGTAATCTTTCATACAAGCTCCCAGGGCTAGAGTGCAAATTGAGAAGAGGAATCCATAGGCATCAGCTGCTGCATGATTCATGCACATTATTAGCAGACCTTTTTTTTTTTGCACATAAAATTTAGCTTGGCAAATCCAGTCACTTTCAGTTTCTGTATTAGATCCACTCATGTCTGTGAAAACTGAAGATGAAGAACTATCATGCCAACTGAACAAAATCAACAGATATTCAAACACAGAAAGGAATTAGGAACACAGTGAGTTTGTGCTGTCTATGATGGGGTGCATGTTATTCATTTCTAAGACAGACTCATGCCTTGAAGAACACACCAGGGAGAAAAAAGGAGTCATCTTTCACCCTGCTTCATAATCACATAGGCTCATCTGCTCCGGTGTTTTCCAAGGTACGATGTGCAAGAATACTGTCAAGTGGCAGGAAGGTAGAGGAGACCTCTATCTGTCATTAACTATATGCATCAGGCGTGTTAGGATAATAAGGGCTGTATCAGGGTCATATGAGCATCCTGGTGTTATCTGGTGAATAGCTTTCATCTACTGTGGTTTACTGAATGCAGACATGTTTGTTTCTTTGTTTCAGATTTGTTTTCAGGTATATATATATATTCTTTATATATATATATTCTTTGCTGAAATAATACTGTCATATCAATAATGGAATTATACCAGTAATTAAAGTCAACCTTTATTCTCTGAAGCAATCAGCAGAGCAGTGAAATTATGGCTAAAGACATCTTAAAGCTCTTATGCAACATTATTGCTTATTCCAATACCACAGATTCATGTAGTAGAAGCCAACATTAAGGTTACTGAGGCTGGATAAACATAGATCTATGGAAGTAAATTTCAATGGGTAAACGTGTACTGAAAAAAATGCTTCTCAAATTACTTCCACCATCATAACACTGTAATTAACCATAGATCCACCAAACTAAGACTGTAATGTCAAAATGTCATGTCAATGTAATGTTGTTGCTGTAAACTCAAACATTCTATAACAGAAGCCTGCAAAGACCTACTTTCAATAATACTATACTTCCCATACTGTAATAGTTTGTATTATCACTAACTTCTACTAAATAAACAAAAGACCTGTATTCTATTATGTTAATTCAGAGCTTTACATTTCTTCAGTTTTCATGAAATATTCTTTTATCAGAACTCCGGAACACAGGTACTACCTTAAGAATATTAAATCCTAAAGCCAACACAATAGTGAACAAATTAAACAGTAAGCATCAGTTAAGAAAGCATGGGGCATCTGTGAATTATCATGGAATGGAATAAGTTTCAAACACGACAAAATGTAAGTAGCAATTAACAATGACAAGGCAGTACCATCAGGCAATTAAATGTGTGACACAAAAGGAAAGAAAGCCAAAAACGTTTGTCTGCCACTACTTAGTCAAAACTGTCATACCTAAGTGTACAGTATACAGCATTAAAACATACTGGACTCTATAATAAAGCAAAAGAAACCCCAAAACACTGTCCAGCCACCACTTTTCCTATTTATTAAAATATTCCTCACTTACAGTCATTCCTTACACCATAGCTTTCGTTTTAATCCAAACACAGTCAGGTGAAGGGACTGGCCGATACCTGAAAACATCGTTTCACACACAAAAAAAAGGGCACACATGAAACTTTCTCAAACCCACAGTACCCAATCATATAGGAAATACATTTGCAAATGAAAATAAACTTGCCAGGTAGTTTGCAGCAGTCAGACCCGGGTATGTAAGATCAAAACGGGTAACCAGTGCAGGCTGCAGGTAAGAAATAAGAAATAAAATCACTAGCAAGTATACCTGAATAAAGAGAAGACATTTTCAGAAGTCAGATGATCAATTCAAATTCCACTCATTCAGCATGAACCACAATGGCTTAAGTGCACAAGTGAATGAGTATGCAGGGATAAGCAGACTTCCTGTGTAATGTAATGGAGAAAAAAACCCTAATAACATCAGTAGTGAGTTTTAATAATGGGCATACAATCGTTAATATATATATGCTGGAAGAATAGGTCCTAGTTCATAAAATAATCTCTCATAATTGTGATATATAAGCTCTTAAATAAGCTCTAAGAATGAAATTCTCCTCTCACAACCAGGATGAGGAGGAAAGGTTTAAATTATTTTTGAATGTCACCTTTATTATGCACATGACCTTTTATAATAGGACAAGAAGCCATAAGTAGTGTTTTCAAGCAAGCCAAAAGGATTTAAAGATTTAACAGCCTTGCTTTTTGACTTCTCTTCTTGTAAGAGTTTTTCATCAACACAAATACAGTACAGATCAGCATTTAAAGACCTGACAAACACCTCCCTTCAGATGTAAAAACAAAACACGTGAACACACTGGTACACCTACTTGTAACTGCTCAACTTTTAATCTCCATTGGCTAGGTAAAACCTGAAAGTCTCCGATTCTTCAGACATGAAATTGTTATCTGTGGGTGTCGCCATTCAATTATTCATAAACCTGAGTGCACTGACAGCAACAGCACGCACGAAGTAAGGACTTATCTGCAGTAACTCTCTCCTAAATGGCATGCCACTTGTACTGAGCAAGTATTTGTAAGTTAATGGGGACCTTAAAAAGAACAAGGATGCCAAAAAGCAAGGCAGTGCTAATTCTGTGAACAGCTATTAACATAATCTGAATGCATCTTACCAGACAAAAATACTAATTAAGCTCTTGGTTTTTGAATGAGAACAGAAAAATGGTAAAATTATAAACTTTCAAAACACTGAAAATAACCAAAGCAATGAAACAATAACAAGAAAAAGTGCATTAACTAATTATATATGTGAAGTATTCAAGCATAGAAAGTGGTGTGTTCTGTGAAATCCATCGAGGCGCGTCTTAGTACATTAAAGCAGAAGGTGAAAAGATGAAAAAGGAAAATAGCCCAGCTAGCTATATGTTTAAGTGATTCATCCAGGTCATGATGGTTAAGCTTTTTCAATAGACTGCCTGCTTTTTTCTTTCATTCCCTTTTCCCTTTGTAAGTGGATATACTCAGCACAGAGCACCATTACAAGAAAAACTATATACCTTTTTTTTTTAGATTGACACAGTGACCATAATTTTCCCTAGGATTTCCCATAGTTGTAAATGAACAGCACACCAGTTATTTAATACTGGTTTAAACAAGTGCAGCTTGCCCATGACAGGATATTGGTTTTCACAGTGTGTTGTCTTATTGTTCCTGTGTATCATAAATCATTTGGATAGCCAGTGGATTTCTGCATTTCTGTCAACTTATGATCATGTTGGTTTGGGCTCTAACACAGTCAAGGTTTATTGTGGTGACAGCCAGTATGATTTCTGTCAATGACATTCTTTAATTTTAAGGAATCCTACTTTACAGGGTGTCAATTTATTTGTTCCATATGTCTCATTGTATGCAAAAGGCAACACTGAAGGATTTCAGGTGTCTTCTGCCTCATAAAATGGAGATGATTCCCTGAAACACATTTATATTTAGTACCTATAGTAGAATAACATGTATTAATCAAGTGTAACTGTCCATATCAATGTGGAGATCTACACAATAAGAATAGCTTACAGAAATTAACTGTGAACGTGTCAGATTTCAAATCCAAAAAGTAGTTCCAGGAATGGGCAAGAAATAGAAATGTATACAGTAAATAAATATCGCTCACATGTACAGATGTTTTAGTGGAGACATTCACACAAAGGCCTTGGCATCAGTTTTTTTTTGAAAGCCTTACATTTTTCCATTCCTTGTATTTTTATCTTCTACAAAAGGGTACAATTAAGCTCCACTTCATCTCATAATCTAGGCAGCAAAATGCACCATAGATATGGTTTGGAGGTGATTTTATGAGAGGTCCACTAATGAAGCTGCCACATCAAAGCTTGGCCTGTTTTGTCAGCTGATGTGAACAGCCCTGAATGTTTAAAACATATTTCGTTACAGAGTAGTATATCAAAACCACTCACAGTGGATCTTAAACAGCTTCAGCATGCAGTACAATCTGGATTGCTAATTAATGGGGGTGCATCCAATTTCCAGTTAAATTTTAATTCATTGCTGCATTCAGTTTGTTGCTCTGAAAGTAATTTATTCACGTTTTGTAGTCATAAAGCCGACTTCACCATGAATGCAACAATTCAGTTCCTTTTCTTGACATGAACAGCAATTTACAGCTCAAAACATAATTCATAAAGAAAAATGAAGATAAAATGTGTATTGTAAAAACATGATGAAACTAATACCCTTTCCCTAATTATGCTGTGCAGATGTTTCTAAAGAAAGTTTTCTTTTTTTTATTTTAGAGAACAAAACAAAACCATTTTACATATACTGTAATCACCATTACTCAGCCTTACTTTTACAATACACTTTCGACTATACATCACAAGCAAAATTGTCTATTCCTGTTTGTTCCCTTAGTACTTTACAATTATATAACTTTTAAACAAACTGTATACATTCAAAATGAGAAACATGTATACTTTTATGAATATAAAGAGGGGGGAGACTACATAAATGTACTGTACCTTATTAATTAAGTGTCAGTTATTATATATCTCACCAAATTCAGACCTTAAAGTTTTAATGTACTTAACCCATCTAGACCAATATTTGACAAATGTATTCATTTGTAATTTAAGTGAAAATGTTATTTTTTCTATTATATACATTTATTATTACATTTAATAATCCAATCTAATCATTCATTGTTGGTTAATCTGTGAGAAGCCACTTTCTTGTTCTAGCTTTCTTCCCTGCTGATAAAAGGATTCCAAACAAATATTCATCCGTTCCCCTCCAATGAAAATCCAGTTTGCCAAAATATAAAGCCTCAAATGAAAGAAAATTATTTAATTGGGTTGTATGATACTGAATAAATGCTACAACCCTGTTCTATTTATATAGCAACAGAAACAACTGAATCAAATTACAGAATAAACCACAATGCTTATAATGTTCCTACTGTATATTGAGAATGTTGTGATTTGGCCAATGGTCTCAATGATAAATAAAAGTAACTTTAAGTTTGGGCACCACCTAGTGCTGATGTATGATATGACAACCTACAGAAACTATGTTATATAGTATATACTGTAGGTACTGTACTGTATGTATTAGGTATATACTGTAAGAGAGCCCCAGTAGAATATTTTAAGCAACCATGTTTAATGGATGGAGTATTACTGTATGTGAAAGAATATGTAAAATAAGTCCTTGATGACTAAAACAATATAATTTACAACATACTGTATAAGCAAGAACTGTAAACTTCTTTTTTTTAAGACCATCAATGATGGAAAAAGAAATTATTCAACAGTGCTGTTATTTTTCATCACCAGTCCTCCCAATATAAGGGCTAGAAGGCAGCCTGCTTTCTCAATTTAGTTGAATACAGAAATTCTTTCTAAATGTTTTTGTTCATGCAAAAATTATAAAATTGTTCTAAGATAACTGGTCAAAAAATGAAATCAATTATACAAAACAAATCTTGCAAGTGGCCTCTACGAACACCACATTTTGGACTAAGTCTGCCACTAAATATTAAATTGATGAAAACGGTCAACAGATTGGCATTGAAATCAATCCTGACATTTAATCATATTAATGTGTTCAAACTTCGTTCAGGTAATGGTGTTAATTTTCAATACAGATTCCAAGCCCTAACTTTTGCTTCACTTGGTAAAAAAAGAGTGACTGTATGTCAACTATTATAAAATGGAAGTCAGCAATCTGTGGACAATGCATTTGAGCTAGTTCCTCCCTCTTTTATCTGCGAACAGGACCCCTGTTGGCCTAGCCCGTGGCTAAAAAGCAACTCTGACCTTTGATCTTTTAAGTACTGCAGGAAGATTTTAAATAAGGTATTATTTTCTCATTTACCAGTACTTTTTTAGAAAAGGGAACAAATGTCACTCTGAACTGCACTCAACTGCAAAATCTTTTTATCTTTATGTTTTTAAAAATGGCTGCCTCACAGTTCCTGGGACTGACGGAGCCTCCTCTCTGTGTGGGGGTAGACATGCTCTAAGTTTGTATGAGTTTGTCATGAGTTTGTGCAGTTTGCCCCTATGTTCCAAAGACATACAGTACGTGTGCTTCTGTCGCTGTGCCCTGTGCTTCTGGGGTGGGCTCTACCATGACCGTTATCGGGAAGAAGCAGAGTTCTGGTAATGGATGGAAGGATATCACGAAAAGCAAAACAGTGCAATGGAAAACCAGCGTGAACTGTTCTTTTTAATTGAAAATGAGCAGCAATACCCAAGAATGAAGTGTACTGAAAGGATAATGGTGTCGAAATTGGCTTAACCCGCTTGGCTGAGGGCTGACCTCCTGGTCATAGGACGAGGAGGCTGGGACCCCCGTGCAGAGCAAGGAGTGACCAGGGGGGAGCTGCAGAGGTACAGTAGAGATGGGGTTGAGGTGGGAGGCGGAAAGACATATGCAAGGGAGAGAAGGGGTTAACATATAGTATTTGTAATGTTTTAGCTGAGGCAACTACGTCAGAGGTGAGAGTCTGAGAGAACTCTTGTCAAACCAACCGAACTTTTGTTCTAAACTCCATTTAGAGTGGCCACCTTACAAACCTTCACCTTTTTGTTTTGCATGTTTTTTCCAATAACATTTTAAGGTTAACGTTATGTTATATAAGAAATCAAATCAGGTTTTCACTGGTCTCTAGATGTATTGAACTGAAATGTACTGTATGGTCTTATTGGAAACTTAGTTCACTTTTGTGCTAGCAAGACATACAGTACAGTGATATAAATCATTTTGGAACTGGATTGTGTCTTTACTACGCTTTGTTTAACATGAGTTACAAATGTTTTAACTGAATAAGCGTAAAGCAATAAATCTGCAGACATGAAAAATAAAAGGATAAAATGTCTCGCACACAAAAGGAACACCGTGTTATGTTAGACTCACACCATGGCTCCAGCCACACAGCGTCGTGACATTACCTTCAGGGGAGAAATGTGCGAATGAGAAACATATCCATGGACATTTTCGATCTCCGACAGGTTCTTTTCGGACACATGCACCAGCTCCGGGGGACGGACTTCATTGGTCAGACGAGGGAAGCCGTGATCCTGCGGCGAAATATCTTCATCCTGATACCGATACTTCTTGAGGAAAACAAAACCGGAAGGAAATAGATTGGAAAGAAAAAAGATTAGGCTGATCTGGATGATTTTTGCCCCTTTGTCTGAAAAAATATCAGTCTTTCATCTCAATCAGTGAAGATACTACTGTACATTAAAAGTTGCATCAAAAGAAATAGTTTCTTGCAATATTTAATTCTGTTCATAGTACACTATGCCAACATAAAGGATTTAAAGTGTAGTCTGTCCACAATTGCCTTCCAGTTTTTTAGGATTTTTTTAGTAAAAATGCAGACTTAGGCTTCACCAATTTTGAAAGTTCAACATGTATTGTTGTTAAACAAATTGGTGTTCATTGAGCACTCATTCATCCAAATGGTAGTTAAAATTCCTAGTAAACACTTTACAAAGACTCCTGTACACGTGTGGAAAGAAGAAAAATATGTTTGTGGATGAAGGGTGGCAATACTTCTGTTGGGGAAAAAAATACAGGAACTGAAATAGAGAAATCTGTCAATAAAAATTCAATTGACAAGGAAGATGTATCTTGACAATTTTTTTTGTGTTCTAAAAATATTTTGCTTAACAGTTACTGAAAGTAACCTTTGATGTTTAAAGCTGCAAATATAGTTACATATGACATAAGCAACCGGAAAATAAATTACATTTGTAGCTTTTGATTTCCACTGAAGCTGAATTCTGTAACATTAGCTGGAGCGCTTTTGGAATTATGCCAAGATCAGAGTACATTCTGAATCAAAGCAAAAATATTTGAAAGACAGCCAGCAAGCCTGGTAACAACAATGTCATCAATGTGTTCTTCATATCCCTATCTGGATGTTCAGGGTTGCATAGATTGAGCTTTTATTTAATGTTATAAAAGTGCATTTGATTTACCCATTTTTGGTCTAAACAACATGAGCATGAGGTAGTAATGCATGACAAAGTATTCCTTAAAAATTCTAAAATGCGTGTTTTTGGTTTTCCAAATTCCTTCAATATGGTTTGTAACTTTATTTCTGCAAGTGTCACGTACACAATTTCAATATGAAGATGTGAATTCAAAACTGTTCCAGCTGGAAAAACTAATTAACTAGACAATACATTTTAGGATTATACCTGAAAAGAATAGGTTAAGAAGAAGCAATTGTTGCATTACCATTGCATTACCGTACATATAAAAAAACAACATACTTATACAAATTACATATAATTGAGTGCAGATTTTTGAGAACACTTCAAGATATAAAATGTATTGAGTTTGTGTGCTTTGAAGTTTCAAAGTGTGTGCTTTGAAGTTGTTAATGACATGAAATAATGTCACAACATCCTATTGGTAACTTAAGTGTTACAGTATTAACACTGGCTAAGGACAATTATTGCTCAACTGCACAATTTAAGTTAAAAATACAACAGAAATTAAATATAAAACAAGGACAAGTCAAAATATATATATTTGGGTTGAATATCATAGCTGATTGAATTCTGTTTCCTTATTAAAAAGGGACAGAACACTGTTCTGATCCACAAATGCATACGCTGCTATTAAGGTTTGAAGGATGCAGCTTCTACTGTGTCAGAGCCAAGTGTGCGTGTTAGAATTTACAGTCTATAATATTAATAAATATCCAAGTGCCTCCTCAAGTCAAGGAAACTGCTGATACTCTTAAAATTGGCTAATCAATGCCACTGTTTGACAGTCCAATTTATTTAGTGCAGTTTGCATTTATGCACCCATCATGATGAGCACTGATGAAGTATTAGCAGGCAGGATGATAGAAATATACAGTAACAAAAGCAAGTCATTAAGCAGATTTAAGTTTTGGAACTTAAAAGGGAAAATGTACGAAAAATAAGGCACTGGATTGTAACTTTTGTAACTGCTTGCCTTTGGGCAAATGTGGTGCAGAGAACAGTTTATTATAAGCACTAGATATTATGTTGTTTGAGTTCAAACATCAGTTATAAGTTAACCCTTTATTTGCCTTCTCAGCTGGATAATGAAGTTTTTGCCAATTATAATACATAGAGTATCATAGTTTTAAAGCTACAGTACGTTTGCCTTTTATTTTTTTTAAAGTTTTGTTCTGTAAAAGACTCAAACACACAAGTCTGGGAGGTTCTCCTCTAAATTCAGATGCAATGAATGGCAAAGAAAGGGTTATCCTGTTTCAAGTAATAGCTCGGTACGAAATGAATTGGGTGGCTGTGATCGTAATAAAAAGGCAATGATCAGATTTTTTTTCTTTGATTGAGCTTTTACTGCAGTAAGTCTAAAACAAAAGACATTAAGGCAGCAAATATCTAAAATGCAGTGAAATTGATTAAACAAGTAGAGGATTTAACAATTCTTCACAATCTTCTCTCAGCAGACGCTTTGCTCATTTGAGGAAACCGATCGGACGACATGAAAATGGCCCTTTGAGATGAACCTAGATGCCACTGAGTGGCAAGAATGGGATGGATGGGGTTGACTGAACCACTCTCTCACCCAGGGAGCATTCATCAGGGCAGGGCTCATACATGTTGGCTGGGCCGTGTGTGGGGAAGCTTGCACTGCAGCCGACCTGTTCTGTGGACAAAGAGAGGACTTCAGTATCCAGTGCATTCAGGCAGGTGCCACTCACCAGGGCTACAGTACATGGACCACAACACGTAGAATGATTCAGAGAAGCCAGCTTCAGCTTCTGAGCAGCACGGAACCAGACAGACATAACGGCCGAGCTGCTACAATGAATAATGAATACACAGATGCAGAGATTTGCACACACCAAGATACAAGCTGAGGTTTTGACTTCACATTAGCAAGCACCAAAGTTAATGTTTTTAACACATATGGATATTCAAGCCATCAAAGGAAGTAGATCTTAAATGATAAAACATCCAAGACCCATCTTACAAGGGTGTTCATTATTGCTAAATGCCCATTATATATTCTTTATATTTTGAAAACTGTTTTTTTTTCAGGTGTCGTACTGTAAATATACTGTATAACTTGCTAAAGCACACACAAACAGCACCCATTGTAAGCAAATACCTGCCCCTATAGGGCACCATTGTTATTCCTGAATTTTAAACCTAAGTATTATACTTTTTTACCTTGATTTATTATTTGTGCATATTTGTGTATTTCTGATTTTCAGCCAAATTCCTTATTAGGAGATTTTGTCCATTAAATCCAAAGTCTGTTAAAGGACATCCATTAAACAGAGGTTTAAACTGTACATAACTTTGGGTTGAATATATTTAATTTCACACACTGACAGCAACATTGAAGTAATGTAATCTTAACATAAAAGATAAATTCATGCAAAATGTTCCCTTATTTTTTGCAATCCTCTTTAGCGCTGAAATATAAATCAGCCAGCAATCATCCAGTGGTGCTGTCGCTTGCCACCAGAGGGCACTCTTTTTAGGTATAAAGGGAAAAATTAGAAATAAAAAAATATGTACAGTAATTTTACATTATACAAAACCTAACTGCTAGCGAAGGCACATATTGAAATCCCAAATGTTAAATGGCTAGTGTTAAACAAGGAAATTCAAAAAGCTACAGTAAGTAGCTATAATTAAATCTTGGGCAGAGGTAATCCGCAACTGAAGTGCAATTTGAAATGATCTACTGACAAATTTTGTTCTGTTGCCTGTCAATGTGAACACGAAGTTTAATGTCTCCAGTTAATTGTCGATACTGAAAGCTGTTTGCCTTTACACACTGTGGGGCTCCAGGGTCATGCTAACCTGAACTAAGTGCATTTATGTGTGCATTAACCTTTCTGCACTTTTCCTTACAAAGGAGAACTGTTCAGTAGGACCGTTCTGTTCAATTGCTAGAAGGGAAGTCTCTGCTCACTGACGGGTTTTCAATCTCAGTACAAAACACGTGAAATCAGGTTTTGTCAAACACTCAACACACAACCCTTTTCAATCTGTTTCACTAAAGGCACCATACAGCATTGATCTGCTTCAGATATGGCAACAAGGTGCATGTGAGTTGTAAAATGCAACTTTACACTGATTGGGAAAATCTTGCATGGAGTTGTAAGATAGCTAACTTTATTGCTAAAACGTCTACATTTCATTTAAGTATCACCACTTACTGTAAGCCTGATATTCCACTTACAGTATATTTGTAAAATAATTGTATCCCATGCAGCATTGGGCCTATAGCATAATATTCAATTTCTTTGTCTAACAGCCAGCACTAATGATGCCGCAGTTTGAGGCCATAAAGCATTTTTTACATTCAGCTGCCAACTTGTCTTGCCTCACAGGTAGCATTTATATAAATTAAGTTTAAATGAGCTGTTCTTCTGTTACTAATGGATGAAATGGACTAAAGACACGTCAGCTATTTCAGTAAATGACCAGTTAATTACAGAAACCAGAAATAATGTATTACATTAAAAATTACATTTTCATTACAATTCAGAAGCACAGGCATACTATAAAGCCAAGGCAGCCCAAACTGAAATGTGTGTAATTATACAAATACAAGACTCGGACCATTCAGGTAATTTGGTACTGTATATGAACAACTTTTGCTTGATTAATGGTGTATGATAGAAGGCAAAATGCTAAATTTTGAAACTCAAACAATAATGACAAAAACAACTGAATAGCTAAGCCTGTTTGAATTTTTAGTAAAACAAATAATCTGATTTGTATCACAAATTATCAAATAAATACAAAAAACAACTCATCTCTCGTGAAGATGAAATGCCTTGAATTAGAAAACAAATATCTAACAAATAAATTTATTTTCATTCATCATGCTGATTTTTTTTATGCAGTATTATTAGGCAGCATCATCTTTCCATTTAACTAGAAAACAAACCAACAATTTTTACTGGATTGGGGGTATAATCAATATAATTGTTGGTAAACAAGAACATACAGTAATTACAGAACTAAAGCCTTGCTGGATAAGGACAACTGCAAGTTCTTGGAGTATCTCAATGAAAAGCATCCAACATCAAGCTAAATAATGCATTTCTGTGGTCTAGCTATTTTTAAAGCATTTATACCACAGCCCTCAAAATTATTTACTATATTCTTAGATTTATTGATTGTGAGCAAATTGGTTTTCATGGAAGAATTAAGCCAAAAGCCTAACCAGACACTCCACAATTGCTGAAAACACCCTGACTGGAGATATGTCAGTCCAGCCTCTGTTCAAATCTTTTAATTTTCTTACACTTGCAGTTCAGCAAAATATTACATTAAACCTCACAGCAGGAATATGAAAAATCGGAATGTACGATCTGAGATACACGCTCCATAGTATGTATACATGTAATACAGTATATGGTATTTCCCAGTGTCATACAAATTCAGAAAAAAAATTGAAAATTGATATAATACAGTAACTTTTGGTCAGCTTAACAAAATTATTATTGCATAGTACAATGGATTTTTTTAAGATTCATTGTACTATATACTGTATATGATAACTGAACTGAAAAGTATGTGTGTATGTCTGCATAAAGAAAAAAGTACAACATTTTTAAGACTTAAAATCAGATCCAAATCTATCAATTACAGTACATTACCATTCTTACATTTAAAAAGTCATCTATGATTATTCCAATAGAGAAAAACCTGGAAAGTAGATGACTAATACTAAGATTAGCAAGTTGGAATTCTTGTATCTGTTACTGAAAAAGATTGCTGCAGTGTGGATAAAGAGATTGAGATCACAGATCCAGTGTCCAATCTCTCTAGACACTAACAAAAAAACATAAGAATCACTTTGAATTTTCTTTAAAATAATAGAACCTCAATTGATTCCAGGCATGAAAAGGGCATTTCATCTGAGTTAGTCCTTGAGTGAAGCCAAATCATCTGTAAAAGGTGTCAGGCTGTGACAGCAGATTCAGCATTTTCATCAGTATGCAGACACTTCCTGCAAATTGACTGAGAATTTTATACAAGACGGAGAGGAGCTGGTGTTGCAAAGTACATGCCTCACTGGCGCTCAAGAAAAGCACTATTAAAAACTTTAAAAATTAGTTTTAAAGTTTGTAAAGAATTAAAATCATTTTTAAAGAACGTAATATTTTATACAGGATGTTAAAATGCAGCCTATTACTAACTGGATCTGTTGTTCAAAGTCTAAGCATTACTCTTAAGTCCCTCAAGGGAGTTGAAGGATGTTTTATTCACAATTGTTTTTTGGTTGTTTTTTTTTGCCTTGGAGGCAACTCCAGAACTCTAGTATTATACATCACGCAGCTACAGATGACTCCTGAAGAAAATCACTCTAAATACAGGATGATTTGGAAAGAAGATCTTGCATTGAAATTTTTTCTATAGGGTACATTGCTAACATACTGTATGAAACTCAATATTTTCGATTAAATAATCCCATAACAGTAAGACATCAACACCAGGAGAATTTAATATTTGAGAACAAATGTACAGCTTTCCCTTCCCTATTTTTAAGATGATTCTTGTACTAATTCTCAGTGACACTTTGTGGACTATTGTTGTCCATTACAAATGTCAGTCATCCCAATCTACTATGATCACTATAAGCACAAAACTGAGGCACGAGTACCATATTATTTTGACTATGGGGAAATACATCGAGGGGTCGTCTTCACTACTTGTCTGTCACCTTAGGAATCAGTACAGTATTTCAAAATGAACATCCCCTAAATGAGTTGCAAATGTAAAAGTGGCATTTATATGATCACAGTGCAATCTACAGCTCAAAATGTACCCATAACATAAAGGCTGCCTCCATTTGCAAAAAATAAAGTAAGAAAAATAAAAGTTCTGATACTCTTTTTTTACACATACAGTACATTAACATACAGAAACATTTTTGTAATCTCCATTTACTTTGTAAAGACTTGCTTATATTGGTTATAAAGAAAGAACCCTAACCCGGCAGAACATATTTCATAAAAACTAAGCTTCGATGAATTTAAATTAGGCAAGTCTTGCACAAATGCGGTATGATAAACAGTAACAGTTAATTATAGATTAAGCAAACAAGGGTTAGGATTCCTAATTATCGACCTTCTTTGCTGTGCACAACAAAGAATCCTTGTTTGAGATGACTGAATTATGAAATGTAAGACCAGAAATATACTGTGAAGTGTTAATAAATGTCACAGAAGGGCCAGTGGGGGGAGGCGGACACACCAAAAGCATGTCTCTGGAACGCTCAACTGACAGTCTGTTATAGTTTCCATTCGATGAGTCAACCGATGGCATTCTATAATTTTCTCCCAAGGCTACTAAGCTCGATAAATGGCCCCTCATTCTATGAGTCTACTGGAGAGTTCAGGGAGTGACAATACAGGGCTTCAGGAGGTGGTTGTTACTCTGCAAGACCCTGTGTGGAGATGAAAGGTGGCTTCTCAGGGTAATAGACATGCTCACAATAGGGATCTGCTGTGTACCAGCTGAACGTTTTTCTTCTTTTGTACAACTTATACTGTACATGCAGCAAAACATTCAGCAAAATCAAGGAAATAGCCTTAAATGATAAAGCTGATACTACAGTATGTCACTTAAGTGAAGCTAGTTATAACATTCCTCCTGAAAGTTACGCACTAGTTAAAACCTGGCATATACTGTAAATTAACACTTGAGTTAATAGGGTACCCTGTTTTTTAACTTGCTGTTTTTTTTCATGTAAACTTTTTTTCTATTAAAATGAAGAAAAAATCATGATAATTAGCTTATTTATAGGGTGGGATAAAAATACCACAATATATTGTTTGAAGGAAAAATATCTAGGTTAACATGCATGTGTTTTAGTTTCTGTTGACCACGTTCGTGTAATCCTTTAGCTCATGTGGCTGGTTCCCTGTTATGTTCTGCCGGAGACCCAGGTTCGCGACCCTGGTCGCGGGCGGCGGAGGGCAGGAGCCCAGCGCGGAACCTCGACGGTGTCACGATTGTAAAC
This sequence comes from Lepisosteus platostomus, assembly GCF_059453375.1. Taxonomy (NCBI): domain Eukaryota; kingdom Metazoa; phylum Chordata; class Actinopteri; order Semionotiformes; family Lepisosteidae; genus Lepisosteus; species Lepisosteus platostomus. The sequence goes on along the minus strand of NC_142617.1, from coordinate 7,656,684 downwards.
CCCTCCTCTTAAGGACGCTCCAGCCCTTCCTTGTTCAGAACTCATTCCCTGCACATGCCTCCAGTTCCTGCCCCTTGCCCTATAAAAGCCGGGAGCTCACTCTCTTCCGGGCTCTGCATTGGTTCCTGTACCAGGCGAGCCTGGGACCTGGAAGCACCTGGCCCCGTCAAGGTTTTAGTTTCAGTTCCCGTTCCCGTTCCTGTTCCCAACCCGGTTCTTGTTTTTATCTCGTCTGTCTTGGATGGACTTTTGCCCCGTCCTGGATTCCCCTTTTGGACTCAGCTCTGGACTGTTTGCCTCGGCCACACCTCCCCCGAACACCAGCACACCATGGACACGCCCCTTGTTTTCATTCCCGTCTCCCGCATGCTTTTTTCCCCGTGTTTTCCCCCCACTTTACCCCGGATTGTGTCGTCTGCATAGGGTCCGGAAAGAACGCTTCATTACAGACGGTCACACAAATCCATGTTAATAATTGAATTGAAAAATGTTGGAGAATTAAACTGAAATATTTAGTGGTCTATGTCAAGGGTACTGTAAAAGCCAAGAAAGGCTTATTAATATCACAGGATTATTGGCCTAGGTGGCTTTGCTGACTGATCAGTAATATTACTGCCTCTTTGTTTAAGAACAGCTGCTGTGTTATGTTAGAACGTAGCGACCACTGCATTCATCATTAGGAAAACCTTCTAACTACATGTGTGCTATATTATTCATGAAATCATAGACAGGACAAAGCAGGGATTGTTAATGTAGAGTAGCAAAGATTGTAACCAAACTACGACACTTAATTTTGCACAATGCATCTTATCAGCAGATTGTACCAATTTACACTGCAAAGAAGACTACACAAGGATTGGTGAAATGGAGATAAAGTGGAGAATTTTGCTTCACATTTTAAACGGGATTATGGTTATTTTAATCCCCCATTGTCTTCCACATTTGCATAAATTCATTGAGTGAAGCCCAGCTTTCTCATTGTACTGTGTTATTTAATATAATTATCATGCAGCAGCAATCAGCAGGCATTATCCAACAGTAGTACTTAGTGTCTGCTTTTGACATGCTATGATGCCACCTTATACACAGTTCAGCCAGGCTCTGCTACAGCTGAACCAAAAAGAAGCAGTTTGGTTCTGTTTCAAATGATACCTCAAATCTGAATCTGAAACAACCAATCCTTTGCCCCTGCTATTTTCCACAATACAAATAAGATCAGCGGAACTGCAAGCATTTAGTTGAATTTTTAAAGACGTTCTGTATAAATCATTTAAAAATCTGAAGGTAAAGGTTTATAGTATGGTGAAAGGTCCATAAGCTTCTCGACAACTATTGATAATAAAATATCAGTATTATTGTTTACACTAAACAGATACTTCTAAGTACATAACTAGTATAAAATTGTCGTTTAAATGAGTTACATTCAATGAGCTTTGTCACTGCTATTAAGCAAAATCAAGTAAAACTTGGTCATTTGACATATTCATCATACAAGAAAATAAAGCTTCTATAATGCACAATACACCCCTTGGGGCACTGTCCACAGTTATTATAGAAATTTTTACATATATGTCTTTTGAACTACAATGTCAAACAAAAACATAATTTTGATTATAACTGTGCTTTGAGTTCTATGCTTAATTAACTTCTTATACAAATTTATACTATTTACTGTATATGTTGAACTATACTCAAGGTACAGTATAAGATTTGTTTTCCTCTTATTTGCAGATTTAGACAAACAAAAACAACATGTAAACTTATTCAATATCATGAGACATCATATCTCACAAATAAAAATATTCTTTAAATCTTAGAAGTTTACCATTGACCTTGAGGATACCTTTCAATTCGATTCTAAAGACCAAGTAAGATGTGAAACTCACCCTTGATCTAACAGTGCGTAGTCATAGTCACACAAATATGCATAGTCACACAAATATGCATTCTCCATTAATATTGAGTCGTCAACTCTTACTCCTTGTTTTCATGTAATATAGACATACACAGGATAAAGAAGGACAAAGAAGTGCCACAATTTTATGGTAGTCTTCTCTATCATGTTACAGGTATCATAAAGACTAGCATTTAAAATAAATTTATCAGCAAGGATGACAAGAAGAGTGAAGGTCTTATACATTTCCCACATTGCTTACATTAAAAAATAATCCCATCAGAGTGTAAAATTTTTAAAATATCATATTAAGTAAGGGATAGAAGCACAACCTGCATTGCTACAACCTTCTACAAAATTGAAAAATATATATTTTTTTGTAAATTGCAAATCCTATGAAGTACACAATGGAGTACACAATGTTAAAATGTCATTAAGACTGAAAGATTGAAGATTAAAAATGTAAACTGTATTTCATCTAGGCATAATCTACAGCGTTCATTAATCATTCTCAAAGCAGGGCTAATTTTGAAAACTAAACTGAACAATATCCAGTGTTTGAAGAACCCAAGTCATTTAGTTATATCAGGCTTAACAAGTTTCAGTAATGTAGCAAAACGTAGACAAACTAGAAAAGAAGAGTAGTCTTCTTCATGAAGAAGACTACAACAGTGAAAGCTGAATCTGCAGCAGGACTGTAAATGATCAGAAAATGTCATTTTGCTTTCTTTGAACAGATTTAGATGGACTTATTACAATAAATTGAAAGAATAGTGATATCATCATGCAAATCAATCTAAGCACATTATTATAGGCAGTCGGGAAAAATATATTTTCTTCATTAAAATGCTGATATCCAAAAGTAATCTGAAGAACAATACATTTTGTTTGATACTTTGTTTGTAACCATATTTCTTCTGATAACAGCTTGCAAGTAATGCATAACATGTCTATTGTATGTCTCCAAAGATACCTAATGAAACTCCTGTATTTGGTATACAGTAAGTGTAAACACATAGAAATGATAATAAAATATCACATTTAGTCCTAAATCCTCTGCAAAAAATGGCAGAATTAAAACTGTGATAATTATTGCGTTATTACATTAGTATTACATAGTAATACAAGACATTTACATTTTGTCTGGTGTTTTAACAACTTAATGTATTAATTTCTTAAACTTACAGTTTAAAATTAGGGCAGCTTCATCAAGAAGAAATAACACAGATCTTACAGCTGTTAACTTCTTCATAAAAGCTAAGAAATAAGTATAAAAATGTAGTTCAGAAACAGGATCAGAATGGAAATGGGCAGACAGAACCTACTTAGCATACGTAGGCTGTTCATTCAAGCTCTACTGCTTTTCAAGCATCATTCTGTCTTTAAAATAAAACAGTGAATCAGAAGGTCATTACAGTAGGATCTGATATTTAACAGGCATATACAAATTCCTTTTTACAAAAGGAGCAAAACACTAGAGTACAGCATCAGTACAAAAAACGAATGGTTGGCTCCATTTTGAGCAAATGATAGAGTAGGCAACAAAACAGTCCATCTATTATTATGTTTTTGCTCAGTGCCAATCCTGGAAGCATACAGCACAAGGTTTCCCTGAATGAGATGCCATGGGAGTGCACACAGGTACAATCAAACACTGGAAAGAGTGTCTTTCTAAGGAGCACCTAGAGAAAACACTTGCTGACACAGGCACAGCACCCAGATTCCATTTAGAAGGCAGCTCAATGTGGAATTGAACCCAGGATTCACAAATTGTGAAGCAGCAGGATTAACTACCATACCACTGTACTGCCTGTAACCAAAAAAAAGGGTGGGAAGGTATAAGGATACCACTGTATAAGTATAAGTCTGCACTGAGAAGAAGTAAAAAAAAAAGAAAAAATAAGAGCTGTTGAACCTTCTTCAACATAGAAACATAGAACATAGAAAAGTCTTAACAATTGAAACATTGCACTTTGTTTGTTTCTACAGTACGTTTCAATAGAATTCGTATCTACTTGTCTTTTAATGCCAAAGCACACTGATGCAGCTCCCTACTCGAACCTGGGCAAAGTCCTGCTCTACCAAAATGCATATTAAACTAGAAGAAAAGCCCAAGATTAAGCAACATTAATCTTCTTTGAGGGTTTTGCACAGGCTGTGGGAACCACTGTGCATTAGAAAATCAATTTGTGCTTTGTTTAAAATTCACTATAAAGAAAGCATGGGTAGAGAAGTCATTTTTCAAAAAGAGATCTCTTATCCCGTTGTTTCTACCGTTCATTCTATTTCTATTTTCATTGTTTTGATGAAAACATCAAGAAGAGCTTCAAATTCAGTATTGGGAAACTTCAGTGTTCCTGAAGTGAATTTCTTTATATTTTGAGGGCTTCAATATACTGTAGGTAATTGCTGTACAACAGTCTTCTTTTTCTCAGCAATTCCTGTAATGTGGAATGGTAATGGGGACTGAGCACTTCTCACAATTAGTTAAAGGACTTTCGATGTCCAATTCCAAGGTTGTGACCATCTTCAGCCTTGATAGCATATTTTACTTAATGTGTATAATACACATATATACAGAGGACTGGTCAGCAGCTTTGTGGAGTGGTGCGGGGAGAACCACTTGGAACTGAATGTAACAAAGACAAAGGAACTGGTGGTAGATTTCAGGAGGAAAAAGGTCAAACCTACTCCTGTCTACATCCATGGGAGTGGCGTGGAGATGGTGGACTCGTACAAGTACCTGGGAGTGCACATCGACGATAGACTGGAATGGTCTAAGAACATCGAGGCCATCTATAAGAAGGGACAGAGCCGACTTTACTTCTTGAGGAGGCTCAGGTCCTTCAATGTATGTAGTAAGATGCTACATATGTTCTATCAGTCGGTGGTAGCGAGCACCATTTTCTGTGCAGTGGTATGCTGGGGCCCTGGGATTAGAGCAGTGGATTCTAAAAGGCTGAACAAGCTAATCAGGAGAGCAAGCTCTGTCATTGGGTCTGACCTGGACCCTTTGGAGGTAGTGGCTGAGAGGAGAATGGTGTCCAAACTAGAGGCCATCATGGACAACATCTCCCATCCCCTCTATGACAGGCTTGTAGAAATGAAGAGCACGTTCAGCAATAGACTGATTCATCCACGGTGCGACAGGGAGCGCTACAGGAGGTCATTCTTGCCTTCTGCCATAAGACTGTACAACGCATCCACCTTGCGTCTGGGCAGAGGCAACATTGACAATGACCTGTTTCTGGACTGAACGCATCTACACATCTACTGCTACATCTGTTCTCTTTCTTTTCCCGTTAACAACCGTTTTTTGTGCAATATATGCCAGGGACCCGTGCAGTACATTTATATTTATATCTATATCTATATCTACATCTATATTTATATTCATATGTGTGATACGATTTTTCTGCGTACTGTTCTGTTCTAGTTTGTTCTTTGTGTGTCCAGACTGTGAGTAACTCTTTTAGTGCACCCCTCACTGTACTGATTGTATTGTATGTATTGTACTATTATTATTATTGCATCATTCATTACACTGTGGCTGTGTTGTCTGTGTAAAGCTGCTGTTGCACTGCAATTTCCCTCACGGGATCAATAAAGTATCTATCTATAATACAGATCAGTCTGGCAGTTTAAAATTTAATTTTTTTTTTGTCAAATTAAAAAAAACTTCCATCCAGAAATGATTAACGCCAGACTTCTCTGTCACAGTGCTAAAACAACTTGCTCACTTCTAAAAGAATACAATTAATGTCCATTTTATGTTGCATACTGTATATAAATTTGTTTTTAAATTATAAGAAATAGGAGAAATACAATTTCCCTCTTTGTATTTGAATTCCCCTTTCTAATAAACAATTACTGAGAGAGGATGAATTGCAGTTCAATATTTTTCCAGGTCTAATAACAGAAATGGCCCGAGGTAAATTCTGGGAAAGTCTAATGGATTTACTGCGGATTTACTGCAGTGTAAAACAGCTATTGAAAATGGTGAGGAAAATGGTAAGCAAGACATTATGAATTCTGATGATCAGCTGCATTAACTCCATGCTGTTTTTATGACTTTATTTATTGCATATTTTCCTCATTTTGGCAAGAGCTGCACTTTCTCTTGGACTAAACCTATGAAGTACGGTAATTAAGATGAGGCAATTTCAATCATATCTACAGTACATAAATCGCGGTTTGCAGCATGTCACAGCGATATGTGACAGTGCGGTGGGGGAGGCGCTTCGGCGAGCACCGGTAAAAAGTCAACGCCCCGGTTGAGGGGACGGTAGCACCGCTGTGAGGTTAGCAGGGACCAAAAATAATTCAAAAAGAGGTAAAATAATAAACAAAAAGCAAAAAGAGTGTACTGCTATGCCTTGTAACCTCCAGGCTGGGCTTACCCTATTTAACGGGCTCCAGTCTGGTAGAGCAGGGCGCGTAAGGCAAAAACCAAACACAGACTTGGTGTGTGTATGTGTGGCCGCCCCGGTGAAAATACTTGATGGGACAGGCAAAAAGAAAAAGGCCTTACGCGGTTAGGGAAACCCCCCTTCCGGAAAGTAGCCCTGCTCGCCCCCTCAGGGTTGGGGGGTGTCCAGTGTGCCTTTATAGGACCCACCCAGCTGGGGCTCATCAGCTGGAAGCCGGGACAGCTGGGACTACAAAGATGGGGCTCCGCCCTTCTACCAGGGCTCCGCCTCCAAACGGCACGCCCCCGCGCAACGCCACAAATAAAATGGAAAAGGTTTGTAATTCCAAAATACTATCGCCTAAAATTACCAGGAAAAGATTACAGACAGTAACTGGTTTTTCATATTTTGAAATGCAAACATCAAAAACCTAGATACTGTATGAAGTACTGTATAACAGCTGTCAAATTATAACATTTTCTTAATAATGAAACCTTTCTGATCTAAAAAGCATAATGCATTACTATAACAAACAAGTCATTCAAATAAGGAATTCCCATGTAAAAATACAATTTGGAACAAAATCAAGTAATCTGTCAGTATAGAGTATTTAGCAATTAAAAGAAATCGTCTGCTATTGTTCTTTTGGCACAATGTGAGGCAAACCCATCCGCTTGGGTAAATGTCAGGACTTTTAAGCTTGTACTGATGAAGTTATCAATTGTTTGTCCAATTTTGAATAAGCTGTGCAATTTGACTTTCAAGAATCAGAGCCTTTGGCCAGTATGATCACCCATGAAGCATGTAACACATGGGTTTTGAGCACAAACAGGACTTGAGAAGTTCACTGCACTCCAGTTGGAGACATACACGGAGGGATTACAGTACAGCATTCAGCGATAACAGACAGAAAGCTGTAACCCTATACTTTGAAGTGTGTTGCAGAGCTTGTTAAAGAGAAAGTATAACTGAGCACTTTACCCAGGATTATTCTGTTTATGTCCAGAATAATCCTCATTTCATATCCTTTGAGTGAGACTACTAGACTCACAAAAAATGCCACATGCTTCACCTCCAGTAATTTAAAAGCAACCCTCATATAATTAATCATCAGAATATTATGATGGTCATAATATTTATAATGCTTCAGAATGCATATATTCCAGAATTTAAATTTATACCTATAATTATACCTGGCACTCTAGCTAATACAGTACCTACAGTAGGGATACATTTAAAAAATGCTCTGTATACTTCAGTCATAGTCATAGTAAATACATATTACATTATATACAGTAAATACACAAAAATAGTCTGGAGAATAATGACAACTGCATAACTCGTTTTGTAAGATTGTATGGATGAAAGAAATCCAGTTTGATAAGGAGCTACTGAGTGGCAGTGCATGAAGGAGTGTGTATAAACAAGAATAACCCCAAGGCTCCAAGAGCCTGGTAAGAAAATGACATGCTGTCTGCCACAGAAATAGGGAGTTATGGGGAGGCTTTTTTTTTTACTCTGGAAGAAACCTACTTTACCAAAGATTGGGATAAATTAACTGGCCACATTGTACAATTGTACGTGTTAGTTATAGGATCTCTGTGTTCAGCTAAATAAAGTTGGACCTGTGAGTAATAAATGACAAACGTGTTTTTGCACTTTACAGTCAGTGGATTGATTACTGTAGAATGCGCTCTTAGCAGTCATTTATGACTGACAGAAACTTTAAAAATACCAGAGAAAGTAATTTGAGCAGTATTTAAAGGGGAAGAAAAGAACAAGCTTTGTTTCAACCAATGTCAAGAAGGATTTGTTTGAGGTAGACGTCTCTGTTTCATTTATTTGAAGTCATCCTTGGCTGTCCATGTCTCTAATGTGACTGACTGGCTATGTTTGCATTGTATCAAGGTACAATATTAAGTTTAGGAAGCATTTCATTGCATTCAGGAATACAAAATTTGCCAAATATGTATCTAAATTAAGCTGCTTCACATCTCATCCTCCCACCTCATTTTTATGACATAGTGGGGCTGTTATATTTTTGAATGGATAGAAATGTATCCCAGACACCTCAGCTCTTCCTCTCAAGAATGTCATGAGCTCTCCTCCGTTGTTGCAGAAGGGCCTCATTTATTTTTTCAGCTGATGAACAGGTCACATGTAAAAGCACTGCATCCATCATCATAATCAGACATTGGCTGAAAGTCCTCATCTAGTACTAACTACCCTCACTTCTACTTAGCCTCTGGAGTTGTGACAAGACCTGAATCTATGGTGGCATGACTGCAGGCAAATCCCATGCTTGCTATGAGAGTGTTTTATCTTCTTTCGGTCGTATGCACTGACCCCTTTATTCTTTTCTTGTTTTATTTTCTTGTGCAAATCAAGCCAAGCAGTTTTCCCGTCATTGCTGCTTACAGGCAGCACCAGTGCTTTGTTCTCACCGAGCAAGACAAAGAGATGTAAATGCTGTCCTTGTCAGCATGTTCATAATTGCACACAAACAGGTTTGCTCTATTGGCTATAATAAAACCTGTAGCAAAAACAATTCTATAAAAGATTCTGGTAAAATTTCTCTTGTATGAAAGAAATGAGGTAAATGAGGATTGCATAAAATAATCATCTGTTCTTGTAAGATACCAGGGTGAATTTAAGAAGCTACATCACAAACAATATTACTAGGCCACCTATAGTACAGTAACATCCTCCCTCATCTGCTGTACAGTATAAAGGAAAGCTGAATGAGACTGGTGGTGAAGACCTTTATCCTTTCAATCAATGTGTGTAATTACAGTTCTGCCATTTTGGCAAAATGGTTTCAAATGTCATACAGAAATCCTTAGTCTATAAAGCTATAGAAAGTACAACTCAAAAGGACCAAATTTAAGGACAGCCCCTAAAGAACAGAATATGAGCTTTTCAGCTGTAAAAAAAATTCAACACACACCTATAATCACAGTTGGTGGTGTATAAAGTATTACAGAGAAAAAAAAATCATTCATCATATTTGGGATTATGTTTAATGTTAAGCCAAATGCCTTATCTTTGACCTTCAATTCCTATAATTTCCATTGCAATAACATGTGGGGGTTTAAAGCCATTTTCTTCAGCCACCATCACAGTCATTCAAGATGTTTTGTGCACTGGTAATTTCTAAAACTACCAAGAGCACGGATATATGTTTCTCCATACTTCATGAATTGTCACCCATTGTAATATTTAAATTTAGATAGACTCTCTTTTAAAAACTCTGAACTCTGATGTCACAATTCCCTCTCCTCCCACCAGCGCTGATGCAGAAAGTACACTGATCACTGAAGCTGGGTATTTCCCGTGCAGAACAATTGTTTTTCAAATCTCAGACTTAAAGTGTTGCCTGCAGCATGTCTGACCAAAACGTTTAATTTTTAACCAAACTGGGGGGAAAAAAGCCTTAAAGACCAAATTAAATGGCTACCAAATAACTTTTTCCTGATTTAGTGCTAACAGAAAAAAGAGACCAAAAGCCATTACAGCACGTTTATCTAAAAATATCTAAATTTAATTGAAAAAAACAAAAAGGCCAAGATTAGGCTATCTGCAAGAAACAGCACGCTTCAATAATATTAGAAAGGTATTTATTATACTCTGTCATACTTTTTTCATACCTGTCTTGTAATGAATACACCTTCTATTCTGACCCAGACAGAAGACATCAACAAATACATTGATAAGAAATGTATTTATATATACACATATTTCTATATGTGTGATGTTTTAAAATCTAAAATAAAACTGTTACTGAATAAAGAATGCTCTGATACCAAGGAAGCAATTACTAATCAAGAAATGTAATGTACTGTAAAATACCAAATAAGTGAAGAAGTATCATAAATGATGTAGAGCTGATGTGAGGGATCCACTTTGAACATTTAACCTCATTCTCATCTTTGCATTTTATTTTTGTTTATGCCACATTGTAACCCCTGAAAAGGCATTCAGATTGCCCTAAATATCAAACATTTTTAACTGTAACAATATAATCCAGAAAGTACAAGAAACAATGTCAGCTTGGAGAACAGTAATCATTAGTCAGAGCCTACTAAATGTTCAAGAATAGCTGACACTCTTGATTTTTCCTCCTTCATAGGATGTCAGCATTGCCCTTACAGCCTCATCATGCAGTAATGAAATTATTTAAGCAAAGACACACCATCTAGTATTTCATACATTTCAGCAGTAGCCTACCTTGCATCCAAACATCAACGACAAAGTGTTGTTGGTGCATGCAACTTTGCAGTGGCAGATCATGGGTGAGAAGCAGTTTGGATTTTTGACAATAGGAGACATTCCTTCCTGCTGCTTCAGGCAGAGAAACATGTAGCTTTGTACAGCACATGGAGTGCAATCATACAATGCCGAGAAGCTAGTTTACTGATCTGGAGCAGGCTGCTTTACACTCATTCGGAGAACCATGATGCACCGACTTCTCTCTCTCCCTCTTTCGGTCTCTCTCTCTCTCGCTCTTCTCTCTCTCTCTCTCTCTCTCTTTAATCAAACAAGCTGGGAAATATAGGGATTCTCTCAATTCAAAGTGGGAACTGTGCAACAACCATAAAAAGAAATGTAAAAAAAAACACCAGGTGTAGCGGCATTAGCATATAAAAAGAGACAAATGCCTATTCTAAACAACCTTGTAGTATAAGATGTAAATTTAATGCTGGATCTGTCTTAGAAATGCTGCAGTTTGGTTAGAATCCAGTTTTCAGAAAACGGCCGCATGGAGCTGTTGTGGAAAACCCTGCTTATCACAGAGAGCAGAATTCTCACATCATTAAAAGAAACAATGAAGGCTGTAAGAAATGAATGCATTTGTGGATAAAATAAAACATACAGGGGAGAAGAGAACAAACCTTTGAATTTAATGTATACCCACGATTATAAATTGTTTGTAATTAAAGGAAATATCTTAAATATGAAGACATTGTATCATAGTCATTGCATCAACCTACATATCATACTCAAAAGTGTTTCAGACACAACTGATTTCTGCATACCTAAAAAGTAAAACAAGACTAACATTATAAAAACAATCACATCCAAAATTAGCATATTCTTCTTATTAATACTGTTTTCTTAAAGGCAAGGAAGGAATTAATGTGAATCTGTCATAGTACAAACATTATTCTTTTAGAAATGCAATTCAGTCAATTTGTTTTTTAATACATTGCTTTAATACATTGCTTATTTCCTTTACTTTTAAGGTATCTATTTTTAAACATAGTTTAAATGCTCAGTTAAAAATGTGAGGCATTCAGCTGCTTGATACAATGCAAAGGAATGCAGTGCATTACCTAAGCAATTGCAGAAAACTCATCATGCTTCTGGGGACCTCCTGTATGAACAACAACCAAGTGTTAATGGAAAACTGCGGCAGGATTCTGTGCTGTTAGATGGCAAAGACTAAAGCAATTCAGGAGGAGGAAGGGGATCCTTTAGGCTGGAACTAGAAGTTAATTTTTCTATAACTTACTGACTTTTAGCTAGTAAAAAGAGAGCTCCTATTAACCCTGACAATTCCTAATCAGGTTAATCCACAGCTCTCTTTGCAGAACGCTTGGCAGTAGTGCTGCAGCACAATTATAATGATGCTTTGGGCAGTCTGTCAAAACAACCCACAGACATGACCAAAAGAGGCCCTTGGAATACCTACTTCACATTCCAGGTGAATTGTGTTTGCAGCATTGCTCTAAATAGCAGGAATTCATTATGTCTGCTGCAGTGCTACAGGAAACTGAAGGGTGGGTTGACCATATCTCCCCATAATTCTTGGGATGCTTTCAGACAGAACAGATCAGACTGAGTGAACACCTGATCAGTGCTTTTCACACGATTGTAAGAGAAGTTACAAATGACATTTTATCAACTACCAGAAGATCCTGTACATATTTCTGACTACAAAAAATAATCTGACCAGAAACACTGATCAGCTGCTCAGTCCAGTCGTAGGAAAAACAAAACTGCTAATTGAAGTAATTTGTTTGTCATGCATTGCCATTAGACATCAGCATTTGTCTTAGCAAATGTGTGATGTTTTTGACGTGCTTATTTCTTTCATTAAAAGAAAAAAGTAAAACCCTGCAATGTCTTAAATTATCCCAGGGTTTAAGGACTGAAATATCTGTCATCCCTAAAGGTTGTGATTTAAAATGTCGATGTCACTTTCAACTTCAGTCACAAAACCAAAACATACTGCAGTTTAAACCTTCAAAGATTCATCTAATCAGTCTGACAGGTTTCCACACAAATCCTAGTTCCATTCCACATAATTCTTTCCAGACAATTTCAGGCAAAGAAACTAGGCTGTCCAGTCTCTGGAAATGAGAACATTTAAAAGTGGGGAGGAAAAAATTACTATGGTAAAAGGCTTCCACCACTTGGAATCCTAATAAGTAGAAGTGAATAGCAAAATGGTGCATTTTGACGCAGTACTTTTGAGGTTCTCCATAAATCCTTAGGGATATTTTATTGTAATTTTGCTTTCAGTTTGCCATTTTTTTTAAATTGCGAGTTTATCTTAAAAATTTCAATGGGGGATTCAACAGAAGTAGGACTTATGTTCTCCAGCCAACTTTGTTCCACAAATGCAATTACAAATCCGCTTTCAAAATTAATTATGAATTTACATTCTCAAAACACCTACAGTTCTAAAAGCTAGGGCAACCCACCCACACAATCTGCATCACATATGGGTTTTTCTTGGCAGAATAAGACAACAGCTTTGACTGTTTTTAAACCACGCAGTAAAAAAAAACATGTGAAGGTGAAGGATGCTAGATATAGTTTCAAAGGCACAAATTCTCTCAATTGGGGATCATCATTGAAACTTTAGGGGTTGACAGCAACAGAAAAATTTCATTTACAGAAATTATGCAGCAAACTAAACTTCCTCACTCATTGAGTAAGTTTAACTGTTCCCTTCTGTAATGCATTTAATATTTTAATATTGATAGAAATGTCAATTTTATAAATAGCATAAGATATACTTCTATGTTTGAGATAGACATAAAAATGTGATAATAGCACATTATTGTATTTTTAAATAAGGGTGCCCACAGAGCAGAATGTCTTAGAAATGAGTCAATTTTTAGAACAGGCGTCCAGTCCAGTTTTAAGGTCAATTCTTGAACAATGTCTAGAAAACTGTGCAGTGCTCTACAGTATGTGATTTATACTATAACAAGATAAAGGAATATCATAACAATGATAGCTGGTGTCACATTTTATCCCATTATACTTTTCATTACTGAATTAAGATTTTCTCATTGAGCACCTAAACACAGCAGTATTAGTATAGTATTATACACAGCAGGATAGATATAGTTTAGCCTTCTACACATTAAATTATTAATTGGGTCACTTACATTTATAAAGATGTCCAGCAGGTGGCTCACAGATACCGACATACTGTAATTACTAAAACAGTATATCACTATACTATACCATCTTTGATTTTCTCATCTGAATGTTTTATTATATTTCTTGTCTTCATCCAGATTGACATTGTTTATTTAATTATGAATGGAAAAGTCATAAATGTTAACCAGTGCAAAGCAAAGTTTTGAAATCTACAGATTTTCTCATTAATCATAAATTTAGTCTTGGCTCTATCATGCTCACAATACATGATTTTTCCTATAACTCAAGAGTAAACTTATGGTTGGATTTTTTATGTGAAACAATAATCATGTGTACTGTTGTTTTTGAAAGAGGCATATTCATTTTTGAATCTCACGCCTCTGAGAATGATTACATTTTAGGAGCTACTGTACAGATAATGAAAGGATCCTCCTTTTAATGAAAAACTAATCTTAGTGGTTGATTTCACAGAGCTAAATACAACATTTTATGAAGAATAACATATTACGAATGTGAGCAAAGTGTATCCATGCTATATAGCATTTAAACATATTTTTATATGGAACACAAATTGTCAGCCATCTTACTGTATAGTAAAATGCAAACTACACTACTTTTAACTGCTGTAGTGCACTTATTGCATGCCCAGATGCTAAATAATACAGATCTTTCATGAATGCAGTAGCAGTTAGAGTAGTGGCTGATTAGATGTTGCCATGACACTGCAGCACCAGAAAGTCAGACATACTCTAAAATTTTAAGATACAGAGACATTCAATACTCCTGCACTCTGATTAAAATGAATTTCATGAACATTTGTAGACCTGCGAGAGTGTAATGCATGTACTACATAGGAAGGACAGATGAACAGACAGAAAGTGGGAAGGAAAAAGAATCATTGTTTGAGAGTATCAGATGAGTTATTCCAGTGCAGCAACCATTTTTTGCTATTTGCATTTTATCAATAACTTTATCATAATTTATTTTTATATTTTTTCAATGAATCCATTAAAAACATCTGTCCTTCTGCCAGGAAATGTTATTGATTATTTGATTTACAATATCTGCTTTCCTGTTTCATTCATTAATATCTTTGTGCTTCTCCCAGTAGTTCATTTTTTAACAGCATCCGGTCTTGCAGTATACAGCACTGTATAGTATATTATTAAAAAAAAAAAATTTTAAGTTTAAATTAAAGAACATGGTGCACTGCATAGCAGCGATTTTCTTATATAGAGGAATAATTTAAAGGATACTGCCCCGTCAGTGCTTTCTGACAAACAGTCCATTTGTTCATAATTAATAATGCAGGTAAGGAAATGTTGTGCAGAGTAGTCTTGAACCTGTCCCTTCACTGATAAGACATTAAGTAAAAGATCCTATATAAGGAGAAAGAGCTGCTAGAAAATAGCTAGAGGCATAAATTAGTAACACCTTTGCTTGAATGAGGATTTAAAAACAGTCATATCTCCTTCATAAACAGTACAAGACATAGTAAAAGATGTATGAAAACCATATTGTAAAATTGAATTTCACACATCCCTGGTCCACTGTTACTGAGCTGCATCTGCAGAAAATCCTTGTCAGCTCTCAAGCCTTAAATGGAGATTTCCATCATTTTCACTTGACTTGCAGTACCTCTGCCTGGATCTCTGCTCTTAACTTTCAGCTGAAACCGTCTCATTATGAGCCATTACAAATACTTGCATATGCATAAGATTATATGCCCAAATGTTTGTAAAGGATTATGTACATAGTTATATTATGTTGAGTAGTGCTTATGAAGGTGATGGTGTTTTTTATTCTCATTCAGGTCAAGTGTAAGAAACAAATAACACAAAAATAGTTGTAAACATGAATGGATCAATGTAAAAAATTCAAAAGGGAAAATTCTTTAACATTAAAAAGAGCTAACATTAGACTTAAAAAGTGAATGAGTCAAAGATTGTAACTAATTCTTTAGGTGACAAGTTGCGCAGGCAACAACAGCAGATCTATCAATCCAGTGAGTGATTTGAGAGTGTTTTCCCCCCAAAACCCTACAGTGAACAAAAGAGGGCTGGTAACTGTGATACCAGAGTAAATGAAGTACTTTTTCAGTACAGATACAGTAGTTTACTCCAAGCTGCAGCCCAGGCCAGCCTGTCAAGGGTGAGAGTGGCATTAGGGAATCTCCACTCTTCTCTCAGGGATATAAAAGGAAGTTTAGGTACTGCAGTTACTTGGAGTTTTTTTATTTTAATAAAACTGGTGAAAATCGCAGATATTTTAAATGTTCAAATCAATAGGTTTTCAGATCACCAATCACTAGTGTAGACTCTCATCGAAACAATCACTTTGGAATAAAAAAAAACTTTGAGAGAAGGAGGCACTGTAACATAATTATGACAGACTGAAATAATTAATTGTAAATGTGTCAGCAGCAGGATATACAGACAAGTCGTTTATAGGAAATTGTCAAGTAAAAAAAAACTACTATTGAATAAACAGGAGTTTAACAATGCTCCGTTTATTGAATGATTAGTATTGAATGATTAATTTTGTATAACTAAAGAAGACATAATTAATCATACTGTGATATCAACAGAAAGCATAATATCCCCAAAATATTTTTTCAGAATTCAAAGTCATGAACTTCTTGTCCAATTCCTGTGTCACACAGCCCCTTACAGCAATCCAATCTTCTATGCCAAAAGGCTGGCCTCTTATGATAGGCATGTTATGGCTGTTATGACATTAATATGGCCATCAACATGACTGCCGCAGCTTGCTCTCAGAACTGACTTCCTGGTTAATTTCCTCACTGTGCTCACTTCAGCACCTACAGTATCTCCAGTTCCGCTGCCTTTTCTTGGGCAAACAATTCTTCAAAATTTAATTAGGTTTGGAAACAATCCCTTTGTCTGGAGACAGTTATCTTTTGTTAGGTTTGCATACATTCTTGCTAAATTACTTCCAATGGAAAAGAGACAGGCATTTCTAACCACAGCTTTTTAAATGGATTGAACAGCACTGATTTTAGGAGTTTAAAGCAGGACTAAGGCTGTATTCTCAACAACAGTAATGAAAGTCCTGACTCCTTTAGTGACTTATTACTTTTGAGCACCCTGCAATAGGATTACAAGGAAGCTAAGATCCGGCCAACATGTAAAAGGCATGCAGAAGACTATAAATAGGTGCAGTATCTCTGTCATGTGAACACAATATTTTAATTTGAACAGAAAGAAGAATCCGAAGGACTGAATACACATCGATTTCTTGTGTACATATTTTTCAGAATTTTTTTTATTTACAGCTTTTTAAATTAGATTATATGTTCTGTGGTGCACTCAGTTTAGCTGTGATACGTTCATGTAGATAAGATTATTTGCTTGGATGAATTAAAAAAGATCTGAAAATAAATTTGCACTATTGGTTATGCAGTCATGCTCCAAACTGTAGTCCCAAATTCTCAGACCAGTCATTAAATCTTGGTAACGGCGTAAATTCATTGACAGTATCGATAAACTTTACAAATTTTAAATTAGGCACAAAATTGTTAACTTTGTGAAAGTACTGTAAGTCACCGTGTTGTTGCAAACCTCTGGTCTCACCATGGGTGAGAGAGTCAAGTGAAAATGGTGGAAATCGCCATTTAGGGCTTCAGAATTGTGAGAATTGCAACGTGCAGCCCTTTCTGCTCACTAGTCACTGTAATGAATAATGTAATGCGATGTACAAGCGAATAAGTACAGTTTGTGCAGAAGACATTTCAATGCAGAAATGTCTGAATGTGATCTGCATGCAGAGTTAACAAGTAAGTAGTATTTTTCGGCAAAACTGTCTCAAAATCGAGAGCAGTATCTCTTTTGGATTAAGAGATGTTTTCACAAGCCTGCTGTGTACAATATAATAGGGCCGCTTTATGTCACCTGAAGTTTTGTTGCCTCGTTCTAAATCACATAATATGGCGCTGCACATACCTGAAAATTTAATTTATTTTGTGATGTAAATTGGATGTTTTACTTTAATTGTAGTTTGAAATGCACTCATCAAGGCTGATTCTTTCTAGCCTTGAAATATAAAAATAGCATTGCAGTTCCCCCTTAATCTACCCTCTTATTTTGTGACCTCAAGACTAACGGTAATCTAACAGCAGTAAATAAGTGTGACAGATGGTGAGCCTTCGGGATTTTTCAATGCTTTTGCATTTATACTTTCACATTTAACTGTACCATAATTGACATTCTAGATGAGAATGCCTTTTCTATTTGTGAAACTAAAGTCATGACTGTCCTGCTCTATTATTAAGATAAAAAGCTAGACAATTATTTATTGCCTCTGAACGGTACATTTGCATCTTTTTTTTAAATATATCCTTAATTAGAGAGAGAAAGTAATGTCTCTAATGATGATCCTTTAGAAACGCATCAATAAAAATGAACAGGACCAGTAACGCAGGATTAAAATACAAGCCAATCACACTCTTGAATTGTATCATATTGCTTCAAGGACAATATGATATAGGCCACATGTGGTAATAATTACTAAATAACTTTTTCAGTTTAGGGCTCCATAAAATAAAGAAAATGGGTCTGTTGGAAAAAAGTCTTATTGGATACAGATGACATTTGGAGAGTGGACTCGTTCTTTTGTATATAAGGCACTGAATATCTCACCCCATATTAGCCTTACTTATAGCATGAGCATAGAATACAGCAATTTCAATTATTTTATTTCCTGGAGAAGCTGCCCTACATTTATATTGGTGAAATTGAATAAAGACTGGCTGAATTCTTCAGCCTCTTAAAAGCAATACTATTCCTTTGCCGCATGTTCCTACTCTCTCCCTTATTCCCCCACACACCTGAAGAACCACCACAGCCAAACTGTTGTTTTTGCTCCTTTTACTTTTCTGGACAGGATTGACCTCTGGCTGTTCCTGTGCAGCTTGCACACTACCAGCTCCCCTCTCTAACCTCATTAGTGTTGTACGTTGCAAATCATCACTTTCAAACTCAAAACGTAGAGGTACAGCGTACCTATTTCGTAGAAGAATATGTGATGCCTTTGTTATATCTATGCCATTCTTGGTCAGAATATTGACCGAGCTAACACTTGTAATGTAATTCACAAGTCATACAAGTTCCATTTCATCTTAAGGACTTGGATTTTAGGTCAAATTGAAATTCATCTTTAATAAATATGTAAATTGTCATTCCATTACAAATAGTGGCAATTAGCTTTCTCAGGAAAATATGGCATGGTGGCACAGGGGGTAGCATTGCTGCCTCGCAGCTCTGGTTTCAGTTCCAGATCAGGGTTGCTATCTGTGTAGTATCTGTGTGGTCTCCCCATGTTCATGTGGGAGAAACCAGTACTGTTAGGTTGATTGGCCCCTGGGAAAGTTGGCCCTAGGTGTGCATGTTTGTATCTCCGTGTCTGCCCTGCATTGAACTGATGTCCCATCATCCATTGGACAGGCTCCACCATGAATTGGAAGAAATGATTAGAAAATGGATTTTTGAATTTAACTGATTTTTGAGGTTTTTGAATATTGTAAAACTAAACTTGTTGTTTAACATTGTTTTTAAAGATAACTCTGGCTGATGTTGTTCTTTCATTTAAGCATGTCTATTAGGCACCATATGCATGTTGTTTTGTGGTTCTACAGCTAATATATTCTTTTAAGATAGACTTTTCTAATGTGGCTTGCCTGAAGGTGTTCTATTTGTCAAAGGAAAGCAAATGTTAACACACCAGAGAACATGAGGCACTGAGTGGGCACAAATTGCAAAACAGGTTTGCAGTTATTAAGTGATTAAAAAAGTACAACTGAACTTTATTTCTGAATTCAAAATTCTCTACTGTACATTATTTGGTATTCCATATTACCATACTCTGGGTGATCTTGAAATGGCCAGAGCTATATACAGTTTATAATATTTATATGTGTGTGTTCACAGATGGTGTGTTTCCCATAGCAACAGAAAAAATGTCTAACATTGATGGTGGTTTAGTTAAAGAAACTCTGCCCATGAAGGCTGAGTAGATTAGGAGGTCAGTTGTATGAGTTAATTGGTGGGTCTAGGAGAAAGAGTATTTGTTAGAGGGTTATTCTGTAAAATGAGAGAGAAGATTTGATTGAGAACTTTGAGAAAAGGTGGTAGGGTACAAGTGAAATGTGGTTCTCTGTATGAGAATTCCTTGTGCGTTTGATGGTCTGAGAGTTGCTTCTGACTGAGGTGAGGGAGCTGTCTATGCACTGCCAAGGATTTCCACTGTCAATGAGAAAGATAACATTTTAAGGCTTGGTTTCAGAAGTCAGTCACATTACTGCATGTACAACAAAGTCTGAGAAAAGAAGAGGGGTTTGTAATATGACTGGGGTGGAAAGAGCTGTAAAGGTGGTTGTAAGAGTGTGAATCTGTGGGTCTGAAATACACAAGAGAGAGTTTCAGAGAGTTCAAAAAATCAAAAGTGATGGAAGATACATTAACAGTGAACTTGAGAGATGAAGGCAAGCTGGTGGAGTAATGTAGAAAGCACTGCACATTTGTTTCAATGTGTCTGAGAGCTGTCATACTGCTGTCACAGAGAGTCCCAGTGTATAGTGTATACGTGATGTCCATAGTGAAGACAAAACATTCTTTCATCCGAAAATGAAAGCTATCAAACAGCTGGAGAGCCCGGTTAGTATCTTTAACGCGTGAAGGAAAACCCTCAACATGTGGTCTTATTAAGCTGTCAAGGAAAGCAGAAATGGGAATTTTGGACCATTATAGAAAGACATGTCCAGGCACCCTGAGGTGTGCGATTTGTGGATCTTGGAAAGGAGACAGATTTGAGATGACAGTGGGTGTTCAACAATAAGTCGATTAGCCTCAGGAGGTAATTTGTTGTTGGTGATGAGAAGAGATGTATGGGATACAATCTCGTTTTGGTCAGTGGATGAATTCAGTGAAAGACAGAAGTATGTAGAATTGTTGGTTAATTGACTTGAAGCTTCAAGAATATCCAGGTCCTTCTGCCAAACAACACACCTTTGCCTGCAGCTTTGTTAACAATATCAGATTGGAGTGATTGGAGTGCCTACACTTAGACAAACCTGATGTACTGTAAGCCCAGTATTAATAAGAAATTATTTCAATCTAGTGTCCTTACATTGATTTACATATCTTTGGGATAACTCGCATTCCCGTAAGGTTCAAATATGATTAATAAATGTTCAAATCAGAATTATGTTAGCTTTGCCTTGACTATAAGATAGATTTGAAGAGAACATCAGAAATCCAAATGTAATAAATAAATATCAAGGTCTTTCCTGAACACGGCGAAAAACAGTTTATAAATGTCAATAGCAAATTAAAACTAATTAAAACATATTAAAAAGGCATTTGATTGCTCATTGATAGCATAATGAATTAATATGGAGTTTTATTACTCTCGACAAAACATTTAACTGTAGAACAGCAGGGGAAATTAATTTGAAGATCTCCACAGGAGTTCATCTCCAGCACCAAGATATAAGAGAAAATTAAATACAGGATTATTTGGTTTTATTAGCTCTTTTTCCAGCATTATGTATAGATATATGTTGTAAGAGGACCAGGGGAAGGGTCATTTATAACCGGTATTTCCATAACGAAACACTTAAGATACTCAATATAGACCTAGGCAAGATGGCCGCCAAGGATAACCAGCTGACCTGCTGTTGGAAAAGACCTATGCGGCGAAACAATGAGACACAGGTGAGCTGCATCAGGAAACAGAATATAAATGCCCCTTCCCCTGGTCCTCTTACAATGTATAGAGATTATATCCATAGCAGTGTGAGTGCAGTCATAATACTTAATCACTCTAATAGTTGTATGATGTTATGTTTCCAACTACTGCTTTGTCAAGTCTTTGTCTCCAGGTTGGTAAGTCTGCTTAACCCACAGTTATGTAAACAGTTATGTAAATTCTAAATAAATATTATGTGTGCAGACAAAAATGTGAAAAATCATAATGATACAATTTACATTAAAAGAGAAAGGGGAATTATTCCTGTCATGATGCTTAAGATGAAGATTTTGCATTTACATAGTGTAAATTGGAATTGGAAGGATAAATGTAATTTATACTGCCAAAAAGGTTTTGTAATTGTGGTCACAGAATGGCATGATTAATATGCAAACCCCATTGTTTATACAACTAACCTTGCAATCTTAATCTTATCATTTAACAGTTTAGCAGCGGTTTCAACCCCATACATATAAAATCTCACTAATCTTGACATGCTACAAGTAATACTTAAAATTGTTCATTAGTTTAGATATTAGAGATTAAAGTTATAGAATTAGAATTCTGTGCACCTCACACTTTAACTAATATATACTTTGGACAAGTACAGAGAAAATACTCTTTTTAAAAATACTGGTACTGTAAAAAAATTGCAATTAATTTGCAATTAATGGAATTCAAAGAAATGCTTTTTACCAAAGCTCAATATATTTGAATAACTTGTCCAACACATATTATTCTGTACCTTACAACATTTAGAAAATAATTTTATTGCAGTTTTTTAACTTTAGATGTGAGTGCACTAACAGTGTAGTAAACTGGATTTAGAGTATATATAAAATACAAAGGACACCTACAGTATATATGTTTGGTTAAAACACAAAACTCAGTTTACTACATGATATAATAATTCTCCTCTTCTCCCTTCTCACAACTCAATTCTTAATATTCCAGCAAGGTGTTCGCCGCAGGTCTAACTGTGGCGAAAATCTCAAATGGATGAGATCAAGACCGAGATATTAATTTGCTCTTATGGAGAGAAGCACGATCAGGTTACATTTGTCTAATGCAAACACTGTGAGAGCATCATCAGATGTTTTGCTTTTGTCTGGAAAATATTAATAACCATAATGCGAGCTCTCAGTCTTTGTCTTTGTAGCAGTTTGGAAAAAACGAAGCATTCAAAAAAAGCGGTTCGCTGTTCATAAGGGGAAAACAACAGCAAACTTTATTTTTGTGTCCTGTAACTAAAACTGTAATATCGGCAGCAGGAATCTTCCTGAAAAGGACTCCCCACTGCAGAAGGGCAAGTATTGTTCCAAATTAATGATCTCTTAGCAGAAGGACTCACAGTGGGTACTGAAAAAGGTTAAGTAAAAAGGTTTCACCTGCTGTCATTGTGTCAGAGTTCTATACCAAATATTGTCATACACAGAATTCATTTTTTCAAATGGTAAACAAGAAACAACTTTTTTAAAGTACATTAACTTTTTGATTGATTTAATGTAAAGTGTCCCTCGCAATATTGTATAAAAATAATTCACGCATGATTCAGAGGGGAGACAGAGCCTATCCCAGCAAGCAGAGGGCACAAGGCAGGATACACCCTGGGTGGGATGTCAGTCCATCACGGGGCACACACAGACACAAACACGCACACTCACGCCAGACCTTGACAGAAGCCAATTAACCTACCAGCATGTCTGTAGACCGTTGGAGGAAACTGCGGCACCTAAAGGAAACCCACACAAAAATAGGGGGAACATACAAACTCGACGTCCTGTACATTTGGTAGCACCCCAGGAATTGAAACCCAGCACTGTGAGGCAGTAATGTGCTATCATGCCGCCCTGTAACCTAGACATTTTTAAGAAAATAAAAGTCATTAGACTTTTATTCTAAAAAAGCAAGTGTAAAATAATTACAGTTTTGTGAAAGATGAACACACAACCAATAGTTACTGTTGCACACAACTCCCCTTAATGATTACAGTCAGGCAGTGTAATTAAAGCTAGAACTATATGGCCTTCCAAATGTCCTGCGACTCTCACCGCAACATGCACAGTATATTGCTGATACATTAAGAGACACCAAGCCTGGTAAAGAAGCCACTCCAATGATCAATACTGAATATTGCATTTTTTGGCTTCGTACAAGCAAGTTAAAGTTCCAGTGCACTGCAGGGTAGCAGCTGCAATCACACTGTTGGAACAGGAGCAAAGTCATGAAGGTTTTGCACTTCCAAAAAAACGCGTTGTTTTTGTTTTCATGGATTTAAGCTGGAAGTTGCATTCTGTAGAAAATTACAAATTGAAGATCCTGGAAGTTCCATGTGAACAAGCATTTAACATGACGATTCCAGCTCCTCTTATGGATATGACAAAGCCTTCTTTGCATTTGTATTAACTTTTTTTCATTGGAAAAGGATGTCCTAGCCTATTCCCAGCCTATATCATAAGGGAATAAGGTATCAGGGTAAAAATGTGATGTTTGTTTTCAAAATAAAACCAAATTAGGTAATATCATACTTGTCTCCTATGCATTACACACCAAGGTGTGGCAACAAAGATTTAAAGTGGTGATAATTAAAATTTTTCTCAAAACTGTCAACTCATAAAACATATTTAGCTAATGAAAAGCTTTTTTGCACCTGTGCATGTGTGTGTTTATGCATGTTTATGATCATGGCAAGTAATCTGACTAAATTTAGATTTTCCCAAGTTATCCTGAAAATGACAAAAACAAGACGCACTGGGTCTCCTATAGATGAACTATCCTGAATCTTAGTGGTCAAAGGTAAATAGGGGGGTAAAAAGGGTGTGGTGTGGTGGCTCTGTGGCTAAGGATCTGCGCCTGTGGCTGGAAGGTTGCTGGTTCAAATCCCACAGCTGGCAGAGGAATCCTACTCTGCTGGGCCCCTGAGCAAGGCCCTTAACCCCAACAGCTCCAGGGGTGCCGTATAAATGACAGTCCCTGCGCTCTGACCCCAGGCTTCTCTCCCTGTCTGTGTGTCTCATGGAGAGCAAGTCTGGATATGCAAAAAGACAAATTCCTAATACAAGAAATTGTATTATAAGATAAGGTGATCTTATCTTATAAGGAAGGGCAGCTCAGATTGAATTTACCAGTAGAATTTCAAAGTTACATTCATCTTTACTGAATTTTCCAATCATTTCTAACATGTTTTTAAAAAAATATTGAATGAATTGAATATTGTGTTTGTCGTGATTAGCACTTTCCTTCAGGGCTTTCATTTTTGGAATTAACTACTTACAGTACAGAGAGTAAGAAGTAACTTTTTCATCACTTTTTTACAATTAAATGTGACTATTCTTCAAATAGAGCAAGGTATATGCTGTACTAATATAGTATATACTGTAATACAGTATATAATATATACTGTATAACATTCAAAAATGACACTGTACATTTTCTGCAATTTCCTATCCATAAAGAAAGTGGAACAATGTGCTCACCTGAGTAACATGCAGACTAAAAGTGCTGTTACATTTTCTGCTGTGTGCTGGTGTAAATCATTAAAGGAGTGTGCATACAGTATGTACTTTTGTCCATGCGTGTAATGATGGGAAGTTGACCAAGTCATTTCGTATTATTTGTCTTCTGTTTGGCAGAACATGATTCGGTGCTGTATGAAATGTAACAGGTTTTAAGTAATAGGGACATTCTCCTCTTTGCTGTAGGTTTTAAGCCTCTTGTCATCAAAGTCATGTACCATGAGTACATGTCTTACATCACATGCATCTACCACTACAAACAGCTGCAAATTTGTCATCAGTCATGTTAAATGACATGCTTTAATGGAAAACAGTACACTTTAACCTTTCCTAAGATGTCAGGTTTCTTGGATAATTGATCTGCTTAGACAGCTATTGTGAAATAGATTGGCATTATACCGTAAATTATATGAAGGAGGTACAGTATATGACCACATTACAGTACTGCATTTCCTATAGTGACGATATCCTTTAAGAAAACTATTTGCAAACTGTCATGGAAATCTCTAGTGTTGAAGGCATTGCAAGCTAGCTATGTCATTAATTCTATTTAGATAACAGCCTACTAATAATAGAAAACCTTTCATTTCACTGAAAGTCTGTCTACACATGGACTCATAGACCCACAGAAACCTAATCAAATGAAATGTCTTTCTTTTTGAAAACAGGTATTTGTCACAAATATCTCTATTTTTATACACATGTATTCATTAATCACTTTTCCTACAAACATCAGTCTCTTATTGGGAGTTAAGCTGCAGAAATCTTCAAACGGTTTAGATTCTATTATTTTAAAATACAGTAGTCATGTTGAACAAAGTTTCATACAAAGTATATTAACTTAAATGAATAACATTTCAAACTTTTAAAGGCAGGGATGTTTTTGAATTCCAAACAGCTCATTTTCCTCTGCCATGTGAAATGGGACAAAACAACCGAAGAGAAATGGCTGAATGTAACAAATGCGAAAACGATTTGATCAAATTGCCAATTTCTCATGAGACCTTTCAAACAACAGCCTCTGAATAATATCAGATCCTGTATGGCCTAAGCAAGTTCAAAAATCAAAAATGAATGCAGATGCTGTTTGTCAGGTGGAGAATAGTCTAATTTACGTGAAACTCAATTTCACAGTGTGCAGCTAAGACACATCCTACAGTGTCAAATGACTGCCACCACTTTCATAAGAGCTTAAAAGGAATGGTGAATGTATAGCCTATATAGGACAGGCTTTGAAAACATAAAACATAAAAGAATCTTATTGTCCAATCGTACATTTTCTAACTTTTGACTGACATCACGCTACGTCATCACAATACTTTGTTTACTTCTTTACATAAACCAAGAAAACTATTTGCAAACTGTCATGGAAATCTCTAGTGTTGAAGGCATTGCAAGCTAGCTATGTCATTAATTCTGTTATTTAGATTGAATCATAAACAATTGAATCATAAACACCTTGCTTTAAAATTGAAATATGGTAAATACAATTGATATTTAATATAATTTAAATACTGTATGTGAACATATACTTTTGTGCATCATCTATTAATTTTATGAGGTATGTCTTTTTCTGGAAAAATGCCAATAATATCTAATATAATGTACGTACTTTGAGACAAAAGAAGCGGAAAGGCATTGCAGCTTCAGAGCACAAATGTTAAAGGACTCTGTTGAACTCTTTGACTCATAAAAAGTCTCTGTTAAGAAAAGGAACATTATAATGACTAACACTGACAAATAGTAGCTTTATCTGTTAACAGCCTGTGTTTATTTGTCTGCTTCTTACACAGGCAGGGTAATGTGAGCTGTCTTTCCCTTTTTTGGTTAGACAGTACTGAAGCCAGGCAGTAACATGAGAGCAGTTACATTAACAATGCCCACATTCTAGAGAGAAAAAGAGCAGGAAGAGAAAAAGTATTAAGGCCACGTGATTAGAACCTGAATACAGAATGGCATAATGAAACGAGGCTGGATAAAGAAAAAAAAGAATCCGCTCTAACAGCTTTTCATATCTTCCCCTTTCTGGTGTCTGATCGGTGGTTATCTTTTTTTTTATTTTAATTCGCAAATCCAAGCACCATAGTTTGATGTGATAGCACCAGTCTCAGACTCTTTGGCACCTCTTAAACTCAAGTAGTACACCTTCTAGAGCCAAACCAAATAAGAAAAAGCCTCCTTCCATAGGGAAACTTGATCAACCCTGGTCATAGCCAAGATTTCTCCTAACACAAACGCCATCACTCAAAAAAGCACAATTTGTATATTTTTAGCTATTGTTGCATTTCTTTCCACTACTATGCTGATTTGGTTCACTATAACACTGTAATGTCAAGTAGATTTTGTATTTCTTGTTTTTGTTTTAGTCCTGCAGTATGTTTTTTTGTGCATACAGGTGTCTGCCTTTTTGTCTGAAAGCTTTCTGAGATTTCACTAAGTACATGAGCTGACATGAGTTTTGCTGCTTAGCTCTGAGGAACATGTTTGCCCATATAAAGTAATAGCCAGCAGGAGTAAACATGTCTAAAAGAATAACATACACCTGGGTTCTGCAGTCTCAAATGACAGCTGTTAAACTCTAAAAACACCAATATTTTTATTCTGTAATTAGTATTTATTAGTATTAGCCTACCTTAGCGCTCATCTCCTTTTGATCTTGCATTGCCATTTTAAAATTTTCATTCAGCCTTAGTACATCTTTATTTTATTAACTTCTACTTTTCTCTTTGGCTGTGTTTATAATTCATGCTCATTGTGTTTGTAATGCATGCCAGGAAGCTGGAACAGCTGTAAATTGCTTCCCCACAACTGCACTTAATTCTGAGACATCCAGGCTGGAACTAAGATGCCTGTGATTCTGCTGCTCTAAGGAATTATTTTATAGTTGGCATATAAATGTGGAGGGCCTGGACATTAGAAATGAATGAGGATATGTTCAAAAGGATAATTATGCCAAAAAAAGACACAGCACAGCAAAACAGATGTGAAAATATAAGTTGAGAAACTGAAAAAACACTCTCATTTTCAAAAAATATTCCTTTGCATAAGGTATTATCCCAATACCACAGACCTGCAAAGCACATTTCCTTTCCTTAAGATATGCAATTGTGGAACTTTACAAAAAGTATCCAAATTACATTCTAAAATATTAAAATTAAAATCCTATTTGATTGAGTTAACAGATCAAATAAAATGTTGAACATTTCCACAGAAATGGATATAATCTAATTATAATGAAAGCCACTCTTTCATTGCCTGTGGATGTGACCATTCAGGTCAAAGCAAAACCAATGGAATCTCACAGTAAATAGTTCAGAATTTTCTGAGTTTCTGTTTTAATCAGAAACCATTGGATACAGTGCGCGATAAAGGGATTGACCTAAAAGCACTGACATAACAGAACCATCCAGGGGTCACATTCATTAACAGACTACTGATTCTTTAAATGGAGCAAACTGGACAGGGGTGTAGGATACAGTCTAGTATCAGAAGTACAGAATTTCTAACAATCATTCTGCATTTAATCAATTACATATCCTAGGAAATATCAACAAGCACAAATAAACCCACCAAATGCTTAGCATAGTATAAACACTGACTTGTAAGCACCTAGGTTATTTTTAATATAGAGTTCCACGTTTTTACCTTTAAATTCTAGCTTGATTCATGTAATTAATGCTAATACTGCTGTGTACAATATTCCTTTGCATTAACAAACACTTAATCTCTTGCAATAAATAATGAATATATTAGATATTTAAAATCTAGTGAATTATTTGATTCACAACAGCTGAGCACAAATGGCCTCAATCTATACCATTTAGTTATTATAGCAATACATTTTTATGTGGAAGCAAATCTTTGGTTTGTAAGGTGAGTCTGGTATGAGTCGTCTGAGCTATGTAGGTTGAAGAATAAAAGACTACAGAGTATTTACAATGACCATAATTGGTTGCATTGGGCAAGTACATAGTTAAAACAACACCCATCTGCAGTGAAGTCTGCTGGGGTTAATATGAAGCCAAAGATAGAAGCTTTTGGCTTGCCTGCACCATACTAATGAGGGTTCTGTCAATATTTCAGCACTAGAATAAAAACTACAAAGAAAACTTCAGACACCCCCAGATTTAGAAACTGTGTGACTCACTGTGTGCATTTTTTAAAAGTAAGAAGTATCTCCCAAAATGCCAGATATTCATAGGTAGGTTTCAGGTGAACTGTTAAAGTTCCTGACATTGTGTATTAAATTAGATATTTGTTCTAACAAAAACAGAAAGCCGTCATACAAAATGTGTTAAATAAATGACTCTGTGACTCAATGGAGTATGTGAAGCACTCACTAATTGATCAAAATTATAAATCTTATTTTAGCAAGTAAAGCTAAGGCTTTGGAAAACAGCCAATTTACAATTGAGGCTAAATTAATGTAAAACACTAGGATCTTTAATACAAAATTGTGACTCTTCAATAGATATTTGATAAAAATCGGGTTTCAAATAAATTGTTGTTGTTTTATAAGATAAAGCCTCAGATGAAACACATTGCCAGTTGTACATATTTTGTTCAGTTTTATTAATAAACCTTATTCACACTGCATGCACTGATGTGCACTCGCAGTAGTTAATTTAACTCTTTAACTTAGATTCATGACTCTGTAAAGCATCTACTTCATGATTGATTCATAGAATCTCAAGGGCATTTCATTTACAAAGTTACGTAAATGTAAACAAAACCATCTTTAATCCATTCTTGAGGATGAGATTGCTAAACTGTGATCAATGTGGAGCTGCTGTACTTGCATTGTACTGTACACCAGCAGGTACCCAGACATCGAAGAACAGAGAAGACATAAAGAAACATGGTTCAAGTATTGAGGACCTCAGTAACCACGACCTGGTATTTGAGGGTGAATACGAGGGTGAATTTTCGCTAATCAGAAAGCTCAGAAAGGAAAACCTCAGTCTAGCTAGCATGTGCAAAAATCACTACTGGAATCTGTAGCTGTCCAATCTTTTTCCATTTCAAGGTGTACTGAGAGAGAAGGTATACAGTAGTTTTCTACAGTAAAACAAGAAATGAGCAACTGCAACATCTTATATACAGTATGAGTAAACAGTGATAATAGATAGTCTTTGCCACTGAGCACCTCTAGTTGGCAGGACAATCACCTTGTCAGGAACAGTCTATATTTAAGCAATGCTATAAGAAACAAATCCTGCTCCTTAGTCTTGTAATAGAAAAAAACATATAATTTCTGCTTTACAGTATATGAAAGTACTATTATTTGGCACCATGAATTATGTGGGCTTTCTTTGATGAACAAAATTTTGAATAGTGACAGAATGGAAATGTTTTCTGTATCTAGCACTTTTTTTTCAGAATTTTTCAGAATTAGATGGTTAGGATTTTTCTTCTAAGTGTTTAAGGTTACCGATTCTAAAATTATCTTCAAGAATACTCTAGGTAAAGAGAAAAGATCAAAGGCTTTTTTTTTCTAATGTCTCCTTGTATGAATTATAGCTCAGATGACAGTAGGTCTCACCATCCTGATATGTTCTCCACTCCTCAAGCTCCACTTATAGTTACAGATCATTCCAGGCTAAAGCCAGAGATAACCACCCACCACCTCCATAATCCATAGAAAAATAGCATATGCTACATTTAAAATCATGTTAACCACTAACCTGTTTTCCACAGAGGGAAAGCAGGTTCTTAATATAGATTTCAATATAAAGTATACTTGCAGTCTACTTACCAAATGAGGCACTATACTGTATATGACCAAGCCATTTAAAATACAATATTTATGGTTTCAGCTTCACCACAGACCACAGACACTGGATGCAGCATGGTAAGTAGTTTTTGTATTGTGTTTTAATTAATACAAAAAACAATAAAATACTGACTTAATCTGACAACTGCAAAATGCAATCTTATCACAAATTCACAACAATACTGCAAGAAAATGCAAATCGGCAAAAGCTATATTTTATGCAAAGTAAAAGTGCTTTGTAAAATAGCTACATCCTGACCCAATAACAAAAAAAGTACAGATTAAAGAATGTAAAGTCTCAGTCTCTACTCAATTATGCTTGACTAGTTCTGTTTCAGTTTCATAAACACTACTAAAACCCTGATGGTTTACATATTCTTTATATTCAATTTTTCAGTTCCTCAATTAGAATCAGAAAAAGCACAACTGATTATTAAAGTGAATAATCAACTATAATGATACTGTACTGTACCCCTGAAAGAGAAATAATAAAACATGGATCTCATATCCTCTATTTCCCCTCTCATCGGTGAAGGACTACCTGAGATTTCATCCTGACTGTCAACAGACGAAGGTCAATCACAACTTGACTTCCTACCTGTCGTTCACTGTTTCAACATTCCTGTCACGCTACATACACAGTGGTAACAGGACCACACTGGGCGAGAAGTTACAGATCATTTGCTTTAATATTGGCTGTTTTGTTTTACAGCAACTAAAACAGTAGGGGGCATTTTATTGAAATCAAGAAACGTGTGGCATTACTGCCATTTAGTATACTACATTCGTATTCACAGAGTTTCAAATACACATTACTTTTCTTTCAAGAATAAAAAAAAAAACATTTCCAGGATTCCACCACATTCTGGAAAGATAATTTCTAAAACTGCATAGAAATAACAATATACATTTATAAAATTGATTCATTTTGACCAAAGTGGCTGACAATCATATTGTGTCAAGATGTTATAGCCTTTAAAGATTAGAACAATAAAACCAGAAAAAAACAGTAAGTGCACTCTTTAGTAAGTGCCAGACTGTTGCACCGTGCTAAGGAGTTCCAGGTGTAAAGAGTAATCCAACACTAAGGAATAATCCAAAAATAGAACTTCAGAATCCCTGTTGTTGTCTGTAACAATTGTAACAGATTCAAATCACTAAGAACCCAAGCAACCAAATAAATGAAAAATCAATATTCTAAATTCTTCTGGATCGTGTACTACTGTAATTACTAACATAACATTCAGCACTGCTCAGCTTTGTTAATACCTCCACGATTAACACAAGAATTAGGAATGGATTACTCACATAGAACAGTAGGTAGTTTAAGTTTACTTTGTGTTGTATTTTTGATAATGAACCTTGCTTTAATGAGCTCATCTGTCCAAGCATAGTAAGACACCTATCACTTCCTGTGTCCACTTTTCCCCTTAGTGAAAGTTTCACAATAATAGTACATTCTATGAGTACAGTATGATTCTGTGCTCTTTTCAATATACTGCATTATCTATTAATAGTGTGTTTAAAAATACTGCATGTGTTTTGTTTCAAGTTAAAAATGAATTGAGTGAACAGCGTTTTGCCTCCAGTGTGGATCTACACTATTTTTTAAAGAAATCAATTATTTTTTAATTAATTGATTATACAGCATATAGATACTGTTCCCAAGGCATTAAGGAGACCATGTCCATATTTAGAGGGTTGTACAGTGGCGCAGTAGTTAGCTTTGCTGCCTCACAGTGCTGGGGTTCTGGGTCCCAGACAAGGAGTGCTGTCTGTGTGGAGCTTGTATGTTCTCCCCATGTCCGTGTGGGTTTCCTCTGGGTGCTCCAGTTTCCTCTCACAAT
This sequence comes from Lepisosteus platostomus, assembly GCF_059453375.1. NCBI lineage: Eukaryota > Metazoa > Chordata > Actinopteri > Semionotiformes > Lepisosteidae > Lepisosteus > Lepisosteus platostomus. The sequence goes on along the minus strand of NC_142617.1, from coordinate 7,624,084 downwards.
TCAAAAACATACTGGCAGGTTAATTGGAGTCTGGGAAAACTGGCCCTGTTGTGAGTGTCTGTGTTTCTATCTACTGTATGTGTCTGCCCTGCGATGGACTGGCGTCTCGTCCAGGGCATACACATCGCTTGCTATGCTGGGATCCGGCTCCCCTGTGACCACTTGGGAGAAGTGGTTTGAAAATGGATGGATGGCCCTATTTAAAGCAACAACTGACAAGCTCTTTGGAGCACTGGACTTAGGCATTTCTGCCAATAGTATCTGACAATAACTACGAAAATATTTCTTTACATTCATACTGTATGTATCCATTTTCTTAATGAAATCATTCCTAGTAGGAGACTCTGTCCAGCCCATTAGATGGTCCACCAAGAGAAACACTATCAGTAATAACACCATGTACTGAAAAAACACTTACTTGATTCTTCATTCCACCATTGTGTTTGACCTACTGATGATAGTGGTTTAAATTTCAGTATTGTCAAGTGAAGTGTGTTTTAGTGCACATTGGGCATCTCAGTTAAGAAAGGTAGGAGCTTGTACACACTTTGTAAATCCAGAAAAAATACCTGGACAAACCACGGACTAAAAAAAGTAATTACATTTTAAAAAGTGCACAGTAATGACTTCAAGATCAAAGTTTGCATATGCATTCATCTGGAAGAATGTAAACCTGGTATATGCAAATATGCAAGCCTAAAACAGTTACGTGACTGATGTTTAATATAGTATCATTTGTCTTCAAGGTGGGCTCAAACATATCCTGAAAACAGAATTTTGTTTCAATAAGATTATTAATAATTAGTTTAAGAAGCTCTTACAATCAGCTGTGTTTTTGTATGCTGCCCCTGAGCATGCTCCTTTGACACCTCCACATCCAGCCCACATAGACTGCCCCAGGCATTTCTCATCGTACCTGTCATTCTGACATAAAATACTTCTGGGATCTAGCCTTTATATAGGTTTTTGTTTTAAAACATACAGGATATCACATAATAAGCAAATTAAACGATAGTCTTTTGCAGTGGTTTAAATGAAACATACCAAAAACATCCATAAAAAGCAACTGGTCAGGAATGCCGAACAACAGTTCATACTTTAGACTCAAAGTTACACTTACATTACCAATATGTAAGTGCTGCTACAGTCAGCAAGAGTATGCAGGACATTCTGTGAATTTTACTGTAGAAAGAAGTAAAAACAGTAAGTAATATGTAAGTAATGTTGTGTTTTAAACAACTTCTACTTGTTATTAGAAATCAAGGTTAGATGTAGTGCAAAGGTGGCATAGTTCCATATTTTAGATATTTAAAAATAATTATATATAACCATAAATATGCACACAGTAATACATCCATAAAACCTTCTAACTACTATTTTATAGCAGGTTAAGTGTCCCCAACAGCACAGCTGTTGCTGTAGTTATTTCACTCATAAAAAAGAAGAGAGAGAAAGGTAAAGAATTAAGCTAAATGTAGACTTCAGTCATCCAAAATAATCCAATAAGTTAAATTAACACAGTCCTTCCTGCTGTGCAGTATGCACATGGAACAACAATGAGAGACATAAATTATATTGTAAAGAGATAAAAAATCATTAGGGAGGAGAAACCCCATAAAATCGATAACGCATGCTTTAAATTTCCCCCTGAAAGGTGGCATATTCATTACATACTGTATGCACTAAGCCTCGATGAGTTATCTTTCTAAAGCATCAAAATTACAGTTCCCCTCAATTCCTTTCACCCTTAATTAGTAAAAAAATTATTCTAAAAAATCTTAGCTGTCAAAGAAAGCACATACTGTAGGAAATGCAAGTTTTAGTATCAACCCAAGAATTAAAAAACAACAATTTAATAGTTAAGATCCAAATGATCACTTTTTCAAGAGCCCTGAATCAATTATATTGTACTTGTTAATGTTAAATGCTGCATAGCAGCTGAGAGACAACTGTTCTCTACAGTGTTATGTAGACAAACATCTCATGGCTGAGCTGCATGTTCCTCTCTGAAGCTACTTTCTGTGTCAGTGATTCTTTCTGAAAATTCCAAGCTTGCTCCTGTCTGGAGAATAAAGGCTGCAACTTGCATTGAAGTTGTGTGCTTGATTAATCCATGCAAATGAATTTTCACATTTGCAGTGAAAGCTCCTGCTACTCCAGCTTCACACAAGCCACAAGGCAGATGCTGAAGGCAAGCTGACTCTTTTAACCCCCAAAACAAGGAAGAATAACATTAGAATTTCAACACACTTCTGCAAACATGCCCTCCTTTGCAGCACCATTCTTGACTAACTGTTCTTGCTGTATTTCAGATGTATCGCTTAATTTAACTTGTGCACTATCATGATTGTCTTAAATCATGAAGAGGTATCACTATTATTTATTTACTGCTGGGAGTAAAAATAAAAAAAAGACTGCAGTCTTTTTACCGTCAACAAATCGACCTTTTTTCTGTATTACTCATAGTTATTTTAAGTACAATTAAAACAAGCAAGCAAGGTCAATAGCAATGCAACATCACCAAGTGCATGAAAAAGCACACACTTAAACACAATGTACATTTAAAAGATCACAACCACCTGTGCATTATGATTACCAAAGCATGGTTTCAAAGACAAGGCAGACAGACTTTTTCCTCACACATTCTGCTACCCACATAATCTCTCCTTACCTTCACATTAGTCCTCAGTGCACAGTAACATGCAAAAAACATTGCAATAAGCAGGGAGCATAAGGACCACTGTCGAGCTTCTTTGAAAAAGCACAGATCACAAACACATTACATCCCTGAGCATGTGCTTCCAAAGGCAGAGACAAGCGTTCTCTATGGCAGTTTGTTAATGTATTGATCTCTGTTTTGGTGACTTTTAGAAAAATACATGGTTTGAAGGCATTGAGTGAATGCTGCTGCAGATCGCTTTATTGCTGTATTGAGCATTTCACCTGACAACCACAATAGGCAGAGAATTCAGCAACGGAGAGAATAAATCTCTTCAGCCCGTGCTGTAGTCATTTCACTCGTAAAAGAAAAAAAAGAGAGAGGGAGGTGAGGAATTAAAATTTAACTTGTTACTCGGCATGATCACGACGTAGAGGATTCGACTAATCATAAATAAAACAGAACAGGAATGTGGAGAAAGGCTTGTAGCTGGGACGTCTGTTGGTAATTCCAGCAGAAGAACATTAGATGCAGCATGACACTTAACAATGGAATATCCCTTTTTTTAAAGCAAATGTTATGTAATATCCTTCCCCGTCTGTAGTGCTGCCTCCTCATCTAGTATAATTCAAAACAGAATGCATGCGTATTTCTGCAGTAAAAAATATATTTTAGCCCAAACTGGAAATAAATTGTTGCAATATTACAACCTAATAATATCCTCTATAACCAGCAGTTTAGATCAATGTCATCTCAACAAACTTTTTGAAATTAAAAGAACAAGGATGCTTTTTTCAGATGGTTGAAATTATTAAAACATTAGACATCCTCAACATAAATTTTAGTCTTATCAGATTTTTTGTCATTAATCAAAAAGCCAGAAATTAAACAAAAGCAAGAAATCCAAAACAGCACACTGTGTTGAAGATGCCTGTTTAAACCATTTGCCTCCAACCACAAAAAATGAAACAGTTCAAACTGCTACAAAAAAGCAGTGTTAGTCTGTTTGTGATATATGCCTATAAATCAATACTTTACAGGAAAAGCGCTGAAAAAGTGTTAATGGAAAACTAAAATGCTATTTTTTGTAAGACAATAAGGTTCTTAATTACTTGAGCTGTTTCTGTAGAAGACCGAAACCCCTAGTCTTGTCCTGGCCACAAGATGCATTTCTATACCCAAATTAGTTTAGCAGATCCTTTGTGCAGAAGCTTGTCAGGGACTGTCATACACGATTTACTGCAGTTGACTCCCCTTTCAACAAATTTTATTAAATTATTTTATTCTATTACATTTTTTTGTGAATTACAGAAATCTATGTTAATAATTCAGTGTACACTACATCTTTATCAGTGTTTATATTGCAAAGGGTAAAACAAGAAGTAGATGTGTTCATCCTGCTGTACTTTGAGCAGTCCCTCTTGGGTAAAGTAATTACAACTGTAAAACTAATATGTTCATATATTTCAGTAACATAAATGCACTAAAACTTAAAACTGTTACAGTAGTTCTCAATAAAAATGTTTTTTTTTTATCAAAGCTAAAGCTAATGCAATTCATTTTGACTATGTTTTGTCACAGTGATTCAGAACTTTACAGACATTGCAGAATTTGAGTTCATGGAAAGTTTTCTTTCCAACAGTTCTGAATATACAGTACTACCATTTTGCTACAGTATTAACATTGACACTTTCCATAGAATGAGATTCTGCTATGAAAAATATTTGAAAAACAGACAGCAGAGTTTCACAAATGTGATTATAATTACCGTCTGAAATCTTACATTGAATTATAGTTGCATTAAAAATAAATTAAATACATTTCACTAAACACCCTAAAAAACTGCAGTTACAGCTTCTGGCCATCAGGTGCACTATATACTTTCCAAAAATCTGAAGGGGAAAATAAAGCCAAAGAAACTGAAAATTGAATCTTTGCATTTAAGTAGAGGTGTTACTTAAAATTTATATCTATGGATGTATAGAATATAATTTTTCCCCACTTGTTTTCCTTAATAATATCAAATCCCAATTCTCCAATGGCTTATTCATACTTCTTTTTCAATAAAGGTTAAAAATCTACATGCTACACTGAATACCGATACGCCCTTTCTTAAATTTTGGAAAGCTGCATTATGCAGGCATGAAGCGTAATGCCGTGGGAGATATCAAAGATGTTTTATAGAATATATTTTTGGTACTAGCCTCCCTGTTACCGTGGTAACTAGTAGTTCAGTGGCTAGCAGCTTACAGTACAGATGAGAAAGATCTTCTTGCGTTTTTTTACTGCAATAGGGAGAAAAACCGGATAGAGTTGGGAACAGGGAAAAAAATGAGAAGGGGGATGAAGAGTGTGGGAGAAAGAGGAGGATAAGACAGGGAGCCGTGGGAGGGTGAAGGAAGGGGGAGGAGGGCATATCGTATATGGAAAGCCAGAAGAGAACAAATGAAGATTAAACCTATTCGCTATCTCAGACTCATGCATTTTAAAGCTTTGGCATCACTTTGACAACAGCCTAAAATCTGCCAGCAGAAAAGCAGGTCTATAGCTGAATAAGCACAATTGGTTTATAATCCAGATTTCTAATTTTGATCATTGCGTCCAGCCATCCTAGTATTAATGATTTTCAGAAAAGAATGAAGAAGCTGTTCTATTTTCACAACATCCACTTCGGCTTCCTCTAAGATCTGAGAATAAAGAGACATACAAGAAATCTGAGCAGTCAGATTGAATGATCAAGCTTGTCAGCGGGATATTCTCACATCCGTTATACAACACATTACATACTTTAATGACTTGCAGTCGGGCACCAGTGTGCAAAGAAATATTCAGTTTTCTAGCACACTGACATATTTGGTTAAAGGAACCTAAGCAAATTTTGGTTAAATAAATGTCATACTGTACAGGTCCACAAATTCATCCTGTAAAGAATACTAAAATTGTAGCATAGTAAATAAATAATAAATTTACTGTCACCAAGGATAGAGGTTATATCAAACACAAATTATATCAAAATTACACAAATGATTCACAGACTTGCAATCAATTATCTTGTTTATTAGGACTAATCAAAGGCTAAAGCCTAAATGGGACACAGTGCAGTAATACTGTGGAGGTTGATCGCAGGTCTAAATTGGATTGTGATTTACTAACTGGGAAGGTCAAGGTCACATGTTAGTAATTCTGGGGAAGTCTGAGACAGAATGGAGGTCTGCCTAGAATACTTGTATTTTCTGAAGCAGTGTGACGGTACACAGACCTTTAAATTTATTTCCTCCTCTGTGCTGTTTGATATCTTGGTCAAACATCTATAAAATGAATCACACCAAACCTCAGCTTGTATTCAAATGAGCAGTGTACTTTGTGATTCATTTCAAGGTGGAAATGTAGAGGTGTAGCCTATGCTCATTTGAACACACAGTAAAACAATACAGAAGCCTATGAGTGATTGGAGAAAGTGGGTTAGTGCCTACAAAAAATCTACCTAGGTCTGAGTTACCTACCCATAGTATAGTACCTTGGTCAGACGTCTGTCACCTGACACGATTAAAACCAACACTCTCAAATTGTTCTGGGAATGGAGTCAGTCACAGAAATCGTAATCCATATGTCATTTCAAATAAGATTATTTCATGTGAAAAGAAGAAGTGGTCTATCTCTCAAATTCCCAAATTTAAACATTAATTGTGTGAAGAGATTTCAAAAAATAAAAAAGGCAACAATGCTTTGATGGTGAGTGCCGAAAAAACTATAGATGACTAAAAAGTTTATAAATGATCACCACATCAAATCCTGCTTAACACATATCCTTGGAACTATTCCTAAATATCAATTTCTGTATACAGTACGAAATTACTTGACATATCATTAATAATACCTCAAAAGAACTTTAAGAAAAAAGTTTCATTCTGACCAATTTAAAGAAGATGGTGTGTTCATGAGGATGTAATGTATGTTTGCATGTAAAACTACTTTCACATAACACTAAATTTAACCCTAATATAAAAGCATACTCCAGGGAAATGACTCCTGGGTAGGAATAATGTACGTATGAAAATGATAATGATAAGAAATCTGACATCCACAGCTGAAATTTGTATACATTCCAAAAAAGATATTAGCATGTAAAACACATTTAGTTACAAAGGCTTTAGAATCACAGAGGTTCTGAATGCAATGAGAAAAAAAGTGGCATAGACATTAAATATGTGTGGATAAAGTATTTATTTACTAGTATTCGGTCCAGTAAAGAATTAGCAAACTAGTGTAATTGGAACAACAGCAGGCTGGATCCCAACCGGATTGCAAAAAAGTCTATATAGCTCTGGGTTTTATGTTAGCATTCACACCCTTCCTGACTGGATATCAAACACCTAAATAAGAAGTCAGTAAAACAGTTCTTCCTTATAAATCATCAAGCTAAAACAGATCTCTCGTACCAGAAATATCATACAAGAAGAAGTCTTGGCAGAGCAACTCAACAAAGAATGTTACTTTATTTTCACACCTCATTGTTCTTTTTTTACTATATCACAGCGATTGCTATTTTTTAAGTTCTTCATAAAAAATATTTCTAACTTCTGGTGTTAGCAAGCTTTGTGTGAGTCTCTACAGTCCCTAATATGTATGAATTACAAAAAACAGAAGACGTTGTAAGCAACATTTGTGAAGGCTCCAAAGCCAAAAAGTTGTGTTTTTAATTTTTACTTTTCAATCTGAAATTCACATCTACTTGTTCCTTTGCAGTTTGTATTCTGATCCATCTCCCCAGTCTAACCTATTTAAATTATACACAGTATATATACAGTATGAGTTGATCACTAGTCAAGAAAAAAAAACCAGCTGAGCAGGAACAAATCTATGACATCAAATACAAAATCATAATTTACTCCTCATAAAAGACATCAATGTCCCACATTCAAAATATGTTTATAATAAAAAAACATGCAATTATTTTTAAGCTATTCAAAACAATAACGTGACCCAATTTTTTTATGAAAAAGACATCACTCTATTCCCACAGTAACAAGACTTCAAACGATTAATTAATGCAGAATGTAACTCCTAGCAATCGACAAGCTGAACGCATCCATCTAGAAAATATCAAAATAATTCATAAGTTTTATTTTTTTAAATGATAACAAATTCAATATGCTATGATGCAAATACAAGGCCATATGTTAATTCATTTTACAATTCATATATAAAGTCTGAATTCTAGACTTGGAAACAAAAATCAAATCTTTAGGCAATGATTCACTTCAGTCATCACTGACATTTTAAACAGGTAAACCGATTAAGCATAGTTGTGGATATTTAACTTCAGTCTCTAAAGGGGCAGAATACTCAGTGAAACATAAATGGTAAATCCTGTGAGCACACTGATCGTGACATAAACACTCTGTTCGAGGTTACTATCTGCCTTTCTAAATAGGCATAAATCTGAGAAACCATCACAACCACAGGCTTGCCCTCATCTGAAGGCATAATCTAAACAATTAGATTTTCGCTGTCCTTGAGCAAGTCTGAATCAATTTGCTGTCCTCAAAAAAGGAGCAGACAACACCATTTCTTCTGGGACAAAACGAAACATAGATTCTAAACAGCTGAAATAACACTAAGTTAAAAGCTATTAGATTTTGTTGGTCACATTAATAAAATTGATGTAGACAGCCATCTCATCATTCACACTTTGCACAAGCTGGACATTCCGATGAAATCCCTGTCACAGAGTCAAATGTCTTTTGCCCAAGCATAGCAGTTTTCTTGGCACTAAGATCAAGAATTTCAAAAACAGCATAATTAGATGAGCTGTAGAAACACAAGTATGTAGGAGAGACCCACAGCTAAACCAAGTGCTTGTATAACTTGTGTCACATGTGTGAAACTTGTTGTCAAGTCAATATTAGAATTATGTGCTGAGGGAGTTTGAGTAAGATACCCAGTCTTGTTGTTATAGTCCTTACATTGGCTTATTTGGAGAAGTGGTTAGATGAGGTTCTCAAAGCAACTAGTTACTACCTACCAAACAATCTAGATGGGCTGAATGGCCTCTTTTTGTTCACAGCTTTTCATATAGATCAGCTATTATTTTGTTATTTTTTTATTAAGCTAATTGAATGTAAAGTATGTTTTATGTTATAGCTCTGTTTTCAAAAAACACTTAGCTACCATTTCTATTTCTAGCTAACATTTCCAAACTTTTTGGAAGCAATGACAAATACTGGCATTGAGAATTACTGTTGAGCCTCCTGTGCACTACATAGATCTGTACACTCTTTACAAAGTACTTGAAACTGAAGGCAGGTCAGCCTTTCCAAGACAATCAATACAAACTCAAGCTAACTGAATGAGAATCAATTGTTTTCTCATGTTAATTGCTCTGTCATTAATCCAAGTCTGGCATGTAATTCTAAAATGAGTCTATGTGCAGTATGTATCAGGTATCAACTTTCATAAGAGTTCTGAGTTGCAATACATAATTATTAATAAATATGAATGCTTTTCATTCATTACATTAATGGAAATAACATATATTAATTCACAGACACAATATGATTTTCAAACAAAACTCTTCTGTTTCCTTAAAGATGATTAACTTAGCTGGAGTGATATTGCAAAACTTGGATAAAAGATGCCTGGTTGTGGAACCTTAACAAATAATTGCAGGTTTTGGGGCATTTTGGTTCCATGTTAAAAGCACAATATTTGAACATCATCAAAGCTTCATCTAGTAAAAGCCAATAAATAGAACTGTTACAGGACAAAACTGAGAAAAGAATAAAAAATGGACCCGAATATTTACTGTACTTGCAAGCAATTAAAAGAGAAAATACAGCAGAACAGCCTCACTGTGATGGAAAATAGGCAAATTGCCTCATTTGCAAACTTTCTTATGCTCAAGGAGAATTATGAACATCCAAAATAAAAGTACAATTAATCGAGTCTGCCTCTAAATGGTATTTACTACATTTTAATGTTTGTTATATTACTACGTAATCTTTATAGTCCTAAGGATCTTTTTCCATGGGATAGGGAACCTACAGCACACATCAGCTCATTATAAGCGACCAGAAAAAAACTTGATTTTCAGACTTGAGAAGCTGCAAGGAAGCAATGGTTGTAAAATTGGAAAGCTATGTGAGAATGTCCTCGGGCTTTAAAGAGCAGAGGAACACTGGAGCATGAAATAGCAGGTAAGGGCTCCTTGAGAATCATTGATTTTTTTTAATGAGTTACTTTTCCTTTGCAGTACTGTTCCCCAACACTTACATGAACTTTAATTCTGCTAAGAGAATAGGGACCATTTTATTGAATTTACAAATTATCGACAGTTTCTCACTTCTACATGACCGGAAATGTATTCACATAGTTTGGAGAGAAAGTTTTAGATGTACATTTTCCAAGGCTGAAAAGCACTTCTTCGATTTGCCATGATGTTTAAGACTGCAAGTCATTTTTAAGCAGTTTTCATCCAGTGTTTTTCTTTTCTTGCTCATTTTCTGAACTTTGAAAAACTATGGTATGTTATGTGCTGAAAAATTACTGTATGTTGGTTGTGAAAATATTAAGGGTCTTAAAATATTTTGAATGAATTAAATGGTGAGTGTGCACAACAGTAATATAACACACTTTTTTAAATTGATTTACTTGGGTTTAATGGTTTACAGCACAGTATTGTGTATGACAAGGGGGTTAATTACTCCTAATATACAGTAGATGTGTCCAGTACACTGGGTGTCACCAGTCATGAACTGTACACAGCTAGGATCTGCATACACAGCCTGACCCTAGATCAGTCTGTAAGCTAACAAACCAATGAAATTAAAGACAGATGGAAATCCCCTGGCAAGCTGCCATTCAGAAAAGTCAGTTCACGGACTGTTTTCTAAGTTTGTTTTCATTAGAAGCTAGGATGCCCTCATTGATCTCTGAATGTTTGAAAGCCAGTTTTTTTAAGATGATTGTAAGCCAGTTTTTCTTTTGGGAAATATGTTTTTTGCTTATTTGCTCATTTGAAATATCAAATAACATTCTTTAAGTGTTAATCCATTAAAATTTGGTACGAAATATATATATTGTGGCTTTGGACTTGTGGTAATAATCTAAACACAAATAGATACAGCAGCTTTACATTTAAATATATACTGTAGAATGTAAAACATGTATTCACTTGGTTTTACAGTATATTCGCACTAAATTAACATGGGTGCATACAGACAAAGTATACAGGGAGACACAACTTATTAACATGCCTTTGGACAGCCAGAAAAAAACATTAATACTGTAAATACCAATGTGAACCCAGGACCCAAGAGTAGTATGTACCTCAAGAAAAAAATTAAATATAAATTGTTCTGCAAATAAAATGTATTATCACCAAAGACTGATTCAGGAAAGCTAGACCGCACTAAGTACATTAAGCTATAGTTAAAATAAATTAAATCATAAATAAATGTCTGAGGCAGGGAACCTCGGATTTAAAATATGCTATCAAAGGAAACGTATCGCTCATAAGTGCAATAAATTGACAAAATTGTGAATGTTTGAATTTGTGGCCACCGTTTGAAGACATGTAAGCTATATATCTGCAATGCTATATATAATTTTGTGCTAGATTGCACCTGCTGCCACATTCTGTTCAGAAGCCTTTAAGAACATGTGCCTGTTCATTGGGCTCTTAAGCAAACTGCCACATGTCATCAAACAAATGTTGAAGTTGTGCACAAGAATGGCAAGTAGGGCATCCACAGGGCATGTGTTTTCCTGCTGGAATGTTGTAAAATCAGGATGAGTCCACACAAAGGGCAACAGGTAAGGTCTTAGGACTGGAATAATGTTGTACCATGCAGCCATGCTGGCGTCAATCATGGAGTTCTGCAGAGACTCCTGCCCAGACCGTCCTACTAGGACTTTCCCATTCATTGGTCTGTTGTACTGTTGTACCGTATCATTCTGCACATGATACGGTGCATCCCTTGCTGATCTCCATCAGGGTCATCTACACAAAATCTTGATTCATCACTATAGATTAGGCAGAACTTAATGAATATAAAATCTACATAATTAGAGCGATGTGTCTTTCCACACTCAGTACAGTTTTAAAATAGGTTTTAGCAGACATTTCTGATGCAAAGTGCCGCAAGGCAACTCAGAGCCCTAGAAGGCAACATGTGGAGAAGTACGACTTTCTTTCTAGATCAGAGATAGAGAAGAAGGTGACTTGAAATGCAAGTTTTATTCTTCTCTAAGAACCACTTCCACATAAGAGGATCATTTATTATTATGATAGTCTTATACTGGTATAAATGTCATAGGTTTAAATCCAGGAGTTAAAATCTTTAAGTAAAGACGTCACTATTTATGGATCCATTTGAATGCAGATGATTGCACCCAGACTCTAAATTTAGGACGTGTACAAGTATGAAACACAGGGGCTAGAGAAGGCTCTAGCCCCTGTGTTTCATACTTGTACACGACCTAAATTTAGTATGAGAAAATTTTGTATGAGAAAAACACTGAAAAGGAAAGAAACAACAAAAAAAATCCATTCAAATTGACCTAAACGGAAAAGATAGTAAGGACTGGAGAGATTGTGATCCCTTTAGGAATTTTATCCAATTTTTGTACATCTGGCATTTTAACTGCTCTTGACATTTTTTTCCAGTTGCTTTAATACAACAGAAATTAATCCTCTTACTGAAATTTAGTCCGAGAGTGGCAAGTCCACAGAGCTCTAAATCTTTTGAAGCCAAACTGCTGATAGTTTGCAAGACTGCACAAGAGACATAATCATGATTTCAGAAACCTTAAGCCAGCCTGTAATTGCCCTGCAAAAATGAAGAAAGTGGAAACAAATTGCTTTCCAGAATCCAAAGCACTTTTCTCAGGATGTGGTAACACAAAAAAGGGCAGGGCATGTATATGCATGTACCTTTTAAATGCAATGCTGCTGTACCACATTTTGGCCTTGATTGTAAGTAAAGTCTGTATATATTTATTTTATAGTAATATCTGATAAACACATACCTCTGCAAAAGTCGAGACCATTCAGTAATTGTATTTGAGAACAAATAACCATTTTGAAACTTGCCAGACTATAATATTCTCTTCAATTCAGCTATTAGACTGCTGTCATTCTTATTATTTTTATTAAAACTCACACAAATTTCACTTTGTCACTTTGTCACTCACATCTGACTACTAGTCAAGACCAAATAACCCTTTATACTATATAGTGTTAGTGTTTTTTCATGGTTTCCATAAACAAATAACTATGTTACTATGAACTAAGTTACATAATGGTGTTCAAAGTGCTTCTTGGTTGCTGTGAAGAAAAGTCAATGAATTCAGTCTCCAGTTTGCAAAATTAAAAGAAATAATATTAACAATGGGAATATTATAAAGTACAATTATTATGAGTTTATCAAAGGAAGACCTATATGTTCCCAAAAGAAAAAAAAACTGGGAAATGGTTTCCAAGCAACAAACACACCACATGTCTATATGAAAAAGAGTGCAGAGGAAGATATTTTTAACATTCACATCCTCCACGTATTACACAAACCAGCTCATAATCGGACAGTGAGAATGTTTTTCTATATATTTTACTGAAACGAAATAATTATTAAAATATTTTTTAAATCATAAATACAGAAGGTTTTGAAACCAAGTGCAGAAGAAAAACACCTTTTGGACTGAACATATTCATTATATGGATACCATTCTTTGCTTGAACCACTTTTGATAATAAAGTTGAAGAAAAGAGCACTGCTGAGATCTATCAGCTTACCTCACATCACACATACACCACAATAAATCCAAGTCACCTAACCATAACAAGAGAGGAGACTTAGAATGACAAATGCCACCTTCCAGGAAATTTACACAAAGCACTGCAGTGCATTTAATCCTAACTTGAGCATAAAATTAGCAATCAATTCCTCCTAGGTCTGCTTTGTTGAACTTCCATAGGCATTTAGAATAACAAGTACATACCTGTACTTCTAACATAGTTTATTTTTTATTTTATAAATGTCCATGTGCATGAAGTCTAGATCTCTAGGCTGCAAAGGGAATTTTTTGCCAGCAAAGTCTTTGAACCTTTCCCCCTCACACAGTCAATTTCATCTCTTAAGTCCATCTGTCAGTGAGAGCTTACCATTCATTTATTAACTCTTGTTTATGCTGAAGTTCATTTAAGGAGCACTCTCACTACAAAGCCCATGTAATATTTTTAAAATAAATACATGTGGTAATAAGGTTATCAGGAAAGATACACAATAGAGCATATACAGTACTATCATCTCTGTTGCCAAATGTCTTATGCTTTAGAAAATAATTCTTCCTGTCAGATTGTTCCAGGACAATCAGGATGAAAGTGCCAAATCAGGATGAATTTTAAAAACGGGATTGCTGCAAGATTAATTTTCACTCCAGGCCCACATCTGTGCCATAGCATTCCTCAATCCCCTCAAAGCTCACAATGAAATACTGTACAAGAAATGATGATTTTCACCATAACAACTCAACACCATATGTAAAGACTTTACCAAAATTATCTCTGCATATTCTTTCACCTTATTTGTAACCTCTGCTCTCTGTACATTTTTTCAGATTTTTTTTTCTCTTCTCTTAAGTTCCTTTCAGATTGTATAGATAGTATGTTCCTACGGAATTTGTATGACATACAGTAACATTTTTGTCAGTTAGTCTGGTAGCTGGAATGAGATGATCGGTCTTTCTTATAATAACATACTGTATACTTAACAGTTATACAAACAAAGTCTCCACAAACAGTAGGTGTGTATTTGTTTATTAGTTTCAGAGGAAGCTGAACTGCAGTCATTAATTAATCTGACAGACAATTTTAATATCCCAATTTCACTTCCAAAGCAACTTACATTTTTACCCATTTCCCATTCATACAACTGGGTATTTTACTGAAGCAATATGAGTGAAGCACCTTGCTCAGAATTACAGCAGCAGAACCTCACCTGAGATTTAAAGCTACTCTCCCTGAAGTTCACAGTTCAAAAGTTTTAAAATTCAAAATAAGATTTGAAAAAGAGGAAAAAAGGGTTTGGAGATTGGAATGTACACAAGGTATAAATGATTGAAACTGACTTCTCAAATACTACAGTTTTCTGAATGATCTTTATGAATGCATCCCAGTAAATTAATAAACACTCCCAAGGTCAGACTCTATGCCAGAAATATACTATAACCCTGCAAACCTGTTTTTTCAGTACAGTGATTAAGCATCATCCTACACTCAGTCAGAAACCAGAACAAAAATTCAATAAACATTTTTTTCGTGGGAAGGAGGTATGGGTATGAGGTTCTGAACAGGAAATTAATTTATCTAAATGAAATATTACTAGCAGTCCCTTTAAAAGGTGTTCTTAATGTCTCACTAGTGTAGTGTAAACACATGCTCTAAACTCTGAAAGTAGATGACCTAGCAGCCATAAGTTGAAATCTTCTTACTGCTCATGGTTTATAGTTTATAACACAAAGACTACACAAATAGGATTAGTGGATTGGTCCTCAGGCAACCATATGCTTTCTCTCAGAAGTGCAAATGAATGAATGTGAGAGACCATCTTCACTAAACCCCTGACGGTACCTTCTTACAGAACTGATGCCAAAGCGATAGTTTGGCAAATTCAAGTTCATTCTTAGAAAAAGAACCCTAGATTTATTGGTCAGGCTTTCTTGGCCAAGGAGTGATATTTTTTTGTATGTCATTAATTAAGGACATAATCTAAATGCACACATATTTATACTTTACACTTAGTCCTTAATCAGTGGGGATAATCCGTGTTTTCTATCCGGGTACAAATTTCACTCAGTTCCACAGAAAACAGAAAAGAAGGGTAAATTATTAGTACAGCAGTGGTAACACTTTGTAGTTGGCCTCATCAGATCTCAGAAGCTAAGCAATATTGAGCCCTGCCAGTACTGGGATGGAAGCACCTCTAAGGAAAAACAGGTCACTGCTATCAATTGTGTAGGTGTAACTCTTTCCTCTGGACCAGAATTGCCAAACCAATGCCCCAATATATTGATAGGAGATACTTCTGAAGGAGGTGTCGTCTTTTGGAGGAGACGTTAAACCAAAGCCCTGATTAAATGGTTATTGAGATTCCCACCCAAGCATAAATGCTGGGGTATTTAACCTCACTGCTGGTGCTTAATCTCGACTTTTATATAACATGGGATCTTCAAATTTCCTTCTTCATTCAATAGGTGAAATATATCACTGTGCTGCAGAGGGGTTGCTAGCACATAATGGCTGCCATACATCACCCAGATGGGTGCTGCACTTCCGTAGTGGATGTTTTTTGATCCTTTGGGATTAAAACCGCTACACAAATGCAAGCGATTAATTATTATTCTTACCACTACTGCTTTGCTGTACCAGCAGTAGTGGTAGTTACAGCAAAACTAAAAGTAGGACCAACATTGATGTGACAGTAACATTAATACAATATTAAATGAATCTGGAAAAATTCTTTAGATGACAAAAATACAGACATTTTGTCCAGACGTTAGAATGGTTTCTTTTAGGGTACTCTTCAACGGTCATTTTAGTCATGTTGCAATTGTAAAAGAAATATGACTTAATATCTTACACGTAAAAGAAGAACTAAATCAGAACTCACTAGACTTCATAGACAACCCAAAATATACTTTATAAAACAAATACAGCATATCTTGTAATAAAGTCATACTATGAGATATTACAGAAATGCCATGTTATTACCAGATTATTCCACTCAGACTACATATTAGCTTTTTTTATTACAAAGGGGTGATTTCAGTTCTATTCAAATGGGTCTTTATTTCAGGCTTTGACTCTTCACTATTTCAGTCCTGTGTGGAGTGGTACAAATATCATGCCCATGGGCATCAAGAACATATTTATTAAGTGAGGTAAATAGTGAGTCCTCCGACGGGAGCATTCCCAAACCTTACTGAGCTTACTGATCCTGACAAATGAGAAAGGAAGGAAAAGAAGGACGTTCTCATGATCCTAAGGCATTTACAGTACATTTAATATTTGAAAATATTACAGTATCATCAATAAGATTCTTATGATGTTCAAATCATAAGCAGAGATGTACAGACAAAAGCACCTGAAGAAAGTTGTTAACAAGTCTGGTCATTTGAAAACTCAGGTGTTTTTAGGCTTATTGCAGCTGGCAAGTGCTAATGAAAGCAGTGCTAATGAAGGAGTTCAGTTTTGTGACTACAAAATGATACACACAATATAGTGCATCATTTTATTGATGTGATTTAGCTGCAAAATAATAAACTATGAACAAATATCAAGAAGTGTGCACTCTACTCTTTCATATTTTAAAATGGCACAACTGATCAATGTGAATGCAAGAAACATGAGTTCAAAATACAAAAAATAAGCCTAGACTGAAAATAAATAAACAGATCTATAAACAAATCCAACAGTGCAGCCCAACTCAAATGCTCCTCATTGTTAACATAACTTGTCCCTCTCTACATAGTCACAAAGACAGAAAAAATACAACAGCAGATATATCAGTAGTAGCTGTTTTCTTATCATTCATCAGGAATTTTCCAGCTAGCCTCACTACCTTTGTACATTTCTCCCTTTTTACTGTTTCATCTCATCTGTTGCCAAAGAGAAATTATAACATTTGTATTAAATCAAGGGGATTAGCCATGCCTAAAAATTATTTAGTACCCCTCAAAGTTCAGCTGTGCGTTTGTCCTTTTGGTTTGTTTTCACTTGTACTAAGAACTATGACAAATGACCTCTCAGGTTAAATCTACTCTGAAAAATAAAATGGAATTCAGCACATCCAATTAACCAGAACAGATCCATCTGATTGAAGCAGAGATTTAAATTACGGGTTAAGTCTTCACATAGGAAAAAGCAGATAAAATAAATTAGTTAAAGAAATGAAACAATCTGAAGCTGGAATCAGATCACAATTTACCCAAAGACTTTCATAAGTATCAGCAGCTCTATGTTCTGCATTCCTGCAGACTTTTAGATGCACCACCAGGTAAGTGCTGTTCTTCAATGAGGACATTAACACATGTATGTAACATAAAGACATTTCTCGTGTTTTCTGATTAAAAAACAGAGTATTCACATATTTGAAAAAAGCTTTTACTGTACTCAGTTTGTTTCTGCTCCAACAGGTTTGTGGTCAAAAGTATTTCATCACCGTCTAAAGAGCAAAAAACAAATAAAATGCTAAAAGGCCATTAAATCAGGACTTAAAAGATCCTTAGGAATGTTATCAATGATACCGGCCATGCATAACCAAGATGATCGTTCAATGTAAACGAGTACTCTACTTCAACTCTACTTTTACTCAACAGGTTCCGTTCATCAACTTCCAGTGCTAAACCACAATACCAATTTTACCCTCAATAACATCATTAATATCACAATACTATGCCCAGACAAACAGCTTACAATGTCATTTTTTACCTTGTAGTACTTCAACTGAAATAAACAACTATTACATTGCAATCATTTCCACATCAAGTTCAAGGAAATGAATGCCACAGACCAATTTTTCCTGCAATTGCTAATGGCTTTTTCTGAGCAGCAGTCAGATTTTTTTCACATCTGCTACTGAAAAACAGAGAAAGAGCGGAGTATTACTGTATTACGCAATATAGTCTATCTAGAACAGCTACAAAAAAAGTAAATATGCTAGATATAAATCTGTTTGCATACATTGGTATCTACTTCAACCAGCATTGAAGGGACACACACTGTGGACTGTTTCATTCTAATTAAAATCTACAATTTAAACACAACCTGTACATCTTATATTGTTAGTTGTAACATCTACAATAATATGCAAAGCCTGACAGAAGGAAAGACAGTTTGTCAGGAAAGGAATTAAAAATGATTCATGGACAGAATGTTTCATCCCCCATAGTGAAAGAAGGGATGGGTGAGGATCAGCTCTTTAAAAGGAATCTGAACTTCTTTCAGACATTAACGTGAGAGCCAGGCAGGTTTTTGTGATAATCCTGGTACTGATAGGTATTTTCTACATTACATCACTTACAAGTGGAGTTGAGTACTTCTAAAAAAGGCTCAGAGCTCAAATATTAACACCATGTTGGGAAAGTGCTGGGTTTTCAGTAATAGTGTAGGTGTATGGATTTCTGCCCTTGGAGCCCTTGGCAGCTACTGTATTGTATATAGTAGGTAGGCTGTGAAATGATAAAACTGACACATTTTTGTGTTTCCCTTTTAACACTACCATATACAGTACATATAGATGCTTCAAGATTTTGTCCATTGTCAAACCGTGATGGTGGTATGAGTTGTACTTTTAAAACATTATATTTTCTTACATTTTTTTCCCCAATGATTCTGGATTTGTTGAAATTGTTATGGAGTGTGAGATACAAGAAGCAAGTTAAAATTGTTTTTGATACAGCACAGAACCCCACATTTACTGTACCTCAAAGTTCACTTCCTACCATGTATGTTTCTCATCACTCAGTGAAAGAATTGAAGTCCATTAGAATGTTTTCATTTAATTTTGCTTTCTTGGCTGTAGGTAGCTCTAAATTGTATGTATTTTATGTAATGTTCCAATGCACATGATAGATGAGGAAAATATTTTTTTTTTATTTTAAGAACTTTTGTCTGTATCCTATGGGGTAAAAGTTTTGCTAGCCCAGCTCAATAATAGGTATGACATGAACAATGATCAGTTCATTCATTTGTAATGCATTCAATTCACAAACTAATGCCAGGCTTATCTAATAAAGATTGAGGTAGTCTGGAATATTGCCTGTATAGACCACTTCCTGGCAACAATGCAGGCTAAAGATTGCCTCTCTCAAGCACCTGCAGAAGGAGATGTAAAAGGATTTCTATCTTGATCATAAAATCTTACTATTCCTAACTAGATTTTATTTTATAGGCCAAAATATGTTGTATAATTTTAAAAAGTTTAAAAAGATCCTGGTCCAAGTAAAAACACATATGAAGTTTTTAGGAAACATTGTGGTCTCTCTCAAAACACATGCTTATGTTGTAAACCTGACTGAAAATACACTTGAAATACAGAGATAATCTAATTTTCCATTCAGATATTTCATCAATTAGGTTACTAAATATTATTGAATCTTCCCAGCCATTCAATTCATCTCCTCACTTTGTACTTGCAGAGTCTAGATCAATGCCAAAATTTAGAAAACATCTTTATTTAAAAAATGAATTCTACTGTACAGTATATAGCTAATGAAAAGAGATACTGAAACAAACCGTCGAAGAACTATGCTAACATTACAAAAAAAGAGTCTTAGGAGACTTAAATAGAATGCAGAAAAACAGATGACAGAAAGTTTAACCAGCAGCCAAAAAAAACAGACAGGGCAATGAGCACTGGTAATGTGAAACTACTCCAACCCCAGAGAGAACTGATGAGGTGACCAAAGGGATTCTCCTGTATTATAAGAGAACCAAGAGCTGAACTACATTTTTATCTCCCCCCTCACTTGTGTCATGTCCTAAGATAAACATCATAACCTCCCCACAATTTAGACAAAGAGCCTACTTTGTCTAGCTGTTCTGTACTCAGAATACTTTAAATCAAATGTGACTATGTCAGCTTAGCTATGAAGCTAATAAATTAAAGTCCACTAAGACAAATAGAAGGACTTTCTTTTGTTTGTGTAAAACCAAAGAGACAAAGCCATTTCTCTCTAATCAGTGAAACAAACTTGTTTGGGTACCATATAAAATTAATGTCAGAGGTAATTAAAATGGGGCTAAAGTATGAAATAATAGAAAATGCAATTCAAAACTCAAGATCAAAGTAATTCCCTTCTACTTTAACTGCTGCCATAGAAACCAGGGAAGGAAAATGAGAAGATTTAAGGAAGAGAGATGATTTTGCAATAAATAATTAAGCATAAGTAACAAAGAATACCTAAATGAAGAATGTTTTTTAGAGGAGATAATTTGAAGAATTCAGAACTAAATGTCCCAATGTCCCATCAAATTATATGTCGATAACCTTTAAAGTCAGGTATCATTGGATTCTATAAGCAAATCTGTTTTTTAACATTCAAATCCATTTTCCACTAAGAACTGAATTCTCAACAGTTAAAGGAAATGTATTTAATAAAATCCACATGATTAATCAAGTAACAGTAGCAGTTATATGTTTTCGGTATATTAACAATATTATATAGTGTATTTTTCAAGCATTAGACAAGAAACTACCCAGAGTTTAAGTATTTGTTGTAGATGCTCTAATTTTATTTCCATTTTCTTTATTGTTGCTAGGGTTTCTTCTATTTCAGCTTTAAAAAGCTGTTTCTTTCCTTAGCAAAGAACGTTTTAAGTAACCAATACTGTCTGAAAAATAAGATAAATATAAAAGGATATAAATAAGTAGTTAAAAATAAATTGTATTCCTTGACATCCAGATGCTTTTGAAACTTCCTTCCAAAAATGAAAAAGGCTCACACCTGTACAAAGCAAGTCTTACAATCTCCTCTGAAGTTTCCTTTTAATTCACTGTATTGACAAGCAATGTTGTTTTTAATTGTGCTGCAATAAACTCCTTTCTCACTAGCCAAACAAACCAGAGTTTCTCTATGTCTTTCTTTAGGGACTATGAACACACTGTTTGAGTGTCTTCAATTATTAACAAAGGCATAAGAAACTCTCCTGCTTATGGTATTAATAAATATACTTTAGAAACCTATGTGAGTTTTGAGTAATGTAGTGGTGTATTTGTAAAACATTGTTCTCATTGATATAACATATACAAACAAACAAGTGCTGTGTAAGTAAGCCATAGTAGTGCACCTTAAGTTCTCAAGTGTCAGGCTCTTCCTGTTTTTATTTCAGGTATAATCCAAGTGGCTTTTTGGATCTACAGTACATCAAGCAATGAGATTCCAAGATGTTAAGCAGCAGCAGACCTACAGTGCACAACAAACAATTCCTACCCTAAAGAAGAGAGAACTGTACCCAACTGATCAAACTAAACAGATACAAAAATGGTCAAGAGCCTCTCAGTATTTTACGACCCTTTGACTACAGATTATTTTTAGCATTTCCTTTAACATAAATTTAGTAAGACCACAAATCGTATGTGATTTAGTTATGATATGAGCCTGGTCCTGACCAATTCAAATGTTCATCTGGCTTGCGATATACTTTTGTTCTCCACAGTTTCTTTCAATGTAAACCACCTTAGAAAAGGCATCAGTAAACGTACACAGCATATGGCATGGATACACACATACACATAAGACACACAGCACTGTTTTTTCACTGTACATAAAGAACCTTTCTTCTAGCAGTGAAACAATGATAAGCCTTTGGTGGAACATGGAACTATGGAACATAGTATGAACGCACCTCTGTTGCCAGAAAACTGAGGTATTAAAACAATCAATTTGAGAACTTGGGGTAGGTCCACAAGAAATGACTGGTGTGAGAAGAAGTAGAACCCTTCTAAAACACATACATATTATCTTCCATTTCTTTTGGCAAGCACCCTGATCTATTAATGCCAAGTCTTAGTGTCAGTCAGCAATGCAGCAGAATTCTGGAAAGCCTCCTCCTGCTGTGATAAAGCTGGGATCTCTCCTGAGAATTTACACTGTTCTCAAATATACCTCCAGGCTCTTCCCTTTAACCTGAGGCTCCGTCTATCATTTTTTATAATTGTTGTGTTTTGCTCCTGGTACATAATCGATCAGTAGAATTATGATAATAGTAAACAGGCACAACCAATGCTAGAGTATAACATGTAACACATTCAACTTGTTTTATGCAACTGTTTCTGAACTTTTAAAATACAGGAACACAATGGCTTAACATTCTTTCCCTGAATGTTTCTTTGGAACAGTTAAAATTACAAAGTGCTGAGAATATAATACTGACCATTGAATAAAGATTATTTTAATATGAACACCTACAGTAGGTCTTTTTATCTTTCATATCTGACAACTAGCATATACTAAATAAAATGAAAATGATCATTCTTACCAACTCAGACATGATGATATAACATGCAACATTTCCAAAAATATAAAACACATTAAAAACAAACCATATTATGTATTAATGTACACTATGTATTATGTACAGTACAACCATAAGAACCCATGTATTTAATAAGATGTCTCCATTTTGAAATATGTCAGATTTATACAAGTACTTAGTTCAACTCAAAGTGAGTTCACCAGTGGCATTGCTTAGATACATGAATTACAGTTTTGTACATATAAAGTAAGATCTTACTTCCTGTTTCATGCAGTTTTCAGAGCTCTTCGATAGACACTGCCTAATTGAAATTAAATTCATTCTGGAATTAAAATCCATATACAATAGCCATTCATGCTTTAAGAAAATTACTATTTTACTCAATGTTGCCAAAACACAGAAATATTGCACAAAAATGAGTATCTGTCATTCTACAATATAAGCGCATGGCCTGAACCTAATTAGTGAGAGCAAATGGCTGTCAAAGAAAGTCATTATTTTCTGATTTCTGCCTCAGCAGCTGCCTGAAGTTTCTGACAAGTTCTTTGACATGACATTTCCAATGCAACAGTTACAACAGGGTTAATCCCTCTTTACAATTCAAAAGATCTCGATGCAGCCAAGCAATGACAGTGGAATCGAGGAACTTAAATGGAAAAGAAAAAAACGATGACATTAAACAAGACAATACCCCTTTAAGATGAAAAGACATAATGCCAAATAAAGACACAAATTACATCCATTAGTAATTTACTAGCATATTCTGCAATGAGGTGATGTAGAATATGCAGCAATACTGCTCTAATGTACAGGGATACACATTCTCTCTCATTCTCTATCTCTCTCTGTACTCTTACCTTGGTTGTGACAATACAAAGACAGTCCATTCTGGAGAATATCTTAACCTCTGCACGTATTCATCACCATTAAATTAGCAAGATAAAAAAAGGGAGAAGAATTAGCCGCAAGAACAGAAATGCACACAGACTGCTATTCGAAATGGGCCCCTTCTGAGTAACTGTAGTCCTCCTCCACAGTGCTAAAGGCAATCATGTTTCTAACACGATCTTAAAGCCCACCAGACATCATCCAGTGCAAACTTCTATTTGCTTCGTCAGGCTTTGAGCCACACAGTTGCCTGGTTAGTTCCTTTGATAAGAAAACATTCCTTTTTCGTCAGCCGATGATTGAAAACATAAAGGAGAGCAAGAAAAGCAGATATTAAAGGCAAAACCAGTGGCTGAAGTAGAAAGAATCAGATTTCCAAACCTGGCCTCAATATCAAGATCCTGGTTTTTCTGTTTCAAAAATATCCAAGTTCCTTTTGCCAACTTTTTTTTCCCCTCTTAAACTGAGTTAGCTTCAGAACTGAACCATCTATTAAAGTGCTGTCTCAGCCCTGCAAAAACAATCACTTTCCTGTAGAGAGTCTATTTATTAGAAACACGAGTCCTCCAAATATAACACAGGGAGAGCATGACTGAAACAGCAAGATATGCTGTAGGCAAACCATTTTTATGTGAAATCAGCCTTAGCATGGCACTGGATTAAATATGTAGTATCCCCTTAAAAAGCTCTGTTCCTACAGAGACAAAAAAAAACCTGCTTGTCTCCTGTCAACCAGCAAAAACGCTAGTGAGCACAAATTACCATAAGCATGGACTAGCCTAAGTAATGTTGCATTTTTCGGTTTTACTGGGATAGTCTTAATGAGTTTCACTCTCTGTGCATATAGATATGTCATCAGGCTTTGTCCGACTCGATCTCCTCCCCCCCACAACCCCTGAAGCTATTACATTTGGGAAAAAACAGAAAGGAGTTTAATGATATTTTTTATTATCATTTTAAGCATTTAGTTTCAACTCTTACTTCAGTTATTTACTGGATGGCGTACAAAGGATCTGTTATATGTGAAAAATAATATAGGTATGCCTGAACTAAATGGAAAAGGATAGTAAAAGAAACAAGGAAAAAAATTATTTCATTTACAACTACACCTATAATAATTTCGCTTTAACTTTCTAAAATACTGGCTTTCTTTTGATAGAGTTACAAATACATTATCTGAAAGTTATCCTTTTATTCAACACTCAGCTTTAACTATCAACTTAAACCGGAAATAAATAAAACTGAAATCAATTTACAGAACTTTTTTTTTTTAATGGGGGTGAATCCACTAAAGATTTTAAGTCAAAGAATTACTTTATATTTTTACATGTGGACGGAAGTGAACTCCCAACTCACTAAGAAATAAGCTGTTATTATTTTAATTCAATTTAAATTCAGCAAAGGGGCAGGTGTAAAACACAGTGACTCCAGGAAATGGTGTCTTGGACAATTGCTTCCTTTAATATTAATGAAAAGTTTATGTCTCCAAACCCCCTACCTTTTTTGCAGTGAAGCTGGCGCAGAGCTTGACTCTGATGCTTTTGATGTGAATCATACTGAAGTGAGATAAATTGTTTTCTGCCCACCTATTCCACACACTTCCCATTCAAAAAACACAGAACAAGAGAGTGAGAGAGCAGCAAAAAAAAAAAACAACCAACAGCAAAAAAGGAAAAAAAATGAGGAGAGATCAAGAGAATCCTGTCTGTTCAGAGTAAGGAAATCAATGCTGCCTATTCACTGTACAAAAACACACTGCCAACTGGGTTGTTGACAAGAACAAGAGGCATTGTCAGGCACTCACGTTACAGTGCACCTTTTCAATGCACTTGGCAATACAATCCTCGGACACAGCAAGACTAAAGAGGCTAGTCCCTCTGTCTCTTTAACTCTCTCTCTCTATTATACTGCTGTTAAAAACACACCGCCAATAACAAAGGGACCGTTAAAAATCATTCAACTCTCATGAATAATTCATAAGCCAGCCCAACCCCCCCCCATCCCCTCCCACATTCTCCCTCCACGAAAGGTGTTGTGCTGAGTACCAAATACACAACTGACTCTCTAACTGACAAGTCATTACTTCATACGAAATGAGGTCACTGCCACCAGAGTGAAAAATCTATAAACAGTCAAAGACTTGACTAGGGAGCAACAGTTTACAGAAAGAGTAGGGCAAGTCTCTGAAATTACCGATCCAGGCAGAAACACAATTTGAGTAGGAAGTCAATCACAGAAGTACTGATCTGTTTCCTAAGGACCTCCGATAGTACCATACATGTATATCAGTCATTCACTTGAAGGAAATGCAATAACTGAAAGGAGCACCCAAAGTTTTTTTTTTACTTTTTAACATTTTTAAAAATGTGAGTGTTTAATCAATAACATTCAGTTTCCATTTCAATTATAAGTAGTTCTGCCAGCCAAAAGAGATTATCAGCGTTTTTAGAGCCAGCTAAATAAAATGCAGATAAAATTCTCATTTGTTCTCTATAGGCTGTGCTGTCATAGTCAGTTCTTTCTCAGGACACATTAGCGTTAAACATCAGTGTCATATTAATCATTATTTTTCATCTCTGATCAAGTATTTATTGAGATGAGACAAATAGTTTTTTCATGGCTTCAGAATATATAGTAAATCAAATAAATTACTCCATTGATCATGTAGATTAAAAACGTCCATTTATTATGAAAAATATGTTATTAGCAAATTACGGAGAAGTTCTTTACGTGGTGGGACAGCATCCTTCAGAAGACACCTGTCCTTTGCCAGCACATACCCTCTCAAGCACACAGGGACAATCCGGAGACTCCAGATAATCTCCAGAATATGCAGACTCCACAAGAGAATGCCAGCCCACTCTGGAATTGAACCCAGGGCCAAAGAGCTGTGAGGAAGCACTGCTACCACCATGTCACTGTGCTGCCTTTGGGTGTGATTCTTTTATGGTAACTATAACCTGATTTTGTAGTTTATTTAAAAAAGACTAAAGAACTCAAATGGAAACCTACACTTATCTTGTTTTCAGATTACCGACTGACAGGGGATTGTAAAATACTTTCTGAAAGGGATTTAGTCTTATTTATACAGTATTCTCAACGGTTCACAAAGGTATGTTGAAATCCTTCAGTGACTGAGACTTTTCAGTACAGTATGTTTTTTTAAACAAATAAACAAATGCATTTTATATTGAACTCACTGAATGGCAAGTCTAAAACAAGCCCAGATGGATGTACTGCATAAACACAGTCAAAATCATACAGATACAAATGTCCAGGAGGAAATAAAATATTCGAAGACTCAACATTTTTATATGAAACTGATTTTGTGAGTTTAGTCACTTTAGATGTTGATCCCTTTTATCCAAATTTCCCTTTTTTAACAGCTGATTCTCATGTTATAACATGAAAAATATCTAATCCGAATGGTACTGATAAACACATCATTCATGCATACGACAATTCATTTGAAAAGGTCAGAAAAAATAACCAACAAATTCCTACAGTTCGAGAGAAACAAGTATATTCAGTTCTAAAGTAGTAAAACACTTACAGTCACTATCTTCAAGTAACTGAGCTTGTTCTAGTAACAAAGAAACTCAGTGACTTGAAGACTATAATACCAGCATACCTATAGCACATAACTATTTAAAATACAGTACATATGAAAGGTACTTTGCATTACAAGGTCAAGTGTTTGACAACAGAGGTAAGCACATATAACGAAGAAGCAATTGGAGAGCACATCGGATGTAAGCAGAAGTGAACAGCAAGGATTTACTCTTAACCGTTGAGCTATCCGTTATGGGGCCTTATCTATACCATTGAATTTCACCTCTATATTTATTAAACTTTACCTTCTGCCTGAAGAAAGGGTGGTCTTCTGCCCGAATTTCTTCACAGAAAAGCACGCTTATAACTGCTTTCATTGGTGGACATGTCATGGCCTCAGCAAAAATTTGCTTGTGTGTAGAGATTCAGGAAGTGGCTAATCTTTTCTACAGATGGAGCCTAAGCAGATTTATAATGATCACATTATGTAGTGAAAACACCTGAACGTGTTTTGCAACTTACACGTTTGTTTTCAGTTAACAAACAAGGTCAGAATATAAACCAAATAAGCTTAAAAGTAAACAGAGAAGAATAAATGAGGAAGCCCATTTCTTTTATTATTTTCTTTACAATTTCTCAGCTGAACTAAGTATGCCTTTAGCTCATTGTTGTGCTGACAGAAACCATCAGACTCAGAAGGTGTTGAATACTAAAAATAAGCACTGTATCTATAGCCATATTATATTTACAACCAATGAGCAAAAACCTTCAGTCAATAGTATGTTTTACTATTAACTACTATTAATCTTTCAAAGTATACGTTCATACATTTATAGTACGCATGCAAAAGTAAATGACAAAATAGAAAGTATTTAACTTGAATCTGAAAACAAATCTTTGTTAAGCTGGGACTTCAAAAAGTAATTAAATCTTACTTTGGAAAAAAAGACAAATTAAGAATCTATTTGCTAATTTATTTGTAACGCAAAAGCAAAAACAAACATGAAGATTAATTAATTAAAAATAATTACATTTGTAAATATCTACCCAGAAAGGCAACCTATTTATTAAACATATATTATAATAATTTACATTTTATAAGAATTACATGTTCTGTTTTATTAATAAGCAATCAGGAAATTTTTCTTAGGAGTTAAGACTGCATTTCTTGAACTTGCAGAAATGCCTAAAACCGATTCTCACATGATTTCTATAATTGGACCAGGCAATTAGGCACCCAGAAGTTCAGTCTAACACAGTGAGATGATGACATTATGATCATGTTCTGCTTTCAGCAGGCATCTTCCTGTTTTCCCTCAGAGTGAGATAAGCTCCTTTCCCACGCTGAACTGTTTGAGCTCTCTTTTGACGTCTCTGTTGATCTATCATGGAGAACTTGGCTTAGATTCTCCAACCAACTCTACCAAAGCAGTGAATAATTATTTAGAATATGTACCCATGTCCCTTTTAAATGTAGTATCCCTCACCTGCACTATAATGAATAACTAGTTCACCAGCAAGGAGCATTTTTAAATCACAGCTAAGAACTGCATGAGAACTGATCAAAAGGTATCCACACTCCCAAATCTCCAAGTATAATCTCTCCAACCTTGGAAGGGAAATATGTCTTTCCTACAAGGTCAAATCATGGAAAAAAGTTCAGACCGAGAAAACCTGAGGTGGAGCAGAGAAGGAGTTATCTGATGCTGTGAATAAATTTTACTTCTATGCTAGGAACGTATAAAACTGAACACACCAGTGACAAAAATAGACCTCTCTCAGCCACAAGGCAGACGGGACATGCTTTCTGTAAACTATGCTGTGATTATTTGTTAAATTGTTCAAATCAATCATAATCTCTATTGATGCTGCTATAACAACCTCTAGAATTTCATGTCAGGCTTCAATTAAAAAATGCTCGTTTTGTCAGGCAAAGAAGGCTTGTATATTTTAGGAATATGTAAATGTGAAGCAAAGTAAATAAAACTTAACAGAAAAAGGTCTGTGTACGAATACTTTGAAATTCTGCTCCTTTCCTATAACATTAGATTCCCAAACTAAACTCTACCCTATCCCAATCCTACCATACAATGTTTCGCCACAGACCATGAATATTATGTAGCTGCAAAGGACATTTCTATCATTTCAAACAAAGCATAAATTATTATGGATCCTAGCTATCATTAAACCAACAATTACACATACCACCTTAATCAGAGGCTCTGTGTTTAAATACCTTGCAAATGTAAATTAATACTTTTCTAAAAGCTTTCTTTACCATTATACCAAGACTACGTGGCAACCCACATTAGTACCAGATTTTCTTCGTTACATCTGAAATATGGAAATATGGCTACAAAAAAATGCGTTAGAGGGACAGGATTTGAAAGTTGTGATCAAAGTTGTGATAATGCGGACACATTTTACATTGTTCATTGCTGTTTTTGGAACTAACAGGATTCAAGATATCCTTTTTGGTTTAATATGCCCTGATATTCAAACGAAACAGTGCCAAGAAAAGGTGCTCATTAATCCAAATTGCAAGTGCAAACGGCACTTGATTGTGTCTCCCTAGTCCTAATTGAATGCATCATTAGCAATTAACATCATCAAACACTGGCACTGTAGATAAAGATCTAAAATATCTACAGAAGAAAAACCAACAGTATGACAAGAAAGGCACAGCACTGCATTGCTGCTAGAAAGGGATTGGCTGCATGTATTAGTTCCTCATTAGTGTTCTCTAACCGAATGTGCCATTCCGTAGCAACTTCTGATGAAGCACACACAGGGTAAAGCCGGAGACAGCAGCCTGTGTGGGCGAGATGTGACAATTACTGGTGCTGCTGCTGCCTTGCAGTCAAAAAAAAAAATCTTCAAAGACTCCAAGTTATATAATGACAACACTCCTAAGTCATCAGTGGCTATCTAATAACAGAGCCAAGTGCCTCTAATACATATAAAACCTGTATCTTCAGTCTAATTTCACATCCTTTATTAATGCAATGGCCTGTACAAACATAGCAGAATGACTACATTTTTCTCATGCTAACCAACCTACTCCCCCATTTTCTTCCTCATATATTCCTTACTTTGGATTTTAGTATCTTTCCCTTTTGGTCCCATCTTTCTCTATTAATCTCACCGATGTACTCACCAAATGCAGTTCAGCATCCCAGAAGACCCTTTTTAAGGTACTACGAACATTGCGATATACCCAAAACATGAGTTTATTCAATTAAATAAAGCACGTGCTTGTACATTTTCCACTACACAGATTTTGTCAACATCTTTTAATGGATGAAAGTTCTTAACTGAACAACGACAAGTCAGTCTCATCAAGTGTACCTCATCACCATCATTACGTAACTGGCTACATATATTGAACTCAAATACCTCTTTTCACATTCACCTCAAGAATCCCTCCTCTGCCTCATCTCTACGTTGCAGCTACACCATGGTTCAATCAGTCTGGATGGGGTCTTGTGGCCAGTAGGATACACATTAACCAAGTGGGTTAAGCCAAACTTTTCTCACCAAGTATTCCAAGCATTTAATTCTCGGATGGTGTGGTCCCTAGTGAACCATGTTGCAGGTGTGAACGGTCAGGTTTGAAGTGTTGCTCATACATAATGGCTGATGAACAACTGGACATTCATCTTTGAAAAAAATTCAGTCTCAGAAATCTAAGGATCTGCTTCCTAGACAGAAAGAACCTCCACTTTTGTGGGACGAAAGATGTAAAGTGAAGATATTAATAAAGGACAGCAAATAATTTCTGTTGGTGATATCATTGTGGCATGCAGCTGGGTGGCACACAGACTCAGGAAAAAAACAAAGGAATTACAAGTTGCCCACTTGTTTCTATAACCTCCCATGCAAAGTGCAGTTTTTTATGATGCAACAAGAACACACACCCTTGAAAGAAACTCCACATTGAAAACAACCTGGCCCCTTTCTAGTTGACAAGAAATAAAATAACCGCTCGGCTACCTGTAAAATGAGTTCAGCCTTTTCCCAAAACAGGCATTTTAAAATACGCTGTGGAACATGCATTTTAACCACCAGTCTGATCATTTTTATAAGATGTTCTAGTTCTTCTCCATGCCTCCAGGCTGCCAATGAACACCGAAAACTTTCTATCTGTGAAATCAGACAGGAGCAGATTTCCAAAATACCCTCTGGCTGCTTCTGGAGTTTTGATGAAAACAGATTCATTTTCTTAATGCGCTGCTGCATTTTGCAAGTATTACCTGTATGTAGCAGATTTTCCATTTCTATTTATGTCATGCCAACAGCGAATGGATTTCCTGAATAATGAAGAAACACGCGTTTCTAAATTCTTTAATTAAGATGGTTGGTTGTTGTAAACGGGTGTTTTGATTTCTGAATAAAAGATTCAGATTATCAACAAAATAAAGCATTTAAATTATTCTTTAAATTCTAGTCTGAGGGCTATAGTCTTACCAATGGTCATACAAGTGGCCAAAAACACAGAAATGCTACAAAAGCCAGGATCTAAACATCTAGCCAAATGTTGTCAGACACTAATATCAAAATAGTAAGTGGTAAACATGCCCAGTGACTATTTACCTCTATAGTGCTGTGTTCACCATGTTCCTCTGCATTTTCCTCTGTTCTAGGCATGTAGCACTCTAAATTGGTCAGATCTCTTGGCTGTGAGTAAACAAATAAATAAAAGCTGTTAGATTATAAGCAACAATACTATTCTGAAAATTATTTTTAAATCAACCCATTGAATATGCAATGTAAAACCTTGTGGAATGTTTACTTATTCATTCATGCCCATGGATTCCATTTACCCATTCACACCTTGGATAAAGGCAACAGACTAACAATTAACATTTCAGGATACAATTTTTTCTCCCCAAACACACTTTCAGTCAACATATTGATAATGATTCGTTTTCTCAAATCTTAAGTGAAAGTTCACAAAATTAAATTAAAAAAAAAGTGAAAAGCACAGATTGTTGAGTGTATAAAACGGTTGAAACAGTGTGCGTTGTCCGCATTCTCGTTTCCTTTGAGAAACATCAGTGCATGGGCCATTGATAAAGCATGCAGTGTACAGAACAAAAGGAAACAATACAATAAGGATATTCAATTATTTTTCCTTTCTAATGTTACACTGGTACAAAAGTTGGGCATGCCAGAAAAGAGCATGCTGACATATCATTATTTTTATATACCACTTATCAACTTTCTGAACTTGCCTCTGACTATTATAATTTTCCAGAAGAGTTAAGATAAGACTTTTTTCTCAACAAACTGTATTTGATAAATGATACACCAAGCTCCTCACTAAACCTAACTGCACCTGGTATACCGTTAAGACACACTTGATTTTTAAAGATGAGGTTTGCACTAAATCATGGTGGCATATAAATAAAACATTTGTGTTTTGAATCTAGACATATATTTCAATTTAAAATTTGAAGAAAAAAAAACAATAAATCACAGCTGAAATACTGTATGTTGCAAAACACGTTGGAAAAACCTTCAGGGAAATGACAGACCAAAAATTATATTAACTACAAATAAATCCAGAATATACTAAATAAAATTATGAATTGGCTTTTTATTGCAGCCTCTCTGTTAACCTCTGGCAAAAACATTAAAAAGATGTAACAAAAGGTTTTAGCACATCATAATTTAAGAGTCCAGGCAATGTTTTTGGAAAATTCTTCATTACCCTGCCCCAACCATTACAGTAGCACAATTTATTTTTCACTTGTCTTCTTGTGATTTTGTATCGTTGTAATATCTTAATAATGTGTATAACAATTCCCCCAAATAAAATCAAATGTTTTTTTTTTCTAAAACATACAACAAATCTTAAGTGTCTGTAACACTGAATCAACACTATGTCTAAATATAGAAATCAATTAACATTTTTCACGTTTAGCTGAACTGGCTAGTCTTTTCCAGCTCCAGCTACAGTACATACAGTACGACCACATTCATTCTGAGTGCTCACATCTGCATGGTAAGTTGAAGCAGGAAGTGTCAGTTAAAGGTCACAAGATTAAGCAAATACAATAAAGGGATTTTACCAATTAGCAAAGACAGATGAATTGGAAGAAACATTTGTGCAGTATTTTATAGCTTACACAGTATACTGTATTAGTCAGTAACCTTTATAATGGCTCTTCCCTTCATAAGAGAGATGTGTCAGAAGACAACATGAATAAAACATTTTTTACAACAATTATTTTGCAGGTCTCTCTGGCAAACGTTATTTGCTATTAAATTATTCAAATTAAAATCAGGAAGCCTGATAAATAATTTGTCGATGGATTTCCAATGCACCTCGTATAATGTATTTCTACACAACATACATCTATTCACAGACACACAGGACCTGGGATGCACATGTTGGCCAGACCACACATCTCAGCTAGAATAGAAAAATGCAAGTAGCAACAGGACATCAATATCTCACCTTGTAAACAGCTTGCTAAAACATTTGTCTAACTTAACCAAGTTAAAATCCTCCAGCAACGTTTGGAAAAGTGTCTACATTTTGTGTGATGTAGGCTGTACTTACTTATAGTAAAGGAACAAGTAATAGGTTTATTACATGCTGAAAAGAGAAGAAAGGAAACACAACATATCTGCTGTGGAGCCTTCTTTGGGTGTGAGGGTACTTATTGTACAATTTGTGGTGTGCATGTTTGAATTTTATATATTCCTGCTGACAGAAATATTATTAAAAACAAAAGGTTAAAGTAGTTTTTATTGTCACTGTTCATCCCGGCAATGAACTTTAAGGCTTCACTAGGGGAATAGTCTCATCGCTGAGCGAATAATACACTAAGATCCAGCTCTGTGAATGTAAGCCAAATTCAGCTGATATTAAACACCAGGATGGGTGACCCCTTTCAAGTCTCCTGATCCCTCAGCCCTACAGGCGCATATTCTGTATTGCTGAGATAGTGGATTCTATTGCAACCACAGTGTACAAGAGGTGACCACATACATGGAAGCAATCTCATCAATCCATCATCATTATTATTAATTCATTTGCTGTTGTTTTTACCCAAAGTGACTTTCAGTTGTACCCATATATCCTGCAGGGAATTGTATTGAAGCGATCAAAGTACCTAACAGGGATATACAATCAAAGAACGTACACCACCCAGGATTTGCACCCACAATCTTCAAGGTATGAATACAAAGTCTTAACCACAGCTCCACACTACCACCCAAGTATGCATCTATCAAATGCCAGAGTGAGGCTACACCTGCACATTGCATTGTACTGTGACGCATGATTCATTCAAGGCCTATTTACCTACAGTAGTTAAACAGATGAAAGTCAGAACTGATTGTATTCAAAGCTGAATAGTGTGTGAATGCCTGCTTTGTTGTGGCATCCAGGTGAATCTGACAACCTGTCTTCACCATGAAGCCATCATTCAAAAAACTATTTTATGCTGTTGCCGAATTTCGTTAACATACAGTATTCAAAATAATGATTGAATCAAAGGAAAATCTGGATATATGAGCAAATTATGCATTACTGATTAATAGCTTTTGTGTACAAATGAAATATGGCCTAATATGGTATTTTATTCAAATGCTACCATGTCATTTGTATGAGGCATGAGAATGTGGCAAACTTTTGAAAAGTTTCAAACAAGCAATAAGCCTTTTCTGATGTGTTACCTGACATTGACATTGTAGAATGTCAGTATAATACTGTATTACACAACAAGTCATTTTTACACAAAATCTATGAAGTCATGATTCATAATTTGCATCATACACACACATTTTTCTGTTTTCATAATTATTTTGAAAAACGTATATATATTTTGGTGTGGTAGGTGCTGTATTAGTGTGTGTCTATGGACCGCAAAAAATGACGGCAGATGCATACAGTACATTTGAAAGAATCAATTTTTATAAAAAACGAAATATCACAAGACTAGCGAGGACACCTCCACGCAAAACCTAATATAAAAAATAAGCACTGTCATAATACAAATATTAAATATGTAATTGAAAACAACAACATTGGATATCTATGTGATTAATCAGTCCTGACCCCTGCTGGCTTTAGGGTGAAACCAAAGGGTTTCAGTGGGATTGTCAAAATAAAATGGGCTTGCTATCCATATGGATGTAATTTGTCAAATTCAAAAACTGAACTGTGGGGTCAGTTCCCTGCACTCTATTCTTCTGCAAAAATGTGTTACTAATTTGTATTTTCTCTCAAGTGACAGAGACATGAACAGTTAGACAACTTAATAGAACAAGACCTACAAGTACTTGGTTCATGCTTATTTCTTGCCTATTTTTCATTTTAATGATTTTTTTCTTAAATAAATGCTAATATTAAGTTGCCAGCAAATGCCTGATTAATGAATTACCTCCCCCAAGTGGAGTGCAGAATTATGTGATTAAAAAGACTGAGCGGGCAACAGGCAGCAGTCAGAAACAGATGTTGACAGAGGAGAAATCTATGTTTTTAGGTACTTTGGCACATTAACAAGTTACTGGTACGGCCTTCTGTAATGCTTAAAATATTTTATACCTGTATTTAGTTCCACATATACAAAGGCAAAATCATCACTGATGTATACTGCCCTAAGCAAAACCAAAAAGAAAAAACAAATACCCCAGCTGGCACTGATCAGAAATATAAAAATATTCTATCTGACAAGATACTATATACAGTACACTACCTAGAGAAAGACAAAAATATGAACTTCTTGATGCTCAACATCTTGATACCTATGCTTAAATATTGTATTGCAATTATAATACAGTGAATCCAAAATAACTTACATCTTTATTACTGTGAAAGCCATGAATGTCTGGCAAAAATATTGCAGTTGCACAATTGTTAAAGATTGGCTAAACTTGTAATTATTGTTCTCAGCTAAATCAGACACCAAATATAGGTAACAAAATCGCAAACAGCTGATCTGTGTTTCATAATGTTTTGTTTCCTTTTAGTATGGAAATAAATTCTAATCAAAATAAATTTAATTGAATACAGATTCAGAATGTATATTAGCATACTGTAAGTGAAACGTGCTGCAGAAATGGTAGTTCGTACCCCAGAGACCTAAGCACCAGATGCACAATATAATATCCCTCCTCACAACCCAGAGAACGGTAGCATACATTGTTTTTACAGAAGTAGTTTCCCCCTAGTGGAAAGATATAGATTTGTGTTTTTACTTAATAACTTGACAAACACTGCATAAATAAATACAATCCAGAAACAAATGAACCACATATTAAAAAAACATACTGTAACAATGCAGTGCCTGTAATCACAGGAAAGGAAAGTGTATGGGAAATGGCAGCTTCTGACTTGAAGGAGCCATGCTACATAAGCAACTGACCCTAAATTAATCATACCCAGAAATTTAAGCAAAAGAATGTCGAAAGGATTTCAAAACCCCAAAAGTTTACCAGACATTTTTTTTAAACTTGTCTTTCCATCAGACTGGAAAAGGCAGCATCATCAGCTAAACCTCCTCCTTGAGCGCCAATATCTAGTAGTGGTTTTTCAATCAGATTCATACTCAGTTCATTCTTTAATAGTTCCTAGACTATACAAAACGCATGGAAATGTATAAATCCTGAATGTTTCTTATGATGTACACTATCAAACTGTTTAATATTTTTTTGCTGGGAATATTTGTCTTCACTCCTCTAAAGGGTTTTAATATGTTCTTTAAAAGGCTCTTCAAACCTTTTCTAGAACAAACTTCAATTAATCAACAACATTTCTCTGTTCGAGAGTGTCTGATTTGATTTAACTTTAGAATGACATTTATTCTTATGCAATGCGTAATTAAAAACACAGCTACCTGTTCAATTTTTTTACACTTCCTCATAAATATTTGGTTTACATGAATTAGTAAACAACTTAAATCTCACAAAATGCAGCCAACCAGAGTGAAAGAAAGAAGAGTACTAATACTGTAGTTTTCCGATGTCCTTTACTTAGTTCTTTTAGAGAAATGAAAACGTGGTCTGTTTCCATATTTAGCTAAGGCGCATGCCCTCTGACCTGTTCTAATGCTGCACATTGGTGGTGGTGGAGGGGAGTCCCCATTACCTGTAAAGCGCTTTGAGTGGAGTGTCCAGAAAAGCGCTATATATGTGTAAGCAATTATCATTATTACTATTATTATTATTATTATTATTATTAAAAAAGAATATCGAAGAATAGTTCATACTATTGAGTGTGTAAACTAGATGTTTGTAGTTTGTTAGCATTATAATAATAATAATAATAATAATAATAATAATAATAATAATAATAATAATAATAATTGCTTACACTTATATAGCGCTTTTCTGGACACTCCACTCAAAGCGCTTTACAGGTAATGGGGACTCCCCTCCACCACCACCAATGTGCAGCCCCACCTGGATGATGCACATTGGTTAAAGAACTGTAACAGTTAATTGCAATCACAAGAAAGACAACAGAGCCATGGCAAAATCACATCACTCAGATCTCTTATTTACTGCACGTCTCTAAAACCTAGAACATTCTCACTCCAGACCAGGCTATAGTGATGGACTGTTTGCCTGACCTGGTAGGAATACATAGGAAAACACCTTCAGTAATCTGTTCTCTCACCTCTTGACCTGTGTGTAGATGCTGGAGGACAGTGGCAGGAGCGTTTGTTTGCTCCCACTTGTCAGCCACATGATTGACTTCCTCTATCTTCTGCTCACAGCTCTTGTGAGTGTTAAGCAATGTGACTTCATAGAACTCCTGGATGTCTGTGAAAAAAAAACGTTCTCATGTCAAAGGTATTCATTTTCATTTGCAAATGTCCGCTCAATAGGAAAAATGTCATCTCGGGTTAAAAAATACTGCTCTATATAATCATATCCTTTTAATAAGCTTCAGTTGATAAAAGGGGAAAGAACAGCAAAAGCATGGATAATGCTGGAATCATCTTTTCCAGCACATTCATTTTCCTGGCAAATGATATTGTATTCTGGGACAAAAGCGCTAACAAGAGAAGGCTATTTCATAACCCAAAATGGGCACATACTGATGCTGAGAAACTTCAATAGAAGGGTATTACATTGAAACATTTATTGTCCTACAACTCTAATGAATCAGCTTTCAACATGGCGAGCTGATTTGCCATAAAAACTATATTAAAGATAAAATGTAAATGCCTGAAAGGTTGCTTATAAAGGCATAGACATCTAATTGACCAACCTCTCCATTGAAGTGCGTAACCTCTTATAAAATGGTCTCACTTCACACAAGATGTCACCTCAAACTTTTCAGGAATTTTCACAAAAACAATCTACTTGTATTGTCAATTCATTATTTTTAAAAGAGATATGATTACAGAACGCCTACACATCCTAACAAATGTTTTTAGGAGGTCTACTGTCGCTACATCAGCTTGAGACAACTGTGACTTCCTAGGCCCTTATGCAGTCTTCATTCAGGCCTCACTTTCAGTGCCTGCACTGAACAACTCTGGAACTGTGCAGTATTAGAAAATTTGGTGTATTACCTAGATTTTACCTAGATTTTAAAACTTGTAGTCTATTCAGTTGTTTATTTTAAGAACTACGCACAATGTTTGTACAAGATAAGCAAAATGTATCGAGATGTACTCTAGAATTCACAGTGGAAAGCATTCATAATGCTCTTTTTGTGATATTTAGGCTTCTCTCCTGCACCTGCACAACATACTCTTGCCACCTTCCTCTTAATGTTCAATAAGCATCTGTCAAAATCAGCTCATCCATAGTTAATTTACTTTTGACAGCTTTAAAACCCCAGCAATGCACAAGTAGTTACAGCAGTGGAGGATCATCATTACTATCAGAGCTCGCTAGTGAATTAAAAGCCATATTTGCAGCTTGGAGGTGTGGGCTGTGGGAGGAATTTTATTACAGCAAGGGCTGTGGGCTAAACATTTACGTGGGCACAGGCGGCATATATCTGACTGCGTTCTACTTTCTGCAATCAGAAAATGACCTTTTTGTTTCTGTATTTAACTTTGTGTGGGGATGCTGCTATTTTCTGCCCATCCTCTTTAGAGAACACCGAGATGGGCGCAGGTCAGACAGGCAAAAGTAAGAGTGAAATATTAATGTGACAGCACCCAAAAAAAGCAACACGATCTGCGGTCAAAACTAAACTCGGTTGTTAGGGAACACTTTAGCAAAAATTTCAACAGCTGTCCCACTATAAATAGTATCTTATCTTTATTATCTGAGAGAGGTAAATGTCCATGTATACTGTATATTGTAATTATATAAATAGAAGTCCTTTTATATACAGTGCCTATAGGAATTCTACACTCCCTTTCACACATTTTGTACACAAAACACATATTGTATCGAGCCTGAAATCAAGACGCATTAAATCAGAATTTATTTTACCTTTATTTACACATTTTTAAACACAACGTCCAAATGAAAAACAGATGGTCAATCATTTTGAAAAGCTATTACAAATGAAAACCTAGAATAATAGGTTGGAACACACCCCTGAGCAAGTTCTTGCACCTTTTGCTTGAATTACAGACAAAATTCTGTTTGGATAGGACTGTCCCAAAGTCTCACACATAGACTTGGTTGGCACATTCTGCCTTACATAATTTTCAGGGTGTGTAGACTTTCTATAGGCACTGTGCATATAAACAATAAAAACATACTGTACATTTACTGTACACATATGTAAATACAAATATAAATGGTTTAAAGCCAGTGTAGTGTGGTTAAAAAAAATGATGGTTTTAATTCTTCAGCACCTCACTTTTAAGAATGAGGAAAATTAAGAATTTAAGAATGATTTTTTTATAATTAGGTAAACTATACAGTATGAACTTTATATGTGTTATATACCTATACTGTGCACTGTGTGCATGTGCAGTATATATTTTTGCTATTCATGCTTTCTTACAGGATATTTATAAAATGGAAAGTATACTTGTTAAATGATTCTGAAACAATAACATAGCCTGTACAGCAGTTACCAAAATATGTACCTTCTGCTTAAATGTGTAAATTACAGAATTAACCTGGTATACTGTAGTTATTGTTATGGACACCCACAGTATGTACTATAAGTTTGATACTTTCTTCAAAGGTGATAGTCTCACCTGGGAGTAAATTTCAACATCCCTGCAAGCTCCACAAACTGGTGAGTACTTACTGTAGCACAGGCAAACAGCCGACGTGCCCAGCATCTCAAATGTGTCTGTCTCCAGTCTAAAAACAGAACCTTCCTTCAATGAGCAGACACTACAGTGCCAAAAAATGAGGGGTATCTCAACTTGCTTCCAAAAATTTAGCACTGTTGGCTGCCAATTTATTGGGTAGCTGTGCACATAATCGAGAAAGCAACATTGAAAACATCATTTAAAAATTGATAACTAGAAGTCTGTTTATAACCTACAGTAAATTGTGATTTTTTTCATTGTTAGAAACTGTGTTGAATCACATTTTTCTCAGGCATTACTAGTATGATCACATTGCAATGGTGCTTCAGAAATTTAAAGCAGAAGAATATGTTTTACTAACAAGTTAAAACTTTTTTTACTCTTGATGCACATACACTCTAGATGCCACATTAACTGAGTATCTGCAAAAAACTTCAAAATGTCACATGCTAGTTAAAATACTGTGACAAGACATGTTACATATTGGGATATTGTTACATGTCAACTCATGAAGACTTTTTCTAAACTGACAGACACTACCTAAAAATTGGTAAGAATTTTGTCAATAATGTGCTTATTATTTATTATTATAAAGGTATTTAAAACCATTGCAATTTCCCATTCATGTTATGAACTCCATAGACACTTTCAGCTGTCGCATCTGGTAACCAGCACTTCATTCATAACAGAACTCATCTACTGACTTCACCACTCAATTGTATGAAATTCATTTTTGTCATATTTATAACCCATGAATATATATTGTAGGTCACTCAGTGTTATGGTTTAAAAATAAAAATATAACAATAGACTAGGTGCTGGAGCAGTATCGAACACAGATGTCAAGTGTTCCTTTCTTTAATTGTTACATATGAGTTTACAGAAGTGATCAGAGATGGACAAGCAACAGTCCCTGCAGAATGCATGCTTTCTCAATGCTGATTGTCATATTAAGAGTGGTATTGTCATTTAAGAGATAAGATAAGGGGTGTAATCCCGGCATCCTGGCCAAATTTCCCATTGGCCCTTGCCAATCATGGTCTCCTGATAATCCCCATCTATGAATTGGCTTCATTACTCTGCTCTCCTCCCCTCTGATACTATCAGTGATAGCTGATGTGTGGTGAGCGTTCTGGCGCACTATGGCTGCCGTCGCATCATCCAGGTGTGGCTGCACACTGGTGGTGGTGGAGGGGAGTCCCCATTACCTGTAAAAGCGTTTTGAGTGGAGTGTCCAGAAAAGTGCTATATAAGTGTAAACAATTATTATTATTATAAGATAAGATCACTTTGTTAGCCACATACAATTTCTTGCATTAGGAATTAGTCTTTGTGCGTACCCCAGCTTGCTCTCCATGAGACACACAGACAGATAGAGAAGCTTGGGGTCAGAGCGCAGGGTCAGCCATTGTATAGCACCCCTGGAGCAGCACTCCTCTGCCAGCCATGGGATACGAACCGGCAACCTTCCAGTCACAGGCGCAGATCCTGAGCCACAGAGCCACCACTCCATTTTTAGTTTATCAATTTATCCATTGACTATCCTTTGTGTTCAATTATAATTGTCTGCCATGAACACGAAGGTGACAGTTAAGGCTATTGCAGGACGTGTGCACTGTCTGGCCGTTTGAACAGGTGTTGTCTAAGAAGATATCAGGACATGCAATGCACAATCTGGTCATGGTGAGCACTCTTTGACACTATGCTTTGCATCATGGTTCTGACATCTTTGGGTCTTAAAGTGCTGGGCTGCTTCCCAGATATTATTCCTCCATCTGGTTAGGTCAACAGCCACAATCTCCCAGGAGTTGATATGGAGGTTGCATTTAGCTTTTTACCATTTCTTTAAAACACAAACTTCTGGGATCTATGATTGCCTTGACTACACAGGGAGAAGTGAATCTTCTTTGGGCAACTGGACACAATGGAGCTGATATGAGGAAGATCAGAGAAGAACTTTGACTTGTGTACATCTGTCTTCTTAATTAATATGTAAAATCTACCTCAAACAGCAATTGCGTTATGACTCCAGTTCTTTTAAGTGTCTTCTGTATATTGTCCATATTTCAGCCCTATACAGTAAACACTGTGATGTTAAAAAACATTATGCTAAGCTGAGGAATAGAACTATGTTTATTAACTTTACAAATTCAGAAAATTAGTTTGTTTATTGATTTTTTAAAATCAGAATGAAGCATAAGGGAAAATATTACTATATATCTATATACTGTATATCTATGCAGTATATATTGGTTAAGTATCACTCATAGTCTTAAGTAGGATACTACAATAATGTGAATTAAGGCAATGTAAGAACAACCACTGTTTTTTACCTCTTTATGAGATTTATTTGAAACATTTTCTGACATCTATTGAACCATACCCAAACATAATACGACCTCAAGGACTTTTTTATACCTGCAATTTAATTATCAAGTA
Source organism: Lepisosteus platostomus (assembly GCF_059453375.1). Lineage (NCBI taxonomy): Eukaryota > Metazoa > Chordata > Actinopteri > Semionotiformes > Lepisosteidae > Lepisosteus > Lepisosteus platostomus. Next base: position 7,581,315 of record NC_142617.1, on the reverse strand, counting down.
CCACTTAAGCCACAAAAGTGGAATAAAAGAAACATTGAAGTGGTTCATGAAAATATTGCATCACACCAAGGCTTAAGTAACACCAATTTCTGATTTCAGTAAGGAATGAAGTTCCTACATTTTATTTAGAACCTGAGATTAACAATTCATCTGGGAGTCAATGACTGAATAAACTGTTAATTCATTTCCATAACATAGGCTCAATTCACATATTTCTTATTTGAATCACCAGTCACCGGCCCACCACAGGTTGAAAAGCATTAATGATGTAAATTTCTAACAATCTGGAGGTAATGAAGGGTGAAAATGCTGCTAATCAAAATAAAGACAAAGTGGACCCATTCTGTAATGAAGGGGCTGATATGAAGTATCATTGCAGTAGACTTATACATGTTACACATGTACCGAAAATAAATACTACCATTTCTTAAACTGAAGTAAATGACATACCAATGCAGAATGAGATATGAGCAATCCTTTCTATGAAAATCTGAACAGTTTCAACTTCACAGAGTCTCAGCATGGAGGAAAAGATTATAATATCAAGAAGATGCAGATAATATTGAGAGTCTGAACACATTAAATTAGAACTTTATTAATAAAACGATCAGTATCCTAATCTTCAACCCTCAGTGCATCACATTTGCCCCCTGAACTACGTTCCCAGTAAAACTTATGCACTCCCAAACAATTTTAACATTGCCACAGAAGTATCTTACACTGATTTTGGTCCATAATTAGCAAAACCTGATAGATGGGACAGGCTACATTTCAGTTCATACTCTTTAGATGTTTAAATGGCTGGAGGACACTGTCACATACTTTAAGCTATTTTTCCTGCAGATTTTTTTTTTTATTCCCTGTTTAGTAGTATCAGGAGGAACATTAAGCTCATTTTTCCAAGCTCCAGTACACATAGCATCTTGTACTCTTTATTGAATTCAGTGAAGGACGGAAAAAGTACTGTGGAATTTCAGCCACTATTTTTTCAAGTTCGAGCTAACCAAAACCCATGAATGTGATTTTCTTCTCAACCACATCTGTTTGGCTGAGTTGTGACACTACCTGCTACGCTACCTCGATTACGTCAAGTTACAGCATTGCTTGTATTGCTTGATTTTTATTTATTGGTAAGCACAGCACTTGTGTATGAATTGGTTTTCATGGATTTTGTAAATTGTACAGTATGTTGAATTAAGGAAACCATTCCTGTTTCTTATCAAGCAGACATGGATTTCTGAAACAAAATACTGCACATTTCCTTGGCTATGAATTTGAGTTTGAGTTGGGACTTTTAAACAAAGCAATTCACCTTTCAAAAAGGAAGGCCTTTGTGTTTACAATGAACCTGATAGTGAAGTTGCAATGCATTTTAAACTTAAAAGTTTATTTAAGGGGAGGCAATGAGTATTAAACACAAACTACACTTCTGTACTGCCAGAAACAACTGGAATAACGTCATCCCTGCCAAACAGAAAGCTCTGCAGTCATTAAATCCTTTGTTTAGAAAGTTCTAGTTTATATTTGTGCTAGAGAGTGAGAGGCTTCCAGTACCTCAATAGCTGCCCCTGACACAGTCTCAAAACAACATCATAGCTTCACAACATAAAATTGCCTCATAACAAGTCCCTAAGAAGGAGGACATCATTCAGATATTCAGATTGCCTTTCTCTAGTCTCAGAACAATAGCAATATTAACAGAATCTTATATCACAGTGAGAAGTTAACACAAACATACTGTTTAGATTGGCAGACATTGAGACAAGCAGCAGTTTTTAGTGATGTTGAGGCAGCAGACTTTTGACACTCTCAAACTGAAATAAGCACAGTACAGGCTGTCAGGCGGTGGCTTGAAATATGACAATTTTGTTTTTGAGAGGAGAGAGTACTATCAATGAAATGGTAAACTGTACTTGAAGGTCTTGTTTCATTGAAAAGCAAAGCAAAGGTCTGGCAACAAATCCTGAAAACAAATAAACCAACACCTCAATAATGCAACCACAGTTGTATAAATCAAACACAGAAAAAATAAAATCAGCATGGGTGCTGAGTTCTAATGAATGAAGTCTAAAACGTTTTGATATTTCTTGACAAACTTTTGATTTGAGGGTATTGGAAAGTTGTATTCTCATATGAAAGGTACATTATTATTTTCCTTTTCTGAAACCAAAAATAAACATGGAGGATTCTGCAACTTTGGCAGACAGAAGTTTCACCTACTTCTGCCAAACACTGACTTTGCATCTCTTCCACCTATTTTCAATCTAAATCCTTTTAAGGAAAGACGTTAACAAGAGCTAATGCCACACACTTCACATTTATGCAAATCCTCTGCCACTCTGAGCTTCTAGTACAATAGTTAGGGAACACTGAAATCAGAGCTCTCACAACATCTTTTCATGCTTTGGCTATTTTATTACACCCTGCTCTCCAACATTTAGCAGGCACATTTTACAGCTTGCAGTACACTTTGCAAAACTTCCCCGGATCATCGCATAGTTAAAATGCAAAATGCTATTATTGCACTTACAATGAAGTAAAACTTCCCGGGTCTCCATGGAAATGCTCAGTACAGTCTGTCCCTTGAAGTAAAACGGAATATGAGTGCCAGATGTCTGTGCTACCACCATCTGAACGCGCAGCCTAATCCCCAGGGCAGCCTCCTGTTCTCTCTAACTCAAACAATGACCTTCAACCCTGGGCAACATTCACACGTAACAGCTGAATTCTAATTCAGTTCCGTGCTTACCACCAGGCTTAGTAGTACACATCCAACTTTTTTGCATTTGACAGACTTAGAATGAAACACTGCAGCCAAAATGTAAACACACTCAGTTTTCATAAACTATCTGAATTTAAAGTCACATGAATTCTTACACCTCAGACTGGTGTTTGATACTAGCTGTTGGAGGATTAATCCAAAATTGAAAAAGACTCCCAAGTAGTGGGTCACTTTAAGAGTTACACATCAGTGTGGAATTATAGCATGACTTCAGTAAACTTCCTCAGGCCACTCTGTTACACCACACAGTCTGAAGATCACAGTTTCTGATAACATAAAAGGTTTTCAACAGCTTTGCAGACAGGAATTTTATTTGTTTAACTTCTTCAGCTGATTCATTACACAAACAAATTACAACCATTTAGTTGTTGTGCTATGCATTTACAGCTTCCTGACATAAAAAGTGAACTTTTACATTAAACACGTTCTAAACGTTCATTATGGGGCTTGCCATTTTTGGTTTAAGGCCAGACTAAGATCAACACATTGCTTCCTAACACTAAAAGTTAAATAAAACAAACTACACTAAGCTAGGTTAATATAGAAAATTCAATGTAATTAAAAAACTTTACAGCTGTCAAGAAATATGTCCATTTAAAAGAAGGTTACTAAGTGCTCCTTGCACTGCCTTCCTCTTAGATAGGCCAGTACTTTGCTCCATTTATGTTCCCATCAGTCTTGACCATTTCATACTCCCTGCTGATCAGAAGCAGAGCTATTACAGAATGCTGCCACCACCATACTTGACAGCAGGGATGATGTTGACTATGGTGGGCTTTGTGTCAGTTTTGTTTCAATTTTGTCTTGCCTGACCACAAAACGTTTTGTCAAATGTTTGCAGTATTATTCAGGTGCTTCGTTTACAACAAAGCACCTAAATGTTTTTTTTTCCAAGTCCCTAGAAGACCCCTTGTGGATTGATTAAGATATTGTTGATCTATTTACATTCTTCCCTATCTTAGCCACTGAACTCTGTAACTCTTTCAAAGTCACTGTTTTCTCCTCCCTGCCCATCTACTCAGTTTGAAGGGACAGCCTGATTTAGCCAGAGTCTGAGTGCCTCCCACTTCTTAATGATTCACTTCACCATGCTCCAGGAAACATTTGTTTTGAAAGCTCACTGGTTGAATCTTTGTGTGAAATTCACTGCCTGGCTGAAGGACCTTAAAGAGATACAGTAGATGTAATTATTCTGAAATTATGGCAATGACAATTATTGCACACAGAGACCAACTACTTAATTAACTACTCTAGTGTGGCTAAGGTAATTTTGTGCTCATTAATTAATTTAGGTTCACCACAGCAAATAGTATGAATACTTATACAATTACATTTTTTCAGTTTTTCTTTCATGCTGATTTTTTTTTTATTTTGGTTATTTGGTTTTCCTGTGCAGAGTAGGTTGTATATATAACAAATATTAAAAGCTACATCAAAGTGTCATGACTGCACCTTTAAATTAACAAACTACAAAAATAGTGCACAAATTCTGGCCTGAATGCTTTTGCAAAACACTGTATCCCTTTAGTTTAGTGTAATACTTCTATTACAATTGCAGTGTTTTTTTTAAACAGTCCACACTTTGGTCCCCACTCCCCTGAAATCATGATCAACATATATGGCAGAACTCCTCTTTATTATCAAGGAGACTGCAAATTTAAAAGAATAAGTATTATTTTCAGATTAGTTTTGATTACTTTCAGGATCGTATCTGGAGAAATTAAGAACGATATCAAGCAACAACTTGAGAGCAGCAATAAGGCCTGTAAAATATCTTCATATTTATAGATTCTTACCATACTCGTCTGATTCATCATCTATTTATAATGATAAATGACTGCATGGTGCTTTTCATCCCAATTGATCCCAAAGTGCTTTACATATAAGAGGGATCCCACTGCAGCCCCCAGCACCAATCAATATGTCTGAATTGTTCAGATGAGCACAAGTGGCCCAGCTGGAGGAACAGGTGCAGACTGTGACAGCTGTGATGGAGATGCAATGTGGGAAGTATTGTGATCTCATTAGATTATCAGCATAGAATAGTTGGGGAATCTGACAGGGGTGGAGCAGTCAAACTGGAATAATGGAAGCTTTTGGCATTCCAACAAAACATTCTGCTGCTTCCAGAGACTGTTGCAGCTTCATCTGAAGTGTAAAGCATTTCCTTTTATTATTATTATTATTATTATTATTATTAATAATAATAATAATAATAATAATGCTGATGATGATAATAATAATACATTAATTTTATAGTACCTTCAATGACACACCATCTCAAGTTATAATAAAACAATGAAAAGGCTACACATTATAACAGTAAATTAAACAGGCAGCTACATGAAACTGAAAGCTACAGTATGTGTACAGCAAAAAAGTGATTTTTTATGAAAGAATTTGTAAAAGCCGACCGACTTGCACAATTTGATATGGGTTGGAAGATCATTCCAGTCTTCTGTTGTTCTGCAGCAGCCGAAGAGACAACCAGGTCTCAGTGTTTGGAGCCTTCTATAAGGAACTGAAAAAAGGCCAGAATCCAAATTGTAGACTCTTGACACATGATATCGGATCATACCTCTGAAGAACTCCTAATGTAAGATGAGACTTCCTTCAAGATAATGTTGGCAGATTTAGAATGAAAAAGTACACTGTACTACAGACTATACAGAGCAGTCTGTGCAGTGTATTTCCAAATGAATAACTTCCCTAGAATTTAAAAACGGTCACAGAATTATTTCTATTATAATTGGTTAGATATTGCTTAACCTGTGTAACAAGATTTTCTCTTACTTGTGGAAACTGTGTCCATAATCACAAGTGGAATTCTAGGGAAAAAGTCCTGCATTACACCTAATATAAACTAAACTAAAAAGCAGAAAAAACATAATTTAAAAAGCAGTCTAAGATGGCGCTACAGTATGTGAAAACAGGAATAGACATCATATGGTATGATTTTTTTTAATAATCTCGGCCTGCAGTTCTATATATCATCAATGTTAAGATGCAGGGCTCAGAGTTATGCTGTTATATAAAACAAGAAAACATAAATGGCACTGAACAGCTTACAGTACACTGGATTTTGGCTGATGGAAGACTGTTAGTAATGGAGTTAAAGCCAAAATCTTACTAAAAACGTCTTACTTGCTTATTAAAATTCATGAGCAAGAGATCCACAGTACAGATGGCCACTAAAGGAAGAAAAATGTTCAACATGCCTGAAATAAATATTTTTAATACTGTAAGGTGGGAGGGGAGTAAACAACAGTTAGGCAGGAGATTGAATCCATCCATCAGTCAATCAGTTTTGTTCACAGCCCTATAAAGCATATCATAGGTGCTTATGTGTTGGGTTAGGATTTGCAAATACCTTCACACATTTTGTAAAGTAATTCACAAAAGATGATAAGTTGCAAAGCAAAATACACTACATACAGTAGGTTGCATTGTATTGTTTTGTAATCGTATTTTGGGGCTAAACCTAGTAGCTATGAAGACTTTCTTATGTAGGCTACAGAATTGTGTCTGCCATAATGAAAACTAAATAATTATTCTAGCAAGAATAATTTCACAAGCTAATAAAGAGTTGAAATAGCATGAAAGGGTGGCATAAATACTGAAGTGCCATGTAGGAAATGTATTGAAACTAAATGCATTTGTCTTTCCACATTAATCCAAGCTTATGTTTTGATTGAATCGATTCATTTTTCACTTAACATATTTCACAGTCTTTCTAGATGTGTTTCCAAAATGAAAATATTTTCCAGTGACAAATGGGTAGACATTTGACCAGCCATAATATTAATTATTTTACTCAGAATTAAATCATTTGCCGTTATGTATTTAAAGTCCCACTGATCCAATAAATCCTATGGGCAGGATCACCATTTGCATGTGACCAACTTCCTGAAATGTCAATCTGGCTGTTAAAACCAGGACTATCCCCATATGACTTTCACTGGCCATCTGTCTTTACAATACCATTGGTTTTTGATCATTTCCAAAGGTTTTAAAGACTAGGTGCAATTTGTTTCTATTTACCTATTACCCATGCTTTTGAGTTCTTACTCCTATATCACTAGTTTTGTTTCATTTGGTTTAGATCTATCCTTAGAAGGATAAGACAGGATGTTTGCATTAGTTGGAACTGTAATTAACTAAGTCCAGAATAAAAATAAATTAAAAACATGGTATTTTAACACAAACATATATGCAACAAATTAAGAAATAAAGTGATGTTTAACTTTGCAATGCATTGCAATGACAGGGAAGTAAAACATACTAGAGCAGGTCTGAGTACTATCTCAGTACTATGACAAATAATAAAAAAACAGCATTTTGTATGCTAAACATAATTCGTGTTCTGCATTTGGCAAAAACACACTGCAGGTTAAATGGAATCCTCAAAAAAACTTACTTCCAAATTGACAACACAGACACAAGCATCATCCTAAATCCAGTAATTCCCACATGTAGCTTTTGAAAGCCATTTCTAAAATGTCTTTGTTATGCCTACTTATCTGTACCGTCCATATGCTTTGAAAGAAATAAACAGCTTTTCGTGTGCACCTCCCTAAACAGTCTATTTGAAGACATGCCGCCTCACCAAAACCAGATGTCAAGCTGCCTAACCTCTCACGTGATCCCTGCACCAGTGTGATGTGCATGCTTGGCTCTGAGCTTGCAAAAGATGCACATGAATAAAATAATAGATTGCAATTCAGTATTTCAAAAAATCTACAGTCATTAGTTCTGATGTCATCACCTGCAGAAACAAATCTTTACAAAAGAGTACAAAGAAAACATCTGTTTTCCCCTCCCAGTTACAATAAGCCAAAACCAAATATAATCATAATACCGAATATATAGTATATAATAGTACTGTATATATAATAGGTTGATTCTGTTATCTTAAAGGTTACAATGCTGTCCTCTTATTTGTTAAAAGGTATCAAAAAATTAAAAAATCCATCACTAAAAAGGATCTTTAGGCTTATTTCTAACATGAACCTTAAGATAGAGAACCTTGAGATTCTACAATTTTGTCACTTGTCATTAAAAAACTTTGAATAAAGTTGTTCTATTCAACAACACATTCTAAGATGTCCTCCAAAAAAGTAATTTTTGGCCCTGCCTACAAAATCAAATCCTGCTATGAAAAAGACCTTATTCAGTTGGCATATTACACTGGTTATTTTCAATATTTTTTTTTATTATTCTTTTTATTTGTCAAATATTGTACTGAACAATAAGTACTATATAACAGGAAATTGAATAGTGGAGTTTTATACTGAACTTTCATTACCACCACATTCCACTGAGTGCTCCTTTTAATACAAGGTCATAATTTTCCTTCCCCTTCCCAAAGAAAAAAATGTACAATGCAAGTAGGACCTGCTACTCTGAACAACCAGGACTCAGAATAATGACCTGTTGACAGTGTGAATCAGTTTACACCTCACACAAAGTGCTGTTTTGGCAAGAGGAGCCACAAGACGCCCTACAATAAGTCTGTTAACTCCCTGTTTGCCCTCTCCTCTCCTGCTTCACACCACCTTTTCCCGTGTCATTCCATGAGTTTACCAGGTACCAGACTTGAGCACTACAAGCCTCAGAGAGAGATGCACAATTATCTTGCTTTGTGGAAAAATCAACATTCAGTGATAAAGCATAAATCAAAGCTATCCAAGTAAGAGGAGCAATTGAATAAAATCCAAGGAACAAGAAACTTGTTTAATAAACTTGACCATGTATTCACACATTTTATAAAGGTGCTAAAGGTGGTTATACAACATTTTAGTTTCAAACCAGGCTTATCCTACTGGATTGGAAAACAGTAAAGAAAATGGAACTGAAAATGGAAGATTAACCATGTGACTATCTTCATGACTATGCCAGCTTATAAAACCCCAAAGCTTTGAAGGTTCAGCAAATGTCTTGGTATCTGCTTCCGTACAGGATAAATATGTGCTATGTTACACACACAGCTACAGTATTTGCAGGGCAGATTTGAAAAAAAAAACGAAAACTGTGTCAAGAGGGTTCTTTGTAGTTTGTTTGATTTGCATTTTGTTTTCAAGTTTTCAAAGAGAGACATAAGCAAGCAGATGTTCACCATTAAACAGCTTAATGTAGATAACACAGAAAGGGATAAAACGCTCATTTGAAATGTATGAATAGCCCACATGTCTTGTTGGATTCTTATAGCTATGCAGTTTACAGGTATGCAGGTTTTCAGGTCATGTAATACATTATTAAAAAAAGTCATTAGACTGCTTGTGCTTAAGTCTCTAGCACTAATGGAGGATATAGGGATAGCCTACCCAAGCTCTCCTTCTGTATGTCTAATACAGTCAAGTCTGTCAGTTTTAGTCACTGTACCTCCTTCCCTAGGGAAAAGCATAGAGTATATGCTGGGCAGACATGGAAGTTAACCTCTATATTCCACCTTTCTGTGTTCACCAAAGCTGACAAGAGGACTCTTCCAACACTTTTTCCCCTCATTTTCTTCTTTTTTCAAAGCAATCTCTGCTTTGAGGTATGCAACAGCAGCTGTTTGCATGCAGATTTACAAATTGTGGTTTCCATGGGAACCAGGCTATGAATCTGAGGAGATTCACACACACATACAATGCGTATCAGATTCTTTTTCACATTTATGTAATGGGTGGGTGGTGTGGGTTATACTGCGTAGGATTCATCTCTATAATCTTTCATTCTCTCTAGAGGATGCTCACTTCTTTTTCTTCTCCCTGAGCCAAGCCTCCCCCACAATGACAGAGGTGCCTATTAATTGGTACATTTCTAGGGTGGCTACTATAATATAGTTATTCAGAAGACAAAATATTTGCAATAGAACAGCTTTTATGACCACAAACACAAAGACATAGGGGGATTTGGTTATTAAGTACATATGTTTGAGATAACTGTATATTTATAAGATCAATGTCTTTGTATGCTTAGCTTTTCCCCAATATTCACTTCTGCCTTCTGAAACTTGCTGACTGCTTCATGCTCCAACCTGGTGATGTTCAAACACGATTGCTGGCTTCCATTAGATAAATGAAGAAACAATTCTTCTTGCTATTAAATAATTTTTCCTCCAGACTTATTCCCTTTCTTGGTCCTCATGTATTTAATCCTCAGCAAAAGGAAAGTAAAAGAGGGACAGAGAAACAGACCGAGAGGTAATGGCTGTATTCTTTCACTCAAGGGGAGATTCCTACTCAGCCTGTGGTCAGTCTGGGATGCTTGGGTCAACACTGTTTCCATGCCTCTTAACAGTGCGACACCACCAGGCACTCCAGGGGACCTAACAAGAGTCTGTGAGTGCTTTTAGTGGTTTTTGCTATCAATTTTATGACCTTATCTACTGGATTAGGTGAGACACACTGAGGTCATCAAGACCACATATTGTGTGTAAAAGTGGGAGAGACCATTCCTTTGTGGTTTTTGCAACAAAGACACAGATGTTCCCTTAGTGCCCAGAAGACAAACAGTACATTATCCTCTTATCTCTGACAGTTAAAATATTTGTTGGGGGGGGTCAGAAAATCAGTCATATTTACCTTTGTAATTAATTGCGCTTTTATGCTGGTCATTTTACATCACGGCAGAGATGTTCAAACCAACCGAGCAACAAACAGATTGATTTCCCACAACAGCATTTAACAGTGCAGCTTGATTTCACAGCTGAGTGCATGCAACAGATAGTAAAGTCACTCATGGTATGCCCTTCCACATTCCTGTTAAACCACACAGCTGACTTTGAAATGAATAGGAAACCACGATTTAACCATCAGAACCCATTGAGGCAAAGAACAAAAATAAAAAAAACAGTGTTTTTCTCATAAGTGATTTATTTGGGGTGGTTTCTCCCCCTAGCATGCTCCTCTGTATCCAGCAGCAGCTTCATTGCCAATCAATGTGATGTATGACCCTTGCCTTCTGCTGCGTTAGATTCCAATGCAACCAGAAGGCAGAGGGATCAACACCAGCGGTATCTGAAGTGATGGGTAAGCACCCAGCTGCAGCAGTGAACCGGGACACCAGCCCCAGCCTCTGATTTTACAGCTCAGTGGATTATGTAAGGCGTGCTGCGATTCTCCAGTGAGAATAGGGCTCCCCTGTAGTTTGAGTCTGGCACCAAAAAAAAAAACAAAAAAAAGGAACCAATTTTTTGCCTTTACAAAAAGTGAAGTTCTTGTTCTCTGTATACTTAAAATACTTCAGATATAATAGTTTCACTGAGGAGCTCATTCCTAGAAAACTATACCTCACATTACATCCATTTATGTGTTCATTTCACAATTAGCTATATAGTAAGCCTAGAAGACCTAATAAATCTTGGGTTTTCAAATATGTGTCACAATTGGTATCTTTGCTAAAGAAACAGCTTTGTTTTGGCTTTTTTCTTTCAGCCATGTGAGATACAGGTATACATATTTCATAACTAATCTAGATCTAATAATAGTTCACTAAAGCTTGGCAAAAAAATGGCCATCAATGGTTTCACTGCTGTCTTCAAAGTTATATACAATTATAACCAGAATGAATCTAAATTTGGCTTATATTTTCACCCAAGAATTCCATTAGAGGACATTATGATAAATACTGTAAATATTTCAACAGTATACTGTATAATATCACACTGAAATGAATTCAAGTGCAGACGAGGCTAGCTCTGCAATTAAACACACGGCACTCTTGGGGAAAACACATTGGAATAATTTAACAGCAAAGCTACAGTACCTGGCACACTGCATTTGCATAACACTCACAGAAACAAGAAGTGTACTGCCATCTGCAGAATGAGATTGTTCTGCAAAAAAGGAGCAGTATTTCTCAATTACACTGATTCTTTAAGAAAGGTTTTCTGTGTATTGAAATAAAAAGATGCTTCAAAGATGCACAGATGACAGTGTTATGTGCTTTTTTTAGATGGGACTATATTTAAGGGGTCACCTGTAAGCCATGTATTACTACATTATGACTGAAACGCAACTTTATTCATCAGCAGTGTCATTCACAAACTTAAGTTTATTAAACTATTCTTTTTTATCAGTGGTACCATTTTGAATTTTGGGAATGCAAATTGATCCTACTGAGTAACAGAAAAGGCTTCGGGAAATGAACTGAGTTGAGACGAAGGGTGCCAAAACTGATGTCGCAATGCCACAGGCAACTATAAACCTCCAACTGAGTGGTACATCAGGATATAGGAATATCAATACTAAAATAGGTTTGAAATTACTTTCTGTTCCAGAAATACAAAAACCAGTTGCTTCTGTAATTGGCATTGTAGGCACTCTTCCATCTGGACCAGAATCCAATTATGATAAAGGGGGACACCTTACTGTAGGATGTGCTTTCCTTTGGATGTGACATTAAATAATGGTCCTGGCTACTTGAACATTAAATATCCCATGGCAAAGTTTGTAAGGGTATGGGTGGTAACTCTGGAGGCCTGACTAAATTCCACTTTTTCACTAACTGGCTTCCCTAAATTTCATTGTTAATTCAATTGATCTCACTTCTCTACCTGATCTCCTGCATAGTGGGACGCCTGGCACATCATGGCTGTTGCACCCTAACCCAGGGTAATAATGAATGAAATGCGTCCCCTCCTATAACGTATGTGAAATGTAAATGCTTTGGGATCCTTTGGGATGAAAAGTCCTTTATGAATATAAGGAATTATAATTAATATTGTTGGTGCTGTTTTAGAAGTCATGGGACAAATAGAACAGTTTGATTTGTTGTTTGTTGTTGTTTTTTTTCTAATATCCCAGATGAAAGTCTCTATGAGCAAAAGATCAGCTTTTCTTCCTCTTAAGTTAAAAAAATGCAAGGTCTTCCTATAATTTTGCATTTATCTGCAAGGAGCAAAGAATCTCACTTTCATTAAAAAAAACAAAAGTTCATTTAATGATGAAAAGATGATTTTTCTTTAGTGCAAAACTTTTTTGTCACTAATATGTAAATACAAACTACCTGAAAGCTTATTAGCCTTCTAATTAATTTTTTGTCTGTTCCCACTTTAACTGTCATTTATTTATTGCTGTATATATTTAGCCTATTGTTAAATGTGTTATACTCACATGCTCATATATTTCAAGTCTAAAGCTTTGCCATTAACACACCACAGATGTGATGGGGAATTAAGTATTTTGGAAAACTTTATTGGCTGACAGACCCTGGGGCCTTCAGGCTTTTTTGCAGCTGCATGTTGCAGTTTCCATGGAAACAGCAAAGACTGCGCTTGGTACTTTTGTTTCTTAGGACCACAGCAATTTTTTTTATTTAAAACTGAAAATCGAAACTTAAAGTAATATCAGAAACTCTGAGGAGAAACTGCCATTATGCTCAAGGAACGTATGAAGCAGGTCAAAAGGAGATGTAACACATTTTGTGTCCAGATTAAAAAAATGATTTGTGGTTTCCATTGCTTTCTTGTTCCTGACTGAAAATTTACTTTGTCAGAAGTTATAGAATTTGAGTATCAGAGATAAGAGTTTCAATAAAAAATACAAACACATGCAAGCTTCTTTCCTCACATACTCCAAAAAGGCCATCATTCATCATCAGCAATTGCTATAGTGTTTTTTTTAATGAAATGACTCAACACAAATAATTATTACCTAGCTTTAATCCACTAATCGTGAATCCACAGCAGAAATAGGAAACTACACAATTAACAGTGACTGACATATGAGAAAAGATATATGTCACAGTCCATACTCAAAGCATTTAGGTCTTTCAGTTCACAGAAATATTTTAAAAAACAGTCTATTGCAGAAATACATCATGGCTTTGATCAAAATTATGTGGCATGATACAAACTTTTTAGATGAACTGTTCACCAAAATATATCTGTGCGCTACACAACATAATATTAGCTTCTTTAACTGACATACAGTAGTACGTTAGTCATCCAATTAAGTAAAAGCCAAATTCCCCAGAAAACCAAATATTTTTGTATCCCTAGAAAGGGAGGTTCTTCCACTATTATAGGTTTTATTCACATAGGAACTCTATTTTTCTCTGAATTAAGGCACAAGATCTGTTTTTGCTCCAGCTATTTCATTTTGTTGTTCTCGTTTGAATGGAATTTCTTCTGGTTTGAAATGCGTTCTCATCTGTAGCCACTAGATGTCACCCTTTACAAACCGTATAAGTATGTACAGCACCGTCAGAGCAATTCAGATAGGAATAACTCTTAATTCCATCTTGTGTACAGCCACAGATGGTAAATTGCAATCAACTAATTTATCAGAAACATAGTAACAAAACCTTTATTCCTATATTTCTACAATTAGTTTCAATATCATATATAAATATATTTAGAGCGATTTAAATTAATATCTTAATATACTGTAAAAGGGCTGTCACGTTTCCCTTAAAAATAATAGCGAAGACCAGCTTTAAGATGATAAAAATCATTGCTCTAAAAACTTTTTTTTTGCTCATTCGTACAAAAGTAAGACCTTTTTCTGGCAGTGACATTTTTCACATTTTGTGGTTTTAAGTGGGAGCGAGTCCCCAAGGTAGCACAGCCTGGAGAAACAGAAACAATTTCATAGTTTTAAGAGAGAGTCATCTTTCATTGGATTATTTCAGAAATTACTTTGTGCTCAGCAGAGGGAGAGGTAGAGAGCATACCAATGAGATTTATAGAGGAGCTGCTTGTTGTATAGATAGAATGCTTCTAAGGCATAAATATAAAGAATAATACTGTATTAGATAGCAACAGAAAGTCTTGTATAGAGTACATTTAAAGTATGATAAAATGAATCGCTCAAAGGTATACATTGAAATAAACAAAACTACAAAAAAGGATGAGTACTACTTTCACATTTCACATAAAAATAAATTACATTTGATAAAAGCTAATTCTGTTTAAGTTTGATCTGTACTTTGCAATCACTTGAAACAGCAAATGTTACTCCTGTGTTAACGTTCCAGTGGTAATCCAAACTAGTTATGAGGTTCATTTAAACTTCACAAGCAAAGTACAAAGCAAGACACTTTCAGACACAATACAGGTCTTATATATAGTAGCTGCACACTATCTAAAGAAAAGGTGGGGATTTTATGTGACTGCTTTTAGACAACTTTGTGATGCCCAGCTTCTTATCCTTTAGAGACAGTCCTCTCAGGAAATGATGATTCAATTACAATACTGAGACTCTCCGACTCTCCTCTGGGGATGGATCTCCTTGGAATAAAAGAATTGTGAACATACGAAAGAGTACAAAAAAGAGGAGGCCATTTGGCCCAGCTGGCTTGTTTGGTAGTTACTAGCTAGTTGACTCAAGGATCTCTAGAAAGAAGAATTTCTAAAAAGAAGTCAGAGTTTTGTCTTAATCTATAAACTTGATTACTTAACTAACTGTACCAGAATCTAGATCACTGATATAAATTAAGAAAAGTGGTCCTAATACAGATCCCTGTGGTATTCTACTAGTTACAGCACCCTGATTTGAGTAGTCATCACTTTTTTTTTACCAACTGATTTCTTTTTAATAACCAATTCTCAACCCAAACAGTTGTGTTTCCCTGAATGCCTACCACCTGTAATTTGAGATCTAATCTTTTTATGAGGATCTTTATTGAAAGCCTTAAGAAAATCTAAATATACCACATTAAAAGGCCAGTGTGTATCCGTTACTGATGTTGCTTGTTCAAAGAACTCTAAAAGAGCCAAAGAACCTTTTCTTAACCCATGCTGACCATTCTCTAGTATTCGATTATCAAAAAGGTGATCCTCAAATTTTGTTCAAATAATCGTTTCTATTACATTTAATGGAAGTCAAACGTATACAGTAGGTCTATAATTAATTGGTACACTGTTCTCACCTATCTTCTGGATGGGCATTAGATTAGCAATTCTCCAGTCCGTGGATAAAACCTCAGTCTTGAGCATAGTTGGAAATGTGGCATTAATGGCTTCTGAATAATGTCTCTTGTTTACTTGACTACAATTGGCAAGAGTAATGATTATTCAGTATCCAGTACTGGCATACAGTAGCATGCTAGACCGCTGTCTGTGAACAAGAATTCCTGTTTGTCCTATCCTGTTTTACACATCTGCAAGCATGTCTGGGTTCATGCAAGACATTACTGGCAACTTTCCCCAAACAAGTTTGTTTTAACTAGTGGTATACAGTATAAGGTTAAAAAGCCTTTTTGCATGTCACAATCTACAGCAAAAAATAACATCATTAAACTATAAAAAACATAAAAAACTAATAATTTTATTTACGCAATGTCTTGCAATTACTTTCCAACGGATCTGAAAAAATAATAATTCTCTGTCTCGCATAAGAACTGCAAATGTAACAACCTTAAGGAAAAACTTTTCTGTTTAAAGATCTACTACTATAAATATCCTTAAATGTGTACAAGAAATTAGGTCTGATTTAACAACAATACAGTTCAGACCACTAATTTCTTTGGTGTAATGAACAGTAATGAATATATAAAGCCTAGTAAAAGATAAAATGTAGGCAGTGACTTTGCCAAGCAGTTGGACCCATAAGCCACAATTACTGTTTGCATCAGGATGCCAATTATGTGATTGCGAAAATGCAGACTGTTGTTCTTAGCATGTCAAGTCTGCTTCTTCGATGTTTTAAGGATAAGCTGCTGCAGGAACAGTCCCAGTATTATTCTTTAAAGGGTTAAATAGATGAAAAGTGTTTCTACTTCATAATTATGGGTTATATGGGAGAGTGTGCCCTGGAGAGATTAGTTTTTACCTAATGCTGATAAGATGATTACATCTATTTCAGGAGGCATTAGTTCCAGGGCAGGGTTAAAATGATGTTTTATTACAGAATTCATAAAAAAACCATCCCAACCCCCACAGATTCCTATTCATACATCCATCATGATGGTGAAAGATGCTGCATGTGGAGAAAGCACTTTCCTTAATGTAGCCAGTGCTATAAACTAGGCACATCATTCCAAAAAAACACATAAAAGAGCATAAGTTTAGAGAGAAGAGCACAATTCCAACAGATGAATGGAAAACAGATGAGAACTCAGAAAACATTCAAGCGACCAAGTTTAATGTGTTTCTACTCAGAACTGTTTTAATATTTGAAAGCTGAGTTTTCAGTCAGAATGTTATAATCCAACAATCAGTAAGTTGCTTTAATCAAGTGCAGGTATGGTAGGATTAGGGCCACAATCAAATTATTTAATGACAACAGAAGGGTAGCCAAGTATCAGGAATTATGTATGTGATTGTCTGTTTTCTCCAGCACCTTGTTACTCTATTAAATTAAGACATTACTCTGAAATGCAGTACAGTGATTCCCAAAAACAGTTGCTTAAAGCAGATGTTACCTGAAAACAGTACTGGGCATGGTATGAGTCATTTATTCTCACTGGAATAAAAAGAGACCAAATGCAGAATTCCATGGTATTATGGATCAGCTGATTCTCTCCTATATTCTGCAAACAAAATGGTACTAAGAAGACAAAGTCCAAGCAGTACAACACTCCATTAATACAAGTTAATATTATTTCATTGTGCCATTCTAAAAAAAAACACCTATAGTGTATGTTGTGTTTGGCAAATTATCTTAATACTGTATATGCTGTATTGTAGATAATTCTGCATGGATATGGCAAATAATGGCATATAATTGAACGCAAGAAATCAAAAACATCAAGTTCAAAAGAAAAAATGAGTCAATCCAAGTTTAAGCAAAAACTCTTAACTGCAGCTTTAAGTCGGAGCTGAAAGACCAAAATCATTAGCATGCATAACAAATGTTATTGTGATTAGGCATGATAAAATAAGTCCAGAGATGGAAAATAAACCAAGCAGTTGACTCAGTATAATTTAGGCTAACCAAATTCATTTAACTTTTTTTTTAAATTGAGAAATATATTGTTAAGCAAGGAAATATTGAGCTCTGGAGATATTCTGTTGACTCAGCAGAAAAGCCATACACACACTAGTAATTACTGTCACAGAATTGCTACTCTGAAGTAACCAAACAAACTACCAAGTGATGGCAGCTATTTTAAAAATATCACAGGCATGGCAAAGCCTATTGGCAATATGTCGCAGGTCTTGAAACGCTATTGCAAATCATATTCTCTGTCCATTTAAAAGAGCACATGGTATTTATGGTACCATTCAATCAGGCTTGCTTCAGCTCAGGATGCCTTTTTCTGAGCTTGATATGTTTCAACTGGTGTGACGTGGAACACAAGTCGTAAAGTCTCAGAGAAGGTTTTGCAGCCTTGCTTAAATCAATCAAACTAAAGGGAATTAAATAGTAGTGAGGTGTCGCAGTTCCCTCTCTTCACTCCACTCATGTTCACTCAATCTCTCCTCCCTTTCTCCTGTGTCCTGGGCACATCAGGACTGCAGAAATTCTAACTGCCTTTTTCTGCCTGTCCTGCTGCTTACTGAGACTGTAGACTCTGTAGACCCTGTGTCCACTCCTACCTGCAATACACAGACTGTCATAATCATCACAATGCAAGTTCACCATACCGATTACGGATGTCGAGGTTGTTCAGGTCTCAAGAATCCTTCATCTTGTTTTTAATTCTAATATTTCAGACTTAACCTGTGATCCAACACAATGCAATTTGATACTAACCACTTGTTACCAGCACAATGTTAAATATCTATCACAGAAGTTCTAAACATTAGGGATAATTTATTTTGCACACTGAAACAGATGCATTGTCCAATTCAATAGTAATGAGATCATTTGACATACACATCATAGCGTTCATGCCCATTGCTGGCCATTGATTGGCAAATGAGACATTAATCTTTTCTGACTTCCAGTTAACACTAAATTAATCAGTCTCCCAGGTCTTTACAAATGTGTGATTTAAGGGTAACCTATAAGACCTGTTGGACTGGATCAGAGTTGGCCAGCACTGTATTATACTATACCTTGCATTGTTCTACATTTCTTATCCCACCAAAAATATATAATTAAATGGTTAATCAACTGCAAAAGGCTGAGCACAGAACATAACTTACTTCCAATCAATTCACGTTTGTTAAAATAATTTGCTCAGGACCCGACAAGTCTAAGCATGTTCCCATCATAGCATGAAATAAATTTGAAAGAGAAGATGCCTCAGATTAAGAATAATTCCTTTGTATAATTTCCAATTACAAATTGTACATAAACACATACACAGGCAAAAAATGTCTCAAGTAAGCAATATGGTGACACCAACACACACAAAGACTGTCAGCCTTGTCAGCATACAGTAAGTCTACTTAATGCTACCTGAGCACTTCAAATCTTTAGATAAGTAAAGACAGCTCTGACAGATAATCTGAGGGGTGACTCCAAACACCAGTGCCTTGTACAATAAAGTCTCAAGGCCTAATATACCATACTGTATGTATTAGCAGTAAAATTAATGTAAGCAATGTAGCAAAAAAAAAACTTACTACTAGATTATGTGTTCTAGGCAAATTATGTTCTGAATATTAAGACATCACAGCAGACTTCCATCAGGATTAACACAAAAGTTTGTGTATAGATATACAAACCATGTGAATATGTGTACAGAGGCCCTATATTGTTAAACTGATAAGAAGATGGAAGGATAAATATCAGTATTGTTGAGCACTTGTCAGAACAAAGTACATATGGATTTGTTTTCAGAAACAAAGTCGATTAAGGGTTTTATATATATACACAAATGATTGTATTTTAAAAGGAAATGACATTATTAGCATTATATCAAATTAATGTCCTTTGAAGCAATGACCTGCATATGTAGCCAAAACAATAATACATTTAACAAAAACACATTCTGCACTCTAAGCTTGAAGTTCAAAAGAAATATAACTCGGTATTATGTATCCAGGTGAGATAAGAGTGGCGATTCAGCAAATCAAGACACACTAATTTTTCACATCGAAAGGTCAAGTTGTACTTCCAACATGAAACCAAAAGTATGCAGATTCCCATTCTGTGTGCAGATTTACTGAGAAAAAAGAAGGAAATATAATACAGAAACTTCACAGACAAAAATGCCATTCAAGTCAGCTGTTGGAGGTTTTCTATATAACCTCTCAAGAAGTGTGCTGGGATTTGTTTAGTGACATTTGGTCTCACCTACCTAACAGAGCTTGAAACAGGCTGCTTTTGAAGATTCCCATAACCCTCAAAATGGCCGTTTTTAGCTGCTGCTCCTCAGGCCTTCTTAGTTTGGAACAGTAGTCTTCCAGTAGCCCTAAAGCTCGAGCTGTGTCTATATTAAAGGCGGAAATAAGATTTGTTAGTCGATAAAAAATGACAACAGAGTCATATTAACATTAAAAAATCAGCAGTTTTAGAACACCTGCCTGTCAGTAACTGTCATCAACACCAGCAAGAAAAAAAAAGAATGAAAATCACATCTGTCTTTACATCCATTTTCAAACTGCTTCATCCAATTCTGGGTCGCAGGGGATCCAGAACCTACTGCCGTAAGCAAATGGCGCAAAGCAGGCTACAATCTGGATGGGACGCCAATCCATCATAGGGCAGACACACTCACACCGGAGCCAATTTTCCCTGTTGCCACTTAACCTACCAGCATGTTTTTGAACTGTGAGAGGAAACCAGAGCACTTGGAGGAAACCCATGCAAACACGCACAGAACATACAAACTCCACGCAGATAGCAGTCCATCTCCAGAATCGAACACCGGACCCCAGCGCTGTGAAGCAGCAGTAGTATTCTCTGCACCAGTGTGCCACCAACCACAGTAATACTTGCAGAGTTTACATGGGAGAGCATTACCCATTACCTTTGCAAAACACCCCAGGCTTTGTCACTGGTGGGATCTCCCCTTGAAGAATGGCATTAAATCGAATGATTTGACAAAACAAATAAAACGGAAGATGCACACTACAACAACCTAAGTGAAACAGGCAACAGCATATATGTATAGCATTTCAAAATTAGCTAACATTAAAAAAAATGTTTTTACTGTTTAAAACAGTTCAGTTTTCTTCAATGGCAAGTACACAATTTCCTCATCATGTTTTCAGTGGAGCTGCAATGAAAAAATGCTTGATGTTATATAAATATATTGATGCACAATAAAAATACAAGTCCACATTTTCCATAAATTGCTCATGGGACACATTTATAATGTTATTTATATTTCAAACGGAGAGTGGGCAGGTTGGTTAAGCAACATCATTCCCTGAGATAACAAAACACTGAGCCCAAGTCATACAATTTCTCAAAGAGCCAAATACTTAATCTCATCATCATGCTTTGATCTGTATGAAACAAAATCCATCAGATTTAAGACCTGCATTTGTTTTGTGCATCTGTGTATTTGCATTTTGAAAATGATATGGATTGCAGTTTAATTGAATTTGGCAAATGAGAAGTTGTAAATGCAAGGATGTGTATTTATATGAAAGCTAATATACAATGAGCTGTATGTCAACAGATAACTTGAGAGGCTCTTTGCTGCGATGCAGAAATGTTGCACTTGGATCACATGTCCACTTGTCACACACAATAAGCGCCCAGTTTCAGATTGGGATGACACACGGAGGTACTGGCTGGCATCATTAGTGTGATCTGATCCAAGGACTGTGAATGATGGTGGCACTGATTTTATCAATACTTTTGTTTCAGTAAGATGATGCAATTTGAAAGAATTGCATAAAACCAAACCTTCCCTAAATGTTTAGGACTGCTCTGTATTAGCTCAGGAAAACTCATGTCTCAAGCAGAGAAGCTCCTTTTATTAGTAATGTCTTTATACTGAGAGCCTTACTTCAACAGACATTGAAAAATCACCCCACACAAGAAAATAAAATATTGTTGAAAACATTTCCTAATATACATTAGGAAAAAAAAAAATCTCAATATGTTGCTTTTTAACCAGTGGAAGATTAAATGTATTTATGATACAAGAAGTTCTATGAATGTGTTTATTTTGCATCATGTCATAATTCACCTTACGCAGGTCAAAGTACTTTTGCATCTGATGGTACAATGAAGACGTAGTAGTAATTGTATTTATCAAGTGCAAATTCTTCTTCTCTATGACACTGTACTTTCTATTGCATTCCCTCCATCAATGCTCATACTAATCTTAATGAAATGTTGTTTACATTTCCATATCAGCAATCAGAATTATTGAAAAGTAAGGATATATGCAGGATTATGTATTTTTTTTATTAGATTAATGAAAAATGTCAAATGATGTCAAAGGGATTTAAATCTACCTTGAGCAAGAAAGGAGAAACAGTTAGAAAAGATAGATTGCTTATTTTTAAATGAAGAATGTTTCATGGGAAGAATGTGTTTCATCATTTCAGTATTTCCAGTCTCATATCAATGTTTAAGCTATGGGCCTAAATTGCTGTGTAGATTTCAAAGAATACATGATTTCAAATATTAAAAAAAAGTTGACACAGATTTCCTTAAGGAACATATAATTATTGAAGGAGGGCCTGAGATCATTTAGGGTTACATGTGGGTAACCCACACTTTACATCTATTTCCATATGGATCTCAGCCTTACAGCTGTCAAATATTAATATTATATATAATATAAGATTCATATGCTCTAAGGAGCATTCCACATCCACAAATCTCCTTGAAGGTTAAATGAGCAAAGCTGTGCCACACATATATTAATGTGAATACAAAAATGTTTCATATTTACTGACACAAAACAGAAGGTCATGTTCATTCTTTAATGTAACAAAAGTTAGGGGGAAAAGTTTATTAAGGAAAAATCTCCAACATTATTTAAAGCTACAAACTTGTTTCAAAATCCAATTCAAGGCCATGCACATTTGCAGAGAAGTGATTTGCTGTTAGAGTCAAATCCTTAGGCATTTAAAAAAATAAACTACTGAGGCTTTGTTATCCAACTGCTATGGCTGGCAAGTTGTGTATACCAAAGCATGCACCAGCTATACTATGTATAATATACCATATACTGTATAGTATATAGTAGTTCTGAATACCATAAATACAGATTTAAGTATTATAGGGTAAATTATTGCTAAGTGGCTCTTTCTTTTGGATAAGATTATTTTATAGACACATGCTTAGACACGTTTGCAGTAATCTAAGCAGTAAAACCTAATATAGTACCGTGCATTGTTCATTGGCATGATCATGATCATGAACTGAAAGAACAACTGTCAGAAAGGGCAGGCCTAACCGATGCATTACTAAAGTGCGTGAACATTACTTAAATAATTTGCTGAAGAAACAGACTCATTTAACTTTTTTCTAAAAGTTTTACAATTTGTTTCTGACCAGGGGCAGTCCGGCGAGAGATTTAATGGGCAGAGAGCCTGGCCAAGTAATGTGGAAAGGATAAGAAAACGCTTGTGGAAAGAATTTGAAAATCTCTGTCGTCGATTTCTGGTGGCTACAGGAATAGTCTCAAGAGTTGTAGGCTACATTCTGCACACTACTCTGCAACTGTTCGATTTGAACGAAAAGACAAGAAAAAAAGTAGATCTCAAAATAAAAAGGTTGATGCTTAATGATTAAGGATTAATGCTTGCTGTGTTACAAACACTATTTCAAGAAATGTGCAAGAAACTGCCTGAGTGATAAAAGATCAGGTAACGTTTTCTGAATTAAAAAAACAAATGTAGAGCTGTACAGGCTATATCAAGAAAACTTACATGGGGTAATATTATGACCAGAATGATTATAATAACAACATTGTGTTAACATGAGGTAACAACAGCTTTGCTTCTGTTAATGCCAACTATGGAAACATCCATGAGCTCTATAACTTCTTCAGTGCTGCAGACGAGACTCCTTTTTAAGCATTTAATCTTATAATCTTAAATATCCTTAGTTTGTAAATGGCTATGAGCAGCACATGTTTAGAAAGCAGTTTGTTTCAACAGCAACAACAACAGCATTGTTAAAATGCGTGTTAGAAAATATTATATATAAAAATGCAATACGATAGCTTTAGGTTAGTTTTGAAATGAAGCTTCAAACGTTTACTTCTAGGTGGAATCTTTAACCAAAATTACGTACATGTATATTGGTTGTAACTAAAGTATCAGAACAGTATTCTGATGCAAAGCTTCCATTTGGCCTGTTTATTTGTAAGTGATCAGCGCAGGTACCAGTTGGTCCCGATAAACCGTGCTCAGCCACAGATGCAGAATGAATGGATTATTCAGGTGAATGGAGTGGCAATGTGCGGACCTTGACTAAATCATGCTAATGTGAATGAAATGTGCATGATTTCACTTGAAATTGGTCAATGAAGAAAGACAACCAGTGCTTTGAGCTTGCAGATCACTCACCTTTCTTTCTAACTGGCATCCTTATTTTTTTCCTCACCCCCAAAGTGCTCAAGATGGTAATCCTATGAGTTTTTCCCCCCTTTTAGATACAATAATGTATAAAAAGTTCCCGGGCAAATATGTAAACTGTGTTCAACAGCGTTACTGGTGAGAGTTCTGTGTCAGAAATGAAGCAGCAGGCGGAACTCAATAGAAAGCTGTCATCCACTGGCACAAGGTGTATGACCGACTCCAGCGGCAGAGCGGCTGACTGCGCAAGACAATAGGTGACATACACTGTACCAACATGCAAGGCTTGGCTTTTGCAGAGTTTATTCTGTTTGACGCAAATATGAAGGTTGGCGCATCAGTTCGATTGACAGTCTTATATAGATCCCCACTGTTGCGAAGTCCATTTTTATTCCCAAATATCCCTCAAGTGTCAAAATACAGGAAAAGCACAAAATGCACGCCCGCACACAGGTGTCTTTTCCCTCCCCCCTTAGTAATCGGCGGTGTAGACACGGTTCATCCTTTGAGGGAAAGCGCTGTATGGTATTCCCAGCCAGAACAGGTTAGCATGGGTGTTGTGAATGTTTTTTTTTTCTCTTCTTCTCAGAAGATATCAATCCAGAGATTTTCAACAGCGATTGCTTTGGTTTACAGTTACAGGAAGAACAAACGTTGAAAACAACTATGCCAACTCTTCAACCTCTTAATTCAGGGGAAACTTTTCTTGTTTCACGCTGTTCTCCGGTAAGATCTCCCGAGTTCCAATCACTTTCCTCCTTGTTAATCACTAGCCGCCCGCTGGCATGATGTCAGTGATCCTCCCATGTGATGAACAGAGGGTTTATAAAAGAAAACCAATCACAGTCTCAACAAACATTAAAGGCACAGTAATATACTCAGAAGTTAAGAACAACGCAGTGTCCAAAAAAATGATGCGAATTACTTATGCGTACAATAATATTTGTTTCATGAAGCGTAAAAATATATTTTCACTCTTCGTGTTGTTTAAGTGTCCAGGTGATCATCGAAATACAGATTCAGTTGCAATTTGAATGTCCATGCAACCAGTGTAAACCCGTTTAAAAATTCTTCACATTGTCTGTAGTATCCACTTTTGGTTCAGTCTAGGATGCAGTAGTAGCCTACACATTCCAGTAACAATATGTTTAAAATATATTTACGTATGTTAAGAGCTGGAATAATGGTTAAAATACTTTCGATGGAAAAAATATTAGTTTAGATCACAAAAATAGCAGTTATAAAGTGCAGCAACTATGCAACTGTTTATTTACAGTCTATGGTACAGAATTATCTTTCTTTGAGGCTTGCGAACTGTAACTGACTGGTTGCTACGTTATTTCGAATCGTAGGTCTTTTGTAAACTGACAGATGTCTCATAATCAGCTTGTCAATATATAAAAACACCATCTACATTAGGTAAAGACCCTGGTCGCTGAAATTACGATAATAACTCGGGCAACAGCATTTTCAGTATCTTCTTTCTCGCACAACATAATCTCCACTGATTGCGACGCCTATCGGAAAATCCTTGCAAGTTTATCAGGAAAAACGCATGGCTGTGCATTTATATGGTGCTATTTTGTACATTCAAAAATATTGCTTTTGCATTTTTCCGCCAGTGATTTAAAATCTAAAATAATGCCGTATCGACTTTCGTTACATCCTATTCCCGTTACTTCCCTGTTAAATCTACGGAGCAGCAGCAGCACACTCACCTTAGCAACGAAACGGATGGTTACTATCCACTTTGATTGACGGAATGCTATCCAATAGAAGGAGCCGTTTTTGCAGGACTGAGGGTGTCTTGACCAATGGGAAAACGGGAAAGCATTTCCTTAGTGTGAAGTTGAAAGTTGAATTTGTGTCCCACGTGGTGCAAGATGGCTGCCCCCGTGGAGATAGGCGAATGATCACTGATGATTTTATATTGAACTCCAGATTACAGAAGCGGCGAATAAAAGAATGCGATAAGTGCAGTGCTGGGGTAAGGCGATCATCTTCTATAACAGGCTTAAAACCCAAACCTAGGTTTGTATTTTTTTTGGACATTCAGGGGTTTTCCAAGGTCATAACATTCTAGTTGTCTTGAGAATTCGGTTAACCGATTTAATACAGTAGATAACAGTGTATATTTAAAAACCTAAAGTTTCGTTGATATTAGCATTATTAAGTTATCGACACAGTTGACCTAAAGTTAAATGTTGCAAGTATGTATTCGATTTTTGTAACATATATTTACAGCACGAAATCTTCAGAGTAATTAAAATGATTTATTAGTATTGCTTATAGTACGCTGGGCAAACGTGGAAACGGTTACCGTTTCATTATTCAGTAATGGAATATTTCATTGTGATGCTGATGATGTTAATTATTTGTTTCTCTATATGTAGAAAGCAAGATGTCCGAGAACAGAATCTCTCCATTTAACGATATGATGGAAAACGCACCCTCTAAAACTGCTGTCGTAGATCTTCTTTTGAAGAGGTTTGAACAACTTCCAGAAACAGACAGGTAAGCACTCGAGTGTGTTTTATCTCAAAACTACTTTTTACAGTTTGATTAATGTAAATTGACATATGATCATGCTCGGCTCTGCGGTAAGATTTGTCTAGGTTTACTAGGAATATTAGCGTTGATTATACTTTTACTCAAGACTACAAATTTAATACCGAAGACAGTGTTGTTTTAGGTCAACAATAAAAGAGACGTTAACTGCCATGAAAATTCACAAGCAATGTTAACGATCTTTTAGTGAAACTAAGTTAATCTTCTATCTCAATTTGCAGGAAATTCTTTGCATATGGTCCGATCTACCTGGGGATAAATGGAGCGTTTTCGGGACTGATAGCCAACAGTTTTTTCCGGCGAATATTAAATGTCTCTCAAGGCCGATTCACTTCAAGTTTACCCATGGCAGTACTTCCGTTTCTGACCACAGTAGCACTTTACCAAGGTACCATAACGAATCCTCTACTGTCAGGTTAGTAAATCGTGGCAAAGAAAATATTTTATATCACAAAATCAAAATGAAACCAGTTATATATGAAATGTTGCTGTGTTTCAGATAATTTCTTAGTCTTATTTCGGTTTTCAGGGGACTTGAACTGTTCTGTGTGTGTTCTGGTCAGAGGTGGACTGGTTGGTGCTGTTGCAGGTGGCCTTTATCCAATTTTGTTAGCCTTACCGGTAAACGCAGGCCTTGCAGTAAGGTAAGAGTCCCACAAGTCATGTTTATGTTCACATTACTTTATTTCCATAATGCTTTGCAGCATGTGACAGGCTTAAAATGTTTATAGTGAAAACTGCTGTGCCCCACCTAATGAATTGACCAACACTATTAGCTAACATGGTTTTGATGTTGTAGAGAGGTTACTGTTATATTCAGAACTTAGTAGTTGGGACCACTACTCGCTTAAAAAAAATTCTGCCAAGTTTAAGTGAAATGTTCCTCCCGTGATGTTTGATGTTCCAATTTAATTTCTTTCACCCACAGGTACTCCACTACTCCGATGCCAGAAAAGGGAAATGTATTGCGTTTCTGGATCACAGTTACACAACCGATCTTAAGGAAAATGAGCTTTGTGCTAATTCTTCAAGCACTTTTCGGCACTTACATGAGCTCACGGCATCATGATATCTATATAAAAATGCTTAAGCTGCCTGCTTCAGATAGAGAGGAAATGGAGTAAGAAAATCATATAAAAAGTAAACAGAATACTGCTGCCAGAATCATTTTGGTATGGTCAGTGTTCCCTTAATCAAATCTCTCATTTACCTCTATACAGAAGCACGAACATTTTTCAAGTTCTAAAACGCTCCATGTTCAACAAGGTGCATTTATTGCAAAATCAAGTACTATTAATTTTATAATGTGGCCTTCAGATGTGTATTGTGAAATTAAACATGGTCACATTAAAACTTTCCTTTTGGAAATCTTTTCCTGGTTTGTGATGGAATCAATGTATTTGTTTCAATTTAGGAGTCAAGGCTGATTAAAGAAAAAAAAACATTTGGTTAGTGGTTAGTATTGTGTAATGTTATTTAAACCATTATTCCTCCAACCTACTATTAAACAAAATCTCTTAAGTTGCTAAAACCACTAGTTTAATTCTCAGATGGGAGTTCAAGACAACAGCACATCATACCAGAAGTTTTTCCATAAGTAGTTTTCTATAGGTAAGATCAATCACCCAAGTACTTCACAAAACTTACATTTTAATAACTGCACAGAACCATCAAAACACTTTCAACAGTTTTATCTGTACAGTATAGAACTAAAAACGCTTTACCTCAAATGCCCTGCAAAACCCAGGTAACAGATGCAACCCAACCCTTAATACACCTACTACTATGCCATTAGAAATTGGATATATGCACTGTTATCATGGCACTGTCTCATGAGAAGAATCTTATCATTTGTAAAATTCTCAAAATAGAGGGTTCACAAATCAAATGGGCAATGAAATGAATAGGTACATTAATGGACAGTGGATTAAGAATTCCCCCAGGAGGAACTGGAATCTGTTTTTGGTGGACAGGGAAGTCTGGGTTTATTTACTTGCTGCAACCACGACCCTCACCAGGAAAAGCAGAGTGAAGATGGATGAAGAATTGCACTGCCCATTTATAATCCATTCCTATTTGGCTAAGGATGTAGCTTGTAAGATTTCTTACCTGTGTGGTTACTATAAAGTGTAGATGTCCCATTCAAACCATCTACAGCTCAATACATCTAAAGAATTTATATAATTTTGGTATTGGTTCTAGCAGAACATACTGAGTAGACATAATATGGTTTGGCACCTGAAGAAGGCTCTGCAGCCAAAGTGTTATGCTTTGATCCTTGACAATATATGACTAATTGTGGGCTGTGCATACTTTGTCTTCATCTTCTTTTAAGAATTTACAAGGGTAGTTTTCATACCAGATGGCAAGACTACAATTTTATAATATTGTAGAATAGCAAATGAAAGAATGTGTTAATCAGATCAAACAAGCAACATCACCCTAAGAAGCTAGATTGGCAGCCCATCTTTTATGTTCTTAATCCCACAATCCATTTCACCGGATTGGCCAAACCGATAACATGAGGCTTCCAACAGAATTCAGGTGATTTGATCATCCGAATACCAATGAATTCCTTTAACAATTACCCTTGTACCATTTTATCCTTTATGTTGAAGGAAAAGACTAGAAGTTTTGTCGACAATGCTTGCTGTTTGAAAAGAGAAAAAGAGATGCATTAATTCAAGCACCAGAAACTGTGCAAGGAAAGAACAGTACAGAGCTGAACTGACCCTAAGGTATTTACAGTAAAGGCAATTAACCTACTCATTAGTAAATAACTCATGGACCATTAAATGAATCATTGAGCTTTATTGTAGAATTCTTAAATGTTGATTCAAACAAAATACATTTCTAACATTATCAACAATTTTACAGAAATGAATACCAAACAAAGTAAAAATCAGAAAAGGTTTTGATGGCATGTGGTATATTTACCTGAAATCACTTTAAATTATTAATCTAAATCCCCTGATCCCTTGTATTTTCAAGTTTACATACACCGTCAGTGTCTTGTTTATATTTAACATTTTACAGAGTATTGTAAGTGTGAACTGGGCACACTGCTCTTCCCCTAGCATGGTTAGGCTGGACCTTATAGTAGAGGCACAGATGCATAGACCTTCCACTAGACCTTCACCTTAAGCAGTAGTTTCACACGTCATACGCTAAGATAATAAAAGTGCCACTTACTCAATATTAAACCATATTGCCAGCATATAAGCCTTTTTCATATTTTCAAGTACCAACTGAAGTAACACCTGTAAACTGTTTTACAGCTGTATCAGTTCATATGTGTCGTATGGGGGACTGTCAGGCATTAACCTGCTAATTGGTCATCTCCTTGTTAATGGTATAAACTTTCAATGGCACTCCTTACGTCACATAGCCCATCTCGCTGAATTTTCAACCACTCCTTGTGCTGAGATGCCAGCAAATGCTGCAGAAACTTACACCTTTTCTTATACTACCTTTAAACAAAAACCAGGACAAGATGCCAGCAGCTGGTCCCGTTTCTTCAGCTTCCCCCACAGCAGAATCCACTTTAGCATAAAGAAAAATAAGGATGCTAAATGAAAATATTCTTTGAAAAAAAGGGATGTTTCACAAAGAGTATATCTTCTCCAAATATTTAACATATTTAGCATATTTAACTTAAAACAAAAATATGCATAACCTTAACTTTGCCACATAATTCCCCAATATAGCAGGGGGTTTGGATCACGTTAAATGCAATACCAAAACAATACAAGACTCTTTGTGAAACCTCACCTCATTTTATTCATAATAAACGTATTTTATGTTACATTAAATGATAGCCAAAGACTGTATTAACTAATTATTTCGTCAGAATATTCAACATTTTACAACATTTACAATATTCACATACAAATGCACGTAGGGACTGAAATTAGCAGTGATCTCATGCTGCCAGACTCACTGCCAAATAAACTATATCAATTTTAATCCCCACAAATAACTTCAAAAGAAACTAGTTTTTTATGCCTACAATTTCCCATATCTGGGCAAAAAGAAAACTGATAATTTCTGTCCCTGTATAAACTGATTTTGTGTTAACATAATCCATAGAAAAAGGTATCAAGCACAATTTAAATTCATATATTACATTTTCCTTTAACAATATCTTCCAGTACGTGATCCTTACCATGGAGTCATGGAGGCATGGCTGTTCTGTAACCCACCAACCCAGCATGGCACAACAATCACCTAGAAGAAAACTGTCAACAGGTTTAGCAGTAACTTGTAATGAGAAAACTTTACAATATTAACTGCATGCTCAGTTCTGGACGTTGTGGTACATACTTTGAGATCTACAAAACTAAGCCAAAATGACGTGCAGATTACAGTGTTTAAAGTTCAGTCTCCTGACAGCTTTTGAAAAGAAAACTGAAAGTACTTGACCCTACATTTTGAACGACGCGCTTGCACTTTCTGCACATTTCGTGCAAAATTCCACCGAGACGTGGTTCTTATCCACGTGAAGACAGACGCCCCCCGAGGTCTCTCTCTCTTCCACCTTCACCCTCTTCCTTGGCAGGGCGTAGTCGTGTTCGTCTTTTCTGGACTCCTGGAAAAGCGAGGTAGACAATTTCATGCCATTCACACCCGTGAGCCTGGATAAGAGCTGGGCTAACACGCTCTCGTTGGCCAGCACAGCTCTCAGGTACCTCGTCTCGTCTTCCAGCTCTACGACTCTTTTGTTCAGGTGCGAGTTCTCCTCTTTCAGATCCTTGTTTTCCGTCGCTAGAGAGTTCACCCTGCTCTCCAAACCACTTACGTACTCCTTCTTTTTCTGACGATTCAGCCGTGCCGCGATCGCATTCTTGTTGATCTTGCCGGGGCTCCATTCTTTCGGCGGGGCGGCCTGAACACCACCCACGGGGGGCAGCCGGCCACGCACAGCGCCACCTGCCGACGGGTCTCCGTCTGGCAGCCACCCGGACAGCTGATCCGGACCCCTGTCCGCCGATAAGCAGCTCGCCAGATCTGGAAATCCGTCCAAGCCCATTTCGAAAAGAGGAGAGACAGCCTCTCTCTCAAATTTCCAGCTCGGGTCGTCCATGTTGAAGAAATCGTCAAATTCTAAGGCCGACAGATCCTCGCTCTCCGGCGAGGACCCCTTACTGGAAAAGCTGTACGCGCTCTCGGTCACTTCAACAGGTTCACAAATGCCAGCATTACGAGCTGGAGACTTGATGGCGGCATTTGACCTCCCTTTTCTGGTTAGTTTACCATCTTGCGCCTCCAACGTCTCAGTTTTACTCCGGGCAGGATCCAATTTCTGCCGTTCTGTCCGGTCACAACTGGAAAATAAATCAGTCGAAGACGGTTTAGTTCCGTCGACCGAACTATTATTTTTAAAAGTTTTAGTATTTCTTCTGCGTCCTCCGTGTCGCATTATTTAGAGTTGCTGACTAAGGAGGCCTGGATCGATTTGGCCTACCCCAAAATGATCACTTCCAAGAACTCCAGTCTGTGGTGCACAATTTCAAAACCTGGCAACAGTCTGATCGGCTGAAAAAAATTTATCTGAATCGGCGAAAAAGCGGATTTTTTTTTTACTGCAGTATACTGTCCGGACTAACCGCAGTGTTTCCAAATTAGGTCAACAAACAGCAGATGACACAGCGCATTTCAGTTCATGCAGATGGAAAAACCGTTTTTTTTTTGTCGTGAAGTTGCCCGTCTCGGAAAGATGATAAAGTTATTGAAGGTGTTACCTCTTCTCTTGGAATAACACCGACGACGGGGCGTTATGGTTTACTTGTTTTCCTTTCGCCGACAGCAACCCACTCCTCTCCCACAAACTTACAACGAAGAGAAAACGTAAGAGAAAATGGCGACGCCAATATCCCGGATGGAAGACTTGTAGTCTCGCGAGGTCTGTGACGCAGAGACGCAATTTCCCCCCACCTTAAAAATGGTGTGTTTTAGCCGAGGTTCGTACAGTAATGCCTGCTATGGTGTATTTCTGAAATCTGAAAACTCGCCAGTCCTGGAATAGTGAGACCTAAGATACACTAATTGGGCTGTAAATGAATATGTAACGTTGTTACCTTAGAATCCAGTCAAATTGTGCCACTAGGTAACCACTAAATCGTCATTTTTTAAAAGACTCAATTATTCAGTTATGGCTGAACAGATAATATTGCTTCGCAGGTTACATCGTTTGGTACTGCACAGCACAATACAACGTGATCACTTAATGGTTTAATTGCTGGGACTCTTCTTTTTTTATAAGGTTTGCAGTGCTGTTTGTCTTTTTGCCCTTTTCGTTAGGGGTTGCTCTGAGCATTAAACAGCACTTAAAAGCATAAACAACCCCTTACGTCTCAATTACACCTCATCTGAATTTAATTCAGAGCAAAAAGTTAAAGCACTGTATGCAATATGAAGCATCCATTCATAACTGAAGCAATAAACAACAGAGTACAATTTCTGCCTTAGTACGTTTGACACTTTATTGCAAAGTGAGTGCAAAGTAAAAGCCAGGGGTAATGGGCATGTTTTAATTGACACAATACTATAAAAATATGCAGAGGCTGTTCAAGTGGGAAATTAAAAAACACAATAAACTGAACAAGAAATGTATGTCTTGGAAATGTTTTGGAACATTAGTACAAAAAAGTGATCTTACATCTTAAAATCACTGATAGTTTGCAAATTTTGGTTATCTTTGTTTTTTTGCCTTCCATACATTTTAGTACAGATTAAAAGTCTTCAGACTAACAAATAAGGCATAAAACAGGTGTACACATTACCAGTAAAGCCATACCCTGGCTTACAATACTTATTTTTTGGTAAAACAAAAATCATAAGACATTTTCATATTTCAGACAACCTGTAATATCTTAGTTAGGTATTTTAGATTAATTAATATAATACATTTTAGTTTATTGTTTGTTTTGTTACATTGAGTTTTCTTATCACAGAATCAGCAATCTGTACTTCACCCAAGAAACAACATGATTCTCACTGATTTGACATCCAGAAGTCAAGATCTTTGACAGAGAAGTCATTCACTCAATCTTCTGTTTATTTCCAAGAACTTTTGGCCATCATTAACATTCTCAAAGGTAACACATCCTCAACCCATTCGTTAGGAGAGTCTATCATTCGCTCCCACAAAGTTGCTTCATCTGTGTTCGAGTCCATCCAGTCCACCACAGCTCCATAACTTTTCCCTGAAGAGAAAGAGGTTTGATAAGCATTTGGAGCAGAGGTCACCAGTGTATCCACTGTCATTTGCCAATAAGGAGCTCAAACTAACCTTGTACTCTTTGAACAAATTGCTTACACCTAACACCTAACTGATGCTTACAATAAATACTTTTTTTTTTAAAGTACTCATTCTGATACCTGCTGTACAAAATGCCCACAGGGAAACACAGTTACACAATACTAGAGTGACCAAAGCAACAAATGGAGAGAACAAGGCATTGTATGGAATCCCCCCAAAAATTGCCTCAGAGACAACAAAAGATACTTTATAAATGGGGAATCAAAATATTGAGCAGGACAGCCAAAACACTAAACAGGGAAAACAAAATGCTGTACAGGCGATTCAAATGCTGTATAGGAAGAAGAATGTTATACAGGGAGACTAAAATGCAGTATAGGGACACTGAAATCCCAACTTAACTACTAACTGAAAGCAGCATTACAGATACAGCAATTGTTTTATTGAATCAGTGAAGTCAGCTAATGCAGTAGCAAAGGTCTCTTGTCAAGCTCAGCGTTGTGCTGCTTTCACTGCCAAATGCAAAGCAGCCTGATGATTTCCCTCATGCCTCATACTTGAAATACCACTGTATTATTCACCAACAGGTATTTATGGGAAGGAAGTGTGTTGTAACCTCTGCAAAAGTCTCAGAGCACCCCCCGTTTTAATACTTTCTTAACGTGCTGTCATTCGGGTTTGGTAGTGATCCTTTCCTACCAAAGAAACTGCTTCGATTTCTTTCACTTGTGTCACAATTCAAAGCTTTCATGGATTCAAGAAAGCACCACATAAATCTCAAACGCTGTTTAGCTGCTTGACTTGTCATTTTGTACCAGGTGCGACGGAAGCAGCTTATGTCATGAAGGGAAACAACAGACGATTACAGCTACGATTGGTGTAGTAATAATTCCGTATTCCCACCTGTGCCGAGGCCAAGCCTCAGTCCTCCCAGAAAATGGTTGGCGAGCCGGTCGTGGTCCCAGACGGTGAGCTCCACGCAGGCTTCCCGCAGATCTTCGACCCGGAAGCCATCATACACCATGGTGTGGTTGAAAACGGGGTTCGCCGTCTTCTTCAGGACGCGGGTCTTCTGGCGGCTCTTCCTGCTGGTGTCTGGCAGCACCGAGCTGGGGAAGCAGGCGAAGGCAGAGTAAGAGACAGAGCCAGTCGGAAAGACAAGGGCAGTGCGGCAGGAGCAGAGGGGTATGTGAAGAGAAATCCGGCAAGGAAAAAGGGAGGATGAGCAGCAAACACATGGGAGTTGGCAGAAAGTGTAACAGAGTAAGGCACAGTACAGAGTATGTACTGTCTACTGTATATACGTAGCACGTGTCTATGTTCATGTATAGGCAGATTGAATGTATATTCTCATGCCTTTCAACTTCTGGTACTCATTGAAATGTTCATATTTTCTTTTCTTTCTGGATTTAGCTCACAACTCTAACATGTTTTATTTTCACATGAAGTGAATTTTCTTTGGATTAATCTCAAGCACCAGTTTGACTGTTAAAATCTTTTCTCTGTCAATGGTCTGGAAAGCCACATGCCAGCACCCTCTTGTGGACAGGACTGTGAATGAGTAGGGACAACTCGTGATATACAGTATAAGGTACAAAAACAGCACGATATCAAGAGCTACACTGCAATATATTTGATTTAACTACAAATCCTATTTTCTTTACTCTCATACTGACTTTAACAGCTGAACTGATTCTTAATGTTCTAATCTAAATGTTTCTGAAGACTTTTAAGAATGCGCATATACCATTGTTTCTGCACTGTACCAATATTAATAATATTAAATATTTCAATCATCACTTGAGCCCTTAAAATTCAGTGGTGCACAAATGGTTGAGGGTCGTAGTCCCCCAGTTTTCATATGAGCAATGAAATCCCCAACAACTGAAGGTCTTTAAAGAGAGTGATATTGATCTGGTTGGCTTAGTTAGCAGTTGAATTAGGCTTTTACCAGCTAAAGTGGAAGGAGATAGTTACGGATAGCTGATACTGACAGTGTCCGGTCTAGCCTCTAACAGTTGCGCTAGACAGTTATAAAAATTATAATGACTGTGCAAGTCTGTATGTGAACACAACTGCGGAAACGTTCATGAGGATATACCATTTTACAAACGGGTCGATAGCTGTCCCCCTGATTGCAGGCAGACTCTTGCAGTCCTTCACCCAGATGTGTACCTCTCCGGTATTCGGTGTATTTTTGCCTGAGCAACAAAACTCAGTATCAAACACAAGAATATTATACAAGATTAAAATTGGAAGAATTCTGACTTTAGAGACACTTTATCAAACAAAACTGTTCACTGAAACAAAACTGAAAGATCCTGCCCCCCCCAACTTTTTACAATTTTCTAGATTTAAGTCAGATCTTCAGAAAAGGCGGGATGCTTTACTTAATGATATTACTTATCCCACATCACAAAACCCGCATGCTCTTCGCCCTAAAACTTTAACTTTGTTCTATCTCCTCATCTATCATCACTGCTAATTTAAACAGACAGGTGCAAACTAAAGGATCTGTAAACTGGATCTAGCTGCTTACTTTGTGAGATCTGAGGAAGAAAGCGCAGGGCTAATCTCATCTCTCCTCTGTAGTCTGTAAACTGGAGGCCTGAGGGAGTCTGCACAAGGAAACCGGAGTTATTAAAAAAAAATGCCTTTAAAACACACCTATTACACTGAGGAGATTGATTCTACTCTTTGTTTTCTAAATTCCTAGGGAAAAAGGTCCATCACATGATAATATATAGAACCTCTTCAATGGTCCATATGACTTCAGGTTAAGGACTACCTGACAGCTAGGTATGAGAAAATTAGGACTTCAAAATAATGGCCTTTTCAAATCAGTGGAAGGTCTTTCTTGATCACTCATACTTGAGTTTTTGAATTTTCACGAATTTTCTAAAAACATTTTGTCCTGTAGAGCCAACAATTACCAAGCTTATCTAAAATAATCTAACAATGAAAGATACTGGAGCCGGTGCAATCTGCCCCTGAAGGTCGAGGCCTTACCCTCGGCTTAAGAGGGAAGAAGTTCAGTTGCGTGTTGCTCCAGTCCCACTTGGACAAGTCCAGGTCCACCTCACCCAGGAAGCTGTTACGGCCGAAAGTGTCATTGTGCCAAACTGAGAGGTTCAGGGCCTGAGTCTTGAGAGTCTCCTTGCTGATTTTATACTGAAAATAGAAAAAAATTATGTTCAGAAATGCACTATTCTTCATAGACACATTCATTTTGTCTATTTAAAGCAAAATGTAAAGTGAAGCTACTAATTGTCCTTAATTATAGTCCAATTTTACTACCAATGTTGCCACAATCCTAGTTTTGTATCCCTTTACAGTTATGCTTTTCCTCAAATTCAGCAGTAATGAGGAACTGTACCACTACACTGGAGCTAACATGCTTGACGTGAACTCTTTAGTATGGCCAACTGCATGGCCCACAGTTTGTATGCCTGTCTACTGTGTGTTAAAACAGGAATCACCACTGCAGAGAAGAAGCTTCCTCTCAGGATGGCTACTGATCTTCGGCTTCACTAACTACTATCTAGGGCCACCTAAATGCCCCCAAAGCTTGCCAAACCTCTGCACAAAGTCCGTAGCTTTAGAAAGCACATAATGAAATCAAGGTTCAGAGCTTTTCCTAAACACATTTCTTCAGGTTAGTCATATTTTGATCTAAATCTTTTCCTACTGTTGAACATATACATTCACTACATGTGGCTGTGCTCTGAAATGGGTTTTGTTCTTCTAATGGTGCAAAGGTCTGTAGAACATGAAACCAGTAACACAGTTCTATTCAATATAATTTCTCAAAAGCCAAGGCTTGATTATCTTACCCTGAGGATCTCATTGTAGGTCGGATTCAAAGTCTTCTTCTTCACTGAAGTCTTCCTTTTACCCATCTTTGCTTTGTCAGGTAAAAGATAACTTTTAACATACCTAGAATAAAAAAAAAAAACAGTTTTCCTCAAAACAACATGTTTGGATATTGCAATGGCACAGAAATACAGATTTTACATCGCTTATCAAATCTAGTTCAGGTGCTGATTTCAAAGACTAGCATTTGACTGCTGAAGAATGGAAGATATCCCCCCCAAAACACAAAATCGTTCAGATCCATTCAAACCATGTCTAGAATGAGAGACCAGAAAGAATGGTGCATATTGCAAATTGCTCCCGATGCCTGTGACAGAACAAAACATCCACTGGGAAAAAAAAACTTGATTTAAACAGCTTGATATTCTCTGTTCGTAGGAACCGTATGGTTTCATTTTGGCCGGTCCAGAGCTACCCAACGCGGTACTCACGGGTCTGAGCGATTCTTTTTGGGGTCAGCGGCTGCCAGGTCTTTGCACTGGACCACAAAGATGTGAAGCTCATTCAGCTGCTCCACGTAGTCGATGGCGAACTGAATGTTCCCTGTGACCTCCACATTGCCGAAATCCCCGCTATAGATACTCATGACACTTCCGCTGACCTTTCCGTTTGTGAGAAAGAAAGTTTCAAGTTTATTTTGATTTAGGCTGCCGAAAGCCTGACTGGGGTGTGCAACAGACGTTTCTGGTCATTTTGGCAAAAAGTGAAGTTCCTCACTGCTCTTTAATCCATTGGCTTTAATCCTCATGGTCTCAGAATAGTTTTTCCAAAGGAAGTATTTTTTTTGCAAACTACACCCTTTCATTTGTGTAGAGCTTTTCAGCCCAAAGGATCCCAAAACACTTGGTGTACAGAAGTGGAAACATCACTGGTGAAGTGCAGCCCCCACCTAGGAGATACACCCCTAATACACACCAGAAATTCAGGAAAGCCAGATTTCCATACAGCGTATGTAAACATAAAGTGTATTCCCTGCTTTTATTTCTTCATTTTGTCTGTACACCAATGTAATCACAGCAGTTCATAAAATTATTGTAATCCTTACACCAACTGAAAGTCTGGATAAGAAGTTGGGTGCAGGAACACATGAGAAAACACAGTTATATTTCGCCGACAAAAATAATGGTTCCTTTCTTTTACGTAAGTATGTTTGTAATATAGAGGGACATAAGAAGTAGACAAGGAAAGCTACAGCAAACAGCTTAAGAGTTGTGTTAAGCGCTATAGACAGGTAGAGTAATTTCATACACACTGCCTGGAGGAATTCAATGCCTGAATGAGAAACATTAGGGAGTTATAAATACAATTGTTAACTGACATGACATAAAGACATGCATACTGTACATACATAAGCTGGAGAAGAGCAAACATCCTATGTCAGAAAGCCACTATTTGCTGCATTTTTGTAATTAAAAAAAAACAAGTTTGTATAAATAATAAAACCATGTTAGCTTATTAAAATTCTGTGCTTTAGCTAAGTTACAATGAGTAGAAGCTTGGGGTTGGTTGGGTCAACATACAGAGGACATTGATGCCATGCCAGAAGAGTTGCTAAGATTGGTTAGAGAGCTGCCAATCTTCCTTTGTCTGCCAATGTGGAAACTGTTCTCTGAGGTGGAGTCAGTGTCTCTGCCATCGCTCTATAAGACAGCGCACAAACAACAAGAGCTGGGTGAGACACAGGCCGTCATTTGCTCTAGGGTTAATAAGGCAACAACATCCTGCTTT
Organism: Lepisosteus platostomus; assembly: GCF_059453375.1. Taxonomy (NCBI): domain Eukaryota; kingdom Metazoa; phylum Chordata; class Actinopteri; order Semionotiformes; family Lepisosteidae; genus Lepisosteus; species Lepisosteus platostomus. The sequence goes on along the minus strand of NC_142617.1, from coordinate 7,541,790 downwards.
GTGGGTTAGAATGGTTATGCTTTGCAACTTAGGTTAAAATAAAATGGATCTGATGTGATTGTGTCTTATTACATTACAGCATGTAATATTGAGATTTGTACGTGATCATGTAACAGTCATGTACTGCACGTGAAAGAAGTAAAAAAAAATCAAAGGAATTAAAAAACATGACAAAGCAAATATTAGAAGTGCTGAGAAAAAAAACCCAACATACCCTTAGCATGTGAAGCACTGTTAGTGAAAAACTGTATTTGAATTTTTCTATTAACCTAACATAGTCCTGTGCCTTTACCTCCTTCATCTCACCACTGATTGCATGAACTGAAATTTAAGACTTTAAAAGCCAGTAGGTATGCCATTGACTTTCAAGGGGCCAAGAGTAAGGGTCTTTGAAAACAACAAAAAATAATCCCAACCGAAGAAGTATTCTGTGAAGCTAGTAATCAGCTTTCACTACAGAGCTCATTACTTAAAATAAGAGACACCAAAAATAAACAAAGTCTGTGTTTAAGAAAACCCAGAACAAAAATATTATCATTTTGTAAAACTAAGCCACTAGGGTTCTATTCTAAATTATTTTAAAAGAAGAACAAATTTTTAATATTCATTGCCTGCTAGCAAACACGTTATAGACTTTTTAAAATTTTTGTTATTGACAACTAACCCACCTCTTGCTGCAGGAAAGCAGGTACTGATCTGCTCATTTTCTTTATCTTCTCAGTGTCCGAAAACTTTGAAGTTGGGGTGGATGGCACTGTGGAAACTAAATGATAGCATAGCAGGTGTGTGTGCACACTATTTAGACCTTTTTTACTGCAGTCAGAAGCTCTTGTTCCAGTCAATTAAAGACACTCAAAGGGTTACATCATCTAATGGCACAATTAAAAACCACAGTTGTCCTAATATTATATCCATTTCTACTATTTAACAAAAACAGATGAAAGTCTTTGAACTTTAATAATGCTATACATGTTCAAACCCTTTCTTGCTAATCTACAGCATATATTTTCTGAAAGTGTAGACATTTTTGATATGGCATTCACTTACAGTTCTCTATCCTGTGTCATCTTAAAATTGAATTAAAAAGGATTCTCTACTATTTTCAGTCTACAGATAAATGGAACACCACAGACCGGAACTTAATTTACATATTAAAAAATCGACGTATAGATTTATTTTTTAATAAATCCATAACATATAATCCATATTGCAGATAAAGTAATAACATTATCAATTAATTTTTATGAGCTGCCCAGAACCTTCAGAAAACTGCTGTTTGCTGTTTGTAGAGCTTTCCTGACAGAAACAGAAAATACAGTGCAACAAATTTACTGTAGCTTAACATAGAATTAATGCATAAAGAGAATTTAGCTGCCGCAGGGGAGTAGAATGAGTTAAATCATTATTCATTATTGTTAGATTTCAGATAATAACACTTGTATTTTATAGATTTCTAGTGAGCTTTAAATATAATACCAGATCTGCACATGAAAACGGGAATAAAAATGAAATAAAGAACATGTACTACTCTTTATCTAAGACTGTGTTAGAATAGTGTATGGTTTATATTTTTTGACTGTTGAAGGGTGGACGCAGAACATGACTGCGGTCATGTTCAATTCACTTTCATTTTACAGGTATGTCACAATGCTGCCCAGCCAAACCACAAATCGACTACTGTCTTCAGCGCATCCTACAGCACATTCACATTTTCAAATGCAGGTCTGGCATGTGGTAAATATTAGGGAGCTAAACCACAGTGAGAGACATAAAGAATATGGTAAGACACAAAGCTCAAAGAATCACCTGACAATTAAATCCACTTTTAATAAAAGCTTCAAAAAGAAATATTTACACAGAACAAGAATCATGCAACAATCACTCTGTATCTGCCTAAAGTTGATACTATGAAAGAACAACACCTAAAATTTAAACAGATATTGTTGGGTACCTATGGTTGGACCTATCAATATTTGTTAAATAGGTCTGGACTATATTAAACATTTGCACAGGTGAAGGGAGAGCTTGGGGATTCCTATACATGCGGAAAAGGATTAGTTAAGACGGGCTTATTTTGGTTAAATGCATTAGTGGTTGTTTGTCCAGAACAGTATTTTCTTACTTACATCTTGGAACAATTTCTTTTGGACTTTGCTCAAGCTCTGAAAGCTGGTCTGTTTGAATGTGTAAATCTCACATTAGAAAAATACAATGAGCAAAAATATGCACATTCATAATTAAGCATCACTGGAATTCCCTTTGTACAAAAAGCTATGAAATATGTATCATAAACTGAATTAAAAAAAACATTTGTGGAAAATCTTAAGAATGTATTATTTATCACATAATCTACATTAAGTAAATGTCACTGAAAGAATGAAGAACATTTCAGATGTATAGAATACCTTTTTTTAGTAAAAAGATATTGTCACTGATGTTCACAAAGACAGGATTTGATAGTAGGCAAATATTCTCTGCAATGTACATGCACGGAATGCAGCAGCTGGAAAAAGGTTTAGGAAAAATAAGAAGAATATTTACCATTTTCCACACTTAGAACTAATTCATCTCTTGATGTATTTTTGCTTCTCTCTTCTGCTTGGGGAAAATGGAGCTGGTTATTATTCAAACATCTGCATTTCCAAGAGCAATCTCTTTTCACACACACAAATCAAAAAAAACAAATTGATACCAGTGAGAGGAAGACTAATGCATATAAGCAAATACTGTATTTTACATATAAAAGAAAATGTACATCACAAAATAGCCTCGTAAATCAGGCAATGTCTCAGCTAAAAGTTTGATTTTGTTACAAGTGGGCTCATCAGCGCAGGACAGACATGTCTCTGAGCTCCTGTTGTTTTAGACTTCATTTCATCTGCCAGCTCCCACAGCTGCTAAGGATAAAGACTGGAAATGGTAATTAAGGAAGACTATATCTAAAGGTTGTGTATCACTTTAACAGCAGAAATCACCCATGAATAGTCCCCAGTGTTTAATACTTATCAAATAGTTATAAATTAAACATACTTGCATGTATGTATACAGTATACACAGCATCAGCTGTATACATGTCCCTCTCTCTCACTGGCTTCACAAAAACCATTTGCTTAAAGGCCTATTAGAATAAATTTATCTGAAATGCATTACACACAGGTGATTCATCCATCACAGTATTTCACCAACAGCATACCTCAGCGTGCTCAATGATATTGCAAAAACTGAAAAAAAAAACAAAAGTCACAGATGGGCCATAACTGTTTAAGATTTCATTTCCCTCACACTCTCCCTTGAGAAATACTTGTAAGAGATTTGGAAGCTGGCTTTCATGAGCAATGTTTATACGGAGTATAACCTGTTACATCAATATAAAGTGTGGACAATTCACTCATCCCAGTGTAACACAGGTTCACTGTAGGCATGAGGTCAAAGAAGAGAGGTTGTGCTCACTTGATGGTAGTGCTGTAATGTCCTCAAGACTTTTTGCAGACGAAACAGGCCTTGTAGAACTTCGTCTCAAGGCCCTCCTAATGGGGTTTTGGTCTTCATCATTACCTGCCACAAATTAAAAGGCATGAACTCTGCAAACATGAAATACCCACACATACTGTACCCTCAAGAGTCTCCAATACCAATCAGTATTAAAGAACAATATAACCAACATGATTAGTTCCTGTTAAGTCATTTTGGTAGCCAAGCATTTGGTCATTTGTATGAGAGTAAATGGTGTACAAACGTCTGAAATGATCCCACTTAATGGATAAGGAAGCAGACCTTCTACAACAATCAAAAAGAACTTAAAGTCAATATTTAAAATTGATGCTCTGTAATATCACAGGTTTTCGCCACAATGCATGGATCAGTGGATGCAGACAGGCTGTTCATGAACAGTTAATGTTATAAGATATCAGCTAACAGAAAGCCTTATTCCTGGTAGGATTAACATCGACCCAGAGCCTATCCTGGACATGTAGACAGAAGGCCAGCCAACCACAGGACACACAAAAAATAATTTAAAGATACAAATTAACCTACGCAGCAATTGGAGGTGGGAAAAAACTGAAATACCCAGACCTGTATCACATTGATGTTGTTCACATGTTGTGACTTATTTCTGGGATCCCAGGAGTTTGGTCAGCATGTTAATCTAGGCTGTCCTGAAGCACTTTTTAAAGTTTTTTAAAAGACACATTTTACAATATTAATAGCTAATACCGCTATTATTTATTATTTAAAACAAAAAGAAACTTATTATTTATTGGAACAGAGCTGAATCTACATGTCCATACATTTTGTTTTCAAAAATCATTTAAAATCACTTTCCCAAGACCCTAAGCAAGCCCAAAACCAGAAATACCCTCTTAAAACCAACAAATCAGTGAAGACAACCTCTCATCATGCTATTAAGAGTCCACAAATGTTCCCCACAACCCACAAAGGAGTTGGTATATTTGTGAAATGATTCTGAATGTGAATACAAGCAGTATAAACAAACTGGAACTTTCAGATTTAAAAAAATAACTAAAATGTATTCAAAATACATTAAATAAAATGGGATTCAGAAATGTGAATGTGAACTTATTGTACAGAAAAAAATTGAAAGGAACAGGGATCTTCAGATATATACATATATCATGTTTGGAATTGTTTTAATAACGCAAAACATTTTGCTTCACTTGCATTCTTGTGATGCTTTTTTATATTTCCAACAACTAGGAAGCAAGACTGGTAAGAGTGGTCTCTTAGTGTTTTCAACAGCAACACTAAAAAGTTTTTAATAATACAATACATTGAATGATATAAGTGACTAAAATAATCACAGAAGGGCTGTAAGAGCTAGTAGATTTAAGGCAGAAAATGTCCTTTTGTAAACTCCAGTGCTTCCAGTGATGTATGTACATGGTACATCCTACAGTACTGTATGCTGCTTCTTGAAGCAATGTCTCTTTACTGAATTATTTAAATCATGCAAACACTATATAAGGCTCACAGCTATAAAGAATGGGAGTGTATTAGTGCCAGTAATTTGCAACCATCTATTTCAATGAATAAGACAGAGATTTTATAACATTTTACATTATTTAAAGAGATATCTAAAGGTCTTTTACTCTCATTGAGTATGAGCGTCCATAGTGCAACTGTGTCCTCTAATACAAGCATGACAAAAGAATGTCTAATATGGTGGCATGTGAGGCATGATTCTTTGTTAAACAATAAAGGAAGGAATTTCAGACATTTGGACAGAACAAACCCAAATGACCCAGAACAAGAGTGTCGTGCAAGAAGTCTCACGAGCTCAATGATTATTTTCTCAGAATCAGAGCACCTCTTGTGAGCAAAACCCTTTGAGGTTTTAAAGTGGTCGGACACCATCAGTTACGACATAATTAGAATGTGAATTATATGAATGTCATTATGTAAACAACTAATATGGATAAAGAAATTCTCTAGACACACAGGCAGCCAGGATCATTACTGTGATGTCCACAATGTTTGGAAGTTTTGTTTTTTGAAACTTAAGTATACTACTGTGTACAAATAATGACAGTATTTAAAAATCACTACAAGGCTACCGTATTTTTTATTTTTAACTCGGAATTCAACAAAAACAATAAGTATTTTTTTCCTCTTGAAAGATTCAGTTATTCTAAGACCTCCGTCAACATATTATGATTCCATTAGCATGAATGATGTTAGTTAATGGAATCCTATAATTCAGCTGTAGTTAAAATTCTTCATGTATTGTTTAAATGAATGCAATTTGAAGAATTTTAATTCAAAGCCCTCAAGCAGCAGCACTAAACTGTAGTTTCACTTACTGCACAACAGGGGCAACAATTCCAACTACCCACCCATCCAAGTTCTAAACGCTTTATCCAATACAGGGTAGGAGCAGCAATTATTAAAAATGCTCCACTTTTTAAAAGTTTTACTTTTTCAAAAATATCTCAAAGGGTTTCTTAACAGATTTTTTTTTCATTAGATTATTATCTAATGAACATTTTTTAAATGTAGAAGCAGGGATAACAGCATCAGGGGAAAAAAAGGTTGCTCAAAAACTGGAAAATGAGACAAGAGAAAGAAGTAGAGCTATTTTGCTAATTTTTATAAAGGTCTTTCATTTTATGAAGCTATTAAATTGTGTCTCGGACAGGAAAGTTTACTGAATACCATGGCGATATGTTATTACAGAATACAACTGAGGACCATAAAGTATCTTGTGCTGAAAGATGAAGGAATAATTTTTGTATATTTACATTCAATATTAGTTACAGTGCAAAATGTCAGCTGATGTCAGGACCGGATTTCCAGCCCCTTCTCTCTTCATTCCTTTGTGTTAAACCCTGCTTCCACAGAAATCATATTTGTTTTAAATTACTTAACCGAATCACAACTCTCCCGCTTTGAAATTCCAATTAAATCACCTGAAATGAGTGGTAAAATGAGACAATAAAAAGAAAATTAAAGCTCACAGGCTGAACTTGCCCAGGAGAAAGACCAGGTGTCTGATGCACTGCTCCTGGAAGAACCTTCATAGTCGATGTCTTCAGTATTATCATGAGGAAGAAGCCAGGGCATCTTCCTATTTGGCTTTCTCAGGTTCTCCTCTGTCTCTGTAGGTGTACTTTGTACTTCACAATATGGAGGCATGTCTCCCACCTTTTTCTCTGATATTATACCTTCCTTTGCTGTTAATATTTTTCCTTCACCGAGATATTGTCTTTCACCGAGGACCTCTTTACCAGTTCCCGAGAGGGGCTCAGGGGGAATTTTGATTTGACTCATCAGGTTTCCTCCATGAATGTCTAAGACAGGCTGAGAGGCAACCCGGTATTCCTTCTCACTCATGATGCCTCCTTGCGTCCTGGGTGGCTCTGGAGAAGATCCGACACCCATCACAGCACTGTAGGACTGCACTTCTGTACTCACTGAGCTTGGGGCCAAGCTCTGCAGTGGTGGGGTGTGAAATTTCACCCCCACTTCAGGAGGAAACCCTTTGCTCTGCTCCAACACTCTACTAAAAAGCCTGTCCTGTTGGGGTTCTACAGCCTCACACTGTGACAGATCTTCTTTCATTTGAACAGATTCCGCAGAAGAAGGTGGTTTCGTCAGTAAATGGGGAGAAACCGATCTCTCCCCTTTCTCAATCATTTCTTTCTTAGGTTCTGTGATATCAACGGAAAAACCTTTCACTAGCCGTTTTTCTGCTCCAAAGGATCTAACACGAACATCTGCAGGCTCAGTAGGAAGAACTTTGGGATAATAGTTTGGGTTCATAAATGGCTTCTTATCCTCTGCTGGTGATTGTTCTTTCAGACGGAATAGCTCAGCTGTCTCTTGAACGTTTGAACTTGGGCTTGTAGGGCTTTTTAGATTCACTGCCACATTTTCTGGAGAAGCCCTTTGCGTCTTGATCAGGAATGGGCTGGACTGGCTTGCAGATGCCCCTCCCCAGAAGTTACGAAGGTTCTTGAATTCCAAGTTGGTTGAGCTCTGACCCCCAGACTCCTTCTGCATTCTTTCCTTCATTGACAGAACTGTGAAAGTGGGCTTTTGTCTGGACAGCGAGGAAGTGCTTTTTCTGTCAGAGCTGCTGCTGGGTTTAACGTCAGCTACTTTAAGGTCTAACTCAGAGGTGGTGGCAGGGCTGGCTTTAAGAGGGTGCTTTACCTCGCTAATGGAGGCACGAGTCTCAGAAACAACTTTCTGCTCACCCACAATAATCTTTGGCCCACTCTTCTCCTTCTCCCAGAATGACTTCAGATCACTTATCTTGCCACTCCTGCTATCTTCTCGACTTAGATTGCGCCTGATAAGTGGTACTGGGCTGCTCTGACACACATGTGTGCTGTGTTTGGACAAGGAAATCAATTCACACTTGTGTTCTCCTTCCTCTGGACTTCCATCATCATTACTATTTTGCCCTGCAGATGAGGTGTACACTTCCTCACTAAAAATGATGGATTTAGGAGTATAATTTATCTCCTCCTCTTTCTGATTATTTTCAGAAGAAGGGAGACTTTCCTCTACAGGGCTGGGAGTAAATGCTGCTTCTTTCTCAGAGTCACTCATCACACTTCTGTATGGTTCATACTGAGAAATGGTAGGGTGAAATTTAACATAATCTGATATTTCTTTCTTATTCTCTTCTGCATCAACTGATGCTCTCCAGGTCCTGCCAGATAAGGGCCTTTTCTGAATGTAATCTGTCCTTCCTTCATTACCTTCCAGGTGTACTGCATACTTACCATGAACCCCACTTCCACTGTCAAGAGCCTGAGTGTCTTTCTCAGCCTGCAGTGCAAAATCCTGGCTTTCATTATATGAATGTAAATCGGCCTCTTTCAACTTACTTTTTTCATCCTTCAAATCATCTGCTTTTGGTTTGCCCAGCAGTATTTTGGGGCCACTGGTCCCCCTTTCCCAGAAGGATTTTAAATTGGCTATTTTTTGTGGTGAATCTTCCGGATGACTCTCCCTCTGTGGGTCTTTATCTTTTGTGTCCATCATGCTCAGGTTAACTGGGGAGCCACCATGTGTGTAGTTCTCCCTACTGTCACTTGTGGGATGGGGATGCAAGATGACATCCAAGTCATACACTTTTTTGTCTGGGAACAAGGATCTCCCTTCATACTCAAACCCTTTCTTTGGCTCATTTGCAGCCATCCACCCCTTTGGCTGAAAAGCTTCACCTGAGTTAAGAGAGGAATGGATGGTATAATGCACAGGTGTGAATTTGTTCTCGGATTTCTCAGAGTAAATACCACTTCCAGGAGTCTTCACTTTATAGATGTCTTCTTTACAGCTGATGACCTTTTCTTCTACCCCTAGACCTTTGTCTGATGCCCCCCTCTTGTCACTCTGTGATGATCGTATGTCCTCAGCACGATACCTCATGAAGCCTCTGTCTCTTCCTGACTCATCTGTGGCAAAGATATGGACACCTGGCTCTTGCTCTACCTCTTCGTCATACTGCTCACAAACCTGCTCGCTTGGAGAAGGGGCTTGTCTGTCAATGCTTTCGGAGCTCCTGCTGAACCACTCTAGGACCTTGCTTATGGAATCACCCTCCTCCTCTGTGAGCATATAGCTTTGTGTGTCTGGGTTTGAAGAGGCCGCATGACTTTCCACACCAGTGTTATCAGCCTTACCTTTCTCATTACTGGAAGACTGAATGTTGGACACCTGAGGGGCATAGGTCTCAGCATGATATTCATGTTGATCTGTAAAATAAACAATTTTTTTTCTTCATTTTTGCTCATTCCATATGACCTTCAAAATATCTTTGCCTTTAGAAAACATGTGATCTTACAATGTTATCGTTACTGATATTAACATGATTATAAATGTGCTACTACTAAGAGTAATAATAATAATAGTAATAATAATACTATTTATTTTTATAAAAATAATAATATTTATAATGTAATGTGAAATTCTAAATCAGACAAGAACTTCAAATGAAATGCATGTACTGTACAATTTTTTATAATTATAATTTCATAAGTAAAATAGAAAAATCTGTTCTCGTAATGACTGAAAGGATTGCATTCCTTGCAGTCCCAATTTACCAATCACCATCAGCAAATGTGACACATATACATGTGTGCACATTGCGTTTACAACAGGTATCGTTGTCAGTAAGGTTGGGTTAGTAAAAGAAATGCAGAAGGTCAATAAAAGCAAATGTTAGATGTTAGATTTTTAGATTAGAAGTGTTTTATGGTGTATTTAATATTATCTAAAACACCTTTTATTTGTATTTGTTTTTTTTTACAATATTTGAATATACATTTTGCTGCAATAAGTTGCTGGCCACCAAATGGTTGTCTTTCCTGGAGCTTTAGCTATGGATTTTGCTTCACTTATTAAGCAGTTCTTACAGGTGATAACACAATGGTCCACTGCTGACTCATTCAATCATCAGAGCAAGCAACTGATCAGTTGATTGGATTGAAATCATTTCACCGACTGAAAAATCTGCAAGCAGTCTTACCAACAGGGATCTGAGGAGGCTCTATGACTCTGTTGTTCCTTTTTGTCAGTTCCCTGTCGCTCTGAACCTCACCTGTGTCCCTCTCTTTCCAGTCCAGATTCACCCTAGTGTGTGACCTGGGAGAAGAAGCCGAATGGCCCGGGGCCTCACTCAGAGGGCCCTCCGTATCTTCGGGCAAGGATGTTTTTAGCTCATTTGCGGGGAGCGAAGAAGATAGGGAGGTTTCAGTTTCTGGAGCACGGGGTTTTAAGGTAGGATCTTCTGGTTCCAGAGGCCCCACACCAAAAGCTTCACTAAAGGGTGGTCCATTGCCTCCTCCATTGCCTTGGTTACTTTTCTCTGATTTGCTGCCCGCCTCTACGTCTGACGGTGTCATAAAATCCAGATCCAACAGGTCGTGCTCCCCCAGTTCCCTGCCATCCTCTACCGCTGAAGCTGTTCTGTGGTTTCCCTGTCTAACAGCCGGGGAGAACCGGACCTGTTTTCTATCTAGAGAGTTGAAGGAGAACTCCTCCATTCTCTCCTTGATACAGCCCATTCCATCAGCAACTTTCGGTGGGGGGGCACCTTGGAGATTAGGAGTCCCGTCGCCCGCAGGTTCTAGATGGTGGATGATGCTGTTGCTGTTATTCTGCACCATTTCAGAGTCATTGGAACTACAGCTGGGACTGTGCTTCAGGATTCCTCTTGGTGTACTAACGTTGCTGTGCAAGTCTCCCCTGCCATTCTGCTTTGGGAAAGGCCCATCACTGTCTGAGAAGGAGTCCTGCAGTCTGAAAACCTTTGTTCTCTTTTTGGGAACTGGTGCTTGCTTGATGTCTCCTTGGGGTACACTGGGATTCTCTGAACTTAGATTACTAACACTGGGTATAGCATTCTTGGCAGGTGGCAAGATCTCTGCAAAACAAGGGGAACAATGGGGATGGATAAAAGAGAGTGGTAGGTGCACACCACAACAGAAAGCATTAGGTTTTTTACTAACTGCATGTATGAATCCAGTACATTAGCACTTAACCAACCAACACCATGTATCCAGATCCATAAAGTAACACTCTAGTGAGTGTTAGCATGAAAAGCATGTGACATTTAGTAACAGGAAAGTGGGATAAAAGCTTAATTTACTGTTTAATGTCTCTTAATATCTTGGATATGGAGAACTTTTCAATTGAATTAATTTATCTGGGAAATCAAATGTTTCATGTGAACATTATAAATCATTAAACTAAGATGAATGATGCAATAGTTCTGTAAAAAAAAAGAAATGCAATGCCATTTTTCTAGTGTATAACTCTTTATTTATTCTAGGGCAGTCACCACCACAGAACTAAGCAAATGAACTCCTTGAAAAACATCCTTCGGATATTTTCAGGTTAGAGAAAAAATACGTAAGTGTATGCACATTGTGGTTCAGTCATGCGTGTCAGCTTACGGCCTTTTACCAAGCAGTACATGTCTTTTCGAATATAATCCTTGAACAACATGAGCAGTAGCATTAGCATAGCAGACTAAACACTAAGACCCACCGAATTAAATTCTGATGCTTGTCCTGACAAAGCTTTGCTCATTGGCTCATTTCAGCAAATTTCAAGGTGCTTAATAAAAAAAGACTCTTCAGCCTAGTTAGGCTTTGAAAAAGAAATAAAACATTTAAATTGAACAATAACTGGCTAGAAACAAACCTAATAACTTCAAGCACAAAGGCATTCCTACCTGTTACAGTATGTAACAAAGCAAAGCGTTAATCAATTGGGTTATATGGTGCTGCCAATGCACTACGATACAAGTGTAAACCTAAAAAACATATGCCTTTATATTTCTTTAAAAGCTTTGTTTATTTTTATATTTCAAACTTTGGCTTCGAGGATTTTGTGTTTTAAAAACTTTGGACTTTCTGTTTATTATCAGGGCTGTGATTTAAGTTGAATAAGATGCACATTAAGTGCTTTGATCAGCCTATAGTCGCAGATTAAATATTCGTTACAAAAATAGTGTGAGTTAAAGTTTGCATGCCTGTTTGTATGTATTTGAATAGTTCTATTACAATGGTTCACATTCACAGATGTGATATTGTTCTTAGCTTTGTGTGGGTTAGAAACAAAGATGCCCCAAACAGCACTGGAGTATGCGTGCATTCAAAGGATTGTGAAGCACTTGTAACAAGCACAGCCACTCATGCATATAACACACAGCGAGGCATGGAGACATGCAGGGGACGGTGCTCAGGCACAGGCACAAGGAGCTGAAGGTCTAAAAGAAGTCACGTGCAGGGGTTTCAATGGGATCAGCTAACCAGACTTACTTTTGATTGCAAGGAAAATATTTTGATAGTCTGTCCTTCAAGTCGTCCATTCATTTTAACAATACATTTTTTAACCTAAATGAGATCTTAAATACCTCATTATTTGACACATATTCAACACATTTAAGAACACATTTCTGCTCACAAGTAACACCACAGCATCATAATCATTAACATTGACTTGCACTGACATTTCTCCTCTGGCAGTGCACCTACAGTACAATAATATTTTGAAATACTGTATCCAGTCCTGCTTTGTAATGTGTTTCAGGATTTATTTAATTAAAAGGGGATTCCAGGTAGCAATATAATTTTCATAAAAGCATTTATGCTTTAAACTACTTACTGGACTTAAATCTACACAACTCTGACCAACTTTCCCCAAGTGTCAGCACACAATTGGCAGTTTTGGTGGATGTTTATCAGCTGTGGTAGGTTTCTCGAGACAAACTGTGACTCCTGTGATGGACTGGGTGAACTGCAGCCTTACAACTTAATTGGTGAGAGATGCATCGCTCCTCCGAGAGTTGCAAACTCTCCCACAAGGCAGTGTGGAGCCTGCAGTGTGGCAAATGGTGAATGGCCCTGGCAGGAAGGTGTTTTGGAGGTGTATGTCTGCCAGGCTTCATACTCTCCATGCAGTACAGGGGTTGCTGCTGGAAAGTCTTTAATGATGATTCTAAATTGGATTAATACAGTTTATATATATATATAAAAAATTATTGGTGAATATTTATAAAACTTCCCACTAACAATCTTACACTGCACAGCAAAGCCAACCTATAGATCTTTTATAGATCTACTATAAAAAGTCACACATTTCAACAATTGCAAAGGCAATATCTTTAGGTAAAGTGAGACACCATTGGCTTTTTGTTAATACATATTTAACAACTAATAATTTCAGCACTTCTTATCAGGAAAAAATAAATATATATTAATATATACATATTTTTAGGCACATTTATGTAAGAATGTGAAGTTATACACCATATAAACATTTTACTTCATTTAAACCAGCTTTTCAACATTTCAATTTGCTTTACAGACCTTTCTCAAGGGAGTGTGTGTACAGCTGTATTTTCACATACATTGTGCATTGTGTATATTTGTATACATTTTAAGTAAGATCATGTGCTCTCTTAAAGATAAGCCCTGGAACCAAGGCCCGTGACATTCAGTTTTAAAGGATTCTATTAACCTGTTCTCAGCCATACCCTTTCCAGTTGTAAGAAAGCATTGAAAAACAAATTTGTTACTGTAAAACAATCTGTACTATTAATCAGATATACAGAGAAAGAAAAGCACATTCTAAAAGTAATAATATAAACCAGAAAAATGCACTGATGGTCAAAATGACAGATTTAGAAATCTTCTTCAGTGCTTTTTGCTTCACTGCTGTTTTTGAATTTTTGGAAGCTAGTTTATAGTAAATGGAAGCCTAATTGTGGGCTGATCTGAGCACAAAGAACATATGGAAATCGTTTAAAAACACTGCTACTGCTATTCTCAGCCACCAGGCATCTCTCTTCTCTCAAAAAGGAGCATCTGCTGTTGCTGAAAAGTCATTAAACATCATTTCGCTGTAAAAAACTGAAAGGTACATTTTATGGTAACTCAAGACAACATCTTCAAGGCCATTTAAAAGATGTATTTAAAAATATTAAATGAAATCACTCTTTAAGGTCTAATGCTATGCATCATTACAGTAACATGACCATCCATTTTCATTTGCATTATGAAATGCCATGTGACATGTTTCTGGTAAACTTACTGAATGATGAAGGTAGCACTACTTACCCCCTTCAGATGTCTTAACGGGTTGCAGAGCTCCATTTGTTAAGTGGACTTCTCTTTTGTCAGCTGTCTCTTCCCCATCAGACATACTGTTGAACGGATTTTGTCTTTGCTAAAATTAGAATAAATAAGATACATTTCATACAACACTGCTTTCTTGAGAACATACACCTGCAACAATATATTTAATGTTACATGAAAAACAATGCATTGACATGGGAAAATGGTCTGTGTTCTCCTATTGAGCGATTGCACCTGATGTAGAGGGAAAATGTCAGAAGACTTCACAGACCTTGACAGACGGTGTTGCTGTTTTCTTAAGCTTGTCGCCCTGGGTTTCCAGGGAGGGATGGTCACTTTTCCTGGAACAGTCAAAAGAATGCTTAGCAAAAACTAGGTATTTTTAATGATCATAGAGCAAAATCACATGCAGGTGTGTTAACTTATTATTTCCTTCATGTTGTTTTGAGAAACCGGTGTAATAACTTGGAACAGATATAATGGCTTCCACTGAAAACCCTGTAGATGAGAGAAAAGCATTCGTAAAGGAAATAAGCTTTTTATCCTGCTTGTCAAGGAAGTTAACACAATATAGGTTTGACCGTATTATCTGATTGAAATGGAAGTTTTACATTTCCAAATGATAAAATAAAATAAAAATCTGAATGAATCCTGCTGATAATTACATTATTAGATGCTGGGTCAGTATAAACCCAAAGGTGTAACCTGTCAAGACAAAACAACATGATCTGTGCATGCTATACAGCTCTCCGTGATGCAGGTACCTTTGTTTGTGCTTTTCTTCCAATATTTAAAACAAAACGCACAGGAACATACTGTACTATTATGAAGTATGTAATAGATCTAGCAGAATTCATTCCTGCTTTTGTGTGATTCTGTGGTGTATAATAACAAATGGGGGAAAAAAGCATGTGAGTACTGACCCTAGAAGAGGCTTATTTATGAACCCGAGGCACAAGGCTCTGCTTTCTGTCTGACTCATTCCTACATGGTAAACACACCAATTTGTTCTGGCTTGTAAAAAAAAGGTTACCCTTCCCAATTCCTAAACAAGAATGTGCCAGATTTGTGAGACAGGAGTAGTCCACAAAGAATGTACAGACAGGGTGCATGGGCTGTCCAGATAAAAAGGGTGAGCTTTGCATTTCCTTGCCACATGCTGCACAAGCTAGAATAAAGGTTCTTAAAATGTACAGATCTGTAAGTCAAAATAACATTATAAATTTAGCTGCTTTGGTTTTGTTGTAGTTCTTTTAACTTTTCCCTTTAGAACACTACTTAAGAGAGAAAATACTACGAAATCTGAATTTATGCCATTACTACTTACTGTAAGTACGTAGCAAGTTCAATGACTTCAAAGAGTGGAACATAGCACAAAGCGTTTAACAAGTACATGTTGTAAATAACTTAGAAGAGTGAGCTTTATAATGGCAAGTCTGACTCAAACATTGTACAAATTAGACTAAAAGTACTGCAATTAGACAAATATTGTCATACATAAGCATGTAGACGAACACGAACATATTCTGTTTTAGTGCGGGCAGACTCCAATATTTTGTTGCCTTCCTAAAATATCTGCTGATTCTATAAGTGAGCCATCAGATTAGTCACAATATAATAGGCCTTTGGGCCTTTGGCTGTGAAATAGTCAAACACTGAGGCTCACTGATATTTATTTTTCGTAATGTCATAATGTCAACATTGTAAGCCTTTAGGTAATTATGTAAATGGGTGGTTGCTGATTATATGTGTGAGGACAAAACAGCACACCCGTTTTATGGTTAAAAAAGGTTTTTACTCATAGAAATATTATTCTCAGATAAAGATACAGCCAGAGTTGTGCTTGTTGTGTTAAATAGCGAAAGCATGAAGCAAACTGAGGTATGGCATAAACTACTGTTGCAGAAGCTTACCAGCATCTCTGTGATACAAGTAAATAAACAACAAAAAAACATTTTAAATGATACCGTAAAAATGAGTAGAAAAATTAAAGGGAAAAAAAACTCTTTATGTTTGATGCACAGTTTCTGCACTAAATCTGAATTAAATCTATAGGAGTACTATATTACTGTCATTGTTGAGACACACCTGCCTCTATAATGTGTTTAATGCATGCAAGATATGACTCATGAGTGACTATTGACGTAGTATGAGTCACACGGTTCTATTAACATTTTCACAGGACACCCACACCTCAAAGACACACACATGGCTGGAACAGTGAACCCATACCTGGAAAGGAACCTCACCTAATACTTTGGAGTGTAACACATTGGATGTGATTAGCCTCTGTTTGTTGACAATGAACTGTATGATCTTCATTAGCCATAACTTCAAAAGGCTTTTCTTCCTCTTCTCAATATAGCTTCTTAAGACAGTGGTAACTATTACACTGAACTGGTTACTCAACATACAAGTCAATCTTCTTGGCTGTGCACATTTCTTCCTACTTAAAAAGTCTATTAATAATCCCTTTTTCTTGTTATGAAAAATGTTTTATATCACAGAGAGCTAGGTATGAGTAATTTTATTTGTACATGGACATGCTATGTTATGAACACAAAGAGCCCATTTGGCTGGCTCTTTTAAATCTTATATTTCTTTGACGCATGGACAGATTGCATGCTAAATGCTGCCAGAAGTAAATGAGGCCACTGAAAAAGACTACACCATAAA